>NC_091504.1:11650642-13146113 GCF_947461875.1 Haliaeetus albicilla | reverse complement strand
CACATCCCTAGCACGTCAGCCTCTATTCACAATACACTTACAAAGCTATTTATTTTATAATGCTGCGTTACTGCTGTTCTCCACCTCCACACAAAGCAGGATGCCGAGGGAAGGCAACTCTGAAAGGGACCTTTGGCAACGACCGTCGCTCCTGAGTGATATTCTTGCTACTCAGCACAAAGCCTTAATGCGTTTGAAGTCCGTCAAGGGCTACCTGTCATTCCTCCTGTCTCCTCCCACATGTTTGAACTCTTCTATATTGTGTTCGTGTCAATTAAATTCAGAAAATTGTGTTCAAACGACATTAAGGTTTTGACACAAAGTTTCAAAAGCAGCCACTAAGCAAGGTAAAGCCAAGAGCTGATATTTCATCACTTTCCACCCACCACAGCTATGAAAGAGTTGGTTGTCACCGAGGGAGAAAATGCTGACTTTCCTTACAATTTTTCCAAAAGTGATGTGCAGTTCTCCAACCAGAATGTGTAATTCTTCTTAATAAACAGGACTGATTAGGGGTGTATTTTTTAGCAAAATAGTGTGCCCATGGCTCTCCGGGCCATCACAAAAGGTTAGACTCAACAGATGAGTTATCAGTACATCAAAATCATTTCCTCTGTCAAAGAGGAAAAAATTCTATGCATTAAAACTATACTGATCAGGCAATCCTTAAGAATGACCCCAGAGAAATGGGGAGGCTTTCAGCTCCCCTCCCAGCCTTCAGGGAAGGCATCCTAACCCCAGAGCAGATCCACGAAATCTCAGTGGTTTCTGCTCCGGTTGCCTTTGCCAGAAGAAGTACTCAAACTGGTTTTACAGGGCAGCCGAGCGAGCCGAGCAGAGAGCAGTCACCATTCAAAACATACCTGTGGAGGACAGTGATGGGTACCCACACGGGCTTTATTTCACAGAGGACAATAAGAGTTGATGCTGTCTCCAGGTATCACAGGCTTCTTGGTGATCTACTCTGCTTAGACCAAGCAGATCTGCTGCTCCTGTTTCCTCTCTGAGAGGGGGTTCCAAGCGAGGGGCTGATCCTGTGCACAACTTGGTGTCTGCTGGGTATCGTCAGCGACATTTGTTTCTTTTCACATTTGCAGCTAATCACAATTTTATACAGATCCTGAGCTTACAAGAGCCCTTTTTATAATTCCAAAGTTTATACTTTTTTTTTTTTTTTCCAAGAAACAAGGCAGAAAATATGGTGATGTTACGGCATTTGCAATTTTGTCATAGTAGGAATTTTTATTTTGCTGGTTGGCAGACATCAATACTTACTAACAGCATCATGATATATTCAAATAGATTACTTTAAATGCTTCTATTTATCTTCTAGTTATCTTTGTTTTTTAGGGGTTTTTTTGCACTACCATTACAGGAATCAGTCACAGACCCTCAATGTTTATTTCAAGATGAATTACAATGTTATTCTTTGAAGAATTTTCTACTTTTCTCTCATGTCAGCTGTAGCGCCTGTTCCCATTGCTGAAAGGAGGAAAGCTGTGCTGTGAAAATGTTGGACTGAGTTAGTCATTCAAACTGACTTTGAATTTCAAACTTAGACCCTCACATTTTCAAAATTTGTCTCAAAAATATGCTTTAAAACAGATTTTTTTCTTACTTTCAAACATCAGTGGGTTTTTTAGATTTATTTCTTTATCAAAATCCAGTATAAGTTTGTAGTATATCATTGCTAACAGGCAAATAAATAATATGAAATTATCATATATAAAGAATGAAATACATTTGAAAATGAAATTACAATATTTTGAAAGGGCAGCTCCTGCAATAAAAATCTGAATATTCTGAGTGTATTACATGCAGAAACTTTCATTTCAGTGCTTTTCACTTTGTAGGACTTTTCCCATTGCAAATTCTTTAGCAAAAAAAAAAAAAAAAGAATTAAAATAGCAACTACTGATAGAAAATTCTTTCAACAAAGACATTCAGCTGACCTGAATTTTTAGTTTATAATTTCAGATGGGTGTTGTGTTTGTTTGCCTTTAAAGCCATTTTTTTCCCCAGTGAAGTTCCCCACACAATGGTATGTCAGGGAAATGATCCTTATAAAAAGACCTTAAATGTCAGATACCCCCTCAGCCCCAAAGAACCCAAAAGAAATGAAGCTGCAGACTAATGAATATGACCTGTCTTGTCTTTACCCCTTGCAGTTTCAAGAGCTGCCACGCAAGTAAGAATGGTTCCTTTACAAGTGTCTAAGCCAAGAAAGACCATTTGTGCTCTTCAAAGCATCGGGATGGGAAGGGTCAGTACGAAGCTGGACCGCAGAGCGGGTCCCCTCTGTTCCCCCGCCGTCCCAGCCCTGCCTGTCATATCGTGGATGAACAGGAGCGTTGTATGGTGCTGCCTGAGGATGGCTCAGGTAAGCAGCTGTAATGGTCCCTCCATTACCAGGAGGAATAGCTCAGTGGGAGAACAAGAAAAGGGACTGCCAAAGAAGGGAGCTTTGAAGCCGGGAATGCTTTTGCTGCGTGTTGCTCCATGGCGTGACAGCCAGGCAGGAGGGGAGCTAGCACGAAAAATGCCCATTAAGGAATCAAAAGAGTGTATGGCTCCTCGCTGCTTTGATCCTGTCTTCAAAGACGCCCCGTGAGCCTCCTCTTCTTCTGCAAGGCAAAGCCTGCGCGGAGCGTCGCCTGGCGTGTACGGGCATTGCTGGGGCTGTGGGACGGGGCAGGACTCAAAGTGGGGAGAGGAAGGGCTCCAGCAGCTGCCCATGTGAGGGTCCCTTGCAGACCCCAGCCCACTTACAAGATCAATGCTGGCTTTTTTTGGCTGCAAACACAGAGCCAAAGCCATACAGTTTATGAATTTGGTCCTAAGCCCGTGGAATTGCACAGAAGAAGGTCTGGAAGGAGATTATTGGGGCTGCCCCTTTGCTCCAAGGTTGGCGTTGCTTCACCTCAGCCTTCAAGGCCACCGCACGTTCATGGTTGCAGTTGCTGAGTGCAATCAGGACACCAGCTTTTCCTCCAGCTGCTGGCAGGGTCTCGCTGCAGCCTCGGGAGGCCATTTCAACTTGCTTACAGCTCCTGCCCATGGCACAAGTGGGTTTGGGTGACAGAGGGGTGACCTGTCCTCTTTGCTGCAGGTACCACGGCAGGGCGGCATGGCCAGCACAGCTTGACCCCGGTCCAGTGAACAGCAATGTCTCTGCTGAGGGAGACGGGACAGCTGGGAGCTGCGGACGAACCCACCTCTCGAGGTGAGCAGAGAGTTGTGTCCAGGCTAATTCTGTCCTTCTGCTGACGGAGACGCCTGTAGCATCCAAAAGGCTGAGAGGATGCGTTGATGGACACTCAGCCACCCAGCAAAGCTCACAGGGCTGCCGGCTCTTTCTTACCTCTGGCCTGAACCACATTGAACTGAAATTTCCGCATGCCACCCTTGTGAGCCACTCAGTTCGAAACAGTAGAAGGTAACGTCAGGCTGAGCCAACCTGCAGCAGCTGGGTCAGCAGCGCCCGGGGGACGGTTCCTTTGTGCCATCCCTGGACCGGTCCCACAGCAGCAGCAGCAGGATGCTCTGCGGCTGCCTGGGCACATGCTGCTCCTGGACACATACATATCTTGCCAAAAATGTTTACTGAGAGAGCCTGGGTGGCCATTTTTCCCAGACTGCTGGAAGCAGGTTGGCAAGATGTACTTCAGCACTGCCTTGTTCTCAGATCTCTGCGAGAAATGACAAAGCACAGCCTAAATATATTCCCTTAACTTCCTTTCAAGCCATTGTCAAGGTCTTTGAAATATTACAGTTTTACTGGTACCACCTTAATGCAATGAAGTTTTCAAGAAAAAAAAGGTCACAGTGCTTGAAAAGCTCTGGGTTTTAATACGACGAGGTATTTCCACAGTGCTTCTGTCACTGGCAGCACAAGGAGCGCACGCAGTTACAGAGCCCTCCAATATCATGCTAATAGGCTCGTGGATGCGAGTGCACTTCATCCGCCTCAGTCATACAGGAAAAATGCTGTCTTTCAATCTCACAAAATAGTCTATAATAAGATAAAAGGTCTCAGGATATTATGGACAAAATTCTCACACCGGAAAAAATGTTAATGGTTTCTGCGAGGACCATTCATCAGCCAGCTGCACTGCAGTATGGGCTGGGGGCACACAGGTATAACACATGGTACTTCACCACCGGTTGTTTTTTAATACGAACATAAATGCAGAAATATCTCAGGAGAGTTATAAAGATCAGTCTTAGCTGTTTGCTTTTGAATGATGAGAAAACCTGAGTCAGCCGACAGAGTGCTTGTAATCGTCACGCCGGTGTCTGGTGGAGCACCGCGAGCGGCAGGGGCTTGCCCTGGTCCCCGAACAGCGTCCTCAGGCTCTGCCTTCCCTGGGTGCCGGCGGGCTGGTGGGGTGAGGACGTGCTGCCGTGTCCTGCCGGGCTGTGCCGGGGAGCCAGCCTGGCACCGGGTCAGTGGAGGGAGGTATGTGCACCAGGGAGCCTTCTATACTCTGCCTGAGAAGGTATTTATTTTACTTGTTGGGTTTTCCGAGCAGAACTGTATTTAGACACCTACCTGCAGCCCTTTTACTGGAAACTTACCCTTGTGCTAACCTGGACACCAGTCATGCATACGTCAGGTGGGGGAATAGAAAGAACCCCCTTACCCTATATGTCCAGCCAGAAAACATCAACCATCAGTGCTGTTTAAAGCTGGAATATCAATTATTATCTTTATTAACTAGTTGGAGACATGTGAAGGTTAAAAACTGACTGCAGAAAGTGCTCAAGACATTTGTATTCAGCATATATATGTACCAGCACACACACGCACACAGTACTCGGTGAACATCGTTAAGGAGCTCCAAGACAACGAGGCTAAATTTAAAGTGTTCATGGCTTATTGATACACTGTTTTGGGGTTTATTGTAACTTTCTTCATATTTTTCCCTGACTGGCTGTGTCTCCTTACAGTCCATACACAGATTTGACCTGAGCTGGCACCAATGAAAGCCTGTGAGAGCAGACATTAGTCTTTTACAGTTAATAAATATTCTCATTCTCTACAGACTATTGCGAAGGCACTGATTCATGTCTTTTGAATAAAACATGTCACTACTCAGATCATGGGTAATTACAACTATCATTGTCGTCATACAAATGCTCTTGTAGGGCAGTTCATGTATTGTAAAGGATAGCAGAGTTATATCAGGCTCAGCATTGATGTCAATACTTTCTCTGCAATTATAAAGCATATCAAATATTAAAATGCAATTAGACTTATTACAAATTTTTAGAAGTTTAAGAATGGCTTTCCACTTTCAATCAATCAGACATGCTTTCGAAAATGAAGAATTGTGTGAGGATGGGAAACTTTAGTCACAAATTTGGATTTTTGCAAATATTTTCTCAGTGATAGAAATCATGTCTTTATCTATATTTAAGAAAAAAACCCAACACCTAGAGGTTTCGCAAGACTCTGCAAACATTCTGCCACTGCTATTTAATCAAAAAGGAATTATTTAGAAAGGAAGAAGTTCAATGTGTGGCATATAACAGAGTTATGGTTTTCTGGCTCCTTCCCTGAAAACACTCACAAGGCCAATGGTGGCAAATGCAAAAATTAAAACTGGAACCAGTACTTTCACAACAAAACTGCTAAAAAGTGAGAACCTTCCTACACTGCTTTCCCTTGAAAAAGTAAATAACTGATTGCCAGCTATTTGTTAGTGAGAGCTTGTCTTCCCATCGCCTGGCTAGGCAGAAGGCCTGGCCAAGATCCAAATTAAATAATCACACTGCAGCATCCTTGGCTTCCCTGAGCACAGCACTGGATGCTGAGGGAATAAGGGCCTCCATCCTGTACCTCTGAGGAGCCAAGTGGAGAGTGCGGGTTGAAAGCCAGAGGGACTACAGATTCAAAGGTATGTACTCCCGTAAGTGCTCAGACAGCCCTCCTGAGACCTGGCTTTGGCATCCTGATGTTGTCCACATCACTGGGAAAAAACCAGCAGAAGAAATGACTTTCAGCTGCTGGCTGCAGACACATCTCTCCCTGCTGCAGGGACCAGAGGGTGATTTTGGCATCCCAGCGGGGACTTTAAAGTCAGGCAGGATAAATCCACGTCTGGCTGTATTTGGGGATGCGGGTCCGATGCCTGATCCGCAGCGGCATCGCACGCAAGGCTGTGTCCGCCCCAGGATGGCTGCTGGCCATCCGCGCTGGGTGGCTGCGGGCAGGGTGGCCCGGGGCACGCGGGGCTCTCGCCCAGCCTGGCACGGCAGGACCGTGCCTGCAGCTGCGTCTGAGGCTGCTTCTCACTGATCTCGAGAGATGGGGGAATCAACCAGTCTGAGAAACTCAGCCCTGGGGCTATCTGCATTTTCTTGCGTTTTCATACTTTATGAAACCTAAACTCCGTCCTGAGGTGATTCCCATATACAAGTGAGTGAAGATCCAAGCTGAAGGAGACATCAAATGCTGTGTGAGCCGGAAAACAAGTTACTGCAGTCAGCTATGGAAGAAGACGACCTTCACTGTCTATGCCATTACGGCACTATGGAGTTTCTATTGCTCTATTGTATTTTTTCCCCCAGCCAAGGAACAGAAATAGGCAGAACCTGATTCCTCACGCTTTTACAAAGAATCACAGACCTGCACCACACAGTTTTCAGCAGCTACATGGGAAGGGTGGGCTAAAGGTATGATATGCATCATCTGAAGTTCATTGCAAGTCTATCCAACATGTAGTGGCAGCTTTCGTTAGGTTTTGCCGTGAAGAAGCTTCACAGGAGACAGGAAAAGAAAGTGGGAAAATTATGAAGTTTGACAGTGATTAAAAGCATTATCTAACCCCTTCCTTTGGTACTAAAGAGCCATTAATCACAGTGTGGATATGGATTTATGTAGTGCTCAGCAGTGACCATGAGGGAAATAATGCTGACTCTCCTGAAAAAAAAAAATGAAAAAAAAATCCAAGGTTAAGGATCCTCTCTGAAGTGCTCAGAGGACTCGCAGCTCCCTGGCCCTATCAGTCCCTGGGAAAGAGTGCTGCTGCCCTGAGTACTGCTACGTCCCCCATCGCTGCTGCTTTACTTGGGAGCGCGGGTGGGCTGGGGCTCAGGTGCCCCAGGCAGCCCCTGTCCTGCGCCGGGCACCGCCGGGGCCACTCCACTGCCATCTCCAGGGCACCCTTGCCCCGCTGCTCCTTTCACCTGGGTCTCATGTAACACAGAAAATTACCTTCATGCTCTTTTTTTTCTTTTTTTCCCAAGGTGTCTCTTACTTTTTGTGTTTCGTACGTATTTTTCTTACATTTAGCAAGGAGAAGTTTTACCAAGGACAAAATTACCAAGTCCTGCCTTTAACTAGACTTCAGCAATGCCCTCATACTCTAGAGCTTGGTTTTCACAAGCACATGGGTGTGCAGTGCCCTGCTGCAGGCTGTTTCAAAGGAACCATCCTAAGAGATAAATGAAACCTCTCATCAGGGATAATCAGTCTCATCTTTAAGAAACCCAGCAAAAGCTGAGGACACGTGGAACCTGAGTGTGATGAATTGGGGGAAAAGTTTGTGTCAGCTAATTAAAATCAGACACTCGGACCCTGCAACAGGACTGCTGTTCCGGCTTAATAGTTGATTTAAAGGCCTATCATCACAGTTTATGCACGGATTCTCTGGTTTTGTTAGGGTGCACGAATTTAGCTTGGAAAACTAGCTAAATTAGGCTGTCTTTCTACCTCTACCCCCTTTTCCCAGTAAAGGCTTCACACATATTGGGCAACTGAACCGTGAATGAACTGTTGTTGCATAATTTCTGTAGGCATTTTATAGAAATATTAATCTGGGGGCAATCAAAGCATTTTCCAGCTTATTCTGTCAAACTCAAACCCAGCTGATTCCAGCAAATTAATTTCCAGGAAGCATACAAACATGGAAAAGTGATAACACCTCCTTGATAAAGGTTATATTTTTTAGAGTTTTAAAGTGAACATTAATTTAAGGTCATTACATGCTCATTACATTTTTCATTTTTAAACCACATTACAATTGGGAATATAAAAATCATAAAATTGTTATTGCTGACAGACTCATCCAGCGACACTTTATTCTGCAGTCTTCCAAAGGGGGAGAAAAAGCCACAGCTGTACAAAAATACCCAGATAGACTTGAAGTTTGCACTAAACGAAACAGTTTCCCTGAGAGAAATCTGTTCTGCAACAATGATTATTTTACCTTCGTGTTTTTGAAATTTGCTATGGAAAATATTAAGAACATAAAGTACCACTTAAACTTTGAATTGCCTCGTTTGGCTAACTTGAATTCTGAAATTATATTTTGCTGCTATAGTTCTCTTTTCAATCTTTAATTCAGCTGAGACTGCTCAGACATTATGAATTCACACCAATATATTTCACAGACTATCTTTGGGAAAACAAGCTTTTAAAGAAGCTGTCCTTTTACATGTTTATACCTGCTTTTTTTTTTATCTAATGCATAACATTTGGAGGGGGGAGATACTACTGCCTTTATGGAAGGGACAGAAGAGCTTTCATTTCTGCTGTTGGTCCATACTGATACTCTGCCTGCAGAAAAGACACTTCCAGACTCTCACACAGCTACACAGAGTCTAAAACATTGGTGCCTTGAGTGCAATTAACATTTTTTTTAATAATGGACATTAATGCCCTGATCTGTTAGTAGAACAAAACTTAAATTTGTCGGTAAACACCAGTGAATTTAGACATATGCTTGAAGTTAAGTAAGTGTTTAGGGCCTTTCTCCATTGAGGTGTTGATAGGCAGAAATGTAGGGAGCAATGGGAAGTTTGGTTTGAAAATGAAAGGTAAATCTGCACTTTCTCATCAACCTACAGACACACATTGGCACTGCCGTTCGTTAGGTAAAGTTTTAGACTGAAATAAACTCTGATGTTTGACCTGTATTTCAAACTTAGGTGCAAGGTAGATCCATCTGAATTCAGGCCTTCCCTGAATTCAGGGAAATACAGGATCAGCCCTTGGCTCCAGTGCTCCAGTGGCCAATTTTGAATGTTGGATTTTTAAAAGTTGCATTTCTAGAAATAGGAGAGAAATGTTTATGAAAGCAAATATCCAAAAGAATAGTGAAACAGTGTCATGGGAAACAAAGCCAAAAGGCTGCTCAGCAGTAGAGTGCGTAGTAGCTTCTGGTAAGTATAAATTAAAATGATAAAAAAATCAGAAATGCAGTGACTAGAAATGTCAGCCGTGGCAGATCCCTCTGACAGCCATCATCCCCCCGCCGGGCCAGTGTACCACCAGAGGAGCTGGATTTGTACATTGCCTTCTGGAGCTTCCCCCCTTTCTGATCAAAACCCTCTCTGTGTCCCAGGGAGAGCCCCGAGCCCCCCAAACGACAAGCTGCCCAGGTCCCCTCAGGGCTCCTCTCCTTGCCGGTATTTGCTGCATGCACTAGAAGAGAGGACTCATTAACAAACAGCTAATGATGTCAGGCTTGTAGTAGGAAATCTAAGTGCTCAAGTAATACCTAAATTAATTCGTTCCTTTATATGATTCATCAGATGAATCACTAGACCTTTTAATTTACAGTTCACCTTTCTGATTTATTTTGGTTTTGTCATACTGCTATTAAAGGCGCTCCTGTTCACTGCGCACTGCAAGCTAAAAAAATACGTTACAAAAGCCTCAGCTGTTAAATAGTAGCGTGTTGATAAAATGACTGCAACAGAGCAGATGGGTTCCCACCACTGTGCGTGTTGGCCCAGGGCTCCTGGTAAATATAGAAGAGCGATTTCTGTCATTCTGTCGGGGGTATTTATATACTGCCAGTCACCATCCTATCAAGGGCAGAGTAGTATTAGCATTCTTCCCCAGCATGGTTTTTCTTCATCATTGAAAAGCTTTGCTCTGGCATGCCAAAAAAGTCACATAAAATGTTAGGTGGTAACTAGATTAAATAAATGTAGGGTAATGACCCATCCAGATATGAAACACTGGTCCTCTCTACCTTCCTCCTTACAAGAGGCACAACAGAAATCTGAGCTTCAGAAGGAATACCTTCAAATATAATGTTTATTGGAAAAAGATGGGGAATGACAGAAGCAACTATTGTAGAGAAGAGAAACAGAAAGTTTCTATTCTTTGGGGTTTTTTTTATATTAAAGAACCACAGAAACACCATATTAAAACCTGGTCATCAGAAATACTTCTTTTCACCATAACCTTTTAGCTCTGATACCGCCTGTGACAGGGTAACAGTGAATTCAGGATGCCAGCAGAGTGCAAGGAGGGCTAGAAATGCTGGAGCAACGAGGACAGGCCACACTGAGCATCTACAGCTTACCAGAGATAAATTTAAAAAAAAAAAAAAAAAGAAAAAGGGAAAAAACATCACCGTGCATGTACTCTTCTCTCAGAAGACAATCATGTTACTTTCAAGGTTTGAAAACATTCAAAGTCCCTGGAGAGAAAAATAAGGAGTCTTGGACTTTTCAGAAGAAAGTTTAAACAAAAAAAGATGCCAGTTCCTCACCGGATTGCGTTGTACGGTAAGTACAGAGACCTGAATTTATCTGAGGCTGAAAAATGTAAAGTTTAATCTATACACCTCACCTGCCTGCACCTAAAGCATTTTGCAAGTTGTGCTTTGTTTGCGTCCAAAAGCAGCTCAGCAGCGGTGCAGTGCGATGCCGCCGGAGCCCAGTGCTGTTACAGGCCTTTGCTCGGTTAGTGACATCATTGGCACGTCATGTCAGCCTGTAGAATGTTAGCAAAACAACGGACTGAGTGAAATTCCTGTTTGCTGAGAGACACTCTTCTGAGTTTGATCTTGCCAAACACCAACCTGGAATGGCACTGCTAGAGTCAGAGAGCAAAAACCTAAAAGGAGGAGGAAAAGGCACTACCATCGGACAACAGACAAGGGCGATTTTGGATTGCCAAGTATCACTTCATAGCTTTGGGACAGAGTTACTGTTTTTAATTGCAATTGGCATAAAGATTTTCCCAGTGCTTCCCTCAGCAAAACTGCCGTTTGTGACCCAAGGAAGGACACTGTGCCCCGGGGCACAGGCAGCGTGGTCAGGGCTCTGGGCTCAAGGAGGATCAACACCAAGCACGGATGAGCTACGGCTGCCTCTGGGCCAGCGGTGAGAGCAGGACAGCCCCAAGGGGGGGACTGCAGCTTGGTTCTATCTGCTGGGGGTGCTGGACCGGACCCTGGTGCCGCTGAAGGGCAAGATGTGCAGGAGAAGGTCCAAACCTATGAAGACCTGGGTCTCCTCTGCTCCAATTTTTGCATGCAAGAGGGGGACTTTCCCTGGACTGACTACCAGGAGGTCCTGGACCAGCACACTCTGCCCTTGGTAGGAGGGTGACGGACAGTATATAAATCGCCCCGAGGGCAGAAGGAGGGGGGGTAGGCAGCTCTGCCGCTGCTCTCCCTCCCTCCCTGACATGCCTCTCTCCGAGGGTCACGGACCTCCAGGCAGATTTCAGTATCTCTGAAATACGAGAGGAAGGGATTTCTCCTTCTTTGGATGAAGAGGATTTCCACCATTTTTCCTAAATGAGATGAAAGAGATACATGGCTTAATAAGTAATATGTGGATTTTTATCTTTGTCCTGTTTGCCTTCTCCTGACTCTGAAGGAAGCCTCTCACCCGGCCGCAGAGGTTCACTTCCCACCCTCCTCTGAGCATCAACTTTGTCCTGCTCATAGCAAACTCTAGAAGGACCCTTTTTATTTACTTGCCCCTGAAAGGACTTTTACTCTCATGGTATCTTTTGTGTCGGTGTTATAATGAGCAGGAAAATAAATCCCCTCTTGGGTACAGAAAGATTTTTTAAAAAAGCCTGATAACCCTCATATTTGTGCACATCAAGTTCTTTTTTGAACAAGACGACCCAAAAACTATTTTCAATTTTGATGACAGGCATGCATAAAATCGGTGGTCCCTTATCATTTCAGGGCTTCAATCTGCTGCACCTTCTTCCCAGGGCAAATGTTTGTGTAATAAGCTTATCCTTATCTTCTGAAACAGGCTTGCTAGTTACAGGAATCCAGTGCCTTTGCTTTTGATGACATCTTTCCATTGGTCTTAATGGAGAAACTCAAATTCTGAAAGTTTATAACCCACTCAGGCATGACATCTCTGAGAATCCACTTAATTCCTTCTTTCTTTCTTTTTTTTTTTTTTTAAACTTATTATAACTTTCCTGTAGTCTGGACTGATATTACATAAACCTGCCTAAAAGGACAATGGGATTAGAAAAATTTCTTTAACTTCAAGCCTGAATACTACTTAAAATTTTTTCTAATGGTTGTTCAAAAAGGTCGTTTTCCAGTTTGAATTTGTCACACTGCCTTCATTCTTGTGGGCTTCAAAAGCACCTGCTAGCTTCTGCTAGTGAGACACAGATGCATCAGTGCACCTACCTCCCCCCTCCCCTGAAAAACCCACTTCTGAACAAAACAAAATGCCAATGAAGCAAAACCAAACCCAATCAAGCAGGAAAACAGAGGAGTCTTCTATGGGCAGTGGAAAACTAGTCTGTTTCTCCCCCCCGCCTCCCATGTACTCTGAAAATAAAGAAGATACTCGCACTGTAATGGAAGAAGTCATGCTATTTTGAACCCACATGATGAAAAACCCTTCTCATAAGACTGTTTGCTGGGGAAGGCCAGCAAAATAAATGTGACTAATGTGCAGCGTATGATACAGAAGTCCCAGTGACTTTGAGATGCCCCAGTATTTCCACGTATGCCAACATGAACACAGCCCCTCAAAGATGATTTAACCCTAACCTGCAGCAAGAGCTGCTTGGATGTCAGTGGCGGCTGTGGGAGAGATTTGGGAACAGGCGTTCAGTAACAGTTAGTGTACACCTGAGAGTTGCTCTCCCCCAGAGAATTGTTATCCATCTTCACAGCTGCTAAAACACTTTCCAGCTTCTCAAAGGGAAATATTTATGGTCCCAAGAGGCAAAGAACTGTTGATAATCATCTACCTATCTATCTACCTACCTATCTATCTATCTGTCTGTCTGTCTATCTGTCTTTTTATCTACCCGTCGAGGACAGGAAAGGGATTAGGCATGCCCATTGCTTATGAAAGCACTAGAATCCACATTTCTTCTTTGCAAACCCCACAAATTTTCATTCATAGGAGAAATTAAATCTAATTGGACTTCATTCTTTAGACTGTTTTATTTTCCTAACAGCTCTACCTCTTAGAAACAGAGTAGTATGCACAGCCTAGGAACTGAGCCATGAACACAGACTACAGGTAAATACCAGTCATTCTCCTCCCAGCCTGTGATTTTCCTCTCTTTTCTCTTGAAAAAGAGAAAATTATCACATTCATGCAGATGCCCCATTTTCTAAGGTAGCTGCAATCAGATATGTTGCACGTCTCCCTCTTGGAAATGGCAGCAGCTATGCCCACTTGCAGGTTAAAAGACAGTCACCCCCTCTCTCGTGGCATCAAGTCTTTCATGGAGCTAATGAAACGTTCCTCAAAGCAGAATTTATGCACCTGAAGTCTTTCAGGTATAAAACTATCATGCGCTGTCTCTAGCAGAAGGGGGTCTTTGCGTCATTTTATTCTCTTTCCTTGAAATCAGATCCTTAATAACTAGGTTTGACTTCAGTTTTGTGACTGTGTGGAGGGTGTTCTGTCATCCAGCACAACTCTCAGATCATCAGAAGGGTAAAACATACTAGGCTGAGGGATCCAGCATGGAAAGAGACCACAGGCTATGAATGGCAGCATGAATCGGCAGCGGTAAGGTGGACCATGCCAATCTGCTGCCTGCTAGCAGAAACAGCCGGGAGCAATTGCCGGATGGCTCTGTGCCGCCCAAGGCACGCTGCAAGGGTTCCTGAAGCCTCTGAAGCCCTGCCTCCCCATGACCATTCCAAACTTGCTGCTCTGACACAATGAGATCGCTTGTGCTGCAGCAAAGGGATTTATTAAATCTACTGATGCATCACTACCAGTAATCCTAAAAGAGAAGCAGACATCCTTTCCTGCTTCACAGGTGTCTGTATGCTCTCGCTCAAAGATGGGACTGACCTAATGCTGCGGGCATTTTAGTAAAATCGTGTTCTAGTTTAGATCAGGACGTGGAAAACAAATCCATTCTGTAACTGCATAGAGCAGGGCATAGGCTACTAACAGGAATGGTCTGACGCCTGATGCTTCAACCCTGCTTTCTGTGCCGGGCTACCACAACCACGTGCTGCTGGAAGTGCACCACTTGTGATGGGCAGAAAATCAGAGCTGAAACTCTGAGCAAACAGAGCTCAGAAATATGTCTTAGTCCTTAATGAAGACTGACTGGTTCTTAAAAGAGATGTAAGAGTTTTGCTTTAAAAATACTTAAACTCAAAGCTGAATTCAGTATTTCTTGATCCATTATAATTGAATCTGCTCAGAGAAGTTTTATGAGACTGATTACCTACTGTCTCCACTTGAAGTAAATATTAAAGGCAAGAAAGATAAACATGGGCTGAAGTATGCTATGCAAATAATATGTATAATTACCGTGCATTCATAGTCTATTAGTCACTATGTGGGTTTAGATGGTATTCACAGCAAAGCAAAGCAAAGGCAGTATGACAGGATACAACTCTGTGTTTTTGTCCCTGATAGCAAATAACAAGTCGGGAAGAAATATATTAACTTGTCTGTATCCTGTGTCTCATCATTGTAACATAAAGGATAAGAAAATTTCTTCTTTGCCAAAGCTTTACTCTTTTCAGGGACTGCTTTTCTAAGAGCGGAGAGTAAGGCTTGGGTCACTTGCGCAATACATAAAGCAAAGTGAGATTCTTCAGAAGCACCGGGCTTTAAAGCAAGTCTAATCCTACCAATGTGAAAGAAGTGAAGCCAGTTCTGAGCACTTCTTAAAAACTCCAATGGATTTGCTATTTGTTTTCCTGCATAAAAAGATGATGAAGAATATAATTGAAGAAAAAAATACTGTAAAAAGTGAAGACAGTCTGAGAAATAACTTCATAGCAGCATTGCTCATAAGGAAAGACAAAACACCAAAATATGCCTGGTCCATTAGGGTTAAATCCAGAAAGGGATCTGAGGTGACTGGGGAGATACTGTGTTGTGAAAGCCAGAAGGGCAAGGCTTGCATGTGCTGGGGGAAGGGCCGGGGGGGGGCAGCCCTGAGCCATGAGATGTGTCTGCTGCCCTAAATTTTTGGGGACCCTACTCCCCAGCCCGAGGCAGGTGCCTGCTGCCTGGGCTTGGCACCGCAGCCAGCCGTTATCTTCTCTGTCCCAGGAAAGGGGCAGGGCTTTCACTGTGCATTTCATTTCACTGAAGTCGGATGCGTTTCACACTTGCCTGTGTGCTCTACCCCATCCTTCTGCAAAATGGAAATAGACTTCTCATGAAAGAAATCAAAAGAAAGCCAATTCATTATTGAATTGAAATGGCAGTCACCCTTACCATGTGGAGTATTTGTCGGTTGTATCACTGTGGGTGATACTCATGGGTATTTCATGAGTGACGTCCACACAGGAATGAATGGCTCTTCTGAATGAGGGCAAAAAAAGGGACATTCACAACTGTCATTGTTAGGCCTGGCATAGAGCAGGGAGAAGCTGCACAGGCCTTGGCCACTGCGTGGGCCTTGGCAAAGCAGATGATGGTTAAAAATGAGCCCAGGTATAAAAAGGATGGAGAAAAGGAAAGGGTCAAAAGAAGGAAAGGACAACCTCTCCATAATGTTTCAATAAATGTTATATGACATTTTCACTTCTTTAGATGTAGATTCTTTCTTGGAGAGAATATTTAGAAAAAGGGATTCAAATAATCCTTTTCCTCTTCCTTTTCCTTCTCCCTCTCCTTTTCCTGTGGGGAAGTGTTTATAGAGCTGCTTGAGATCCTGGCATATATTTCCAACCTCCTCTTGTTGCGGGAGATTTGGCTCAGCTCTTAACCTCTTCGCAGACGGACTGTGATTTCAGTTTCTCTCTTGACATCAGTAGTTTTAACTAAGAACAAAGTTCATCCCTGGCGGGTGTCCTACATTTCAGACTTCGGCGCTGTCTTTCCATGGCGAACCTCGTGTACCCAGCAGCAGCTCCTCAGCAATCAGCGCAGCTACGCTATTTTTGCCAGCCCAAGGTTCTTGCCTGTGGGACTGGGGTGCCCTCCCCAGTACAGAGGAGAGCTGGGCTGCTGGGCTTGTAGCCCACTTGGCTGCGAGTGCCACAACACCATCAGCCCCTCTGTAACTGGGAGCAGAGAGCAGGAGCTCCTAAAAATATATGAAAGGAAACAAGGAGCTAATGCTGTTGGTTTGTGCTCTGTGAAGATGCATTATTCATAGTGTACAGAGACAAGAGAGGGAGAGAAGATGCCTGGCAGAGCCCCCAGAATGGCTTATTTACCCCTGAGTAAAAACTTAGATTTGTTGAGCAGACTCCATAAATTTAGCAGGACTCCTGAAACGTCCAGATGTTTCTGAGCAAATGAATAATGTTCTCTTTCTGAAAGCTTACTGCATTTTTTATTATTTTATGTGCTGTTTGCGTGGGCAGGTCTTCTGAATGAATAGCAGTAAATAGCAATCTCTGGTGCTGCTACAGGTATCCAGCAAGAGAGGAGAGCCAGAGAGACCCAGCGCACCTGGGAGGTCCTAAGGATGTCCTAAGGGTGGCTGGAAGTGGAGACCACTGTTTAATAGTCAGAAAATAAACACTGAATCAGTGAGTTAAGCCTCTCTTAGGAATCTGAATGTAGCCGTGCCGTAAGGAGAGGACGGTTGAGCATCGCTAGCCATGCCCACAGACACAGCTGTGGCAGAGTGAGGTGTTGCGCTCTCGGACAGCCAGACCTCCAACAAAGATTTTGGAGTTAAGGCAGAAATTGAGTTAACCCTTTCTGTTGAACTGATGCTGCTTTTTTTTTCAGATTGGAAAAATTTCTTCTCCATGGTAATTCTTTAGTAATGCTGCTCCACTTAGACCAATTAAAACTGGAAGAAAAAGATTTGCCTATGAGAGCTCTGCCTCAGTAGGACAGCAGGACCAGGCTTATACCTTTACCTTGTTTGCTGTCTGGAGGGCTTACCCTTTCATCTTATTGTGCTCTTTCCTTTGAGATTCCTTCTGTGTTTAAAAGGGAAAATGCCACTAACCCTAGGACTGCTGAAAGGACTGGAGTGCCTCTTGAACAGTGGTTTTCTGTGTTTACTGTCTCTACTTAAACTAACCCTGCATCTTCTCTATCTATGCCTGTACTGCTGGATTAGAGCCAGCCATATGTGTTTAAAGAATCGAGCTGGCTCCCATGACTTTATAATGGATGTATAATTCTGTTTTTCCTTCCAGATTTTGGTTTCTCCTGTTCTTGCTTCTGTTGCACACTGCATAAAGACTTAATTTACTTGAATCCTCAGTCTTTGTATGTGTGTGCTTTCTTTACTGATTAAAAAAAAGTGCCTATAATGATTCTGAGTATGTATATATGTGCTTGCTCTCTGTGTATGTTCATGCTTTTCAACAGCTACACCCACACGCACATACATACGTATATACATACATACATACAGCTGTGTGCAGTCAGAATGAGATTTATCTCACTTGTGAAAGACCACTGGCAAACATTATAGTACTGCAACCTTGATACACTGTTCATGTTTACAGTGACTGTAAATGTGACTGACTCCAGCCAAGACCAAGCTGGCTGTGCTCAGGACTGATGCCCCAGTAGCTGGATATGACAGAGCTGCTCACCCCAAACCCCAGCTCTCCCATTGCTCTCGTGCTGCCAGCCTTGCACGTAAGTCAGCTTGAGCAGCTACAAGCCTGGCTGCAACCTAACCCCAGTTCAAATCATGCCCGAGATGCAGCAACAGGATTTGTTACTGCTTTATTTTAAAGCATAGCTGCAAGAGAAGGAGATGGCATCCGCATCCATCTTTTGTGACTCAGCGGGTGTAGTGGCACGGGAAGCGGCACAGCTCCTCCTCCCCCAGCTCCAACCCAAACCTTACCTCCCAAGCCATACAGCAGGCTCTCTTGAAGCAGGCAGTTCATTACATCCATGCTTTGCTGCCATGGACCAAAGAAAATGCGACATTTATAGGACACGAAGAGAATGTCAAGGACCCATAGGGCAGAAGAGAGTCACAGGGCAGACTTTCGAGGAGGCACAGCTCTGTGGCTCAGCAGTCAGGACATCACCCAAGGAAAAGTGAACTTGGGGCTGGGAACGCTGCTTATGTACATCACATTAAAGACCTGCTAGGTAAAACCCAGAAACCACCCTGGGATGAGAGGCAGGTCCTGAAGCCTCTCTTGCCAGCTCAGCTTCATCTTCACTGCATCACCGCTGACAAGTCTCTTGACTTCATGCAATAACATACCATTGCCAGGATATCTGTCATTTTTATCAGTTCCTATAGCTCAGCTGTTCAAAACTTCCTGCTAGTGTCATTTAGCCTCTCTCCTTCTCATAGATAGCTCCTAGCTGCTAATATATACTAACAATTTTCACAGTCGCCTGCTTTCCATCTGTTACAGTTTCACTGCTGTTTTTTTGTCTTACTTCCTCTATGATCTCAGCTTGCTTTTGTTGAAGTTACACACTTTTTCATCCTTGCTGTGAATTTTTGGCTTTTTAGACATCAAATAAAATGTCTCTAAACAGTTCTCAGTTCTCAATCACATTTCACTCTATTTTAGTTCTTTCTCACAGATGATTCAATTCATAACGGCTTTCAGGTTGGTGACACTGGCGTTTCAGAAGTGTGGAGATGCTTGGGATTTTTTCTCCTGGTATAAGATGGATGTAATGCAGTCATGCTCTCTTGCATCTAAGTATTTTTTAACTTCCAACCTTGTGGTCACTCCTTTAGGTGCCAAAGTAGCACTCCCAGTGCTGGCAACAACACTTCTTGAGTTACAGAATGTAATTTATAATTTCAAAAAGTTCTGACAATTAAGTATTATGAGTCCTCCAGCAGCTGCCACTCACTTGGCAGCCCTCCTGGGAGCTCCCCATTACACACAGGTGGGGAAGGAGCTGCATTTCTCAGCTCCTTGTGTCATTTGCCTGTCTTTAGCAGACACCAGGTAATTCCTGAGCTTCTGTGTTATTCCTTAGGCCGTGTGCTTCACTGTGGTCTGACTCGTACATGGGTAATGCAAAATTTGTTCTAGCATGTGCTGCTTGCTTGTTTTTATCCAGGTGATGCTCCCCAAGTTATCAGAACTGTTTTGCACATTCGAGTCACATGAACCTTTTGGGTTTCAGCAGCAGAAAGGTCAAACATACACTCATAAATGACCAGGTCCTGTTCTTTGCGTTTAATCATCAGGCATATATTACCTGTGACTAGCAATTAAAAACAATGTGGTTGCTTGACCTCAAGTGAAGTTAATTCAAACTTTTAATTCATCTCATGTCTAAAACCTTCCTGTCCTCAGGGGCAGAACAGTTAGAAGGTGTTTCAGGCTTGCCTGAGGACATTTGCATTCAGGGTTATGGCTTGACAGGGAACATCTCCCGTGGAGCATGCCCGGGTGGCCCAGCCTCTGGAGTCCCTGCACCTGATGTGCTAACGCCTGAGAGAGGAGCTGCAGGCCCTCGGGGTTTTCTTTCATCACTAAGGAGGAAGGCAAGCGATGCTGAGCAGCACCAGAAAAGCCAATTACAGCGTCATGATCGATGGCGGGTCACCTAATGCCTTGGATTAGACCACAGATACAGGAATTTGCAGAAGAGAAGCACTGAGGAAACTTTGTAGCACTCAGTAGAAATCCTGCACCTTTTTTATTAGGGTGATAAAAGAAATGAAGTGTTAAGTGGGAAGGATGGGTGCTGAAGGCTGCAAGAAAAGCATCAACTACTTTACCAGTAGCAGTGGTTCTGAGCGGTGGGCTTAGGTGCTTAGAGAAAAAGGATCACTAAAAGATCAGATCTATAATGGCATTGAAGAGCCTTCAAAGATAAATGGCAGATAGCTGATTTCCTACAGATCGATGCTTTCCTACGACAGGTTTCATTCTAAGGCAGTGAAAACAAAATTTTCATAGTCAGAGAATTTTTACTGAAGTGCAAATTGAAACGGCTAAATGGTGTTTATGCATGTGTATGCATATAAATATGTATCAACTTTCTTTCCTCACTTGACACGATTGCAAAAGAAATTCCCATCCTGACTTTTCACACCCACGAGTACAGGAAGAAGGAATTTAAAGGTTTCTTGAATTTATGTATCCACTGTGAAATTCCTGAGTACTGAAAAGTGCATTTTGTTGAAGAGATAGGAGTGCTATGTAATTTACTGTTTGAGGGCTCCCAAATGAAATGTTACTGTACATCATGTAACACTTTTCATTGAGTGGGAGTTCACCTTGCTTACCTTTGGCCAAAATTTTGCAGTGTTATTTGCTGTGCAACAGCTACCCTTTACAATGGAATTATAGGAGCATTTAACTGGTATTACATAAATGTTAATTAGTGCTCAGGAGTCCCCAAAAAACCGTGGAGGAACTTCCTGCCTTCAACAGACAAGAATGTGATTATTTGCTATTAATATTGATAGTATTGCTGTGGGCAATAGATCTTCAGGGATCTAAGAAGTGTGATATGCAAAACATGGAGGTATAAATCCAACAGCTTTGTAATCCATAATGGAAAGGAACAGAAAACACACAGCTGTGACAAACCTTTTGTCACTCAGCACCGATAGCCTCTTTTCAGAGAAGAACTTGGTGGCTCAGGAGACGCAGCCGCATCCCGCTGCCTGCCTTCTTGCCAAATCTAAACCGTCTCTGACTATCTTTGCCCAAAAGTCGGTCCCTCGCTAGAGAAAATTCGGCACTGACCTGCAGGGGATATCCCTGTTCCCTCCCCGACAGCTGGGCTTGGTGCTGAGCTCCCCGGCACTGGGCATGCTTCGTCCCCAGCCTCTGCTTCTGCTGCTCTTCGACATGTCATGGGTGGATGAAGCCTCAGAAGCCAAAAGTAGGACTTCTATAGAGCAGCCTTGTGCCCTTCACAGAAATAGGCTTGAAAAATGGAATTAGCCCTGTTCTGCTTTCTTTGGGCTCCTGCCTGGGCTGGCCCTGCCTGTGGGAATGCTGGGGCTAATGGAGGAAATACTGAGAAGGCTCAGGCTGAGACCGAATTCAATGCCAGGGATACTCACGAGGGATTTCCACGTCATGCAGATTACACATATCAAATTCAATTTGATTTCCTTGCTGGTTCCCATGATTGGCTTATCATCGTATATGTGTAAGTGTAAATAAATAAACATGTTTTCCTTATGCTTTGTGGATACATGTCCTAGATGTGACTTTTCTGTCTTGGAGAGCAAGCCCCCCAGATGATTATACAGTAAGAAAACATATGTCAAAGAAAATGTTTCATAGCTCCAACCCTCACTGAATTAAGAGATGACTCAAAAGGCTGCAGTCACTATTTCAATTGCTTTCATGCTACCAGCTTTTTTTAAGAAAACTTTTTTGACAGGAAAACAACAGACTTCATTTGCCACAAGCCTGGTAAACATAATGAAGGAATTAAGAAGAAAGTGAAAATATCTGCAGTGACACTGCAGCAAATTTAGCTCTCCTGAATTCACCAGTGCCAGTTATGTCAGGCCAGCTCTTCCTCCTTTAAATAAAAACAATGTTTGGTCTCAGAATAATTTAATTCCCTGGAATAAATGCACTGAAAAATCCAAGCTGGATTTTTTTTCAGAAGGATAAGGGTGAGGGATTCAAAGCAACTAAAGAATAATAAAGGAGTCATATTCAGGCAGCCTAAAATCCACCAAGTCACCATGCCCAGGATTGCTTATTGACCAGCTCTGAGTCTATAGAGCACAGAGAGTGTTAAACTCTGGGACCTCAGTGGAATTTATTCCAACCCTAAGTCCAAATATTGTCATTCGTGGGACTGACTCATGAGAGCAGCTGAAAATCACTTGTTTTGATGAGCCACCTTAGAAATTTGCATGCAAATTTGCAAGCTGAGAAAGACACACTCAACACTCTACCAGGATAGAAAGCTTGTAAAAGAGGAGCGTAATTACCTTGTCCCAGCACCAGTCACATCTTCAGCCTGGGCTTCTATGATCAGTGGCAGAGCAGTCAGCCCTTGGTTTTATCATAGTTGGGGAGGTTTTGTTTAAAGAATTGTTCCTGATTTTTGTGAGTAATGTGTTTTCTCCAGGCTCCATCTTGCAACAACTGTCCCATAAATCATGTTCAAAAGAAAATGTCTAGAAAAGCAACCAAGAGCTGTACAGTTTAAGCCTTTTGCTAACCATTGACAAAGATCTATAACTGTGCAGCACATATACAAATGCTATATCTTCAACCTATTTGATTGTCT
Organism: Haliaeetus albicilla; assembly: GCF_947461875.1. NCBI lineage: Eukaryota > Metazoa > Chordata > Aves > Accipitriformes > Accipitridae > Haliaeetus > Haliaeetus albicilla. Next base: position 13,123,757 of record NC_091504.1, on the reverse strand, counting down.
GGGGGTGGTCACTAGTTTTGGTAAAAGTTGCTAGCAAAGATGAAATAGCCAACTTTTTCTGATTGTATTTGGAGCAGACCACATCCTGCTGGAACCACTCATGTATTTGTTGATAAATATGTGATGAATTCACAACCGCCAATGTACAGAGGAGAGCTGTAAAATACAGAGCAGGAGTCAAGAAGTTCACATTCTGGAGAAACTCCATGGCTTGAGGACCAGTGCCAGCAAACAGGGGGATATTTATATTGGAACAAGATCACTACTCGCTGTTCGACTTTATTGATATGAAAACAAAAACAGCAATAGAAAATATTGTCTTCCATTAATAATCAGGAATGTCTTTTTGCTAGCACTGAGCAATCTTTTTATTATTGTAAGAGTCAGCTGGCTGCACTTCTGGTCATGTTTTTGTTGTGTTTCTTTGGAGGGGTTTTTGAAGTAACCCGTAATGCCCACATCTTGATCTGCTTTGCTTTTCTCTATAGTTACACAGCTCTGTTATAACTTTCTTTTTGGAAATATGTGCAGGAGTTAGTTAAATTTCATTATCAACTTATCTTCAAACATATTAGCTTTCTTTTTAAATCCTGGCTCTTCAGCAAACCACTTCCTAAGCCTTTATGTTAGGGTCAAGGATCTGACTCTAGCATGAGGACTTGATAAGCATTAAAATTTGGCATTTTTATACGAAGGACAGTCCTCAATTGTCAGTGATTTTCGCTAGTCTTTAAAGGACACAAAAGTCCTTTTCTGTGTTGAAAATATAACTCCTGGATCCATACACTAAAACATTATTATCAGAAAGCTGTATTTCCTCCACATTTGTAATGAACATATCAGAGACCAAATTGCTTCAAATCAAGGAAAGTAACCAATTCTGCACAGTCAAAATTTTGACCTTTTAAAAAGCAGTCATGGATCATATCAATAAAAGACCCATTCTCCCTGCTCAATAAAACAAACAAGCACACAAACAAACAAGCAAAAAAACCACCAACAAAAAAAAATCTAAACTAAATCCTGTAAGTTCAGCTTCACTCTGTGTTTCAAACAATCAGGAACAACAACATCATATACCTTCTGATCTATACCTCCCTGGCTGTTCTAATTAATAGTGGCTTGAGGCTGTATTTATTTCTTAGCTCATGAGATAATAGTTTATTGATTGATCTGTGAGCTAATAGCCAAGGTTATGTCTCACATAAGAAGTGATTGTGTGTATTGAAGTTCATCATTGATTCTGTTTCCACACACTCAGGGGGACCATACGTTTAACTGTCACATAAATAAGAAGAAAAGACCCTTAATGACATTTATTGACTTCTAAAGATGTGATTCCTCACCTGCACCCACCACCAGTTACCGTGGTCAGCCCAAACAGCCACTGAGCTCGCCACTAACATAGGTTTGGTATTTGCAGTTCACTGGATCTTCCCTGCCATAAGCAGGAAAATAGGAAGAGGTGACCTGCTGAAGTCCTCTGCTCTTGCCGCAATGTTCTAGATTTCACTGCTTCTTCATCTTGTGGCATTGCCATCTCATCACGGCATAGACACTGAGGAACCATGAGATGAATGAAATACCCAAAGGGGTATTTTAAAGGACTAAAAAAGGTTTGGAAGAGTTTACAATCAGAAACTAATGGAGCCATAAGTGCAACATGGAATTGAATGGAAATATTGAAGAGTGAGCACGTGATTGGAAATGCAGAACTGGGTGCAACTTAGAAGGGCCATTCTAATGAAAGCTTCAGGATTATAAAATCTGGTCTCATTGCAGAATATTTGGTAAAAAATATTTGTTTCACTTTGGCTGTTCCAAGTCATAGCATCCAGAACAGAAAACCTTAGTGAAACATGTATTTCTGAAAAGTGTTTCAGAAACATGGAGGTTTCAATGAATCGGTACAGTTCTGCAAGATGGTTTGAGTTCCTCTGAATAGAGATATTTGGAATGGGAAACTGTCTGGCCAAAAAAAAAAATAATAAAAGGGAAATAGAATAAACTGAAATGTCTTCTTTGTTTAGATGGAACCCAACATTAAAATGTTAATTTAATATCAAAACATTTTGAACTGTTCTAACTGCAGTGAGAAGCAGTTCCTCTACTATTCACCTGTTCATATGCGCATATGTATATTAAATTAATTAACTCTCTGTTGGGACTCATCTGGAGACTGATAGTGAAAACCAAATGCAGATAGTTACCTAACTCTCTCTTGCAATCTTCTGTTAGTATTACTGAGAAATGCCATCCATTTGTTTTTCTGGTTATTGATTTTCCCAGTCATGTAGGTCATTTTCACACAATTCTGGCTGGCCCTGCCTAGACCCATGTCCTGTGTGGAGCCACAGCTAACACAGGCACTTTGAAAAGTCTTTTTGAGACTGTGTACTCACTAATTGTTTTTAAAGTGTCATGGCAGTTTGGGAATTAATTTCACCTTCCAATTTCCCAAGCCTCTGGCCTTTCCTAAGCTTTAACTGAACTTTTGATTTGCTGGTGCTTGCCCAACTCAGTCAGGATTTCCTAGTTTGCTTGTTCACCTGCATGCAATTTTCAGGGAAGACACTGCTCATGAAGATACGTGATGGGAACCTAAAAAGTTATTAATTTATTTGACACAAAAGCATTTTGGAACAGTGCTACTCAGTGGCATGGACACCTTGTTTCTATTAAGCCATGTAATGGGGAAAAAACTAATATCAAATCCAAGGAAAAGCATTAGAAAGCTAATTTGCCTTAAGGTACAGCAGCTCCTGAAAAACCTGGTATTTTCTCTTCTTTCAACTATTACAGAGACATAGCATTTTTATTCCCTTATATATGTCACTTAGGATAGTTAATGATATATTATTACATGACCCAGAGCCAGCCTCATGTTGCATTAGAATTACATTCTCTTCCTTGTATCTAGTACTGCTTTTCCAACTACATTGTGCCACCCAAACCATTTCAGATACAGTTTCAATTACAGAAAATAATAGGATTCTTGAAGTGGTGTAAATGCATCAAATGTTTTGGCATGACTATCCTGCTCTGAAATAGCTGAAGAACCTGTCTGCATTTCCAGGGAACGAGCTCGAGGTGCACATCTGCCTTCCACCGAGCAGCCTTCAAGGTTTTTGTGTAATGTTAACAGGATAAATACTATCTATATGCATTGGGGAGAATATGTCTCACAGTTTAATTGTGCACATTCACCATAAGTGCCAATTAAGGGCCAATATTGTCTGCTTTCATCTCCTCTGAATTCAATACAAATCCAACAGCAGTTGCAAGATCAAATCCCAAGCCCAGCTATGGAGTATCTGTTATATGATACTGAATTTTTTAGCCCAGGTTTGAGCAGATCATGCTAATTAATGAAGAATTTCCAAATGAATGTCCATGTTTCCAACAAAGCCAATGCTTTGAGGGAAAACAGTCCGCAGTGTGGAAAGAAATTGGATCTATTTTGTCCGAGTAATTGATTTAAATGAAAGACAGTGAGTATTTACTTGCTATGCTGTAGCCTGTCTATTGATTCTCTCTGCAGAATGCTAAAACTACATCTTTTTAACACTGAGGCCTGTAAGCCTCTTTTTAGGTTTCTAACAATAAATAAAAAAATTTCCTTTTTGCTTTGTGATCTGGATTTAAATGAATTAAAGTCATAAAAGAAACCTGCTCCGAAACAGATGAGCTTAATTTAATTTAAGAGTAAAAAAAATCCTGCGCTGAATTTCATGATTGGGTGCAAAGACAGGTGTCAGCACAACGTCACTGGGTTCTATTCAGGGATACACACAAAATGTAAGACTATTTCCATGAGTGCTTACGTTGCTAATAGACCTCTTAAAAATAGTATAATGGAGATTGAGGCTTGTATCTGAACATCTTGTACTATTTATCATTGGCAGCTGCACCTGTTTTTTAAATTAATCTTCTTTGAGAACATGCACCAAAGAATTTAAGGTTCAGAGTTGAGGCTGCCATTTCTCCTAGAGGCTGCAGTACAGCCCTTGAGTCCCATCAGACAATTCGATGTCTGGCTGGCTGAGGGGCATACAGCTATGCATCCTTGATTGACACCATAGGATCCTTGATGCCTGTGGAAATTAGAGGAGGCATTTTATTCCTCTTCCTTTTCAAAGGATTGCATCTGATAAATGCTGAGCAGTGCTGAGCAAAGCAATCACAGAGGCGCTGGAAATGAAACACCTGGGAAGTCCTGTTCTCCAACCCTGCTCCTTGCTGTGGGAATAACAATTGCACCAGGCATTTTGTTGATGCTGATGACCATTCCTGTGCTGGGCCAGGCTTGATGTGCAAGCCAAGCTGACACTGGAGGAGACAAGACTTCCCACACCTTTCCTCCCAGTACTGCATGAAAAGAAGGAAAGCAGCGCTCTAGCTTTGCCTTGCACAGCTATGAAAGAATGTAGAGGCTGATATTCACATCCTTGAAAAAAAAAACCCAAACCAAAGAATTGTTACCTTAACTTGTACTTCCTATTTATTTTACACTATCGCACCTTCAGCAAGTTTCTATGCAACCACTATGATTTTTTGACCAGCTCCTCTTGGCTTCATTCCTGGGTTTATTTGGGGTTTATAAGCACCCAAGAATGAGGCAGATGAGTGATGTGCCAAAACTCTCCTTAAATCCAGCCTTATTCTCCAAGTCTGAATGAGTGCAGTAGGGTACCCACACACTCCTGAAAGTGGCAAGCCTTGGCAGGATGTTATAAGGCTTTTTCTAAGAGAAGTAAAAAGAAAATGCCCAAATACAAAGAGCATCTGATTCTTCACAGAGCATGAGAACAGCCAGGCTGAGTGATGGCATTTGGTACTAACCAGCTGCATCACAAGTATTATTCTCTTTTCAATTTCATGTTCTTCTAAATGAAAGGCCCATCTTTTGATGCTTTAAATTGTCAAAACCCCCTATGTTTCTAGAGGTAAAATGTACCATGTAGAGGTAAAATATAGCAGATAATAAACAGGAAAAGACCAGATTCTGCAATAAAGGCCAACAAACTTGGTTTTGTTATCAGTAAACAACATGTTTCTCTAAATAATACATTACCTGCTTTTCATTTTTCAAATAAAAGTCTATTATTTTCAACTAGGTATCAGTCAGTACAGCTTGGATATTTTTAACTACTTATAATCACGAACCTAAAAGATGTTGGCACAGTAAGAAGATTAACAGCAATAAAAAGAACATAAGTGGAAAGGTAGAACAGATGAGAACCAGCAATAATGCTTTACATGATACTAATCTCATTTTAAAATAGCTTCGCATTTCCGTGCAAAAAGGTATTTGCCATCACACTTCCCACGCAGCTGCATGACCATGAAGCAGGTTGAGCACTGTGGGAAGGACAGGGGAGCCCCTGACTTCTGCAACAGCCTGGAGGCACCCTGTGCACATCATCCAAAGTATGCTGAAGAACCATTTAAAACAGTATTTTCATACTGAGAGAAGTGATGACTACTTTTGCCAAAATTCAGAAGGAAAAAATTATATAAAAATTAACAAACACAGTACTGGAGAAGGATGCAAGAAACATGGCTGCTTTACCACCTCCTGCCTGGTGACCACAGCCACCTCGCTGAATTTGCTGCCTCCTTTCAGGTTTTCCTTCCTATCCCCATCCAGACTGTCTTTCATCGTGTTTGAACAACACCCAGCACAAGACAGCCATGATCTCAGCTGGAGCGTCCTGGCACCCAAACCAAGTAAATATACATACTTACAGTCATTCTGCTTTGCTTTTATACTAGAAGAGGGTTATCCTCCATCTGCCATATCACAGGAATTTTCATTATATCATGCTTTTTTATAATCAATGAAAATATAGAAGTCCTTTACCTCACATGAACATGTGATTATTATCTACCAATAGTTATTCACTAAAATGATTAAATGATCCCCTTCTTATAGGAAAAACATAGAATTTTCTATACCTTTATTGTAACATTGCTGCAGCCATTGCTGGATGAATACATTGCCATGAAGCAGAAAGCAAAAACTAGAAAGCGCACTGGTGTAAATCCTAACACTAAGGATTTTCAAATAAAGAGAAAAAAATAAGTCTTTTCTTTAATAGTTTGGAATCAACTTGGCAAGGTTGAAAAAAATATCCTTAGGATATAATTTAAGAACGGGGATGATAGTAAAACACATCATTGATTTTGTTCAGGATTAGGGAATTCTGTAGTTTAAAAGGCTCTCAAGTAACTACAACTACAAACAGACAATATTTTTCTACAATCTTTTCTAAGAAAATAACCACACAGGTGAGCTCTCTGTCAGACTGAGGGCAGTTTCCCATATTATAATTTTTTCTTTTTCTCCACAAAGGCTGAAATTGACTTCACTGTGGTCCATGGGCTTTTGCTGACTTACTTTGATGATTATTTTTTTCCTAAGTCACTAGAAAAAAACTCCTGCACTGGGCTCCCTTGCTTCAGGGCAAGGACACCTGCAGAAATGCTGCCAGGAGTTACAAAGTCTGCCACCTACAAAACCCTCTCTTACATCCCTATTTCGCTCAGTTGATCATCCCTCTTTCAATGCACTAGGCTCATTCATAATGGGCCCAGATCACTTTTATCCCCAGTGTCACCTGGGGCTTGTTCGGGGGAGCAGGATCTATCACACAGGCCCTAGCAGGCGATCAATCAGATAAAGTTCTTGTGGTGGGAAGTGCAATGACATTTTGCTTTGCTTTCCTCTCCTGCTTTGCCCAGTATGGGAGTAAACAGGAGACCTCATTTTCCCAGGTTTATTTATCAGTACCTATGAAAGTCCTCCTTTGGAGAATTTGCATGGCAAAAACACACCAAAAAAAGCCTTATGTTAGGTAAAAAAAAAAAAAAAAAAAATTACTTTTGATGATCACTATAGTAAAATCTCGAAATAACAATATATATTTCATACGCTCCTGCCCCTGACAGATGCGCCAGGTTATTGCAGCTGAGTTGGGATCGCTGTGTGCTCCTGAAGTGGTCCAGGCTGAGAATTCAGTGACAGCCTGGTCCCACTCCACTACGTCCATATTTCTCCAACTAAGTTATCTACTCCACGGACTGTGTCAAGAGCAAAACTGGAGTCACCGTTTCCATTCAAGTACTGTGCTTGCTTAAAGGCACAACACAATTAATTCCCTGTCATATACAATTAGTAACCATCATGTTGGCACATATTGTAAAGCTTTTTTTTTAGCGTATGTGCAGCTAATTGGACCTTGCTCTGGAGAGCTGTACCACAGGCATTTCTGCTGCAAGGAGCTGGTCCCCTCTGCCTCCGCTGAGGGTAAAAGGAGGGGAGGGCTCTGCTCGCTTTCAGACATTTTCAACAGAAGCTTAGAGGACAGTTGTGACATCTCAAATTAAGGATGGATTATGCGATCAGGACTGCAAAAAGTATCATGGTTCAATTTCTTGAGACTTTCTTAATGACTTTGAAGCACTTTACCTCTCTTATCTGCAATGAAGTCCCACCCTCCCCTTGGCCTCACAAGACCGAAAGAAAAGTGCAAGGATTACATACAATATTAGACTGACTTTTGTCCTAGTAATCAACTCATGCACATGCAAAGGAGTCAAGGTGTTTTTAAGCTGTTGCAAATGTGTGAGCATTCATAAACTTTTCTCAGGATTGCCTTAGCTGCATAATCCCCATTACATTGCCTCACAGTGCAATTCATTTTAAAAAATTACCTTATGGTAAGGTAACAGAGACCTCACCATAGTAAGATAATGTTGTGATGATATTACCAAAATCACATTGTGGTCACGTTGTGATCACCGTGTAACAGCAGACAATTACTACTGGTTATAACCAGCCAAGTTAACCTTGCAGTACTCATTAAAACAACTGTGAAACATCCATTTCTCTACCAAGGTGGTTTCACCTGAGTACGGAGCAGGTGCACACAGGCATTTGTCTATATTAGTAACTGAAATTGTGAACTCAGCTTTGTGTACAAGAGGAAATAGCAGCAACTGCAAGCCAATGGGATGGTGCAATACTGCCACGGGGATGGAGGGATCAGACATACATCATAAACCAGTGTGGATGTGGAAACCAGTCATAAACAAGGATGACTGCCTGGTTGTTGGTGAGGTCCCTGGAGATGCACTCACTATGGAGGGGCAGCTGCAAATTCAAACAAAAATGTGGGGTATGATTCAACCAATGCATGGTACTAAGAGAAATGAAGTGCTGTGGTGGAAGCCAAATGAGAAGAAAATAGCCGGCACCTGTTCACAAAGTGGCTTGGATTATCTACAAAAATTTAAAATCACTCTGGTTTGGCTCACAGTGACTAACTAGCTTTCCAGTTCAATATTAAAGAAAAATGAAAAAATGCAGTATTTCCAAAATTGAATATTCAAGATTCAGTGTTTCCAGCCCAATATTCAAAACAGTGGTGGAAGAAAAAGGCACAGATCTTCCAGAGATAACTGCCTCTAGTTCATTACCCCAATCCCTTTGCAAGTATGTGCACATACAAAGAATGTAAGTTCTCCCAAGTGTTTGCACTGTGTATGTGCAAGGGGTCCTGTGACATTATGGGTTTGAGTCTCCCCTGCACAGTCATGGTTCGAGGACCAGTTCAGCTGGGCACAGAACCAGTATAGACCAATGCTGATACTGTAAGCAATTAAGCTTTAGATCATGCAGGATTTTGGACTACAGTACCTAAACTTTCTATATACAAAGGCACTAAAGAGTGGGGCATAAATTGCTACTGCCTGTAACTAGTAGAATTGCAGGCAGCTTACTTTGCCCTTAACTAAAAAATTGTTATTTCTACCAGAATATGTCTATGTTTTAGATATGATCTGGAAGAATAGAAACCATTCTTTTCTCTCTTTTTTTTTTGTACCTTATGTAGTGTCTAAGTGCTTTCCAGATGTGCACAGAGATGTAGCACTGACATTGTTTGGAAGTGATTCTTTTTTTTCTTCTCCCAAGAAATTACTATGTGAGGGGTTTTTAGCAAAAAAATAATGCAATACATGATATCAGTGAGACCAGGTCTAAAAAGCACAGCTTGAACTTGGAATAAAAAACCAGATTTGTACAAGTGTTAGTACCTGTGAAACTCTTTTGCAGCTTTCACCTATGCTGATGAGCTGTGCCCTTTCAGCAGACCTGGTGAGCTTATGGTGATCTTAAATGTATGGTGTTACCACTGCCACAGTGGGTGTTACAGTTGGAAGGAGCGTACTCTGAATTTGCTACATATATACATATATATTTGAGGGAGGTTTCAGCAGGTTACATTTCTGGACCCAAATTCAGTTTTAGAGCTTGTGGCCACAATGCCGAATTAATCATAAATCTGTATTTGGGTTGCTTTTCTAGGTGTACCGTAACCTCAGCACAGTGGGATTACCTTGCTATACCGTGCGTAGCTCACCCTGAACAGCACAGAAGGGCTCCTGAAGGAAATACACTGAGCATTCATCTGCTTTGCGTTGAAAACAATCCAGATTGGTTTTATTCTTGTTTTCTGAAAGGTACTTGCCCCATTTCTTGACAGACTCTAACCTGCGTTATTTGTCTTCTACACCACAGGCAACAAAATGATTTGCTAGGATTTTAATAGGAAAAAAGAGTTTCTGTTTCTCATTTTCCGCTCTGCTGTACAACTCCTACCGCAAATGGCCACTTTAAACCTGTCCTGGAAACAGTTTATCACAGATTGGCAACAGTGCGGTGTGCACGTAGGTGCTATAGGCAGAGCCCATCGTGTTTCAGCTGCTGGCAAGGAGTCAATACAACATGACAGCGGGGAGAGAAACCTGATTAGAAATGGTATTACTGGATAAAAGCCTTTTTTCCCAAGAATGAATAACCCTTTTTTAACTTGCAGAGGGCTTTGAGTGTTGTGAGGTGCAGATATCTCGGCATCTCTCTCTTCAAACCCTCTGCAGTCTCTCTTTTGTCTTCCGACACTTCATAAGCGGAGACTGATAAAGTCCTGCTGATGCTGGGGAGGTCCTCTCTGCAGCACCTCTGCCTAAATGCAGAAATGGTTTTGTCATGTTGGATAAAAGCTGCTGAGTCTTCCTGAGGAATCCCAGGTTGGAGGATGTGACCTAAATAAATGTAAATGTTCCCTGGAAAATGTATTCTGGCAGAGGACTCAGCACGTTGTGCAGATTACCAATTGCACCCAATTTTCTGTTTTAGCTGCCTGATTTTTTGTGCTGAAGCTCTTTGTTGCTTCAGCTGTCACAATTCAGAGAAACATTTTCCATGCAAAAAGAAAAATAGAAGTTGCAAGCATTTAAAGAGTGCTGAAACACAGTATTTTTCATGGTTGCTTTTTATTCCATGCTCCATTGCTCGGTTTCCTGCTATTGACTGATGTTAGCCATATGAGCCCTGATGTCACAAGGGCTTAAGTGTCAAGAAGGCTCAGAAGTTTTGATGCAGCTTCACTTCTGAGCTGGGCACACAAAATAAAATCGAAGGTGGTTATGTCACATATCTGTGAGAGCAGTGCCTCTTTGCCCAAGATACCTATGGGATCATGACTGATTTCAATCTTTCTTCTTGTCCTTGCCACTGCTGGGAATTTCAGCAGGATTTCAGAAATGGCATCTTCTGTAGCTTTTCTTTTAGAATCCACTGTTCCTTAAGTGGCCAGAGAGCTGGTGGTTGGAGGTTCAGAGCATAGGCACACAGGTGTGTGTTTTGTTTTCTACAAAATGTTCTGTCCCTGACGTGTTCAGCCCAGAGCTGTCTCATATTCTTCCACAATACTAATTGTAACAAAACTTAAACATCTGAAAAACTAGGAAAAAAAGAATGAAATAAGTTCAGAATTAAGTCTCTAAATATTGGGAACCAAAACTCAAGGATCCAACGGTCTAACTTTTATTCCTCTCCCCTTCCAGTGATACCTGGTACGTGGGCATCCCAGCTCCTTGAGCCTCTGAGCTGCTCTCGGCAGGAGCAACGTAGCCTACACATGGGCATGCACAAGCCTGGGAGGCATCACCCAGCTCTGTTAAACACCACGAGAAGACATGTTAAAGCTCGCAGTGCTCTGTGGCACCTCTAGCAAGGTCTTATCCTCTCCCCTAACAGCCCTCAATATTGCTGCTCCAAAGCTGAGGGATGGGAACCTGCTGGCTCAGATGATCCAGGAAGACCTTGTGTGTTTAGTTTGTTTCCAGTTCATTTGGTTATCTCCATCACTCTGCAAGTCATGTTTCCACAGCGGGAACGGTAGCCCCAATAGGTTTATTCACAGGACACAGTATCTCATGATGCTGTGAATAAATGTGGAGAATTTTCAGCACTTAATAGTGTCAGCCATGAAACAGAAAGCTGTTCTCAGCCAGAACTGTATGGGAGATGGCATGGTCTGCTAATAAAAACAGCAAAGAATGAGGCAATAGCATATTTACATCATTGTAAAAATTAGGAAAGGGAAGAGAAAAATATCTGAATTGGCATGATATGATGGCAATTTGTTTTCAAGCTCTGACACAAAGATCTTGTCTTAGCTGAGAAAATCAATTTGTTTTTATCTCCTTCCACTTCCCTCCATGAACCAGGGAATAACAACATTCTCTCTGTAACTTCCCCCAACTTTGCTAATTTTCTGCCCTGGGAGCAGAGAAATTGTTTGTGGTGTCTTTGAGAATTTTCTTCACACACTTTATTCCATTCGTGCTTGGGACATGCACATCATTCCTGTTTTTAAAGAAACTTGGAATTTAATGGGTAATACAGAGTATTACCATATAACAAAGTAGAAATTGTAGAGTGCACAAAATACTAAACTGGAAGGTACAAGCAATTACTGTCTTTAGAGGAATGTGTCATTTTACGGGTGATGATACATCAAAATAAAGGAGGAATCTGGGGCTGGATCCAGCTCCGATTGGAGACAGAGATAGAGCTCTCATTAGGTCCAAGCAGAGTCTCAGCTATTCTCAAGCCTGTATAAAATCATGCCATCAAAACACCATGGAAGAGTTAATGGAAGGAAAAGAAATAATTAAAAATTTACCCACTATATTTAGTCTTTCAGAAGCTAATTTGCCCAATAAAAATACAAGGGAAAATCATAATCATATATCTTAAAGAGATTACAACAACAGTCTGAAATCAGGAGAAATAAATCAGCTGGGATAAAAGGAACTTGCCCTGATTTTTGCTTAAAGAAAAGAAAGCCCCACAAGAAAACAAAAAGGGGGGGGGGGGGGAGGGGTACGATATCAAAGCAGCACGAAACTCTTTTGTCTGAAAGGGATGCAAGCTCCAAAGGCTGGAGTCCAGTTCTTCCTTCAAATTCAAAGCATCTCTGAGAACCAGGTACAACATCTCTGGACTACCCTGATGCCAGTGAAAAGTCTCTGACTGATTTCAGAAAGGCTTTTGGTCCAAACCAGAATTCAAGCTTTTGTCAAGCAGACTGAAGTTGAGGTAAGGGGTTTGGGCTCTGCAGCTACCTCAAACTGGTGTGACAACCTGAGATTATTCCACAAAGAACAAAACAGCCTAACAAAACTGTCTGAAGCAGGAGGACTGTCTGAAAGATAACATGCTAAATATGAGCACTCCTGATAAATGTTCATTGGCATAAATAGCAGCAGAAGATGGCAATCGTAAGCATGACCTTTTCCCATGACAGAGTCTACAGGAAGCACTTTAATTTTCTTTCATGTTTTGGACAGACAGTTTCAGTCCTGTAAGAACAAGATGAATGTTCAAGTGTACAATGTTCTCCTAAAGAGCCTCACAGAAAGTCTATCCTATCCTATCCTATGCTATCCTACTTGGGCTGTGAGAACCTGTGAGCATCAAACCATCTAAAATTCACCACTTCCAAGCTGTTCTGAGAACAGAGAGCCACTGAAGCCTAGCTGAGCCCTTTACCTCCCCTTTTTCCCTGTTCATCATAGCCGATCCTAGGACTATTCCTTACCAAGCATTTTCTCCAGGGAAGTCTGCCATTAGACTACCCAAGGACACAGTGGAGCTATCCCTCACTGCCCACCTGTGGTCTTACATGCTGTGTGCTTTGGTAACTGTGAAAGCATGAAACAAAAGCAACGGCAATCTCAAAAGGTGATGTAGCATTTTATTAGAAAGCAAAGTTGAACTCAATATGGGTAAAATATAATGAAGCATTGTGTTAAACATCTGATGAAGGTCTAGAGACAAATCAGAACTGCTCTTTCTCAAAGCTACCTTTGTGGGTCTGACTCATGAAGGTAATGGAAAAACTCCTGACTTCAAACAGATGCAGTCTATTGCCTTGTACACTGTGTTATGTTATGCCAAGGGCTGCCGTGTCAGCCAGGCACTGAGATGTTTTCCACCACCGTGCTGAGATCTGGATGAAATTCTTTCACTTGTGAACAAAAGGCCAGTCAAGAGATAAAGCTCGTAGGCAGCTCCCAGCACCATGAAGCCTCTCTATGTAGGAGAGAACACTGAAGTCCTCAGTCACTAGAGGATGTCAGCAGCAGTACAGCTCAAACAACCAGATCACAAAGGCACAAGAGAGAGCCCCAGTGCAGCCTGCAGAGGAGGGAGAACACAATTTCCATTTGGGTTAGTACAGTCTAACCTTTTTATTTACCACTGCATGCGGTAGCCCACCCATTTGTAACAAGAACTTGTTTAATGAACATTTGGCTATCAGGTTTCAGACCTAAATATGCCTATTCAGGTTCCTCCTAATTTAAACAAACTCTTGGGAGCATGATCCTATCCTGAATTACACTACATGAATAAGGAGAAAGGCAGTTGACACTGACTTTCATAGACACTCTGAAGGAGGGGAATCCAGCTCAATGATCAGACAACATCAAAACAGTGGTAACCAGATGGTTACTGTCTCTGTCCTGTCGATCTCTTGGCTAAAAAAACTGGCTGGCTCAGAAAGGTTGAAGATATTTTTCTGAAATCCAGCGGGTCTGAACCAAAGGGATCAGGTAGGTAAAAAATTAAGCCCTGCTTTAGCTGCTTTCTTTTTCTACCTAACATTAAACCACTGCTTTTTTTTACAATAATGTTTAAAACCTGAATATCTAGCCATATTTAATCTTTTTCTAGCTCCCACCTGTCTGACACCTGAGCACTTTACCACTCAGACAGGGAGACAGAAAGACTCTGAGACAGCAAGAACTTAAGCCCAGGCACCCAGACAACCTCCATCCAAGACACACCTGCGTGGCTCCCCCTCTTTCTAGTGAGCAGGAGGTTGTTGGGACACTTCTCCCAGCCTCTCCTGCTTTAGGACCATCAAGTGGTTTGCAGGCACATTGAATTTTGGCTGCTCAACATGAGCAAGAAAATCTCCATAGAAATATTTTTAAAATGCCTGACATCTGGCTTCAGTTAAGTTTATCTGCATTAATAAAATACATTTCTCACTCAGTAGGTAAAGATATTTTTTAATCTTTTATACCGTCATCCAATAAGCCTGAAAACTGATAAAAAGTACATTCATGTGCAAATCAGTCCTTTTTCATTTCCCTTTACTTTTTTTTCATCCTACTTCAATATTTTAAAATCCAACCTCTTTCTGAGTCATGTAAATAATTCCTATTGGCATTGCTAACAACAAATGTACAAAAGTAAACTGTCAGCCACTGCGGAGGAGAAGGTATACATCAATGAACCGTGCTGAGATTCAGAAGGGTGATAATGACATATGGAGCCTTTCACGCTTTGATCATCAGTTTGAATCTTCAATACCCAAAACTGACCTACAGTTATAATCATGTGGTAGTTACCTGGTTGTCTATATATGATTGCTGGTCTCTTTTTACCCTCCCTGTGGACAGGCATTCTGCTTGCTGGCAGTAAGTATCTTCTTTTTTGCTGTCAATCTCAACTATTCAGTTAAAACTAAAGAAATTATTCTACCCCCCTCCCAGGCTCTCTTTTCCTGGAATGTCCGTGTCACTCTTAGAAGGCAACACTTTACAGTGATAGCTATCCACCTTCCAGCTCCCTTTTACTGTCGTCCTTTTTCATCCACTGTAACAGTGGAGAAGAAGAAGCTCTTGTAGTGGGAACCACGAGGAAAGAAAAATCTTTCTGATTAGAGACTATTGGTGCCCTCGGGCTCTTGTAGTAAAGTCTGGTGACAAAACCACAAACAAATGGGAGACAGAGGCTTCCCAAATTGTTCTTTACAAACTTCACTTCCTAATACCCTACAACAACCCTGTGAAGCCCTCATGGACCCTGTTTATATGGACACGCAAAAAAGTCATGGTCCAGCTTGCGTCTGCTGAGATAGTTCAGATCAGTTGTGTCATCCCTCTCTAGAAACACTACGCTTGGAAGGCAACCTTGTCCATCATTATCCCTCCCTGTTTCCTTCATCCCCCAGGGAGGGTATCAAGCTGACTCCTGGTACATCTCTGCCCACACGCTCTGAAGACTTTTACCACGTAACTCAAGCCAGGCTGTAGCTCTGAGTGATTTGCTCAATTTTGACAGCTCAGATAGAAGTCACAAAGGATATTCAGACTGTTTCACTCCCACCCCCTTTGCCCTTTTCTCTGGGAAACACAACTTTTGCAGAACATGCAAATTGTCCATTCAGATTTCCTGCCAGTGGTAAATATATTTGTTTTCATTATTTGATTTCCCTGATCTTTGTTCAATAAAACCTACAAATGCACCAAAGTGCTACTTGTCAACCAGGTCATCAGCTTAGAAAATGTCTAGCAGCAAAGAAACACAAAATGAAGCAGCTACAGTGTAATTTTCTGATCAGTCTATTAGACATTTATTCATTTGAACAGTTCATACCTCTGTTCTGCTATGTCATCTGGCAACATCAGACATTGAAAATTATATTCTTTCACCAGATATAAAGTCTGTAGGTCTCATTAAAATATTCATGACAAGAAACATTTTAGTCAATTGGTGAATTGCTATTACAGTTAAAACATAAATCACCACCATGCCATTACTACTGTGTGGGAGAACTTAATGGACTTGCAGTAATTTATGAATAAATACAAAGAATGGGAACATTGTGATAAGCTCAAAGCAGCCAAGGGCTTCTTCTGTGTAAATGAGAATTTGTGTACAGATAAGTCTGTAAAGAATTTTGTAAAGAAAATATTTAAAAAAAATGAAGAAAAAAAAAATCCAATACAGTTACAAACTAACTAGTTTAGGTACTGGCTTAGGAGCTGCAGGGAAAGCAGCATAGAGTGCAAAATCCATCCAGGACTGCGGGTAACTGCCAGGCTTTCAACCCTATCTCTGAGCTCTGCCAGCTGTACCTCAGATCACGCAAATCTGGACTTATTTTCCCTACATGAATGGCAATCACTGCCATGCATACCCTACATATCCCAATCACAGCTGAGGAACTACCTATGGAGTGCTAATTAAAGCAGCCACTGTGTATTTAAGGTAAAAGAACCATCAATCTGACCATCCTACTTAAAATAAAGATTTTCTAGACTACAGTCAGCATGTTCTGGAGTAGGACAGTCCTTCAAATGTATTTGAAAGTAACAGAGATGCACAAATGAAAGGTAACTTTTCAATGACAAAACCTAACGATGTCACCTGGGACCTGCCATATGGGGAAGTCCAAGACTGATGCTTCTTCCACAACCACATTTCCTTATCCCTGTATTATCTGCTACAAGAGTGACCTGAATTAAAGCCATGAAACCATGAATGAACCCATTTCCTGGGTTTGATCAAAAGCTCAATGGATTGTGCAAAAATCACTTCATTGACTCCTGGTGTTCAGCTCAGGCTTCTGGCAAGGCTGGTGCTAGGATATGTATACAAATTGACTGATTCAACAATCTTTAAAAAAAAGACCCAGAAATACTTGACCCCCCCAAACAACAAATCCCCAAACGGAATTGCTTTCCATTATTGTTTTCCATCAGAGTACAGATGCCTTTATAAACAAGTTTTTTTACAGTTTTACCCAGCATGTAGCTATCAGTATCTTAAATAGTAGTTTTAAAATCCCACTATTTTTATCTAATTTAACTATTCACTACATCATAATGATTATAGATCATTTCTACTCTCAAATTAACCTTGGGGAACATTTAGATACTCTTTGGGAAATGCTCAGAGGACTATGGAAATCTCTAATTTCTGCATCAACAGAGGGCTTTGCATGCTTGGTTAAGTCTGGAACTGCCTGTTCCTAATTTGTTTCTCCAGATGAATATTTATTTGATTCACAGCCTGTTTCACAGATGCTTTTAAACATATTGTCATCAAGCAGCCTGGATGCAAAAAGAGAAACTCCTATTTTGCTTTCCCATGTGTTACTAGTAAACCACTCAGTTATTTCACCTTCCAGTTTCTTTAAATAACAGATAGGGCCTAACCTTAGAAAAGCCAGTTCATTTTGAGGTGGGTATTTAGTTGCTAAAGAGCAATTGTCTGCTGAAGTATTAGCACCGGTGGGGGACTTTGCTGTAAAAAACATTTCTTGCATCTCTTTTCATGCTGAGTGGCAAGTTCCTGACTCTGAATACTGCTGGGTTATTGCAGCTGAAAAGTTGGCAGTTTTAGTAGGAGGGCTGAGTAATAATAAAAAGATCAACAGGCATAGAAAGAGAAATGATAAGGCAGAAAATGCAAATAAAATGGAACAGAGATCTTAAAAAGAGGTGGTGCCAGATTATCGGTGGCAGAGTCAGTGCAGTTCTCCTGCCTGCGCTCGCTGAGTCTGCCTGTCCCAGTGAATCCGTATGCAAAGCCAGCCATATGCAATTGATTAATCTGCTTACTGCTATAAACTAGAAAATAAATTGTTCCATTAAAAAAAGATATTTTAGCATCAGCTGTGATCAGCAAACCTCTTTCTCTGATTTTTTTCTCTGCTTTCCATTTGCCATGCCTCCTTTTCCAGCTCCTTCTTGGAATCTTCCAGGACATCTTAATTATCCGTGGTGAGCAATTGCCACTGAGCTGCAGGCAATGCAATGAATCAGTTTAAAAGCACAGCGGCTCATGTGCAACTCCTGCTGCTACAGATTACTGCATTAAAGATTACTAGTCACCCAGAAAATCCCAGAAGATAACATCATCATAGTTTAAACAGAGTATGAAAATTGTAGGTTCAAACTTTAACATGTTTCTGATTGGATTTGATTTACCACAAGAGACCCAGTGTAACTCGTGTCTTATATGTTACTCCATACACAGCTATGTAGAAGTCTTGGAGACTGTTTGGAGAATGATTATAAATAAAGCTGTCAGAAGCCTGTCCCCACAGGGCCATTCATTTGTCCATACAATGACAATGTTAATACTCTATTTTCAACAGCTTTTTTCCATAAGTGTGGACATGATTTTAAGTTCATATGAAGTCCAGACAACCAGAAATTGCAGCCAGGTCCTGTGGTGCCATTTATCCTTGTCATTACATCCTCAGTGGTTAAGAAGTAAAGATCCAGCTGCCAATTAAAGCAAGAGTAACCCTTAAAATAGATTCACATGTGCCTCAAGTTATCTCTGCTCAATAGCCTAATGCTGCTCCCAGGGAATTCTGTGAAAGCTGCCTGACTCCACTGAAATCCTCTCCTGCCCAAACCAGGGCAGCTGCATTAACAGAGCTGAGGCTGGAATGCCTGTGCTGTAACAGTGTCAGGAGAAAAATCAAGGTTATTCTCATCAATGATTTGAAGGAAGCGCCCAGGTGCCATAAGCTACATACTGGGATGTATCCAGGAGTGGCAAATAAGGAATTGGCCCCATTTGAGTAGGTATAAATGCACTTTCAGGTTTATATTTCTAGCCAAATATAATGAAAGCAGAAATAGGGAAAGCAATGCCTTTTTAAAATTGGAATCGTTTTATTCATTCTGACTCTCTGGATTTGTAATCAGCTTTATCAATTTAATTTCATTTATAGTATGTTTTGTGACAGCACCTTTCTCAGGTTCAGAGGCAGCTGAACTCAGTTTATTAAAGCCCTGGGTGTTCCTTATGCTTGATTTAATGAAAATACCAACATATTTTGTGGAATTTAGCAAAAGCAGGAAATTGACATTTTTGGGAAGGTAGATACAGCTGTTAGACCATGTAGAGAGGACTACCGAAAACGCTAGGAAAAAAGCCAGACCAAGCAAAGCTAAACTTGCCAAGAGAGATCAGTGAAGAATAAACACTATATGCCTGATAAATTGGAAAATGAAGTCAGACAACACAGCAGGCTATCTCCAGCAGTGCGTGCGTTTCCCAAAAGCTTGACAAAGAGCTGGCAGTGTTTCAGGATTCCCAGAATATCTATCCACTAATCACATACAAATAAGTGGGTTGTGAATACATTGAAATCAGTTTATCTGGGCAAGTGCTGTCTGCAAAACCTCTCTGTTTAAGAGCAGTGGGACTCTACCGGCTGACTCAGATGGGGTTAATGAAGGAAGAGGAGTTCCATGTCAGGAGTCAGGTCACTGCTGCTTTCTGCTGTCATACTCATCCTTTCCCCTCCCACCGCTGGTGCTCTCTTATCTTGTATTTTTTAGCTATTTGTTGTAAAAGGACTCAGAGAAGCCAAGCTGGCCTGGTCGCAGTGGCAGTCATCTTCTCCCCAATCTCTTTCAAAACTAAGAACCACGACTTAAGGGCAAGGAACGCTGGCATGATGGTTACTTGCAGACACTCACTGTGGGTGGCATTCACCTGCATGCAAGGGGATGACCCAACTTTGATCCATCACCCTACTCCCACCTGAAGTCCCCACTTAAGCCAGTGGGACTTGCTCAAGTGCCTCTGAGCAGATTTTAAGTGAATCTTAAACCACCACACATCTTGTGCCAATCCTCTGGTTTCTCGCTGCAAGGCAATCCAGGATTGCTTCTCGGCAGTCACAGGACTTTCATGGCAGAAGTGATGGGGAGAACAAAATGATGAGATGGTTCCTGGTTCCTGGGATGGCAAACTGAGCTATGGAATGGCAAACCACATGGCCCATATGCCACACTAAATGTTACCAAGAGCTGCAAGCCTTGCAGCTTTGGCTTCTTGTTCTTTCTTTGTCTCAGCTCTATCTTTCACTACATCCTTCAAAACAGGAGATCATACAGTCTTAAGTGACTTATTCCAGATCTTTAAGTTAAGCTACATGGATATCTACAGACATACTTTTAAAGTGTTGCTATTGTAAAGCAAGGTCATGGATTATGTTGCTAGATGAAAATGCAACTGAAATGCAAAGCCAAAATATTTTTTGGAAAAAAAAAGGTTTCTATTCAGCTCTATAATTCCCACAATGAAGCCAAAAATTCTCATTAATATTTGTGGATCTGAAACAAATCATACCCCCTTGAAGCCAAAAATTCTCATAAATATTTGTGGATCCAAAACAAACCATACACCCTATTTATATGATACATATATTTACAGGAGAAATCTAATCTCAAGGGGGTGTCATGATTGTTAGGACGTTGAACATTCCCTCTTCTCCAAGTTCATACATTTGACCTGCCCTTGCAGCATACTAAATCAATGCATGCAAATCCTTTTTCACAGCTCTGCTCCCATTTAAGTCAATAGCAAAATTCCCACCGAATCTAATGAGGGTATAATTAAGCCGGTACGTTTCAGTAAACTCCACACAAGTAGCTCACAAACCTATAGCCTGAGTAAAAATTTGGTATGTAGATGATGCAAAGCATTCAGAAGAATGTGCAAAAATAAAAAAGCAAGTTTCATATGCATTTTGGGCAAGTCTAATCATCCCTCTACTAATCCTGCTGTTCCAATAAAGAGTTGTATAAAGTCTTGTTAAAGTAAGTCACCCCATATTCAGACCTGCCTCTGAACAAATATACTGCCTACTTCTTTCAAATTCAGGAAGACTGATCTGCAAAAGGTCAGATTCTGTCCTCTTTCTTCGTGCTGACACTATCTCAACAGCAGATTGCTGATTTGGGGATACAAATATCTGCTTAACATGTGGCTACACTAGGTCCAAAGAAGACAAGATAACAGCAGGATTACTTCTGCAGAGTCATTGTGCAAGGTGGCTGTCCCCAGCAGTAGAAGTTAAATCTCAAGGATACTGTCCTTGAGGATTCAGAGGACTTATATTTAAAGGTAAGTGTAGTATACTGAAGGGGTAAATAACTGGCCCTACTTTCATGAATCTGGCCAGCAAACAGCAGAACTGGAGGTTTTCCCTATAGATTATGCCCAGCTGTGCTTGCGAGGTGTAGGGAGAGGGAACAAGTGCCCAGCAGTGACAGGGTTTGTCAGAGTGGTTAGAGGAATCATTTTTCCTCAACTCCATGGCTGAAAGTGGCATTTCAGGAACACCATGGTTTGCTGTGACTTGGAAACCGCTACAAAACCATTGCTTGCCAGAAGCACAGGCAGGCCTGTAATCCTTTTGTAAGCGTCAGTTTTGGAAAACGGCTTTAGAACATCTTCCAAATCTCGGCAAACTGAGCTCGAGCTCTGCAGGAGAGGACCCTGGATGCCCTGCTCCCCATCCTTTTCATTTCACCGTACTGGTTCGTCCCTCCCCTGCTGCAGTCCCCAGCCCTCCTCTGCAAATGCTGCCACATGGAGCGGTGCCACATCCAAGAGGTAGTGCCGTGGTCAGCGATGGGGAGCTGCTCTCCCGCAGGAAGCCCCCGCAGGTACCGCGGAGCTTGGGACCACGGAGGTGGGATGCAATTCTCTCCTCAACGCGAGCACAAGGCAATAAACAGGAATAGGAGTTAATAATTCTGCTAAAATGAAGGACTGAAAATAAGAGGAAAAGCAGAAGGAAGATGGTCTGTTAACAGGGTTGCCTTCTTCCGATATGCCCCCTGAAGCCCCAGTCTGCAGCTGGGGGCTGTGCAGTGCCCTGGGGTGCACGGCAGGAGCCACCTGGAGCTGCTTGCCCTGCTTTCCAGCTGCACGCTGCCAATGGGGGGCTTCCAGCAATGAAATCCAATGAGCACGTCTTAATCTGGGAGTCTGGAAATCAGGACAAATCTTTGTGCAAGCATGGACTCGCCTTACTGTTCTCCTTCTAAATCTGTTTGTCTTGTCTTTTGGACAGGAAACAATTTGCTGGAGAGACAACTTTGCCGTGTATATGTAAAATCCTCCATAGAGCCCTGGGGGATGTTCTATATCCTAATAAGCAAAAAAACTTAGATGAAAGTGTGAAAGTATCATCTCTCAAGTGATGTTACAGGGATAAATACAGTTGTAATGCATATGTATAGATTTATGTATGCACATCTGGACACACATACATATGTGTGTTTATGCCGGTTTTATACATACATATGTATGTAGGAGAACAATAGTGAGTTATACAGAGTAATTTTAGTCTGGAATTGACACATAGAAAAGCAAGGCAATTGCCAGTAGAGTTAAAGGTTACAGAGACCGCAGAACTGCTGGAAATCTTTCAGAGCTCTGCAGATTAATGCCCACCACTAGAAGGCTGATTTTCAGATTTTGGGTCTAGAAGAGCATGAAGGTTCACTAGCATGAAACTTCTGACACATGCCTAGCAGCGCGGAGGAGCACAGGCAGACAGTGCCTGCCTTTGCTCAGTGCGTGGCACACAGCAGCTCCTGGTGCTGTGGCAGGGCACTGTGCAGGTAGTGCCCGCTCTCGGGAGGGATCCCACAACTGGTGCCGGGCGTGCGTCAGAAGCATCAGGCGAGCAGCAGCACTACGATCCCTTCCCTTATTATACACAGATCTAGTAACCTACTTTGTCAAAAAAAAAGCACTGAATTAGATGGGGTGGCTGGGGACCACAGCAGCAGCTATCCGTCTCGTACATCTTTGTACCGTCACTTCACCCAGCAGAGATGCAGCATAAGAAGCGAGGCAGGGAAAAACTCTGTCTGCCTGGCACAGAGAGACTGAGCTGCTGCTAAAGCCTTTGATTTATTCCCTGCAAGAACATCAGCTTCTTTTCCCATTCCAGGATGGTGTATGAGCAAAGTTCTCATCTCCTAGTGCTGACACCCTTGTATAACCTGCTGTTGTCGTGCCTCCTGTGAAGCATGTCATAGCGGGGAGGAAGACAAGGATGCTTCTCTGACCTGATCTGTCAATGCAATTTAAGCATTTCACAGCCAGATCCTTGGCACAGGTTTTGATGGAAGTCAGTGACGCTGCACTGATTTGCATCAGCTACAATTTGGGGCTACTCTATTTTTTAAGAGCTGGACAAGATGCTGGGAATTAGTATTCCCGAATACATGGACAAAAGGAGGACCACTCAAAGGCCACTTCAGGGATTGTCAGGGAAGTGACCCTGGGACAGCCTGGGGTCTTGGCTACACAAGCTGGTGAGCCTCAGGTATCTGCTTCCAGATACAGCAGGCAGGTGTAACCTCCCTTTGCTCTAAATGTCCAAAATACAGACATTTACATGTAATATGTTTGAACCTGTGCTCCCTTAAATCAATGAAAAGAAACCAGACCTCATATTTAAGTCTTTTCTCTAGGATGAAATGACTTGCAACCTGACAATGACTTTTAGGACAACATCAGTGTAGCCTGAATGTGAAGTATTCAAGCTTAATTATATGCACTGAAGAGCAAACAAGACCATCTAAACACAAACAAAAGCTTTCTCCCACAGTTTTATTTCCAAGTGACTCACATTGAAGGGATATTGTTTTGTTTCAGGCATTAACTGTTGAGGTATAAATAAGAAATAAAATTTCTGGACCAAAGCATCCATGCCAGTGAATGGATATCATTTGTGAGCAAGCAACAAATTGTTTGCTTCATCAGTCAGACCTTTCCTATCACAAAAAGGCATTATGACGGCTGTTTCAGTGGCAAGTCATACAGCTCACAACCTTTTTAGCTTGTACAGGAACACTGGGACAGCTCCCTATCACGGTGCTTCGTAGCCTCCTAAACACCACACGGACAGTGCCACTGCGACAAACACAAAGTCATACACACAGAGACACATTTAGTGGTCTTAAGCCCAAAGAGACAATTGTTATTTCCAATACAGCTATACCACTGATTTAGCAAAGAAAAAAAAAACCTTGCAGATAGCCCTACCAGGTCAGAGAAAACCCTTAGGCAGCTGTGGGTCTTTCCTCTGCCTACAGCCAACTTTGCAAAGTTGGAGGAGCAGAGGGCTCCTTCACCTGGCACCTGGG
The DNA here is from genome assembly GCF_947461875.1 of Haliaeetus albicilla. Classification (NCBI taxonomy): domain Eukaryota; kingdom Metazoa; phylum Chordata; class Aves; order Accipitriformes; family Accipitridae; genus Haliaeetus; species Haliaeetus albicilla. The sequence goes on along the minus strand of NC_091504.1, from coordinate 13,099,628 downwards.
TCAGGGATGTGAAAGGTATATTGAAAACCCTTTTGGGATTTCCAGGGAACTTGAAAATTCTCCAAGAAGGAGAAAATTTCTGCCTTGCAGGTGCCCTATCATGTGCTGCTGGGAGTTATTCTCTGCAAGCTTTTGGACTATGGCCCTGTTTCATTTTTCTTCTGTCTGAAGATATTTGAGTTTGCAAACAATTCCTGCACATGCTAAACTTTTGAACAAATATATTATTTGCAAACCTTTTTCACCCAATTCTACTGTCCACATTTCATGCGATCAGTACAGTCAGAAGCCTGTTTTACAGTAAACTGTTTACTGTTTTACAGTAAGCAAGTATTATGGTGTAAAAAGAACTCTATGAATTGCATCCTCTCAGATTCATAGGAAAGAGACCCCACCATACATGGCAATCCCTTTTGTTGTAATCAAGCATCAGTTCTAACATTCCTAACAGCACAGACCACGTTTTCAGGAGGTGTTGGTCTGCATGGTTGTAACCCAGAATACAGGCCCCAAACTGTATGTTTTTATGCATATGTTCTTTAATTTATGCTGATGATGCAGGAAGTAGGAAGAATTCCCTTCTGTGCCTCAAAGTCCTGCACCAAGATTTTTTTTTCCACATGTCTGCCTGCTTCAAATACAAGGAAAGTTATCTGAAATGAGTGCTAATCAGTTTTTCTTGCAGTGTTTTTTTCAGAACAAGTGAACCAGGACAGTTTTTGCCCATCTGGCTTCCTGCTCATGAAAGCACGCTTCCTGGATGATGACTAATTAGGTAATATAATAGTTTATCCTTCTAATGTACTGATTCACTTAGTGAAGCAAACAATATGCTGTGTATTTATTCATGTCATTTATGTAAGTGTTTGCACATAGATTTTTCAGTTACTGTGAACTAATTATAATGATATGGAATTAGCATAAATGTTGCATTTTGCAGCTCAGGAAGTGTCCCTTTTTGATTTCAGGGGGCAAAAAGAAGTGGGAGGATGCTTAAACATTTGAGAATGAAATACACTTATTAACTGTAGCTCAGTTTATGAACTTCAGAGGTTAAACATTAGCTACAAAAAAATCTTTTAATCAAGATGGATCAAGCCTCTCCATTTAAATGCATTATCCAAATTTGCAGTCATCTCTAGTTAATGAGTCAGTCTGAATTAGCCTTTCAAACGAATTAATGGAAAAGAATCAACACTTTGATGGTGTTTGAAGCACAAGTTGAAGTAATTGAATCAATGTGTTAAATCTTAGATGAGATCTTTTAATCCGTAAACCAGTGATTGAGAACTATGTGGCTGAAACTAGATGCAGTGGTTAATTGTGATGAATTATTCTGTACAGCGAGGTCCCCCGCAATAACAGCTCATCTGAAAGAAGAATTTGCTTAGATTCACCTCACTTGGAAAAGGTACAATTAGGGTTGAAATGTGCCAGTTCTTCCTGTTACGTTCCCCTGTGAATTCAAGATAGATTTTATCCTTTAGGTCAAGGCTCATACATGAATATGTTGCAAAACCAAGACTTTTTGAGTGAGTCTCTTGGAAGTCCAGCAGGGAGGGATAATAAAACTTTTATCTTTCCAGTTCTCTGGCGTGGGGTTGGTTAACAGACAGGCTCTCTGCATTCGCACTACAAACCTACTCTTGAAGTTCAACCAGATCATTAAATTGGGAATTTCCTATAGTGGCACATTAGGAGAAATCCTGTCTCCTCAAGGAGCAGTTTAACTGGACCTGTTTTAACATATAATGAAGCAGATCCCTCAAGATCCTGATAAGATGAGATCCTGCACATGTAGGTATATAAGGACTCGTACATAGGAGCTCTTTGAGCACTTTTCCTACCAGAATGAGTTGCTGAAAGGAGAAGTCATCAATCTCACCGGGTCCTCGTATTAGTCCTAGTCTCAAGGCTGCCCGCTTTGTGTGTGAAACTCCTTTTGAAGCAAAGATGACCTTACTTTTGCTAGAAATTTCATTAAAGGTTGGAGTTAATTTCTGTAATTAAGATATGATGAAACAACAACCAACCAAGCATTTTTTTCAACAAAGTGATAACTTCAAAGCTATCCGTATGCTTGAATGTGACCTGTAAAACCACCCATCCTTTCATGTTCTCCAACTGCAAGTGGCTTTACTCGCTGACAGAGCTAAAAGGTCAAATAAAAGTGGGCATCAAAACCCAGCTTTGAAAAACAATACAACTATGTTCAAGAAGGGATAGCTGTTTTCTTTTATGGCTTCTGAAAGCTACAGAAATGCACAAAACATTTCTGAATTAGGAGCTCTCTAAAAACAGTGTGTTAAACCTGCAAATCAAGGCTCTTACCCACAATGAAATACAGAAAAAAGTCAATATGAACATGGCTGGGGTTGTTTTAACCAGAGCAGGGATTAAAGTGCAGCCCCTCCACACTCAGCCCAGGCCATGCACCAGTCCCGTTCCTGTACACCCAGGATCGAAAGCAGGAGCTGAAGGATGACCCAGAGCTGTGTGTGAGATCAATGCACTGAGCTTGTTTAATATCTCATTCATTCAGACAACAGATTGCATTAGTTTCCTCATTTGTTTTCTCTGTTTTTTTCCCGTCCTCCTTCTCTAAATTGTCCCTAATCAGAAATCTGAAAAAAATCCCCTTATCTTCTCTGGACAGAAAATCATTCAAAAACCAGAAAAATAGAAAAAATGGACCAAAGAGTCGTCATTTCAGTCATGTTAGTGGAAGCAAGGAGGAAGCCCCATCTAGCAGCTGAATGCCCTGAGCCTGCTGCAAGCTGAGGTCGCAGGTCCCCCCTGGAAAGGGGCACAGCGTCTACTTGCAATGAAAACAACCACCAGTCAATGCTCCTGGCTCGGTGGTGTGGAGATAGGGGCGCTGGCCAGAAACACCACTGTGCTTAGGGACCTGGGCACGCATGGGTGACTGTCCGTGGCCGCTGGAGCCCCTTGCCCTCCATCTCCTCCCACCCAGAGCAGGCTGCCCAGAGAATTCCTTTCGGCAGGGGAGCAGAGGGTCTCGGATAGGATGCCTGCTATACAGAGATTTGCTGTCTGAGACACGCTGGTGAGGGATAAAAGACAAAGCTTCAGGCATAGTTAAAACCAGTTTTTCCTTCCAGCAGAGGGAAGAAAAAAAAAAGGGGGGGGGGGGGGGGAAATGCCATGCAGAATAGTGAAGATCTGAAGAAAACATCACATAATATAACCAGATTTTTGCGTGGGAGCAATAAGCATTGACAAAATTCACGTCTGAAGGGAATTTAATTGAAAGATTAAACATAAGTCAAGGCTCAGAGGCCCAACAGCAAAAGATATCATGCATTAAAAGTAGCAAGTCATGCCCTTGCTTAGAAGAGACTGTGTTTAAGCACGTGCCTTGTACTGGCACAGCCTGATTAGACTGCTTATAAGTAATGAGGACTCTTATTAACCATGAATTTTTAAAGTTTGTTTTTTATAAAAAGACAAAGTACATGTCAAAGCATGTAAAAAATAGTTATAGCCAATCTCTTTTCCAGCACGCACAGATACGCTCCACCAGTCACCGATATTAAGAAAAAATAATCTGCACTGGGGTTTGGAGGTGAGAAATGGAAAAGATCTATTACGTCACCTTGCCCAGCTCCCAGCTAAAGCAGAAGGCTTTTCCTGTGGACTGTTTACCCAAGTTTTCTAGAAAACTTTCCCTTGGACTAAATAAAGTAGTGTATAATCTTCTTAGTAATATCAATATTTTCCCTGAGCTTAAATAGCTGGATATATTTCTGTGTGTTTAAAATATTCTTTTACTGGTAGGTACCGGTATAAGGTTCCCACGGGATAACAGTCCAAGACCAGCTCACACACCTCCCTCCAAAAACTCAGCTAGCATTGATAGCCTCCCTTCCCCAACTCCCAGAAGAAAGGCTTTGGGGCCTATTTAGAGCTTGGCTGCTGAGAGAGCCTCTGAGCAAAGGAACGAGCTACGGCTGGAGGTGTTCGTCTGCAGCAGAGGTGGACTTGCCCTGGGAGAGCCCTTCGCTCCCCTCTGGGCACAGGCGGGAACACGTGCCACTGGCTCCCGGGTACCGCACACTGCTGTGAGAGCAACCACAGAGCGAAACGAGGAGGAAATAAGATGATTAAACCTTCACAAGCATGTCTGTGGACATTAGAGGAAGCTTTGCTGAGCACAGCAAGGTACCGTTGGGACAGAAAAACCCCCTCAATATTAATACTAAATCTTATGGAGGTTTCTTTAAAGAAGGATGTTAATATTGTGCTTCAGAGTTATTAAGAGTATTATAAATCATTTCAGAGAAATGTAGGTCACATTCTGAGCTAGTGGTTTGATGCATAAGGGAGCACAGCAGTTTCCAGCAGCCCTGGTTTCAGCTCCACTCCAGCACTGGCAGGTACCAGCGAGGAAGAGAATGGATGCTGGCAGAGCAGCATGGGAGCAGGTCCTGGCCTCGCTGGAGCCAGCGGCACAACTCCTGCTGGCACCACTTTTTTTTCACACACGCTCCTCCCAGGGAAAGAGGAGCTGTGATATATCTTTGTAGCATTTCAGTTATTGGCAGAGGTCTCCCAAAGCTGGGGTGTAGACCCTGATTCCAGCTGAACTACTCAGTGGAGCAGCACAAGGGGGATGGAGAGGGACTGTGGGAATTCCCAGTACAGCATAATGCAGACAGTGGGGAATAGTAAAACTATATTGCTATTTGTTTGTTTCAGATTTCATTTTTTTAATAAGGACAAGAGAAGAGACAGAAGTTGGGAGGGTAAACAGGTAACTGTTATGATTTGCCTTCTGTAATTAGATTAATAAAATGCCAGAGTATCCAGGTCCAGACATAATAAGAATATAGAAATTGCAATGATGCTTCACGCTGTGAGGGCAATTAGAAAAGCGTCAACATATTTTAGCAAATATTTTCTTGATCTGTACTGACAGAAAAGATAGTAACAAGGCAATGAAGGGGACATAGCCTATTTTTCTTCATTGTCTCCCTTAAAATAGACTGAATTGCAATGAAAGTTCATATGTCAGCTTTGTCAAGGCAAGACTAATGGTAAACTGATAGGGGTACAAGTCTTACCTTTCTTTTGATCACAACAGACTTGTTTTTTAACACGGAAAAGCTAACATATTTGACTGAAGTAACTTAGCAGGGAATTAGCGCACTGCTAATTGCATTTTTTTACAAGTAGCAGTATTAGTTTTCATCTTCTGTCTACTTTTAACACTGCCAAATTAATTTAACAGAAGAGAAATAATAGGATACATAATTACAATACAAATGTTACTGTACAATGGCACAAATACATGTAAAAATCCTAGAGAGGAAATTTATGTTTCTGCTGTTGAAATAAGTTATTTTAAGGGTGACTAACTCTCCTCCTGGGCGCAGAATTCCCATTCAGTCATAAGATTCTTAATAACTGTTGCAAGTTAAAAAACTCTCAGCAAGACTTCTATCAAAAACTTCCACAAAACACCACAGAATTTTACAGCAGTTTCACATGTATTTTTGATTCTAAAAATAGAATCAATTTGTTCACAGCAAAAGCTCAGAACTAAGAATTTCTGCACACCTGAAAAAACCCAATTGTGGGATATAGTGAATATTTTTGGTATATCATATCGAGCATATATTAAGGGCCCATTAAAAATAAGCACAGAAAAATAGCTTTGTGTTGCTGTATCTCCTTATAAAGAAGTTACAACCGGGTCCATGTGACAGTAGGTGATCCCAAGGAATGCAGCCAGTAGGCAGAGCCATGTCAGGCCAATCTGGCATTGGGAGCATCTGCTGGCTTGCTCCCTTCATGCAGGGCAACCAGGCTCCAGCCTGAAAATCCCAGGGCTGCTCTTGAGAGTTGTGATGCCGTCACTCTCTTTCTAACTTTTCCATGTGGCTCCTTGCCCGTGCTCTGGCTCTATTGACAAAAATCTGCATTTTGTGCTGGTCCGGGCATGATGTGTCTTCTTGTTGACTCATGCAGTCTTGGGGAGGGGGCTGAGACTCAACGGCTGAGGGCTGTCCTCTGCCTGGAGGCTGCTCTCCAGTGCAAGGATGCCCAGGCTAGTTGGAAATGAGATTAGTCATATACCAACTGCTGCTCACAACTTCACGACGAGACTTAACCTACCTGGCTGTTTGGCAAGTGGTGCACCACAGTGAAGCTTACAGCTTCGACATGAGCTCGGGCTGTGTCTTCCACCACCGTAACATAAACGCTGTCAGCTTGCAAGGAACCCCAAAGCTACTAGTTACATTAAAGAGCCACAGCTTCTCCACTTACAATGCAACTGATTCCTATCCTCTGGCACTCATGCATAAAGCAATACTTCTCATACAGTTCCTTGGGGCTGAGAGTAGCCAACAGAGAAGCTATGAAGGCAGTTCAGAAAAAACTTGACTGGCACTAAACGGAGCACTTAAATGCAGTGTCGCAGTATTAATAAAAGCCCTGAACGAGCTTTATGTAAGTGCTAGCTCTACACTGGCTCTTCTGCACCTGCAGGGCAGCAAATCTACTGGGAAAACAGCGCCGAGTGATGATTTGCCAGAAGGGGTGAAGCGCTTACCACAGTTGCGGCAATAACCTCGGTGCTGAAGCCGAATGCTATTCGTGGCGGGGCCGTGCAGAGACGCAGCCGGGATAGGGCTCGCGGCTGGGCTGAATTTCAATGCTCTAGAAATGCTGTGATTATGGTTCTGGGAAAGTTTTCTTCTTAATCATCCGAGAATCTATTAAAATGCAAATTGTCACAGCAATTAAGACTAATTAAAGTAAATAAAAAATGATAATAAGAGACGAAAATGGTCTATTTCAAGGCAATGAAATAGAAGCTTTTCATTATTACTCATTATGACCTAGTTAAATATATTCATTTATCTGGAAATGTAAGCCCGGATTCCAGGAGGATAGATACCTCATCATTTTTTCCTCCTCTCTCCCTATCTTGGAAAGATAAATGCTGTTGTGCTTAATCCCTTTGAAAAACTGCTGAAGAAAAAGCCAGGAATAATTAGATCTGATGGGGCTGTAAACATTTTTAAAGAAAAATAGAATCCCCTTCAGAAATCATCAAAGTAATTATTACACTACAGGAGCTCTAAGCTTGAGAACAAAGTAAGAGAAGAGTATTTGTTTTGGAGGTTATTTTATTTCGTTCAGAAATTGCTGCATAGTCTGTTTCTTATTTTCCTTTATTAATGTTCTTTCAGGCATGGTATTAACCTCCACTAAACTTTTCCTTTTTCAGTCTGGGTTTTGTTATTCAAAATAAACTGCACCTCTTTCTAAGCACATATCCCTGTCAGTCTATATGTTGTCTCAATTACAGATGGACTTTTGGGTGCAGGACCATTTTCAGAACCACACTAGCTCACAGACACAGGGCTGCTGTAAGACCTCAGGGTGCTGCAGGTTTTGGGGTGAATCTGCGACTGATGCTGGAGAGTGGCATTAGGATCCTCTGTGGGCAACTAACCAGGCACACCACCCCAACAGTGCCTTGGGGTTTGGATATGTTTGGTACGTAACATCCAGGGAAAGTCAAAGGAGCCATGGAATAAGCTTTCCCCCACTAAGTCAAGACTAAGACATTTTTTGCACAACTGAAAACCGTTTTTTTTTTAATGTTATGAGCACTCTTACAGAATGTGCTTATAAACTACTGCCAAATATTCAGCATATTTCTGATATCAAGGACTTGAGGACAGCCATTTCAAACAAATAACAAGTCCAGCTGCATGTTCAGGAAGAGCCACTTTCAGTCCAAGTTTCTCAGAACCTTAGAGTACAGCCAGTGAAAAAATATCTTTTAAGTTTAAATGCACTTTGCTTCTTCCCCGATGGCCACCTCTAGATACTATTTTGGGGGCTTTCTGATTTCATTCTTGCTTGAGCTGTGCAAACATGACCAAACAGACCCATCTGTCTGAGCCCTTGCTCTGGTATCAAAGGGTCTGTGCACCTGAGTTTATTGCAACAAATAAAAATCAATGCATTTGAAATGGAAAATCATTTCCACCTGTATTACTGTATATACAGATGTGGAAACAACATTAGTCACAGTTTACTGAATGATAGGCATTTTTGCCTTAGTGCTGTTTTGTGCTAACACTTCATGAGCAAACAACTGCTTCCATGCAAAGAGAAAGGCTAAATCTCCCCATGTACATGGTAACCATCATTGCAGAATGTGAATGACTCATATGAATGCACTGGATTTCGTAACAGCCCTATAAGATACAAAATTGCCGGATGATAAGGTTGTGAAGTGCAGAGATTAAATAATTTAACTAACTCTTATAGACTGTTTTTTGACAGAGCCAGAAAATTAAACTCAGAATTTCTCAGTCCCCGTCCAATACTTTAATCTCGGCATTAACATTATTTGAGTAACTCTCTTCCCAGGGAAGTGACTGTGGAAGCAATGGGCCATTAGGGATTGCTGTAGATATCACGTCCCCCTCGGATAAGGGTTTTTTTCTTTTCTTTCGATCCATGCACACGCAGGGCAGAGCAAGACCAGGCACGTCAATACACAACAGTAATGTCAGGCCTCCAGCTCTTGGGTAAAGCACTAAACAATTTTTAATATGTAGATGAGGCTTTGGTTTTCCTTTGAACCTGGCAGATGAGACTTTCAACAGCAGGATCAGACTGGGGCCTCGCTCTGCCCTTTACCACAGAGAAACTTTCCACCTACTATTTCCCTTGCTCCTGTGAGGTCTCCTATGCATGTCACAGCCTCACCTTATCCAACTGTGCAGCAAATTTTGCATGACATGACTGTGTGGCTCAGACCATTTGCCTGAAAGTCTCGGTGTCTGTGCCACATTTCTGGCTGGTTCACTGATGTTCCCAAAGCTTCCTTCCCTCGCCATCATTTCTGAGGGAGGAAAGGCACTGTTACACTGCTGGTCACAGTGGGGAAGGGCATGGCAGTCCCTGCATAGCATTAGGCATTTACAAATTATCACGAAGAACCCCCCAATAAGCTTGTTTCACAAGCCAGTCATTTGGAGAAATTAGATAAGGTTTTTTTTTAGATGGGATAGTTCTAATTTCTTTCTAGATTGGAGTAACAAATACACAGAAATGAACCTGCCAGCTGCAATCTCTTCAAAAGAGGTTCAGAAGCTGGTTTTTAGTTATTAAGAATCCAACATTGACTGCATAAAACTATAAATCACTGGATTTTAATGACAATAAAATAATTCTTACATATTTTGCCACTATGCGTATAGGAAAAGGCGACAGCTAGAAAGAGTTAATCTGTGCAGAAAAATGAATAAAAGTTTCCAGGCTATCTTGCTGATACTAAGTTTACTGAGCTTTTGTGCCTTGAACTGTGTATCAGGTCAAGAAATATTCTCTGAAATATTTGTGGAAACCTTTGGAAAACAACGTCCTGTCTTCAGTACATTTCCCAACATAGTGGTGGTTGTGTGACTCCAAAAGCCACAGCTCAAGCTCATGCTGATTTGAATACTTTTCAACTAGTACCAGTATTTATCAGCTAGTACAAAACCTGATTTTTTAAAAATTATTTTAACCAATGTCAAGATCTCAGTATTTTGAACTGTTGACAGTATAAGAATACAAAGCAAGTATTTCTATAACAGAAAGATTTTTAACAGATAATAGATTTTTTTTTTTCATGCATGAAGAAAAAAACCCCAGTAAAATAGACCAGAAAGGACCATAGGTTTTTTTCTTTTAGTCATAATACTGCAAATATAACCTTGTCCAGGCCATGATTTGTATTTCTGGGAGCCCACTGAAAAGTCATCACAACTTTCTGTACCCCAGCTCCTATCTGAGTGGGTTTGAGAATCACACTGGGAACAATTAACATCGTGCAGAAGGAGACTTTGCAATGGATGAGCCTACAACTGGCTGAGAAGTTATCATCTCTGCTAATGCGTGAAAATTTTAACATGGTCATTCTGGTGCAGCTGTGTTTTCACCACTTAGGAAACATCTCGTGTCCAAGACCATCCCCAGCGGTTTTCTGAAGTTATCTCCAGAAAACAACAGGATTACACAAGTGCTGGTTTGCTCTTCGCGATCTCCAGCAGCTGGTGAGAGCGCCCGAGGGGAATCATTTGCGCATCGATGGGACGTGAAATCCAGGAGCCACAAAATGACTCAATGCAAGTCGTTAGAGGAGAAACAACCACCGCAAGTCCAGCCTGGGGTTTTCCTAAGCCTGTTGCCCCCATACACACTGGGGCCAGGCAGACGTACGCCCCATCACGTGGCAGGGCACACTCTGCTCGGCAGGCTTACTCTTTCCTCACGGGGAAAGGTATATTTCAGATGTCCTCAGATCATTGTTTCAGCACCATGTAACCATATAAATATTGATTTGCCTTCACTACCTATTCTGCATTCTGCAAATCGTTGGCTACGGTACTTCTGGATACAGCTGGCTGCAACATCTTCAGTGTTGTGTTGGGGTTTGGGGTTTTTTTTTCCTCAACTAAATAAGCTGCTTTGCTAAAGCCAAACTGTTTCAAAGGAGGGTATTGATTTAAAGTTTTTGATGAGAAGGTTTCTGGGGACTATGGTGATTTCTCTGGCCAGTTTCAGAAAAAAAGAGACTCTGAACAAAATGTCTTACCTTCTCGAGTCAGAAAAATGGATGCTTTGACAGAATCCTGCTCCAAAAATATGTTTGAAAGCATGAGTGAAAAATGGTATGGGAACAAACAGAGAAAAATCTACAAAAGATGTCATAAAATGAAATTGCTATTCTCCAGCCATCTCTGCTTCTGGAAGCTGTTATATGGGGACTAAAGAATGACATTATGAATCAAAAAGTAATTACAATAAAAATATCAAAGAACTCAGATCAAATAAGTTGTAAGTGCCCTCCAATAAGCTTAAATGAAATTCTCTTTTGACAATTACAGTTCAACAGTACAGCAGACATCTTATGCAATTCTATAATAATCTGTAATTTTGCAGTAGGCGGCTATCAAATAAAGTTTTCTTCTCTAGATAAATTGACTAAATAGATTGTTGCCAAAACACTTTTCTATTTTGTTTTGTGTTCAGTTATCAAGAACCCAAAAAGATCCATTCATCAGACCTAGCTAAGTTGTTCAACACTGAAAAGGAATCGGGAAATCATGCTGCAAAATGTGAGATTAGCTATGACTAATAACCTGAATAGAAATTCAAGATGATGAACCACTGGTATGTGTTGCAACATATATGAAACCTACTATCTTATGTGTCACAGCATTTTCAGAATGATGCTGGTTTGAGAGCAAGCCTTGCTTTTTCAAAGATACATTTAAAGACATTTATATACAACATATTTTAAATGAGAAGCTTCTATGAATTAGCTGTAGTACAATTTGCTATGCCCTATTCTGTTTGTATGAAGGAAGATTTTAAATCTAAACAATGATGTATGGAGTAACTTTGTGGTATCCTACCTTTGCACTTTTATTCTCAGCTAAATCTAGTTGGGTTCATGGGTTTTTTGCTCATTTGGTCAAAAGAGTTACAATTTATAGAAGCATCTTTTGTATAACTTCTGGAGAAAAGGAATTCAGATTGCAGTAGACTAGAGGGTTTAGACGTTTGGTGCCATCCATAGTCCCCATGGGGAAGCAGTCTGCATACCAAGGAAAGAAAACATTACTAGTTCAGGAAACCCATATTAAAGACAAAAGTGTCTGCTATTTTTACTGTCATAGGTGACCAGACTTTGAATAAGTTGAAATCATGTTTAGAAGTCTGCTTCCATACTTCAAGCTCAGATGACTGAAGTAAAAATATTGTAATCAGCAGTTAGTTACAATAAATCTGCCTTTCATTAGAATAGATAAAGAGGTTGCAAGTAAGTCAAATCTTACATTGAAATGTCAAATGGCAGCTGACTTTTCATTCACCACTGAATTGAAAGCTGCTCATACTGCAAGAACAGAAATTTCATTTCAACCTAATTCAATATAAATTGATCTTTAAGGGCCATTACATAAAGTGATCTTTAGTAATGTGGTTCTGAACATGTCCAGAAAAGGCTATTAGAGTCTTTGCAAATGACATTTTTACTTGATGAAGGAAAGTTTACATAATCCAATACAAAGGCTGTTCACAGCCCCGATAAAATTAATGCACATGGCTGTAATTTTCAGGTCAAAAGGTTTTTTAATTTCGTGTATAACGCAGGGACAATAACAGAGGATCTGAATAAGTTACTACTTACTACTACCACTACTGATCTGTAAATAAGGAGGCAAAGCTGCACCCTATGCACATGCTTCCTGCATAATCTACAGTAAAGGCATATGTAGGTCTGACTGAAAAGCAGTAACTCTTTTCTGAGGAACCTTTCAAAGGTAATTTTGTTTCTTCCCTATCACACTCTCATAGTTTTCAAAACCTGCTATTTTCTAAATGAACTGCTAGAAAGTTTTGCATATCAGAAGTGTTTACACCACGGAATATCTTCCCCTGTTACAAGCACATTAACTCAAGTTTGGCTGCATCCCAGAAACGGAGCAAGCCTTCCTTCCCGCACTGTTAATTAGCAGCAGTCCAATTTCTCAACAGTGAAATCTTGTCTTGGTCAGCACTGGGACTCATCAGACCATTTTCTCACACCAGACGTAGGCAAGCATGGAAGTCTAGAAGACAGCAGAGAAATGGCTGTCTTATACTGTTGTTTTGAAAATTTAGCAGAAAGCCCTTGTTTACATCAGATAATTAACAGAGAAGAGCCCCTGGTGGCTATATCACACTGTTAGCAAATAGAAAGAGATACGGGAAAATAAATCTGCCTTGGGTGCGTTTAGCGTTGTGCAATTTAAAGATGAAGGCCAGTGGCAGAAGCAGTAACGAACTGCACAGGTCATGAGTGAGATCTAAATGAAACCCATCTCTGGTATTTTTAATTTTCAGCCAGCATATTAAAAAAAAGAGGAAAGAAGACAGTCTCTTAGACGACTCAGATTCAGTTAGGTCTGGCCAACAAGTAGGATACTTGGATGAAAGCAGCCTAGCTCTTTGCCAGTACTCTGAGTACTTGGCATTGCTCTCAGGCCTGGGGGGGTAGGCTGGGCACCCTCCGCTCCGGCAGCAGCGGCCAGCCGAAGGCAACAGCACTCGCTGGAGACCAGCTGCCCACGCGGAAAGGGTTTGTCTGCAGCTCCCGCCACCACCCAGCCCCGCTTCGCAGCCCAGCGCACGCGGCCCCAGCCAGCCCCATCTCCACCGCGGTTCTGGAAGCTGTTTCGGCAGCGCTGCAGGTACGGCTGTGGGATTTAGGTAGCAGTCGGTCCTTCTGCATTGCCTTGTGTCCAGCAGAAGACAGAGCAACGGCGGCTGCTCTGGAGACAAAGACTGTGCTTCTACCATGGCCACGTGTACCTCCCCACGCAAACACACAGTCTCGGGCTTCGTCTGGTGGCGGGGAGTGAGGTCTTTGGCAAGATATCTCCGACAAGCCCAAATATTATTTACTAAAAGGTTTCTCTGCTCTGACAACCCTGATTTCTCATCCTAAGTCGGCATCCAGTTAAGAGTCATTTTGCCATTCATAACTGTTTGCTTCAGTCATTAATCCCTTGGGTGGCAGTTTGTCAGATGCTTCTAGATTAATAATTTTTAAGTAGCCATTATCCTCCCAGTTTCCCTTACCTAGCATAACCTAAAGTTCAGGGATCAAATAACAGTAAATCAGGAAAAGCAAGACTTACGATACAGCCAAATTGATCTTCTGACATTTATGGAGCTGAATATTGTTTTAGCGATGTTGTCCATATTGTCACTCAGATAATAAATGGAAACCAGTTGCTGGGATGCTTGGAGCAGAAATCAGTGATGAATAACTGAAACGCCCAAAATAAAGATTTCACTGGTGCTGTTTTCTTTTGTTTGCTTCTTTTTAGAAAAATTAAATAGAAGAAAGAACAGAGCAGAGAAGCAAATATTAATTCACAAGATTTCAGACTGGACTGAAAAATTAGCAGAGAAGAATGCAAAACTGCTAACTTGTACAGCTACAGCATACCAACCTGTGGGGCAATTAAATACGGTAAAACACAAAGATCAAACCAAATAACTGTGCAGGAACCACACATCCAGCAGCAAAGTAATCTGCCGTACGGCAACATAAATTGTGCTTAATGATAATAGAGGAAGACAGAAAAGAGGAGAAGGATGAGAGGTAGAATAACACATTCACCTCTCAGACCGCTTTAGTTGAAATTTGAATTGCTAAAACAGAGGGGGAAAATCCTTCTCTGTCTCACCCGCAAGCGCTCCAGCTTTGCCCATCGAGTGTTTTAGCTGCTATTAAAGTAATTGAATGAACGAAACTGGCTCCAACACAGACCCGAGGTGTCGAGCAGGAGGTTGAAGCGGCAAGGAGCGGATCCGGTGCTAGCAGAGCGGAGCTCCAGCCGCTCCGACCGTCCTGGTGCTGCCACCTGGCCACCAGCGGCACTGGGGACCCCCTTCCCCGGGGCTGCCCCCCGCCCTGGGCACGTCTGGCAACGGGCCCCGCAGCTGCTTTCCAGAGGGTTCCACGCGTGCCACTGCGAGCTGGCGTGCGGCCCCTTGGAGTCTGGCAGTGAGGGCAGCTCCCGCTGGTGTTGCTTCCTAATGGGTTTTCGTCTCTAGGGTCTACTTGCCCTGCAATTCTTTTGCCCCGTTCTAAAAACTGAAGAGCGTCACGTGCGCACATAGGCTCTCTGCGGGGTTTGGTTTGCTTGTTCCTTTTTTTCTTTCTTTTTTTTCCGCCCACGGGGTCAGAATTCCAAAACGCTGCGGCAGCCCGCGGCCCCGGGAGGCCTCAGAGGTTGGCTCGGCTGTCGGGTGACCTTGGGCACACACTGTGCCTGGCTGCTCCGCTCCCCAAAGACACAAGTCATACGTCTGGTAGCAAGGCAAGGGCTGCGGCCGCGGGAGCCTCCGCTTCTGTCCACATACCTGTGGTCGGGACTGCTGTCGGAACCTGAGCTAGTCTGCCCCGTTTAAAGTAAAGACCGAAACAGAGAAGAAGCTGAAGTTTTGTTGTTTTTTTTTAATTGAAAGTGCCGTACGTGCAACCACCAAAAGTAATGGAAGTCTTTGAAGTCAGTGTGCAATATTGTAGACACGAACTGAAGTCCAGGGAAATGCTTAAAAGTTGCACTGACATTACTTTGTGTACTGGCTTTCGTCTGTTTACTGATGCTCTTTAAATTGTTGATGCCCTTTCCACAACGTGATTCTGAACAGAGCAAATCTCCAAGCACCTCAGGGAAAAACTCTGAAGACGTTAGATTTTAAAAAGCTTTTTTTAAATCTCCCTCCCTCCCTCTCCCACCTTACCAAATGCTTTTTACGAGTCTATTAGCTTCATTAAAGAGTCAAAAGAAAATCCATCAGCACTTTAAGTGTTTTCTCTCTACTGATTCCGAGACATTTATGGACTTGGAAGATGCACATTTAGGGCATCCCAGACAGTGATAAGAATGTATAGGGACCTTAAAACTCACTATGCTTTTTAACTTTGTGAGTTAGAAAGATTTATATATTGATTTGTTGAGGTCCTGTTAAAACACAATTTATACTCTTCTCCAAATCATCTTTAGTTTTAGCAAAGTTTGTAATTATAGTAGCTAATATGGCACCTTCTGGGAGAGAAATGTCTTTAGTGCTGAGGATTATTGTGTCTCAGGAACAGCTGCCTCAAGCTACTGAAAAAGCAGACATGCACAGGACTGGTTAGTGTTCTCCAAGCAGCCTGTTAGATTTTGGCATTAAAACATCTTAGCTTCAAAAGATTATCTTTTCTCTAAAGGTGGCTGTGCCACCTGTGAAAGGCATCTGTGATTAAACCAGCAAACACTCCTTGCCTGGGTGAGCTACAGGTAGGAGAGCAGAGCACATGGGAGATTTATGGATATTTCTCATTTCCTGCATGCCATTTGCCAGGAGCAAGTAGGGTTCAAGAGAAAATACCCTGGCTTTTGCCAGGCAAACTCGGGATTGGCTCTGCCAACACTGAGCAGCTATTTCTAGACAACAGAAGAAAGAGCTGCACTCAGCTCTTTCACCTTGTTGAATCAATAGATTATACAGAGGTGTGACGTACTTTTATTTGACAAAGTTGCTCTAGAGAAAAATTAAAATAATGCAGATTTGACCCAGTGTTCACCAGGGAAATTGTTAGTCTGTGTCTTGGAGAAGGCACAGAGGACACCTCCTGGTTTTCAGCTCTCTGTCATGTTTGACAATTTGGATTTTATTTGGTGGTTCAGTTGTTTGCAGTTCAGCCTCAAAAGGTCCAAACCTCTCCGGTTTTCATCCAGACCTGTTTTTTGCAAGAAAGTAGGCCTACATAGTTTCTTGAAGGTGGGCACGAGCTTCACGTGCCTCATCACTGCAGTGGTTGGGCTGCACGGTATCAAGCAGGGCCAGCACCTGAGCAGAAACACATTTGCTCACACTGGGGAAAGGCAGCGGCTGGAGCCTGAACAAAGGCAGGAGCATCTGCCAGCAGCTCTGGCCTTTCCCACTACCTTTGGCAGATACTCTCAGGCAGCCTGTGTTGACTTGATTGAAACAACCACAAAGTCGTGAACACAACAACTGCAACGTAACATCTAGGGCACGTCCCCATTGCTGGGTGCAGTTGTCTGACTGCAGACCCACTTCTGTTCTGAAGCCATTCACAGATGCTTTTGTGTGACTATGTCATTGTTGAAAAAAATCCAGCCAGGACTTACTAATGTCAACAGAATAGCACAAAACCAGGTCATAATAGCTTCAAGATCTGGAGCTGCCTTCTAGCTGGTTGCCCAGGATCATTGGCATGAGGCTGGGTACCTCTGGCTCATGCAGAGTGCTAGGGGACATTTGTCTTCCAAGAGATTCAGAGTTACCATCAGCGACCATTTGGAGGATTCAGTTCAGTCTGAAAAGCTGCTGTTGGCTCATTCCTGCTCCATAACAGCTGAATCTGGCGGGCTCGTCGTCTGCCCAGCACCCACAGAGATGTGTAACAATACCTAAGCTAGATGTCACCTCTTCAGAGCTTGGATGGGAACCAGAAGGCACAAAAGCATGTCAACAGTAACATTTACCCAAGCTAATACCTTTAGTTAAGAAGCAGGGAGTGTTGGGCCAGGCAGAGTGCTGGACTTGCTCAAAGCTAGCTTGGGTAACTTCAGAAGAGCACTGCCTTATGCTGCAAAGACTTGCTCCAATTTTACTGAAGTTTAGTCTTTTGCAGGTCGCAATGCAAGTCAAATTTCCTGATTTTAGCCAAGTAATCAGAGTTTAAACTACTCCTGCATGAGCTACGTGGTTTTTATAACTAAAGCCATTTCCCGATGTTAAAACCTATTTGCCCTGATTTCGTACAGTGGCTACTAGGCAATGCTGAAGACTGAAATGAGAGAAAGTAGAGACAGAGAGGACTAATCCTTCATTTTGCTATCACAGTCCATATTCTCTGTTCCTTAATTTCAGAACTGAGGTTGCAACTCAATTATTAAACATGTTAAATGAGCTCCATATTAAGTGTATGGCATACAGCTGGGAATGTGAGGTTTTGACTAAGAGGACAGCACTAATGCATTTTCCTTCTTTGCACTCACATAATTGCAGCCTGTGATATTTACAGTACTTTGGTAAATAACCTGACATGCTTCACCACTTTCTCTTTAAGAAGTACTGAGCTATGCTGAAGCATAAATTTATTATCTTCCATTCACATAAACTCTGTCATCTAAGCAAATCCTATAACGGTTGAGAGATTTTACTAGGAGCACAGATTTTTTGACATTCCTGCCATGTATGAGCAACTTCAGTTAGAAGGATATGCAGACACTTACTAGGCTGCATTAACAGCACAAAGAAGGACTTTGCAGGAGAGAAGAAATGCAAGTTAAATGGCAGGAATCGTCTTGGTAGAGGGGGCATACTGCTATTGCCTGAAGTGGATTTGATGTGGTTAATCCATGGTAAGATTATTCATTAAAAAAGTACTTTGAGGATTTAAATGATAACAAGGGATCTTAATCACTTATTTGTCACCGAAAAGACAAATTCTCCACTTGCACTATGTCCTTTTTCAGAGGCCAACGGGGCACACTGCAGCTAAACCCACCTGCACCGGGAGAGCAGCTAGCGTTGCTTCCTTCAGCCCCACAAAAGTTGATGGTCAACTACTGACCTCTGCAAAACCTGCTTATTTTACCATTTCTGGCAAAAATTGCTGCTTGAAGGAGTGCATCAAAACAAATCCTCAAATGACATTAGCCTCGTGTTTATTTAAAAATTGAAGCAGGAATAAACTCATAGTGTCATGCACCGGTGACAAGGGCCAAGGTCATTTCAGAGTGAGCTGCTCTCTACATAAACATAATTCTAATCTCAATTAACACTTAAGGTGCATCTCTTAATGATTAAAGTGCTAAAGTTTTAATGGAAATACTAATATCGCAAGGGGAATAAAATAATATCATTAAGCTCTTTGCTGTGACAGGTTCCTGCAATCTTACCAGAAGAGTTTTTTTAATCTTCTACCTGCAGCAATAATCAGAGAGAAATTTCATTTTTTAAGATGAGCTTTCACCTCACTGGAAATGAATTTCAAAGCAGCTTTGTAAGTTCTACTGTTTTTCCTCAGTCCCTAAGTAGAGAGCAATTATTGATTTAACTTATTTCTTAGGAAGGTAGGTCAAGTTTCAGGTTAAACTGCACCTTGTAAAAATGTAGTCTCATGCAAAAGGAGAGACAGAGAGGGATTAGTGACTTGCAATTCACTTTCTTACAGGTGCATTTACTGTGTCAGCACTTGCTCGCAGTAAGCCTGTGTGGTTTGTGTGTAGCAAAATCCATTTAGTTCTTTGTTGATCCAGAAAATATAAATAGCACTCCACTACGAGCACCCCATTCTTGTGGAAGCATGGCTTCCTCAGGAGGCCTTCCCAAAAGCCTGGTGTCCAGAGTTTTTACTGTATTATATAAACGGCAAGTGAGAAAAGTGCTTGCTAGGGCCAGGAAAGGAGCTGTACGCCACGCGCTGCTGCTGACAGCAGCTGTCTCGTGGCTACAGCCTTGGGGCAGGCGGCTCTCCAGGGCAGCTGCAGCTCCAAAGGGAAACCACAGGCGCTGGGGTCCCTTCGCTTTGTGAAACCTCTGAGCACATGCCTGAGGTCCTGCTCCATCGGCTCTATGTCCTCTGACACGCTGCACCACGTCTCGCTGCATGTTAAAAGTGAAGACTAGGATTTGAGCTCCCTGCTCTTGAGGGAGAAGTTGAACGCTCTGGCTGCTGCAGCTGTGACCCCTAACCCCACCAGTCATCACTTCACGGAAGCGAGGAGCTTCAGAGGCAAAAAAATTTTGAACCTAAGTTTTTTCACTAAGTATACGAATGGGGTCTCACGACTACAAAATGTTTAGGTCTTGGTAGCTTTTAGTACAGTACATTTACTACTTGATTTCTAAAGGCAGGTACAGGAATTAATGAGTCCGATGACCAATAGCATTATTGATACAGTTGGAAGCTGATATAATAATTAATATGATATTCAAAGTTACAGTAAAGAGTATAAAGACTTCAGTAGGGCTGTCCCTGGGCCGAAATGTGGAGGCCAAATGCTAAGGCTGGGGAATGGCTCCTTCTATAGGTGTTTGTGAGTGAGGCCTACAGGTAAAGTACTCTTTAAAACAGCTTTTCAGTTTTCTTTTTTTCTTCAGAGTACATAGCATCTGTTCTAGGGCTGAGAACACATCCAACCAAGAGCATTCATTTATACTGCTGAGCGGACAAACTCCAGTGAAAAAGGCTCATTGTGGCTGTGGAGAAATTGGTTCTAAAGCTCTGTGAAAAATTGCATCTCTTGGTTTTCAGTTCTGATCCTTGAAACAGTCTGGTCTGAAAAACAGGGATTTTGGAAGACATTCTTCTTCCTGGAAGTACTGTATTCTTTTTCTTTCTCTGTTAGCCCTAATCCAGCAATATTAAAAGAAGATCTTCTTTGCTTATCTTTCTTTTGCGTGGCTCAGAAAGATCTCAAAAAAAATTTGTCTGAAGAAGTCAAGTTGCCTCACCCACTACAGTTATCTTTCCAGAAGCCAAGATAATACCGGCATTAAGGCAAATCACTTCAAATTCAGGTGCCTGAATGGAAGCAGTAAGCCAGCAGCTGCGGACAAGCAGGGCCTCCCCAAGAGAGAAATGGCAGGGCTGCAGAGGTGGGTGCCTTGAGCCAGAGGCACAGCCATACCTCCCACCTCCTTTGGGGCCAGACATAACAAATACAACATAGTTACTTGAAAGCTGCCAAAAACATGGTGGGGAGGAATGTAAGATATTTATGTGCCTGAAGTCATGTTTCTGGTACTTGCTAGTCCCCAGTGTAGGGAGTTATAGGCAAATATTATCAAAATATTAAACTGTCTACTAAAAAAGGATGTTGAGTCAGACTCCAACTCATATTTGGAACTATTAAATTATGGACTAGCACTGATGTTATCTGCTGACATTTCATTCAGCAGTAAAACTTACTTAAGAAAAGAAGCGAAATTCTAAAAGAAATTGAGGTCAGGGTGACTAGAGACTTGCAATTGTGCAAGAGGAAAGTACTGGTGCAGAGTGGGGTTCCAGCTCCCCATGGGTCAGTGGTGGTGAAGGGCACTAGTATCACCAGAGGCAGCTCTGAATTTAAATGAAGTCCATCTGACAGCGACAATAACACCTGGAAAATCCAGCAAGGTGGGAACTGGGAGGCCTCGTCAGCCACACAGACTCCTCCAGCCACCTGCAGAGGGAACCTGGCAACATATTAATCTACTGCAAAGTCAGATCCAGCCCACACAGAGTTTCTTTTTATAACCAGTTATAATCCAGGTCGCCCACTTCCTCCTAACAATCTCAGCTTTCTTTTTTTCCTCTTATTTTTTTTATTTTCCTGCTCCAGACTGAAATGCGCTACATTGCCACAAATTCAGCTCGGGATCAAAGCAGAGGTCATTGCACTCTGCCTTTTCTGCCATGTGCACATAAGAGCTCCACAGTGAAGGAGACGAGGGAGCATAACTGATATGATAACAAAGAATAACATCAGATCTAGCAAGCCAGTGGGAATGGGAAGTGAGGTAGAGACTTTAAAAGGTTCTCTGTAGGCTTGAGTTAGACTTGCTGCATTTTTTAAGACTCCTGAGACTTTGTACTACGAACGTTTTGAATTATACCCAGTTTAAGTGTCACAGTATCCTCTCAGCCTGAATCTGCAAATCCATGATTTTGGGATACACTCAGAATGAGCTTTCAGAAGCATCCCTATTGCTTAGCTTTTAGAAATTAAATAACTTAGACAATTAAGGATGATTTTGATCAATTGTTTCACAGAGAATGTGATACAGCTGGGCAGGGAGGCCAGACCGCACAGGAGGTACCCCAAAAATACATTCATGGATACAGAGGTACCCTAAAACCACTGAAGTTTAAGGAAGATCAAAGTCCAGACTTAATATTCCGTCTAGTTTAATGCTGTGCCTTTAAGGGTAATAGCCACAGCTGTAATTTCTTTCATCCACTCTGCTTTTCTTTCAAAAAAAGGTGACAGATGCACTTTCCAGCCTGTGGCCCACTCCACTGTGGCTTTGGACTGGGAGTCACTAAACTACTCCAGCACCATATGCAAACCTCAGTACTATAAAAGCTCAGCTATTTGATTCTGCAATGCACTGGTCTGAATGAGGAGCAGCCAACTAAGATACATAACTTTTTCAAAGTAGTATTGTTTTTACTCATCAAGTGGTCTAAGTAGTTAAGTAATGAAAAGGTTAAGAGTTACAGAGGATTTCCTCACATGAGGAGAAGAGAATCTGAGCCTGGTTTAAAGATTTCTGCAAAATGGATCAATTATAGTCTTGGACCATGTGAGAAAAATCCCAGAAATAATTAATTATTTGTGTCCTACAGAGCAACTCACTAACCAAATCCCAGAGATACATATGCAGTTTATAAAGAATGAGGAAATAAATCTCCCAAGTTTCACAGTATCAGAGCACCCTCTGGACATTTGCTCGATCTGAATTACTGACAGTTTGTGAAATGCATTTTGGAGTCTCAGCCCCACAGCTTTCCCTGTAACCTAGTCACGCAGAAACTTAAACATGGGCTTTACTTGAGCATTAGGGAATTCAGCATGTGTTTGATGTTCATGTATTTCAGGGCTGCAATTGCGTTCTAGGCTACAAAGGTTTTTCTGAGCTAACATCTGAACTATATGAACAAACAATGAGATTTTACTCACGCTTATTAAAATCAGACCTGCAAAGTACTTTTCTGAACTGGGACCATTTTTTCATGGCCTGATGAGCCAAAGACCACATGTTCAGGACTTGTGCTGCTTTAGGCCCTATAGAGTTTGGAATTTACATATGTAAAGCTGTTGAAGGACTATTGCCAGAGATCAACATGTATCAGAAGACAGGCGATATTGCTGCACTGTTTCTTAGATTTCATACATAAAAATAGAATGAAAGGTAATGACCTGAAGCCCCTCAGATGTCTCTAATAACTCTCCAAACTCCTTTACTCCAGAAGAGAGTTTGGCAGTAAATGGTCTGTTCTGACCGTTTTTTGTGTTGTACAGTAGCACTACGCTGCACCCCTGTCTTTGCAAGAGAGGACAGCATTTTGTCGCTGTGGTGCAGACAACTGGTTGTGCTATGTGGTCATATAGAACCGATTCCTCACCACCTTACATCTTGCACAGACCTTCCCATAATGCAAAGTGCTAATTTAAGAAGTTGATATTTCAGTACTCTCTACAGAAATTGCTTTGCAGCCTACATTTTCACTGTAAACCTGGTTATTGTAACTGTTACAACTTGTACACGCAGTCAGATTCTTAGTAACCTTCTAAGAAGAAAAATAATCATAAATAAGGTTTGACTCATGCTGCTCTATAATTTAATTATAATTAAATTTAAAAAATAGTTATTTACTTCTAATACCATTATTTGCCTTAAATCAGCATTTCTTATATTATATATTATATTATATACTTATATTATATATTATATTATATACTATTATATACTATTATATACCACTCTGCTCAAATGTGAAGTTGAATGTTAGCTTCAGCTATAAAAACAGCAGCCTAACAAAATAAGTTCCTAAATAGACCAGGAATTGTGTACATGCTTATAGCGAAGACATCCAAGCAAGTCAGCCACAGCAATGCTTACAGTGACACAAGATTTCCATTTACAGAAGTATAATTTCCTTTGATGACTTTTGTAGAATTATTTCCTAGCTTGCAAGTGATAAAAAGCACATTTGAGAACTCCAAAATGTTTATTCTGTTTGCCGAATGGGAACAGATGAGCTCATTGGAAGCTTACATGATTTCAATTCCCAGTTGTAGCACTATTGTATTATTAAAGAGTTGTTTGAGATCTTTATGCATTAGGTAGTATTACTTTTAAAAGAAGAAAGAACATGATGAAAAGCCTTACTTATTACACGAAACTAAAGGATGTTAAGAACTTGGAGCCGACAGACTTTTAATTTTTATTTCAAGCATACCAATATTTATGCAATGAAGTTGAAAGGTAAATACTGACTAGTATTTCATGGATTTCTCAATGTAATACAAGGTGAAAAACTAAACTCATTGAAGAAACTGAAACCTCATTGCAGTTAACATCCCTCTGTGGTAGCCATCTTGCAATAAACCTGCTACTGAATCTGAAACAAGCAGTACTCAGACTTTGTGTAGAATGCTATAAGCCAATTTTCCACTTACAATGCTATGTCACTAATTTAATTCTTATCTAAGCTCATTATTATGATCATATGGGTTATAACTGTAAGAAAAACGTAATTTTGAACCTATGGAAAGGGAGAGTGATGGCAGGAGTCTCAGTACTCCAGAGAATTAAGATAAGGTTTGGCGTTTACTTCAAGGGAAGTGCTGGCATGATTATATTTTCTTTATTCAAATGGTTTCTCACATCCACTGTTACAAGTCTGATGTGGTTCAAATTTGAGTTTTTCTTACTGTCAGAAATAAAAGTAGTGCTGCTGAGAGGTTACTGCTGTTAGATAGACCTTGCTGTCACTTTTGCTTCACTGTCAGTCTGGGCGGGAGTGGATAAAAAAGATACAGGTTCCTCCAGTATCTCATCAAAAGCCAGGCAAAGGCTTGACTATCTCTGCAGACCCTACTCGCAACCACACTGCACTGTATTTGTGGCAAGGTACAAGAAGATTTTTCACTGCCTATTTACACAGTTTTATTTTAAACTTTCCAATAAATCCACAGGAAGGTTTTGGTTATTCTAGCTCATACATGCACTAGCAGTCTGTGCCACCACTGCATCGTGTGCCTTGTAATGTGCGGTCTTATGTTTTCATGTTTTCCTAGGAAATAGTCAGCATATTTAGGAGTGGGTTTGATAACTCTTGAGTTTACCTGGACATAATTTTTAATATACTTTAGTAACTTGTCCTTATTTGCCTTTCCAAGTCCTCCCAGCCCTGCCATAGCTGCCTCTATTCCATTGCTGAATTTCCACAGTACTTCTGGATCTCCAGACTCCTCAACCCCTCTGTGTATTATCACACCAATGTTCAGTTCAGACTCCAGAGTTTTCTACACTTCCAGCTGGCTCCTAACTCTCTCCCTGCCACCTTGTCTGTCTCTGATCTCCTACGATCCCGCACAAACTGTGCTCCACTTCTTGCAGTGCTGTCACTGCCGAGACTCACATTGCCCGCTTGCAGCTCTCTCCCACCACAGCACCCCAGTCTGATCCAAGGTAGCTCCTCATGTCAGCTGCCTAATTGTGACTCCACGAAAAAATGCAGTATTTATGTTCTACATATTTAGTTGCTAATTGTCCATAAAATGTATTTATAAATATTTTTAAAGCAATTACTTTTCATATTACACATAAACACTTTTGTACTTGCTTAATGCTAGAAAGAAGGATGTAGGAATACATGATCTGCATGAAGGACTACACAATATAAAGTGACATTGAATTTGTAACGGCAATGGGAGAGACAGTGAGAGGTGACATCTTACTGGATCGACAGATGAAGCTGGAAAAGGGAACAACCTTTCTGAGCACACAGGGCCTCAGTACATATTGAGTTTAACTTGACGAGGTTAATCCGCCAAACCCTCTGAAATAAAAGGTCAGGGGAGGGGGGGGGACACAACAGGAAAACTGAGTAGAGAGATAACTTGCAAATGTGTTTCTGTGCTGTTTCTGTATATGGATTATTTATGGAGCTACACGAAAGATTGCTGAGTATAAATGTATCCTCCAACAGGATCTATTAAAAGAATTTTATTTTGAATTCTAGCTCTGAGTAAAACAGTCAGAGCATAGCCTTTCCAACCAGACATTCAGCCTTCAGATAGGCAAGTTCTCCAGAAGTGCTGGCCCTTCCCCAGGCTCCCAGAAGAGCTGAGGGGTCCCCCACTACTGCACTGCACCCTGAGGAGGAGCCGCGGCTAGGCTGGATGTGAACCAGCCTCCAGTTTCCAGTGAAACCAGCCAGATGGCTTTATATGACACATCTAGTGCACTTACTGCAGAGAAGGTGCTAAGTGCTGTGATCCCGAAATCCCTTGAACACTTATAGACCAGTAAATCATATTTTTCAGTTAATATAGTCAATCTGTTGTGTGGGCCTGTTCCAAAAACAGCTGGGGTAATCAGAAAGATACCCTTCTGACCGCAGCTCAATTAAATTACATGTCTCTTTCAAGTCAAATCAGGAAAGCAAAAAACCACCACCCACTTTGCTTTATATACTTTTTTCCTCCTGAGAATTAGAAGGGTGAAAACCACTCATTTCAGGGGCAGGACTAGGTTCAGGAGAGCAGTATAAGTGCTGTTATGCCTGGCCAGGACTTATCACATTGCAAATACATTTCACCTATGCACATGTAAATAAATAAGCATTGTATGAATTTTCTTTCTTCAAATGCATATCAATAAATTGGAAAGAGGATTTAAAATGGAAATCACAAATATGTTTAACCTTTAGCCTTCTGATGAGGTGTGTTTTAACCATTGTTTATTTTCCTACAAAAAGCTGTGACTGTGATGAAATCTATGGATGCAATTTCAGATGGTTCTTTTCTCTTTTTAAATGATACCACCTTGATGATACCTAGGTGCTAATAATCCAGCTGCCCACATTTCTCTCTGATATTAACACCCAGTTATATCCCAGTTGACACACTGAGAAGTAAACAAAGTTGGCTCGACAGGAGAAGACATTAAAAAAAAAAAATCTTTGGATTAAAAAAAAAATAAAATCTGTAAACGACTACAGCAGAAGGAGGCTCAGATAACTCAAGAAACATCAAAAGAAAAAGCACCTTTAAAGACAGGGTGAAACGTCTGGAATCGCTGTGATGTACAAGAGCCACACTCTCCCCTGTGAGCCTCAGGCACGCCTGTTCTCAGCATCGCCTCTCCAGCATGCTCTGTTTCTCCAAGAGCTATTCACTCCTTGGTGAAGTGGAGAAACTAGTTGGATTTGGGTTTTATCAGTATTGCAGCCATGCCTAGAGGGCCAAGAGGGCTGGCAGAGGCATTGTGCCAGGGAAGAGGTCTCCTGGCCTGAGCTCTCAAGAGGTTAATGTGATGGATGAGAAGGATGGCAACCAAAATAGAATCAATAAGTGAAAAATTACTTTCCTGCTTTATGCTTCCTAGCAGGACCATTCAGAGCATTTTCCTATTTCAGCTGCTTCTCAAGCCCATAATAAATGAAGTTTTAGTGAACTGAAAGCCTTTTATTTTCAGAGAGGTGCTTCTCTCTTTTCTATTGTGTTGTCTGTGCTTTTGGGTAAGGTACAATTTAGGTAAAATAGATAAAATATTCAACTTTTAAGAGCTGCATTTCTTCCCCTTCTGACTCTTCTCTCTCCCTCATGATGTCTGTGCCTGCCATGTAAATGTGCACATCTCTATCCTAGAGAGCTAAGGCCATCACTTCTCATAACCGAGCAGGACATTCTTAACTGTAATCAATTTTACTCAATATCATGCAAAAACATACATGCTGTTTCACTGTTTCTCCAGAAAATAGTAAGCAGTAATGCATTTCTAGCAGAGATGAACCATTACTCAAGACTAAGTAAATCACCACAGCTCCAAATCCCTTTTTTTTTTTTTAAATAGCCACAGAAAGTGCTGCTGCAGAAGCAGAGAAACTAGCACTCCTGGACCTAAAACCAGGCTTGTCTACTGCCAAAGCCAAGAGACAGCCCTTCCTCCTTGCAAACAATAAAAAGCACAAACTTTGAGTGGGCCAGCCATGGATGAAGGTCAAAGCCCTGACACGATGGGAGAAGCAGGCTTTCTAGTGGATATAAGAAATCCCATGGCATGCTCCTGACTATCTGCAACATTGTGCTTGGTGAAGAGATGTGACCATACATATGCTCTTCGTCAGGCTTCCTGTTTCACAATTGGTTTTCATACTTGGCAAATGGCGAAACCAGGTGTTTGTGTCAGACCCTCACCAAAAGGCACATTAAGGTGATCTTTAACCCCTGGGAAGAGCTCTTGCTTGTTACCCCAGGGCAAAAACCTGGGAAACAGATTTCACTAGTTTCCACGTGCTGCACGTCACTATGTCTGACAGTTCGCTGTCCAAAGATTACCTCCTCACTTTGAGACTTCTTGGGAGCTCTGGTAGACGTACCACAATGCTGAGAGAGATAACTTTCACATCACCTGAAGACTTACTCTATTGCATGTGATTTATAACTTATCTGGATCCCCAGATAGGAAGCACAGTACAGCAAAATATGAGATAAGCTTCCCCAGCCCATCTACTTCTCTGCTTCAATCATTGCCTGGATTTATCATCTCGAGTTAGAGGACGGATAACTTTGTGACCTTTTCAATCTTGTCTCTTCAGCTAAGGTTGCCAATCATAGCACATACGCTAACCAGAGCTCTAAGTCATACAAATCCAAAAAAATCAACTTCTAATTATAAATCCTGACTAAGTTTGATTGTGCCTCAAGTCTAACCAAAAGGGACTTTCCCACATTGCAGTAAGTTTTACAGAAATGTCCTTCTGAAAGTTTGACACAAAGGGTACAAATTCCCTGGGAAGTCCTATTCTGTGCAACAAAGGGAGGTTACCTCCTCAGTGCCATCTTATCTCACAGGGCACTGAAACACCGTTCTATTTAACAGTAACCTGTCTAGCAAGTTGATCATTAATGTCCAGCATAAAGACATGTTGACAGTATTTCATGAAAGCTTCTTCATGAAATTAACCTTTCTATTAATCTAGGCTCTCTTTTTATTCTCAGAGCTTTAAGAGTGACTTTGCAATATTTATAACAACACTAATATGCTTATCATTTGGAAATTGTGGGGATAATTTCTCAAACCTGCTGAGATAAATTGCAGGATAAATGCCTGTACTAAAGAGAGACTTCTTTCAAGTTTAAAAAAAATTTCCATAAAATTCCAGAGTTGTTATTTTATTAGTACTTAAGTACTACTTTACTCAGTACTTAACCTGTGGATGAAGGGGATCAGAACTTCAGATAGCATCACTTAGCATAACCCCATCAATATGCAAAGTGTGGCAATAGCCCTAGAATGTCTTTTTATGGACTTTAAAAATAAGTCACAGGGACAAGTCTATACTCTGGAGTGAGAACAGAAATACTGGGTAAAGGAGAAAAAGAAAAAAAAAGAAAGAAAAAAAAGGAAAAAAGGAGGGGGGGAGAGAAAAAAGAAAGGAGGAGGAGGAGGAGGAGGAAGGAGGAGGGTTATCTAAAGTAATTGCTGTTAAGAAATCTCTCTCAAATAATAGCAGAACCTTCTCCTACAAGTACAGCAATGTATTATGTACTACATATACCACTTCTTTATAAAAAAATAGAAATTATCTCTTTTGGCTTCTTTTGACTTGTGAGACCACAGAGTTATATATAAAAGAGAGGAGATTTTGCTGTGGCCTTATTTATAAAGTATTACTTTTCTCATTTCTCTTCAAATTACCAAGGGCATCCCTTTCTTAAAATATGTATTCAGAATCTGATATATACCTTTACATTTATTATAGATATTAATATCAAGTGACAGTTGAATATAGGAAAGTTGAATGTGTTACTTTGCTACTGATTAACATGAAGTTTCCTAGAAATCCATGTACTTTAACATTCAGGATACTAAAGCAGATAAACACTGGTAATAAAGTCCTTGAGACTTATGTGGAAAAAAGTAAAAAAACTCAGTAAATATACAGAAAAGCACATTCGAGTGAGATATAGACCTGTGGTTTATTTTTAGTCAATACGGTTAAATCAGTGCTGCAGCTTCTGAGAGCCGCAAACAGCAATGGTGTCCATCAAAAGCACACAAATTCATTGAAAAGGAGGAATGTTACAGATTAACCCATGTTTCTAAAGCTGCTTGCTAAGTTTTGCTACCTCTACTGTTCATCATTTTAATGATTCGACAAGTTATTGGTCCTGAAAGCAGTTTAGCTCTAGAGGGAAGACACTTGGAAAGTCAGAATACAGCACAGCTAAAAAACCAACCATTCCTGGACTACAAAACCCACTCCTCTTTGTTATTTAAATCCCATTATCAAGACCAAAATTATCTTTTTGCTGGCCTTGCCAAGTCTGTAATTTATTTACCAAATCTGTAGAATTTTGCAACAGAAACGCTGTGAGCTCAGGACTGATGCACACAGAGCACAATACCAATACATCGACTGCGCGCACAGCGCATGGCCTGTCTGTTTGCATCACGCTGCGTGCCGATAAAGCAGCGAAGAAAAAGCAGTAATGGGGGAAGCTGTCAGCCCGGATTACTGCCAGGGTCTTCAGCCTGATGCGATCCCATCTGACATTGCCACGGGCAACCTGCCTCCATTTGTAGTCAGCTGCACCATTAAAATTGCTGCTGATAATTTCAGAGTAAAAAGTTTAAATGATTGAGCATTCCACTTGGAAAGAGAGGGCTTTTGGTACATCATTAATAATGCAACGATTTAGGCACTTTATTATCTTAAGAGATATGTTTGTTTGAAGAGCACAGGGAGGGAGCTTTCCATGCATCCATTTTAAACTGACACGTCTGTCTTAGAAAGATGAAGACCCACTGCTCTTCCCAAATGAAGTATAACCATGATTCCTCACAGAGAAAGAAAAAGACCGATGTGATGCTAGGAGGTTCACTTTGCAAACTGCTGTGCTTTATTAACTGCAGACTGCTGTGCAATTACACCTCAACACATTAGGAGGTGTTTTCAGTGAAGTAGTTCAAATTACCTAAAGAATATCAAGTTAATAAACACAAAATGACTGTTTACAAAGTTGGCAAAACACCATTGAACTTGCCTAAACTGAAAAAAAAAACCCCACAACAAAATAAACCCCCCAAAAGTTGTTGAAATTTTGAGAAATGAAAAGCGCAATTCTTATTTCTGAAATACTAGGGAAGTGTCTTGATTTTTCATAAGTTACCCAAAGCTTGTTTCCCGACTGCCATTCTTGCAGCACAGCACAATATGTTTGGTTACAAACCCAACTGCATCTGTAAGACTGTAGTTCATAAAAAAAAATTATAGAGAGAATCAATTATTTTTCCTGTACCTTAGTCATGGAAGATATACCTAGGGGAAAATGCAGCTCTTTATAATGCAAGAGCATAAGACATGGCATATATAATTGTGATGAATACAAATAGACAGGAAAATGGCTTTCTCTGACAAATACTATGTTTAGCTTAAGTAGAAAATGTGCTGTTCAGTATGAAGCCTCATTAAGAGCCTTATAAATTTCTGACGGTCATAGTTTAAAAGTAACTTTTACAGCATTTTAAAAATTTCTCCTACATCATCCTTTTCCTAGCTTGTAGCAATCCCTCAACATGACTTTCCACAAAATCTTGCAACAGTTATGGGGGGAAGGAAAATTTGGAGAGTAATAAGGTAATTCCACCATGACTAACACAGAAGATTTTTTTCAGTTTCCCTTTGCTTCTGTTTTTTTTTAGGAAAAAGTATTTTGAACTAACATAGAAAATAATTCATCAGGAAAGGGGGCAAGTACAAAACCTAAGGACTTGAATGAAAGCCTCGCTGTAGCAATAATTTAGCAGTAGCTGCACAGAACCACCACAGCAAATGCACATTCCAACTATTAAAACAATAGTGAGCAGGCTTTTAAAGAGCTGGTTTTACGTCTACGCAATCTAATTATATGCTTCTTTCCTATCCTCATTACATACAGTTAACCAGCTAATTTCTTCCCGGTTTTCACATCAGGCCCTTAAAGTGTTCATGTATAGCACAAATCACTAAATCTTAGAGCAAATATTCACCGATCAGTTAGCTTCTTTCTCTCTCTTGCCAAATCATTAATACCTTGTAACGTCTAAGGTGACAGCAGTTGATGTTGAAGAATACTGTGAGCTCTATATGTGGTGTGCATTCTCCAAGTGTGGAGAAGCCAGTATAGATCATGTAGAGAAACGTAGAGTGCTTATTCTTACTAAGAAGTGTTTAAATTCAGATTAAATAACATTTTTATGTAGTCATAGATCCTGGCAGCTTAGTCAAGACCAAGGTCCCATGGTACACTGATTCATGAGAAAGATCTCATACCTCTGCATCTAAATAGCTGGGGAGAGGAAGGAAAGCTGGGGAATGAGAGAGACTCTACGTGTCCACTGGGCGATAAGCTGAGAGTCAGCAGCAGAAGCTGGAGCACAACCTGTCCAATGCCTGGGAAAATACTGCAATTCATCCTCTGCTGCCTAAAACGATGTATCTTTTATGTCTGCAGTGTCTGGATTCTAGAAGAAGATTAATTACAATAACGCGTAGCTTGTAATTGTTTTAATTAACTCTATTAATTTACTTCCAGCACCAAATATGCCATTTTAAAGTACAGATCATTGTAAAAGGAAGAGTGTATTCATTCACCAGTAGTTAACAACAGAAAAGCTTTGTCTTCTACCTCACAGAAAGCTGCTACAGACTTACTACAAATGTAAATATCTATTTTTGTTATCTGTGTTGGCATACAACATGACATATGCATTTGGTAAAACATTGTCTTCTCCCCATGCTTCTGGAAGCCACTTCCAACCCATCTGCCTCATTCCCAAATACTTAAATCTGCTTTGTCCGCAGCACCAACAACTCAAAACAAGTAACATATATCCTTTGTTTGTTGATATGGCTCTCAGCCATGTACTACTTCTTTCTCCATCTGTCTCCTCCCAGCTGTTCAATCCCAGCGCTTCTTTCCAAACTTGGCGTTCATCAATGACACTAGCAGTATGAAGGATTAACATGGAGCCCTTTCCTAAGATGTACTGACAAAGTCTGGGGGAGAGAAGTACTACCCGTCATTGGCAAGGATTGCGTTAGGAATTTATAGAACCAAGCGTGACATATATAGGTCCCTGGGACTGGACAGGCTGCATCCAAGACTGGTAATATATTTGATTGATGGCATAGCAAGGCAGATGTCTATCTCCTTTGAAAAGCTGTGGCAAGCCATCTTCAATAAAAGGCAGAGGCAACTACAGGCAGGTCAGTCTAACGTCACTTCCTTCAGAAAATTGTGGAGCAAGTCCTCACAGAAGCCAATGCCAAGTATACGAAGGGCAAGACAATGAGGAGGAACAGTATGGATTTACCAAGAGGAAACTGTTCTTGACCAGCTCAGCTAACTGCTGTGAAATGACTGGCTCTCTAGATGAGACCAGTGCATGTGATCTTCTCTCTCACTAGCAAGGCTTTTGACAAGATCTGCCAAAGATTCTCAGTAGTCAAACTGGGGCAAGGAGACTGCATGGACAGACTACAAGTGGGTTGAAAACCAGTGGGACCGTTGGGCTCAAGCAATAGTGGTCATTGGTTAAAATCTAACTTTCCTGTTCAGAAGTAGAGTTTCTCAGGGCATGGTACCAGGGATAATGTTGCCTGATGTCTTCACCTAAGACTTAGATGATGGGATGGGAGTCAGTCTCAGTAAGTTTGCAGGTGGCACTGAGTTGGGGTGGGAGCACAGGAAGGCTGTGCTGCCATTCGCAGGGACCTCAAACACTGCAGGAATGAGCTGACAGGGACCTCATGAAGCTCAGCAAGGAGAAATGAGAAGCCCTGTGCCTGGAACAGAACAACCCCATGCACCGGTACAGGCTGGGATGGCTCTGCAGGAAAGGCCCTGGGGGCTAGTGCTGGCAGCAAGCTGAGCAGGAGCCAGAGGAGCCATCTCTTCCAGATTTCTTAGTCTTCTACAACCATCAACCTTTTCATATCACAATAGGTTCATCCTGAAGTTTCTTTAAGAGAAAAGCACATTAAAAGGAAGAGATGGTTTGAGTGGGCTTGTAAATAAGTGTATTATCTAAATGCAAGGAGTCCATTTGGGATAATGAAGAGTTCCGAACAGTCACATAAAGAGGAAGTTTACTGTGCTAATAATTAGGTATCATTTGGGGGGGGACCAGAATCAAAACATCTGTTTGACTGATTTTAAACACAAGTCTTTTGGAAATAACACAATTAAATGTCACTAAAAATTATATAGGATTTTAACTTTCAGTGGGAAAATAGAATTCCAAGAGCACCTAAAAAAGTTAAGCAGTTTCAAGGGGTGGTGGGACAGATACACAGCTTCTAGACCAAGTTTTCTCCATCTGTGATCCACAAAACATCAAAAAAGGCTATATGGCACAATTGTAAAAACAAATAAAACCAGACATATGTGTCTTTCCACATACAAACATGCTATGGAATTAAATGTGGGAAAATAATGATCATGCTTAGGTATTTAAAGTTACGTTTCACCTGGTTTCAAATTAAAATTATTACAGCAATGTTGCTTGAGTTAGTTCATTCTTCCTCACCCCCACCCCCCAGATGTTTTTGCTTGATTGTTAAGACAAACGTAAACCACCAAAGGGAGCTGGGCCAATTAAAATAGAGCTTAAAAAGCAGTTAAAATGTTTTTATTGCTTTGTCCTCTACTAAGAAAGATAAGAAATAAGTGTGTACCCCAGAGATCTTCCTGAAGGGGAATGAGAAGGTAGTCATGACAGAGAATGGAGTCTCTAGGAAGAAATTTCAGCTTGAAAAACTGAAATCTGACCATCACTACAGCTAGCAAAGGCTCAACTGATGCTTGACAAGGTGGTAGAAATTATGTGAAACTAGCAAGAGTACTTGTGAAACATCTTCAGAGACAGGTCTTGGATACCAACAACAGACAGGGAACAGAGAACATGAATTTTAACAGGAATTGAGCATCCAGAGTTCTTGAGACCTTTGGAAATGTGGTATTTAGTCCATCCAGAACACTAAAAAGCCCTCATTTGGTATTTCTATACAGTTGAGACCAAAAAGAACTGTGTCCAGGATATGCTGGTCGGTGAGCCATAAAACATAGTGATGCGGAGACTATCAGATTCAGGGAAAAAATAGTGCTCTGCATGAATGCGAGCAAACAGGAAGGATTGAGCCATCATCAATTCTGCAATGGAAAACTCATATTTCCTTCACTTGTCACATGGCTCTGAAATTTTGACAAAAAGACTTGAAAGGAGCTAAACAGAATCCAAGTCAATGATTAAAGTGACCTACTTGATATCATTTATTCAAGGCCAAATTTTGCATGCATTATGATTCTTAGTTAAATGATACATTTGCATGTATCTATTTTTGATAGTTCTCCTTCCAAAAGAGTTGAAGAAAATTAATAACTCCAGGCAAACTCATTTCAGGCATTAGAAGCTTCAGTGCTAGAAAATGATTGAGAGCAGGAAACTTCTACTTCTGACAGGAGGCTACTACAAGGATACTACTGCTCTTAGCTCTAAAAGTGATAATAGTTCAGAGCAAGTATCCACAATGCAACATGAAAAAAGGAAGGGAATTTTTTTTTTCTTTAGTAGCCATATTAAAATAAGAAAATTCCAGTCTCAGTACTGATAATGCTCCAGGTTTTTTTCCGCAAAATGGGACAACCCCAAATTTCATGCTGTATTAACTTTCTCTACAAGCTTAACATTTTATGATTGCATTGATATCATTAGTATCTTCCCACTATCCCTTTTGAAAATCAGGGCTGGTACCTATATGGAAAATAACAATTTAAAACAAAATATCTTGCTTCTGAATTACGTTTGAAATATTCAGGTTTTGTTCTGAATTCTGTTTATGTAGAAGCTCCTAGAGACAGTCAACCCAAATTAAAACCGCATTTTATCCCCTTGCCAGCATTTTTTTATTTTGTGACAAGCAGGACTCTGTTAGCACTGGATACTTAAGAGCACGTTATTTAAGATGCCTTAGCCTATTCTGCATGCCTTCCAGCTATCATTCTAGAAATGCATGTGTATCCCACAGTCCTGAGTGGATATTTCTAATGCCACTGGAGATGCTCTGTGAGGTCAAATAAATCCAGACCTTAATGTTTGGGAGGGGGTGGGGGGAATTGTTCCAATTCATAAGCCTAGGCCTATAATAATGCTTAGACTATTCTAGATAACCAGATGAATAGTTTTATATTAGGCTATTATCAATAATTAATCTTCATCTTTTCAGGGAAAATCCCTGAGCTTTGGACATGACTGCTTATATAATCTCTTTAAATATTTATTCAGAAATAAATAGGTTTTACATATCCCTACGGTGTCAATCTAAATATAACTTTGATTGACATAGATACTTAAGCAAATTATACTGAGTTGAGCAAAAAACTACAATTACTCAGTTTTATTTGCTAATCACCACCCTATATTTATTGAAGTGGCTAGAAAGATCGTGTCACTTGATCTCTTGCTTTTATAAAAAGTACTTTGAAACACTGTCTTTGACTTCTTCAGTTATTTTTATTGCATATCACCAGGCTGGCCACTTTGTTCACAGAAGAACAAGTCATAATTATTGGTGCTTTTTACTAAGGGCAAAACAATGAACCTGATAACAGTAAATGCCTTGAGGCTTCCCCCGCTAGAGGCATTTTGGGTCTGTGCCCGAGGCCAGCCCTGCAAGACAGAACTCTAGCAGTTGGCCATCCTTGGGGTCTTTAAGAAGGGGCTGGGGGAAGGCTGGGGTCTTCCCCACCCCAGAGAGTTCTGCCAAGCCCCCTCTTTTGCCCTAGGGTAGTTTCCAAGTTGAGGCTTTTGCCCCCAGGGCTCCACTGCAAAACAGGCTCCCAATAGCCTGGTCAGCATCAGTAAGGTTGTTTATATCAGCAAACGCTAGCCAGCATCAATATGGAATCACCTAACAGGGTTCAAGGTTTCTTTTCTCTTAAGAAATCCTTTAATTCTTCACATCTAATAAAAAAAAAATATCATTCCCTTTCCTCTCACCACCAGTCTCACCCACCTGTACATATTCTGGAGGCCAGGAAAAGAGCTAATGTCTAACAGTACAGGATCCTTCACATTCATTTATGACCCAGGTATGCATTAAAAAGTTTTGTTGTCTCTCACCATTCAGTGTAGGGAAAAAAAAAAATTCAGCAGCATAGCAATAGATAATGAACACAGCTGACTTGTCTTCTCCAGAGTAAAACAACTTAACCTCTGAGTCAGGGTTGGTCTGTTAAGTTTACTAATTTTAAGGCAATTGGAGCACCTGGGCTTTGTCATGCTATATATAAACAGTAAAAGGAAGAATCTGTTTGTCTGAACTCTAAAGGAGCTAATGGAAAAATAGGTAAATAGGAAAAACTTCATCAGGAGGACAACAGTAGGGATATAATTATCACAACTATCAGTCACACATATCTCCTCGCTGTAGAAATTCCCACAAATTCTGTGGAATTTTTCACTTTCCAAAGCTGCAAAAGAACAAGAACAGAAACAAAAGACTGTGTTCTAGGCACAGATTGACCTTTTCGAAAGGGAAGGCATATGTCCTCAAATCCAAGTTGTCCAGTCTTGCTGAACTTCCACTTTTAAGTCAGCTCACAGGATGAATTATGTCTTCTGGTAAAATAGGAAACAGAAGTCTGACAGCTGACTGCAATCTTAAATTTCATGGAAAATAGCAGAGCACACTCATGGCCTAGGGTATCTTCAGCTTACAGCAAAACCCTTTTGTTGCAGGACTAAGACTTGCCCAGAAGAAAAAAACCTCACAGGTGCATTTTCATATGAAATAAATGGAGTGGTTTTGCAATATATGAAAAGTCCTAATGATACATTCAAAACATTTTTGGCAACAAATATTATTGAAATGTAAAGCCTGCTGGATACTCTTTTCTTGGAAAAAGGCTCTTTCTTTTCATCTTTCCATCCATCCGCCAATTTGAATTCCTAAAATATCATCATAATACCAACATGCTTCAGAATCATTAAACAACCAGCAATTTCCTCCCATTTAGGCTAGTCATTTGAGAAAAGTTTCAGGAGTGGGGAAAAGAAAATAATCTCATTAAGTTATCCAGAAAGCCAAATGTGACCTTTAATAAGAAGCCTCCTTTATTTGGCCCAACATCATGTTTCTAGGTCACATACTGGAAGCTTCATCCATGTGACCTGCCCATTGGAAGCTGTGAACTGAGTCCAGGTACTGAAGTGTTGCATCACTTAGAGAGACACATTCCTGTAGGGCATCAGCCCTTTCCCTATCCAGCCTTCTGATCCCTTCTTTCAGCTGTTAGGAATGTAGTTTTCTACTCAACTTTATTACTTTTCTACCACATTGCTCATTTCTGCTACTTTTTGCAATTACACAGAAAATGTAGTATTTGGGGAATTCCAGGGTGGGGAGAGAGAAAACTAACAGTTTCCAAGGGATCAATATTTGAGCATTTGTTGCAAAAAAAAAATTGTTCTTACATGTAGTATTCTGTAATTTTTTCATCAAGTGCTAGGGGTCAAAATGCGAGGTTATCGGCAGTAGTGAAAAAGAGGGCAAGCAGCTTTCTCTGCACTTCAGTAGTGGATACAGGCAAGCATAGAGGGGAAATGGAGTACAAACCAGCTTGTACACTGCTTCCCCATAAGGGAGAAAAGATTTGCAAAATTAGAGACCAGGACCTTCAGAAGTTGTACTTCTAAATCTGTGAGTTGTTCATTAGTTCTGAAAGGGAAATTAAAAGGAACAGGGAAGGGGTGTCAAATGCCGTGGTTCTGTACCGTGCCATGTAGGATGTACCTGAATATTTATCTTGTAAGAGAAGAGTGAGAATGCATATACTACAAAAGGAAAAGCAAGGAACAGTCTGCCTCTTTGGTGTGTGCTATTGCATGTGTAAAGTTGGTAGAGTCAACTTAATGCTATCATACTAGGTGGGAAAAAATAGGAATGGATAGTGGCCTTCCCATCGCTAGCAATCTTTCCTAAAATTTAGCCTTGAAAATATAACATGATTTAGCAAAAGTAGCATTTCTGACTTACTCCTTATATGTCTTCCTGGCCAACATTTACAACTTTGACATTTCCCACTGGAGGAGGTGCCTCTCAGAGCCAGGCATAAAATTCCTGCTCCCCTTACATTATACCCATTACTAGATGTCACTTTTTCCTTATCTAAAGGATTGCCTTTATACAAAGGCACTGTTGGAAAAGTTAAAGGCTCCAGAAAGGGATTGTGAAAGCCACTGACAAACTTTCTATATGTCAGATCATCATTTGTTTCCTGCTATGCCCATAGGAATAAAGGAGCAGATTGAGCTTCCATCAGCATGAAGCATCTTGGTGTCTTACCCACAGAATGTGCTTCAGCAAAGGAAACTTGAGGCCAAAGGGAAGGAGACTATAAAAGACAAATGTTTAAAAACAAAACAAAACAAACACCTTCATTACTTGGACAAAGGAAAAGGAGGAGGAGAACACTGCACACCTAACAAAATTAAGGGCAAGGACAAAGAGAACATGGAGGGTAAGCTTTACTGTCAAACAAACTAATAAATTGCTGAAGGGAACTTGCATTCAGGAAAGACAGAGAAAGAAAGAGATCTGCTTTCATGGCTTCGAAACCCTATCACCAGCCCACATCAAGAATTCATTTCTACTGGCACATGTACAATAAAGAGAAAATACTTGCACCCACATCCTATTCTAGGCTTTATTTTAAAAAAACCCTCATATAAGATTAGCAGTATTTTCCTTCCTATAACCTTATTAAACTGTTACAAGCAATAAAAAGCAAATAACAAACGTGGGTTGCTTGTCTTGTGGCTTATAGTCATGTATGGAAGTTATTGCCCACATATTTTTGCATCCTAGAAAGACATACATGTGGGTATGTCTATGGGTTAAATATTCATAAGTCATCAAACCCAGGGACAAAGTCAAACTGGCATGGGACAATTTAATTCTAGGGAGCTTGCTCTGATCTTTTTTCTTCAGCACAAAATTGGCTAAAGTGACCTTAACTGGGCTGATGTTAATCCCTTTGTGCAGAAGAAACTATACGTAAGGGAAACATAGTTTAATATTTACAAGTACTATGAAGAAGAGAAAAATGACCTTTCTTAATTAAATATCATGAAACGAAGGGTAATATTGGGATAGAATATGCATCTGAATATTAAATATCATGAAACGAAGGGTAATATTGGGATAGAATATGCATCTGAATAAAGTTAAGATCCACATGTGTCTGGTAGAGTTAAATTTTCTGGGCTCAAATCTCTGACTTAACACTGGTGAAAAATCAGGAATTGCTCTTTTGATATAAATGGAATTACCTTGTTTTATAGCAGCAAAAGCTGTGCAAAAC
The DNA here is from genome assembly GCF_947461875.1 of Haliaeetus albicilla. Classification (NCBI taxonomy): domain Eukaryota; kingdom Metazoa; phylum Chordata; class Aves; order Accipitriformes; family Accipitridae; genus Haliaeetus; species Haliaeetus albicilla. Next base: position 13,059,879 of record NC_091504.1, on the reverse strand, counting down.
CAAGCTCTCTGATCCTAGAATTACTGGGATAAGTACATTTTAAAAATTTATAAAGTTCTGTAGGGGAAAAAAAAAAAAGTATTTTCACAGACTTGTACTCAGTAGGAGGTGCAGCTCTATATTAACTTTCACTCAGGAATGCTTCATTATCCAAGATTATAAATTCATTTGGCATAATGGAAGGACAGGATAAATTATTCAAAAAAGATGTAAATAGTTTATATGCCATCAATAAATTCTCAAGGACAGGGAGATTTGAAATATTTTGAGGCATAAGGTTAATTACCTATCTGATGTAAGTTCATACATAGATATTCTGATTTGAAGTATGATCATGCTTTTAAAATGTACACAGAACAGAATGTTATGGTCTGCTTATTTCGTTGTTTTAATCAAAGCTTTAGTACAGATAAGAGAATACACATTTCTTCAGTTATTTCTCCTGCTGATAATTTTCAAGGCAAGCTGTGATTTAATTTTTTTCAGCCATGCTGGAATATTTTTAGTATTTATACTAGATTTTCTCCTCTTAACTTTCTGGGCTTGTTACAAATGAGGGAAGATACAGCATGGAGATACACAGCTCTGAATGCAGAACATAAACTTAGAAAATTCAGAGGATATTCAGAACATGTAAATGAACAAAAAAAATTTCACATGAAAACTTTTTTTAAATCTTGACATTGTAATATGGTTAACTCTCTATTATTTTAATTAAGCTCTATAGTAAGGCCACATATAATAAAATGCAGATGAAAGGACTGCTAATTAACCTCATTTAGTAAAGTACTTAGGTCTTACCCCTTTTCTTAAATATGTGCCTCTTTCAGTCCTAGTGTTAGACCAAACAGATGCTTGAGTACTTTTCTGGAGTAGGTATGGTTCACCCATAGCTGCTGTTAGCCTGACAGCCATCCTCGCTTTCATTCATATTGAGCAGACCCAGCGATCCTTCTCATTGTGTACTTAGTACAGAGTTAAGAACATACGTAAATTTTGTTGTACAAAGCACAACAAAGGAGTATGGGAAGGAGAAAGACAATACTTTCAGCTGAAGGTGTGCTCTCATATCTACATTACTGCACACTAAAGCAAAAATTCATGTTGGTTTTCTCGTGACTTTAACCTGCAAGATAAGAATGAGTGGGCCTTCAGGGTGTTAGGCAGCAGGAAAGCAGGCAGTGTGTGAACACGAGGGGAAGCCAAGAAGGGCTAAATATGAGAATCTTTTTTCTACAATTAAGAGATTTGACCCATTAGTTCCTAGTCCTTTCCAGCACAAATCAAGTAGCTATGGGACAAAATATAAGAAGAGAACAAAATATCCCTATTATTTAGAAAAGACACCAGTCATTGCTATTTTACAAGTGTAAGCACTTGATCTTTTAGGGACTGCATTTATGGACTTCTTCACTGACTTGTAGGCTTCTCAACCTCAGCGCATGCATGGAATAGCTCGAAGAAGCAGGGTGATAGAGCTCTGAAACACACCTTAAAACACAATAAGTCGTTCTGACATTGCTCAAAATCTGACATAAAATTAAATTTAGAAAAACTATTATTGCTATATTACATGATCTATACTAGCAAGGCTTTCATAGCCATGATATAAATTCTGAGCCAAAAATCACTTTACCTTTAACAATTACTTTATCTGCTGTGACTAATGCTGATTATTTTCCCAATGATTATATTTTGTTTAATTTTTACAGGATTTCTGTTCAACACTATTGAACACTGTTCTAAATTGGTTCAATACTCTTAATTAATATTTGTGTTTCCAAGACATTCTAGTGTAATTACAGGAATATTAATCTGTCAGCAGTAATTTCAGAAAGGTTCACAGACTCTCTGCTCTCAGGGCATTTAATAGGGTCACTCTGCCAGAGGAAACCAGTGGGAGAGCCAGGTGAAACTCAGACTCTTTGTTCTTTGATAGAGAAAATATTCCTGCCAAGACAGTAGAAGAGCAAAGAAGAATAAACAGGTTATTCTATCCATTTTCAGTGGCAGGATGTAGGTCTGGTCCAAATTCCCCCCAAATCAATAGAAAAATTGTCTTTCACTAGGCTCAGAGCCACCAAGAGCTGCTGGGCTTGCTTGCAATGCTGAAACCAGAAACAGTCAGCCAAACAGAGCTTGAGTCGATCCCTGCAAAGGGGAAAGGCTGGCCCTGTGCTGCGCTGGACTCTCAAGGCAACAAGACTTTTTTTTTTTTTTTTTTTTTTTTGCAGTTTCACAGAAACCAAGCAAAAAGCTGTGGGCGAGGGGGTACTCCTCTGCTGTACGAACAACTCAAAAGATGTATTCTATATTCAAATGCCTAATTAATATCCATCCAAACGTGGCTCAAATGGTGGATGTTGGGGTCAAGGTCTACTACCCTTCTGTGGGTAATGAGTTGCAACTAATATCTACCTGTAGAGTCTGATACTCGAGGCGTTACCCAACCCATAGGCTTAGCAGGTGTCAGGGTTCACTAGGTTGACTTATTTACTTGTTTAAACCCCTGAGTATCTTTATTGTTTTTAATACAGCTGTTTGTGGAACAAGCTGCCATCCCAACAGGGTAACAGCGACAAGGTCTGACCCACTGAAATGCACAGCAACTTCTCTGTTAATTTGAAGTAGGATAAGGAGTGAAATTATTCCTGTTCAGAAAAACACACTGAACCTTTAAAGGAGGGCAAGGACTGTCTGCCAGCTTGTATCAGAGTAATATACTATTCTCATGCTCAAGCATGTTCACTAAGCTGTGGCCTGTAGCCTTCCACCTATCATGCTGGGAAGTCTGCTTTAATTCCAGCTTGCCCCTTGCAGGACTCACTGAAGCCCAACCATCAACTGAGCCTTGTGACCCAGCCAAGGAGGAGTCCTTGTGCCATGGGCTTGTCAGGCACGGACTGGTGCAGCTCCCTTGACTTCAGCTACATTGGCTTCTGAAGAACTACACTAATTTATACCAGTTGAGGCTCTGGCCTTTTAATTTTGAGATTAGTTTAGTCTGCATCACTGAATGGGTTATCTCTTTAATTTAATTCATTGCTGCACTATGAAATTACTCAGTATCATTTGATGGTTGACTAAAACTAATGAAAAATTTGTCTTGCTAACAGCTTGCACAAAGTTGAACTTTCCAATATTAATCTTGGTGAATTAAAACATAGTAAAATGTGCCTTGTTAGCAAAGGATGATTTGTGTCACAAAGCGAGTCCTGAAGGGATTAAGATTCACTGTTTAAATAGGATGCTGAATCAATGAATTATGCTCATTTTATGGACCCTCATCTCAGATGTGAGCATGTAAACTCATGGGCCACTCTCACTGCTGCATGGGCGAGCAGATTGTAGGGAGCAGCACAGGTACGCACAACGCCACAGCCCCTGCGGCTCCCACGGGATGCTTGACCACATGCTCGCAGGAGAGGGGCTGCTTGCAAACCCCATGTCTGTGAGAAAGGATGTGCAGGTACCATGTAAGGTGGGTTTGATACTGAACAGCTCCATTACATGACAGTGCTAAGGAATTAATTGTTGTTTATTAAACCACAACAGCACAAAAAATGATATCTTTTCTATTACTGATACTATTTAGTTCACTTATTACCTGTTAATTATGTGCCACTAATAAGTCACTAAACCACTTGCATCCTAATTTGAGGTAAATTGTGCAAGCTGAGCAGCTTTCCCCCATGCCACAACACTGCAGCCAGACATGGCACCAGGCAGTTGGCCCGTGTAACCTGGGGTGTCCCCATGCAGCACAACCCTTTTCCTATGGCAACTCCCATGCTGGGTGTCAGGAAACAGAGACACTGACACATGGACATGAGAAAATATCATCTCAGGCAAAATTATTTCTGTGGGAGGCAATAATTTATAATATTGGTGGTAAGTTACAATGTACATGTTCCCTGAGCTACTAGACAGTGTGGAAGCCAGAGGGGTACCCACTCTTCCTCTGTCCTCCTTCATCCCATTAAAGAGTATTTGACCCTGGACCACTGCAATCACCTGAATTTTTGGTGTTGCAGTGGAGTAACCATGCTTATTGAGGGAGGAGGAGAGAGGTCTCCTTCCCTCTCATTATTAACTAGCACAGTTATACCAGACAGCCAAAACCTTGCCTATCCACCCTCCTAAATGGAATAATTTTGATTCACAAATATATTATGTGCAAATATAAGTTTCCCCTAAAGGGATGCCTGCCTGTTCTGCAACCATTTTTCTTCTGAGAGTCTTTGCTGTAAATTATAAAGTGAGATCTGTATGACCTCTTGCATCAAAGCTAGGACTATATTTTTTTTCTGCTATTGTAATTCATCAATACAGGATGCTTTCAAGGATTCAATCACACATTCATACATATTCTATTAGAGTCTTTGCATTCGCATCTGCTGCCACCACGCCTGAATGTGAAACAATTTCTAAACCAAAGGAAGGGTCCATACAACACACCAGGACAAAAAAGTGTCTTTTCAAAAGGTTTTCAGCAATATGCCTGCCTAGAGATACAAGGTAATGATTTTTAAAGAAGAGGATATGTATCATTTTATTGTCGCTTCAGTGCCCTAGAAATTGCTTTTAAAGACTACTTCAAAGGGACAGAAATTTATAAACTTGAAAAAGTTTAGGAGAACATGGTCCCTTGTAAAATTTACCAAGGTTCAATGGTTATAATTTAATGCTTGGCTGCTACCACTGTTACAAACATGAAAATAAAAACAAAAATAGTTTGAGAGAGAAAACAGATAGCTCTCCTTTCTATCTGGCAGGGTCCAGTAACATAGCAGAGGTGGTTTTAGGAGCTACTTTTAAACAAGAGTGACTGCTGTGCCTAAAGCTTTACTTCAGCAGTGAGTCATCAGGCAGGGTACCAAGGTTTCTAGATGTAAATTAACCACTTAAGTTCAGGACCTTGAATCAGTCTGATTACTCCACAGTCTATGCCTGAAGCAAGTGTGGTTGAACGTGTGGTCTTCCAGGTACAAACTGAAGGGGAAGCTGCTATGATATCTGACCTGCAATGCTGGCTGTCCGCTGCCAGACCCCCCGTTACAAAATATTTATTCTAGAAAGCTCCATCCTGGACTTCATGAGGGCTTGCCCTTCCATCTGTTCAAAGGGTGGTATCACAGCACACCACAATCACAATCTAAAATTTGACTGCACAGCCACTGACCTTGAACAAATTTATGGAAGTTCATGGATTACCTGTAAAAGACTCAGTGATATGAATTTAAGCAGGAATTGGTCATCTCATACTTTCTTTAGAAAAGGCTTCATAGATTAATGTGAAAAAGATTTTAACTGGGAGAGATAGAAAGCACAAGAACTAGAAACAAGCTTTATTTGTTATTTATCAAACTTGGTGTTCAGTTTTCACGTAGCACAATCACAAAAAGTAATCACCTTTGTTTGCACCTGCAAACTGCTCTGTATCCAGGTATCTCCATCTCTCCCCCAAATAAACATTTCTCATATCTCTCTGTCCAAATGCATAAAGCTGGGAATCGCATCCAGATGTCAAAACACCAGAAGGGTCTGCAGCTGCTAAGAAAACCATTCCCCATCCCTCTGTAACAAGGCTCCATTTAAATGCAAAACAGGCTCATGGATGTTCCTGGTCTCCTCCTCCTTTCACCTTGCCACCACACCAAGCATTTACATGCTCGCCTGGCACTGTGGACAGCTTCACTGTACATACCTCTGTCTCTCACTTCATTAACTGCCTCAGTCCTCAGCCTCGGGAGGTTTGAGGAATGACAGGAATACGATGTAGTCTCCAATATAAGATTCGAGTTCAGCAGAAAGGCTTGTAAATGTAAGTCTGCATAAGATTTACTCTTCTGAACAAGCCTCAGCTAGTACTTTCCTTCCTGGTAAAAAGCAGAGACCATGAATTTAAAAGGTTTATTATATAAGGATGATTATTTTATTCATCACAGAAACATTTCATAGCTGCATCCCACATTTACCTGAGATTAAACATGCAGTGAAGGAGCATGGAGACCCTCTGAATAAACTCAAGATCCTTTCCCATTTAAATTATATGGGTTTGTGCTGCAGGAATCTTAAAATACATTTATTCTAGTCTACATAAAACTTTAAATTTGTATGAAACAAGTTTAAGTCAAAACTCATCAGGAACTGTGATGCTTTATGAATGTGCAAAAGCCAGTGAACTATCAAATTAAGGAACAAAATTATTTGCGTCCCAGCAGTGGTTCCTTCAAATAATCCCTTTACAAGATTCAAGAAATGTCAACCTATAAAGCATAGACAGGCTATAAATTATTCCTTCCTAAATTTAAAGCTTATAGTGCACCAATTAAAATTATCTAAACATTTCATACTAGATTGCACGTGACACTATAGAATAAAGATCCCGATCTTCCTTGTTTACTCTCACCACTAACATGGGATTATCAATACTTCTACCTGAGTAAAAACAGTAATCAGTTGTGTCATTCTATTGATCTGTTGGAAAATAAGAATGAGCAAGTGTTGCTTTTTCATGCATGGAAGATCTTCTAGATGCATAAATTAATAAAAACTTGTTTGCATATTGATAGGATGATTATTTCTTTTTTTTTTTAAGTTTTGCTTTTCTTCTTGCTTTTACACTGGGGTAATTTCTGGGAAAATGTCTTTGTTTTCTTTGTTAGGTTAATGAGTGTGCCACAGCATCTTGTATTACTTGCATTCAGAGTAAAACTTGCATACTGCAGAACAGATGGGTATTGTGAACTGTTATGATGGCAGAGGAGTAGGTTTTAAATAATACATGGAGAATTTTTCTATCTCATTAAGTTTCCAATTTCTTTAAGAAACATCTTTAAAATAAATGCAAAAGATTCTTAGTGGAAGCTGTTCTTATTTTGTGTAATTAGATGCCTTTAGATGTTATGCAAAGAAATATTGGTATCAGAACAAAGGCAGACATCAACACAGCTTTAACTCTGATTTACAGTTTTTGTGCACACAGTTCTACAGCAAGTGTACACGGTTCCTGGTACTTCTTTAGAATTGCCAGGGTCAAACACAGAAGTCTGAGGGAATAAATAAAAAGGAAGGTGCTAAAAATACCTTCCCTTCTTCCCCTCAATTTTCTAGAGTACTTACAGAGGCTCCCACCTCCCCCAAAGCTGTTCTCTCTCCATCTCTTTTTTTCCTGCTCCTTTCTTCTATATTCCTCATTTTCCCTTCAACTTTTCACCTCTTGTTTCATTTTGACAGCATAGCCCATTTAGTAGTCAGAAACCCTGTCTGTTTATGTATTTTCTGAATTCTGTTGAAAGAGAAAATGGTGAGCATAGAAATGTCTTTTAAGTTCACTCATAGGCTGCACAAACAGTAGATCATTTGGCACACTTTTGAACAGAGAAAGCAAAAAAAGCCAATGCTAAATAGGAAAAAAGGTAATTATCCAAGTTTTCACTTAGAATACTTACTGTCTATTAAATGGATAATAGGATGAGGTAGTTTGAGTCCAATAGTTTTGCTAACATTCAGAACATAAATTTTACATTTACACCAATCACAATAATGAAGAAGAGATGCCAGTTGTCAAAATTCATTTTCCCTCTGAATAAGCTGAGCTTGAATGCAATTTAAATGAGATGAGCCAGAACAGTAGATCAGCACGTAAGGACTATGGCCCCATATACAAAGCAAACATGTTTTGAATCTGAGCAATGAGAATACTTTAATTTAAGACATGTACTGGGGGGGAAGGGAGACTGAAAGCTTGTAGGATCCGCATGCACCATCAGGACGGTCAGCCTGGTCTGCCATTGTGCACTCCAAGCAGACAGGATAAACTGTGAAGTGAACAAGAATACCTGAAAATAGCCAATCTTCTATTAGAGCAAGATCAAGTTCTCCCTTTCTCACCAGCTGAGCTTCCCTTGCTGTAGATCTGCACTGAAGATAACAGCTCAAACAGAAGAGTGATGTCTCTAGTTTGAGAGTGCTGTTAAGAGACAGGATTTAACTTATGGCGGTTTAAGGTATCACTTGATCTGAGGTATCTGCCCATAACTCAAAGACTTCTTTTCTCTTGTAAATGAAAGCATGTGCCTTGAATTCAGCTGCTCACTTGCAGACTGGTTTAAACCCACTTGCAAGAGGCCAGTGAGGGTGAGGCACACACCATCACAGGGGAGGTAAACTCCAGTCCCTGCCGATGGCCCCTTTAAGGCTCAGTTGTGTCAGCCACAGTGAATGGGTCTTACCCATCCTCTGGCGCTTTAGGTTTCAAGCCTAGTGTTAGACTCTATAACTGTCCCTGCATCAACCACATCAACACAGCACATCAGCTACATCACCAGCAGATCCCACATGCAGATTTCTGGTACTGCTTGTTCCCACCTGGAGTAGCAATTCTCATAGCTTCAAATTTCATTCCAGAAGTGAGCTACCAGGTCTCTGTTCACACTAAAGGCACATGAAACCTTTCTACAGACAGCCCAAACCTCCACGTAACTTTGAACTACTAGCTGAACAATGCAAAACTAAATATCCTCCCTTCCTAAGAATTTGTGAGATAAAAAATGTAGTCACTTCTAGGGCCATTAAGAGCTGCCTGAGACTTTCTCACTTCCATAGGAAACACTAGATACATCGTGACTCAGAACTGAGGAATCTGAATTGGATTTTTTTTTTTCTTAAAACAAATGCCTAGCGTTATATCCCCAGTTTAACAGCCAGAGAGTTTCCTGCTTTTCAAACATTTATGAGCTGACTCAGGTGACATTGGTTTACTGTTCAGAGTGAACACAAGTATCAGCAGTTCTGTTAAAAAGTGGTTAGTTTTACTTAGTCTTCATAGCTCCTTATCATTTTTTAGTTGTTTCTGCTTATATATTACATATTTCTGCAGAGGACCCTTCTCTCAGCACTGAGGGCTAACTTGATGTTTTCTCTAGAATTGCTGAGCAATGTGTCCCCCTCAAATTCTCCAGTACATCTAGCAAAGAACTCAGCACTCAGCTACATAGTCACATTGGAAAGGCAAGATACAGGACAAGACTTGCAGGTAATTTGAAGCTCTGACCTTATACTTCCCTATTTTTTTTTATTTTTTAGGGTCAACGATGACAGTAAATAGGATTAGTTATAGCAGTTAGCGCAGCTGATAGAGTTTGGCTGCACATGAAGGCTTGTGGCACATGGCCATTGCTTCTGGCAACGCATGGATTATAGAATTGTGCATTCAACTCTTTCCTTCTCATGTTAGTATTCTGCCAAGTCTCTCAGGGCTTATTCGTGCTTTTCAATAGCATCTGTACCTCCTACTTCCCATTAAAATATACTAAATCGAAATGCAATGAGATGTTCTCAACATTTCCTAGTTCAGTCAAGAGCTTGGTTGAGTTTGATTAAAGTTGTTAAGCAATTTTAATTTGAGGGGGGAAAAAATAAGGAAAGGCAGGAATAATCATAATAGAATTATATACCTCATTTAACACTTAAAAATGATCTATGAGGCACCAACAAGACAAGATGGCTCTCAGCCCCAGTGAATGCAGTAAACAGATCAAATATAGGCACAGTCAAGTGGGAACTGGCACCTGCAGGGAAGAGTGTAAAGGAGTAATGTGACTGTGGAAGCAGTGGAAGAGAACAAGAGCCACCTAATGAGGCAAGGAGTGGGCCCTCCTCTCTTTTCCTCCCTCTGGTGCCTCTTCTTGCAACATGTACTTTCTTCTCCAGGCACCGTATCCCAACCTCCTCATGCAAGCCCGTTCTCTTAATAGAGAGAGACTTAAAAAATGAAGGGAACTAAGACAGGTGAAACAGCACAGGGACCGCATCTGTGCGGAAAAAGAATGGAAGAGGGAACCATGGGATGAACCACAGCAGGCTATCTCAGCTGATGGGCTAGAAGCCACTAGAGATTTTCCCAGACCAAGGAACCTTTCAGCCAGTAGGATAAGAAAACTGGGAAATTCATTAAAATACTCAATTGGGACCAGAGTGGAGGCTTATCTCTCCACAGACTAGCAGAAAGTATGGATTCATTCTCTGTGCGGTGTAGGTGATCAGATAGGGATGCTGGTGTAACTCATTAAAGCTCCCCCAGTTTCATCAAAAGCAGCTGACCTCCATCACTCCTTTTATTGTTAGTTTCCTAACAAGGACCCTTGACAAACTTTGCATCCCATTTTATGTTATAGTCCAAACACATTTTTGTGTTATCTAAATGCATAGCTGTTTCATTTGCTCCACAGAACAGACTATCAAAAGGTAATTTACAGCTTTCTTCCTCTTTATAAGCACTAAAGTATCCTTTCTTCTCCTCCCTTCATCTCTCCCACTCATTTGAGAGTGGATAATTCACAAAATAAGAATTACTGCTTTCTACAAGTACTGCTCAGCTAATAACTGGGCAGCTCTTGGCAACTCAGAGCACCTTGCTTTAGTTGTTTTCCAAATGAGTGAACTTGCTACCATTTAGTCTGTGAACAAGGAACTCTATCCAGTTTAACAGTTCTTCAAACTGAAATATGTTAGTCAGTTCATGGTATTGAACTTGCCCAGAAAAAAAAGCCCGCAAGTGAGTTTTAAAAGCTCCTCTTTTCTTACAGTATAGTCAAAACCTCAATTTTCTCCTGTTCTCCTACTCTTTCCCAATGAAAGCAGAGCAGGTAACGCAGCCTTCAGGAAGAACTGTTCTTGACACAGGTCTTTCCTTCTTCCCAAATATGCTCAGTGATTTTTCTTCACGCAAAGGACTGAAAGCCAACTAAGAAGTATAGCCATTCCCCTCCCTTGCCACTGCCTTCCCCAAGAGTAGTTTTAGTGGAGCTTTGATTGATGTCAGATGAAATTATCTGGAAACATTTAATGTGTTTAACATGTAAAGGCTTAGGGCTCTATTCACTTGGAGTTAGAGACCTTCTGTGCTTCATAAACTCAGAGGACACTGGAGCCTGAATTTCCGCTCTGCAGCCAGATGACTTATTAAACAGCACCTTGACTCCTGCCATCGCTGCTCCTTTTCACTTCATTATTAATAGGTGAAGGACTTGAACTGATGGCAGCAAGGATAGAATCAAAAGTCCTGTGGAAGAAATGCTGTTAATTTTAATACTGTGTCCATCATTAAGCATTAGATTAAATTAAGCTGTATTTCCCTCAGCAGCTGTTGAAAATCCTGGTTTAACCAAGTGAGAGGGAATATTGTGCTTCAAATGGAAGCATGTATGAAGTTCCTGCTAACAAATAGCTTAGAGGGAAGGGCTCTGAATGGAAAGGGATGTTTCATGAGGCATCTACTCAAGAGGGAGGCTCTCTTCAGCTTTCTTTAAACTAGAAAAGTCTCCAGTCATTTAAAGTATTGAAAGTTGAATCCTATTTTCTGCCTTCTCATACCTGTAGCAGCATCCTGGAGAAGAGAGGTTTGTTTCTAAGTTAACAGGTGGTTATGTTGAGTTAGAAAGAAAGAGTTTTTCTTAATATGTACTTCCTTTTTGACCATCTACCAAAGGTAGATTAACCCTTATAAGGGATAAATGTGAGAGGCTCTGGGACCCCTGAGGGATGCCTTAGTCAACTGCAATTGAGCAATATGAGACACCTCTGAGAGGAGATCAAGGGAACTGTTACCAGTGTTCAGAGATGTTCTGCCTCTTGGCTGGGCCAAAGGAGAAGGGTCCAAACAAGCTACAGAACCAGTGGACTGGTCTGACTATCTGTAGCCACCTGTCATGTATTTTCCTGAACCCACAAAACCATTTGAGAAATAATGGTTCCATAGCATTCTTAAATTGTAGGTCATTGTTAAGTGGTTCATGGAGAATAGTCTGTAGTAAATGAGTGCTTTTTATGCAATTAATGTCTTTGTGAGGATTTGCTCTCTTCTGAGGAGAACCTTGTCCACTCCCTACAGCTAGGATATTCCCCTGCCCATCTGCAGCCACTGGATTACTCCTCTGGGAACATTTCACACACTCTGTTAACCTTTTATCTTGAAGAGAACATTGGTGCAGTAACAGTGTGTTAAGGATGTCTTTTCTCAGGGAACGCTCCATTTGAAATTGGTGGGAATCAGGGTAGCATATAGGCTATCAGGGACATATAGGATTTGAACATTACTCACTTCAAGACAATTTACTTCTTGCACCTGCTTTTCTGCTGGTAGTCAGTGTTACTTTATCGATATGTAAGCAAGTCTATTCACAGTGGAATATTTTTTCCTAAATGACAAAGAGGCTTTGAAAGGTCAATCTATACAAATACCAGACATTATCCTTTCTGCTCTCTATTCTTTGCCATTTCTAAACGTATTTGTTTGTGTTATATATTACACTATCTGTGAGAAGCCTCATAATACTTTGATTATTTACCCACTTATCTTTAGCACACAATTGATATGCCAAGCTCAGAGCAGTTGAGTTTTTATAAGGTTATGCTTCAGTAAGACAATTGCACTCTATTACTTAGTTATGACTTACAAATCTTGTCAGTAATTCTTCAAAACCAAGCTCCAGTCATGACTTCAGCAGCATATTTGCTACAGCAATGACATTAATGAAGCAGTTACGATAGAGCAATGGCTTAACTGTTACTGTGCATTAATGCAGATTATTGGCTTTCTGAGCAATTTTTCCCCCTCATAAGATCTCGATAAGAGTTCTACAAGACATTCTTAGGATTATTACATACTTTAAGTAGTAAACTCACATCCTCCTTTCTACCAGAAGACTTTTCATTTTCATAGTTCCCTTTTACATCCCATTTTCTCCCAGAATGCAATACTCGGGTTTCAATTGCCACGCTCTGCAGTCAAGCAGCAAGCGGGGAAAAGGCTGAAATAAGCCAGACTTTTCCTACCCATGAAGGATTAAGCCACTTGCATAAACTCTGCAGGTAAATCTATCTCAAAGTGTCAAAGAGAGAAGGTAAGAATCCAGTCTGTCTGAAGCACAGAACCAGTTGAGATGCAGTCACAGACCACATAAGCATTTTCAGTTAGCTCAATGTGAAATGAAACAAGTCCTTAAACTACCATCATGCACGTGTATATAAGTGTAGGTCACAAGTTATATAAATTTCTCAAAAGTGAGACCTGCCACCAACTTGATTTGAAGCTTCAGCTTTCCAGAAAATTAAGTGGGAAAATTAAGAGCAGTGAGGACTCAAGGCATGTAGTGTACTAAGTGAGACTTTAAAACAACTCATTTCATTGCAGTTTTGTCCTTCTGCAGTAGTCTGGAAGTAGGTGTATCACATACGATCTCTGGTTTTAATTCAACTCAAAACAGCTGTAGGATACCTTGGTTGTATTTTATAATTGCAGATGAATAATCTTGAAAGATTAATCGATCAGCAGCCATTTTCTAGGCTGTGTGTGAAGCCAGGGAAAATGGAACCAGTTTTGCTGTCTTTGAGATAATTTATTTTTGTGTATTTTCACTGTAAAATAGTTAGAAGATATCGAGAAGGATCCATCTCATGCAAATACAAGGTCGTATCCAATGAGTAACAGGCTGGCAGTTCCAGTGGGTCATAGGGTCATATCGCTGTTATTTATTTCATAACAGTCTAAAAAAGAAAAAAGTTCCTTTGCTATGTCTGTTATGTCTGCAAGATCAACCACACTGTGCAACCACAGATGCTACTACTGTGTAGTATAAGGGAATCAACAGCCTGTTTAGTTCATCGTTGATGCATGTTTGAAGTGATTTACAGAAAAAGCATCAGAACTCTCACATTTCTCAAGTTCTGCGTAATGCAACTGAACAACCAGGTTATTTACAGTTATTGCTGGATCTATCTGCAGTGATAGACCACAAATTCCGTCCATCAGCTAATCCTCAGGGTAAGTTCTTCTGTCACAGAGAGACTTTCAAAACATCTCTAAATATCTCCATGTACATAAATGCTCAGCTATACAGAGTGATACTTACAAAAGCACTGTTCAACCTCTTGTGATAAATGAATTACAATTTTTGTAGATACTGAAAAAACCCCAGCATGTGCTCTGACTCAGGTTAAGCAAAAAATACAGCAACTATTTGTGAAGTATGGCATCCATTTGACTTCAAAAATCATGCATTACTAAAAAAAAGTTATGATCTGTTCCTGAAGCAGCCTAAGAGAGAAACAGAAAATTATTTTGTCTTTAAATCTGAAAGGCACAAGTCTTGATCTCATAACTAACCTGCCAAAGGAAAGAGTAAGCCCATTTCCTTCAACATGCAGTTTTATATTAGAAGTTCCTAGGAGACAGGAAGACATGAAACAGCAGTGATAGTAAGATGTCCAGGAGATGCAATGTTAGCTGGAGAATTACATTCCCCCAGATTATGTCCAGCACTTTAGAAGTTGTGTATCATACATGGAAGCTCTGAAGCATTACTATTTTTGCATTCTACTTTTACATTAGCCTCCTATTCCCAAAACAGCTGTAGCAATTTTTCATAAACACAGAAAATCAAATATTAAGCCGTTGAACTAACTCCACAGAAGTCACTGTCAACATTCCCACTCTCTTGACCCCACTTAGACTTTTTTTTTTTTACGGGATAGAAATTAGACAGGAGAAGTTTAACCTGAGAAACTATTAGCAAGCACTATCCAGACCACCTCGGAGAGACAAACTGCCTAGACTACAGGGTTAAAAAAAAAAAAAAGGTGAATTACTCTTCCTGTAAACTTCAAACCTCATCCTAACAGCCCATTAAAAACAGATGAGCCTGGAGGGATGGCTAAGGTCAACAACCTAATGGTTTGCTGAAGAAACAAGGGTGAGTGTCAGAAGCAGGACAAAACCCCATCTCAGAAAGCTTTTTGTCAGTAAGAGTAGGGAGTTGCTGACTCCATCAGGTCATGGGGCATTGAAACATGAAGCAGTCTCCATCTATCAGGCTCTATTAGAGAGAAGCAGCATTTTAAATTCAGAGTGCCTTTGCTTCCCAGAAGGGCAATTAGTTTGACAAGGCAGCAGTTGGGCTCTCTGTGGAGCTGCATCACACAAACCAAGGCAGAGTTCAAAGCATTATGAATTGTGATCTATCAAAGGTGAAAACGCACCCAGAACAAGGGGTTGCTGGTTTTTTAAGTATGATTGAAATTGATTTCAGGTAGCCAAGGCAGTGCTGGTGTCAGACTGGGCAGCACTGACTCCATCAATGTGCCCACGTTACAGCACTTTGTAATGGGAGTGGAGAGCTGCTGACTGAGCCTCGGAGTACAGCTTCTCCCAGCATGGCTGTAAGCTATAGCACTCTCGCCCCAACATGAAATCAGGACATTTCCACCCCAGTAAAACAATATTCTGTCACAGGACTGACCACAGTGAAAGCCAACACCATGCCAACAGCTACTGCCTAATCCTATTTCTTTGGGACGAGCAAAGACTTATGGCACAGAAAGAAGCAGAGTTCTCCGAAGCCTCACATGAAGACCTGAGGGAAATTGGAAGTTCACAGCTCTCCATGAGGCAGCAAGGAGGCTCCAGGACACAGGAATCAGATTAGATGGCAGCGCTGGAGGAGAAGCTCAAAGCAGCTTGTGTTCAGAAAAAGAAATTTGTATTTGCCATCTCCAGTTGCTGGAAGTGGAAAAACATCTATAGTCCTGCCTTTGAACCCAGTCACTCTCCTTTTTATCACAAGTCCCTTCTTTAAAAATGTAACAGGGACTACAAAATCTGGAGTTAATACTTTGGGACTAGAGAAGAAATCTGAGAAGCAACAGTAAAATAGTTCATCCCACAAGAGATTTCACTCATCTCTTTTCAGAGATAAGCACACAGGGAGCTGACAAGATAAATTTGCCCTTGATATCTTCCTGGGTAACCAGTGAGGAAAATTAAACCCAATTTCCTTCCTGAACATGATATTTATTTTGCTTAAGGAAAATCGTGTTTCTCCATTTTATGTAGCACTTCTGATTAACGATTAGGGATGAGGGGAAAAAAAATAAAGCAAGTTGAGGTGGGTTGACCCTGGCTGAACGCCCGGTGCCCACCAAAGTCATTCTATCACTCCCCACCCCCCCTTCAGCTGGACAGGGGAGAGAAAATATAACAAAGGGCTCACGGGTCAAGATAAGGACAGGAGAGATCACTTGCCAATTACCGTCGTGGGCAAAACAGACTCAGCTTGGGGAAAATTAACTCAATTTATTAGCAATCAACCAGAGTAGGTTAATGAGAAATAAAACCAAATCTCAAAACACTGTCCTTCCACCCTCCCTTCTTCCTGGGCACAACTTCACTCCCAGATTCTCTACCTACCCCTCCCCAGTGGTGCAGGGGGATGGGGAATGGGGTTTATGGTCAGTTCATCACATGTTATCTCTGCTGCTTCATCCTCCTCAGGGGCAGGACTCATCACGCTCTTCCCCTGCTCCAGAGTGGGGTCCCTCCCACAGGAGACAGTCCTCCACAAACTTCTCCAACGTGGGTCCTTTCCATGGTGTGCAGTCCTTCAGGAGCACACTGCTCCAGCGTGGGTCCCCCACGGGGTCACAAGACCTGCCAGAAAACCTGCTCCAGTGTGGGCTCCTCTCTCCACAGATCCGCACGTCCTGCCAGGAGCCTGCTCCAACATGGGCTTCCCACGGGGTCACAGCCTCCTTCGGGCACCCACCTGCTCTGGCGTGGGGTCCTCCCCGGGCTGCAGGTGGAGATCTGCTCCACCGTGGACCTCCCTGGGCTGCAGGGGGACAGCCTGCCTCACCATGGTCTTCATCACGGGCTGCAGGGGAATCTCTGCTCCGGTGCGTGGAACACCTCCTCCCCCTCCTTCTGCACTGACCTGGGGGTCTCCAGGGTTGTTTCTCTTACATGTTCTCACTCTCTCTTTGGCTGCCTTTTCTGTGTGCGCCGCAATTTTTTTTCCTTCTTAAATCTGTTATCCCAGAGGCGTTACCACTATCGCTGATGGGCTCGGCCTTGGCCAGTGGCAAGTCCGTCTTAGAGCCGGCTGGCGTTGGCTCTGTTGGACATGGGGGAAGCTTCCAGCAGCTTCTCACTGAAGCCACCCCTGCATCCCCCCCCCCCCCGCTACCAAAACCTTGCTGCACAAGCTTTGAGGGCTTAAAGTGGCTATGTATAGAGCTGTACATGTGTCGTGGTTTAACCCCAGCCAGCAACTAAGCACCACACAGCCGCTCACTCACTTCCCCCCCCCCACACCCAGTGGGATGGGGGAGAAAATCGGGAGAAGTAGTAAAACTCATGGGTTGAGATAAGAACGGTTTAATAGAACAGAAAAGAAGAAACTAATAATGATAATGATAACACTAATGAAATGACAACAGTAGTAATAAAAGGATTGGAATGCACAAATGATGCGCAGGGCAATTGCTCACCACCCGCCGACCGACATCCAGCCAGTCCCCGAGCGGCAATTCCCCACCCCCTCTTCCCAGTTCCTAAACTGGATGGGACGTCCCATGGTATGGAATACACTGTTGGCCAGTTTGGGTCAGGTGCCCTGGCTGGGCATGAGAAGCTGAAAAATCCTTGACTATAGTCTAAACACTACTGAGCAACAACTGAAAACATCAGTGTTATCAACATTCTTCACATACTGAACTCAAAACATAACACTCTACCAGCTACTAGGAAGACAGTTAACTCTATCCCAGCTGAAACCAGGACAACATGATTTCCCATGTATAAGCAGAAATTAAGGGTAACAGAGCCTATAATTTGGTCATGTGTTTACCACCAAGCACTCCTCTGCTTAAGCTATGTGATGCCAAGACTTCTACAAACTCTCATAGGATCAGGCCTTTTTCTTGACCTGTTAAAGGGTGTAATCCTGTTAAAATTATTAAATGAATAGAATAGAAGCTTTATCTTTTTTTGTAAAAAAAAACAAAAAACAAAACAGCTTATCATTAGATATAATTTCAAATATATGTTGCTTCATATTGTTGTCTCAATTTCTTTCCAAAATAATTTTTCAAATTCTCTTCCCTCAGTGAAAGAAGTTAAAGTAATCTGGTCTAACACATTATTCAGGATTATCTCCCAAAGCCTTATCAATCAGCTCAACAACTGTTTACAGAATATCCTAAACACTTTTTTTTTTTTTAAAATTTATTTCTATACTCCCCATCTTTTTCAAAGAGGCTGATTTTCAGGCCATTCTGCAGACGTAATATACTGTATTGTCTCCCAACATCAGCATGTATTTATAATTAATAAGAGGCTAGAGATGTTTGGAGAACCAGGATGCCAGTTCACATGATGTTCAATGAATCAACTGACTATACACTGAAATGAGTTTAAACTGACTTTTAAAAAATTTTCTAAATATGAGTGCTTCAGCAACATGAAACTCTGCTTTGTTGTTTAGCTGTGATCCAGTTTCAGACCTTTGCCAGTTGCAAGTCTTCTCCTAAGCTACAGGAGTTATCTTACAGAAACTTTAGTACTTCTCTTACTGAGCAGTAATCTTAGTTGGCCATTCACCAAGTGTTATTTCAAGTGGAGGAGATTCCTGCGGGTTCAGATAAAAACTTCCAACTCTCTCTTTAATCATGTTTCAGTCCTGCTAATAAACAAACTGAAGTACCACTGCCATGATGCAATATACAGAGTCAATATTTCACACTGTCTTTTATTACATTGAGTAAAACTAAGCTAGAGTCATATGAACCCACCTGTTTCCTTCATATTATAAACCTAATACTTATTAATGAAAAACCACAATTAATTTCCCTTATGGGGGACCCAAAGCCCTTTCTATTACATACTACTTTGCATTTCTAGGCTTTAGACAGGTTTCCAAACATGACAGCACAGGACACAGAGATGCTTCACCCAACTCTGGCTATTATAGGGTATTTTGATCACCAGTTGTCAACTAAGGACACAAGAAGGGTAACAATTTGGGGGTCAGGTGGGGTATAACAATCCCCATGTGCTGCTCCTCTGCAGAAGAATCTTCCCTCAAACAGGTTTTTCTGCTACTTTTTCAGGGACACGAGTCTGAAACACACAACATGACTTTTTGGTTTTTGGTTTTTTGGGTTTTAGGTTTTTGTTGTTTTTTTTTTTTTTTAATTTCTTAACTTAAGTAGTACTTTCGTTGTAAAAAACCTAAAATTAATTTGCTGACTTTATGCTAAACTCCTCTTCCCTCCCAGTTTAAAGTGACCTTTGATGCAAACTAAAATGTGCAGGTGTCAAAGTGTATCAGTATCGTATACCAGAGATGTGCACAACTGAGGTTTTTTGGCACTTTCTCCTTCCAATTTATTAAAGGTTGTGTCAGAATAAATTTATGTAAGCAAGGATCAGATTTTATTAGTGGAACATCATTTGCTTTTAATGAATAAGAGTAGTTTAGGAAAATAGCTGATTAACTAAGCTAACATTTGAGAGATGAGCTGTTTCTCCTCAATCCTATCACCACTTGTTTTAACCCTGCAAGTAAGCATAGCATACACTACCGGATAGCAAAAAAAGTTGTATTAAGGCTGTAGCCCTGATTCAGCAAAGCAGCTGACAATGTTCTTGTGTCTGTCAGCTTTCAACACAGCAATATGTTATTTTAATGTTACTTTAATGGAACTTTATGAAGTGCTTTAAGTTATGCAAATTTTTTCTAAAGAGAAGCTAATTCAGCAGATTCTCCAAGACTGCGACCATTTAGGAGGTTATAAGAATGGGCTAGCAAACAAGATTCCTCCACAGTAGATGAGGACAGACAGAACAAAGATGGCCCCTGGTCCCAAAATCTAAATTACAAACTCTTGGAATATCCTGGGGATTGTCCATCAGGAACATAACTGATCCTCACCAGCAGAGAGACATTTAAGCTGGCGAGGAAGCTCTCCAAGCTGTCACAAAGGACAGAGATGTTGTAGAGCTCTCCTCCCACAAAACAGCTCTTTCCCCCTTTTCAGCAGGCTTGTGGGGACTGCTTTGTCCACAAGGGGCGATTTTGATTCCTGCTTCTATCCTAGCATCAGTCAGATTGGAATAAGAGAAAGCGTGCCACAGTTACATAATCCTACTTTGAAAACCAGTGCTTGACGATACCATTGTATAGCCTTTGCCAAGCGCTATTAGGATGCAATAGCAATGAAATGCGAGACATCTGTGTTAATTGCCATTAGCATAGAAATTTTAAAAATCCCACTGGAGGTACGATATTTAGAGCTCACGGCACTCTTTGAAATGGAGATCTGTCTGCTCTCCTATTGACTGTAAAACAGCTTATGATTTTTGTTACACTCCCTCCGTTTGACAAGGAGTCAAACGTACTTATTTCTCAGCACTTCCCATTTAGTCCCATGCATCACACTTTGGGAGCGGCAGAGGCACTGGCAATGCCCTTCCTCTCCCACCCTCTTTGCTGGGCACCTCTGGCAGCCACAGATGCTCTCTATGCACTGGAATGTGTAAAGACACAGACCTGTAGAAGGCATGTCCATGGAGGTATCACCCGTTACTTCAATACCAGAAAGAGCGGTCCTCCCCGCCCTGAAAGGCATGGAACTGTTGCCCAGTAGGTTTGCTTTGTTTTTCTGGACACAACACAGCAGAAGGACATTGCAATTTGACAAGAGCAAATCCAGATTTTGGGTCTTGCTGTTGGATTAGCAAAATTAGGGCAGTTGACACAGAGTGCCAAACCCATGATATGTTATTCCACTTCTCAATATTTGGAATAGCTTTCCATGCTCTACATTGGACCATATGTCCTTAGTACCTCTGCAGACTGCCTAAACAAAGCTGAAGTAAGCTCCATCATGTGCCTGGTCCCAGTTGATCATTCTTGATCCTCATTATGTTTGTACCCCCAAAAGATCTAGTAGTGCACAGATCATCCTCTTTTTAAAACCACATCAAAAATCCCTGTTGGAATGCAGACACAGATCTATCAGTCAGACAGGGGTAAATGCTAAAGGACCATTAGGTTTCCCACCTGTAATCATTATGGACTGCAGAGATAATTATCTTCTTGGTCTAGATCTCTCTGAGGTTTTTGGGAAACACTGCTAAGAAACATTTTTCTTATGCTTTCCATTGGGAAGCTTAGAAGAAAGGTTTCTAGACAGCTAAGGCACAGATATCACCAAAATGTATGAGAAGCACATTAAATATTTGCATGACCTTAGCCAGGAAATGTGCCACAGCCCCCTGAGACCAGATACTACAATAAAGCCAGGTACCTGTAATAGTATCTTCACTAGGCAACCAGTTATCGGAATTCCTTAAGTGTATTGAGCCTAGGCTTAAATCCAAATCAGCAAAGTTGTTAAGGATGTAGTTGCTCAGTTTTTCCCCAGAGTAGCCCTGCTCATATTAGAAACTAACAACAAGGATTTAGAAAAAAGTACATTTACATATTTTTTCCATTAAAAAAAAAGATGTTACTAACACAAGGTTGGTGTCTGCGTATAAAGTTGAAAATCCCTTGTGTGCACAAGCAAGTATCATTTGAGAGATTTTCAGTCGTATGCAGTATGTGCCTATCGTTTCCTGTTAATTTGAGGAGGCTGTTGGTGAACTGAACAGCCACTTTCCTCTTCTCTCACAAATGTCTGCAAAGTTTTTAAAGGAAGATAGTCTCAACTTTTTCACGTACGCCCACAAGTTAAAAGATGATGAAAGACTCGGCAACACAAATCCCTGCTTTTTGAGCATGCAGAACACAAACTAAACCACACGTAAGCACAAACTAAAGGCCCTCTTCCCTATTATTCCACATTTTTACAGTTCATTGGTGTATAAAGTAGCATCCGAACAGCCTGAAACAATTCCATCACTGCTGTAATTACAGGATTCTAGCAGTACACAAATACCCCTTCCCCCTCCCCTAAAACTGGCCATTGCTACAGCAGTTCAATACACAGTTTTATTAACAGGCAAATGAGATCCAATAGAGAGTTGTACTGTGGGCCATACTATTACAGTACCTAAAAAGAGAATTTTCA
The DNA here is from genome assembly GCF_947461875.1 of Haliaeetus albicilla. Lineage (NCBI taxonomy): Eukaryota > Metazoa > Chordata > Aves > Accipitriformes > Accipitridae > Haliaeetus > Haliaeetus albicilla. The sequence continues at coordinate 13,037,964 of NC_091504.1, read as the reverse complement.
GCAAGAGTTAGAAGCAAACACTGGACAGGTATGAGTCAGTACTACCCTGAGTTCAGTTGAATAATATCAGTTTAAACAGCTACAAGAACTGTCCCATAAAGCAATGGTAAGTTCACTCAGTGAAGTTACTTACCTGCACATGAACACTCATTTCATAGTTTAAGATATTCCTCTCTCAAGATTGGGTCCATTTGTTATATTAGTCACAGGTTTCCCTAGCCGTGCTTCAAGCACAGCATAATATACCTTATAGCATGAATCACTATGCTGAATAATCTAGAAGTATATTTCAAGTTTAACTTTTACCATACGCCTTTTTACTGATCTTTTTCTGATGGATCATAATACGATCACTTTAAAAGTACTTTAAATAATAGCTGTAGTTCAAAGGATTTTTTCCTTTTATCTTCTTTAAAACTTATTACATCAATTGTCATGTGTCATAAATCAGCATGGTTATTAACATGCTGATGTTTAAATATGGCTTCCTTATGAATTTACCTGTTAAGTGTTACCTGTTGCATTCACCCCTTGAACCAGGAATATTTATTGCATACAACAGCAGCCTCTTCCACTCGAACTTACTTTTTGCTTTTTAATTTTATAGCTGTGGTGTTCACTTTTATTGCTAAATCCTGTGGACACCAGTGATTGTTTTACATGGCCTATATTTGAAATAACAAGTGCAGGACTCAACAGCATTAGCAGGAACACAGATTATAAGCCTTGCTAAAAAAAGGTGTTGTTCTGCAACCTCTGGGTCTGATGATGCCATGTTGTTACAAGGAATTCATGGCCAGGAGTCAGGAGATACAGGTTCCCTTTCCAGTTCTGCCTCTGAAGTGTTAGTCGATTTCGAGAAGCTACTTGATTTTCCTCCACTAGGAAGCAGTCCTATTTTATTTAAGTATTAGAGCCAGAAGAGACATGCCCCTGAATTGTGATAGAGGGCATACTTCCCACCTGGTTTACCTACATTTCATTAGAATAGAATTTGTGCCTTCTTGAATATGAAAATGCTAATAGATTAATCATTGCCAACTATCATTTTGGAACACCTGTGGGGGGAACCAAAGCAGAAGCAGTTGGCAAGCCTCGCTGTGAGAAAGCCCCTGTCTCCTCACCTAGGGCTTTTTTGTCTACTCCACACCCCCAAACCATCACCATGATCCAGAAGAAAGATGATGACATGCTCAGGACAGGGGGGAAGGGCTGCATTTTGCTGTCCTTCAATAGCCAGGAACTACTCCTTGGGAAGCCAGCTAAGGACGCAAAACCCCTTTCATGTGGTATATACTGTGGGCTGAGGAAATTAAAGCTTCTATTTTTTCTTGGAACAGAAATCTACTCACATGTAAGTAATTATGCCAGGTCGAACTCAAAGCAAAAGAACACTTAGTTCTTCCCTTACAACTCCTCTCCTCCTGTCATGGTTTAACCCCAGCCAGCAACTAAGCACGACGCAGCCGCTCGCTCACTCCCCCTTCAACCCAGAGGGATGGGGGAGAGAATCAGAAGAAAAAAAAAAAAAAAAATAAAACCCCTGGGTTGAGATAAGAACAGTTTAATAGGACAGAAAGGAAGAAACTAATAATGATAACAACAATAATAAAATGACAAAAATAATAATAAAAGAATTGGAATATACAAAACAAGTGAAGCACAATGCAATTGCTCACCACCCACTGACTGACGCCTAGTTAGTCCCCGAGTAGCGATCCCCCCCAGGCCAGCTCCCCCCAGTTTATATACTGGGCATGATGTCACGTGGTATGGAACACCCCTTTGGCCAGTTTGGGTCAGCTGCCCTGGCTGTGTCCCCTCCCAACCCCTTGTGCCCCTCCAGCCTTCTTGCTGGCTGGGCATGAGAAGCTGAAAAATACCTGACTTAGTCTAAACACTACTTGGCAACAACTGAAAACAGCATTGTGTTTTCAACGCTCTTCTCATACTGAACCCAAAATATAACAGTATACCAGCTACTAGAAAGAAAATTAACTCTATCCCAGCTGAAACCAGAACACCTCCCCACCCAAAACCTACTGTTTTCACATCCTCTTGTTATGTTAAGGTATTGTTTTTATTCCGCCTGATCTGAAGGAAAAAAATGATGCTATGTTGGGCACACCAGTATAACCCAGGGGCAGTACCAAAGATTTAAAGTTTGGTAATAGCATCAAAGAATATTTCCTTTTTCCATTTAACTTCCACTTTTTCTCTCATTAGCAAGCACAGTTCACTCTCATCCTTCTGCTGACAGTGACAAGTATTCTTTTTATTGAATGATGTTATGCTTTCTGCCATCCTACACTCTTGTTGGAAGGCTACTAATTTGGAGTTTGGCCAAAAAAAAAAAAAAAAAAAAAGAGAGGATAAAAAGTAGGTTTCCATACATGCCTTAAGTAGTTCTACTTAGAGAGGATGATTTACATTATAAAAGGTGATAATTAAAGCTTAAGCCTGGAAAATAGCTTTAAACTGAAAAATCAGCAACTTGCTTCAGAAACCAAAACTTACAAGTTAGATAAAATAGTTGCAAATAAAAGTCAACGCTCATATTATGTATGTGAAACCTTTCAAGCAAACACCTGAGTATACCTGTGTAACATACAGCAAACTAATGACATCCAAACACAAACATCAAAGCAATTTTTTTTTTAATAATCCAGCTTCCTTATGCATTGGTTGTAAACATTGACACCCTTGTTTAAAGCCACATTTGCAGTGTTACTTTTGTGGCATCATTTCACATATTTTGTGGTTTGGGGAGGTAAGCTAGTCGAAACTGTGCATTGCACACCAGTTACAACTGCTCTTCCAAGTAAAGCAACTGCAGTTCATTTTCAAAATTAAACTTTATGGAGGGAGAAAGGTAAAGAGTTGAAGTTTGCATATACTAAACTCATGGTTTAGTTTTATTATACAATCTCCTGTAACACTCAGCTTCCAGTAGTACCTGTGCATTTCTGGTTTGGCAGCTTTACTGCTGCTTTTGTTTGCTTGTTTATTTTTTGTTTTAGACTTGCCCTGATTTCTGAGTGGTTCCCCCCCCATTTTTATTCTCATAAAAGTTTCTTATCAATCCACAAAAACATCTGCTTTTCTGCAAGTTCCACTGTTCTTTATTTGTAAAATAAAGGATGTAAAGACAAGACTTGAGGCACTATTTCATAGTCATTGTACTTAGCAGAAATATTAATACATTAGGCTCTTTAGTACTGAAAATTACATATTCATGTAGTTGCCTTATTTAATTTTCAGGTAAAACTGCTTCACAGAACAACTGATTTAAGCTTTTTTAAAAAAAAAATAAAATGAAAACACAAACCCAACAACCCTTTCCTGCTTGGAAATTAAGTTGTTTATTTCCATTAATGTACCGAATATACCTATTCATGCTGACCTGGCCACATGTCAGCATTTCTTAGTGCATGGAGTAGATGATCCTTTTAAGTCACAACCATTTTATTACTAAAATAGAAAAAACAGTTCCCAGCATGCTATCTAGATCCTGTAATTCCTGCAACTCCACACACTTACTTGTGCAGCTACTGATAATGAGCGACTCCACTTGTTTTGCAGGTATGCTACTTCTATCACTGTTGTCTTCAATCATAGAGTCTCTCAATAAGGAAACCTCCAAGTGGAAGAGGGAATAGAGGGGAAATGATGAGAGAATAGGAAGATTTATTATACCGAGTTATATTAAGAATTGAAAAGGAACACTTCATTTTGCTGTGATACTAACTCCAACAGCCCCTGGAGAAAGACTGCTCTGACTCAACTACTTCATAAGCTGATCAGGTAGGATTAGGTTTTTCAATGAGAATAAAGAACAATGCACCAGGTGAAATCTGTTCTCTCTGTGTGGACTCAAAGGCCACTGTGCTCCCCCGTTTGCAGAGATTTTTCTGCTCATATCAGCCAAGGGGCAGCACATAGTTATGAGCACAGGATTTTAACTCTGTTTGCTCCTCCCTTATTTTGGGACCTCTTTAGGTCCCAAATGAGCTTATAAGAACAGTCAGAAGCATGACAGTCCACTTATTGTGGCTCAGCATAGGTACACAGGACTGTTTATTTGGGGTCAAAGCAAATGTTTCTCTAGTACAGGAGGTGAAGACAGCAAACGCTGCAGGGCTGCCCCAGATTGTGTCTCCAACGTTCATACTCAGCTTTCTAGAGTCAAAGCAAACCATATCACTAGGACAACTCACAGATCTCTCACGTAGGGGGGTTTCCTGTAGGAACACTGTATTGAATACATGCCTCTGTCCAGCACTTCTATTCACCAAACTGCACTTCACTATCCACCTTGCATATATTGAGGGTGCAATGATACAACTTTGCAAAAACCTCCACACCAGGGACACCATGAGCACCAGGTACCAGCCACCCAAAGCACAGCCTCCAAAGCTCAGTTGGACTGTTGAACATGCCCAGTTTTAGACAATATATTTTTCCCCACAGATGAGCAGCTACCATCTAGACAGTGTATATAAAAGTTTGGACCTAGCCATCAGGTAAAGATTAGATATAATGAATTAAGAAGCAATGCCTCTAGAAAGTATTCTGTATGTTCTGCCTTTGGTTTTGCAGTAATTAAGGTTATTTTTAGGATAAGACTATTACAAATTGTTGAGTTCCTGGTTATCTACGAGCAAAAACCCTGGCAAAGTTGCATTTGTTCTTTTAGCATGAAAAGAAAGCATTAATAACTGACAAGGCTTTCTCTCTTTCCATTTATAAAGGCTTTGTTTTTCCCCTTTTTCTAACGTATTAAATTAATTGGTTTTCACACTGTTCCCTGCCTGTTTAGTATAACAAGTACATGGATTTACCCTTTACCTCAGCCATTCATAGACAGGTTTCTTTAGGAAAAAAAGGTGGTTATTGCTGCAGTTACCACATAGTACCCCTTTCATTACATATAGGAGGCCACTCTTGCAGAAATTAAGACAAGCCTTAGTCAGCATACCCAAGTGTGCATTTAAGCGTATTATGTGCCCCTTTTTGCAAGCAGAGATACTCTAAGCTTCATTTTTCACCTTACTTAAGCCAAGTATTATGGCACCTTCACTAAGTGCACAGGGTGTCCAACTAGGTTTACTTCCACTGCTGTCTCAGAGATGAATGGGAGGCAAATCACTGCTTGGTGTGCTTAATCACATCACTGACAATCTGCATTCTGCTTTGGCCCAGGGACACTTAAACATACACCTCCAGGGCACATTGCTGGGCCTGTCTTTCTCTAATCCTCTAGGAAGTGAAGGATGGATGATGCTAGGTAGTGCCTGGGAAACGCATTGACTTGCTGGTAGCATTCATTAAGAGGAATGCTTTATTATATTGCTCCTGCTAGGCAAACTCCAGGATCATCACTTGTGCATTGTATGGTGGTTTCACCTAGGAAACACAGCCAAGTAGAGCCCATAAAAGAAATCTGCACACTCCTATCATCATCTAAAAACTGTATCACAGTTATGTTGGGGTCCACTATGAGAAGACCTCCATTACATTCTGTGTAATTCTGTCAGCCTGAAGGGATAATTCCAAAATTATTTCTTTCCTTCTGTTTCTGCTGAATGTTAGAGCTATAATAAGAAGTATTACTGTAATACAATGAGTTGTATTTTAGGTCTCTATTCTTAGGTATGCTTTCCAAAGCAGCATGTTTATGGCCTCTCCTGTGCAACATAACTCAATATCCCTGTTATGTAGATAACTCAGATTTATGCCTCCATACTATGAGACGTTTCATAAATGCAGACTTAGTGTTGTCAGGCAGCTTGATGGATGTTAAATCCTGAAATTTACTCGAAGACATCCTGATAATGGTATGGCAATGTTGGTTCCAAATATAAATGCACCACTGTTGTAGTAATCCATTCACTTCTTCCCCACCCTCATCGCCTTCTGTGATAGCGGCCATATTGCTAGAGAAGTGCAATATGTTAGACATCACGTTAACATTACCCAATGCACGTGCAGCACCACATTGAGACAGTCAGATAATTGAGTACCACCCAAAGGGAAGCTGCATTTTTTTCCTTAGGCCTCATGCATGCTGTGATCATTGAATGTAGTGAAAATGAAGCCAGGAAAGAATTAGCAAGAAATTAAGAATAGAGTCTTTTTGCTTCATTCTGATTTTAAAAGGACTTAACACTAAGAAGTGATGACTGCATGACAACCACTTAATATTGACCATCCTGATAAAATTTTATATGACAACAGCCAGTAACACCACTACCAGATCCCCAAACAAGAAGCAATCATTCTGGTAACTTTGCAGTCCTGGAACTCTTGAACCAGCTGCCAGATCAAATGAAACAATTTTAAAGGAATCCTGGATGCACATGTAAATAGTTTGCTCAGTAGCATCTCATCTGTATTCTGACTGCAAGAAGGCTCTGTACAGCCAACAAGGAAAGAAGAAATAAAGCTGGTGGCATGAAGGCAGGCAAAGTGGCTATGTACAGTAATATAAAAGGAGGTAAAAATGTAGTGTCATGTTGAAAGTCTTTAATGAATGGAAGGAGTGAGCAATACTGAAGAAGAGATGGGCTGCTAGAGGCAAAAAGATCCATTTAATGTGTCTTCTCTTTTCCAAGAGACTTTGTTCAGCCTTGAATCTGCTGAGCTGAGTCTTCAGTAGTAAAAGGGGCAAGTTCCTAGACTGGCCTTCTATTCCGTTTAGACACAGCTTAAATACAAGGTCTTTAAAAGAATTACAGACACTGTTTCAAAAACCAAAACCCCACAGTTGTATGAGCAAGCATGGTCAAAGTTATCAAGTACAGACATTAATGACCAGCTGAATATGAGGTAGCCACTAGCATGAAAAGATTGGATATTTTAGCTTTTGATAGAGCATGGAGTTTCTGGGCAGAGAGTTGCTTTGGGCTGAACTGACTAGCTTTTTATTATTATTTATTCTTTATTTGTCTGGAGCACTCATTTCCCTTACAAAACTTTCCAAAGTTTTCAGTGTGGCTCAGTTCTTGAAGTTAGACTCAGCTATTTCCCAGCCAGAGGCTTCAGAAGAAATTATGCAGTGCCATGAGACTGAGGACTAGTAAGTACCAGTGGATGTGTGGTTCTGGGGATAAACCATGAAAACATCTGGGTAATTCCTTAGTTGTTCTAGTGTATATCAGTTACCTGAACCCAAGGAAAAAGCCAGAAACCTTAGTATAACTACCTATAACACCATGATAGATGGCATCACCATAGCCTGGAGACCACAGTGGGCACTCTGTGCCAGATGTCCACAGTTTAAAATCAGTTCCCTTTGTAATAAAATATTAAACTTGCAAAGTTGCAACTCAACTGAGCAGTTTTCTTGAACCTTAAATGCAAGCTATTATTTCCCATTATTCCCTACTCTTCTTTAGGTCTGATGAATTATGTATCCATTTATCCATTGTTGATTTAGCAGAAGCATCAATAGGAGGTAAAATATGGAGAGAAACAGTCAGTATTAGATAGTCCTATCAAGCAAGTCTCACCTTTGCAGGGCTCCTTTCAGAAAGCTGTTCAAAAGAAGTTCTGAAAGAATAAGTGTGACAGAAGGAAGATATAACTTCAAAATAGCACAAGTAGCTCTGAGCAGCATTGAAAAAGTAGGGTACAAGGTGCGGTGTCTAACAGAAATTCAGACCACATGGAAATCCATGATAAATGATTCATGCACTGCAGAGTTGATAAATGACACAACAGAGCCATTTTAGTAACAGAATGGAGACATATTCCTAGCTGAAAGGAATGGGATAAGTTTGTGACTCTTTAACAGAACAAGATTTTATATAATTCTGTAGGGGTCCTCCCCACTTGAGTTGTGTGAATACAGAGCACTTCCCTATCCCTTAGGCCAACAAGTTAAACAGCATTAAGTTTATTTAGGAATTGATAAGATTTCCCAGTTCCTGCTCTTGCCTCTTCTAAATCTAAAGAGGGGAGAAGTAAAAGCAGCATTACAGAATGCTTTAAACCAAAACATGATCCTGGCTCAGAGTGATCTGTCTCACTTCAGCCTCATGGGGTACTTTGCTGAGTACAGTACATTTATACTATGACCAGAAATTTTATGATAATCTCATTCAGTTTAAGAGGTTAGTGCATCTTCACCTTACCTTCTGACCCAGTCCAGTCATCCTTTAATGTCAGTTCTAGAGAGTCCAAGATTGCTCTAGGCTCATGCCGCTCCTCTCCCCAGGGTAGTCAGCCTACTCAGTGACAGTCACTGATACTACCTATTGGTGCTGACCAACCACTGGAGAAGGAACCAACCCACTGATCTTTGTCAGATAAAGATGATCCTTTGGGTTATCTGTATGATGAGCAGATCTTGCACACTGCCTTGTTCCTGTATAAGGCAAGTTGTTTAACTCGCTTTCAGAAAAATAGGACCTTAGACTAGCTCAGGAAAAAAAAAAAAAAAAAATAAAATCGGATGCAGCAGAGAATCCTGGCATTGACCCCTCTTTCAGCTAGAATGGCAGCAGTGCCCCCTCTCCCACTCCCCTCTGGCCGATTTGGTGATAGGTATGTGGCAGGGACCTCCCTCCACTGGGAAGCAGATAGTGCACCAGCTGCATTCAAGTCCTGTTTTCTCCACAGCCAAGAAAGCTAGCATTGTGAAATTCTGACTTCACAGAACATTAGGGCCCTAAATCTGAGCAGAAAGTCCTGAACAGTAGTAGACCTGCTTCTCCCTCAAAAATCAATTATTTAAGACACAAAGCTGCTGCTTTTAGAACAACCAGATTATTAAGCTTTATCCTATGACTTGAACAAATGGAATATTGCAGCTTTAATCTTATCTGCCATCTGAAGCTACTCATTGATTTCTGTTCACCTTGACAGTAAATTTATCACCCAGGTGCTATATCTCGATGTCCAGTAAGACACTTTTCACAACACTGCAGACTGTTAAGTAAACCATCAGATAGGTAATTCAGAGAAGAAGGAATCTGTGTGTCTATATATATATATATGTGTGTGTGTGCGTGCAAGGTGTTAAAGTCAAGTTTCTTAAAAGGTCCTGGACTTTCCAGTCAGTCCAAACTCTGTTCGGCATTGCCCACAATATTATCACCATACATTGGATCTTTGCTTTGCAAGCAGTGCTTCCACAGGAAACTTTCCACTATTTTTTACTGTTGCTTTACTCTAGAGTGAAAGGAACACAGATAGGATATAAATCATCAAGAAAGGACAAGGGGCGATTTTGGCAATACATTAATCCTGCCACCATCTGGGGTGAAATTAATCCAAAATTTACAAGAGAACTGATAATACTTTGTACTTCATTTTGCTGCTACGTTATACCAATACATTGTTTGCATGAAGAAGCACCTATAATTCATGGCCTTGCATCTTCCTGCGCGTGCCATATTTCATACACAATATCAGTGTCTAGTTTACAATATAACAGTCCTGCATTAGCCACCATGAAGTGGGAAGTAAACCCAGAAAAACCTATTTGTAATCCAGGGAAAGAAGATTTATCCCCCGCCAATATACAAAACCAGTGGTTTACTGCCATACAGCATTCTGGCCATGGCTTTGCTGCATATGACATGGCACTGAATTAAGTCTAAGAAATAAGCGATTAATGGCATTAAGAAGAGCCTGCCAGGCATTTATCATCTGGAGCACACCAACAAAAGAGCAAAGCTCGTTCTTATTTTGGGGGGGACCATAAGTGGGAGTTGGAAAATTTGGGTTTTGTTTTGTGTCATAGCGTTCCTGCATACAGAGCAGCACAGGGAAGGCCTTTTAATCTTACAGGCTCTATCCGTGCATGAATAATGAGAGAAGTAATTCCCAAATTCACAGTGGTATTGGGAGGATAAATATTTTAAAGGGGGACTGTGCTCCAAAGCTAGAGCTCATGCGACAGTACCAGTAGCTGAGGAGGAATAGGGCATAAGGTTATTTATGGAATGAGTCATGGTCAAAAGTATGTTTTCAGGTCAATTCCCTTTACACTGGGCATTCCTCCTTCCCACTGCCCTGCACAGCCAATCTCCTCAGTCGCGAATATGCCAGCTGGTCTGACGTGGAGCTGGTAACAGCATGTGTTGTTTGAGAACAGCAGGTACTGCTTTGGAAACATGATAGGATTTAGCAAAACAGGAATGCGGGATATCACACAGAGACAGGAGTTTATTGCCAGTCCATTTGCTATACTACAAAGTTTGCAGATGTGATACATAATGCCAGTTTTAACAAGAATTTTTTTTTTTTTAAATAATGAAAGACTCATCTTTAGGGGAACAAAGCAGGATAATCATTACTGGAGGGGGACTTGTGGAGAAACAAGAACATAAGAACTTGTATACTGACATTTCATGAACTCATACAAGGAAGCATGCATTGCCTTTCACTCTTGCTGCATAGCCTTTAGCACAAAGCCAGCCTACACCTTAATAAAGTAGCAAGTTAGCCAGAAAATGCTAGTATTTCTGCAGAAAGCAAGAGGAGGAGAAGTTACTATGGCTTGTCTCTGCCTACTAGAGAGACAAGCCATAGTAACCAAAGCCATGTTATTACTGACAGTACATTGGACTCCAAGCCAAGGTAGGGTTTTTCTGTGTTACATAGAAGTACAAGAGAAGTCCATGTGGTGCTCCTAGGGAAGAGATTTTACTACATTAGCTCTTCAAAGACTTTCAAAAGGTCTCTTTTTGCCCCTACTACACATGCTAATGAAGCAACACTAACTGATGGTCTCCACACAAGTTTCCTCCCTAGTCAGTATAATAACTCTATGACTAAGCTTGTAAGCATTTCCCTTGTTTTGCATCCAGTTGTATCTGTAGTTCTTCATGGCAAAGTAAAGCAGAACAGAACGCAGCACGAAAAGTAGAGACAGCAATGAAATCAATAAAGGTTATAAATTTGCATATACTTATTGTAAGCAGTCATGCATCACTACATGCCACATCCAAAACAAATACTATTTCTCACCACTATCTAGCAAAACCCAATTTGACTTTATATTACATATAATTCTCTTTTATTTCACTGGGTCCTGAATGCAGACGAGTTGCAAAAACTATTTTACTTGAGAGAAGCAATGAAAAGATTTATACAAAAAAGAAAATAAAAAGAAAGTTTTACTAGATAGAGCAACACAGCTTTTACAGCTGTGACAAAGAACCTAATGATTGTTCTACAGTAAAGCTAGTGGTATATGCTCACTGAAGAGCAGCATACACTTTCAGTTCAAAGCAATATGCTCTTCCAAGATGTGTTTTTTGAAGGAAGGAAAGGTTGTTCTTCCTTATTTCAAATGCTGAAGTACATATTTCTTTAAATCAGTGCTTAACGATCCTTGGCACTCCTTTAGAAGCGTTATCTCATGACAGATTGTCAAAAAAGGTATCAATTCTCCTTACACAAATGCATGGTGAAATGCAAGCTCCATTAAGAAAACAGCTTTGGTACTTTATCAGTTCCTCAACAGAGGAAGACACCGACAAAGTAGATCACCCTCCTCCTACACAAAGAACGGTCATTCCAGTGCAGCTAAAAGATGAATCTGACCCAGTTTACACAAGACTATTGGAGATGCCTCCAAGAGAGCAGGTTGAATTATTTCAGATCAACACCAACTCAGATACACCACAATGAATAAGGGGAACCATATTCATTAGCATGCTTCATTCTAGATTAAAGCTTAATATCTTAATAAACTTTGAAAACCAACATGCAGTCCCACCTCAAGAGACAAGCTATAAAGTTGCCACTGTTTCTGTAGCAAAACCTTTTCATAATAGCATACATTTCCATCCAGAGATTTCAAGTCCAGAACTTGATTGAAATCTAAAGACATATGTACTATCAAACCATGCTTTTGCTCATTGCTTCTGAGGAATTCCCCAGCATAGTCAGTTCCAAAAACCAAACAAAGCTTCGCATAAAACAGAAGATAGGGAGCTAGAAAATAAACAAGCGAAAGATACTGCTGAAGTAACCTTTCTAGTAGAAATATGGAAAAGACCATGCAGATACTCTACATTTAGCAGCTTCTACCTTTCCCATACACAATAAATGCTAAAGCACATCTTACATAATATCTCCCAGTATTAGGACTGAAATATCTTTCATTAATGTAAGCATATTTACATGCTCTCACATACTCAACCAAGTATTGCCTACTCAAACTAACAACACTGGAGAGCCAATCTTGCAAGTTTAGCATAAGACAATATTTAAATTTGTACAGAAGTAAAAAGGAATTAGGAAGGTAGTCAAATCCACAGTCAGACTTGTTCCTCCCAAGAACAACAAAACACGTTACACGGTTAAGCCATAAAAGCATTTCATTAACTTACCTTAGAGTAGTATATCATTCCCCAGAATTAAGTCTGGCTGGATTACCTTTCACAGAAAAGTATCATGAATACTACAACTTCTCTTTTTGCAATCTCTTTTAAACTATCAAACATGGAAAATTCTGCTAAACCCTTCTATTTTGCCTTCCTGACCCTGATTGGCCTTTGCCTCTCTTGGACCTCCCAGCAGCTGGAGAACTAATTCTTATTGGTCTCACCTGATGTTTGTTGGGCCTGAGTCCCCCTTCTGAGCAAATTGTGGGTGTTCAGTCTCAGTGCCCTTTCACAAAGGCCTTTTCTTAAAATTCCCATTCCCTTGGTTTTAATTAGTTACTGTATATTAGAGTTGTATTTCTCCAGACTTCTTGTTTGAACCTTCCTTTCACCCTTACCCCACCCCATCATTCCAAGCCCTTCTTCTTCTGTTAGCCTTAAAAAACAAAAGTGATGAGAAAATATGCATCCTATGCAATAGAAAATATGTTATTTTCCACAACCTTCCCCTGGTGAAAAACACTGAGACCAAGAATTCTCAGGTACTTTCCTATAATCAGCGTGTTCCATAAAATGATGTGTCTTGCTTGGCCTGCTTGTATCCTACAGTATCTATTCCCCAAACAGTAACACCTTTTGGTAAGATAAACATCCTGGGAATCCTTTCAAGCATTAGTAATGAAACTACTGTACTAATACTAATACTAATGGTCAATTTGGAGAATGGACTTGATATCAGAGGTGTTCAGTCTATGAAGCTCTTTCTTGGTCTGGTCTCAGGCAGGAAAGAAGTCATTGCAGGCTGAATCAGTGCTTCTGGCTGGCTAGATCCACCTCACATGTTGAAGCTAAGAAATCTGTGTTTTCCTAAAGAGTTCTTGGTGGCTGTTGGGAGTTGGACACTTTGCTATTTACTATGTTCGGTTCCCAAAATTACTGCTCACTTCTGTTAATAGCAGCATATTTATTACTGGTTTCAGATCAACAGAATCTTTTAGATATATTATTTTTCAATCCAGTTACCAAAATATGCCTTACTACTAAACTAAAAAACCTCCAGAGAATTAATGAAATATGTGCATTTTACCCATGCCTGTGCCTGAAAACAAAACCATTTCTGTAAAATGGAACCATGAATGGAAAATAAAGCACAAAATATGCAAGTGGCTTAAGGTATTGGATAGAAATAACAGAAAACAGTTGCCCACAGAGGCTTCCACTTGTTAACCTGAGTCACAATGTATTACCAGAAGACAAAGTGACCTTTAGCAGAATGAATGAAAGACATGATCACAAACTGCAAGTGACCCTCCACATGTTAAAAGTGACAGACATCAGCGGCAGGCAGCAGGCTCTGTGCTGCAGGAATACTAAAGAAGACAAAGTTAGGAAGTTCAAGCTCATTCACACAGCAATGTAAATTAATAATTACATGAGGGATAACACACTATGAACAAAGACATCAAATTGTTGTAGCAGATTTTCCATTAGAGAGGATGAATTTATATTTCTAAATTATGCTAATCCTTTTGCTAGTACTTTGCCAGTTCTTTGTGTTTTGCTTGAATACTCAAAACTCAGAAAGAAGGTTAGATAAGGTTTCTTCAAAACAAAAAAATAGTTAAAAAATTAGGAGACTAGAAGCCCCCAAAAAAGAAAAGAAATACAAAACAACCCCCAAACAGATGGAAGTCAAATATCTCCCTTTAGGGGTGACTCTTATTCCTGACAGTCCAAACCAAAGATTTTCTATGTTTTGTTTCAAGACAAGGGAAAAATGTGTATATTTGGGACGGCAACATCAGAATGCTCTCAGCATTATTTTGGGAGACATTTATAGACTGTGATAGGTTTCCAGAAAGACAAAGTAGTTTAGTAACATGTCTTTATATCTGTCATAAAGTATCTTTCACAAGTGCTGTAAAAACTCCTGGCCAAGAAGCAGTGTTAAGTCTCCCTTTTATAATTTTCATTTGTTTGAATGATAGGATTTAATACATACACTTTGGAAAGTAACTTACAACAAGCAGTGACTAAATCATACAATAAGGAAGATGGGTAGAAAAACTGATTACAATCACATCTTATTATGGTGAAAATTATGATACCTTATATACAGGCTAATTATTTAATACTGTACAGCTGTTACATTAACTACTAGTAGTTACTATTAGAAATTACTACCAGAAGTTCATGGGGTTTTATAAAAGCAAGATCTGTGGTGTAAGTGGAAGGTAAGAATATATTCTCAGTTTTGCCAGTCATCTTAATGTGTATTGTTTCATCTGTGAAGACATATAATCCCGTTAAACATTCCACTATGAATAGTCTAACATTTGGTTTCCTCCAAGAGGTCCATCTTTAACTGAAGAAAAACATAGTCAGTGTATTAATTTAGGAAAACATTCAAGTACATGCTTAATTTTTCCCCAATTACAAAAATTCTCAGCTTCTTATTAGCTTTGATTTAAATGGGACAGATTTGTACATTTAACATTAGCAGCATGTCTAAGAGTGTCCTGATGGGTTCCTTTTCTTTTATCACTCTGTGTTGCATCAGCCCATGTTCCTCTGTCTTCTAATACCCAAGATCATGAGCAAGTGTCTCAACTTTTCTCAGCTTTGAATAGAGGAGAATCAGGCACAGGGCTCAGTTCTCTGAGCAATGCAGTTCCAAGGCCAGAGCTAAAGGTGTGTTTTCCTCATACAGTGCCTAAGGAGATTTGGGTGGCTTGGGACAGACTAGGAAAGCCTGTATGAAGAGCACAGAGACGCTGGCAGGAAGCTTTAAGCACACCAGCAGTCAGCAAAGCACCAGGGATGTTCCTACCTGCTGAAATCCTGTACCTGGGAGCACATCCTGGATGGACATTGACTAAGAATCACTGAAAAACCTGAATCAGGAACATTTTCCTACAAACAGCAGAGGAATACAGGACTATGGTGTCTGGTAGCTAAAGCACTTGGGCAAGAAGTTGGAGGTAGGGGTTTCAGGGCTTTCATAGCCTGAAGGAATTCAAATCTTCTCCTCCTGTAGAAATTTAGAGACCAGGAAACTGAAAGCCTGCAGAAAGGTAAAAGTAGCCCTTGCAGGCAACAGCAGAGTCCTGAGCTTCATTTCTGCTCCTTTGATTATTGCTTTGGTTTTCCATCTAGCATGACTTCATATAAAAAGAGTGAATAATCCTGAGGTCTAAGAGCTGAAACACACACTGTGATTCCTTCAGTACTGTTAAAGATATATTAAATTGTTTGCCAATGCAACCTTGCACTCTTTAGGGTGGCATGACATTTATTTAGTAGCTGTACTATGTCCTCCTCCCTGGTAAAATGCGCTGCTGACTTTCTAATCAATGAGATACTGAACCTACCCATGAGACTTATAGTGAGTAATAGGCTTAAAAGTTTAAACACTGTGCTGCAGAATAGGTAGAAAAATTGTAATAAGTTACTTTCCTGGCATAACCTTTCCTAAACAAGTTTCTGCTCTTACAATAAATGTGGAGGTTGAGAGGTTTCAACGACATGCATTGTAATGTGTCTTCTTGAGCATCTCAGCCTAGGTTGTGGTCAGAAATAGAGAGAGGCAGAGCTAGCAGTCCTAAGACAAATCTAGTGTCATTTACAGTTTTTTGCAGTGCTGAATCAGAGTGGGGCCACTTTAGCACAGCATCTTGTCTCTGGAAGTAGATGTTTTAAATTCATCTGAAGAGAATGCAAGGAACTTCACAGTGACCGGCTTTCAAATAATCTGCTCAGGAAAATTTCGTCCTAACTACAAGACAGTAATAGTTTGTTGTTTCATTCTGTGAAGAGTCACCCTGTATTCGCTGATTACTATAAGTCTTCTTATTGACAACAAAGGGCTATGAATCAAATTTACTGAAAAAAAATATACTAAAAAATAAGGTTTACAGGTGAAGAAATTCTGCAAAAGCACTAATATTTTTGAATGGTTGGTTAGCTAGGAAAATCCAGTTATGATTAATTTCCTAGTGTTTGATGACTCCCTATCTTCTGTCTGCTTTCCCCAGAAAACATTTTGCTGTTCTCTTAGCAAGTAGTGAGATTTCACAAACAGAAAGCTTTTCATAAAATGAACACACTCAAGGCTATTCTGTGAAAAGTACGACATTAATTTTGCTTTTATGGTAATGTTTAAATAAATATGCTCCCCAATGTGTTTCGCAAGATCCTGGTGCGCTGCACAGAGTGGATAGATGGCTTCCAGTCATCTTCATTACAGAAAGCAGATTAATATGGCAGAGCAGCCAGGAGAGGACATGCAGCGAACTTACTGGAATGACACTCCTGATTTGATAAGGATGCTAACAATAGCTATTAAAGAGGTCAAAATAAGAAGACATCTAGAGAAAGAAGTTGCAACAGCTGGAGACTTGCAACTGCTCTCTTACCATCTTCAAGCCTGTGCTACAAGAAGTGTGCAAGCCTGCATTGAGGGACACACATTTATCCAAGCAAATGTGAGGAGGGAAAGAGCACTCTCATAACAGAGCTAATTGTGAACTGCACAAATTCATCTGAGGTTGAAATAACGTCTCAAAGCATTTGTTTAATCAAAAATAGCAAAAGCACTTCAATGATTCTCCTTTAGTTCACTGGGAGGATTGAAGGAAGTAGGGCTAAGGTGGTAATTAATGCAGTATCTCTATACCTCAAAGGATGGTAGTCCTGCAAAATATTATTTATTTAATAAAAGAAATATAATATTAATTTTCTCATCCTGGCAAAGCAAATATATTGAGCATTTTCTGTTGCATTTATATTGAGATGAGCCAAAGGGATTGGAGATTCGGTCCTATTAATAACAGATAAATATGAGATTTTTTTGTATTGTTTGGAGAGGTGCAAAAGGCTTAACAAATACAGAGCAACACATTCCCTCCTCTTTTTGTGTAAGAGAGACAAGATGCAGATGAGACATTTGCAACAGGCTGGGAAAGAGGTTCTCTGTGGATACAGGAAGGAGGGTTGTAGGGATTGACCAAAAGCGACTAAGCCCATGAAATGAGTGCTGCATTTTGACCTAAGCCTCGAAAAAGAAGAGTAATAGGTGGGATGGTAGGAAAACAATAAGAAAAGTGTCATAACAATGAAATCCCCAGTGCTAGTGAGAAAGACTATGTGCACCTCAGATTAGTTTTAATGAGAGTAAAGGTATTCAAGAAGGATTAAATTTGGAATACAAGGCTCAGAAGAGGGTTTCCCTGCTACTGTTTTAGTATGATAGAAGAATAAAAATTAAAAGACAAAAAAGACCACAGCTGTCAAAAAGAGATGCCAAAATTCAGGTCAGGATTCCAGAAGCACGAAAAGTGACAGAGGTACAGATTTACAGGGTCTGAAAGATGGACCAGAGATTTAACACTTGGAGGAAAATGGAGAGACCTAAAAATGAACACTAAGTCAGTAGCCAACAGAAGACCAAAGACTGGCATTGTAATCAAAAATAAGGAAGTGAAAGCATGAAGGAAAATGCGTGAAAGACTGAGTTTAATGATGGGGTAGCACTTTAAGGTGGCTGAAAAGGACAGGTACCAGAGGTGACAGGTAGACAGAAAAAGCAGGGAAACAGACACCAAGGCACAAAGCGAAGTGGAGGGAGCAAATCCTTAAGAGACAGATGCACCAAGAGTTTTATTAACTAAGAGAGTTCTTTTGCTTCACCACATTACAGTTAGTTAGGCAGCACACAGAGCTGGTAACCAGCTGATAGTGCTGTACTAACTGCGGTGTACATCTGTGTTACTGCTATTCGCTCAGTCACAGAACCCCCAGTTTCTCTTCAGAAATCCTCAGAGACATTGGAAGAGTGCAGTGTTTTATGGGGGATATTCCTCCTTTCATAGCTGGAGTTGCAGGAGCAACAGGTCTGTGTGCTAAGCGCTGTGTTTCTTACTATACCACATTTAAGGTAGTGATTCAGTTTCACATGCATCATTCAACAACCAGCAATTTATAGTGACACTTGATACCTTCTGGCTGCAGTTCCCAGTTAATAT
Organism: Haliaeetus albicilla; assembly: GCF_947461875.1. Classification (NCBI taxonomy): domain Eukaryota; kingdom Metazoa; phylum Chordata; class Aves; order Accipitriformes; family Accipitridae; genus Haliaeetus; species Haliaeetus albicilla. Next base: position 13,019,600 of record NC_091504.1, on the reverse strand, counting down.
GAGATACTGGAGAGCATGGCTGTTGAAACAGCAGTGCTGATGGTGTAAACAAGCCGGTTAAAAGTGTGTCAGGCTTTGTTGAGCTAGGAATCACATCCTTGTTATGAGCTGAAGCATCACACCTGCTTCTTTTAGGTTAACTGACAAATTGCTGCTATGTAAATCTGCACTTTAAATACAATACCATGCCTCTCCTGAGGCTGAATGAGAATGAGTGAGAAAGTGAAATTGAAACAGAAAAACCAAACACACCAAACTTGTGATATCTCACATGGCAACATATCCTTCCACCGGGGAATGTAACTCTGTCCTCGAGGCAGGATTACTCACAAACACCATATGTATAATAGTATCCCAACACAGACAGAGAAGAGATGGTGTTTCCCTAAACTGTCTTAGTAACTACACAAGCTGAAATAGAGAAAGTTGTCAGTACCACCTCTGATTCCCCAGAGAAATGAGTTAAATGATTTCTGACAGTCATTACAAATGCTGGACCTTCATTCCAATTCTGCTTCTAGTAACATGCAGGTAAAATGGCCCGCTGTAATTAAACACACAGTCACACTCTTTTCACCATTTGTGGATGCGTAGCAGTGGGGGACTTTTCTGTATGAGCAGTGTTGTTCTTCTGAAAACCCCAGTCATGCCGTCAAGGACCTATACAAGGCTGTCCTGGCATTCCTGCCCCATCTGAAGCCACAAATTGGTTTTGCAGGTGAACAAGCAATGAAAATAATGGCAAGGTTGTGATAATAGTGTCTCTTCCATGTTGTGTGGCTGGCACAATCCCAGACACAGCTGAGAAAGATGCAGTTCCTGCTGCCTGCTATACCAGAAGGTCTTAGCTCATCTCCCTAATCCCTCTGCTAGTTTTGGGGGTATACTGACGGAGTGGAAGTCCTGAGACTTTATCAAAATGCTTTTGACATCTTCAGGCATCAAAAATATTTGAATACTATATGGGAGTGTGAACCTGACAGCTGAGAGATCTTTCTCGCCTGATTCTGAAGGTGTCAGCTGCTAGTCACCAGCAGAGAAAGAATACTGGGCTAAATCATAGAATCATAGATTGATAGAATAGTTTGGGTTGGAAGGAACCTTTGAAGGTCATCTAGTCCAATCCCTTGCAATGAGCAGGGACATCTTCAAGTAGATCAGCTTGCTCAGAGCCCCATCCAACCTGACGTTGAATGTTTCCAGAGATAGGGCACCTACCACCTCTCTGGGCAGGATGTGCCAGCGTTTCACCACCTCATTGTAAAAAATTTCTTTCTTATATCTAGTCTAAATGTACCTTTGTCTGATTTTTCTGTGACAGTGCCCATGTCCTCAAAGAGTCTTTGTGTCCTGTCTGGGTGACCTGAGCATGGGTATGATTCAGACCTAAATACACTCTTTCCCTCCTTTGATATTCAACAGCACACTCTGTTTCATCTTACAGATTCTATGCACTCTATTAAACAATTAAAGACACAGTCAACCAAACAACATTTGCTGGAGTTTAATATTCTACACTCTGCTAAAGTGCATTATGCTGAGCAAGAAACAGTGGCTGAAAGCATCTATTTAAAGCCTTTGAAACAGAGCATGGGCAAAAGCCGTGGCATACAAACTGCATTGTCAAAATACTTCCTGCTCCTTTTCATGCCAAAACCCCAGAAAGCATTAACATTTTCTATGCAGCCTTTGAGTTATGCAATAGTGTGAAAAAGCTGTTGCCTTTATAGCTGTTCAAGCATTTCTGGTTTGAACTCAGACACATTGAACATGACTTGTTGCCTTAGGAAGGCTAGGTTTTTCCTATCAACTTCTGGTGCACCAGATGCGTCAGCATTTTAACATACCTGCCCAGCTGTATCGTTCAACAGGGAGGGTTGAGCCAGAGCCTGAGCATGGTATTTCCTATGATAAGAAGCCAAAGTGCAAGGTCCTGAACTGCTATCAATCAACAATGACAGCACTAATGTATACAGCTGAGCCTCTGAAGAGAATAAAACCAGCATTTTTTTAAAGTTTGCAAATTGTAAAACCTAAATTCTAAAATCCTGTGTTTTCCCCATTGTCACTTATTTTAAAACTGATAGATCTAAGACAACAGGCAGAGGGCAAACTGTACATATAACATCTAATCATTCACCTCAACAAAATATTATAGATCCTAACTTATCAGAATGAATACTTAGGAATTAAATGAGTAGTCAAGACACAACCAAAAAAGTTGCAAGTATGACTATATTATGTATACAGTTTTACTTTAGGATTAAAGTAAATCAATTAATCCATTAAAATCAGAAGAGAAAAGAACTTCAGGTTCTATAATTCAGTGACTTTCAAAAATAGAACTTAATTGCATGAAATTGTGCTCTGATCCATGTGCTTCCATGGACAAATGCAATTACTGCCTCTTGTAAACAAGTTAATTGATGTGAGAGAATATAGTTCAGAACACCTTATATGTGAACAACATTTCACAAAAAGAACACAGACTTGGGGTTGTGCTATGATCAATAGTAATCAATACAGTCCCACTGAAATGGATAAAACCATGCTGCTCTGTTGGTGTATCAGCTAAGAGTCTGGCTCAGTTTTCTTTAAACTAAGAAAAATATGTCCTCTCACCTAGCAAAATAAATTAGCTATTCAAGCTCTCAAAAAGAATTCTCATTAGCACAAAGGCAAAAATACTGTTTTAGACAAGGCAATCAAAAATCTCAGAGCAACTCTAAAATCCCAACTCTATCAGGGATTGCTCAGCCATTAAGCAGAACCCTCTCAGGAAAGAAGCATTGAAAATGGTAGCTGTTACGTTGCCAGTAAAATTACAAATGCTAGTAATTCTTGATTTTTGCCATCAAACTCATAAATTAGGTTGGCACAAGACCTTGTGATCAACCAGTCAGACATTTTTGTGAAAAAAAGGTCATGGGATTGCCGTTAATTGATTTGTGCTTGAACTGCAGGACTAGAGTAGAAAAATAAACACTTCTGAACATGTTTTAATCTGCTTACTGTATATTTTATCTTGTGTCTGTCTACTTTTTAAACCCAAGAGACATATGCCTTCAGTCAGGCTCCCATCTGATGTCACCTACCTTTGCCGTTGTATCAGCCAAATTTGTAATCTTACAAAAAAAAGAAATTCTTTCAACAAGCTGTGTTTTTCACAAAACTATAATTATGCTATTAATTTTAAAACTCAATAAATCAGTTTCCTCAGAGATTGAAAAGAGTTTCAAGTTTTTTAAGCTCCTGTTTCTTGTTAAAAATTAATTTTTTAATCACTTTAATATGACACATTTAGTTTTAATTTCTTGCCCCTTAAAAATGTTGGCTTTCTCCAAAATGTGATTTGCCCAAAAGTTACACCCACACAACAGGTGGGTGGAAAGCTAAAATTTTCTGTTTACAAACTGTCTTTGAACAGACGATACACTTTTCAAAATGTGTTTGGCATTGGTTGAATGCAATTTATACACATCACAAAATGAGAACAACTTGTCGAGATTTTATAGAATTGCTTTCAAAGAAATTGTTTGTCAATTTTCTTTTTCCTCATAAGGCCTGATCCAAAATATGTTGAAGTCATTAGAAAGGTACTCCACTGAGCTTTGCATCAGGCTGTATTTATTCAGCATATAGAGCTGGCTAAATAATTCACAAATATATTCAGTGAATTATTAATTTGTTAAATTTTATGCTTTTACGCCTAAACTATTTGAGAAATAATATTGCCCATTATTCATTCAGCTCTAAATCATGCTCACTTGTAAACAAAACAGAAGACTAAAGAAGCACTGGACAGAAATTACGTTTTTTTGTTCTCAGGATAAATGTGATCTCATGCTTGGTAAAATAAGATGTGGGAGAAGAACAACATTTCTTGGGTTTGCTGCCATGAAATACATCCTGCTGAGCACTTTCTTGCCATTTCCTAATTGTGCTGAGTAACAGAGCAGCCAGTTTGTGGGAACAGCTGCTTAGCCATCATTTCAGAGGCTCAGGCACTACCTGTTCGGAAAGGCTACATTTCTGGCAGTCTGAGACATCTCCCTACCCCATGCAGAAGGGCTCACCTTGCCTTTACAAGGCTGGCCAAGAGAGCTGCGAGGTGAACAAACACATACAGGACCCTCTCCGAGCTCTCAGCAGCTTTCTTGCTCTCATCTTGTGAATGGATTTTCCCAATGTCCTACTGCAACACTAGAGCAGGCTGAAAAGGGAGGAAGCCCACTGCAAGCTACTGTGCACTCCCAAGCTTTTGAAAAGAAACTTGTTTCCCCCACACAAAACTGTCTGGCTAAGACTCTGCTATTTATACCTGCAATGGTCCACTGGATCGGACTGAGGGCTTTTAACTGTTGCTGTGAAGAGCATCTATTCTATGTGAAGTGTCGCAGAAGCAAACTGACATTTGATATAATTTCTTACAGATATTGCAATTCTCCCTCCTGTATACCCTGCCAAAACATTTGCAACCAAGTGCATTTGACTGAAAACTTGGCATAGGACTTCCATCAATTATTTTCAATTCACTGAATAGGTCAGGGAAAAAGCACAATATATATGGGAAATCAGTGAGCCAATCATTGGCAGATGCCTTGCCTCAGAATTAAAGTATTTTGACCTTTCATGGCAGATGGTTTAAGGAAAACGGAAGTTTAATAACAATGCTTCACTTGTTAAGATACCGCAATTGATACAGCACATGTGAAAGGCTATCTCACAAATGGAGACACTCTCAGCACAGTGAAATGACAAGCTTTTAATAAATGGAAGAGTATTTGGCCATTGCAAATAAAGGCAAAGAAATGCGTACTTTCACATTAGAGTGTATAGGTAAAGTGAGCATCAGCGTGTTCCTCCGATACTGTAAAGAAAATCAAATGGTGAGATAGCAGGGCTGCAAGGAAAGGCCCGGGAGAGACACCTCACTCTTCATCTTTAAACATCCTGGATCTGCCTGGCCCCTGCCTGCCTCAAGGACAGACATGTTCTGAGGGAAACTGGCAGGGATGATCACTTCACCAGACCTTTGGATCTGACAATGTTACAAGTGGGCAAATACTACCTAACACCAATGTTCATTCAAGACAAAATTCTTTCCACTGCTTAAACACATGTTGTGTTTTCCAACAGGTAATGAAATGCCTTCTCTCATACTAGATTTGCTCCATTCACAGCCAAAGTGTGCACTGATGCTTGCAATGTGCTTGTGACAAAACCACAGCCCTGCTGTGATTCGTTAGTATTCCCACATTTGCAGATTGATCTGTTTGCTCTTAGCACTGTTCAGCTCATGCCATAGCAAGTATTTTACTCAGTCTTGCAGTAGTAACACTGCTGTTACAGCCATGACATTAGCTTCGACTTATGAAAGCAAGATTGTAGAGAGGAGTCATGTTTTATATCAAAGCAGTTAAAACAGCTGGGAAAATCAGAAACTTGATTATGGGACTGCATGGTCAAATGCTTTTCCACTTTTCCCAATTTCCATTCCTCTTCTGCCTTCAAATCTCACTTCTTTTATACTTACTCTTTTATCACCTTCCCATAAATCACTTCTTCCACTCTCTGGATGAATCAAACTCTTTGTCTTGGAGTGCCGGAAAATCTGTCATGGCCATCTAGTGATGATGTAGAAATGGCAAGTGAAAATGCAGCCCAGGACATTGCATAGACTGTTGCACATTCGTCTCAAAACCCTTCTAAACTGAATGTTACATCCTCTTTTAGTCTTCCTGGAACCTGACCGAAAATTTGCTTTTAACAAATATTAAGCATCTTGTTAAGAAATATTAATCAGCTTGTTTTAATCGTATCACTGGCAATACATGCAAATTGCGTTTTAAATTATGGAAGCTCACCTTTAACTGGTCTACATTCAACAATAAAAAATCCTGTTATAACAAAATATTTTACAAAGCAAGGGTCATAGTAACTGGAGGCTGTTCTAGCTTATGTAAAAATAGCTTGAAACAACAAAATAAACTGTAAGATATTGCTCTGCAGACAGACTTTCAAAGGTATTTCACTTCTTACCAGTGGATTTTTACAAACTCAGCCATTCTCCTTTTCAGATTGTGTTTCAGGAGATTTTCAGATCTTGGTGGATAGAAACTGAAGTGTAACTTATATTAATACTTTGCCAATTCCAAAAGCCAAATAATCTTTCCTCAATTCCTTTTCTTTTTATTGCTATTTCTTTTGAAATAGTTACTTACCATATTTTATCTGCTTTTCTACACTAATATAGGAGGGTTAGATTCTCCATCACATAAAGGATCTTTTATAACACTTCTATGATGTCAAGTAGAGTCAATGGATGTAAACACCATTAAAAGAGGCCTCCCTAGCTGGCCTAAATCTCTGTAAAGCAAGATACCAGCCCCATTCTAACAGCAGTACAAAGGGAAATTTGCATGTGATTGAAATCATCTGACTACGGATGCCAAAACAGTTTTGTTATGTAATGCATGTAAGCACAGCTGCTGTCTTATCACAGCACCCAAGATGAATACATCCCACATTGAAGGGCAGAGTTACCTTCCCTTCTGCCTCCCAGTAAATCCCCCTTGCTGGGTTACTGCCCATGGGCCATTCACAATACAAGAATGAAAGTGACCCAAGTTCAAAACACAAGGAATTGGTACCAAACCTTCTCCACTTTCATCCCTTGCCCCCATCACTTTCTGAATGCTGTTTTCCAAAGGCAGCAGGAAGAAGAATTCACTTCGTTCCTTGCGATACCTTTATGTGGAATAAGACATATAATTTCTACAGGAGCTAACAGGGTGCAGCCAGTTGGATGCCTGATTTGGAGAATCTTGGGATGCCACTTGCCATGTAGGCATGTGCGATGAGTCTGCAGAAAAGCTTTCACCGCAAACAGTGAGAAAGCCATTTCTAATCTATTCTTGACCTGAGAGCACTGCAATTTAGTCAAGACCACTATGATGATATCAAGACCTATATGCTATCTATGAGATTCACGCCACTCCCTGACCTGTGAACAGAGCTCAACAGCACATTAAAATTTCACTATTACTGTGTACACAGGGCATCCACAGTATCACCACCACTTACCTTCTAAGAGAGGGTGCAATGCTAAATATCTAACCAGCAGAACCCACAATTAAGGAAGTTTGTCCTGACTTTCAACAACTGATCAGTCTAATCCAGTTGGACTTCACAGGTTTCCATTTCAGAAACCTACTTCAATATTTTGCTGATTCAGAATATATGTGAAAGGGGAGGAATATTCCACTAACAAAGTGTCCTGCTTTCAGCTGGGATAGAGTTAATTGTCTTCCTAGTAGCTGGTACGGTGCTATGTTTTTGAGTTTGGTATGAGAAGAATGTTGATAACACTGAAGTTTTCAGTTGTTGCTCAGTAGTGTTTAGACTATAGTCAAGGATTTTTTCAGCTTCTGATGCCCAGCCAGCAAGAAAGCTGGAGGGGCACAAGAAGTTGGGAGGTGACACAGCCAGGACATCTGACCCAAACTGGCCAATGGGGTATTCCATACCATGTGACATCATGTCCAGTATATAAACTGGGGGGAGTTGCGCGGGGCGGGGATCGCTGCTCGGGGGCTAACTGGGCATCAGTCAGCAGGTGGTGAGCAATTGCCTTGTGCATCACTTGTATATTCCAATCCTTTTATTATTACTATTGTCATTTTATTAGTGTTATCTTTATCATTATTACTTTCTTCTTCCCTGTTCTATTAAACTGTTCTTATCTCAACCCACAAGTTCTACTTCCTTTTTCGCGATTCTGTCCCCCATACCACTGGGTGGTGCCTAGTTGCTGGCTGGGGTTAAACCACGACACCAAGATTTTATTATTTGATACGGTAAATACAGTACAAGAAATAAGACTTTAAGATTTCGTCTTGTCTTTAGGACAAGAGGAAATGGCCTCAAGTTGAGGCAAGGGAGATTTAGGTTAGATATTAGGAAAAATTTTTTTACTGAGAGGGTTGTCAAACATTGGAATGTGCTGCCCAGGGAAGTGGTTGAGTCACCATCCCTGGAGATATTCAAAAAGCAAGTGGACAGGGTACTTCAGGACATGGTTTAGTGGGCATGGTTAATAGTTGGACTCAATGATCTTGAAGGTCTTTTCCAACCTAAATGATTCTATGATTCTATGATTCTAAAATAAATTTTCCAATAAATCTCACAAACTTTTCTGCTTTCCATATGTAGTAGTCACCTCTTCACGTGATAACCGTCTTCCACATGACAAGATCTTGAATATTTTGGGGTTGAGCATAAAAGATCTTTGTGCCAAAAGCTGGGAGAGTGAATGGCAAGACAAACCCTTCAGCCTCTGGGATGCTCAGCAGACTGAAAAGAGTGAAGAAAATTGGCTAGCTATAGCACAAATCAGATGTTAGTACTGAACTAAAACTGGTGCTCTTGACTGAAGGCTGAACAACACATAGTGACAGTGAGGAGAGAAAAAGAAAAGCATATTTCAAAGACGGCCTCTACTGTCAGAAATCTCCAGAGGCTTCCTTCAGAGATGGGGAAATCTGTGAGAGCAAAGGTGGGTCAGTGATGGATGAAAGAAAAAGGGTTTGGTGGGGACTTTATTTCTATTGTCACGCAAGGCTGTGAACTCTTAGAATTATTTTTTTTTCTCTACAAGGTGACTTTCTGCTAAAATTATACACAAGATTCTCCTTCTGTGACCCTAACATAAAAATACAAAGACCCAATCAGACTTACATACATTGGAAGAGATCAGGCTGCTTTTCCCCTTCAGGTGCAGTAGTATCCATATAACTAAACCATTCCTTCCAATCTGTTACCAACAAAAGTATTATTTACAATTCAAATCTTTGCTTTTAACTTGTTTAGAACAAGTTTGTTTCTATGTTCCATAAAGGGGAGAATAGAAGATAGATTAGGTACAGGAAACTGTGATGAAAAAAAATCTCGAGAATGGGTTTTGCCATACTGAATGTTGCCCTCTGGTATGGTTTCTGGCAAGCTGTAATAATGTAACCCGGTTCTCAACTATCCTGACCTGTGGCTATTGTCACATACTTTCCCAAATCATCCAAAAGATGTTGAATGAACTCGGCATAACTTATTTTTGTTATGCAACGGTGTGAAGAATACAACTCAGTATCATGGACTGGATGGCCCAGAATAACTCTGTGCAGAAATGACTCAGTATCCAGGGAAAACTTTCAAGCTTGCAAAGACATGACATTTTCCTGGAAGGCAACTGTTAAACTCTGACTAATTCATTTCCCTCTTCTCTTCTCCTTTTTTTTAAAGTCTATCCATACAAGTCTTGAAGCTCTGAATGTTTCTGGGCACTGAAAACAATGTGAGGTGGAGACTGTAAAAAATGTTTGAGCAAGTAGGAAGTCAGTCTGGACAATACTCTCTATGCAATTTTTTGGGAACATTTTGGGGAAATGTAGCAAACCAAGGGCCTAGAGCCAGACATTTCCTTTTTGCCCAGGCAGTCCATATTTCCAGGGCACCTATTAGGTGTCCTGGAAAGACTGAAACTTGGCCACTAAGTGAGCTGCTTCTGCAAGCACCGTTCTTATGCAGGTTGCAGGAGCCCCACTGCTGGCAGGCTTCAAGTCCCAAGTGCTTCTGGCCCAAATCAGTGAAAGCAGCTCTGGGGACTTCAGGAATTATGTCCCTGCCACAAACCTGGCAGGAGCAAAGCTCCCTTCTCTTCTTCTCCCTCCATTCCAGCTGGAAAGCCTCCTGATGCCACATCCAGAGATGTACTTGTAGTGAAGTGAAACTAGGTGAAAGCAGACACTAAGTGTAAATAAATACTAAGAAGTTGCTTTAGCGAAGGAAGTCTAAAACACACGTTTCCACACCATCTTAAAAATTGTAGTTAACTACCCAAAAGAGTGAAAATACATATCATCCCTATCCATAACTCACCTAGAATTTGCTCCTAGGAAGCTAAACATCAGTGAATGGAACAGAGAAAGCTCGAACTTGCAAAAACACTCTGACATTATACACTCCTTGCTTTGTTTCAGGCTACTTCACACTATTCCAGTCTCCTATGCAAAATGGCTAGTCAATCCCCATACTCTAGGTGCACATCATGGGAATGACACAGAACTTACTTAAGAAACTTTGCTGTAAAGCGTAACATAAAGTAGTATCACCTGAGAATGCTATAGGATCACAAATACCCCATCTGAAGGCATGCAAAATCTCATTTTGTTGGAAACGGCATCTCACCTTTTAACAAGGAGGTCAGCAGACTGAGAACTGAGGTGCTCCACTCTGTTTGCCATGGAGGTAACCTTGGACAAACTCTTTTCCCTCTCTTTACCTCAACGTATGTGTTCCTGAGATAGTTAAACAAGACCAACATCACAGAGAGGCAGCAAGAATTACTAAGATTTGTAGTGTGCCTTGAAACATTCAAAAAAACCCCACTGTGCTACTCCTGACTACCAATATCCATCATGAGACAATTACCACATATTATTACGCAGAGCCATAGAGTTGCTAAAGACAAAGCATAATGTAATAAATGAGCATGAATGTTAACTACCTGAGCTAGTGAGAGAAACTCTATTCTCACTGACGTAGCCTCCAGCATGTCTGGATGCAGTACCTTGTTTTCTCCAGAGCAATGGTGACATTTTATGTCATCTTCTGTGCTATAAATGGAATACTGTGATCTGCTGAATATTTGCTACCTGGAAGACCATTTCCTGGTGCCCGAGTCATTAACTTTCTTGGATGACATTGCCACATCTGTAACAAAAAGATGTAATGTGCTGCTAATTTATGAGGCTACTGTAGTGCTGATATTTTAAACTACTAGGGTGTGAATTAGCAAAGGCTGGCTGGTATTTGAAATCTCATTGGCAATATTAGCTCACTGTGTATGATATTTGAAATCTTTCTGGCGCTTGGGGCATCAGAGATAGAACAGTACTGGCCACTGCAGGAGCTGAGATAATATTTCCCCAGGCCAATACTTTGTTTCTAGTGATAGGAGAAGAATGCATGGGAACAAGAACATAACAGGGCTGCTGTTCTCAGATTAGTGCTTTGAACAAACAGTGTTCGTGTAGAAAATTAAACCACTGACTTCAGATTTATCTTTTAACAATAGATGGGGAGGAAGCAAAACTTACTTCTGCAAGAAAGGCAGAGCTGGACAGTAAAAGGTGGTTTTCACTTCACAAAGTAGAAAATAAATCCATGTTCTGTGGGTCCTATTGTAAGCCTTCAGGGGACCATTATTGCCATCTAGTGTGACTTTGAGCATAATATAAACCACGAAATTGTACCCACTCAGTCTACTTTGAGCCCAATAACCTCCACTCAAAGTAGGTCATGTCTTTTGGAAACATTTGCGGGCTCAGTTCTAGAAATACATGCTGACTATGGTTTCTCTGACTGCTACATCATGTTACTATATTGTTTGAGTATCCAAATTGTTGCCATCCTTCTGATTTCACCATTTACCTTCTTGATGCCGATTGATCTATGTCTTATGATAACTTATAGAAAATCAAAATCCCTATCCCTATTTAACAGAAAATTGAGATAATCACAAAAAGCCCCTCCCCCCCGCCCCCAAAATCAGGAAGTGCAGCTGGTGCTAAGCAATTAACCTCACCTTAAGGAAACTGTCCTGCCCAGAGACACCATGCATGCTACCATTTCAATGCCCAGTAGAAAACCACACAAATTCTACCACACTGATTTTATAACTATGGCTATTAAATTATTAAAATTTAAACAAGATGCATCTAAGGCTGTCAAAACACTTCAGGAGAGATTTATCTCAAGTTCAGATCTGTAACTGCATGTCATCCATGTAGGCTGACAATCAATAAACATGAGAACAAGAAATCAAAAAGTCTCTCAGGTAACACCTCATTACGCCAGTGCTCACCCCTTTGGCTGAGAGGAAGAACAGTCCTCTCCTAACTAATCCCAATTGCCTTCTTTCAAAATATAGGATGTAAATTAGTTTGGCTGCAGATAATGATGTTTCCATTATTAGTAACAACCCGAATAGCTTCAAACCCTGGCTGGGAATTTAACTCCTGGGGACCTGGCTTGGCAGGATCTCCTTCTAATAGACCCTGCTCAGAACAGAGTGTGAAATGGCTTCAAAGTCCTCTCCAGGGGCACTGATAGGCCTGCACACTTCATCACAGGCTATTAGACACTCAAATTCACCAAGCTGAAAATCTGTGGGCAATACGTGTAACTTCAAAACATCCATGAAGCTCCTCATCCGGAATTACTACCCTGTAATTCTGAATGCATTTGCTGACAGAAAATAAGGATTTGGTATAAAATCCTTTTCTTCTGTGTTGTTTCGATGACTGCCCAGGAATCACCAGAGAAAAGGCTGAATCAGAGGCTTTCAGTTTCATTTTTAAGACATAATTTTATGGTGTAAATTAACTGACCAGCTTGAATTGCATTGGAAGTAGGCTCCTCAGACAGACCAGAGCAAGATACCTGACTAGGAGAAGATCCTTTTATGCTTCACAAAAATGGCCTCATTTATAACAGCCAAGACTTGTAATAGCCTTTGTTAGGGTTACCAGCAGGAATAAACCACAGGTCCTTCACTCAGTTGCCTAATTACCGCTGGTTTGTGTGTCTTCTAAGCACTGGAGGCCTAAAGACCTTGTCACTCTTATCAATGGAAAGAAAAGGCATTGCCACATGGGATGCAGCCTCCCTGGAGCCGCTTATCTTTCTGTATTGGCCATACCAGCAAAAAGGCTCCTTGCCCAGCACATCAGGGAAACTGTTAAAGTTACATGGGCTAAATCTAGGCCTAGCTTTTCCAAAGTGGCCGAGTCCCACAGGAAGATAACATTTAAGGGGACATATAGTCTTGAATAGGACTGATGGCATGTTTCCATCCAAATTTTTTCAGTAACAATGGTGTCTTCACAGGAATTGAAATTTCATTTAAATATGGATTTTGATGAAAGTGCATTTTTTAAATTATAAACATTTGAGTAATGGTTTTAAATGTTTTCAGAATATGTTTCTATTTTTTTCATGAAATATATGTTAAAGTTCATTGCATTTAATATCCATTGAATATCCATTGAATAGTCTAGACATTTTAAAATAGAAAGTGGAACATTATATTTAAATCATCCAGAATTTCTTTCCTCTCACAAAATCTGCTTTGGGAAAAAAACAAACAAAAAACACCAAACCAAACCCATGCCCTGTGCTCATCCTGGCTTTGGAACACAAAGTTATCCAACTGTGGAATTTCCTAAAAGCCAGACAAGTAAGTGCTGCCAAAATCTTCACTGCCTCTTTTGAAAACATATAGTTCATGCAGTTCAATAGATTTCCATCAGTTTGGTCAGATGACATTGTCGTCTAATTAATCCTAGTACAAATTTGTGTGCCTGGAACAGAGAGTTGGCTGAAGATTGAGGCCTCTTTTAGTTAATTATAATATAAAGACAACCCAGTTTATTATAATGTTCCTTGGGGTAATAAATCCACAGTGACCTTAACCATGATTTTTTCTGTCAGTTCAAAAACATAATCTTCCTTCTTGGTTAGCCAGGTGATTTAGTGTGTTCTTCAACTGCCCAGCAACAGATTATTTCATTTATGCCTTCCATTTATTCTTCTAACATCGCTGATCCAGGTAATAAGGAATCAGGTTCACAGCTATTATCTCTGGTTAATACGTCATAATTGTCTACATCTTAAATTAGGGATATTATGCTGAATTGCATTTAATACAGTAGCTTCACTGTGTGCATTAGACAAGCTCAAAAAAAAATGACCTTGACTGACACACAAGCCATTTTAGATTCCAATTCCCTAAAATATCTCATTTAGAAGCATTAGGCAAATGCAGACAATGGTCCTTGTCCTTCTGTGTTACTGTTGGTTTCCACAATACATTGACAATACTTTTAAAAAAAAGTACTCCCTCACAATGGGAAGAATACCATAAATGACAGAAGTTGCCATCAAAGGATGAGTTTGCATACAGACACTGGGATTGTGTTTTGTCCTTCATTATTCACCTAAATTATGGTCTGCTCTACTTGACCAATGTTCATTGCTGAAATCTGTTTTCTTCCAAAGGATGCTTTTCTTAAGCCTTGTTTTCACAGATAGATTGAAGAAATGAAACCCTAACAAAAAATAAGGCAAGTGGGTTAGTAGGCTTAGTTCAAGACTGAAGAGATCCAAGTCTTTTATTCCTGCATCATTGCTTTACAGTCACAGAATGGCTGAGGTTGGAAGGGACCTCCGGATGTCATCTTGTCCCGCGCTCCTGCTCAGGCAGGGTCACCTAGAGCAGGCTGCCCAGGACCATGTCCAGACAGGTTTTGGATGTCTCCAAGGATGGAGACTCCACAACATCCCTGGGCAACCTATGCCAGTGCTCAGTCACCCTCACAGTAGAAAAGTGTTTCCTGATATTTAGAGGGAACCTCCTGTGTTTCAGTTTGTGACCCTTGTCTCTTGTCCTGTCAATGAACACCAATGAAAAGAGCCTGGCTCCGTCTTTTTTAGAAGCTCCCTTCAGATATTTGTACATGTTGATGAGATCCCCCCTGAGCTTTCCCTTCTCCAGGCTGGGCAGTCCCAGCTCTCTCAGCCTTTACACATATGTGAGGTGCTCCAGTCCCTCAATCACCTCAGAGGGCTTTTGCTGGACTCTCCAGTAGCTCTGTATCTCTCAGTGTTGAAATTTTTTTTTTTTTTCCTGGCTATCAGAGAACGCAAGCAGAATAGGCAACTATGATATCAAGAGCACAAAGAAGTAAAAATTTTCAAAAATAGACAAAGAGATACACACCGAGTTGAAGCAAAGATGTCAGGTGAGATTGTGATCTTTTGTTCTACCTCATCAAGAAACTTAACAGCACATAAAACATTTTGCTTTAAGAGTGTCCTCCAGCACCTGCTATGGAGTGACTATTGGAAGGTGACATTTTCCTTTTCTTGTGACTGGTTGTGTGCCCTGGGAAATGTAAAAATATACCAAGGTATGCATAAGAGAGGAGTTAATTAGTTTAACTTCCTGATGGGAATACATTAATAGTGTAATAAGATGCTCAAATACTCTCTTTATAATTGTCCCTGCCAAAATAGTTGTTGAAAAGCTTTTCTGTATTACAAAAAGTTTTATCTTCCATATGGAGATCCAGATGCTGACTATGATCTTTGTGTGGCAGAGGTCACTGCAAACACCTAGCCTCTACATCACAGCAAGCTGCACCTCTGAGACTGTTACTGGAAGATTCCTGTGTTAGGATCGATATCCATAGAAAACTTTCTCCTAAATTCCGCTATGAAGCCAAAAGGAATCATTTCCCTGTATCAATGCACAAAGCTTTGAGAGGAAGCAGATATTGTTGTGTGTTTTTTTTTTTTATTGCCACTCAGTGCTTTTAGTTTTTAAACTCTTCTGTGGCCAAGTTCAAATGCAATTTGTCCTGCACAGTCATTGGCCAAAGTGGACAACATAATTAATCATCTATCCTTATGTATTTGTGACTTAAAATGACTTTTAGCTAAACACTTTTACCCTAGCTCTCCTCTTGATTACTCCTGAACCATGTAAGCATGAATTTTATTACTGGCTCTCTCCTTCTGTCAGCTGGAATGTCACTTTGGAATTGAATCTAATGAAAAAAAGCATAGTATGTTGATTTCCCCACTGTTCTAAAAGATGTCATCTATTTTCCTTTTGAAATACTTTTTAAAATAGATTTTTGAATAGCTGGGATGACCAGTATCCTTCTCAATATTTCCTTCTGAACAGCTTTCTAAACTTATACATAAAGTACCTTCCTGCTTAAATACTGAATATGAGTGATGTAGAATTACGTTCCCTATAATAAAACCTTGAATCAACTTCCAGTTTCTTTTTAACTGTCTAGACAAGAAAAATCTTCTTGAAAAGCCCCACTAACCTTAGAATCATCATTTAAGAGGACACTGTCTCCTAGGCTATTTATACTTTTATCTGTATCTGATAGAAATCTGTGGGTAGGACACAGAATCTAGTTTCTATTTCCCTGCTTTATAAAGCCAAACAACTACATTTAGCTGATTCTCTCTCTTCAAGAAATGCATTATATAGACAATAAGAAACAAAGACTTTGAGCAGCATAGGCAGCAATGTGTTCATTTGTATCATTCCAAGTTTACAGATGAGAAGGACTGTAAAATCTTCTTTTTTAAGGTTACAAAGGAATGGTGGCAAATTTCCAATTATTTTGGGAGATCAAGAAGGCCTTTTCAATGCCAGAGTTTTTCACATTTCTGTAACATTATCTTGGCTGATTCAGCCACCTCATTAGTAATTGCTTGCATTAAACAGTTATAAAAACTTTGGAAGATATAAAGATAAATGTCTGTGAAAACAAAAAATTCAAAATTCAAAATAAAATAAAATAAAATTTAATAAAAAGCCTCCTGTCACTGCACATCCCCAGGTCCCCATATTATTTTGCCAATTCATCTATAAGATTATATATTAAACCGCCATCTTTTTGAAAGACCTTTCTGGTGCAAAATAAATTAACTTCACACATAAATCGTTCCCATTTTGCAGCTTTTCTAAAAGATTAAATCTTGTTGCCAAAAAGCAAGCATTAAAAAAGACAAAAGAAAATAAAATAAAAAGAACAACAAAAATACCCAGGGTGGGGAAAAGAAATTGCCTGCTTTCCAGCATCCACCGATTGCAGATGTACCAAGGAACCGGGATCTTCAAGCAGACCCACATCTCATTTTCGGAAAAGATTTTTTCAAAGTGAATAGGTCCATTTTAGTGACTGCCGCATTTAGTTATAAACAGTTTATACAAACCTAGCACTATTTTTTTGCCATAAACAATAACAACATTGCCATGGGGTCCTTTCAAAAATCTTTGCCTTAACTGTTTTACAAGGAAGGAAGCTGTAAGAGGAATTTCTGGTCATCTGGCCACTGTCTGGCTGTACTAGAAAATCAGACCTGGTGCCATAACTGAAGGGAAAAACCTCAACAGCAGTCTGTGTTTTCTGTTCTGTAGTTACATCATCTAAACAACTGCTTGTGCTAAGAAAGTTGTCAGAATAATGGTACTGCTGTATCAGTGCAGCTCATTTCCCTGCTGATCCAAGAATGGGTATAGTGATACATCATATTAAGTCTTCTGTGTTTGCACTAGCAGGATCTTACCACTTTCATAGCACTGTTATAGCTTAAATACTACAGCCATGCCCAGGATAACCACTTTCTAGCATGAAAATTGCTTGATTTGGAATACTTAGAGTACTTCTACATATTATTTATTTTGCATGAAAAAGTTAAAGTTCTTTAAGTCTTCAAGAACTTTTAGTATTTACTATTTATCTGATAGGTTTTAATTACTTTAACTTGCCAGAATGACACTCCCATTACTCCCAGACTATCTGGTTCTAATAACTATGTAAGCTGTTAAACTGCATATTGTATACCTCCTGTCACCATTGTTCCGATGACTTTTATCCTCTGTTTCTTCCCAAGCACTATTTTCTCCGAGACATTGATATAATCAATATATTTTCAAATCAATTCATGTCTTGCTCAGGTAGATAAACATATTAATCTATAAAAATGATGTACTTTAATATGACACCTTTATCCTTTCTTATTTGTTATTAACCAATTACATGTTATCGATGCTTTTTCATTCTGCAAAAATTTAAATGACAAATAGCTGTTGTGACAGCCAACTTAACCATCTAGCACCATCTTGAGGTTAAACCAATCTCAACATTCTAAAATGAATGGACTTTGATCATAAACTCACCAGAAGCGCTAGAGTAATGCAGATACCTATTTTTTAATGACCAAAAAAAAAGTAATTAATCAGTTATAAGACAAATTTCCTATAGACTTGTTTTCTTTGCTTCCTTGCATCGACTTTAAGACATTTCTGTTAATTCTGCTGGCAATTTAGCTTAAACTTGTATTCCAAAGGAAGAGTGGGATACTACACATTTTTATTTTGTAACTGCGCTGGACACTGTACTCAGAAGTGAGCTAAGGGAAGTTCTAAGGTTTAGACCTTTGTGCACAAGTTCTCCCACAAGTATTTTCCATTTTCACTGGGATTAATTCTACAGTTTACTTCTGCACAAAAACATACATTTACAAAGTATGCCTTATTCTAAATTATACTGGGCCACCCAGACACAACCACCTTTTAAAACTAATTTATTTATAACTGAAAATATTGGGGTATGACTGGATACGATGTTTTGAAGTTTTGAAACATAATGAAAATGTCAGATAAAGCTATTGAGCTACAAGGTTTTTCACTGCTCACGCTATGTTTGAAGCCAATCATGACACTGGAACACATTTCAAATGATGAGCATGGTACAATTATGGCTTGGAATGAAAAGGGGATGAAGGTAGGGATCTTTTCAAGGAAGCCAGGCAACAGTGAGGAAATTGTTCTGAGTTTCTCCAGACAGACTTGCCAGCTTTGAGGCTTTCTAAATAAATGTATGTATAAGCCATTCGCATGTATGGTAATGAGGGGCTGACTTATACATTGGTTATATGCTTATTTTAAACAAATCTGATCATGAGCTCTGTTCTGCTGGGCTGAACTACCTGATGAAACTCATAGGTCTGTCATGAGAATTTGAGTAAACACAGCTCCAGTTTTATGAGCACCTCATGGCAATATTCACTCAAATAGTCCTTGTTGTGTCCACGATGTTGTGTTGAGTATCATGTTTAGAGACTCAGTAATTAGAAATTGTACCACTTTCAAGAGCCAGTACATTCATTCAGTTAAGGATTCAGGAAAGATATAGAATCTAAACCAGTTTACCTTTAATAACGAAATTGGAACATTTACAACTCAGAAGAGTGTAAAAATATATCATTTACATAACACTAGGTATCAGCACTTAGTGCACATTGTTATTTCTGCCTTAAAACCTGCCTGCAAATGCAGAGTGGAGGAAAAATGAATTGATTTAAAATTCACTTGCCCTTCTTAAAGTGTCCACGTGATGTTCAGTTCTATAGGGGGGTGACATTTCATTGTACATGGAAAGATCTAATCATATGTGAATCTACCCATATATTCCCAACACAACACATCAAACTTGTAAATTTAATTGTTGTACTTTCATTTTCTACTTCATGGCTCTGTGAAAGTGCCTTTCATCTTACAGTGACATACACTTGAAAATGGAGGGTTGATCCTGCTAAAACACTCAGACTTCCAATGGTTTGGCTTATAGGTTTCAGTATAGTTTAACGTGAATTATAACCGGACTTTTTCCACAACAAAGATAATTGCCTTTTGAAAATCAATTACAGCCATTGTCAACATGAGGGAATTGATTTAAAATCAATGTTGACAGTAACAACTGTATACCAGAAAGACAAATGCAAAGCAAATGCAAAACAAAATATCCAATAATCAATAACAGACATGGATACCCAGGAAATGGCCCCTTCTGGGCAATCCAGTCCCTGGAGAGGGGTACCTATTTTCCCAAGACAGCGGATAAGTAAGACAAGAGAAGCAGAAGAAAGAAAGTCTAACTTCTCCCCATCCAGAGCTTTTTGAACTTCCACCAGGATTTGTGTCAATGCTTTAAGAAAACTGAGCAGAGTATCACTGTCTCTTAGATCACAGCAAGAGATGCAATCCATAGGGCCAGCAAGGAAGACTTCCAAAGAAAATATGACTCTTACTTCGTACCTGGAGACTTACTAGGAAAGTGACTGAGACACTACTCTTGTGAATGGGAAAATCTACTTCCTGGTTAGCCATAATCCTAGGATCAAGCCCCCCAAAATGCAATTAAACAACTATACCTGTGGCTCTTTTAAACTTAGATGAAACAGCAAGCGGAACTGAATAGCATTGAAAGTTCCCATGTTGAGAGGTTTTGTCAAAATATCTGCAGCAGCACTTCAAACTTTCAAGTGACAGTATTAGGGGAAATTCCATACAAGAAAGCCTTTTCCCAAAGCAGCTGTTCAAAACATCATGTAAATAACAAGCAAAGGTATAAACAGACTAGCACGTTCAGAGACTGTGATTGCCTTTCCTGTTAATTCCCACTACACTCAGAGAGAGAATAAAACAGGAATGTGGGGCAATACTTTAGACAGTGGCAGGTCTAAAAATCCAGATTGAAAATGTGCATCTGGATCTACACTTAGTCCATACTGCAACGTCTGTCTTGAAAGATAGCACTTTGTAGAAAATAGTTCTATTTCTGGCTCTGCCCTGATCTTCTTTTAACCCCCACACAACTCCTGGCTCCCTCCATTCCTTTTCTGTCACATCAATGTAGGCTGTGTATTTTTCAGAGCAGCCGCTGTGTTTGTGTACTCCACTGGAGAATGGGACCTGGCCTCTTGAATCACATAGATACTTTGGCTATTTCAGCATGAAACCCCAAATCTTGAGGCTGGAGGAATCCTCATATTTTTCTAAGCTCTGTCTGTGTCTCTTCATCCCATCAACGATTTATGGGATGAAGGAGCTAGGGAGAGAGTAAGCACAAGTACTTAAAGACTTGCCCAAATTACAGTGTTACTGTGATTCACTTGACATTTGTTACCTATTGACATTTCTTGGTTATGTCCATGCCAATCTAATTCTTTCCTAATTGCTCAATTTAACCATTGAAAATGAAAATTACTTCTCCTGTTCCAGTTGCTCTTGTTCCATCATTGTACTTGACATCCAAAATACCAGCCTGGCTGAGATTTTCATTCCAAATAACTCCTAATCAGTGCTGTTTTCTTTTATGGAGAAAACCATTCTCAAAGCAACAAAATGTTGTGTAAGACAACAGAAGCTTGGAACTCCCTGGTCAGCACAGTAAAATACTATTTAGCCTTTATTGGGATAATTGATTTGATGCATATTATGTTTGCTAAAAGGCAAATGCACTCTTTAACATTGCAGTTTGTCTCTGAACAGGTCACTTCATTTTGCTGAAAGCTTTATACCACCTATTTTTAGTAAAACAAAAGAAAATGTGTAGGTCAACTCAAGTGCAGGAAGCAAAAGGGCAGTCATTCAACAGCAGCTACGAGAGTTAGTTACCACTAGAACTTGCAGCCTGCTTTAAAGGCTGATGGAGCAGTAACTGACCTCTTACTGAGAAATAATTTCTCATTGGAGGTGATGCTGATTGGTGGTACTGAGTGAGGTATATCTGCACCATGGCAGGACAGTCTGCAGAAGGCCAAAAGCATATTCTGATGCAGAGGCAGTAGATGAGGAAGTTGTTATCCCAGGATTTTTTCCCTTCACTTTTTTTTCTGATAGTTAGTGCTTGGCCACAACTGGAGCGCAGATGCCAGGTGGGATGAACCTCTGCTACAAGGGAGTATGGCAAAGTTGCTGTCTTGACTCCTAGTTTGTTGACCAGCTCAGGATTATATTGATCATTGGGGTTTTTGTTGGTTGGGGGTTTTTTAATAATATATCCCTTCAAAATCAGAGGTGAGGGGAACATGTTTCATGACTACCATAGCAAATTTCACCTGATTACCAGAAATAGCAGCAAGGTTAGTCCATCTGCTTCCTGTATATGGCACACTGTTCAGTACCCTGAAAGTTCAATAATATAGTTTAAATATGGATTTAAATACAGTTTACAAATGGGTTTTACACAACAACATCTGAGTGAAATGCAACATACATGTGATACCCAGACGGTCAGATTAGATCATCTAACTACTTCTCCCTGATGTTAAACTCTTTGATTCCTCACCCAGATCAAAGCAGTTCTAAAAACCACTTCTCCTTCATCATTTAGAGATTTTTGTGGTACCACAAAGACACAGAAATGTACCAGATGCTGCCTGTTGAATAAATTGGTTACAGTTGTGCACACAAAAAAAAAAAAAAAAAAGAAAAAAGAAATAGATCTAACTCCCTTGTCATCACACTTCTCAAGAAAAATTTCCACTATACTGAGATTCACCCTAATGTAGGTCACCCTATCGAAACCGCTCCTGTGACTGTCATGTCTGAGAAAGCCATTCATTCAGAAAGTTTCCCCATCAGTCCATTTACAAAACCTAAGGATCTGTATGCACTACTCTACCAACTACCGATGCACGTGCAGCCACCTCTGCAGTAGACTGCTTGTTAGTAACAGTATCATAACAATTAGCCACACCCTGACTCAAGATAGCATCCCAACTCAGATGGAGCATATTTAGCTGTTAAATTTAGGCATGCATTTGTCTGCTTTTTCAGAATCATGTCCTGAAGACTGTTGCAAAAATGAATATTCTCAGTCTGATCTGAAGCCCATTAAAAGTTACTGGGTCATTTTCATGGCTTTCAGCAGGCAGCAGCTCAGATCTTATTGCCCTTTGGAGTAGCAGATGAAAGTTAGATATTTTACACAGATCTGTATAAATTAACAGTATTTGTGAGATAACAGTCAGGGAGCTCTGACTGGTTTTTTGCCATCAGTATCAAAAGTTCCTGCCCCAGCACCATTTTGGGACTGTGGTCCAGAGCAATTGGGAGCGACAACAGACCTTTGAGAGAAGTATTTGTGAAAGGTCTCTTCTTCCCCTAATATTCCCCCACAAATGACTGTGTTCAGCCCCACCTAGCTGATATCTAATTGGATATCTGCAGCTAAAGGGTATTTTTCTTGCTGACATTACAGTTTTCCTCACTTCTGACTATAAACTTCATGAGCTTCAGCTGAAGCCTCTGAGGTGAAGAGCACGCCAGCTGAGGATCAGATCAGTGTTCCCCTGAAGGAAACTCTCATTATCATAGTGCCATGAACAGCAAGCTAATCACATAGCCGTTAATATCGGCAGAAAGCCCCCTGCCAATTAACTTCATGGAAAGAGATGTATCTTGTGCGCTAACAAAATGCATCAGGCAAGAATATTAGGCTCTATAGAGAGAAAGCATAAAAAGATGCTTTTCTACTGCCAACTGTTTTCAAAGCCTAACTTGAAACAAGTGACAAAGCAGTAGTTATTGTACAACAGACTGTGTGGTTGCCATGAAAACCGAAAGTTTCGGGACTCTTAGCTTAGGATCCTCACTGGCACACTGAATCTCAATAGTTGCAGGGTACAAACAGGAACCCCTGTGGGACCATCTACCCAGTAATTTGAATGTAGCTGTGTAGGAGGCCAATATTTCAAGCATACTTCATGCATGTGTTCAGGGTAAATCTAGGAGCCTAATAAGCTGTAAAAATGTATATCATCTGTCCTTCACGGGCAAGACTAATATCCTCTGATGATAATTTCTAAAATGTGTTATGAATACTGAAATGTTAAAATGTTGTGAAAAGCAATAAAACAACAAAATCACTCAGAGCAAGCATATCAAATTAATGTGTGATAATCCCTCCCTTGCTGCAGCTAGGAGATTTTAAGTTGCATTTTAAAAATGTCTACTGCGAAGAACAAAAACAGTGGGGATAATACCACACCGACTGAGAAAAAAAATCCCTGTCCAAATCTGCAAAAAACAGATCTGTTTTTTTCAGACCAGGATGCATTTTTAAATGACAATGTGCAGAGAAAAAAAAAAGAAGGGCTACACTCGGAGCAATGCTATTCAGACAGATCCCCAAAAAGGCCTCAGATATCCTTCTGGCAACCCTGAAATCCATCCCCATTCTTTACTGGCCTGTGGAGTACGGCACCAACTGTGTTCCCATATGTAAACCATGCTGCTTTCCTATGGAGAGAAGTCAATAAGAGAAATACACATTCCCAAGCTTCAAATATTTCTACTGCATTGGAAGATGGCACCATTTCTTGGCTGCAAAGGGAAGAGATTTTTGAGGACATGAATTCTTATTTTCTCCATAAATAACTGACTAATATTTATTGTCCATACCAGTTTTGTTTCAGCAAGGTATAATGAGAGAGTTCTCAGAGTTTAAATCTCCTAATTCCAAGGCTGTTGTAATTAAAACAAGTCTGAGGAAGCTGAGGATGACTGAGAAAGCTAAGTACCTGGTTTAACCTAGAGTTTCATTTCCACCAAAACTGTTAGCATAAAAGGATCAGGACATATCTAACAGTCCTTGCTAGCCTGGGAATCCAAACAATATATTGCAGCTTTTAGGTGGTGCACTTCACTGCAGTTTGCTATTGAAAATTTGGCACATTTTGTGTCTGACATTTATTAGATATAAACTACTGTTTCTCATCCTCAAGTACAAAAGGCATTATGGAAAAATATCCAATATGGGAAAGCTGTTGCATTATAGAGCTGCAGGAATAGATTCTGTGTCCATTTCATGAAGACAAAGTAGAGATTTCCAAAATATGTTACTTGCATTTGAGAAAACTGTGTAAAAAATGGAATTACCTTTCTCTGATTCACTCAAAAATAAGAAGAAAGTGATCTTGAATGCTCAGCATGATAACAGATAAACCATGAGATGGGATATAAATGACACTTTTTACAGACCATAAAACCAGAAAAAGTAAAGGTTGCCTGGGTTCTTAATATTGGTTTATAGTTTCTACCTAGAGAAAATCGTTGCATTAACACGCAGGGCTACAATATGAAATGTGTACCTTAAAAGACTGGTGCTAGTCTGGAAGGTGATTTCCTAAATCAAAAGGGTTGCATCCAATGTGCTAGGAAATCTATATTAAACTTTACATTGAGAGATAAAAACTAATTCCTCCTAGAGCTAAAACATTGCGATAGCTGAGGTAAAACCAATCATCCTACTGAATTTCTTATGTGCAAGCAAAATAAAGTCTAAACCACAGTGCTTTTAAAGAACCAATTCCAGAAAGCTAGAAACAATTACAAACCAGATTGATTGTTGATGTGAATTGAGCAGAAAAGCATGAGTAAGAGCAGGTTACAATGCTATTATTTTTCCAAGTGCTACAAAATAATAATCAAGAAGACCTACTAGTTTTTAAAGATTCACTGTAGAGATGAAAGAATCCATAAAGTAATAAGAAAAGAATACTTAATAAATTACAAAAATAGGGCAATTGACAATAACACATATAAACCAAGAAGCAGAACTTGCAGAAAATTGAGAGAAGGCCAGAAGAGGAAAATTATTAGCCAGCACAGTTAAGACCAATAGGAGCTTTTTAAAATACATTAAGCAACAAAACTAAGATTACCTTCCCAGATGTCAATAAAATGTGCCCCATACAAACTGAGTTCAGTTGCTGGCTTTTAAAAATCTTGATTCGTGATTTGAAGACTTGGAGGAAAAAATGCAAAACATCAATTTTGTTGCATTTTAATTTTTTTTTAACGACATATTATTACGATTATTGATTTGTCTCTATTCTATGATGTTACCCACTCTAATACAACTGCTACCCTGCTTTGGAGCAAGAGGGAATTTATACTCTGGAATTAGAGGCTGTCAAGGGCTGTGAGAGAGGAATTGTGAAAATAAAAGCAATCAGTAAAAAGCACATATTTACCAAGAAATGTAACTGTACAGTCGCCTCAGTGGTGTTATTGTTTTCTCTCAGGTAAATTGTTTTATGACAGGCAGTGAAATTTTTTTATTTCCAATCCTGTAAGCAAACAGCGACTACAAACAAAATTGCCCCCAAGGAAAAGAAATCCAAGAATAACAAATTCAAATGAGATGGGAGATGTTGACGGAAAGCAATTCTCAGTGCAGGTTAGGCAATTATGAGATGAAAAACATAAAAAGTTACAGAAAAGGTATTTCCCTTTTTTCATATTTCCTGTTTTAGCTAGTTAGTGTTTGAGCTGTTGGATTACTAAACTCAATTAGCAGTAATTTAATTACTATCATATATTTTGAGGTGCAGAGCTCTCCACAGGAGACACTTGCTCCCTCTGCAAGGCACTCTGGAGACCTACAGATGTATGTTGCTATTATCAGTGCTTTCTTCTAGTCACCCAATGCAGGAATAGGTCAACAGAGAAGAACAGATGTGGCCTCAACTCCTTTTCAGTTTATAACTGTCTATAGCCTATCAACTTGTAACTTTGCTATTCAAATGACAAGCCACAATGATCTTTCTCACTAAGTTCAGAAAGTGAAAAAAGTATTCGTGTCTGGCAAAATATTTATGTGTACAAGTAAGTTCCTTAGGAGTCAGGTACATGTCACAGAGCCGTGGTGCTTCAACTATATGATTGAACTATATGGTTTAGAAAGCATCTTCCCTGTGGGAGAGAAGGGGTGATATCTAAACCACCAGATTTTGGGTTTCCAGTACTTTTTAGACTATCTCAGGCCTAATCTCAGTTCTGGACTGCATATACATACTATGACTCTTTTCCCCTGTGTAAAGGGCTTTGACCAATTCTAGTAAAAGCTGCTTTTAATTGGCCTGCACCTTACCAGTATAAAGGAAAGGAGTTTTTGTGAGCATGTTTTCCTTCCACTATTTTGGAAATGCTTCCATTTTAGTCATTTAAAAGAGAACACAAAATCTCTGCAGACGAACAAAGACAGGTGTGGGAAAAGCTTAAAAAGCAACAACCACATTATCATTCAGCTATTCATGGCATTGTCAGCGAGGGAGAAATGTCAAACTGGCCAGGCCAGGAAATACTGCACAGTTGCAATTTTGGCAGCTCTCACTCTCCAGCTAAGCGTTCAAAAGCAAAGGAACAGAAGGTAAAAATATAGCAAAGCATGTGTAATTTATTGAAATTACATAACTGGCAAACTCTCCTTCAGGACAATAAGACAAAGTATTCAAAATCTGGTACAAACAGACCTTTGAGCCAGAGTGAATAGGCTCTGAAGAGACATGGCAAATGTTAACAAAAGATACAACTAGCTATTAGCTCCTGTAAGAAGACCTAAAACGCTCTTACAGAGCCAGCTCAGGACATATCTTCCCATTCCTTCAAATGAACCTCTTGCATTTCCATTCAACTTGAAAGTAAACACGAGCAACTTCAGCCTAACGTCTGGAATTCAAATGAGGCAGCTAAGTCAGGAACTTAGTTCCCCCTCTCTTCTTTCTTCATTAAAGTAGAAATACAGGTGTCTCAAGATGATTTACAGCATTGAGGCATCTAACTGCCTGATGCAGAGGCAATCTCATGGTTTTTGCTGAGAAGTCATTGCAGGCACTCATGTTTTGCTTACAAAAATTACACAGTGAGAAAGTAAAATGCTGGTATGGGTCTTGAGTCCAGTGTGTCATGTCCACCACTGCAGCTTTGATGAGAATAAGGGGGAGTTGTACTGAATTTGAACTCTTTTGGCCTCAGTCCGCTCAACCACACTTCTCACGAGAATATTGACCTGGACTTTCAGAATATTGTCTAATACAAATGCCAGTTTGACCTGAATACATAGAAACCGAAGCCTTGCAGCTAAGTACAGCACATAGTACTGCTTAGATTGATAAACAGTCTCTAGACGCAAGGTTGCTTGAGGATATTGAATAGCACTCTCATAAAACCCAAGGGGCTTTGGCTGCCTTTATCATGGATAGTGAAGAGTTGCAGTTTCTGTCTCTAGAGAATAATAATTGGGGCTTGGTTTTGCTGCTGTGCTACTCGGAGGCTTTTCTGATCTCTCTTTCAGACAGAAAAGAGTTAGTTCTTTGGAAGATGTAGCACTTCTTTAAGAAGTACTTATTGTTACTGTCACAGCACATAATCCCAAGGTGAGCTCCTCTTATATTTTCTCATGCTTTAGCTTTTTCTTTAAGTACCAAGTAGGGGACATTTTTTACTCTCTTGTTTTAATAACTAACAGATTGATATTCATGTTGAAATGCAAGGTTTTATCAGGGAAGGAATACATTTTAACAGACTGGTTGATACCACTGGAAAAGGCAAACAGGCTGTTAGACACACTAAGGAGATAGGATGAAAAGATTGGAAAATTGTTCTGTTTTTCAATAGTATTAGCCACTTCTCCCTACAAGCCTTGCTTCTTTCCCAACCTTAAATCTTCACAAGTGCAACAATACTTCTCTGCATATTTGTATTCAATGTTTTAAATACTAGGGTGGGTGGTTTATTTCTAATTTAATCAATTAAGTATCTCTAACACACTTTTGAAAACGTGGTTAGATCTAAAACATTTTATGTCAGTCTGTAAAAAATTCTCTTATAATTTTGCACCAGCATCTCATGGAATTTTTAAGATAAGCTAAACATATTAGATGCTTAAACTTCATCAGTTCCAACTTGCTCAGGCATTTTCTAAAATCCCATAAGATATTCACATCTATCATTAGATGAATAAATAACTTTTGACAAGCTATTCCTTAACTGTATTTGAAAATTTCCACAGGAGTAATTTTAATCTCTGTAGACAAAAATAGTTTGAAAAAAAAAAATTCCCTGGAAAGTTGGCAACCTGCTGTTTCTTACCTTGAACTATCCCTCTTTGTAATGAAAAAAAAAAAAGAAATTTGAGCATAATAATAGCACAAAAATATTCTGTTGTGAAAATAATGATAAAAAGCGGTGAAGCCTTTAGATACGTCTAGAGATCTACGATTAAAAGGTGTTCAGAAAGTTGCACTCAGGTAAGTTCCCACATTTTTCGACATACCCAATAATGTTGCTTTCTACAGATTGGATACAACCTTCTCAGAGGAAAGAGTCTGATTCACACTACATATAAATTTGTCCAGAGTGGTTCTATGAAGTTTCTCATCACTTCAGTTAGAGTTGGATGGTTCTTCAATATACAATGCTGTATTTTATATCTTTCACTGAGAATTGTCTTTAGTGAGAATGGATTATATGGCTACCTGTTCTAGGAAAAGGTGGAGTGGCAAGCAAGTATTTGCAAACATGAAACATTTATTATTCACTGCAGATAATTTTCCTGTTAGAATCAGCAGAAGTGGAGAATCTACATCTCTATTTTATTGTGCACTTGGATGTTGAGAGGGAAGAGAGGGAAAATGCATCATGGATTACCTAAAAAATGATTAGATCACAGAGACATAAATTTCTCTCTCTGGCCTTCACCGTATAATTTATGATCACATATGGATGGTCTCAAGCGGCTTAGCCCCATAGAAATTAATGATAAGTGGCAAAAGACAATCAAATGCCCCGGATTTAATTATTGAGTTACATAAACATTGTAATTTATTGTAGAAAGCAGCAGGAAAATCAGGCTTAGTAATATGTGCTGATTAGTAGAACCTAGAAAAAACTGTTCCCTAAACTGTTTTTCTAGAACCTTGAAAAAACTGTTCCCTACTCAATGAAAACTCATCTCCACAAAAATTCACTTTCTTTGTTAGCAGGACTAAGATAACAGCCTAACAAATTATCTATACCACACAGGTCATTTCAGAACATACTCTACACTTCAAGTAAGCCTGCACTCCACATATGCTCTGCCATACAATTCTGTGCCTCAATTTATTAGCATCATTATTATTCATGTTTATTACAGAATTGCTGAAGGTCTAACCATTAGGTAGGACATACTACAGCAGACATTGTGTAGACTTGTTATAGATCAGACACACTCTGGAGAGTTACAATTGATAAATGGTCAAAGCAGTGGTTTAACACTGAAGGGAAAATATAATGGATTCACAAATTTTAAACTGTTAATTCTGTGTACTCCATCCCTTATATATTTTCTAAAGGTTCCTTTTTCATTTAAATAGGGACTGTCTACCATTTACATAGGTCATATCTACTGTTACCAAATTTACAGCTGTGAAGACTACAGACCTATTTTTCCTCCAATTCTACTGTGATACTGAGGCTCCTCCCCAATGTATTCTCATGACATGAACCTATAAAGGTTGTTCTGAACTCCATTTGTTGTGAGAGGCCACTGCTGTCATAGTATGAAAACCTGTTCTCACAGGCAAACTTCTCTCTTTTCTTGTAGAACATGCTCCTCTGGCACTCACTATAACAAGTGAGAAGAATTCTGATGCCTAATTAAGAGCTTCATGACCCCTAATGTTTTCAACTCCTACATTTACAAAGCCTTTTTGAGACAAATCTAAAAATACAGAAATTGTATTCTTATCTCAGATATATAACAATGCTTCTGTTAATTTATTAATTCGTTTTACGTCTATCAGAATAAAGATTAGCCAAAGCTCAAGTTTGGATTCAGAATCAATAATGCTAAAAAGCTCAAAAGTCTTTAACGCATGATACTGGAATTTGCAAGAGATCAGCCTCTGACACAATTCTACCACTTTTTAGTTAAAATCTCACAGTATTCCTGCTGGATCTGAAACAAAGCTCACAAATACATCCTTTGACCATCTAACTTAAGCAACCACAAGAAACTAAACACAAACCTTTCAAACCTAACCTAAACATAGTAAAGACCATCCAGTAAAATCCCAGTGATTTTGTTCATGTCATTAATAGCAAAGCCTAATTTTTCAGGGTTGAAGAACAGAATAGTGCATACAAACCCAAGAAGAAAGCATGCAGCTTTTTTATTTGTTTTAGTTATGCTGAGTCTTAAGACAGCTCCATTTTACGCTGAAAGCCTATGGATTCTTACACATGCTTCTGCAGATACTGATGGAATATCTGCAGAACACCAGAACAATTAATTAGTGACTTCAATCACATTTGAAAGTTACCTTTTGGTCAGGAAACTCTCTAGATAGGCTTTTTTCAACCTGGCAAGCAACATACATCATGTCATACCTACTTCTCTCCAGCAGAAACTGCTCTTTTCATTGATGCATCGTCCTGCAGGTCTCTCTGTTCTTTCGTTCCACCTCCAACACCATTCACCTGGAAGATAATAGATTATTCCAGGACATTGGATTCATCACAGATTGCTGCCATCCCATGGTCCAGGGAAAAAATAGACATCACAATTATTTTACTCAAATGTTTATTGCCTTATTGATAAAGAGCAGCAGGGCAGGCCTTGCAGCCTTTTTTGCCCGTCTTCTCCATATGAAGGAACAGAGGCTTGACCTCTTATTAATTGGAATAATTCAAAAAGCAAGAACAAATCAATGCACTGATATAATCATAAATGAAGTTTGCTTCTGGACAGGGAAAAGAGGCTATTCTAGAAGAGTACTATAGCAGCATTATAACAGAGGGGGTTATTTATATTAAAAACTTAGATGATGAACACAAGAATAAATTCCAACCTAAAAGGTAATAAAAGTAGGAAAATTAAACAAGTAGAAGGCCTGGCCTTTCCCCATATGCATGTAACCTTCCATACCACTAATTTTTCTGGCTGCAAGACCAAGACTAGGAATCAGACTTTTTCAATGACCTTAGTTCAGCTGGAAGTGAAAGATAAATAGGGACAACATTTTATACAAATGTATCTTATACATAATTGATGCTTTATACAAATACAATAAAGGTTAGCTTTGCCTTCTGATCTTCTAGTTGCCATACGTGAAATAATATTGCTTTGGTTTTTCATTAGTGCTGGTTAAATAGAATTAATATATATATTTTTTTAAGACTTATACTGATAATAAAAGACACAAACCAGAATTAGAATGGAGACTCATGCAGGCAAATAAAAAAAAGTTGAGGCTTTCCTGTACCGTTTAACAGGACTTCACAACAGTTGACTGAAAACACTATTCTTTTTGCATTATTGTCCTGCACTTGTATGAAAAATCCATTCAATGAGGAGTCACTATAGATGTTAGTCACAAATTGTGCATAATCATATACTATTGTCAAGAAGAGGGAAAAATCACACATACGAGATAGGAGGAATAGGCTGTCTAAAGAGTAAGCAGTTCAACATGTGTCAGCTGAAATAGAATTAAACAGTGTTAAAACATCCTCTGAGCTCAGAACCATATGAAATTTCTAATATGGACAGAACACATCTGCTGTAAAGGCATCAGCGGATGGAAATATCCAGTAGGAAGGTGTGGTCGTGCATTTCTTCTCCCTCTCCGGGCTGATCTACAAACTTGGGAAGTCTTGCTAGGTCTTAGCGTAAGCGTAATGAGTTGGGTGGTTAAGTGTCCCTTGACCGTACCAGGAACTCTTGCATGGCTAAGACAGGGAGCTGCACTGACTGTAGCAAGGACTCCCATTGCCTGCCAGAGGCTGGGGATGGGAGTAGGGATAATTAGTCATTTCCTGACAACCTTGAGACATATCTCAGTCCTCTCCTGACAGCCTTGGAGCATCTCGTATCTGAATATTAAAGTCATTCCCTGACAGCCTTGGAGCCTTCCTTATCTGAATTGTAACTCATGTGAAACAGTACCAGTGCTACCGGAATCCGAGTAATTTGCTGATGACTAAAGCCAATCATAAACAGCGGTACGAAGTGAGACCCTTTGAGCTCTCCTGGACCGCAGCAAGCTCTGCGACCAGCATCTCCCTCTGAGTGGGATGCCCCTCAGAGCTCGCAAACTCTTCAGATTGCGAAGATTGGTGGTCCGTTGCCAAAAGTCAATGAGACTTGGGCTGATACTCTTTGCTCGTTGAGACTCAACCCTTCACCTGTGGTGAAAAATGCCAAAGTATTTGATGTGAATGTTTTCACTGAACTCGAGGGGAATTTTTAACAGGTATACTTCTTTGACTCACTTGTATGTATTTCTCTTAGTGTCTTTGTGCATGTGTGTGCATACTAAGCTGAATATTCTATAGCAAGTATATTACAAATATTGCTTTTCAAATCTATACATAAGTTACTGTCATGAGCTTTATTCAACTGTGAATGAATCTCAGGCTGCTATTATACTCATAGTCCCTCTAGATATAAACCATTGACCAAGTCTGGGACTAGGAGTTGATCCAGCTGCACCTAGACTCCAACAGGGGTTTAGAAAGCAAGGGGGTCCTCCTCTGAACCTCACGACTCAATGGGAGGGTCTCCCCTACCTTTTTACAAATTTCACCTCTGTACCAATCACGATAAATCAATTCTAACCTGATTTTCCTTTGTATGTTTCTCTCTTAACCTTTTGCATGGACAGTTTCTGTATACATAATTCTAGTTTGATTCTAACTTAATTTTCCTGTGTATGTTTCATCCATATATGAAGTAATAGAGTGAACCTTGCCATAAATTCCTATTAAATCATTTTTGCTAATACCCTTGACAGTGATTCTTTAAGTGTTCCAAACCACTCCAATTTGCGACAGAAGGGCAGGATGGGACATCACGATAAACTCAGTGATGCTGACTGGAAATAAGGAATTGTTTTACAGATAAACTAGGATCCTAATGGAAAGACTTCTGACTGCCATAGGAATGGGTACTTGCTTCTTCATTTCTTTAGTTTTAAACTGCATTTATAGTCACTATCCTAACCAGATTGGCCAAATGATTATCCAGTATGAACTGAATGTGATCACAGAAGCAGCAGTCTCTGAAAGTACAGCTGTCCATCATGATGGGAAGAAAAATGTTCTATAAACGTTCAAGCACATGAAAAAATCTTAAAAAACAGGAAGTCATTTCAACAGTAGTGAAGATCAGTTAATATAGTGACATAATTCTCTAGACTCAATCTTAAGATGAAAAACAAGAGAGAAATCTCTCTGCTATGTGGCCATTCTGTGATCTATTTAGCACTTGCAGACATTCTCCAAACTATCTAACCAGAATTACATGTAAAAAGTTGTGCATATTTACATTGGAAGGATGTGACTTATTCACTTTTGCATATGGCCATTTTAGTTACATTGGAGAAGGTTTCAATAGTAAAACTTTTGTAGAACTGAGACTGAACGGGTTGTGGCTGCTACAAGTCCCATTTGAGTTTGTAACTTCACACATAAAAGTTACTTTGGCATCTAAAAATCCAGTCAGCTTTTCTTATCCTTTTATTATACTCGCTTTCATGACCTTGATATGAGCAATTCTTTGCAATATAACAATGGTTTCATTTATTTTGCTCATTTAATAGGGAGCATTTAAGAACATATTCTTTTTCAGCATGTGTCCTGAAGTATTGTCTAAATACTACCAAAGTTGCTAGCACATTGGTAATATAAAAAATCATGTAATTTTACCATTGTTAATTAGCACTACATTCTTAACTTATGTGTCTAGAAATATTTTTTGACAATGTAGATCTTCATTATTTCTCAATTTTCACTGTTCTGATGAAAAACAGCATAAATTTCCTGAGAGCAAAAAGATGCAATTCTCATTAGTTTTTGAGTATCATAAAACTACACCAATTATTTCCACCTAAGGGCAGTGAAGCTTAATTCTGATACTAAGCAAAGTGCCATTTTAAAATTTCAAGATTTGTTTCTGTGCTGTAAAGGGAATTAATACAAAAATGTGCTAAGAACTATGTACCAACATGGGAAATAACTTATTCTATACTGGCAGTCTCTCTAGTGTAAGTTATTACAGTTTCTCAAGGGGTGAAGATGAATCATTCTTTCTCTTGCACTTATTTATATTAACTCATAAACCTGTAATACATGGTTTAAGGACAAAGTTATGCTAGAGTATTTATTTTATTTGGTCCATTGGCCAAGCATAAATGGGGTGTAAATCTTGTTGAAATGCACAGAATTACATAGCAGCTGAGGTTGGCAGGCTCCTCTGGAGATCAAGTCCCCCCAACTCAAGCAGGGTCAGCTAAAGCAGGTTGCCCAGGGCCACATCCAGGCTGGCACACTTATTAGAAAGAAATAGAAATCCAATGATAACTCTTTTGTATTTCCAGATCATTTGATCTTTGAAAGAGTAGTCCATCTCTTACAACATGAATTCAATGGAAAATCTCTCAGTGAGTCAACTTTTCAATATGCCTCACTCTGAGGAACTTCAGCACTTGAATGTCAGGCTTTAACTACAAATTTAAGTTCCTTTATTTTTGTTGCTGAAAATTGTTTGATGTAGAAAACCAGACTTTGGGAATTGAAACTGTAAGTTAAAACATGAAAGAAAAGCCTCTCCAAGCATTTAAGTGTTGCTGCATGAACAGTTTTGGACTGCCAGTCCAACTCTTTATCTTGCACCACTTTCCAGACTGGGCCTTGACAGGTGCAAAGGCAAGTTCCCTGACTGCAGCAGAACCGGGGTTTGGCACATGCTGACAAAATAGACCATCTAAGTAATAAAACAGTTGGTATTTTAAGAAGATGAAAAAAAACTATGCATGTTTTTAAATGGTAGAGATTGACTGCCAAGTTTATAAATCAAAATTTAAATTTATATATTGCAGAATCCATAAATTTCAGCTTTTTTTTTTCCCCCAATTAAACTGTTTGAACAAATTGGGGGCAGGTGGGGGAAGCTGGGGCTATTAAACACTTATTTGAAGGGTTGTATTTACTCTGAAAATTTGAAACACTCTTATGAAATAGATACAGCAAAGGAAACAAATCAAGATGACTAATCCCGGTAGTGACTTTAATGCAATCAGAATTTTGTTAGCACTGTCAGCACACTCAGCACGAGCATCAAGAGATCTGTATGCGTAACAGTGCACTGCATGTATGAAATACAATGGGCTAAATTCTGCTCTCAGTTTCTGTAGATCTGGGGTATATCTGATCAAATATGATTTGTAGCAGTTTAGCTGATGGCGGGTTTTGGACCTTTATCAGCTGGCTTCAGAATAGCTTTACCTGTACTTTGAGTAGACTGACAAAATCAGCAGAAAACAGGCACATAATAGCTCCAATGGGAATTGTTATGCCCTAGGTTGGCCAAGAAATTGGACAGCTACGTTTGCCCAATTTTGATGCAAGGACCTGTCTTAGACTTAAACCTCTGGTGTTAAAATCGCAGTTTGGTTTTCCTGGGTTTGGGGTTTGCTTGTTGGTTTTTTTTTTAATAATGAGGGAATTGTATGATTTCCCATATTTGAAATGTAAATATCTCATCCTCCCTTATTCTCTCCGTCCTAAAAACACACACACATCTCATCTATTATACAGAGAAGGACAGAAAAGTCATTTGGCATTATAATCACATAAATGTGTCACTAGCTCTGAAGAAGAATGCCTGACTGAAGGCCAAGAATGCCTTTATTTCCCAGGATGATGAGGCATCTTCCTTTTAACAACTACTTTAAACTCTTTTGAAATGACTGAAACGATTACAATTCTGGCAAACACTCCAAAATTGCTTGCCATCAGAGTTTGACACCAGCACAATGGCTTTCATCCTTTCACAGTGTTTGTGATTATTCACATACAGATGAGATGTTGCTTGGTTAATCACAGAACAGATTGAGCCAAGAGGGTGAAGAAGGGTTCCCTGGCACAGCTAAATACAGAAGACGTGGCACAATGTAACACACACACACAAATGTTCGGTGGTCCTCTCTCTTATCATAACCTGGTTATGGCACACTTATTGGGCTGAGAGCTCTTTATGATGGCAACAGTCCTTATTTGTATGCACATTGTAGTCACAAATGGGAAGGGCATCCTGTGCTACTACAATATAGGTAATAACGTGACTCATTTGCACTAACATCACTTAACAGTTGCAAGTTTTGCTAAAATGGATCCTGAAATAACAGGCCATCTGAATCTCATTCTAAAAACACATCCACACTCAGGGAAGCCAAATCTCTCAGTTACCCAGCACTTGAGTTTAGGCATCATTACAGAAGTATACCTAAAGGGCTACTGTCAGTCTGACTGCCAACAATTGAAGTTCTTCCCACGTTTGCAAACACCTACCCACATTAGTCCGTAACAAGAGTGAAGGATTCAATGGAAGAGTCACTGAGGAGCTTGAGAGGGCTGCTTCGGCTGACTGTGTGTTTCTATGGCATAAGGCATTCATTTTAACCATTTCAAATGTGTATTTGCCTTTCTTTCCTGTAGTTTTAGAGGCAGAATTAATAACTCAGAAATAGTCCTTGGAGGAAAACAACCAAAGTTTCCTATTTCTCTTTGACTAAGAAGTCCAAACAAAGAGCCAACATGAGCCATCAGGACAGCATTTGCTGTACACAGCCTTTTCCTTTTACCTCTGAAATTGGTGATTCCAAAGAAACGCAACAGCCTGAAAGAGTGGGAAACTGTGATACCTCTACAAATTACCATGCCTGGATACAGACAACTGTGGGGGACCTGTGAGGGCCAGAAAACAATCCTTGAGTACTGTTTTTTGTCACAAGTGGTCCCTCT
The DNA here is from genome assembly GCF_947461875.1 of Haliaeetus albicilla. Lineage (NCBI taxonomy): Eukaryota > Metazoa > Chordata > Aves > Accipitriformes > Accipitridae > Haliaeetus > Haliaeetus albicilla. The sequence continues at coordinate 12,982,537 of NC_091504.1, read as the reverse complement.
GAAGTCTTCTGGACTACTTGCTACAGAAGTGAGCAAGAACACAGTGATTTGGTTGTAACTGTGAAAGGCCCCAAAGAGTATTTCTCCTAAGTGGGTGTTGGACTAGGTTCTCATGCCATAGGGATACGAGTAATTTCTGGATTCGTTCTTACCGAGTCCTACAGTATCCCTTCAGGATGTGATGCCAACTTAACCTCAATAGAAGTTACTTTAGAGTGTCAAGCCAGTGACCTCTATATGCCCCAATGTTATCCTCTGTAAATATAATGCAACCATAAAATACAGCTCCTGGGAGCACAGTGAGATTTATGCAGTTAATATAAATGTACTTTGAAATAATCTATTGGAAAGAAACCACACAAAAGAGGAGCAGCAACAGTAGCAATAACACCAAATTTGAGTCCATAAGGAGTCTGAAAAGGCATCTTTACACATTTATACTTTAAATAATTCAGAGCACTATATCAGCAGCCCTTGGATGTAGCACTAGGATGTTGGTTTGTTAACATCGTTCCTCTACAAACATATGCATTTTAATCCTGTGAAAGTCTCAAGAGTGCTTTGGCAACATTTACCAACTAACACCCTATTGCAACAAAATTATTATTTTCATTTCTTTGGTTAATCTTTTGGGGCATATGGCTTCATGGCAGAAGGGATTTTCCAAGGTAAATTTTACAATTATAAAGAGAAATAGCTAGATTTTAAAATTCATATTTTTTAAGTTTTCCCTTTGTAATTCATGCTTTTAAAGTGAAATTGATATTGAAACATGAAAAGTACAGTTTAAAGGAGGATGAAAATACATGGAAAAGAAGAAATCATGAAGTTAAGTTGTGACTGATTTATGTGTCTTTTGATCAGCCAAGAAAAATTCAGTTTATCTGCAGGCCTAATGACTTTTCACTGTATAGCCACATTGCACCAACTTTTAATAGATAATAACAAGAAACGTGACTGGGTTTTTATAAATTTAGGTCAACAGGGAAATGTCAGCAAGGCAGAGGTGCTAGCAGAGTTAGAAAGCATTGCAGTAATGATCTGCAAGCCCACATAGTTCAAAGTGTTAGAGCAGAATTATCTTCTTCACAAGCACTTTATTTTTTAAATGGATTCCTTCTATCTTTATGGATGTCTTGAGTCAAGGTCAATGCTTTCATTCTGCAGCCAGGAATAGGCTAGACAATAAAAGTTGCAGAAATTAATTTATCTAAAAAAGATGTGTGTCATTGAGATTTGAGAAGAATAGAGGTATCTTCAAAAACTTGCTGAGTGTAAATATTATCCTTTGATTACTCAGCACTGCAGCATGTCGAAACTTCGTTTAAGGGTCACGTTCACGTGTATCATATGTTTAAGTCTGTTGGTATACGGTCCAACTTTCACAGTAAATTCTGTGTGGATGACTTCAGTGTAGGACATCTAATTTAGTCTTTAGAACAAAGCCCTCCAAAGGTCTAAGATTGTGCTTCATTTTTATATTCTCACTAAGAGTTTCTTTGTGTTTCACTTCATTCTAGTCCCAGGTTCTGCAATAAGGAATTTAGTGGAAGCAACCACCTGGGATGATATAACCATTGTTTTTGTTGTTGTTTAAATATTTGATGTATAAGGAGTGCAGTAGTTCCCAGGACCTGGTGCTTAGCTTTCTGAAGCATTGCTACCAACTTCTGTGACACTTAGGAATATCTAAGAATAGATCTAGAAATACAAGAAGTATTTCTTGTAGATGATGTATATCAGAAGATATAGATTTGTTATAGGGTGGTTACAAGGGATCAAAAATTGCAGTGCAATGAGCAACATGAAAATAATATTTGTTAGCAAAGAATTCTGGAAGAAAAGGAACTCTAAGGATTGATCTAAGGACTCACACTTGTAAGGATGAATCTTTATCAATGCTTATCCAGTGAAGGGCAGAGGAGTCTGACAAATTGCACAGATTATATTTTCAGTATGCAAACAAATGGATGTTTTACCCTCATTATTTCTCCATTGTTCTATTTTGAGCTTTCCACAAGGTATGTACGGGAGAGAAATGAGCTCTTATGCACAAAGACTGGTGTATCCTTACTTTTGTTATTAAGAAAAAGAGTAAAGAAAATTCAGAAGTAGAATTAACAAGATAAGTGGGATTCCAGTTTACTTGATTTTCACAAATTTACATCTCACCTGACTAAAAAGAAAAAAAATTCCAGTGATATGTTTCAGAACTCATAGATAAAAATCTGTATTTCCTGGATTTATTGCCTCAACACAAAATTGCACACTACATTTTTCTCATAGTCAATCCTGTCCTAATGCAAAGTAGCACTTACCCGTGTTCCTTAACTATAACTGTACAAAGTGCTCTCTTGGTCCCCGTGAAAGATTTGAGCCTGTTCACATCTTTCTGGATCAAGGCATCTTTTACACTAGTAATTATAGAACTTGAAGGAACTATTTAACAATTAACATGACCTTGAAAATGCTCCTAAATTTTATAAACTGGAAGAATGCATTTAGATTTGGTAGTACTTCAAAACCCTCAGAGATTCTCAAAACTGTGATATTCTGAAACAAGACACAAGCTCAGTCTCCTCTCTGAATACTCTGATGGGTTTTAGACAGTAGACATCACTTAAGAGAGAGATTCGATGTTACAAGAGCACATTAATGGCCTGCTGTTGGCTACAGGGTTTGAGGGGATACCTCCTTCCAGAGATGCCCCTCTCCACAGGCTCATGTATTTAGGTATGTTGAATGCAGAAGGACCCTCACTGCTTCACCTGGTCATGACTTTATTGAGTTTACATAAATAAGAAAAAAATTGTGGAACTGAGAAGAATCTATTTGAGAGCTAAATGTTTCTCCAATAAGAAGAAAAAGATCCTTTGTCTTTTAGAGTTGTTCCACTAATTCTGGTACTACACTAAGAAGCAGAAGAAAGCGGTTTTCTACTCTTTTCCACACTAATGAAAATGGACTGTGTTTACCTTTAATGACTGTGTTTCTGGGAACTACAGTGATGGTTCGAAGCTCAAAGCAGATGCCGAAAAGTCAGAGGAGTAGGAGAGACGTTACTGCCCATGCCATCTGTTCTTGTCAGAGACTTCCCTACTTAAATTACTGTGAATGATGTAAGATAAGGCTGCACCTGGGACACCACTACACATTGTTAACACCTACAGACGCTAACTTAAAATGTGGCGAGAGGCACCAAACTCCTAGCATGTGCTTTTAATGTCAGCTTGCAGTTTCCTCTCCATTTGCCTAAGGATTTAAGATCTTCCACACAAAAGGAAATTGCAGCTAAACAACTCATAAAAATAGGGAATAATATGCCACTTCAACTTCCATCCTTAAACACTACCACTTTACAGAGAAACATTCTTTATCATTGATGAGTTAATAGAGAAATGTGAAAGGAAATAAATAGTCAGCCAAGTTTTGTCAGTTAATTGATGGCAAAAGACATCTCAAGTGATTCTCACAGCTTTCTGGTTACAGGGTAGACATAGCTAAATCTTTTCAGTCATTTCTACTTATCTCCAGATTATGGAGAAGGTGCAGTTTTGTTTAAACTTGAATTATATTAATTTTTCCCTAGTATTATGAAATGAAAGTGAGATAGGCACTCACAACCCTATGACACTAGGATGTTGGTTGTACCCCCTGGATTTGAATTGTAGATTCAAAAAGTTACATTTTATGTAAACGGCATCATCTTAACAAAATTTTCTAGAGATGCTCCTAAGTATCTTTTAACTTTAACTGAGAATACAAATCAATTTTAAATTCATATGTAATTTTTCATCTTTAAAGGCATCCTCTACATAGGAAATTAATACAGCATATGCGTTGCAACTGAAAGTTTTCAAATATTATTTTTAAAATAATGTTCCCAGTATTCAATTTCAGTTTAACTCTATTTAGGGAAAAAAAAATTAAAAAATCACTGCAGCATTTAGGAGGGCTTGGATTTGCTATGTAATTTTCAGTTTATGGTGACTCAATCCTGATTCCACTAGATCCATGCAGCTTTTAACCTTCAAATTTACTGAAACAGTCAGTTTTTCCATTAGCTGGATTTACATGTCATAGTTTGTATTGAGAAGTGCCTCAGCAAGTTAAGATTATTAAATTGCACAGTGCTTATTGTGCATCCCTGGCCTGGTCTGGACTATTCAGCTACATTTCTGCTAAACACATCAAAAGGAGAAGAATGCGTATATTATAAAATATTTCTGCTGAACAGACCCTTAATAAATTGACTAGGCTTCTATTTTAATCAAGCATGGTGCACATAGTGCAAAAAAAAATATGTGGAACAGCTTCTGAATGATCTTGCTATCTGTCTCTTTGTATAAAGAAAAAGACCAATTTATAACAGTACAAGCCTGTTTGAAGATGATACAGATTTTCTGATAGTCTAGAATGCTGAATAATAACTCAATAAACAGCAGAACAGGGATTGAAGCAGGACAACCACATGATATTAATAGCAATTAATAATAATAGTAATAAAAGCTGATACACTTTAACTGTGATCCCTTTCTCCCTACCGCAAGCAAATTTACATTGTACCAGTGGAGCTTTTAGCTGTGTGATATATGCAAGATGACGTTCACAATCAAGGAAGAAAGAAAATTTCCAAAAGCTGAAAACTAAATGAAACAGTATATCTCAAGCCAAATCCGCTGAAATCAGAAATCTACTACTTTTGGTGTATTCAGGTTGCTATTGTATAATTTTCACATTAAAACAAATGAATGTAGTTTTGGAGCTCAAAAAAGCTGCTCCAGCAGTTTATGTTGTATAAAAAGATTTTATTTATTCTTTTATCTAGGCACTTATACTATCTTCATCATGCTAGTTAGAATATCACTAATAATCTTCCTAAAGGCTGCCATTAGAAGAACACAGGACACCTGGACTGGAATTTTGTTTGTGTGGTTTTTTCATTATGTGTTTTCTGCATGAATTTTGGTTATGTGAATTTGTGTGATTGTGACACAAAGAATGAAAGACTGTTTACTATAAAGAGTCTCAATAGTTTTCTTTGCTGTTATTCATTACTCCTTTTCTCATTGCTTGGAAAGCACTTCAGTGAAGATACTGTTGTATAACTAAGAGAGGAAGAAGTTTTTAATGGCTCTATGAATATTTCAGGAAGAAAGCACATTAAAATATCAATATTAAACAAAATGAATGAATTGATTTCACAACACTACCAACAAATCAGGTTTTCTGGGTTCCAATATTCATTTGAATAAAACTTGCAAAAAAAAAAAATATTTTTTTTTCAATATCCTGCCAGGTCAGCTACAAAACATGTAACACTATGTTCTCTAGAAGCAGGGGATGGATATTTCTTTCCAAATCATTTATTTATATTTGCTCATGAGTGCATCCTTAATGAATACATCTACCAAGAGCATTCAGAGGGAAGTCAAGGTGAAAGCAAACAGGAAATGAAACCACTCCATCTCTTTTAGTTTAATATCCAGGGAAATAACAACACATGAGGATTTACAACTGCAATATGATGGACAAGACAAATGTAAGGTAACCCCTGGAGCACTGAGACCAGTTGGAAAGAATCGATGCTCACAAAATGTAAGACAACTTGGTAATTAAAGGGGGGGGGGGGGGGGGGAGATAGAAAGAGAGAGATTTTAGGCAATGTCAGACAATGAATAATAAGAGAATTGAGAAAATACAGAAGATACTCCAAACAGAAATGGTTCTCCTCTTTATGTGCACATAAGCACTTCACAGTGCAGCCACAGTGGTGGGTGTAGAAGCAGTACCCACCACAGAATTCCCAAATTGCCAGAAGACCTTCCTTCCATCCACCTTCTCCAAACACCTCTTTACTCTCTGCTTTTTCACAATGTTAGTCTAATTTTAACCAACGTTACCTCACTGCTTCCTCCAACTCATCTCTTTATCCAAATTTATCTACCAACCCTGGTATCTTTTGTATGACATATAGCTTGCTACCCCTTTGAGCCACGGAACATATTTTTATTTTGCATTCCTACAATACCTGGCAAACAGAGCTCAGCAGATTCAAGTAGATGATATTATTGCAAAAACTTTGAGTCCTCTGCAAAACATGAAGCACAACCAAATTAAATACAGAGGGATACTGGGCAGGGAGGAGATGTTCTATCCACATTGAGTAAGTAACCTGTGACAGTATGGAGGGAAAGCAGAAGTCAGTAATCTCCTTAATTTGTTCTTTCCATACATCCTATAAAGTCCAAATTTAATTTGGAAACCTTATTTTGTGTCCTTTGTGGTTCTTATCTACAGGCTAAAAAAAAAAAAAAAATTACCATCATTCAAGAATTTCAACAAGAAGTTGCACTTACTAAATTCAGTTTTCCCTTCCAACACAGCTCCTTTATGCGATTCTACCACCTCAGTATTTCCAAAGTCCCTAAACTCTTGCTGAATATTTGAGGCACAGAAGAGAGTGCCACTTAAGCGTTTCCACTCAAGCTATTCCTAAATTCTAGTAACCTCCATCATAACATCTCTGTTTCTTCTAGTTAATGGTGTTCAGTAAGGAGAGAGAGAAGGAAGGAAATTAATGGGAGGGCCTGTCTCAGTACAAGAAGCCAGAAAGATGTCTTAGTGACTCTCTCTGTAGAGTTTTCACTGCAGAAAATGCCAAGAGCTCTTAACCTTAGAAGGTTAAATAATTTCATGTTACAGTTTAAAGATACAGTTTGGACAGGCTAATGCTATACTTCCTCTGCACAACTTTGTGATACAGATACAACTAATGCTAACAGACAAAAAATTGCACATCTATGCCTAAAAGCAGAATGTTTATTGGCTCAACATGATTCAACTCAAGTCTTGTATGTTGGAACAATGGCATTAAACAAGAACTAAGGTGAATGTCAAACACATATAAAGCAATCCAACTGCCAACTGCTTGTCAGAGAGATTAGCTGTGATAGTGTCGAGCATAGCTTGACAGGGGAAATGGAAAGGTGGTGTGCAAAGAAAAGATTTTTTCTTCACACGGTGGTCATACTTACATCCACGTAAGAGTAACTGGTTTCTGGGAAAGAGGTCAAAAGGAGCAGGGCCTGTTTATTCAGTCCATGGGTTACATTCATCCTTTTTCTGAGCAAGCCATCCTGCTACTTTGATGGAGATTCAGCAGGCTGAATACTGTGCAAGAAATACACACCTTTAGCTGCAGGGCTGAAAGAAAGGTCTTCAATTCTATAAATATTTTGAAAAAGCTAAAAACTAAAAGTAACATGTACAGATTATACTTCTTCAGCATGCTCATGATGGCATTACAGGAGTTTTGTTCTTTTTTTTAATTATTATTTTTATTTTTTTTATTCTTTCTCTCAGCTACAGGAAGCCTCACTTTCTTTCGCTTCCTTCACGTCAGATATGTCCCATGAAATCAATGGGTATGACCAAAGGGTTGGAGAAGGACATTCCTGCTTCAGGATCATTTGCTTATGTCCATACCAAATGTTACTTCTGTCTGATCTCCGCTGCACTATCACCCCTCTTCAGCCTGATTTCCTTTGAAATGTGTCAAGGAAGGAACCACAGCATGCTCCAGCAGAAATCCTGATCCCTGGGCCCAGTACTGGGGTCACAGGTACCTGCAGTTTAGACACAGCCAGTAGGACTGCTAGTAAGAGCTAAAACTAAACTTTTTAGAAGGTAGTAATTAATAAAATAAAAATAATGATCTCACATGGGAAGACAGATGAGAGATTCAATATTTCTGACTCTTTCGTTCTTGACCTGGATTCATGGGACGTTACAGGAGATTCCCCACCAAGGAAGCCTGCTCAGTGGGTTAAAGCGGAAGCAGTGGCTACATCCCCAGTGGATGTTTACAGGCATCACAAAACCACCCTGCAGTTCAGCACAATTGACAGCCCCATCTCACAAGAAAGCCAAAGTGAGAACAACAGGAGTACTGTGTTGTTGGGCTTAAGCTGTACCAGCAGAGCCGTAGAGAGAATTCTGCAGATATCCTCTCTGTGTCATGCCAGGGTCCAGTCAGTGTCATACAGTTTTTCTCCTTAATGAGGGCCAAATTAATTTCCAACATACACATACAACACACCCTCTTCTGTAAAAAGAAAAAAGTATGATTTCTACCTCATTAAGTTCTTGAAGGCTTAGGAAAGGAAGATTTCAGGTTCTGTTGCAAAGCTTTTGGGAAGGGCCATCTAGGAATATATGTGAATGATAGACAATGTTTAATTTCTCAGTTAATCACTGGTACAAGACTCTCATAAGGTATTTTATTTGCCTATCTCCAACATTTTATTAAAAAGAGACAGTGGTTAAGACACAAAGCAAACAGATAAGAAAAACTATTCTCTAACCTATCAACTTTTATTAAAAACAAAGAAAAGTGGAAAATTCCCGTGGCAAAGTGAACTGCTTGTTTTAATGACACTGGAAAGATTATGTGGAAGTAATGGGAAAATACAGTTTGTTTTGGATTATTTAAGAAATGATAGCTATTCTGTTATGTATTTGCCAAGTCCTCCAAAGCAGGGATTTAGTACTAGCATTGATTTTGTGCTGGATAAGACAAAAGCTTTATATCAGAGGAACACAGAAGCTAACACATCAAAATAAAGAACAACAGTTAATCTAATTCAGTTTCTTCCCCAGTTCCCCATTTCAGATGCTGATATACCTCTGTAATTACAAATAACTATATAACTCAATGAAAAAAAATGCACAATGAAATTTGAGCAAGATTTGAACAGTTCAGATGGGGGTAAGGCTTATGAACACTACATTCTGCCCAGCTTTTTGGGGGAGGACAAAATATCTTTCTGATACTCTCTCCTTATCTTCTTGAATATCAATTTAGCATCAGCTGAAGTCATTATACAAAACTAACTGCATCCATTTTAGAGAACTATCTGCAGGCATTTAATTTTGGAGCATCTGACTCAAAAACTCATATTCGCTTTAAGACAAGTCTCCCATTTGCAGAGGACCAGGACAAAATTTAACCTGAAAATCCTGATCTAAGAATTAAAGTAGGATTTGAACTATTGCACAAGCTTTTTGTCCAGGGGTGAATTTTGTTCATTAACACCATCTGGCTCCATGCTGCAACAACCCTGCAGAGCTGTGGAAGAACGCAGTGCCTATCCCAGAACTGCCAACTTATCCCCCCTCTCATAGCTGATTCTCCAAGCAGTTCAGTGCAAAAAGTTCCAGTGTGCCCCATCCACAGGCAGGATGAACCACCTCAGGTCTAGGAAGCCATGGGGAATTTGCAGATTGAATTGAATGCTTTCAAAGCAGTAGAGAAGAGAATGCAGCTAAAGTCAAAGGGAGAGATGGGATTACAGAGCAATGCTGCAAGGAGCCAAGGAGAAGATGCCTCCTGGCTGGGGCACAGTCACCCTCAGCTGTGTCCTGGGTGAGTCCATGAGTCTGATGTACCCAGCAGACACCACAGGGGAAAGGGGATAGAGCACAGAACTGTGAATGAGCAAGAGAGAGGCCAAGCTGGAGGGAAAGCGTGAGGTGGGAGACGTTTGTGTGACTCCCACTTCCAACCTGCAGGAATGACAATGTGTAGGTTTGATTGCCCAAAACAGCACCTGCTGGCCAGACAGGCCCCACACAACCCAGTACATGAAGCAATCACTCTGGTGATCTATATCGCCTCTCTGCTCCTCCTGCTCTATCCCTCCCAAGTGCAGAAATGGATTATGCAAGGACTGTGCACGCAAGTATTACTTTAAATCAATAGACATTAGAGAAGAAAAAGCCTATGGCCTTAAGTATGCTTACTGTTCTTCCCAGGCTCCAAGGTATGCATTCCTTCTCTTTGTGTTAATCTGACAAACAATTCAAAATACATCAGCTGAAGTTCAGGCTTGTCTGATGCATTGCAAAATTGTCAAGTACAGACTCTGACCTCGCCTTCCAGCTCCTGTGGAAAGAAAGGTGGGGGAGGCGGTCCTTTGGCTGGGAAGTGCAGCATACAAAAATACATGCCAGGTTACTGCAAGGTCCTACAGCACTCAATACACTGATTCAAAAGGTCCTAGTTATCACTGTTGTCACCCCACTGAACCTGTTGCTTGGTCCATGTCTATTATATTGGATGGAATCCCAGAAGTGGCTTTATCTTAGTAGAAAGCATCATAGGACTAACAGTAGATGCAGATGCAGTAGGAGCAAGGGGATGCGATGTAGCAAAGAGAAGGTTTATCAGCCTGTACTGGTACAAATTGCAGCAAACGCAGTCATTTTGAAATAAGTACATAGACCAGCTACTAAAAATTAAACGAATGCCTTGTTCATTTGTTTCTTGTCATAAAAAATTGCCACAGGCTATTGCAGAGAATAAAAATAAGAGTGTTCAAAAAGAGACCTCTGAAAGCTACGAGGTGAGGTTGTCCATTGATGCTTATTAAACACAACAGAGCAGATGCAACCTCTGGCTCAGGAAGTCCTTAAATTGCTGATTGGTAGAAGCAGGGGAGAATAAAACAAGGAAAGCATATGCAATATTTGCTTTGGGTTTTTATGCTCTTTCCCTAAGCATCTACTACTGGTGGCATTGTCAGAGCTCCAACCATGCACAAAGGAAGCAAAAAAATGTAATTTCTCATGTTTTATTAGTTCCAATTTTCAGTCAATCTGATTGTAACATGGCAATTTGGTCAGACCTAATTCAGCCTTTCTTTAGAAGGAAAGCTGGTGAACATTTCTATTTGTGAAGATTGGACATTTTTTAAAGCTGAAAACTTTTTAGCAGTGTTGGTTGCTTCCACGCTCTTTCAGTAAAGACCATTTAGGTTTTGTCTTTTTGTTCCTATATTTTTCCTTTGTCCTTTTCTGGCACAGAATAAAAGAGAAAAATTGTTAATTACAGATTTTTTTCTATTTTTTTCCTTCTGACTCAGTATAATTTTGAAAAGTTAAACTTTTCAGCTACTGAAGAGTAAAAACAAAAATCTACTTCCTCCAACTGCAGTAATCCCAAAGTTCAATACTACTAATAATACTAATATTTTAATATTAGAGAACAGCCCAAGGTAAAAAAAGAAAAACTGACCAGCTTATAGACACTTGTTCTATTTCACTGCACAATAAAAGATGAATGAGAGGAAAACTTTTCTTAAAGAAAATGTAATTCACTAAAATGACTAAAAGGCATTAGTTTTACTCACAGTTCTGGTAATCTAAAATAACATCAACTAACAAAAAAATTTTGGATCTGAAATCTGTTTTTCATTTCTAACCATTTCTAGGCGAAAGACACCACAATCACTACTTTTAATAGAGCTTTGCAGTTTCCTGGGCCAGAATATATTTCTCTCATTGTGTCTGTATTGCCATCTAGACACTTTATAAAAGTGGTTAATGCCACGCAAGCACTGTACCAGAGGCAGCCCCAGTCCCAGAGAGCTTACAAGCAAAATTAGATTCAATTAAACACTTTTATAAGCAGTAACATGCATGAATAAAGACTCAGCAATAGGAGTTTCTGCCAGAAATTCATAATACTCTCTTTTCCTTGCTGGGAAAGGAAGAGTTCTCAAGCTAAACCCCATTGGCACAGGTAGATACTAGTGCATCACAGATGTACTGCTGAGTTGACACAGGTGTTTTCACTAGTTTTCTTCAGTACTTTTGAACGCTACATAATATCTGACCCATGACCCCATGCATACAGCAGCTGCACTGAAAAGAACCATCACTACTACAGTACGCAGGAAAAGATGCTCCATTTGCTAGTTGAAAACATCTTTTATTTTTCTTACGCTTCTTTCCTCTATCCAATCTCCCTCCCCCAGTATTTCAATATTTGGAAAATAAGCCTTGAAATAGGCTGCTAAGGCTTTAAATTTAAAGAGCAGCTTCATTTATGATGAATATGCCAGAAGTGTTTCTCCAAAGCCATCACAATATACACTGTTGAAAAAGGGTGTGTTTCCCAGGGCAGTAGTCTGTTTTGTCCATCACCCAAAGAACAGTTGTGGAACTGCTGGTATGCCCTACAGGAGTTTCAGTCCTGTCCAGAAGCATATGTGCAATGGGAATCCTCACCCTTTTTTTTTTTTTTTTTTTAATATTTAGACCAAATGCTGCCCACCTGCAGAGGGTAAATTTCATCCAGAAAGAATAAAGAATTCCCATAACTTTTTTTCCTTTCTGGTGAAAGTTACTCCAGAAAATTGGGGAAAAGCTTCTATCATCATTTCTGCAAAGCTAAGAAACAGTAAACAGATTGCATTCATTCTTGTCTATTTAAGAAGGCCGAGTCATAATATTAAAACATATCTTTTTACAGCATGTACATTAACAATTATTTTAATTCATAAACATTAGCAACCTCCCAACTTTTGTGGGAGTTACCTTCTATCTTGTGGTTATGCAGGTTCCATCTCCTAATAATTTCATTTCGTATTTAAATCAAAATACCATTTTATTTCTTCAACAAAGAAAGAATAAATGATGTAAATTGTCAGGCTTTCCAAATGCTAAGGAAACCTTGGCACTCATCAGCCACAGGAAACCTATTTTTAGGACTAAAGGTTTATAAAACCAAGGACAGCTTTTGTCCTAGATAAGTGCACAATTTCTACTCGTGTGGGTGGATATTTGGTGATGTGTTTAACACAGAGTAGAAGAAAACCTTGTGCCTGGGCAAGGTATGAGTATAATAAATGTTGTTCAATGCTTACAGGCCAAGTTGGGCAAGGTTAGTACCTATGCTATGCCTCTGGTTTCAGGAGGTTGCTTTCAGGATGAATTTTGCTCCAGTGAAATCCAAACCATTGCTCAGCAGCATTAATGGGTCAGTGTTCTGGTCACTTTATTAATGGGGAAAACCACTGGCTTTCAAATAATGCAAGAGAAATTGTTTCTACTGATTTATAGCCCATGGGAATAATTTTAATTGGACTTTGCTGATTTTCTGCATTGATGGCTAGTCCTTTCTTAACTGTTTGTTTTTTCCTAAGCAGTGGGGCACTGAGAAAAATTACTTTAATGATAATGTAGTCAGAAAAATGCCCCTTGGTGGAAGTAAAACATTGTTAATTATAGCCCCTTCTGGAAATCCTTTGCCAGATGCTTAGAAAAAAATGCCCATGGATACCTTAAATCTGGATTTTAGCTGCGTGATTTTTACACATAAATATTACCTTTAGAGGAAAAAAGTTCCTGCAATGACTTTTTCAGGTAACTTTCCATTTTTAAACCCGTGGATTAAATCTTCATGGGTGAGTGCTGGAATCACACACACTTATGTTCCCTGGTGAGATCATTTTCCCTTGGCAGTGTCACATTCAGCAGACATAGGATCACCCCCTCCATTTGCTATCCAGGTTTCACCATTTTCCTCACTATCACACAATACAGTCTTTTGGCCTCACTACATCCTATCTCATCTTCAGTTCCTGTAAGGTTAGCTCGAATGTGAGTTTAAAGAAAGTCATTTCCACCAAAGTAAGCAGCTACATGCCCCTTTTTTCCCTGAACTTACTGAAGGAAGATCCTGTGCCTGGGCAATCACTGTAAGTGGTGAGCAAGGCAGGGCAGCAGCTCCAGCACAGTGCCACGAGATGGACGAGTGGCTTCTGGACCAGCGCTGCCTCACATTCAGCCAGCTCAAAAATAAGGGCAGAGGATTTAATCTCTGTGTATGCCTAGTCATACTGACATGATCTAATTTCAAATGCCCAGCCTCCATTTTGAAAATCTACAAAGGCCTTTACAGGCCTACAAAGGCCCACACATGAGCCTTTAAAAAAATCTACTGTCTCCACTCTCCATGTATTAATTTTCTGTTTTTCCTGTCAGATCACACTGCATAGAAAACACAAGGATACACTTTCTCACATGCAATCACAACTTCAGGGGACAAAAAAATGATGGAAGTTAGAAGCCTCCAACATTGAAACAGATAAGAGGTCTCTGCAGGAGTTATTTAGGAGACAGAAGAGAGATTAAGGTATTAAAAGACTTTTAAATAATTTGTGCCTTTGAAGGGCATAACTTATTTCTATCAATAATTTAACATATATATTCTGTGATTAATTAGAGACAAAAGGCCTAGAAGATTCCCACAGGCAGTGCCCTGGATCACAACTCTGTCACAGGGACTGCAAGCAAACATATTTATTGGTAATGTAAACGTGGATAATGTCAGAAGGCGCTACTGGCTCCAATGTTACTAAAAACTGAGACTATTCTTTGCTTAGTCTCATGACTGGGAGAAGTTTGCCCACAAACCATGAAATACTATGCTGGGAAGATGAGCTGAGATCCAAAGCCAAAGGGCTGAAGTTTCTCATCTGCACACAGAACAGCCAGGAGAGAATTGGAAGCAAGCAGAAGCCAAGCTTTGCTCTCTGTGGTGCAAGCATAAGCCCGCAGTCACTGAACTGAGCAATTAGTATAATCCTACTTTTCACATCAGGGCAGGAATCCTCCATTCGGGGGGGGGGGGGATGGGAAGGAGGATTTGTAAGCTAGCAGTTGGTCCTTGAATGAGTGGACACAATGTCTCTTTTTTCACCTTCTGCAAAATCAGTAGACAAGAGATGCAAGAGAAAGGTGTATGCTTTATGCTTTGGCTTAAAAACAAGTGAGATTCTTAAAATAAGTTGTTTTTTTAATGCATCATATATGCCATTTGTTACAGGTTTTCGAACTCTGTTTCTTTTCCTCTTTATCACAAGGCAAGCATCACAAAACTCAACAGTTAATGAGCTTTGAAGTTGAAGCCCAGTTGCTTTGGAAAAAATACTTGGAGGGTTCACAACGATGAACTTGGCAAAAAAACCATCCTTTTTTGCCAAAGAACCACAGAGCAGAGAGAAAATCCTGTCACCAACAATTGCCATTTTGGTCCAGATGCTGCCTGGCCTGTTTTGAAGGCATCTGCTGCTATGCCCATATTTTCAGCAGACATGCTAATCTCACCCCTTGGAACAATACATCTGCAAAATACCTACTACAGCAAGACCAAATGGACAGGTTTGTCAAGAAAAGCTAGCTGCTGAAGAAAATCCCACCTCGTAGCTTTGTGAAATCCTGCCATCGTATTGGAACAACTTCAATGAGTCAGGGCTGATTTAAATGTTCTCTCTGCCTCTATGCTCCTGTCTTCTGCAGAAAGGAGAGCAGTTTGTGAGAGGTCTGCATTTCCTTCAACAAACTGCTGAAATGCTGTTCTCCTCTTCTGTCCATCCCCCCAGATCAAGTCTAGTACATTATCTAGGATCATGTTCTATCACTGCCCCCAGTTATTGGTTATTATCTATCTGCTTACTGGAAAACAACCAAGGTTGGAACTATTCCCTTCCCAAATAGCACCAGCCAATGAATTCATTACTTCTACAAATCCTACATGAAATACTAATCCCATCTTCCTCATGTCCTCAGTGTTGTCTCATCACCACTCAGGGTTGGCCAGTGTCCTCCCAAAGAATTGCTCAAAATTACTTTGTGCCAGAGAAGGGTAAAGTTTTAACAGCAATGGGACTGAAGAGGAGAATTTAGCAAAGTATCAGAAATTCCTCCCTTAAATTTGTAATTCCTATTCACTTTATGTTTAAATTTAGCATAATGTATTAGAAAGGCAGATCATAATACCTTTCCCCCACTAAAAAAAAGTATCAAAACCAAACCCCCAAATAATCAGAGAACTAAACAACCCACATCAGTATCCTGTCAGCTGTGGCCACTTCCTAGAAATACTAGCAAAAAAGTTATTTTGGCAAAAAAATTCTATTCACCTTCAGCCAAAACTGTTTAATGACACTGAAAATGACAACTGTGCTCAGCATCACTGTATTCACTTTTAATCAGCACTCTCCAGGCTTTACTACATCTTCTACTGTATTGGCTTATGGCCATTTCAAATGTTATGTCCTTGACTAACAATTTTCTGCTTTCCCATTTTTTCCCTCAAGCACAATAAAGGGTTTCACGGCATTAAGCGCGCAGAGATTTAGCTGCCTAATCCCCATTGATATTATTTGAGGAGAAAAGTCAAAATTAGAGTAAAAATCCAACTCACATTAAATCTACATTTTTTTCTGACATGTATAAGGAATAGTACTGTACACTAAGCAGAGAGTCTTTTTATCCAGAACATTCCCCACATATGATAAAGGCAAGCTCTATATGTGCATAATGCACTTTGTCTCCAATATAAGTGTTTGGTTCTATTAAAAATTTATATTAAGTCAAATCTCAGTATTATTTCTAAAGGAATTTATTCTCATCTAGTAAAAAATTAATTGTAAAATGAGCTCATTATTAAATTCTATATATATTTACAAAACTAAGTTCTTAAAAATAATAAACTGGAAGAATTATGCAGTTATACCAAGGATGCCACTGTGCCCTAAGGTTAAAACATGCACCTGATATAAGGGACTTAGAGGAATTCAGTCCTTTCAGGGCCCATTCAAGTATTTAAACAAGCATAGCAACCTTTTGTGCATCAAGACTCAAACTTATCACCAGTGTTAGTCCTTAGAGAACACAGTGGGGTCAGTCCTGAAATTTGTTGGTGCCCTTTTTTTGGACATCAGAGAAACAGGGTCTCGATAATAAAATTTCTGAAGGGCTCCCCACATCTGGTATATAGCATCTGTAGAGGGAGGAATCTGGGCTCTACTGAGGCTTGGAAATATTAATGAAAATTTCCAGGAATGCCAAGATAATTTTTTTTGCTAAATATGGGAAGCACTGGAAATCAACAGGTTTGTACCTCCCATTAGCTAGTAAATCATTTGACTCCAAACCTGCAAACACAAATAACTCCCTTGCTAATCTTTAAAAATGTCTTCATTGTAGAAAACCTGCATTTATTCATGATATATTATAAAGATTTTTAATTATATCTGTACCCATCATAATTACAATGCCTCATTATATGATTATACAGGTTCCTATTCATTATGAAAATGCAATTAAGAAAATGAAAAGAACATCATCACATACACCTTCCAAAACTCTGGAAAATAGCTACTGAGAAGGCTTAACTGTGCTGGCTTCACTTGCACAAGAAGTCTCACACTAGAGAAACACAAGCTTCAGGACAAAACAGGCATTAGGTGTGACAATATCTCTGTGGCTCTCTATGCACTCTGTACCAGTGAAGCTAAACAGAACATCATTGTATGGTTCTTCTACTGCACTTTGTGGTACCATCTTGGTAAATTGTTTCCTTTAGCACATTTATCAGGTACTTTCTTGACTTAACGAAGATTTGGTGGAGATGGGCAAAACAATTTCTCTTGACAGTAACAGCTACACCCTGCCAGCATGTCTGCAGAAATACACCACCATTTGTTCAGTTACCCAAAAGATTTTCATTCCACTTTTGAAAAAAAAACTTCTGTCTTTCAACACTGAGCTTTCAATTTTGGCAACAGCCAAGCTGTTTTCTGCTATAGTGCTATTCCTCTGCTACCTAATGGAATATTGATCTTTCTAAGCAAGTGTAAAGCAATCAATTCACTACAAAAAAGAAGAGAAATAGGTAAGAGAAACCATCTCCTTATTCTTTTCATACATAATTGGAACAAAGAGAAGTGGACTGAAACCAACAAACCAGAAATTTTTGGATACTAAACATTATTTGTGGGGTCTGCACTCCAAGGCAAAGTTTTGGCACACATCATGCTTGACATAATATAGAGATGCCTGGTGTAAGGGTTTACCTGCCCTGGATTCACAAACTTAAGCTCCCAGACTGTGGAACTGAGTGAACAGAGCCCACAGTTTAATATAGGGTGCAATGTTTCTGGTATGCATTCATGAGTTTCCTTTGTTTTCTTTTTGTAATAAAAATAAAGGAGTACATAGTACACATCCAACCACAAATTTGGAGGTGTCTCTGTGCATGTAGAAATGGCTTCCAGTAGGTAGCAGCTAGAGTTAGGTGGGATGAATTTGGCCACACCAACTTTTATCTTTCTGATGTGACATTAAATCAAGAACCAATCTTCACTTCTTATGTCAAGTGAAGGTTCAAAGTTAGATGCCATTTTTCAAAAGAGTTATCTACCAACTGAGGGAAGGCAGCAGGCAGCCACCAGGATGGTTGGGGACTGGAGTACAGCACTTATTCTGTGAGGAGAGGCCGAGAGGACTGCATTTGTTCATCTTAGAGAAGAGAAGCCTTCAGAGGGGATCTTATTACTGTGTTCAACTTCCTAAAGGAGCGATGATAGAGAAGACAAAGCCAGAGATATACAGAGAATGCAGAGGCAATAGTCACAGGCTACAACAAGGGAAATTCTACCTGAATATAAGGAAAACATTTTTCTTGGTGAGCATGTTTAAGTACTGGGACCAGCTGCCAAGAGAGGCTGTGAATTCTCCATCATTGGAGATATATAAAAAGTTTATCAGACAAGGTCCTGAGATAACCAAACTAACATTGAAATTATGCCTGCTTCTAGCAGTTGGACTAGAGAGTTCCACAGGTTCCTTCAAATGTATATCATTCTATGATTTCCTATTCCTTAAGTAAGAAAATTACTTGTACTTTTATTTATACTGCAAGATGACCATTATCAAATGAATTTCCAAAGCCAGGCTGTTATTCTAATAACATTGTTATTCTAATAACCCTGCCTACATTCTTTCTAGTCACACTAAAATCAAAATGGATCTCTTAATGAGTGACCTTTGTAGCTCTTCTTCGTTACACTTGTGGCGTTGACCTATTTTCAGCAATTTCTTGTCAGCACAGCCAACCACATCAGTTTCTATATATTCTCCCCTTCCTTCTAGAGAGCCATTAACAAAAAACTCATGTACATCCAATTTCTGATGGTCATCATGATGACAAAGTCATCATCTAGCATTACAGGGGGTCATCAGAGTATAGAGTAGCTGGAGTACCAGCAGCCCTGTTAAGAAGATACTAAACATGGGATTTTTTCTAAATTTATTACCTAAGTTCATGTCAGACATAGTGCTGTCATTTCTCCTTACTTCAGAAATCATGCCCCTTTCTCTGGTGAGGAGTCGTAGCCATTCTTCCATGTACTTTGGTGAAATCTGCTTAGCAGTAGAAATAATTTAGCTTAATTTGATGTAGTCCAGATGCAATGTGCAGAGACAAGAATTGGAGAAGTGGTATTCGGCATCTCAAGGCAACACTTTGCTTTCCTGAGAATTGCTCTGACAGTGTGTGCTCCTACGTTGCCGCCTCAGTCTCCAGAGTGCCTGTGAAACTGCAGGACCATCACAGAGCCATGGCATTCTTCTGGTGCCAGTGTTCTTTAAACTGCATAACCTGGAGGTCTTGTGTGTGTTTGTATAGTCCCTAGAAAACTGGGAACTGAAGCTGTGCTATCACAAAGTATATGCCTCCAGTTCTGTGAAAGCACCAAGGCTCTGACATCAGATTTGCAGGCAATGATAATTTGGGAGTTCCCAGGGTTCCAATTCACTTTCACTTATATCATAAATAAAAATCCCTGAGCTCTAAATTGAAGCTGGGATTAGCTTCTAATGATAAAATACCTTTTTTATTTCTGTGACATAACTATCACCATAGACTTTTTCATTAGGATTTCTTATCTTGTCCATCATTTGATTTTTTTTTTTTTTCTTAAAGCTGGTTAATCGTACACCATTCACTAGGTGGGGTAGGAAGAATCAATCTTGTGCAGATGCAAGTTCACCTTGAGCTTGCAGGATATTCCATTTGGTTGGCTTTGCTGATTTTTCTTACCTGTTGCCTATGGCTCTGGGTCATCTCATAAAGGAATCTTTTCACAGAGAAAAACTCTTCTCTCTCAGTGTATAAACTATTTCAGATTGAGTCACAATCAGCCTGGAAAGGGTTAAGATACTGCCCAAGAGCAGGATCTTGGATGTGACACAGCAGAGTGTGAGCAAGCAGCAGGTGATGAAGGCATGGATCTGGGGGTCTGTGGAGACATCCCTTCTCGCAAGCACCAAAAGAGTCAGGGTATGCTGGAGCACAACAGGATCACATCAGCACTAGAAAAAAAATTGCAGGGAACTGGCAAGAGGCAGGCAATGAAGGCAAAATCAAAAGAACCAAAAGTAAAAGAGGGTAAAAGATGTTTAAATAAAATAGGAAAATCTGGGAAAGCAAAATAAAGAGTGGGAGAGCACAGCGAGGAAAAGGCTTAACTACGTGCAATAGTGCATATACATGTATATTACAAGATTAAGCCCTTGGACATTTGCGTAGGAGTCTGAGAATACTTAAAACAACTCCTGTTGTTCAGGTCTGAACATGGCTGCTGGCTAGAGCATTAAAGACCACCTTTCATTTGTCTTGACTGAGAGGTCTTCAGTCCTTAAAAAAATCCCAGCCTTCATTTTCTTAATTCTTATCAAATAAGAAAGAAAAAAACACAAATAGCAATTTTGCCCATGTAATTAAGCTCTGCCCTAGGAGGCCCTCTCAGGTAGGTTCAAATTTTCCTTTCTTGGCCTGTCAGCTAATGTTTGTGCTTGCTATGAACATACATGGGATCTTATGGTGCTGGTCACCTGTGAGAGGAAACCTACCTTACTGCTAGGGCCTTCACACTCAGTAACATTTCCTGATAAGAGCTTTACTAATTTAGATGTGCTTTATGCAAGTAAAACAATTAAATGTTGCATATTAAGAAATTATTTTAATCATGTTACTTCCATTGCCTACCAAGCCAATTCCACAATACTACAGATAAGAGCAGTCAAGTTAAAATGAACCCCGCTCTGTCCTCATGCCTGTCCTCTTTTCTGTCCATGTTGGCCAGAGGAGAACAGAAATTTTCCCTAATTAAAAATTGAGGTAATTTTTCTGCTTCATCATGCCAGCACCAATGGTGTTTCTCTGCATTAAAAACCAAGCAAGGATGGTTTGCTTGGGATTGGATGCACTTGCTTGTAGTCCTCAATTTGCTTGGACTTCTAAATTAACAGAAGTTCCATAAGCTCTTATGAGTCTGCAAATCCAGCATGAGCACTGACATATCTCCCCCTTCTTTGCATATTTACTGTGCCTAAACTTCATCAAGGTAATGATTATTTGCCCAAAATGCTGTGCACATAAGGGAGACACACAAAACAACTGTGTATACTGGGTAACGTAAAGAGAGAGGAATTCCCACCTTGAGTTCAATTCACGTACTACTGGTGGCTCTTCAGAATCATCCATAAATTAAACTTTTTGGTAAGCAGCCCTTACCTAATGCTTGAGTAATGTCAATTTAGCTGAAGTGGAAGATTTAAGCACCAACGGAAATATACAGCAAATGAATGGATACAAAATGAATCATTAGAGTCAGGACTATTAAAATAAATTCATAATCTTAGCATTTTTTAAAAGTTACCACTAAGTAAACATAGGAAATTACTCAAGCGAACAAAAATTGAAATTTAATATTTCTGTGAATTCACCCAAGGAATCAATAAATATTTCCCAAGTTTAAAGGAAAACTCCTCCATGAAAGAGATAAAAAGGGAGTATGAAAAGCTCTAAAAAACATTATTTAGCAACATGTACAATAGCTGGTGCAAGTTCTGAATCCAACTCCTGGAATACAAATCTTTCCTATTTATGCAAAAGGAGTAGGACTAGCCCCCTCGTTAGGAGCATTAACAAGTAAGAATCAGCCATGGAAATTTAGTATGAAAAATAAATTTCACAATAACCGTACTACAAAATGTGATCCTGATATCAACAGGAGGGATCTTTTTTCTCCCTCCCCTTATGTGTTGAAAAGAAACTGGGAATGATGCTCCACTAAGAGCTGGGATCAAATCACACAAAGAAACGCACAGATTAAGAGAGAGAAAAAGCTCTTCACTGAGTTCATAACCCAGTCAAAGGGAAGAAGAAATGGAAACCAGCAGCTGAAGAACAGAAACCATAAAGGTGCCTCTTTTTTTCTGACAACTTGTTTTGCCTTGCTCCTAAGTACTGCCACAACTCATGTGCATTCAAACCGTCAGGTATCTACAAGCCCAAAGCTCTAGGCTAATTACAAGAAGCTGAAAACAGGGGCCTTCCTGCACAGAATAACATTTTAAAGTAAAATAAAAACAAACAACCAGACTCTGGTCAGCCACTTACATGTGTTCCCTCCATTTCTTTCTGCACATTACCCCATTATTCTGATAGATATCAAGGATTTTGTGCCATATTAATAAAAGGGATGAGAGATCATTTTGATATTCTCCAGCTGAATGATTTACAACATAAAATATAGGAATGAGATCACTTTATCTCCATCTTTCAAAAGATGTTGAGTATAGAACTGACTGAAACTAATTTCTGATTTTTTGCTTCTAATCAGATGACTGCAAATCACCACAAATCCTTCCAGTCTCTAGGGTATTTTCAATATAGCAAATATAATTTTAAAATTCTTTGATCAGAAGAGGCAGCAATAGCTGTTTCCAACAGCCTTTTAATTCTTATATATCTGTGATTGGAAATAAGCTAAAGGAATCTCAAAAAAGACAAAAGAGAAAAAATACCACTGGGCAATTGCCTTGGGATTTTATCTTGATATCGGTTTACATACGCCAAATTGATATTACAGGTTTTCACAGAAATAAAATCCATCTGATGAAGAGGCAAAGAAAACTATTCAAGAACAATGAAGAAACAGATGGTAAAAAGTGAGAAGAATGAATATTTCTCAGTAATGGAAAAGCTGGCAAGAAGTGGAACTAGTATACATAGCCCTCATCCAGGAAAGCAGAGACACATGGTTAATTTTAATTTTAACCTCATTTGAGACTGGAGCATGTGATTCACTGCCCCATTTAGTTCAAAATTAAAATTAAGCATGTGCTTAAGTGCTTTGCTGGACTGAGGCCATATAGAAGAGTACACTGGTCATGAATCCCTGTTGCTGTAGGTTGATTTGGAATTGAAAATTTAAAGCTATAAGATAAAATACCTGGAATTTTTAATGTATTTGTTTATTGTTAATTCAGGAATGCATTGATAGCTCAGAAAGCTACAGCAGTTACACAGTTCCTTTTGAGAAACAAATGAAAAATAAACCAAAATTCCCAGAAAACTTAGCAGAAGAAATTAATCTAGAAATTTCCCAGAACTTAGAGAAAGAAAAACTGTTTTTAAAGATTGATTACACTGTCCTATGTGTCTGTGTGCATTGTGGCCACCAGCCTTATGTATTTTTCCCCCATTCTACAGTATATGGTTGACAGTCCACACTGTAGTGAGATACAGCTGAGAAAGAAGCTGCTATGAATATCCCAATGCAGCAATTTGGAATGCAATTTCTGGCTGACTTACCTCCTGGTTATCCCTTAGCCATAGCCTGAGTAGAGACATAATCCCTCCGCATACCCAGGGAAATGTCATTTCTAATGTCACCTCTCAAGCACTGGAGCTAAAATGCCTTTCAGTGCCCAATAAATTCTCCAGGTGAATGCAGAGAAGAAAGGGAGCCACAATTCTGTCTTTTCCTTACTCTAAAAGTGATTTGTTACCAGTGAGTGCAGAACAGGGCAGGCACAGCAGCAACTAAGTGAAGGAAAAATGCCTACCACAGTTCTGGGTCCCCACACTGTTTTCTTGCAGCATTGTATCTCCTGTTCTGGTCTTAAGGAGCTGCCCAATGTAAGAAACTGTGGCCCATCACAAGAAGGCTTGAAGTGGGCACACCAGACAAGTAAAGCTCTTTTTACCATCTTGTCTCTCTCCTACTCTCCTTCAGACAGGCAAGGACAACCTACTGCATTGAATATTTTATTAAGGTTACAGCAGGTCACTAACTGCACCAGTGTGTAACGCTCTAGCATTGTGCAATGCACAGAAAGAGACTGAGCTTAGTTTTTAGAATGAGAAATACTATACTCATCTCAGAGGACTACTTCTTTCCTCAAGAAAATGAGGGAAAATCTAGAAGAAAAGAGACCATCTGTGATTGATGCTGAGGAACCAGAACTGCTAGAGAGAGTATCTTAAGGTCACCTGGGACCTTCCATTTGAGCATCCATCTGAACTTTTGAGTTCTACACTTCACACTAATTGAGCCCAGAATATTCTGGCCTGCCAGGGATTTTTGAGCCTGGCCATATAAAACTGTAGAAATATGACGTTGATATGGTGTTAAGCGTCTGACTATAGTCCCAAAAAGGAAAGTGTCTTGGGTTCCAAAGAAAGGTTATAGAAAAGAAATTAAAAAGAAACTTGTCAGAACAGAAGCCTACCTGAAAGGAAAATTAAACTTCCTTTCTCTTTATGGGCCATGGTTTTGTCCTAAGAAACTCTGTGTAATAAATTATGTCTCTGTGAAATACATGGTATGAAAAGAATCTCAGCCATTATTGCAAGTGAAATGGTAGAGACTTATCTGTCACTGAGCTCTTCTACCACCTCCCAGCTACCACAAGACAGACCTGTGTGCCTGCTTGCTCTAAACTCATCAACCTTCTTCCACAAAACCTACAAACACACCTGTAAATCAGCATTACCAACATGTGTTTATATGCATTTGACCTAAGTAAATGCTTTTGTGCTTTACTAAACAGGGATCTATGGAAACAGATGGTTGAAAGCTTTCTCAGATGCTGATCTGTATTGTCCATGGGAACTGCACATTCTCAAAGCCAGACACCGTATGTTGTCACCCTCCCTCCAATACTTTGCAGGGTCTTATTCCCTCCTCTGCCTCCTTGGTCACACAAGTACAAGAGAACATTGTCAGTCTTACTGAAGCATCAGCAGCTCTATTGGTATGGAGGGGGCTTTGATCACACTAATACTTCATGTGGCTCACTCTTAACAGAACAACTGATTGTCAGTCCTTTCACATACGTTTAGGGTGAAGCTGTGTGTCAGAGGCTCACAGGCTTGAAACTGTACCTCTCTTTCTCCAAGGACTGAGCAAATAGAGACACTTCTTTACATTGGAAGGAAGGCTTGGAGAGGTTCCTCTGGCTATCTCATCTTCATCTCATGCTGCAATAGGCTGGTGGCCTGCTTCATCAGGACAGCTTTGTATCCCAGGCTATCTGGATGCCTCCAACCTTCTCCTGCAACTGCCATTTCCTCCCCTCAACGGTAACAGAAATCTGTGACTCTCACATAGTGCTCGTTACTGGTAGCTCTTAGCTACTCTTTCATAAAGGAAATGGGTATATTTAATCTTATTTTAGATGTGAGGAAGCTGAGTAACAGAGATGTGAGATGAGTCATTTAAGGTACCTTAGAGATGACAGGCAAGGCCAGGGAGATATCTCAGTGCTCTATTAGCAAGTTTATGCTGAAAGAATTCAGCGTGTATGTATCTCTGAATAGAAGTTTTGCCTATCAACAAATGTCAGGATAAAGTATGAGCATTATTTAATACTGATGGCACCAGGATTCCCATTTACATTAATACTCCTACCAATAGCCTTATGGCTTAGCCCTTGAGTAGTTCTCACCTTGAGAACATCCTTTGAAGGGTCACATTGCACAGCCTGCAGAAGGACAGGGTCTGTCTGGACTGGAAATGGTTGAACAACGGCACAGAACTGAAGCCCTGGTTCTGCTCATCTAATACGCCAGCTGGAGCAGCCTCATTAGCACAGGGGGGGAATGCTCACCCTGCCTTTTTGCCTTCCCACACTCATGCAACACCACAGGTGAGATGAAATTACGAGTTAAAATCCCTCTAAAGGCCAGCTGGATTCCTGCAGCAATGGTTACTATACATAGTTCCAAAGCCCTGATGCTGGCAGACTTCTGGAAAGAAAAATTTTTTCACAGAAATCAGCTGGATTTCCTTATCAATATGGGAAATCGTAGGATAGTTCTTTGTTAGCATTTACTGTCTCACAGTCTCCCTTTCAACAGCTTGAAAGAGCTTCTATTGAAAAAGACAACAGCTGAATGTTGCACGTAACTGAATGCCAGGACTGTGAAAAAAAATAAATGTGGATTCTTTTTTAATGAGTTTCCTTACCATACCTTTGTGCTACTGCATGTTTGTTGATGGACTTCTCAGTGAGGAACTAGCTATGCATATCAATGGGCAGGAATAAAATTTACTTGTGAATTTTTGATGCCTGGTTTTTTTTTCTTGTAGAAGGGGTTTCACTGCAAAAGTGGAGATAAATGTTATTGTATTTTTTGCAAGCATCTCTTACTGTCCAGAGTAGATTTTCTGATCACAGTAAGGTGAAAAGAGGCAAGACATACCTACTCAAAAATCAGCAGGGATCTCATGCAACTGCCCTTGCCTGACCTAAAGGTTCAGTTTCTCTTATTAAGCTGTCCTGTTTTAAATGTTCATTAGGCCAGAAACAGTGGTCAATCTATGCCTGGTATTCAGGCTACCCATCTGTCACGAGTGCATTAAAACCTAAGTCAAGGATCTTTGTGTGAGCCAAGGCCTTAGCAGGCCAAGTAAGAGCTGCCAACTGGTGGCTGTTTTGTGATGGTTTGCTTTCACCATTAACAGTTCTGGAAGTTCTGGACAAGTTTCATTTTCATAGATTGAAAACTTACTTTCAAACTTTTTTTTTTTTTTTTTTTTTTTTTTTTAGGACACACTTTATCTTCATGAAAAGTTCTTATAAAATTCTTGCCAGTAAGATTTTCTTATTCCGGTGGACATTATCATTTGAGACAAATGACTTCAGGGGAGCTCCCTGCCCCTCTCATAAAGATTCCACCATTCTGGAAAAAACTGACTGGTTAAAGCCTCTCCTTCCTCGGAATTTTTGCAAGATGTTTTCCAATAACAAATTTCCCCTATACAGCACCACCTCTTTCTCATTGCTTCTTTCTGGAAACAATCATATTTCTGTTCATCTGCTTCCCTCTTTCTACCGGTGCTCTAATTTCCTGTCTTCACTCCCTCTCTTCCCATCTGCACCATTTCATCAAAACACTTAAACATATGCACAAGCAACAGCCTATTAAAGCATGTGTTTAAGTGCCATGACTAGGAGGATGGAGTGCTGAACTGAGACACAGGACAGAATCCGACCCCCATAAAAGTCTCTTTGTACTAATTTGTTAGTCCCCAGGAACCTCATAAGGTTCCAAATGGGTTTCAGAAGCACCTCTTGAGATCCCAAGGAAACACTACGGACTTCTTCAACCTCCAGGCATTATTCTAAGGATTTAATGAACTGAAAACACTTGCACTGCTAATGAAAGTTGCTGGGTTTTCTTCCCCTTTCATCAAATATGATTCATTTATGAGAAAACTCTGTCAGAAACTGAATTTTTAAATTTTTAATCATGTGGTTTACTCTTTACAGTATCTCAAGGAAGGAAATTGAGTCTTGTGTGGTCCAGGTGTTATTTTAAATGTGCAATGGAACAGCATATTTGTGTACAAATTGTGAAACAAATGTCATGAGAGATCTGTCCTTTGGCCCTTTTTACAAATTGTCCTTTCTATTTTGGAAACTGCCTAGACCTGGTCACCAGGGAACATAAATCATCACAGCCAGCAGAAGCTAATGGCACACTCTTGGTTCAAGCTCACCTGAGAATTTGGCTCTCAGCATCTACTATGCTTATGATTTGATACACTCTTTCCATCTGATACACTACTCTTACTCCCCATATCTTAAAAAATAATGTGATTGAGTAATTAACATTTGCAAAGGCTTGACAAGGTGGGGACTGAGAAAGGAAATGCTGAACTGGGCATAAAAGACCAGCAATGTCCCACCTTTTTAACCTATAAGTTGTCTTACATAGGACTGACCTCCTAAGTCTGTATAGCATTATCTAACTTAAATGCATATATGCTGGCTTTGTGATTTGTAAACATGAATTGATGTTCAACATATACTCAGAAAACATCATTATATAGCTAATCTAAGTCCCATTTATAGTTAGGCCACTGGTGTAGAAACAGTAGAGAGAGGCAAATGACATGCTAAATAATGCTGTGGGCAAAGCAAACTTGAACAATCTGAAAAGGGAAAAAGCAAGAGATAATTATCTAAATGGAACATAACATCCATTTGTTAAACATTCACAGCTTGATCTAAACCTCACTGAAGTTAACGGAAAGATCCCCCTCTACTTCAGTGCATTTTGAATTAAGCTTTTAAACATTAGGAATAGGAATATTAGATAGATTATTGTTTTAATTTTTTTTTTTTTTTTTTTAGCATTTCACACTCAAACTCTACAATAGAAACGTCATGAAGTAGCAGCATCTCTTGCCTGTCATTTCTTCCCTCAGCCTCCATCAGCATTGTCTGACTCTGAGACTCTGTTAGTATTTATCAGGAGAGTTAGAGTCTTCATAAAGAACCAGGATCTGTGATCTGGTCACTTTATCAAGTAGCTTAAAGCAGACTTAATAAAGTAGTTGCCTGCAGAAAGGCAACTGATATTTACCAGTTACTTCGGACAAATTTGACTGCACATGGCTACCATCTCAGTGGCATTGGGTTCCAATACCTTGGAAAACTGTCACAAAATTAAGTTTTCATGTAAAACCCAAAGTGTAGTAATTGAAATGATAGCAAAAAGACTTTTCTAGGCACACACCAGAAAGGTATACTTTCTAGTTTGGCATGTCAGAGAAATGCCCTGATTTGGTGAAATTACATTTCCTATCATACTGGGATGAGTAAATAAAAGTTTGTTATTGTTGAGTCTCCTTTGGATGAAATGGGTGGCCTACAATAGCTCTGCCCAGTCTTTAGATTAAACTTGGGTAGAGCATGGCTCCAGGTGTGTCTCTGTAAAGCTATATACATTTGTTAACTCTTGAGAAGAAATAGATAAGCTGTATTCAGAGCAGGTCACTGGAGACTGAATCACCTAGAGCATTCACCAGGTACTCCCAGACTAAAAGCCAGATACTTCAGACAGCTTCACTACACTTTACAGTGAAAAACTGTATGTGTTGTTTTAGCAACATTTATATAAGGAACAATTGATCTATATATAGGGGAGAAAACACTTTAAAATAGTTCTAATTACATGCAGCCCTGTCATGTTGTTAAATGAGGCCCACTGCTGTTTTATGAATAATTTGCAGAATTCATTGTCAGTAAATTATATTAGGAATTGGGAATAGGCTCTGGACTGCAATGCAGCAGGTTTTTCCTTCCCTCCTGCCTTCTTATAATACATTCAGAGTATTTGTTATAACTACAGAATATAATTGCAATTATCCTCAAAGACAAGGAACTATAATGTACAAACAATAGCGTTTCATTTGCCACCAGATTGTGACTTACATTTAAACAATAAAAGTAGCTAAGTTAGCAAGAATGGAGGCTCTTTCCAATCAATGAACCAAACAAAATGCTTTAGCTACACAAGCCTGTAAAGGTAATGGCAGTTTCTTTTAAACATTTTTAGATTGATGCCAGGAAGCCCCCCAATATTTCTCTTCCTCCTGAATAAGAATCCAGTATCATACTATTGGTAGCTTGTCCTGGAAGACAAAGTGCCCCAAATCCACCATAACTCCAGAGCAGAATTTCAATTAAAATATAACTTAAAGTATAAAAATTGATCAAAATGTTGAACTCTCCATTCTCTGTCCCACTCTGTATTTCAAAGCCCTATACCAGAAGTCAGCCTGCTCTTTCCTGTTGCATTGATCTTTCTCACCTCTGCAGATCTTTCCAGCTGGTCCCCTCATCTCATCCAAAGCTTGTTTCTCAAGCGTAAAATCAAGTTGCCTATACACACTCTCCATACAAATGCAGAGAAATAGGGATTCCCCCTTTCTCTCTTCTGTCTTAAGTAACATAAGCACACACAACAGTCCTTTAAATGAATTCAGCATAGTAGTCTCCTTCTGTGTCTACACCATCAACTTTGTTGTGAGCTTTAACAAATGTGGGCTTATTGTACCTACTTTAATGCTAGGAGGACCATTATAAACATGTAGCCTGGCTGCTTGTGTAACTTACACTGCAACAGTATCCCACCCAACAATTCCTGCCTGACTCCCGTAACTTCTGACTGAGATGTAATGCATCATTTAAGATACATCTACTATTCAGTCTTAAGTCGTTACAGACTTTACCCACTGCTAAGGTAGACTGTTCTGGCACCTAACTCTCCTGGCTGCAAAACATACATTTTATTTCTAGTGCAAATTTGTCTAGCTTCAGATTCTAACCACTTACATGTCTTTTCACCCTCAATTAAAGAAAATTCTGCTATTGGAAACTGTATCCCCACTAGGGTTCTTGTAGATGACAATTAACTTCTTGCTTTCTTTTGAATAAACCAAACAGACTCATTGTGGTCAAAGACGATTCTTCACACTATTACTGATATGCACCTTCAAGACTTCAAATCATTCTTGCAACTCTTTTTTTGAACCTCTCCAAACTTCATTTTTGGCATAAAATTTACATTGGTCAGCTGCAGTAAACAAATTCACCATCAAAAATCATGGTGTGACATATTCTATAGTATCATGTAATTTATGCTACTGTCCTTTAATCCTTTATTGACTACATTCTAAGCCAGCATTTTGATGAGTTCTGCTGTGCCAGTGCCAATCTAATGCCTCTGTAGTCATCTTGACCACCTATTTAACTTATTTGTTTATTTAACACTGGTATAACATTTGCTATTCTTCAGTCCTCAGGAACAAGTACAAGGCCAATACAGTGGATTTCAATAAAACTGTTAGTCTCCTCCATAACCTGAAAACTAGATCATGCTGTTCTCATGATTTAGGAAGAAAATTAGAAGCAGTCATGGCACCATGGGACCAGGTTCACATAACAACCACCACTACATGTGGCTTTGACCCATTTCATTCCATCTTCCCTTTCTACTGTGCCATGCTGTTGGCATTTCATACTTTGCATTTCTGTGGGTAAATGTTATTAAAGATTAGATTTCACTAGAGCAATTACACTAATTAGTTAATTAAGTTTAGCTGAAAAAATTTCTCACTATTCAAAAATCTGCAATTCTTACATCTGTGTGTAAGGATGCCCTTTCTGGTAAACTGTGCTTTTCTTATTTATGCAGATACTCCTTTTGACAGTCTCAGCTTTGCCCCCACTAGTCCAAACACTAGTCCATAACATGTTGCTGCTTAAATCAGAGGATAATATCTGATAAATACAAATTCATACCAAAGTCTATAAGACTTGGATAAGCATCTCTTTGTCATTATAACCTAGAGAGCTGTTTTTATATAAACTAGCTACCCCAAATGGCCATTATTTCCCCAGATAAATGTTTAATAGTCATAGCAGCTACCTGAAAATATCCTTTTGGTTTTGGATGTATTTCTCTAGGATACAGCCAAGGAGCAAAACCCACTCACAGAAGATAAGAGCAATAAGCAGAGTTAAGGGGAAGGTAGTCTTTGACTAGGGAGATAACACAGACCAAAGAAAACAACTCTGGAAAACAAAACCTCTGAATTCTCTTCTTGACCCGGACCCCAACCAACAGTGTGAGCATACCCCCAACTCCATGTCACCTCTGTATCCTTTCTCACCTTGCTTTGTTTGCTCACTGTAAACCCCCCAGGGTTCTCTCTTGCTTTGTTTTACACTCTGCCTAACAGAATGTTACTGCAGTGCTGCTATAAGTATAACATGCCTGGAAGACTTTCTCTGACAGGATTTTTTAGTAACATAACATAAGATAAGCCATGACATAGTTATGTGCATTTAGTACATGAGCATTCTATAAAAAGCATACTGGATGATTTTTCTGTGGAAGATACTGAATTTCTTTATGGAAAGAAAAAATTCCTCAGATACCGAGTTCACTGAAGTCCTGCCCTGCTGTGTAAATCAGAGGATTACATGCACACTCTGTTTTCTAGAGCCACTTCTGTGGAAGGC
Source organism: Haliaeetus albicilla (assembly GCF_947461875.1). Classification (NCBI taxonomy): domain Eukaryota; kingdom Metazoa; phylum Chordata; class Aves; order Accipitriformes; family Accipitridae; genus Haliaeetus; species Haliaeetus albicilla. Next base: position 12,950,731 of record NC_091504.1, on the reverse strand, counting down.
ATTCTAAGCTTCCAGAGACTACAATAAGGAAGGTTCATAGGCTGGTCAAAATAGTCACTAAAACTGAGTAAAGCTCTTGCATTTATAGTATAGTTAGGGAAAACCTAGAAATTGATCACAGCATTACCTATTCTTGGCTGCTACTAACTTCACAGTTCCTGGGACACTAGCAAAAAGATTCACTTAAATACATAGGTTTTTCAACATACGTATGTTCTCAACAACATCAACGCAGTCTTAACATAGCTTGAGCCAAGCTCAACAGTCTTCACGTAATGCTAAATTCAGTAAGCATCTCTGAGTGGGTTACTTTGTCCATAATAGGATGGACTGTTTCTGCAGGTTGTGCACTGTCTGCTATATAAGATACATTTGTCTAGTGGGAAATGAAGGAGGATCCTGAGGTGACAGCAGATAACATGACAGCTGCACTTCACTTATGCAAACATCTCTTCAGCAACCTGGGAACAGGGTGCAGGTCTTGTGTCAATCAGTTCTCCCTTTAACATATAGATCAAAGAAACTTTGCACCACATTTTTTCCTTTCCCTTTTCTTTTTTGTCTTTTATTCCTTTTTAAAATCTGTTCAGGGATAAGAAGCAGATTTCTACTTACATGACAATGTCTACTTGACTTCAGAACCAGTTTTGCATTTTTAGTGGTGTGCCTGTTTAGCAGCTCATCCCATTTCCACTGAAGAACCCATTACAATGCCTGTCGTGTAGTAAATTACCTGGGAATATTCTGATCACCTGCTGCTGCTTTCCTTGATTGTCAGTGGCCTGCTTGCTCTAGTCCATCAGCACAGCTCCACTGCATTCTCGAGGCTGTTATTCTCAGAGAGCTGTTTTTCCTCCGTGAAGACTATTCAGTTTAAAACAGGCAATTCTTTATGCATAAAATTCTCTGTGAAGATACATAACAAAAATCGTAGCTTTTTTGTGATTAATAGAGCTGTCAGGACCTGTTTGAGATTTAACTTCCTTATTGTGAAAGTTTAACTTACTAGTTTCAGAATAAAAACCTACACAGATCACAATGTTATAGCAGTTGAAAGCAGTGTTGAAATCATATGGATGCATAGGAGCTGAGACAAAATATAGCCATAGAGAGTGTTTATTATATTGAAGCACTATGAAAATCATAGTATTCAATATAATATATACACAACCAGTGTTTCAATTTTTTAATACCAGCTAAGCATTTTGAATCACCAATCTAATTAAAAATTGCGGAACCAGTGTGCCTAAATCCCCTGAGCACCACTGAAGTCTCTGCCTTCATGTATATTGATCTGCTTGCAAATTAAGTAAATAATCTGAAATTTTATCAGAGTTCACAATGGTTATTTAATATTTACACTACACGCATTATTTCAAAGCAGTATAAATTGATACGATGTTTTGCAAAATACTCTAAACATCTAAAGAGGCTCTTCTCCCTGGTACCCAGCACAATGCCCCACACTACCCAAGTATAAATTACAATGAAAATCAAGGCCATCTGCCAGAAACACTAATTCAGTGCAGACAGGCTGCACAGGATACCAGCTCAAGCAAGACTTACAGAGACATCACTGGTCAGGAGGCAAGGGCTATATCTGAGTGAAATTTGGAAAGGGATTCTCAGTGTACCCAGAAATATGCATCTGAGCACTAGTCAGAAAACAGGAGAAAGTCTGAATTGGTTATTAACTGATGAAGGGAAATTCAGAGTTAGCCTACTTCCTATGCTCACTTTAAGTTATAAAATTTGTGTGAATTTTTCAAATGAATGCTATTCTAGGTTTTGGAAATTCCAATGGTAGTAGTAGGACAGGAATAAAGCCCCTCGCTGACTTGCCGTAGATATCAGACTGTTTCTCTCTCCTCCCCAAGGCCCCAAAGCCCCAGGTTCTTCCTTGGTTTTATCTTGGAACAAGCAAGACAAAGTTGCCCATCTGGATGGCACAAATTCTCCACGAAAGGCAGTGGTCAGCTGAGACAATTGGCTGCCCGGTGCTCAGCCCACACAGCCAGGTCTCCAGCAGCCTCTCCACTCCTGTGCATGGAACTGCACAACAAACTGCTTCCCAAACACCTTTCCTGCAGGAGGTCGCTGCCAGTACTAGTCATCATCTTTATCTACTCTCTCCACTTGCTATGCATCTTGTCTTCTCACTAGTAGAGAGTGATAAGTTATCTAACAAATCCATATGTTCCTCTATTGAACCCTATCCTGATCTAGCATTTAGCTACAGTTTATCTTAAAATACAGGCACTGTCTCAATGAAACAAGACTGAAACGTGTATACAAAAAATCTAAATCAAAGTGGATAGTCTGTGCTGCCTGCTTCTTTTTCCTAATTGCTGCAGTGTCTGTCTGTGGTAGTTCTGTCAAATACTAATAAGAATTCATCCGATTTAAACTCCAGCCAGTAATTTTTAGATCATTAAAAAAACTATTACATCTTTTTTCTCTGTCTTAAGCAGGTTGCTTTGCCCAGAGGCATTCTATGAGTCGTCAGGCTATACTACTCTTTCAAGTTGCTATGTTTACTATTAGTTTTACCTAAATTTCAGATCCTATCCTCAAATACAAAGTTATGGTAAATCAGGAGTTCTACTAAGGGATTTATATGCAAAGTTTAGGGTAACTTTCCTGGTATATTTTGGGGGCAGTTCTCCACTGCCTGGCTAGAACTAGGAGCTTTCCTCTTTCATATGAAACAGATAAATATATAAATCAAACATTTAGCTTTAAGATGGAGGTGTTAGAAATGTCTGCAGAAGGAGGACTCAGATAATTGAAACTGCGTAATAACATTCAGCTTAATGAAATGTTGATGTTGTAACAATAGAAAAACATTGCAGAGTACCCATATGACAACACTGAATAATCTGATATTATAGCATTAAAAAACATCCACTTGATTAGAGACCAGGAAACAATTCCCTTGGAAACAAATTCTGTGCTTAATAGGCTGTTTCTGCTGCTGCATAATGAAACTGCTACGTGAACAACTGCCCACAGAACAACAACATGGCACTAAGATTTAAATATTTTTGCCAGGCACAAAGAGGTCAGTGATACACAGGCACAACCCACACTCTGAGATCGCATCCCCAGTTCCTATGCACACTCCTTCTCCATCATCTTAAGAGATGGGAGCCTTCAAACTGAGCAATGCAAGAATACTAAAACCAGCAGTGTTTGTACCATGACTGTATTTTGTACTACAGTACGACCACAGTCTCAAACTTAGTCAAGGCCCCCTCTGAGCTACGCACTTTGCCTTTACATAGCAATAGTCTGTCTTGAAGTTTATAATCTGAACACAGGACGAGAGGAGAAACAGAGGCAGAGATGAAGTAAGTTGCCCTCAGCAGCAGCACTCAGAGTTCAGGTCACCTGTGCCTTGTCCCCTGCCCTTTCTGCAGCATCCTGCTGCTCCCCATCGTTAACACCAAGGCATGCAGGGCAGGCACAGCACTTACTGTATGTCTGAGGAAGTTACATTAGCATGGAAATGCCATGTTTCTCCAGCTTGTTTAAATGACAAAGGACTTATGTCTTGTTTCTCATCTTCTTTTCACCATAAATCAAGAACAACTTCTCTAAATGTGATGTAGTTACACTGGTACAAAGCTAATCTTAAAGAACTGTGGAACGATATAGCTGTGATCCAAAGCAGAAATTATATGAAACCCTTGCCTAATCATTAATTTACATCAGCCTACTGGGTAAACCTCCTGCTAGGATAACAACAGACAATTTGGAGGAAGAATTGACTCCCACACAGCCAGGACGTAGGTAAGATCTCATCAGAGCATTCACAGAGCCCAAAAAAAGGCACAGAAAAAAATGAAACAAAGTACTCAAGATGGCTTATCCCTGCATATTGCCCTTATTAACATGTAGACACGTATTCTCTCAGGCAGGTAATTTATACAGAGGTTCATTATCTTACACAGTGCTCATTACTCCTTCCACTTTAATCTTAGACTATAAAAGCAGCTGCTCAGTGTTGATTCTAAAGCAGACATAAAAAGTGTGTAGTGGGTATTTTTAATAAGTTTTTAAAACAGCCACTAGTTTTACTTCCAAAGGGTTATTGTTACCTATGGGTTAAATTCAAGTCTATTTTGCATGAAAATAACTCCCTTGGAATCAGTGGAATTGCATCCACTTAAGACATGGATGATGTTGTCCTCAAACCTCAGCTTTGAAGTGCATTTGCATCAGGAACAGAGGATGGCAAGAAAAATCAATCCATCTTACCTCTGCATTTTCCATTTCCTGAGCCTCACGAAGGCTCACTAAGTTGCTGTCACACTCTCCTCCAGCTGTGGACATGGGCTCCATGCAGCAGAAAACACACCCAACGTTGCTGGGAGGAAATGCCTTGTTTGCAGATACAGAAAAGGGATACATTGGGGTCCCTTTCTCCTTGGACAGTCACGTTTGAATCTCTGCCTGTGTAATTTGCTTCAGAGAGTGAGACTGACACAATACAACTGGGATATTCAGTTGCTCAAACATAAGCATCTAATACCATTTCAGATAACCTGTGGTAACCAGGGGTTCTGTTTCTAACAAGTCCTATGTTGTATCAGCCAGCCTCATTAGACAGCTTCCTGTAGGCAGCTAAATCCCACATTTCTTGACCAGTTGTAACAATCTTTCCCATCTTAGCAGTCGGCCATCTGTTATACAAAAATTGAGCGGATCTATTGCTGTACGACACATTTTAGAACTCGAGGAAATAAATCTTGAAACCGGAATGGTGCAGTCTTCTAATGTTATTTGAAATAGAGAAAAGATTAAAATTCTGTAAGAAAGATCAATTTGGCTGAACTGGTTTTCTCTTTTTGAAAAAGTACTGAAGACTATACGTGAGGTAGATCTTTTTCAGAAAGGACTTACTTTCAAAACCAAGTTAGACTAGTTTATAGGGAAAATGTGGTTCTGAGCAAAACAAAATACGTAAATAGACTGGCTAGATTTAAGAGAATAAGGCAATAAATCAAATCACCATAAATAGCACTCGGAGTCACGTACTATACAAAGTGACCTAAAGCAGCACAGAAAGAAAACACATTCTGAAAGCATAAAACTCAGAAACCAGACAATTTCAAGAGGGCAAACAGTGCATAATTTATAAGAGAGGTAAAACTGCAGTGGTAGCAATAAACAAGTGAAAAAGAGAAAACTTGAGTTTTTCAGTTCAAAGTTTTCCCATAAAGTACAATAACTATGCTGTCGTCAGGGGTTTGGAGGATACAAGCAAGACAACTGCACAGCCCTCTGTTCCCCCGATAACAGCTTCTGGTGGGAACTCACTGATACAAGCACAACAGTAGCGTAATGTCCAGTCCAGCAAATGACTTTTCATTGAAGGTACTTCAATCATCATTAACCTTGACATTAGCAATGTCATATAGCTCTTATTTTATCTACCTCAAGACATTGTATACAATTTTGCAAAGACATGGGCAAAAAGGGTTGCTGGTTTTGAAAACAGTTGAACGTAACTCGCACGGTATTTTAGCGGATAGCTTGTTCCCATTTCTTCACAGTAATACACATAACAAATGGAAGGCACAACAAATAAAACCCAACAGTTTCTTCCTGGTTTCATTCTTTTCCCTGTTCACACATTCCCCTCTTCACACAGGCTATACTAATATTGCTTTCCAGTCTAGGGTGCAATTATTTAAAACTTCTTGCTCTGGTTGATCTGTAGCTCTTGACATTTTCAGGCTACTTCGGATGAATGTTTGACATGGCTTTGAAATAGCAGTGTGATAGGGATGTGAAGCAATCAACTCAGCCTGACTCTCTCCCACCCAGGGGGACAGCAGGCAAAAATAGAATGAGAAACTTCATGGCTGGAGATAAAGACAGGAGGATCACTTACTGTCATGGGCGGAACACACTCTGCTTGGGGAAAATTAACTTAATTTATTGCCAATTAAAACAGATTCAGGTAGCGAGAAACAAAAAGACAGACTTTAAAGCAAAACCTTTCCTCCCCTTTCCCAGGCTCTCAACCTCAGTCCTTCGTTCCCAACTTCCCTACCTCCTCCCAGCCCAAGTGGTGCAGGGCACTGGGGGCTGTGGCCAGCCCACAGCAGCTCCTCTCTGCTACTTCTTCTTCCTCACACTTTTCCCCTGCTCCAGCATGGGTCCTTCACACAGGCTGCAGCCCTTCAGGATAAACCCGCTCCGCCACGGTCTCCCCAGGGGCTGCAGAGGAATCCCTGCCCCGGCGCCCGCAGCCCCTCCTGCCCCCGTCCCGCTCTCCCCCGGGTGCTCGCAGGGCTGGCTCTCACCCTTTTTTCCTCGCTCCTCACCGCCTGGGCAGGGCTTTGCCCTTTCTTAAACATGCTCGCCCAGAGGTGCCACCCGCCTGGCTGAGGGGATCCGCTGTGCCCTGCGCCAGAACCGGCCGGAACCGGCTGGAACCGGCTGTGTCCGGCACGGGGCAGCCCCGGCCTCTCCTCACAGACGGCCCTGCAGCCCCGCTGCCAGTGCCCTGCTATTTATACCCAATCCAAAGGCATACCTCACAATCTTTCATATTAAGACAAGGCAGGGTTTTGATTCTCTTTTTACAGCTGAAGCCTGGACACCAAAATGATGCCGCAAGCCCACATCAAGAAACCGCACCCAGGTGTCCCACAGGCCCCACTGCGTTCCTCAGGCCCCACTATGGCTGGTGGGTTGGAGAGGTGACCCCAGAGGTGCCTCTGACCCAAAACTGCTCCACAGTTCTGCAAACATTGTATTTCCAGGACCACGATGCAAGAAGCAAAACCATTTTTATAGGCAAATAAGCCACAGCACAGATCTTCAAGAATAATTGTCTTAACCTAATGCTTAGTGGATTTCATGTTTTTTATTTTAAGCACAATACAAGTGAGGCAGAACATCTATTGTGAGTCCAGAAGAGAAGTTCTCATTCTTGCTACCTCCGTTTAATACCAGTCAATATTAGCTTGACACCGAAAATGCCAACCTAGCTGTGCACATCAATTGCTAGTTAACAAAGTGTTAGTTTTCGTTATAGGACGCCTCTCAACCTTATCATCTTGGAAAAAAAGGAGCTTTTATACTTAGGGGGAAAATGGTGCTGGCTGGCTACGTAGTAATCACTGCCAGTATGAGAAAGAGTAGGAAGCAAAAAGCTGTATTATCAACTGTGTACAGAGGGGATAAAAGTACAGCCGTGACTGCACTTGAACTGCTATTAGTGCCTGTTTCTGGGAGAAGATGGAGCCTGGGATATCTAGCAGTGAGTTTACATTATTACCACAACTTTTATTTGCTTTATAACACAACTGCAATTCAGACAGCTTATCATGAGAAGCCCCAAGCTAAGCTTTGCCTGTATTTGCAAACAAGAAAATGAAGTCTGTGCTGACAGTGCTGGGCTTTGGTTCTCTGAGTTTCCCTCTCAGAGCAAGGATTTCCTCCGCGCCCTGCTCCCATGTGTGCATCGATTCCTTACAGCATTCAAAGCAGAGAGCAAGATTACAATCTACAATGAGACTGCGGGAAGAGAGTTTTAGCTCAGTGTCACTGATGATTCCCATCACAATTACTGCCAGCGTGAGAGGGAATAATGAATAACACTCAGCTTTTACGTCTTGCCTCCAAAGACTGAGCTTTAGGTGTCTAAATGTGTAATGTACCCTCCACGCGAACACCTTATTTTGACCTTTCAGCATTTTCTGTTTCAGCCACCTTTCCTTTCTTGTCCCCTCCCATTGTGGAGTATGATGGCTATATTTTAGGAGACAGTATGAAAAGGCTAGCTAGTTTTAGTAGCTTTTATTATAAGCAAGGCAATTTCTTCTCCTGGGCAGTGTGGTTTCTCCTATGAATCTTTGGCTGAGTCACACTGTTTCCAGCAGTGATGTAATTGTTCTCTTTCCTCCAGAAGTGGAGACACTGAGGAACTAAAAGAAGCAGAAATAACATCTACACTTAGTGCCACTCACTGGGTTTTCACCCATTCTGCTTCTGCATGCTGGGCCAGCCTCTGCCACAGGAGTCACTTGCTGCCAGCCAAGATGGGAGACAGGACCTGTGAGGATGTCATTGCAAAGGGTCCAGCTCTAAGCTGAATGCGAAAGCAGACTTCCAGGTTAGCCCTGCTGCCATCGACCTCTGGCTGAGGAAAAGTGGCAGCAGTCTATATAACAGTCAAGGAGAATTAAGAGGCAAACAACTGTCTGTGAACTTTGTTTCCTGATGCATCACCATCAGGCAGCTTGCATCTTTGTGAAGGTCTGTTTGAAACAAGACCAAGAAGAAAGCTGTTGTCAGTTGCTTTTGTATTTTGGCTTAGCACTGAATTAAAAGTCAAGGAATCAGGAGCCAAATATTCAAGAAAAGAGCTACTAAATGAGACACTTGTCAAACTAAGTTAATCTCTGGCCCACCCGCTTTGACAGCACCTCTTTAATCACATACCAGAACAAGGAGATGATCGGTGCCACTGAATTAACTTCTAATTTCTTCTGAAATATTTAACATAGCATTGTATAACTCTGGCTGATAAAATATGACTATGACCAAGCCTTTTGGAACATTATGTTGCTATGCTGAGAAGCCCTAGACAAAGTATTTTGTCATGAAATATTTGCGGTAGACCGCAGGGCTCTGAGGCAGCGTTATTTCTGCTCTGAGATAGAAAACGCGCAGTACGGAAACCAGCACAGCAGCCAGTGCAACAGCATCTTAGTTAAACACTGCATTAGTGCCTTGATAAACCAAAGTCATTGCTAGCAAAAAAGGAGCTTTCAAAGCACACTTTGGTTTCAGGCAGCATACGTGTGTGAGTCACTGGAAGGATCTATGCATAAAGCTTATAAATTCTGAATGATGTTATAAACTTGTCTCTGTAGGAATCACTACATCACTGGTCCCCCTGCCTATGCAGCCCACCTGTATGTGGGAGGGGCTGGCCCGCCTGAGTTACAGTGTGGTCACAGCCCAGCGATCATCTGGCAAACAAATATCGCTTTATGATCAGGGCTCTTACTGGAAGATGGAAGAAACAACAACCCCAAAAATTCTTACTCTAGGTAAGACAGAGGTGGCAAAAGAGAATTAGAAATTGTCCTATAAGGAGAAGAGGAGGGGGAACAACAGTGTGGGGCCAGGAGCTCTGGGCAGAACCTATAATGAATCAGAAGGGGGTTTGGAGTAGCACGGGGACCTGCAGGGGGGAGATGAGGTGCCTGACTGCCCAAAGACAGCTGGGCAGTCACAGGCTTGGGCAGCAGCGGAGCATGAGGGAGGAAGCGCCGGAAGAAAGCAAAGCACTTCAGCTATCCAGCCAGAAGGGACTGGGGAGGGGAGGCAGCGTGGGGGGTTTTATTGGTCTGGTCCTTTCTGCCAAAGACATTGCCTGTCTCTAAAGGCAGCTGATGTGCTTTTTTATTGCAGGTGACATTATGTCATGTAGGAGGTGCATGGATTTAAGTTGTAAGTTTTTGTATAATTTCTATGTTTTCTATTTTTGTTTCCAGCAACTTAAAATATTAGTGAATTGGTCAGACCTTAACAAGTTCACCTTTTATATCTTTATTGCATCCTCAGTGAGAAAAAGTGCTAGCAATAGAAGAGTATGTGAACAGTTCAGTTTTGTCAGAGTTTAAGGATTAGTTTGGGGGTACATGTCAGCCCACACACATGTTAATTTACTTGTCAGGCTCATGTTAGGAATTTTGATACTGCAGATGTTTTACTAGCTGTTGAAGTACTGTCTGACAGCTAGGTATTTGGGACAGATACTGTAAAAACAATACGTGGAGCACACCCATAAAGATGCAGTCTCCCACACTCATTCCAGAATAGCATTTCCTTTTCCGAAATAAGACTCCCATCTCTTTTGGCAGAGACCATTTTCACAGGCACAGGTAACACGAGGACCAAACACAGACCACTGTGACTGAGGTACTTTGGGGACTGGACTGATAACCAGGTACAGGGCTGGGATTTAATAAAGGAAGGCTGTGACAGCAAAGAACAATCTGAACAGAAGAGACAAAGAGGTAGGAAAAGAGAAAACAGATTTTCAACAGCAGAGAAGGGAAAACTGCTGTGTAGCCTCAAGGTTTAAACACCATCCTGAGAAATCAGTCTCTTTGCTTAAATCTGCTAACGACTTGATTCAGAGGACTGGAATAGCATCTGACCATCAAAAGCTTTGCCAACCAGCTATGAAAAGCCCATTTTGCACATTCTTGCACCATGAAAGAAAACGTGGGGGGAAGGGAAAAAAATCTGCTGAAAGCTGTTTGTTGTCAAATTTGAAATACAGTTAGTCTGTGAATTTCTCCAATACTTACATGACAGAAAACCTACCTTAATAATTGACCTTAATTATTTATACAAAGCTTTTGAACCTGGATTATACTTATTTCTTCATTTGCACAGCTACTACACAGGGCACTGGGGAAGATGTCCTGAGATCTGAGCAGGGAGAACCTGGATGGGAACCACCCCTCAGCACTGGGAGAGGTGCAGATGATCTTATGCATGGAGGCATTTTAATTCATTCCTTTCTGAAGGATACTGAATAAAACTGTCCATTAATCTAAAGGCCTTAATGTAATCATACAAACACTGTGTTTTCTTGATGGCTTTTATGTATTGTAAGAAAGCCGATAATGACCCTGTGGGGAAAAATAGCAAAATAAATGGTAACTTAGAGAAATACCTGGAGAGCAAGTAATGCCATTTTTACAGTGCAATTTGAGATGTCTATAGAGAGTGATTTGGTTCTTTCAGCGATTCAAGCTGCAGCCCCTCAAAGTGGCATAGCACTGCATTAGTACTCTGCACTAGAAAGCACTTAATTCAGGGGAAAATCCATATCCTGGTGGCCAAACCAAGTTCATGTATCAAAGACATCCCTAGCTAATTTTTCATGTATAAAAACAACATAACAAGCCTGTAATTACTCCCATTTCCCTGTCACAACACAAGAGCAAAGGTTCCTAAGTAAAATAAATATCCATATTTTAGGGGCTGCAGATGCTCATTTCTGTGGCACAAGGTGGGGAGCACAGCAAGCCTCCCCACCTCCAGAGCATTCAAAAGGCATCAGGAAACAGCTGTGTCGCTACTGAAGTTGCAGTCAGGAAAACAAGTCAAGCTGAATGAACGGGTTCCCATTCACCCTGAAATCAGAAGCGGAGTCATTCAGAGAAAGCACAGACCTGAAGCCTATGATCTTGAAAGGCAGTGCCAGGAGACAATGCCTGTATGGCACAGCGTTAGAGAAGGAGGGGACATTGTTACACATGGAGGACAGTGTTAGCTCCACTGTTTCCAGTTCTTGAGCTCTCTCTGCCTCTCAGGCTGTTTCTGAAAAAACCTCTGATAGTTTTCTTTCCTTAGCATATCCCACATGAATCCCAATGCTGCGCTTCTTGTGAGCACTTTCAAATGAAACAGATTGTACTAAGCTTGCCTACATCTATTTTATTATTATATTATCTTCTTATCTTCCTTGCTCTAAATGCATCCTTGACGTTCTCTGCAATTGCCCGCAGGTCCTAAAAGAAGTGCAATCATTTCACAGTTTGCGGGTAGTGTATCTCTTCTTTAGTATTGCCACATTATACATGGAAATCCTCTCTTCTCAACGTCCCAAAACAGGGTAAGGCAGAAGACAGCCAACTAAGGTCACTTGTGACATCTGATCAAGCTGTGGGTTATTTCAGAAGAAACAGATTTCCAATTACTCCAACCCCCTGGAAAATTTGCATTTGTACTTTCAAGGCCCATGTCAATGAAGATGAAAATTGTGCACGTAACCGACGTAAAACAGTCAGGCTGTCCTCCAGTGCTGCCTATATCAACAGAAATAGTTGCAAGAAGAGACTGTCAATTTACCCCAGAGCCATTCGTCCTCTATACCTATGCCCCATCCTAAGGGTCACCACAGGCACATTCAGCAATGTGACGCTAGCATCACCAGCCTGAGATATGACAGCACTACAGGTGATAGGACCCAACAGTTCATTAGTACTGTCAGTCCAGGACGCATGGAGCTGGCTGGAAGAGAGCACACAAGTGAGTTTGGATTAGAAGTTTGGAGAACTTTCTTCATATTAAAACAAACAAACAAACCAAACAAACAAACAAGCAAACAAAAACTACAAAAGACCTCGTGAAACAGATAGACGTGCCAAGTAAGATGGGGCTGGGACAGGGATGTACATGAGGGTAGAAAAGGAGAGATAAGGGGACTGGAGGAGAGGTATTGATGTGTTCCTCTGACTTTTAGGGGAACCAAGGTATGTTAAAAGCAAACCAAACAGGAGACGTTTTCTCTGTTATTGACCTTTTTGTCACAGGGACTGCAAGTGTTCTTGGGGAAGAAGCTACTGGTATGACAGGTAAAAAGTGACTCACAGAAAAAGGGAATATAAATCAGGAAAGCAATGCCTGAAAACACAGAGGCAAGACAAAGTGTACTCCTGAGAGAAAATATGTAACTCTCTTTGAAGAAGAATATCTATTTTCTAATTTTTGCAGCCTGCACATCTCAAAGGTCTGGCTTGGTCTCCTCTCCTTTCTGTTTCCACCACCAATTCCAAAATTGTTTATATGCTCAGCTCCAGCTCACAGTGCATACAAAATGTATGCAAATCAAAGGACACTTTCTCAGGCTTTTTACTGACAGCTTGCAGAACAGAAATGTCTGAGGCATCCTGAGAGATTTATTTGTTTGTTGCAAGTGGGTTTCATTTTACTAAGACTTTAGTAATTTAGTAACTAAGACTCATTTTACCATACCAGCTGTGGATACGCACACATTTGAAGGGTAGAAACACCATTATCCTCTAATCGGGCCCATTTATGATGAGCCATAAAAATTTCATCTAGTAATTCTTACATCAAGCCCTAAATCCTATTTAAGCAAAAGTGTATTCTTTTAGATATAGGTTGATACATCAATACTGACACTATGGAACTATGCCTGAAGTACTTCTGATTCCCTTTATAAATTATATGTTTCACATCATGGGGGCAACCATGACAACAAACCAACTGAAAAAGCAGACTATTTTCTGTCACTAAAGAGAACAATCATTACATCTTACCCTGACTTTTTCAGATTTGATGGAGGACTAATAGCAAGACACCATGGAAAAATTTCATCGAAGCTGTCCTTCAAAGTTCTCTTTTTTCCTACCCTAAGAAAAGTTAAGTTTACATTCATAGCCGGTGTTTATACAAAGGACATAGAATGATTACACAGTTCCAATGATTACTTTGGCTACTTTATACTTTTTTGGTCCTTATTAGATTTCAACAATTAAAATATAGCACTATATTTCTTATGAATTTATATAGAGGTTGTAATAAAAATAAATTTGATAATAGACTTATTTAATTCTTTTCTATGCTGTAAAGTCATTGGTGGACTTATGGTTTTGTCTTTTAACTCAGTTTTGTAATTGCCATTGTAGGATCTTGCTTCACATCACAAACTAGCCCATGGTCATGTCACTTTCAAGGTGGCACTTTAGGGTTTCCCAATTTGCTAGATCTCTGGCTACAAGGTAATGGTTTATTTCAAGAATATGATAAGCCAACTAATCACAGATTTACAAGAGAAGGCAATAACATTTTTGGAAGAAAAACAGAGCCGTAGGAAATGGAAAGATATCAGCAGAGAAAATATCAAGTCATTATGAGGAAAAAAACAGGGATATGATCACAGCCTTCCAAGACAAGAACAAGGTTGCCTGGGAAAAGAATATGAGTCTCTGGAAAAAAAGACATGACCTCTTGGAAAAATGTCAAGGCCCCACTAATGGATGAAGTGGAGGTCTGAGGAGAGGATCTAGACCACTGCAAAATTGGGCTGGAACTGTGGAAGAAGGAACTGGACCTTTGGAAATAGGAATGGGAACTCTTTGGAGAGTAAAAACATTCAAAGAAAACACAGCCAAAACCAAAGATGAGACACTCACATGCTGAGTGACTTCTGCCTTCTTAAGCTAATAAAGCCTTGACTGGTCTTTGAAATCTTCAATCCTTTATTTCTGGATCTCCTCTGTTGACCTTTTCAAACCTCAGTTAATTGTCTCTTTTTTCTCTGATGTGACAGCACCATTTGACTGCCTGGTCCTAAATCACCAGCAGGTGGAAAATGTTGCTAAATTTTACTTCCATCAAGGATAAGTCTTGACCATCAAATTTTTATTTCTCCTAATAAAATTATACCAAAATTTTGTTACTGTTGGTAATTCTCTTTCATTAAAAATTAGTGAAAATGATGAATATATTTTGTTATCTTTTGGACTGAAAAAGAAACTTAACTCCAGAAACTTTTGGATTTATGATTGTTCTTGCACATGAGGAGGTTTGGGGCACTGTCCATCTCAAAAAGACGTGAGACACATACATACCATCTTGCTCAAAGATGCACATAGGGATGAAACCTAGCAGATACTGGGAGACTGCAAAGGAAGAGGATACTGCATAGAAATAATCATGGTTTCACTACTCTGAATCCCATAACAGCATTCATTCTCTAGAAGTGATCAAAATACTCATTTATACAATATAATTAATTCCTTTTCAAGGAAGTTACAGAAATCAAGTCTATGAATCCACATTCCCACTATGTCATACCTGGGAATTGTCAGTAGAAGAAAGTTTTTTGGAATAAGTGAAAAGGGGAGAAGAGAGAGAGGGCTGTGGAGAAAGGAGGCAAGCCAGTCTGCTAAACACATAAATGACAGGCAGAAACATTTCTATGGTAAAGCTCAGCTGACTGCAGAGGGTGCTTTGACTCTCTGCAGTGTCTGGATGCTCACAGCTTCATACAACTGCATTGTATATTCCCTTGAAATCATATCTATTCTTTCAAGAAAGGAATACAGCTGTCTAATTCTCCCTTCGTCCTACCCAAAATGAGCTCAGATAACAAAGCACTAATACTGAAGTTTTCAGAGTAATCATCACAGATACACAACAGCCCATCTTCTCTCATGTATATACTGTGTGTCTCTTCGGGATAATTCCATGAACTGTTGATTTCAGTGAGAAAATAAACCATTGCTTTTTTAGTGTTTGTTCATTCACGTTAGCCTGAGGTGATGCAGATGTCAAGCATAATGACTTAATCCAAAAGATGCTCTGAAACCTCTGTGCTCATCAGCTGCCAAAGCAGCAACATTTTTAGGATCAGTGGGACTTTGATAAGCACAAAAAAATTTTGTGGTAACATGCTGTAAAATATTTTAAAACCAATATTAAAATTATTAAATAATTTAGGTTGGGACCTTTGGAGGTCATCTGGCCCAATCCTATACCTAAAGCCAGGCCAACTTCAAAATTAGATTTATACTAGCATTAGAGACATGGCACCTCAGGAAATGTTTCAAAGAAGTGCTAGGAAGAAGATTCTCCAAGATCATGGTATACAGTTCACCAGTTTTTGATTATGCTGAAACTCACCCCATGTGCATGCACTGAAAAAAAAAAAAAAAAAAAAAAAAAGAATGTGCTAGTTTATTCCCTTCACAGCCTTTCTCCCTGTTCTTCAGGAAAATAAAAGCGACTTACATTGACTTCAAGACCTTAATGGATTTCTTCAAGTTTCTGGGAGAGGGACAAAGAAATGGATTTCTGAAGGTTCACATAGAAGAATGATGATGTTTGATCAAATGTTGGTGAATTGTAAGGGAGAAGGAAAATAGATCTAACAGAAGAAAAGATTGTCCCTCAATACACAGAAGACTATGTACAATGGTATAAAGACTTGTGTTCACTGGTAGCTGTTCTGCAGGTTTATTCTTTAATAATAATCATGAAACAGAAACTCATTCACACAAAACAGTGTCTAGTCAGGAAGGGGGCTTGAATTCAAACCTCTGACTGGATATCCATGTATTTCTGGTTTTAATTCCAGTTTTAGTCCACTTATCAATTTGTCTGACTAGCTTTGTCCCACTATGCCTTTCTGGTTCAAAGTTTCTGAAGAGTAGAGACAATTTATCTAGACATGAAGAAGATATAAAAATTATGCAGAAAAACCCAAGAATGGGTCAATAGTACATAACTACAGAAAATGTTAAGACTTAAAAACTGATTAAGACAGCTAGAACATAAAATACAGGGAATTAATTTATTGCAATGAAAGGAAAGGACAGTTTTGTTCATTTTTAGGCCAAAAAAAAGCATTTAAAAAAAAATCCTCATTTAGCACTGCAGACAATGACAAAGGAAAACAAAAAGACAACCACTGTAATAACTGAGAAAAACAAACAAAAAAATTTATAGTCAGACATGACATAATCATGCAGTAAGAGCTTTTGCTCCTGCATAACACAGCCCAAGGAATATCATTTGGTAAACTTCTTCAACAAATCAGGAACTGGTGTTGAAACAAAGTCTCCCTTTAGAAAGAAATTCAGTCTTCAACTGCTTTAAGTCATGAAGGACCACATGTTTTGGTTAATACTGAATTAGTTTAGGAGTCTACCTTTAATTTTCTGAAGGGGAAACTGTGATAAAGATCACAACTTCCAAACTCTGTCTTTAGGTTTGAACACTCTTATTTTGTGGCGTGTTTACCTTCAGACACATTGGATCCAGTTCCAAGAGGTGGTTAGGGCTGACAAACGAGAAGTAAAACCCATGCGGTGCGACCTCACAACTAGGAATTTTTAGCAAGCTACTCTGCATTCTAGAACTGGCTGCGATGGTTTCTGAGATGTAGGGTGCAAGCTCTGCTAACAAAGACAGGACAAGGGTCTTCAGTGTGACAGGAAAGAAGCAGGTTAGTTACAATACAGAAAATATTTACTCATAATTTAATACTGAAGATTTGACTTATAGGTAAAAAGAGTAAATAAATTAGTCTACAAAAGAAAGGGATCCAAAGTTTCTAATCTATTTTAAAAACTAACTATTGAAATGTAACATCACAAGGTACTGAGAGGTACTGAGTGCAAAAGGAACCTGCTAACCACTTCATCCATTCTGAAAAGGTCTTTTGCAGAAAGGTCTATGACACATGTTCTTAGGGAAGTGTACTCTGAAATACAGTTGCAATATCTAGATCTTTGTGGGCCAAACAGACTTTGATAGTCAATCTGCCTGGTGTTCACTCTCTCTTCCCGGAAGCAGAGTTCATGGATGTCATCTGAGACGTTCACTGCTTATTAGCAAAGCCAGATTTTCCTCACAGCCATTATGTCATACATTACTTATAGTAATGATTTTTTTCTTACCCCTTGCAAACAATATAATAATAATAATAATAATAGCTCTGTTAACTCCATTTTCCAAACAACACAGTAT
The DNA here is from genome assembly GCF_947461875.1 of Haliaeetus albicilla. NCBI lineage: Eukaryota > Metazoa > Chordata > Aves > Accipitriformes > Accipitridae > Haliaeetus > Haliaeetus albicilla. The sequence continues at coordinate 12,933,406 of NC_091504.1, read as the reverse complement.
AAAAAGAAGTAGCTGAAGTGTTAATTACATGGGATTGCACCTCTATATTACCATTACATTACCATACTATCATAACAAACAAAACTTGCCTTGTATATACAAAAACACATGCACTCACATGTTAACAGAAGTAGTCTATGGGGTGAAAAAAGGTCATTAGTTGCAATTTTTCAGTGTATTTCATAGAATCATTAATTCATAAACCCTACAAAATAAAGTCTAAAGCAGAAAAGATACAAAATTGTTCCTGAAAGAATGATCAAAAATTACAAAGCACATTTAAACACCTGTGCAAAGAATTCATATCTTCTCACAGAGCATAATTCACAGGATGAAGACTGTTCTTCCCCTTGTATTACACCCATGGTACTATTGAACTAGAAGTACAGGTGTAGAGGACAAGTATTTGTGTTAGTTACAATTTCCCTTAAAATTAAGGCACACGCTGGCTAGTAACCACTGAAAAAATTTGACGAAGCTAACAGCAGCACACTTGTAAGCTATCCGGTAAAGAATTGGCAGTAATACAATAATCCCAAAATTATTGTGACTAGTGGCTATGAATGCCATGCTGTAAGACAAGCCCCTTTTAAGTACATCACTTTTGATTCTGAAAACAGAGGTATCCAAATAATTTGTCACTTTGGAAGATCACTCACCATTAATTTTTAATAACCTGACTCATATCACATTTCTGGAATGACCTGATTAGTTTTGTCTGCGAATTTCTTAATGTAACATAGCTTAACTACAGTTCACGGAATCCTTAGCTAATGCTACATGGTTTTGTATTCTTTGAGTTTGTTTTAGGTATCCTAACAGTGTCTTTGCACAAACACCTTCCGTGTTTCACTGGGAGAAGCTGCCAGCATTCTGCATAACAGTGGATTTGTCCTTGAAGAGTTCGTTGCTTCACCCTGCCAGATCCAAGCATCCAGTTTCTATGCTGTCAGTTATAATCCAAATGAAAGAAAGCAAAAACCTAATCGAAGTATGGAGCAAGTAAAACAAAATAGTGAAACACCTGCTTTCTACTATTCAAAGACACAGAATAAGAACTTCCAGGCAAACTTGTCCAACTTCCAGAAGAAGCAGCATTGCAGGATTTTGAAAGAAGAGAAAAGGGAATTCAAGAAGCAAATGAAAGCCTTCTGCAAAGCCAATAAGAATTTCCATGAAGAGATCAAAGCCTTTCAGAAGGAGACCAAAGCCAAAGCCTTATGGAAGGAAATAAAGGTCTTCCAGGAAAAGAACAAAGCTTACATGGAAGAGATCAAGAATGTTTTAGAAAAGAGCAACAGCTTCCTACAGAAGACTAGAGACTTCCAGATGAAAAAAAAAGTTTTCCAGGAACAAGTTGGTAGCATTCAGGAAAAGCTTGAAGAATTCTGGGAGAAAATGAAGGCTGCTAAAGAGGAGATCAAGGTTCTTGAAGAAAGGAATAAGGCTGGTCAGGAAGCAGTCAGGGTTTTCCTGAAGCAGAATCAAGATATCCAAGAAAAGAATAAAGCCATGTATGAGAAGAACAAAATCCTGCAGGGAAAGAATAAAGCTCTGCAGGGAAAGAACAAGGCTTTCTGGAAGGACTATATGGCTTTCTGGAAGAAGGACGAGATCTTCTGGAAGGAAGAGTTGGCCGTCTCAAGCAGCAAACTGATTCTCTGGGAAGAATCTATAACTTTCGGGAAGAATGACTGGAAAATTCAAAAGGAAAAAGGAGCTCTGTGGGATGTAGTGGAAGCCCTGTGGGGCAAGAAATTTTCCCTCTTCAAAGATGTATATATTCCTCCAGGAGAGAAGAAACTACCTGAAACAGAAAAGAACAATCTTTGTGGCAATTATGGCCCAGCTGTGGACACTGAAAATGAAACACTGGGGTAAATTAAGCAGATCTGAAACACAACTTCACTTTCTACCAGAACCTACATGCCAAAACAGAGATGGGCCTTACTACTTTCACCCTGGAAGCTTGAAAAGGTCATGACAGAGCTTAAGAATTATTTTTTTTAAAGTTCAGATTATTGTTTTAGCTTTATTAATGTGTTTTCTCATTTTTTTCTTATTTGTTTCTTATTTCTCTTACCTTGACTTCCAAGCTCCAGCAGTTGAAATTATTAACTGCAGTTCTGTTCTCAAAACACTCCATTGAGGTGTGCTTGTGAGTTATGCACAGACACACACTCCAGCCTTTTAAGCTGAAATGCACCTGGGGTTCACTGAGACCCGTCTGGATGGTTCGATTTCTTTTTAAAGTGTCCAGGTCAAAACAACAGTCTGTTATCTACTGTTATTCACAATTACCTTTTCTTATCTGCATTTTTTCAGATCTCCATCTTATAACTTTAAAAATACCTACCTGAGAATTTCTGAAGTGCAGTTTTAAATTAAAGAAAATCAAGATCCGCTAGTTCAGTTCAATAATTTTAAGGCAAATACATTAGCTGTACTTTCCACTGTATCACTTTCTTGAATCAATTATTCAGAAGAGCAAAGTAATGCAACAACACAACTTTCTGTCTTTCCAAAGCCAAAACAGTATATTATACAAAGAGGTAGTGTATAGATATAGCTAGGCTCAATGGCTTCATGAGGTTGGCAATGCATTATCTGGATTTAATTATACCTCTTTATTTTTGCTGCATAAAAAGCAACACCAACAAGATAGCTGATTCAGCAGCTTCAGTAGTAAATCAATAAAGCAATCAGTTCACAAAGCCAAATTCTCCTTTTCTATGTAGTGGGGAAAAAAAAATGAATAAATAAACCAAACCAAAAAAATCCCCAAAACCCAAACCATGAGACAGGAATCAATTAATTTTGATTCATGAGTTTTCTGTTAACAGGGAAAAGGAGTTAATTCGTAAGTATGATCACTCATACATGTCATGTCCCTTCAACACTACAATTCTTCGGCTGTTACCTATCCATGACACTTCATCAAACAAATGCAAGTTCCTGAAGTCATTCTGAAATATGACCATCTCATAATCAAAACAAAATTTCAGTGGAGGCTGGCCAGTATAAGAAATTGAATTGACATTCACTCAACAATGTGAATTTTCAAAATAAGTCTAGAAGTGACTTATCTCAGGGAGAGAATCATTATTGGAGAAACTTCCTGTTTCACACATTTCTCAATTATGAGGACATCATTAACATGATTAAAGAAAATCTTTCACTCTCTCAAATCTTTTTAGCAGAGAATTTCTCATACTAGTCCTAACATCTACTCTGACTATACTACTTAGTAAGGACATGACTGTAACCTTCAGTTTAAGATTGTAGCTTTTGCAAAATATCAATGAAAACCAAGCAAATAATTTTGTTCTCTCTTCAGAATCTAAATCATTTACTACATGGACAAGAACAAAGCCCAAAAGAATGTAATAGTGGTGGGTATTTCATTAATGCTGATCAAGAACAAGGAGAGCAGATGTGATGTCTGACTGAGGAAGATGTTTTGATACAGGGAGGTATAAGCCAGACAGGAACTAGGAAGAGTTAGAAACAAGGCCAGAGGTAAACAAGGCTGCAGGAATTGTCCTATAGAACAATAATATACAAAAAAATGATGTTTAGTAAATGATATAGAGGATGTGACTTCTGATTTGACAGGCAATCAGGAAAGAAAACAATTTAATTTTTTAGACATGTTGCAAGTCAAGCTGAGGACTGTGAACTCATCTGTGTAGGAGAGGAAGCTGGGAGAGGAGCTGGGGGATGGGTGGGATCACGTCTTTGCTTGGGGAACTGCCTTCTGGATATTCCAGGCTGACACATTTTGTTGTGATATGTCCTGTCAATTTTTGTCACTTGTATCATGTTACATTGTCAAACTTAATTACAGTCCAAGAGAAAGAGGAAAACAGACCAGCTGAGACTTAACATGATGTGGCAGTTAATAGATATGCATATTTGTCAATAGTTTTGTTAAATAAACCTCACTGGCAATAGACTATGGAAAGGGCAAAGGCAAAAAGATAAGAAGTTCTCTCCCATGTAGAGAAATAGTGTAAGTAACTTAAATGGTTGGAACTCTCTTGAGAGTCTCCATGTTTTCATAGACAAGAGGGGTGGGTGCTACTGTTCGGATGCAGGGCACAAGCTCTCAGTTGTACTCTGTAGACTTAATTCATTGTTCCAACAGAAGAGACAAAAGCCAGTAAAGTCCCTTCACCTCTCACAAGCCTGCGTCCCTGATATGCAGCACCAGAGAAGCCATCAGCTGTATGTAGGCACTTCTCTTCAGCACTCATGGCTCTCTTTCCAGGAGAGAAAGGAATCTCTCCTGGCCATGACTCGCCGCGCATCAATGACTGCCCAGCCAGCTTCATCTAACTCCCACTAAGAAGATCACCTGCCTTGGGATACACTCCAAGAATGAGCAGCACTACACAGATATAGCCATACTGGCTGCCCTGGTGTGCCCATGCAAGTGTCATGCTGCTTGGTCCCAGGTCACTGCTCCCACCCCAGCGTAAGCTGCAATAGGTCCCAACAGGCCCCTTCAGTGAGGGAGTGGGGTCAAGAACATTGTGCTGATATCCATTCCAACAGGGCTGGAGACTCAGCATCACGCAGATAGAAACAGGTCTTGAAACACAAAACAGTAGATGTATTCTTGCTTTGGAAAGGACAAGGAGAAATTACCAGTAACACCATTGTCTAGTTCAGAATTTCAGAGAGAATGGTCCACAGAAAGATCAGCTGCAGTAGATTGGCTCAGCTCCATAAGCTTTGATAGCACATTGCTAATTTACTCAGTCCCAGAGGAAATCTTTCTCTGTGCCAGTGTAGGAAAATGATGATAAAAACTCAACTTTTCTAAATCTGCTCAGTAATACTCCTCACTTAAGTAGGACACTAATTAAATCTAGCATATTAGCTATTAACTGTATCTTAGACATTCAAAGTCCCTCTCATAAGAAAGACATACTGACCACCGAGATGGCCCTACAGTGAACTGTACATCAGAAAAATAAAGACAAAAATTTCTTCAGTTCTTCCTTACTCTTTCTAGGAACGAATTACATAGATAAAATAAAGCTAAGGTATCTTTTCCAGTGAAACTGTTCTACTAGAAAAATAGCTTTTTTCTTAGCTTAATGGATTCATTCTTTAATCTCTCTCAACTCTTAACCTCCATGCAGATGTTCTTAACTGGTGCACAGAGCAGCTGGATACCGTAGTGGGGGTGGGTTAATGGAGAATCCTAAAAGATTGTGTTTAGGTTGCAGTATGCAGATAGTGCAATTGGAGGGGGGAGGGGAAACAACACATCAACTTGTTTGCTTGAAACTTATATAGAACTAGCCAGATAGACTTGAAGAACATGTTACATCAGGTTTTATCATTATGTCATCATCGTGTTGTTTTCAATGACAACCAGTCCTGGGCAAATCCTATAACAAGCCGACATGCTCCTAGAAGATGCTAAACATTCTCAGCTCTAATGACAACAGGAGCTCTCCGAAGATGATCTTTGGTCCCATAAGCTGTAAAAGCCAGAATCTCAAGTGACTGTATCATAACAATGTCACTTTTATACAGCTTAATCTCCACTATATAATTAAACTGGCACATAAATTGTAAAATAATTAAAAATGAGCCACAGTGAAGTCTGCTATAAACATTGTGCTAATTGCTTCCACTATAAATACTGCGCACCAGCTTCTCCTCTGTGTAACTCCAGTGAATACATATAGTTGCACTAGGGATAAATTATACTTAAGTACCTTTGCATGGTCAAACAAAACTTTATTGCTGTGGAGCGATAAAAATGGTCTAATCTCCATCATTGCTGTCTTGTAGCAAAAAGGAACAGAGTCAATGTAGTATAGGTGTAGGTGTGGTTACACCAACAATGCAAAACTCTTGTCCAGGTATTTTTCTACCCTGGTAATACAGGTACAGACTCCACAGCACTGATATGCTCCTGCACCAAATCCGTCCAGGAGTTGGGAATCTGACACATAGTAGAGCTTATTTTAAAAGCTGTTTATCTGACACATAGTAGAGCTATTTAAAATTTGTTATGGAGCTGTATAAAGAAGCATCGTGCCTTAACCCACACTGAATCATAGAATCATTTAGGTTGGAAAAGACCTTCAAGATCATCGAGTCCAACCATTAACCATGCCCACTAAACCATGTCCTGAAGTACCCTGTCCACTCGCTTTTTTAATATCTCCAGGGATGATGACTCAACCACTTCCCTGGGCAGCACATTCCAATGTTTGAGAACCCTCTCAGTAAAAAAATTTTTCCTAATATCTAACCTAAATCTCCCCTGCTGCAACTTGAGGCCATTTCCTCTTGTCCTATCTCCAGCCACCTGACAGAAGAGACCAAACCCCACCTCACTACAACCTCCTTTCAGGTAGTTGTAGGGAATGATAAGGTCTCCCCTCAGCCTCCTCTTTTCTAGACTATATTTCTGAGCTATACTTACAGATGTTCTCTATATTATTTCTCATAAAGTTAGGCCATAAGCAGTTTCCTTTGGTTAGTTTCTGTTCTTTCACATTATGCTTCCACTGAACAGCTCAGTGTGGGATCTGTGCTGCTCTGTACATTGAACAAGTCCTGAAGCCTTCTGGCTTCATGATCCTCCATTCTCTGATCTCTGTTTCTGGGATTTCCTTATTACTTCACACACTCTCCTTGGTTTCTAAATGCTTTCTTCTCTCTACCTCACCATCCCCTTTCCGTCCCTCCCTCCTCCTGGATTTTTTGCCTGTCTCTTCTCTCACAGCTTTTCCTCTTGCGCCCTTGAGCTTCACATCACCCTGTGCAGATTCAGAGCTTGCCCTGCTCTCGCAGTCCCTCTGACACCTGACAGGACTGAACTGCCACTCAGCTGGGAGCAGGGCTTTACCCTTGTCAGCTCCAAGGTGCTCTGGCAGCAGGTTTTCCTCTTGCAGCTACTGCCAAATCTGGCAAAGAGGCAGCTCCATCCAGCTGTTCCAGGACAAGCGCAGCTGAATTTTGCCAAGATGCACGTTCTGACTTAGCACTACCTTGAATTTTTAAGTTAGGCAAAACATTGCAGTAGAAGCAACTCCTCTTGTTACACAGCTCTGACGTTTCCTTATCTGCAATTTTTTTCCTCTGGTAGTTCCTTGACTGCAGTTTGGTTGTGTCATTATGTGAAAGAAAACTCTTTAATAAAGAAAAGATCTAAAACTACAAGTAAAAACTGAAGAAATCTTACAGATAAGGAGATTTTGCTGTTTCAATACACGTATTTTAAAGCTGGTAGACTTGTTTTGTTTTGCTCAGTTTCTATGAGCTGAACGTGGTGTAGTTGTCAAAGATAAGAAACTGTATTCTGGGAGGTCAGAGGAACAGTTCTTGAGCTTGGGCACTTAAAAAAATAAAATAAAAAAAAGAAGATAAAGGCAACTTCAAATGAATAAAACCTAAGATAACTAGGGCTTTGCAACTTCCACTGGATGCAGACCAAATCAGCAGTGAGCTTTATTTTGTTTTCATGTCTCATTCCCAATTTGAGATTTGGACAGATGCTTGCTTTGCCAAGGACATAGCTCATTCCAGGCAGCAAATGGCCCCTCCTGCTTTCTGGCTTTTGTGGGCTTCCCCCCACTCCCTAGGGCCTCCTTCCAGCACATGGGGAACACAGTCCTCATCACTACAGCTAACTGAATGATTCATAACAAATGAGTTTCTTGATTAGCAGTAACTTTCCCAAACTTTTCAAATTGTGAAAGTATCACTTAATGAATTCATAGAGAGGCCAAGGTTTGGAAATAGTCACCCTCTTCAAATGAAGTCTCAATATGAGGTTTCTCTCATAGCTCTGGAGAGCAGAAAGTACCAAACTTTCACCTTTTCACTTGCAGAAAATCTACTCTACTGCTCCAGGCAGCCCTTGGCCCTTTCCATCCCACTTTGAACTGAGCAAAAATCTCTCACTCAAGTTTTTCCCTTCATTTTGATTTTGGTGAAAACATGAGGGCATTACATTTTAAAATGCCTTTTTTTCTCCACCCTGGAGGGGGGGAAAAAAAAAGAAAGAAAAAGGAAAAAGAAGAAAGAGGAAGATACAATTTTTGCTATGTTTTGAGGAGAAGAGCTCAGCAGGAGGGGTCTAAAATAATTCGCTTACTTGTAGAAGTGCTATGCTATTAGAATACTAAAAGCCTACTGTTAGAATAAATATGGAGTAATGCATCCCCTCGTACAGCAGTACCCAGGTCTCTAGCCAAGATCAGACTTGCCTCTACTGTATTAATGACACTACTCAAACCCATGAGATTCATACTTCTCTTAACCCATAATTAAGTAATTTGGCTCCAGTCCTGATAAGATGTATGGACTCAAGCCCACACTTAAGTGGAATTGCTAAGCCCGCGGGGGTTCTCAGAATCCTGGGTGGCACTGGGGGAGTCCATCCCTACCTTGGAGGTAGGCACGGACTTCATGAGATGAAATTAGCATCTTCACTGAAACTCCAAAGGTCACCAAAGTGGGCTCCAAATACAACCTCAGGAGTGTCTCAGAAAATCATGCCTGAGTGCACTCATTAAAACACTCATATATATATATATGTATATATGCACACTCATCAGCAGGGATAACTTCTCAGGGAGGACTGTCCTGTTGACTTCAATGGAACCATCTTGCTTTACATCAGCTTAGACTTTGGTTTGCACTTTTACTGCTACAAGGGAAGAGAACTAGATCTTCAAATAAACCTGCCTTTACCAAATTTCAGTCTAAGTTTATTCAGATGATGAATAAAACTGAGTTGACAGTGTTTCCTTCATTGCTTGAACTTCATACTTGCTTTCTGTGATCTGCAATTCTTCCTAGTGCCCTTATGGCACTGCCATAGCAAACCATTGTAGAAATTCCAACAATAAGGAAAATAAGGTAACACAAGTAAGGAAAACCACAATTATAGTTTCATGTACATCACAGACCACAGGTTCTGGAACGTTAACCAGCCCAATTAATCAAATTCAATATTGTCTATTCTTTATCACGTATCACGCTACCCCTTTACCATTGACAAACACTGTCCACTAAAAGGATGCTGAAAGCAATTTGCTTCTAACTTCTGCTGTGACTGTGTTCTACTGCAAATTTAGAACTGCCCCTCTTTTATACTGTTCCATTAAAGAGCAAAAACAAAGCACATTTTTTTTCTGGGATCAAATAAAATGTCATGTTACTTGAACAACATTTTTCTATTTATTTAATTTGATTAAAAGATTTTGAAGTTGTATTTCAGTCAAGCTCAGATTTAACAGTCACATTTATATCTTCTTATAACAGGTTTGAGATGAACAATGTGCATATAGCAAAATAAAAATATTTGACAATCTGCCATAAGGAAGTGGTGGCAAGGGTAAAGTCAGTCAGCAGTATAGCGACAGAAGCAATAGACCTGACTGAATTGAGCACTACATTTGCTCTTATTTTTTACAATTAGGGAGAAATCTAGTCTTTCTTACCCAAAAGTTAAGACGAGTGGAGTGGAATCTTCTTTTCTCCACTCCTAGCAAAGGGTGTTTTCACTTCACCTTTACTCAATCATTGCAACATTAAATGAGCCATGAAAAAAGCTGAGCTCAATGCTTACACCTCAGGAGGATTTTAGCAATAACTACATGTATTGACCTAACTGTACAGATTTATTTTTCTACAAACCTTTAGGCTCTCATTTCTCACTCTCTTTGGGACAATTCAGGGCTGGCTGAGCCTTCCACCAGTGCCTTGTACATTGATGCCTGAAGCATGGAAAACAGAAAGCAGAACCTCTAAATGTATCGGGAATTTGGCAGCAATGGAGAATTTGAGATTAGAGTTTCAAGAGAGTGCAGATTACACGTTAAAGTAAACCCATCACACACACTGAATTTCTTTGAAATTCTGGTTTACAGAGAAGCTTATGCCAGGGGTATACAAAGCAACTATCATGTACATATTGTGAGCTGTAAGACTTGTGTATTACTGTCTATGATTCTATATGGATATATTATACATCACCCCCAAAATTCTGTCTGTTAATTCCTTCACTAAACGTAAGAAGTGTTAGGGTATTGGAAGATCAGAGGACACTTGAGGTACACAGACCTCAGTCACATTCCACAGATGCCATCACTGCAGAAAATGAGCAGATTGTGGATTTGGGATGAACCCACCCCCTTACCCCAAGACTAGAGTTTAGCCAGTTAAACAGGGGATGTTTGTTACTGTTCTCCTTTCAATGCCTATCTTGCAAGTATACCATTGCAAAATTACATTTTGCTTTAAGTTTTCTCTTGTCAGGACAACACATCAGAAATTAATACATGCAAGGCATTACTTTCACTGAAGGAAAGGTTGATAGGCAGGGAAAATAAACAAAATTTAGGCAATCAAGCAATTTTTAGTAAAACCTGAATCTGTTTCAAACACAATATTTTTTGTCTCTGGGGAACTATTTTTCCATAAAGTACAGAAATAAATATTCTCAATTACTTTTCTGAAATAAACACATTTTATTTACTGGTGGATGCTTCATTCTTCTTTCCAGCTGCAAATCTTCTGCAAGACACTGGGACAAGTGTAGCCCTGCCATCACTCTTGTGATTTCAGCAAGAGGCTAAATGAGTCCATTATGACTACCATGTGCTTGCCAAACCATTTACACTTGTTTACTAAGGTACATAGTGATTTACTGCATCTCAAGAGAAAATTACCGCTCATTACTTCATGCATCAGATTATAGCTAAATTATTGTTCTCATAGTACAAGTCTCATGTATTATTCAAATTCTAACCAGTGCATTAACTCTGCCACTCAGCCAAGATTACAGCTAAAAATAGATAGTACATGTCCTACTTCAGAATATGGTTAACATTACTACCAACTGCATCTCAGATTTCACATGTGCTCAGATTTCACATCTCTGACCTTCAACAGAATTTGAAGAGTGAAAGTCAGTAGTATATAATTGTGTTAAGAGTAAATGAAAGCCTGTAGCTTCTGGCCACATTGAACCAGCTGGCATGTGCAGTTTTGCATGATTTACAGCAGAGGAGGTAGTTATATTTATTGGAATTGTTTGTATTTGTTTGGGAATAATACAGCATGTAGACAGGAATAACCATATTCCACAAGTAGCCAGGTCAAAATTAGAACTGTATATTTAAAACTTTTCCAGATTCACAGTAAGAAATTGCATTTAAACTTCAGTATCCATCCTTTATCCTTGATCTGCTTGAAAAAGGCTTACTTCAGGTACTGTGAGTCTACACAGAAAGCGCTAAGAATATTAACCTTTCTCCCTCTTGAATACTGTCAAGTGTTGCAAGTACTCCTTTGTCCTATAATATAGCCATACATTTCTCCTCCTCCTCACTTGTTTCCTCTTGTTCTCTTCACTCAAATCAGCACTGAAGAGTTAAGAGCTGGAGAGATTCCAGCCCCAAATGGGAATACTCTTGTGAGAAGAGATGGTCTTCATGTGATTTATACCATTTCTGATGGAAGAATTCTTCTACACTATATATGCCAGGCCACCCAGTACAAAGCTAGTTCTACTTACATTCCAGCCTAAATTCTTAACCACAATATCATCTGAAAAGAGCTCAAACCAAGGTATGAACAGAGACAGGCAAAGCACACAAATAGATATCGTTCCCAACCACTTCTGAAAAGAGGAACAAATTCTCCTAACTCCACTTTTTCTACTAGTATCCTTCAAATCACAGCTCAGCTTTTGGCACACATGCAATTTCTTTTTGACATAGAGCGCACATCAGAAATGCAGTCATTTTATCATTTAAAATGTAGTTCTTTTTATTCCCTCTTGAAAGACTTTTCTCTTAGGCTTGCTCTAGTCTAAAGACTTAAATTGGATGTAAATGACCTGCAGTAGGACAAAAGTGTCCTAAATTCACTTTATGTAAGTAAGAATCAAGCCCAGATTGTTTAAAATAAATGCTCATCTAGACACAGATTTAGTTAAGAAATGGTTCTACATTCATTAATCAACGTATTCAGCTTTCAGTTTAGACACATTATTAAAGGTGCTCTTCTGAAGATGGAATTGGCCTATGATCTGTTTATAATCCCTTTTAGGGTTCTTTTGTGTTCATTTTCATTTTTCATTCTACTTCACCAGTATTCTGAAAATGTAGGGGCTAGAATTAACAAGGACCATCCCATGGTGCTTCAAAAGATTCCAAAGCCAACAGCTCCTGCCAAGGTTAAAGATGAAAAGCGAAACCAACTCCATTGTATTTTCACCTTCAGAGGCCTTTTTTGCATGACTGATTTGCTGCAGTTCCCTGCTGTATAACAAAGTACTTGCTGCATTCTTATTCTAAATCTCAGGCTTTGTTATCTGTAATAGCTACACTATTTAAACCACTGTTTAGGTAATAGAGAAATGAAAGAGAGAGAAGAAGTGTATATAATATTGGTGTTGCACTCTCTAGCATTTATTTAAGTGGAAAACTCAGTTAATTGAGCACTTTTTTCAATAACATATAAGCCACCTGGACTCTAAGGCTATGTATATATTGTTTCTGGAGTGTGTGTACGTATTTTTCCTGCAATATGGTATCACACACATTTCTATTGGGGCAGGGGAAGAGGATTCATTTTGGCCATTTCATCTCATATGGCATGTATCTTGCATACTTCATGATGAATAAATTAAGAAGATCACTTCCTGAACTAGGACTTAATTATGGCCAAGAGCAAATCCGTTCTTGCTTGTGACAAATAAAGAAGGAGGTTATTACAATTTATTACAAATGACAGTTGCACCACAGCGTTTCAGATGTGAAAACCTCTTCAAATTTTCATGATGCCACTCAGGGACAGCCTTTGTCTCCTGTTTGGCAGCTGCTTCCCTAGAATCTTGTTCCATCTCTGATGGAGGTTTTCTCTAGCTTACAGAAATGTATAGTAGTAGAGCAAAGACCTAGTTTAAATTGGGGTTTATTGAATAATAAAACTGATTCTCTAACTCTTGACAAGTAATATTGTCAAAGAGCTGAAGAAGGAGAATTGAAAGCTACGGTTGACATTTATTTCTACGTATAAAGCCTCACACACCAGTTCTTGACAATGTGAACTCTAATCTATGCAGTAATATGTTTTGCACGAAGGATGTTGAGACAGGCTGACATACACAAAGATATATTTGCACAGTCTATATCTCACAGTATACATCAACTCTATCAGTAAAGGTTACTTTGGGGAAAAATAAAAACAATCAAAAGGGAAAACTTGTCAGTAGGCAGCCAGAAAAAGAAAATCAACGTGGTCTTCAGAAGAATGTCCTTTCCCAGGCATCCTCTGCAGTGCAGCAGGTGGGTACCCCACAAGGCTCTCCCCAGGGTAAGTATATCACTTTGCTTGGGACCCAGTCAAGCACCGCACCAGTCATCCTGCTGTTGCTGCTATTAGCACTGAATGGAGCCTGCTTTGCTCTGGGGCTGGTGCTACACAGTAACGATAACCTGTTGCCCAGCTTTGTGCAGGCATGTTATTGGGTAATGTAAATGAAAAGCTACAACCAAGGTGTAGGAAAAAGGGCAAAGAGAGAGCGCATCTATATACCAATAATTCTGTGTGCATTTAGACATGTTTGCAACCTTTAAAAATGAAAAGGCCTCTTTTAAGCCCTTTTAAATCTTTCTTCAAAAGTGCTCACTAGTAAATTAGAAACTGAAACATTTTGTTTCTGGTACAGTTTGGTTACACTTGTCAATACTCAGCTCACCCAAGAGGTATTCGAGTGGATGGTTTTTATTGTTTTGTTTTGATTTTTTCTGAGCAAAATCTGGCAAAAAAATTCTTGCAAAAATCAAGGTTATTTCTACACAGGAGAAAGTGTTATTTAAAAGCAATTACTTTAAGTGAAGTAGGAATCATTATCAATAGTATAATAACTCTTTTAAAAAGAACTGCATGCTTTTGACATCCATGTTCAATACTAGCATTGGACGTATTGTAACTTCACATTTTGGTAACACTGAAATCAGGATAACTTGCTTGGTGGAGTAACTTGGAGTTCTTGGTGCAAATCAACAGGCTGTCACTGATTTCAGTGGAGCTATATTGACAAATGCATCCCAGATAGTGTCACAGAAGCAGGAAAAAAATAAGTGTTAACCTCAACTAATGCTGTCTGGAATCTCCAGAATCCAGAAGACTTCAGTATCTCTAGCCTGCCCTAGAAAATCCATTTTTTTTTCTTGCTTTGTAGATCTATAAACAAAAAAGTGGAAGTTTTAAATAAATATCTTGTACTTTAAGTGTTCCACCACCTTAAAAGGTCAAACTGTCACAGAGAAATTAGCAAGAAGCAGCTGCTCTTGCACCAGAGAAAAACACAAGAGCTCTCAGAAGTATTTTCCCCTTTCAGGACAGACAAGCAAACTAACCAATAAATACATTAGAAATTAATTGTAGAATTCATCATGTAGGAAGCAGGACCTCCAAAGCAGTATCTTGCACAGATAAGGGTAGAGCACTTAGTAGACCTTTAAATACCACTAATGAAATGGCTGACTGCCAAGGGCAGAGAGGACTCCCTTACTGCCAGTTGGGAAACAGCCACCTGAAGACCCATATACAACCTAAAGCTTTGCTTTCATCTGCTGCCCTGCTGCCTATTTTATTGGCATCACACTCTGAAATTCCATTACACTTGTTGTCTGTTCTGAAATGTGACCGGGGATAAATGCTTCAAATGTTTGAAATAAAAACCTACTTTGCAGTCCATCTCCTCAGTTGCTCAGAACAAGTCTGAACAGGAACATTTCCAAGAAACAGGCACAATGTGAGGAGCAGTAGCTGCGGAGGACAGCCAGTTCTATATGTCAAATATAGTCAGGAATAAAATCCTGCCTCCAGCTCTCATCCTGTGTGCAGTGTTCAGAGCCCAGCTAAAATTCCAGATCCGTCTGATTTGCCGGTATCTTTTATACCGTTCACAAGACACAGTGGCATGGTATAGTGCAACTAGAAGTTCTTTCATTTTTTATATGGGAACTGGATGAGATTAAATGATACTGTACAGTCATAGATCAAGTCGCAGTCACTGTCAGTATGTGAAAGTAAGAGACGCCGCCTGTTGCCAAAACCACAAGTGGGCTATAGCTCTTGAGTATCTGTTCCTGTTCTCAAAGAATGAATGCTGGTCTGTGCTATGAAATGCTTCTGCCTTCTATCCTGAGCCACATGAAACATGGGTTTGGAACCAATCAAACCATGCCAAGAAGCTCATGTGTACAGAAGACAAACAAATAAGGAAGTATATTTACTCTTGCAGAACTCTTTGCTCTCAGATGAGTAAAGTTCACTCTATTTGAAGTGTCCATAGAATTTGTACTCCCAGTAGCAGCCCATTCATCTTCAAAACATATAGCTATGTATATTGATATATTGAAGTATCTAGCAGGATTATACTAGTAGGATTCATTTTTTTAACTTTCTCACCCAATTGTCTACTGACTCTCTTCATGGCCAATTGAATGAAACTGGCACATGGCCAACATTATCTGATCTGTGTCAAATGTCTACCTAAGGAAATGACTAGCACCCTAGAACTGCCTACTTCTTCCTCAGTTACAAAAGGAACCTAGCTTAGAGAAAATTAGCTAAAACAAATCCCTTTCCAGCTGACTCAGAGCACAAGATTCACCAGAAGTCAATGGACTACGCTGTCACTCATTAATTACTTGTTGGGGTTTTTTTTTTAATAAGTAGCAGGAAATAAGTATCATTGTGACAGCAAGCAAATACATAGATATTTTATTATGAAGGTTGATAATTACATCTGCTTTAAATATGTAGCATAATTCATTAAACAAAATATTTACATGAGAAAATGGAGATTAGTCCCCTTAGCGATACTATGAAATCTTCCATTTACAGAAAGATACAGTTTTGCAACTGCAAACCTGACTGCCTATTCCCAGCAGAACAATGGTCATATTTATTTGTGAGCATAATTCTCTAAGCAAGCTGGAAGCCTCTAAGATGAAAGCTGCTCTACAAGTACGAGGTGACATTATTGCAACTTTTATCTTCCACTGGAATTTTAGCCCTAATTATCCTTTAAGTTACATGGCATCTTGAGGCACAACCACAGCTAGCATGAGTTATTTTCAGAGTTGTATGGTGACTGTATATTACAAGATACCATCCCAGCTGCAGACCAACTGAATGCGAATGAAGAAATCCTATATCATCTTGCCATATACTAATTTCTAAACTGAAAGACAGATCTTTACTCCATTGTCCTGTGAAATGTTCAGGACATAAATCCTTGGACACTACTAAACACACTTCAAAATAGATTTTTATATGATTATGAAATAATTACAAAATTCTACATTCAGGGAGGAATCTCTGAGACTCCCTTGCACTACAGTCACGCAGCAAATGAGCTCTAACAAACCCCAGTTGCTGGGAAACCACCACAGTCCAGGTCTGTGGCCAGAGCCAGTGTGTGAACTGCTCAGTCCTCCCCATCTTTGTACATGACTGAAGCAGCACAAGATGTCTCTGAGCTCTGCGTACTTCACAGCTCCATCAAACCCACAGGCCTCCATGGACACCCAAGGGAAATGCAGAAGACCACGATGCCCAGGTTCTAGCTAAGGAGTCACTGATCGAAAGAGATCCTGAAATCAGTAGCTGTCTTTTCAGGAGATACAACCTGGTGCCAACCTTTCTCAGAAAGTCATAATGGGGTCTGGAAGACAGGAGGAGACAATCTGTAGTCACTGTGATATGTTTACTCAGTTCTGAGTCATTGGACAAAAGGAGGTTTGCCTCACCCCCACAGCAACCACCATTCTCTAATGTAAGTAGAGATAATCAAGCCCAGGAACTAGTGCTAACTTTCAAGATTATATTGTTCTACTTCCGATGCAGCAGGTTTCTTTTGCAGTGAAAGCATAACTCCATATTCACAGTGATGCAGTATCTACTATATTGCCTTTGCCACATAAAAAAGTATAAATGTTCTGAAGTCCTGATTTTCATAATTCAGTACAAGATATACAGGTCCAAGACCAGCAGACATTAAAAAATATCCTGCACCAAGTCTGTCCATATTCAATATTTCCTCTACAACCCAAAATATATATTACAGATTTTATCACATCATTAAATTAGTACCACAAACTTTTATAGCTGGTTCCAGAGACATTTTAAAAGATTTTTTAGTAGTATGGTAAATAATTGAAAGCTGTGCTTATTATATGGCTTTTTACAGAGTCTTTATCATTGCAGTGATTTACCATTTAAAGTTTTATAACAACAATATATGGAGCAGTTGAAGTCCCATGGTACTCACAAAAATTACTCCACAGCTGAGCCACTGGTTCACCTGGATGGCAATGTTTAACTGGGAGCAGAGGATGTGTAAGGAACAGAAAACCCAGGTACAGAGGGGTCAATTATATAAACTGCAGATAAATAAAAATTGCTGCTCTGTGTTTTTCCACAGTTTATACACTTCTATAAACATATTCCCCATTTCTTGAGTTTTAGCACTGCTCATTTGCAGAGTTGCAGACACTTCTGTAAACTTTGGCTTATCTGAGGTTCAAATTCGCTTTGTATTGCACATAACTCTTCCAAAACATATTAGTGCAGACAATCTGCAAAGCAATCGTCACCTCAGCATCTCTGTGCTGTATCCAACCAAATGCTGTGCGCGATTTGCTGACACTTAGCCAGCTTTCCTGGCTCTGCTTTCCACATTGCAAGAAGCTTTGCAAAAATTAACTTCTTTTTTGGCAAATATCTATAGACCTGTTTCTGAACAAGCACTTTTTGAAAGCTGGAACTGTAGAAGAGAGTCTTCTTCCTTTCCCCTTCCTGGAAGCTGTCCCATTGCCTCCGACTGCCCTGCAGCCAGGAGTGAGTGAGGAAGAGGCAGCCCACTACCTGCTGTGTTCGCACACTGGCATCATATGGAAAAGGAAGCCATAAAACAGCAAATATATACATATATTCTCCAGTTTCAACTATATTGCCCTACAAGGTTTGTGAAGAGCTATCACTAGCCTCATACATCATCAAATATTAAAAGCAAAATACTGATTTAAGTGCCAGCTTGCTCACTCCTCTGACTGCTATTGCACTTCCAGCGTTGACTGTCCACATAGTGGCGGGGCTCTGCCCACAGGACCCACCAGCAACCCAGAAATGTTATTGCCATTGTCCTTCCCTGCAACACCTCCTCAGTGCTTTTCTTTCTCTTAATGACACCATTTGTAGACAAATTTCCCATCCTTACTCTTCGCACAGTCGCCCTGTCGCAGGCCACCGTCCCTGCCGTGTCAGTGGGAATGGCAGGATTGCCCAGACAAAGGTCAGCTTCTTGACAGCAGAAGCAAAGCACAAGAACACGAGGAAATTAAAAGAACTCAATGCTAATCCTCATAGAGCCTTCCAGCTGAAGTTAACTGTGGTTCCTTTCAATTAGAAGATTTTAGGTTTAATCTAAAACACTCTTAACCTATTTTGTGTGCGCCTTTGCTGAGATTTCATGGTAATCTGGATCATCGTGATACATGCCACAGTACATAAACACCTATGCCAGCTCTACTTTCAAGGTCACTCACACGTGACATGTTATCTTGTGAAACTGAAGTCTGGATTTGATTTGCACAACTCCGCACGCGTGGGACTTGAGAATAAAAAACAGGTTCTTACTGCAGCATTTACATATTGGCTGGTGCATTTACTTACTGCGTTGTAACAGGCAAACTACATAAATCCTAATCTTGGAGCAGAAAATAGTTATTGCAAATAGCTTATGTTACTTGTGTCAAAAAAAAAAAAAGTGATACAGTGAAAGGTTCTCAGAACTTCATTATCTGTGCTGTACATTCTATTCAGTAATTTGAAAGTGTTTTTTTCTCCACTGCCTCCCCATTATTGCAAGTCAGAAAAAAACAAGTATGCTACATCTAATAAACTTCTGCATATGAGTATCCATCAGTTGGATGCATTGCTAAAGAGATTATCACCTACTGAAGTATATAGCCCAATTAAACATATGGTAGGCAGAGTGCAATAAGCCTGAGCCCTCTACAAGGGTTGGAACAGTACTCTTCCTCCAAAGCTGCTCAAAGCACCTGAAGATCTGCATCTCCTGCAGTAAGCTAACACCCAGAAATCAACTTTCTTCCCCACACAGTCTGTTGCTGTAATTTTCAGCAGGCAGGTCTGGGCAATCTTTGCCATATGTTTTTCTTATGAAGACAAATGTGAATAATGTTGACTTTGGAATTCCCAATTAAAAAGAAAAAAAAAGTTGAGCACAGGCTTTCATTGGCATGATTATGTTAAGAATGCAGAGGCTTGAGCTGATACTAAAAAAAAAAAAAAAAAAAAAAAAAAACTAGTGGTCTTTAAGAGCTGAGCTCCTGTTACTTTTCTGACTTCCAGACAAATGTAACAGCTTTTGACTTCTTTGAAAAATTCAAAGATCTGTAATTATTGCTCATCAGATGGCGGCTGGCAATGCTATGGCTTTGCATGATCATCTGAATTTAAGATTTCATAATTTGAATTTCTACCCAGAGGTATACCATCATATTAAATCTATTAATAGACACACCAAATGCCTAATAGCAATTCCATCTGCTTTTATAGATGGATAGATGACACTAACCTCCTAATGTTGTAAATGCTTTGAGTAAATTAAATATGAAATACGAATCACATTTTTAGATTTTTATCCAGATAAACCCTTTTCATTCAGGTTAAAAATGAGGATGCTACAGTCCTGTCAGATCTTATTACAGAAAGTGAGACAGAAGTCTAATGCTTCGGAAATGCTAGGTGTAAAAAATAACAAAGTAGGGATTAAATCGTATTGATTTTTAAAGGAGTTGTTTTTTGTTTGGTTGGGGGTTTTGTCTATGTAACTGCTCCCAGTGGGATTTGGAAGAACTTGGCTTGATAAAATGGCATGTTCTTTTTATTTATCATAAGAATTCTTCAAAAGAAGGATCATGCAATCAGCTTTATGACTTTCTCCACTGCTTCTGAAAACAACTGCCATAGCCAATTCTGTCAAAGTCAGAATTTTTTAGTTTCTATAGGAAACAGAGAGCTGCTCCCTTCAGATTGAATGATTTGATTGTGTTAGCCTCAAAGTATTATACATCCAGAAGATTGAGTGAAAAGCATGACAAATGTTTGTGCAGCCAGTCCATCCCAGCTCCAATAGCAGCAGGTGTAATATTGTAATAATGTAGACTATGCAGACTGAGGTCAAGGTGTTTGTATTCCTCAGATTAGTAGAGGTAAGATGTCAGGAACAATATTTTTTTTTTCCAGATTATACAGAAAAGCAAAAGAAATCATCAATTATTCTAAAACCTAAATTATTCTCCTTCTTCAACAATTGTCCACAGTACCTTTCTGACACAATTTTAAGCTGTATGCATCAGCTAAATCCAACAACCAAGGAAAGGGAGAAGGACTAACCCAGGGATGGGATTCCAAATTCCTAATATCAGCGGTCAGTTCTTATTACACATCCTTCCTTCATCCTTCCACTAACACAATCGACTATTTATTGCAGTATCTTTACCCTTACCTCTTCTAACCTCCAGCTCAGTCAACCTCCATGGCCAAGGTAATAGCCATGATACGCCCACCTGCCCTGCTCCTACAGCCCCAGCTCTTACTTTAGGTGAGGATGCATTATCTGAAAACATTGAGGTCTCAGAGGAAAGTATCCTTGGAGCGATATTCCTTATTCATTAGATAACAGATAGAGCTCTCAGCCAACAAATGTATTCCCTGTTCAGATATCTAAAATTTTTCACAGCCAAGTATTTGAAAGTTTTTTCTGCTGTCCTCATTTTAGGGTAGAAGGATAAACTGAGATTTACTATTACTCACCATTTACAGGGAACAATCCTTGAAAAGGGGTAAAAGATTACATAACGTTATTTCCTTAAGATGAAAATCTAGGACCAGCAAAAGGACATGGCAACCTTTAAGCCTTTCTTGAAAACATTAAACAAGTTGAAAAGTGGTTTGTGTTCGCTTTCTGAAGAGGGAAAGTTCTTTCCTTCAATGTTTTACTGTCTCTAGGAGAAGCTAAAATTATTTACTAAACAGCACTGCGATCACCTTTACAGGCCCCAACACAGCGTAAACAGGATCATTTATAAAGCACTGACACGATGATACTCAGTTCCATGCTAGAAAAATTAGGGGAAAATGTGCACAGTCAGCCCATGGCTGTTGGTGTGCTGCCAGTCTGGCCACAAGAACTGAAATGAGATGGTCATTTAACTTCTGAGCATAGCAGCTTTGATGGTTATCACTGCCACGGTGTGCTAAATTTACTGATCTGTGCTGTAAATTGGTTTTAATGTGCAGGTTGACTCCTTCACTTGAGAATCAATTCCACTCTCACCTGGAAATAAAAGACATATGTTTCATTTTATTCTTTTGCTAAAACCATCTAGGTTTATTATTTAAAGATGACACTGAAGAGTACGCTGGCTCCATGTAAGCCATTCTTTAAAAAGATCAAAGTATTATCACTACAGCTACATTCCCACATCATGCAGACAGGCATTACGTACTTCTTGCGCAACTCGAATAAATGACATGTGATTACCTTTGTTTCCCTTAATGTAAAGGGACACTAAACATGCAGTAGCTTTTCTGAGGAAGGGATACACGACGGGCCAAACTGTGTACAAAACAGACATTTGCGAACAAAGCCAAGATCCAGGTTGCTCAAAAGTGCATCAGAACTAGTCTTCACACCTTTGCTAATACAGAGACCTGGGAAACTTTTTTGTACAAGTAGCTGCAGAATAAAAGATAACCAGGTTATCAGATATTAATTCAATCTTCCACATTTTGTGATCCACCTGTATGTTGCCCTACAATTTCATTTGATTTGAAATTTAGCTGGATAGAAGCTAACCAGGACAGCTGGCAGTGTAAACTTTTCTTTTTCTTTTTTTTGGGGGGGGGGGGGGGGGGGGGGGGGGAGTGGGTTAGGGGGGAAGGAATAATTTTTTTCATCTCCTTGGAGAGACTGAATTCTGTCTGCTGGAAAATGCATATATTCTTTTTGGATGAAAGAGTATACTGCTTGGTTGCCTTTCAAGTGGCCTAACGTTCACTTTTTATCTCTTTGTACTCAAATTGCCTTGTCTTCACAAAACTGGAGCCACTCTGAAGAAGTACTGCCTATATTTGTAATATTTAACAGACACTGCACAAGTAAAGGCAGTCCTGGAGTTTCTGAGACATGCTTTTTCCTCACCTTGCTCGCTTATGAACTGAGCTGATCCAAGGAGATGCTGACTTTCCAGTTGTAACTTGTATCTCTGGGAATTAGGACCACATAGTATTTTGTGGATGGTACTTCCCTGATAAAGTTCACCCTCCAAAGAATATAGGATTCCAAAACTGGAGAAGGCAAGCTACTGGTAAAGGAAATTTTAAGAGATTTAGTCTTACAAGATTACACTTACGTAACACTGAGAGCTGCAGTACATTAAGCCCAGGAATGTCATGCTGCTGCCTGTGTTGCGGTGTGATAGGAGAATGGACAGTTGGGGGTATTCCCATTTTAAAAGCAAAACAAACAAACCAACCAAACAACACACAGTACAGCACAGCAAACATCCTCCATTCTTACAATAAAAGTATCTGTCAATGCAGCCCCCAGTTCTCTATATTACACAAGAGACACTAAGCAGTTTAAAGGGTTGGTTTATCATGATCATTTCCCAAAGCAACAATTTCAGAGGAAGTGAGAAGTTTCACATAAAAGCAAACATATCTGTAAGTACATTACTAGGAGTACAGAGTCTCTTAACTTTCATCTGTTTTGGACCCCAGCATTTTAAATCACTGAAAGACACAGATGAAATGGAGGGGACTGCAGGCTTTTTCAACTACTCTGGAAGAAAGGAAAGAAGCAGAACAAGTGAGCTCCTCCATTGGAGCTCACTACCAAAGAGTGGAACTACACACCTCAAGTTCCTAGCTCAGGTTCCCACCTGGGCTACTTCACAGCAGAATATTCCCAAGAGACAGCTTGTAGAAGCACTGATACAAGAGAGAAACAAATGACACTTGGTTTCAAATCCCTGATCAGAGCATATTTCAGAAACACAGATCGGTTAAATAGTTTGAATGCGGGTCAGCAGCATGCCTGTGGGGAACATGCTAATGATGATCAAATACAATCTGGACATTAGCAAGAACATAGTCAGCAGCTTCAAGGGAAGTGATTATTTCACTCTGCGTGCACTTGTGAGGCCACATCTACAAAACTGTATCCAGTTTTGTAGTTCTAGAATGATAGAGTCGTTGACAAACTGGAGAGAGTCCACTGAAAGGCCACAAGGCCCTGAGCAACTTGATTGAACTTGAAGTTAGTTTTGCTTTAAAGGGTAAAGATATTACAGAAAGGAAGGACCTCTTTGTTCTTCTGGTCAATCCATTTTCTTATTGCCCAGGAACATAGTCCCCCCACCCAACGGTGGAATACAGCAAAAATGGCAACGTGGGTAAGATTTCTAAGCAAAAACAAAAATTACCCTACTTACAGTGTCAACCTCCAATCACTGAAAGTAGATACTAATTTGCCAACATTAGTGCAGTAGAAAATTAAGTGGAGCTGAGGCATGCTGAATTTACAGATCACTTCACTATGGCTTTGAAAGTGCTTCATTACCGCAAAGTTCTCGTCCTGCTCAGGAAAGCTCTACAGGTATCATCCCTGTCTAGGTGGTAGCTGCACAGGAAAGCAAGGCATAGCTGATGAGGTGATATTGTAAGAAAACTTGACCCTGGCCAAATATAGCATTTATCTCTTCTGCCATGACAATACTAAAACAAAGTAAAGCATGATTAAAACCCAGTCTTCTAAACAGCACTTCTCATGCAGCAGCTCTGATGCCCTCTCTGAAAGATTTGATATTTTCTTCTGGCTTACTCATAAAAGGCAGATAAAAACAAAACATTCACTTATTAATCTATGTGAAGAGCAGTTCACAAGACGAATCCTTTGAGCTCCTTACAACATGCACAGCAGTGCAAGATTGCCTCTCAGTCTTGGACAAACTAGAGTTTTGGAGTTCCCAGGCTTTCTGATAGGAAGATAGGCGGCAAAAGCAACACAAAAAGAAAAGGAACTGTCTTCTGTTTTCTGTCTATGTATCAGTCTCTCATGAACTCAAACTTCTGAAAAATTGTTTCGTGTGATAAATCATGCAACGTGTAGTTTTCTCAACAGTGGTACCATCGACTGTTTCCTTATATTATCAGCCTCTCTATAGCCTGAGAAGCTGGTGTAGTTGCAGTTTGTGTAATTATCTGGCCGAGAGCAAAATACCACCCACTGAGTAGTACATTTTCCAAGAGACACAGCTCTGAAAAACTTCCTAGCTCCTATTCTCCCTTCACATCTCATTGGGTAAAGGTCCTCAAGTATTGAGTGTTGCTGCCCGCGATTACTCCAAAAGCTTCTTTTCTTAAATACCATTGAGTGGAAGAGTTGCACAAAATTCTGCTATGTTTGATTATTAATGCCTGGATAGATCTGCTCTAGCTCTGCTGAATATTTTGCAAACTTCATGTTTTTCTTTTCAAGCTAAATTTCATTCCTCCTGGGATTAAAGGCATTTCACCCACCGTTTCTAGAGTGCTAAGCCTTGTGTCTCCACCCCTGAGTGGCTGCTTCGGCAGTACCATTACCACGATGTGAATCATTCATCAGTACCATCCCTGCAGCCTGCTCTGGACCTTCTGCACCAAACTTGAGTACACATCTCCACGAGTAATGTGTCAACACTAGAGGTGATCAGATTTAAAATCAAAGGAGTTTTAAGAAGGAAACAGAATGAAATACAGACTGTAGATATTTCCAGGTTATCATACATATTTAACTGCAGTAGTATGCAGCTAATTTTGTGTTCCTCTCACAGTATCAGCCTCACACCAGTATTTGGATATGGCAAGGCATGCAAATAATCCCAATTGGCATACTACAAGTAACTCTTTTAGATGAGGGAGATTTATGTTTTTACACCTGTGAAGAAAATCTGGTGTTAGTAATTTGCCTCAATTACATATCTTCAGGAGGGCAGGACAAGACTCCATTAACCTTCAAAGTCTGGAGGATGCAAGACCAATAGACAGAGAGGAGCATTCCCAAAGTTGGATATTTCAGCCTGGACCCTGCACTTCCACAGCAGCCCAGTGCTTTATCAATTGTTAACGTGATCCTGGCAGGAGATCAGCCCTTGCCCTAAGCGATCGCTGGTGCTGGGGATTGTTCATGGAAGTCAGATTTATGGATTTCAGCAGCACACTGACTCTAGTGAGACCATCTGTCTGAGAAAGGACCCACCTGAGTGACATCTATAAAACCAGTTTGCCAAATACTGGGGGTAGCTCGTAAGCTAACTTGGTACCGCACCCACACAGCACTTTGATTGATCCTAGTATAGTTCATTTGGTACAGATAAAGCTGAGGGCTTCTATATACCTATCAAGCAAGTTTTAATATGACTGTGCTTATTAGAATTAGGTTGTGGAGGTTTTTTTGCTTACAGAAGATTTAAGAAACATTATTTATGAGTCAGTTTATAGCTTTTCTCTTCATAGCAATTCCCCCCTTAATGGCATTTCACTCTTCAAATACACGGTAAGAAGTTGGATTTCAACCCCTTGATCATCTATTTTTAATGTTTCATACTGTGGTAGACTGACATCAGCGATGATTACTTGGGAGTGATTGCCCTCCAGCATGAGCAATGGGCTGACTATCTGACCCCTTTCAGGCCTCTTCTGTACAAGGAGGGCTCTTCATTTGCAATATCTGCTACATTCACGGCACTGGATATAAAGGGTAATATTTTTATGGGATGGATTGATAGTTAACATCAAATGAAGATCTTATGAAAGACACTGTTGTTTCTTCTTTAGCACAGTCATTTTACAAATAAATGTTTAATTACACTGTGTATGAAAACAGCAGCTGAGAAAAGCTCATCTAAGTGTTCTGATATAACAGGAGCACTCACAAACCCATCAGGATTTTGGGAGAGCAGAAATCTTTGACAGGAATGAGCAACTCAATCAGTACCTGCCCTGTATGTAGCCTTGCCTGATCTTCCAGACCTGTGGGGGTCAGGGCACTGAACATGCACAGACTACTTGTTACAAGTTATGTCTTTATTTATACCTCACGTTCTCAAGCTTTCCTTGGGTTAGGACGTGCAGAGATTGCTTCTATGCACACACTTTTTTTTTCCCTTGCCATTCTCAGGCTCTGCTAGTCCAAAAATTAGATTTATGCGGACAGAGGTTTGCTATTACTTACCATGCCAGATAAAAAATAGCCATATTTCTTATGGTTCATTGTTCTGTTCGGTAGTTTGCAGGTTTGTTTTGGATTTGAGACAGCTACAGTAGTGTTTTGCACATCTCTGCAAACTGAGCTGAATATCTATGCAACTACAGCCATCAAGACATATATGATGCATGCATCAATTGCACCTGGTGCTGTAGCCTCAACAGTCAGCAGTAGGGAAGAGGTAAAACTCAAGTTCACATACAGTGAAGGGAACATCCACTGAAATGCTGCCTGGTAACAGTGCAGCAGGCCAGGAAAAGAAAAAGGTACATCATAAAACAACAGAACTTTCTGAAAAATAAAAATTGCATTTGTCTTCTTCTGACCTTAAGATGTGAGATGCTTGAGAATGTGCAACTCCAATCTCTTGGAGTAGATAAAAATGTTCTGATGAACAGTATGTGCTCAGCCTCCTGCCAGATGGGATTACTTGTTTCTCCTCTGTTTAAACTATGTATGCAACCTCTGCAGTCTCACTGTTTTCCGAAGGGATTTTAAAAGCTACTTTATTCTAAAAAAGCTGTATCTGTTCCAGATAGGTTCTTGACATTCATTGCCAGTCAGACACCAGATCTTCACCTGGTATAAAGTAAATACCCAAGAATTCACCGTCTGTGCTTTAGCAATTGAGAATGTCTCTTGATCAAGAAGGAAATTATCCCTTCTAGGAAATGCCCGGGCAAAGAAACTGCTAGGAAACTAATCGTTCGGAAAAATTTCTTGCTTTTTGTCCTGTCATGCTACAAATAAGTCATTGTACCTTCCTCTTGGAGTGTTAGCACATAATTAAATCTTAAAATTGTGCATCAAATGCAGGTTTTGCTTTTGGTGAAAGACCAAATAAAAATAAAATGCCCCTGTTGGTAGTTGCCCCAAGTGGAAATAACAGGTGAAATTTCGTCACATAGCCCCTCAATGCCAAAAATAAGTCAAAAAGTATTAGCGCTGCAAATACATTTCACATAAGATTGTCACATCACAAAATATTAAATAGCCATGATGAATTAAAAGTCTAAGGTAACACTAGTGACAACAAACATGTTTAGCAGCAGCATGCCATACTGTCTGCCTCTAAAGGTGAAGAAGGTAACCATATTCCCAGGAACTCAACTCACATGAACAGGAAGGCCCAAGGGACTACTAAGACCAATAACTAAAGAAGGTGAAGGAGGAAGTGATAACCAAACTAGTTACAACTCGGTGCATTTGTTATGTGAGCACTAATCATGCTGTGTTGGCACTCAACCTGTTGTAAGAGGCCAGATTTGGTTACGTAAGTCAGAGGCTCTGAAAGTTTGGACCAATGAACCACCCCCAGGTTGCAATACTACTTGTAATCTCTATTTTCTTATAAACTCTGTATTGAAGCCTCAAACAGTGCCTATGGCTTAAGGTTAACATCATCACAAAGGTAAGTCTCATCCTCATGGATCATTGAGAGCAACAGTAAATTTAGGGAAAGTTTTTCCCCCTCCTCTTTTCTTGTGACATGGTCCTGTAAATAATTAATTTCCTTCTCTAACTGGTACTTTTTTTGTTTTGGTTTTGTGTTTTGGTTTTTGGTTTTTTTTTTAAACAGCTGCTGGGGTGCCCAGAGGAGATAGAGTCATCCAGCGCCAAGCACAACTGACTCTATGCTTTGCCCTCAAGATCTTGCACAGACAAGGCAGAGAGGAAAATATAGAAAGGAAAGAATTGGCCAGAATTATGCAACAAGCCTTGTGACAGAACCATGACCAGAAATCAGGCTACCTTGTGGGAAATCCATGCCCCCATCACTGGAGTGCAGTGCTGCTGATTTTTTTTTTTATTTATATATATATAGGTCTAAAATTTTGTTTTATTTCCTCTTAGAAAGCAAATCATAAATATGTATTCCAATAATTTTCTCTTAAGATAGCTGTTACTTATCTGGTTTTATGTACAGAGGCTAAATGTTCTAAGGTTGTTTAATCAAATGTTTTAATGAAAATGAACTTTTTAAGATGAAAGTGTAATTTTAATCACCCAGGGACTGCCTCAGGCTCAACTAGCTGGCTTTAGCCTCTCCACCTTACCCACGTTTCTCAGTGCCTTATGCCATGACAAGTCCCGGTGGAATCAGAAGAAAACACAACCCATGTGTTTTTGCTGCAGTCCCAAAGACATTAACTTAGTCACTTTAATAAGAAAAGAAGATAAGACTAGTTAAAAAAATCTGCATTTAGCAGAATAATCCGTTGCTGAAGTTGAGATCGTAAGGTGCCAGACTGCCAGAGGCAGCATGCTCTGTGCATTTCATTAGTGACGTGGTTCTGGGGGTCAACCACCACGCTGTGGGCTCAAGAAGTGAGCCCCTTCAACAGTGGAAGGGGACATGGCTCTTTCATTAGCAATTTAAAGCTTGTGTCTTCTGTAGCTTATTGAGATATTTACATCATGCAGCATCTTAGCAGTCTAACACTTCTACCTCTGAGGTCTCAACTGGAAAGTTCAGTAAACATGGAGATATATGGCTTCAGTGGGTCTGAAGCAGTAATGTAGGAGATTCCTGATGTGCTTGATATATTGCACCCCACTGGTACTGGAGCTATCCAACTGAAAAGTCATAAAACAACATGAAATAAAGCACTGGAGCAGAAATGATTCAGTCATTAACACCACAGACACTCAGCCATTAAATCTCACCCACAAAATGGACGGCGGAGCATTTACAGCAAGCGCCCTCCAGACACGCAGAGACCCGACAGCCTCATGCATTCTGTCTCAGGGCCTTCGCGCACGTGCCGGCGAGATTTACATAAATTGCAGGGATTTGCCACAGGGTTTATCTAGGACATGAAATCACATTATTATTTTGCTACAGGCACCGCTGGCTGTTTCAGTTTCATTTTAGGAACATCCATGCCCCAGTTGTAGGTTCCAGAAAAGACACTGGCAGTATCTTCATAATACAAAATTACTTCAGATTTCTCCGAGCAGCTTGATAAGGATTCCTCCGTGCTCTGGAACCAGGGCTGTAACAGACCTCAGCTCGTGCAAAGCACAGAGCTGTTCTCCAGTGGAATTACTTCATCTAGCATCCCTCAAGCACTGCGGCTTGCAGATTTGAAAAATGGAAGACAGCAATGACAGCATTCATTGCCATGAAGCAATGTCAGTTTACTGAGATGAGAATCAGGCCTCTGAAGAAAAATAACCCAATTTATCATCACCTTGCAGTTACTTCATTATTTTGTTCTAACGCAAAGGTTTGCAAAGTACTAAAATCAAAATGAGAAATCATTGCTGTGAAGACAATGTAAGGACAATGACAAATTGAGCCCAAACCTGGGGGGGAGAGGCTTAAGGAAAGATATGAAGCACTGAAGCAATGAGGAAAAACAGAGGAGTAGAGAGTCCATGTAGGAGCTACAGGAGTAAAGCAGGTTTTATAGCAGGAAAGACAGACTTCTGAGCCTCTTAAAATCCTTCATTTCATACAGCTTTGTTTATTATAGCATCTTTCTTTCCTAAGGCTGGGAGCTTAAGACTTTCATTTATACTTCAGAGCTAATTTTTTCCAACCTTGAAACACCGGGGGGGGGGGGGATTTTCAAAACAACTGCAGGGAAGCTGTAATGCAGCCTTTGCTTACCTCCTCCAAAGCTGAAGGTATTTCAGGCTCAGAAGGCAGCACAAATATGAGATGGTCAAGACTGAATTTCCCCAGCCATTGAGATCCAATGCTTCTGGTTGGTGTGAGACATTGCTCTTTGCTGGGTGGGGAAAGGTAACGGTAAAGTATCAAAGGGCCTACAGAGTTATCACAGGAACTCAAAACTGTGTGTTCAGTCACAAAAAAAATAAAAGGGAAGTTAACGTATGAAGACCACCTGATCTTCTTCTCCCCTCAAGATAATCACAAGGCTTGTGCCGATTGTTGGGGATGTGGGTATTGGAAGAAAGGGTCTGAACCGAGAGATGCAAGGGGGTGGAGAGACTTCCCAACAGCTTTGTTTCAAATGTTGAATCAAACCTGTAGGCAAGAAGATATGAGGAAGCCTACAACATCCATACCCACACCAAGCCTACTTTGCAGTGTCCACATCAGCAGAATCTTCATTGCTTTAAAACCTTTATGGGTTACATGTGCAACTACTCGGAAGCGGCACCCCATTGGTATCTGGTTCTATCAGGCTGGATATTTCACACTACAGTTTCACATTCACCCCACCTGACTTCAGGGACCTAAAAAGCATAATCGCTGAAGAGAGTTAATCAACGAACAGAGACAGGTATCTCCAGAGATCAATTCAGCCCACGCAGGACATCAATGGCCTGCTGAAACCAACCATCTCATCATCTATAGGGGAGCACAGGTTAAGTGCACTCCAAGTTCAAGAACCTCAGGTAAGCATCTAAAGCTAGATGGAACAAATCCTTGTGTAAGAGTTTTCAAAGACCCTTATGGCCCCTGGAAACAATCATAGATTTCAATGGGCTCTTGGTCAGGATTTAACTTCATCCTATTTTAGTAATAAAGTCGAATGCAGCCTTAAGCATTTAAGGAAAGAAAAAAAGATGGAATTTATTACACAGCTGAGAAATTTTTGCTGAGATTGCTATCTTTGGATTTATCAGAGTGAAAGCTTGTGATATCCACTGGTAGAACATATAACGCTGTTTTCAGAATTCTCCCTTCTCCCTCTTAAATACCAATTCAGGATCTGAAGATCAACTTTAAAATTAAAAAGTCTGCCAAAAAAAAATTAAATGGTAGTTTTAATCACTGGCAAGAGAACGTATACTTATTTTTTCTAAGTTTAATGTCAACGCAAGAGATGAAATCACATTCCCCTTCGCAAACAAACTTGATTTTTTTCGCCTTTTGTCAGTAGTGCCAACTTTTTTGAGTTCCTCTTAGACACAGCCATTGTAAACAGAGCTAAAACCCATCTACTCTTATCATCTCACCGTACCATAAATTGTCTTGATAGTGAAATAACAGCAACAAGACTGCAATATTCTTGCTGACAATCCCCTGCTATTGCTGAAATTGGCAGGTCACATACACAAAGCCAAGAGCAGACTTTGGCCACAGCAGTGTATTAAGTGTATTTCATCAGTAAAATGAAAGCTACCACCTACACACAGTATCAGACATATATAGCTACAGTTAATTATCTGTATTACTGCAGCACCTAAAAGCCTTATATCTGAACCATAATCCCATTCTTCAAAGTGACAAATAACTAGAGAAGATAAAAATAGCACAGTGAGACAAGTACTAAACCCTGTTGTGGAACAGACAGAGACCATAACCCAGACAGACGGGGGAATGATGCCCATGCAGGTCCCTGGGTCAAGGAACCCTCAGCACATCAGCTGCCCACCCATTGCCAAATGCCATGAAAAAAACTTTTATGGAGGAACTAGAGAAAAGGTTGGGAGGTGGGTTTGGTTACAGAGAGCTCCTGCTGAGCGTAGGAAAACCTTAAAGGAACGTCTCTCGGTATTTAGTAGCTGCACTATTAAGAGTTTTAGCAGGGGCCAGGTGAGAGCTGGTAGCTCAAGAGTAATAAAAAGGATAATGAGGAGGAGAAGAGAGAAGAGGCCACGAGCAGTCCTGCAAATGAGAACAGCCTGTTTATTCCTGATGTGACTGGGAATAGGGAAGCAGTGAAGGAATACAAAGAGAGTTGGTGACATGGTCAAGGGGACAGGCTAAGGAAACAACCTTTCCAGAGGCTTCCCAACAGCTACAAGGAAGGAAGACCATAGTTACCAAGATGAGAAAAACAGTTGCTACATTAATTGAAATGGGACACAACTAAAGCTGCATTTCAGGCCTTGTTTATATATATAAATGTGGGAAAAAAAGTGTTTTGCAGCAGGAATCAGCAAGACTTAGACAATGGCCAAATAAAAGCGTCTACCAAAAAGTCTTGGTCAGGAACAATGCTTCAACCTAACTGATAGAATTTTGCCCATACTGGTCTAGTAAAGCAGCAGCAGGGTAGGAGTGAAGATTAATCTGTCTGTAGCTACATGGAGCTAGAGCTGGCAGCTAGATAGCTCTGAAAATGTGTCAGAGAAACTTAGATGTTCACTTGAACATGGGTCAGAGAGTGGGAAACATCAGCTAAAAGATGGAGCGGAATTTATGCTTGCAAACAGTGTTACCTACATGCAAGGGCTGAGGCAAGGAGAGGAGGAGGTGGGAGAGAGCCCTGGGGAAAGGTGTCACAGTGGCGGAGGGCAGGTGAGAGGGGTCCTGCTAACGGGGCACCCAAAAGAGCCGGGGATTAAGGTGGCCAAAGCAGGAGGTCTATGGCTTAGATGTATTCAATAATAGGAATGCAGCTTGGATAACATAACCTTTGGGATCTATTTTAGATGTAGAAAGCTTTTAAAGACACCTAGGTATATTCTTTATTAATATAGGTATTTCACTGCTTTTTAGCAGTGCAAATAGCTTTCATGAGCACGCTCCAGACTGCCATACTTGCTCATGCAGCTTTTAATAACCAGGCAGAAGCTGAAGTAGAGAGTAGTCATAACCAGTCTTTTTCTCTGCAAAATCCTCATTTTGCGAACAAAGAAATTTGTCAGAAACTGAACTTCTATGCATCATTTATTTCCACTTGTACCAATACTTGCTTTTGCAGTTTGGTAATGGCTTTCTTGCACTGCACAGTAAAGTGAAAAGAAGGCCAATGATGCCACCCACAGGTGTACGGGTTTATTGCTGCAATGAATTTTGAGATCGGTTTTCTTATCCTGCAGTTAACCGGAATGTTAATTCTAACTTGATAGGGACACTTAGGTTCTTCTGAATTGACCTGCACTTCTGGTCAGAACTACAACACCTGCATTTGTTCTGTACTGCTTTGTTAGCGAGCTTATGGTTTTATTGTGCAGCTGGCCTGGTTTTACTACAAATAAATTGTGAAAAAAACCAAAGCTAAACAGGTTACAAAATAGAAATTAAAAATCCTCTCATCTCAGAACTCAGCAATATACAGATCTAGTGAAAACATTTCAAACAATTAATGTCATCCACTCTTTTAATTAAAAACATACAACAGGCACATCTTCATAGTATGTAGCCTAGTTTGCCTCATTTTATTTTGCCATTCCTAGCTCAGATGTCATCACAGTTGGAGGGTAAGGACTGTGATGATTTAAGAGTTCTTCTTTACAGAATAAGACAAAAGCCATCTGAAATAAGAGCTCAGTCTTTAGGTACAACTGAAGCAGGGAGAGTTCTGCTTACAAATACCATACACATTCTCCATCTTATTTCCCTTACCCATGTTTATTGAGAATGCTGGAATGGAAACAACATTTTCAATAATTGTTACCTGAACAGGAAAATAGGATGTTATGTTTAAGGTAAAAGGTATTAAAGGATATTTATTAGTTTATTCTTCCTTTCTTTCAAAGCCGCAGGACTCCAGAGTACACAGTCTAGTAGAAAGGCTCAGGATCAGATTGCACTGCAGGGGCAGAGGCAATGTTTTCTATGTGATCTCTCAAAAGCAACTACGGTAGGCCACTCAGGGGAGATAAAGCCCTGGCACTCTGCGCAGCTATATTACATCTCACAGCTGGAATTAATTTACATGTCTTAGCTAGATTCGCAACAGCAAACTCTGAATTCAGCAGGACATATGATGGCTCTGCATGTCACAAATCCTTCTCACATTCTGTTGCGCCTCAGGTCCTTACAAAAGATCAACTTATCTGAATTCTCTAGGGTTTTCCATCAGTATGGACCGAGGCTGCAGACAGAGGTGCCCTTACAGAAAAACTTGTAGCCGTCAAAAACACAAAGAAAATGGGTAAATACAGGATTTGGTACCGCAACTGTTTTACTGAACAATGGACTAGTCCTAGCCAAAGTGTATTCACTACATGAAACATAGTTTGTATGTCTTGACATTATCTTGGATGTCCACATCAACTGAATAAAACTTAAGAAAAATCAGTAAGAGAAATTTTCTGGACTGAAAAAAAAAAATTGAGAACTGACTTGTCTGAAACATGTTTTGCAAGCATGAGAACTCAAAAATAAGCTATAGCGTCCTGCACGTCATCTTATGTTAGATACCTTATGTTATTATTTTTCTTGTAAACAATTGTAGATATGGCACCTACATTCCAAAGTCTGTATCTCAGCACAGTATTAATATCATCCTAATTTGCATATAACAATAAGTCTTTGTACTTTCATTGCATGCATAAACACTTAGCTTATTTATTGTACAGAACATATATCAGCTGAGGCCAGATTCAAGGTAAATTAGAGACACAGAGTAAAGAACATGAAACTGTTCTATCCTAAGCTCTTCCTAGACATGCTCACACTTTATTGACAAAGTTCATCAATACTCTTAAAGACCCTGAGCTCTTGAGGAACCACTGTCATGTTAAAAGCTAGCTAACACTGCTTGCACCATAGGGAAGAAGTTATTTCTAACACCTAACCACTCCCTGAAGGCCCCCTGAGTTATCCAATTTCATGAAAATCAAAGCCATCATCTACTGTCCTTAAATATTTGAAGAAAAAAAAAACCCACCACCTTAGGCATTTAAGTAAAGGGGAGGGGGGGCCCTCATTAAAACCTATATTTAAATACTTTCAACCTTAATTACCTACAAGATGACCCAGTTACCTCTCACACTCACAGCCCCAGGGGACAAAGCACGCTTAATGTGATATTGGGAACTGGCAGCAGGTCCTGTAGCTGCAGGCAGTGCTGGGTGCTGCACAGCTCCCAGGCTGCAGCTACAGACATGCATGTCTCCAGCCCGCAGGGCACCTACAGGCATGAATTAAGCAGAACAGGGAGCTGAATTCTGCTTTCCCACTGAAAACCTCTTTGGAAGAGTAATAAACGGTAATGACTTTATACAGCTACAACAGAGCAGTGCCCTAATTTTAGTCTCTGTACATTGCCCAGTCTCTGACGTAACAGCAGCTCCAGATGTTCAGAGCAATCATACAGCACTTGTGACATAGAACAACCCAAGTATTCCAGCTCAACCAACTCAAGCTGTCCCCCAGACATTAAAAGAAAAGCCTGATTCAGTTTAAAGGTTCAATAACAATACCTTTCAAACAGTTTTCCATCAGAAGTGCTGCATTTGTTGTCATACCGTTGCCATGTAGGATTTCACCAAGCAGATGATAACATGTCTCACGACAAATAAGACCAAAACACCCTCCAGGCAAATTTATGGAAATCCTCACTCGCAGGCAAGAGTGATAAAAATGCACCAAGCTAACTTCAGAAACGGTGATGCTGAGGGATCTGATCCTCAGTAAACTTACTTTCAAGGCAACAGCTATCTGGGTGATCTTGAGGACATATTATCTGACAGCATGATTGGATTGTGCTGAGGTGAACAACTGCCCATTTAGTCGTTTTGCTTGACTGGTCTGTCATTGAGTAAGTGTCAGCGTACATGGACTGTTACGTTTATGCCTCCATTCATCATAACAAGCACTGCTTGCTGACTCGGTAAAGAAAATGTCTTTCACTGGGAAAATACCAGAGAAAGAAAATGCTGATTATTGGATGATTCGGAAGGCGACAGAGACTGCCGCAGCGAGTTTGTGAGCGGAGAAGTTGAAAAGGTTGGTGCATCTGGAGACACATCCAGACCTCCTGAATCTGGACAGTAATTCTCCAGGGAATGAAATTCTTCCTGACGGTGACCCCATGGGGAACAACAGCACAGGGTCTCCCTTCCTCCACAGAAAGCTCTTCTGCATTTGGCTCCCACAAAGGTGTGGAGTCCTACACAGGGCACCACTGTTAAATAGCTCCGACCTCACCGAAAGCAGTTTTACACAAAGCTCTCACCAACCTGCGGATTTTCCATCCTCTGGACACAGCCTGCATCCAAACACCAAGACAACATAAAAACCAAAACCATGAGTTCATGACTCTTCCACAGGAGAAGAGAGGGGCAATCCAAGTCAAAAATTTGAAACAGTTAAATAGGGTAGCCATAGGTTAAATTTCTAAGGATCTTCAGAAAATCCAGCATATCTGTGCCTGAAATTGGACATTCAGTAAGTAAATTTTCACAAATACTCCCTATACCCATATTTACAGCTAAAAATCTTCATATACCTAAAAGAAACACTACATTGCAACACAGGAACACCAGCCTCTCGGTGTGCCATGATACATAGCAGGCTCCGAGACAAATAATGGCAAGTACTAAGGGCTGGGCAATGGGAAAAAGCTCACAACACGGAACCAGAGCTTTCCAGCACCTGCTGGAAATGGTATCGTTGCATGTTGGCAGGAGAGCGCTACTCAGAAAAGCAATAATCAATTCCTTCTAGAAATCTGCAGATTGGTACCATTTCCTTCGAGTTCAACAGAAATGTTACCAAGGAAGAAAGACATTAAAAAAATATATTAAAATACACAAAAGGTTTGATCAGGAGAGGTTGTGAGGCCCTTCCCAGGAGCTAATAACACTCACACATCACAAGACTGATGAAGAGGAGAAGCAGCACAGACACCTACAGGAGGAAGGCTAGCCAGCCCGGACCAGTGCAAGCACGTTGCTAATACCCACACCACAGGAGACTGCACTGCCAATCTTCCAGCAAGCCTAGAGTCTCCTCTTGCTCCCTCGCCATTATGTGTCAAGTGCCTACACTCTCCAAAGGTTTAGAAGCAGAACTAAAAAAAATCCTACTTTGCTTTCCATATATTTCGAGCTAAACCCACTTCAGCTAAGCTACAAATTTCTGAGAGTTTCCTTCGCTGGCAGCCTTGCTTTGAAACAGCTCCTTCCCCCACACCCCCTCTTGCCGCACGCTCCCAGCCACCCGCGCACTGCTCTCCGGCTGTTTCTTCAGATGTGTGCTGGGCTGAACTGGGCAACAGATTAAAGACGGGGATTTAAAAGTGACCACTGCTTTTGGCAGCTTATTTTTCAGCCAGATGAACTCCAAGCACAGCTCATGACCAGAGGCGTGCCACAGGGTTAAGAACAAGCACATCGGAAGGAGTACTCCATGACCTGCCACAGCCTTCAAAGCTGAAGCTTGCAAAATTACGCTCCAACAGAGACCCAGCAGGACATCGCAATCACGTAATGCAAAGATTTGCAGTGGGGCATTTGAAAAGCACCACAGGGATCCTATCCTGGACCCACACCAACTCCACAGGGAGCCAGACGCTGTTTGCACCAGCAAGGAAAACCTGTAAAAGTATGCTGCTGATACAGTTTGCTGGACTGAAGGAGAATTACAAGCATTAGTTGCTCCACTGGAATATCAAAAAGGAAACCCAGCCAGAGCTCCAACGAGAAACAGATAAATACCTTGGCAGTTGATCAGCAAGTGTGCAGCTTGGATTCATCTGCGGAGAACCAATGATAGAAATCTTCAAGTGCAAATCCCTTTTTCAATTAGTAATAAACTAGGAAAATGATATTTAGGGGAAAAAAATATCAAAAAGTTTTCTTCTGCAAACACGGCTTGCCATAGCACGGATGGGACAACATAAACCATAATGCACAAATATTGCATCAGCTGCATCTGCCAAGCCCACACAGCAGCTCTCAGAAGCATGAAGAAAGTCACTAGCAGGCTGACAACATGAAGGTACCAGGTCAGGAAAAATGCTTCAGAGGACATCGTAGGGGCTGGTTTTCTCCACCCAGCCTCTCAGAGTACTCACACCAGGGCACATGGCAACAAGCTAAGCTTCCATCCACTTTCCTTCTCTAAAGCACACCTATAAAACCTTAAATAATACCAATTTACCTCCTACCTCTTGGTCAGTCCTTCCCAAACTCACCACAGCAGCTGACTAACTTGGCTTCCTCCTTTATAAGCCCCACCTGAGCTCAGTATTGCTCATGTGCTCCCTCCCTTTCCCTCCAGCAAGGCAGGTTTTGGCCCTGGGCAGGCTCAGCTGTGCTTACCCTGATCTCACCTGAGAAACACAGCACTGCAGCCAGGAAGACACCAAACAGAAACACATCTCATGCTCTCCAGAAGGATATTTAAGCCTATAGAGTGTTTTTTCACAGGAGTCAGGATAGACTGAAGGAAGATCCTAACCTGACACAACTGAAATCAGTAGAAGTCTTTGTGCCAGCTGCCCTACATGAGGAATTAGGTCAGAGACTCAGCCTTAAAAATCATTGGGATGGAACAGTACGATTTGGGGAAATAACTGCTTCCAACTGCAATCAAAGTTGAAATTACACTAAATTTAAGTAGATGAGCAAGAGATGTAAAACTGTGTTTCAGCTGTCTCTGCTCAGTTGTTCCCACCAGCATCCAGAGCAGAGGCAGGGAGCAGCAGAGCGAGTCCCACTGGCCCTGCGGTTCTGCAAGGTTAGAGGGAACCACCCCCAGCTGCCCTGGGCTGAATACCTGTCCAAACAAAGCCACAGTCATCACTTGCTGCTCGCAGCTCCTTTGTGGTTTTAACCTAAGTTCTGGAAAATGAACGCAAAATATATTAGAACTTCTATATTGGGGAGAATAACACTGGGGGAGAATACTTTCCAAGTTAGCCCATACCTTCTGGAAAAATGTGCTGTTCCAGCTCAGGAACACAACTGCTTTCTTCCCACTTTGAAGCTGATAATATTGTGGAGAAGATTAAGGCTCAGTTTTCCCTTCTTCAGGAGGTCATGAGTTGTCAGTCGGTCTTGAGGTGAGACACCTGTGGCAGTACACTGAGGAGCTGCAAGGACTGACACAATTAAAATTTTATCCATTGTTTTGGAATTTGCTTTGGAGCTTTGCTCAGCTTTCACCCAGACACCGTTCCTTAGCACTTCAGTGAACCCAAAGAGTTTCTGAAAGACCCCCATGCATTCTCTGTGTTACCTGTGCTACGGGTGTTGAAGGAAAGGTTGCGTAGCCCAAAGACTGCAAGATTCCCAGCCCCTGGCAGCGGTTTCCAGGGAGGGAACAGAAACTCCCTGCAGGGACAAGAGTGACAGATCTGCCCGTTGGACTCTACACTCCAAGAGACGTGTTCCCTCCAAGCCCCCACTCCAACATGGCAATGAACAGCTGCTGTGCTCAGTCCAGAAACTAACACTGCCTCGGGTTCTTCATCAACACCAATTCCACTGGTACCGTCAGAGGACACCTTCATATGTAACCAGACTGGGGATTCAGGCAATGTTCTCATGCTCTTTCCTGGCAAGAGACAAGATTCAGGCACAGACAGATGCACCCTTGGTAAATGCATGGCTGCAAAGGGTTATTTTGATCTCCTTGATCATAAGGTGAGGTGTCCTGAAGTGACAATCAAAGCTCAACTGCACTTTGTAAAGAAATGAAAGAAATCTTTGCCGATTGCTGCTCTAGTGAAGGGGTTAGCAATAATGAAGTATGATAACAAGGAAGAGAAGAAAGTCTACAGGCAGCTAAAAATGATGGTGGACTCAGCAAGAACCTAAAAATCTATTGGATAGATTTGTCCCTAATAGGAATAAGAAGGGAGTAAATAGCCTGTCCCATCAAGCATCTTTGATGTCTGTGTACTAATGCAAGAATTAATAAACAACCAAAACTCCGATTACACTAGGAAAACAGAGGGTAGTGATTCTAATAGGAGAGGTACGGTGCTTAGATGTGTGTTTTCAAATTAGATTGCCCTGTTAACAAAAAAGCTGAAGAAATTTCAGGATCATTAGTGATTGCTTTGGAGCAGGCGGATGAACCAGATGGCCTCTTCACTTTTCTGTCAGTGAATATAGTTGTTTTATGTAGGGTCTGGGCAGAGATACTGTGCATTTGCAGCTAGGTAGATGCTGCTCCTGGGGAGAAAGTTGTCAAGGAAGCTAGGAATTGTTGTACGTTCACAGCCTGCTGTAAGATTGTTCCTTACCTAGCACCTTACTGTTGAGAAATAACATTCAAACGGAGAAAAGACTATTATTTGCAGCAGATACCTGCAGTTGTTCATCAAAATCCCAAAGAAAGGTCTTTTCCAAACTTCCCAGTAAGAAGAACAGAAATACAAAAGGCAGTTATTTAAAAACATTTACGGGAAGCTTACTTTGTTTGATTTTTTTTTTTAACAGACAGATATGAGGCCAGATTCCTTGAAATTGTTGTGGGGCTTTTTTAAAATTTAGCTTCAATTCAGTTGAAACCATTTCCTCCTGAAGTAAACAAGGATTTATTGGCTAGCACTCAACACATCCAAAAAGAAAACAGTACAAAAAGCCCACAGCTTTGGGGTATTTAATGGTTTTTATGGCATTTGCACACAGAGAGGTTTTTTCGGCATTTCTTTCAATTGGAGAACATTTAAACTCTCATTTGAGACTTGGGGATGTTCGGTGCCACCTTTGTCACTTCTGTTTATTCTTGCTATTCATAAAATAGTCTCAAATCTTACTGAATTTGCTTTCCCTTTTATGAGTTTGAACTTGTCATTTTTTTAAATAAATATCTTCCCATTCTTGTATAAAAACACAATTAAAGATTTCTGATACGCCTTAGAAAAGCAGTCATTATTTTTATCATGACCCTTCTTTTCCAAAACAAGTGTGGCTAATCTTTCCAAAACAAGCATGCCTAATCTTTCCAGTCTCTCTTCAAGGGAATGTATTATCATGACCCAATTATTCCTGAAAAAGATAGCTGGGAAATTTCTATCATCAGGATGGTTTGCTCACAGAAAACGTAGTTATCACAAAAGCAGGAAGGCTTTGGTATCACTTAGAATGGTTTTCTGTTAACAAAATTCAGATCAGATATTTCCTGGTCAATCAGCTTGATGAGATCTTGTTTGTTGCCCCGTTCTGTTCCTAATTGGTAAATGCAGAACTGCATTAACCCAAGGTGTGTGGGTCATGCCTGGGAATTGTAAGTCAAGTATTTAATTTCAAAAGGGCAGACTACTGGTTTAGTTTACATTTTCTGACTTTTACTTTGAATTCCCTAGATAGACAAAAGTAAATCTCATTGAATTTCTTGAAGTAAAATGAAGAGAAAAGGAAAGAGCGATCTGTGCCGCTCACCTCCACACTTTTCCACCACGCTGAATGTTCTAACATGAGGCTGGGATCCAATCTCACTGCTCTGACCTAACAAGGTATAGTCCACTGACAGGCTGTCTGCTTGGACAGAAGGATTTACTAGATCTCAGCAGAGCTTTGACTAACTCTATCTGCTAGGAGATGTTTGAAAGACTTTCACACTGCAGTGAGTAAATTTGGGATTATAGTGGGGAAGTTTCTCTGTTCTGACTTAAAGCTAGGCATGTTGCAAAAAATCCAATAAAAGCCATAAACAAATAGACTCTCTTCGCAAGTAATATAACCCTTATTGAATTGCTGTGACATTAATGAAACTGCCTCCTGGAGAGCCTAGAAAGTTTGACATAAACCTGGCCAATCTCAAAACAATACCAGGGTATTTTAAATATAAATTTCCTATTTACAATCCAACAGCATAGCTTTCTGCAAGAGATTCAGCTCCACAACTAACCCCCAGGGAGCGAAATGGTAAGCTCTCTGCGCATGAAAAATGAATGTACGTTTTACCCAGCTTCTGAACACTGAATGACCATGCACTTTACTGAAATGGTATTTCTTTTTATAACTATTTAACAGCTTAAGGGGGAAGAAAAAGAAAAGGAACCCAATGCTGTCACTTTGGAAAGCTTTTATTGTAATCAACCTTACAACGCTTTTTGTTGTACAATACAAAGAATGTTTAATCTCTCTTGGCTGGCACATTCCCTCCAGGGTTTTACTGCTTAAAATGGGAACTTTTGCTTTGACTGTGGCGAAAATAGTGTCAAACCCCATTGTGAGGCACTGCTTTCACTCTGGATTCATTTGAGAAGTTCTGAAGAATCGATGACTTCATGAGATGTGGGGAAAAATAGGATTCCTTTTGAAGAGGGATCATGTATTTCCTATACGTTTTGCTTCCCGTGAATACAGCCATCTCTAAAATGTGTTTCATTTTGCTGTTGCAAATCCTTGCACAGTTTGTGGTTTGAATGATTTTTTTAAAAATTATGAGCTAAGATTTCCATAACACTTGTTCTTCATAAAATTTCCCCAAACACTTTCTGGATGTGCAGGCTCAAGGTGTTCCAGGTAGGAAAGGAAGAGGCAACAGAGGTCTTGGAGCAAAGCCGCTGAGCTAGCTCTCAGAAGTGCTGAGCTGTTTGTAGAACTGAAACTTCTGCTTTTTCTTCTTTTTTTCATGTTGGTTTAAAGGGAAGCGAAACAGTTTGTATATAATGAGCTCTGGCCTGAATACTTTCTAAAGCTCAGGCCAAATTCAACCTCTGAGTTTTAGAAAAGGTTATTAGAAAGTTACAATGCAAGAAATGCCTCTGTACTTCTAGATTTTTGCCAGGCCTACATACTGATGGGTGGAAACTTCCCAAGAGGATTTACTTTTGTTCCCAGAGAACCAAACAAGCAATTTCCATCTCGATGACTTCATTGCAACTGGGAGAAGTAAACAGAGAATGAGAAGAAGCATAGCTCTCGATTGAAGCGAGCAGAGGGTGAAGCAGCACGTAGTGAGCAATGTGTATGTCCTGCCTCAGGAGCCATAGACACCTCTTCTGTTTAGAGAAGTCCCATGAAACAACGTAAATTCATTTATCTTGTTACATTATTGTCTCTACTCACAGTAGCAGCCATTTCCAGAGCAAAAAGGACATTTCAGATAAACATCCAGACTGAATCTCTGCATCCAGCTGAAGCCAAACAAAGTTAAGCTTGTATTTTCAGTCTCTGCCAGAGTGGCATAAAAAGGGGTCTCTTAGATAGAAAAGTAAATGTGTTGAGCTGCATTAACAGCCAACTGCCCACTGTGAAGATGTATTGCTAGGACTTAATGCCTTCATCCTGTGTGAGACCTTGACAATGACAACAAAGCTTTTTTTACGGTTTGGCTTTCACAGATAAATTTCTTCTCCTTGCCAAAG
This sequence comes from Haliaeetus albicilla, assembly GCF_947461875.1. Lineage (NCBI taxonomy): Eukaryota > Metazoa > Chordata > Aves > Accipitriformes > Accipitridae > Haliaeetus > Haliaeetus albicilla. The sequence goes on along the minus strand of NC_091504.1, from coordinate 12,890,074 downwards.
AATAAGAAGATTTTTTTCTTTGTTTATTGCTTAGGAAAAAATATTTAGTTTATAATAAGCAGATGTAACTGCTATCTTAACAATTGTTGTACTTAACTTAAAATGCATCCAGGATAGATTGCCAGTAATAGAGCCCCCAGAACTGTATTTCAGTAGGAACTAGAAACCAGTAGAAATGGTGTACTTCTTTTTCTAGATATATTTATGAATTGCTGAAATATGAAATTAGCTTAAAGGGTCACAGTATCTCTGTAGCTTTCTCAGCTATACATTGTGCAACTCATCTGTGGACCCCAGCGCCAGTACGAGGTGATGAGCCTTGCACCCTGGGTTGAAGAGGCTGTGTTTAGTGATGGGTTAGGGAAAAATGTCTTGTTATTCCAAACAGAAGAGAAGTGAAAATACTTCGGTCAAATAACAGAAATACTTCCACAAATTTTACTAAAAATAGGTGATGTTTTCAAAGGAATCCAACAAGTTACACATCTGGTTTTTCTGACTTTCTGTTCAGGCTGAGACTCCTAACCCTTTGGTGCCTCTAAGTGTCCAAACCCAGGCTGCTGCGCTGGCACTGCTGGGTTGGATGACAGTTGTCTATTTGTGCAGCTCCTGGTGAGGTTAGTGGAGCGGGTCCTACCAGGTCCTGTGGAAGGACTGTGTCCTGGTTGGGGTTAAACCACGACAGTCTGTCATCTTCACAAGACTATCCTGCAAGTTTAGAGAGAAACTGTGCCACTTGTCCTCCTTATGTGGGTGAGTCCTGCGCTGTGAACAGCAAATAACCAGAGTGAACGTGGTACCTGACAGCTCAGAGGCTGAAAGGTTTTGGCATACACTAGTCAGGAAACATTTCGGCATGTGTCACATACAGGGTGTCAAAACCAAGCATGCAATTTTCTAGCAGGGTACAAATGAAGAAATAGGTCATAAAATAGGTCAAAAATAAATACCCTATGCCAGCTAGTTTCTCATTCAGTATTTTGATCAATCCTGATTGAGACTCTTATGGATTAAAGGAGAATGGATAAGAAGTGGACATAAAAGAGATTGTGTTGGATAAGGTCTCATTTCTCTGATAGGTGCTAGATAGTAAATAATCCATCCTGGAGAAGCTTTGGGGGCTAGAGAGCTTTCCGGTCTGCTAGAGTTGTTTCTTAGTCTTGTGTTAGGTATAAATGCAGAAGGCAGGTCACATTTATGCTGCTGTGCTGTTTGTAACCTTCCAGATGATAGAAAATTACTCATAAACCTGTCCTACAGATGCTCCAGGGATCCATCTGCACATGTCTGACTGACAGTAGGTGGTTGTGGATGGATTCAGAAGAGACCAGAGCTGTGTGAAGAGTGGTGGAGTTGGGGGATGCTTAGTAATTAAATTTTGCAGTCTCTGAATGGAAAATAATAAAGCAATGATAATAAGGCTATTGATAGAATGACAGTTCCTTTGGAAGCCAATTGCACAGCCATGGAAAAGCAGGGAGCTGGCTAAGTGGGGGCATCCAGCCCACCCTTCAGCTCCAAGCATCACCTAGGGCCACAGTGAGCCTGAGACATCCTTGTCCAATCTATAAAAAATTCCACCATCCCCTTAACCATATATCCCAGGGCTTTACTACCTTTTTTATTGGAAGGTGTATTTTTCTTTCCACCCATCCTCAGGCTGCTTTGTTACAAATGAAGTCCACTATTGTTTGTCTATCCCCTATGGCAATGGTGACCATGCTGATTACTGTTGAAATTAAACTCAGCTCTGCTGTAGCAGACGCAGACTGCAGCCTCCTCAGCAGATGGGCTAGCCTGGCAAAGCCTGCAGAGAGTGCAGGGAGCAAGAGTGGTGAAGTGCGATGCATAAGGTGTGTGGAGGTGGGAGCAGAGAGCATATGATCTTCTATTTTGACTGAGTGGAGACAATCAGAGAAAGAAATGATCCCCCAAATCATCCAGGATAAATTAGGGCACTGTACTGCTTTCTCTGAAATTAATGGTGAGGCTTGCAATTAATTCAACACACAGAGGCTTTTGCACTGACAATTATTTCTCTGCTGCTGGAGAGAATTGCTCTGCAATTTTCTGGAGAAGGAAAACTCCATAGCTGAGACAAAGCACATAGGTAGGCAGCCAGATGTGATAAAACTACAGGGAACCAGTACATGGAAAATAAGAACCATCTCATGCAGGACTTGGAAATGGAATAAACAGGTTATTTTTACAAGCTGGAAATGAACATATAACTCCAGGGATGAGGAAGAATGCAGTGAGTAACAGCATTTGCAGCTCAGCATATTCCATTGCTATTAAAAAAAAAAAAAAAGGGCAATGAAAGCAGATGGGAATAGCACAAGTAAAGCACCTCAGAGTTTTATTTAACCACAGGAGAAGTATTTTGAGAAGCAGAGAAGACAGCACTGTGGTATCTGTAGTTATGTATTCTGCCTTTGCACACTCCACAGTAATGGGAGATGTGACCCTGTAATCTGCTGCAGAAGTGCTGGTCATTTTGTGCTGCCATTAAGATGCAGAATGAGAGCTGCTCTTGCTCTCTCGTGGACACTTATACAATTTTTCTTTCTTTGCAGTTTGGCCAATCCATACTAGCAGGCAATTGGACTGGAGTTTTCTTTGTCCCTCAGGATGGAAAAATTGGACTGATTCCTCTGAGAAGTAAGAGAGACAGGTATTAATTATCATAAGATGGATTTGCAAAGTACCAGTTGGCTCAGCTCTATTCCTTCATTTTTCAGCTCACACTAAGTCCTTGAATCTGTTGCAGCTTTTCCCATTGCATGGAATAGCACAACATAAAACATTATTAAGCGTGTCCAAAAAGATTCTTAATATTAAAAATAAGCAGCAAAAAGTGAATGATCACTCAAGAAAGCATTTCTTCACTTGTGTTTTATGATCTGCAACAAAAAATTTTGCAGTGAACCACAGCTCTTTGTCACTTGCAATAGTTCTAATATTGTTGCTGTTGTACTTTTCCACTACTAGCAAAATCACTGGTTGTCATGGTTTAACCCCCACCGGCAACTAACCCCACACAGCCACTCACTCACTCCCCCCATGGTGGGATTCAGGAGAGAATCGGAAGAGGAAAAGTGAGAAAACTCGTGGGTTGAGATAAAGACAGTTTAATAGGTAAAGCAAAAGCTGTGTACACAAGCAAAGCAGAACAAGGAATTCATTCACACTTCCCGTGGTCAGGCAGGTGTTCAGCCATCTCCGGGAAAACCGGGCTCCATCACGCCTAACGGGGACTTGGGAAGACAAACACCGTCGCTCTGAACATCCCCACAGCCTCCTTCTTCTTCCCCAGCTTTATATACTGAGCATGACGTCCTATGGTCTGGAATATCCCTTGGGTCAGCTGGGGTCAGCTGTCCCGGCTGTGTCCCCTCCAACTCCTTGTGCCCCCCCAGCCTCCTCGCTGGTGGGGAGGGGGGAGAAGCAGAAAAGGCCTTGGCTCTGTGTGAGCCCTGCTCAGCAATAGCTAAAACATCCCTGTGTTATCAACACTGTTTTCAGCACAAATCCAAAATGTAGCCCCATACTAGCTACTATGAAGAAAATTGACTCTATCCCAGCCAAAACCAGCACAGTGGTATTATCCTCGATGCATCTAAACAGCTCAGGCCAGGGGACCAGACCTTCTGCAGGAGTAAAGTACTATATCTACACCAATTTTAATACATCCAGCATACCGATCTGATCCCCCGGTCGTAACTGTAGGAATAACTTTCCTGCAGTATGTAGATAGGTAGTGATGGGCACTGGATGGCCAGCATGCTGAACAGCGGCAGTCAGGGGCGTGCACAGGTTGTCACTGAAGTGCATGAAGCAGCTGTGGGTATGAGGGAAGACAAGCACTAGGATGTTGGCACTTGGTACGGGCGTAGGGATCTAAATTAGAAACTTAGAGAATCATTTGGCTTTTCCCATCCCCTTGTCAAGAAGCATTCCTTTTGTTTTTCAATACATGGAAGAAGTTCGAATGAGCACACAGCACTCTGAGAACACCCAAGCCTTTCTCCACAGACTAGACCTCAGCAAAAAATAACCCGTAAGGTCAGAAGCAAAGCAGCAAGCACTGGGGTAGCTGGGTCCACTCTGAGCCCTCTGAAGGACTCCTCAGTGCTGAGCCTTTGGAAGTCGTCTCTCCTGATAAGCAGAGACAGCAGGCTGCATTATTGTACCCTCTCCCAGCCACACTCAAGTGTCGGCAACCGAAAATGACTATCCCAAAAATAAGACAAGATGTCACTAAGCCTCACATGCACTTGCTCTTCAGATTCATACCATCAATTATTCCACTTGCCTGTAATGGCTTCAGGCTCTTTTATCTTTCAGTGGATTTCTCTGCTGCTTTGCATTTAAATTCACCTTGCCTTCATAAAAGCACAGTTGAAATGTAAGCAATAAATGAGCCAGATAAAAACAAACATGCTGTTGTTTTCTTGGCTTTCTCTGCAGTGCCAAGCAAAGGATGTTTCTATACCCCTTTGAGAAAGCCGTCCCACTCTGCCCATGCCAAATAACTATTTGAAAACAAATGGGTAGGATTGTACAGCCACCTACTCCTCAGCCTTAAAAACAGTGGGAAAATCCCACCTATCCATAAATATTTGTTACGATGATAGTTCTGAAAATAAAGTAGGCCAGAACTTTCCCTATCAGGCCAGGCTGCAGTATCCAGCTTTCTTATACCAATTACTGTCTATTTGACATGCTTCATGCTCTCTTCATTAATGGGATGAAAGGTTTTATGGCATAATAACCTAGTTCCAGTGAGGAAGTGTATTTACGAGACCAAAGGCCAAGTCATTTGTCTTTGCAGAAGCAGCCTTGAGACTCTAGTGATTGGCACTGGGCTAGGATGGATAAATCGCAGGAGGAAAACTTCTGTCCTGTAGAACACAGATTCGTCTATGAATCGCTGGGGACACGGGGGTTCTCACCGCAGGAAAGCTGAGAGAGCAGAGATCATCTTGGTGACAACCCTGCTACGGGAGAAAAGTAGGAGGAGAGCCATTGGCTTCACTCAAATATTGGAGATGCTGTAATTAGAGTTACTGCCATGTTAAATAGTCCCTAATGGTTTCCTGAGCTGAATCAAGGTTTGGTTGAAAACTTGTGACCTGAAATTGTGGTCATTACATTACCAGAACTTACTGGTTTTCTCCCTCTTCACACAGTAGGCAGATGGCAATTGCTTCCTAAAACATTCCTCAGCTGAACGGCAGTGACAAATATTCTTCTAACCTCAGAAAATCCCAAAGCACATTACAAACTACCTGGATTAAAAGGACTGATGAGTTTTCCTTGGTTCTGGTAGGAGCCATGCAATAGCCCCCTCATCAGGGATGAGGCGTGTTTGGCTAACGGACAATAATCATACCTGGCTTTCCACCCCAACTGTCCCACAGTATTAATCTCGTTACACCTGCACCCAAATCATCATCAGGGGTCATCGTCCCCTACTCCATCAACTAGTTAAATGTAAAATCTGCCATCCCAACACAACCGGAGAAGACTGTAAGTAAGAATGGAGGAGGGTCTGCAGTAAGGCATTGTTAACAAGAGGCAAACTGGTTTTCTCCCAGTTGGCCCCTTCCTCCAGTGGGGCCAGTTGCATTAGCACCCAGCTTGCATCATCCCTCCGGGAGCTTGACTTCTGCTGGGTGAAAACAGCACAATCACCTCTGTTATTTCTGGCCGTGTGGGACAGTGACTACATGTCAGGTTCTTGCTGCAGGCTCTTTTTCAGTTCACACAATCCATACACAGAGGTCTACCATAAAAAGAAAAAAATCCATACTGCTTAAGTATTATCACATAGTGGCATCAGCATAACACATTGTACAGTCCTAATCTAGGTACTGCATAAAAATGTGGTATTCAAAACACCACCATGAGGAAACTGTTGACTTTACTGGCAGGCATTGTAAGATAGAAGCTGACAAGAATTTGTAGTAAAGACTCTAGAGGGGTCTGTACTTGTGGCAGGTAAAATCAAATTGGCAGTACAGAAAATACCTGTTTTAAGCTCAGACCATGGGTTGAAGTTAGAGCTCTGAAACAGTGGTTTCCTAGTTGAATGACAGGTTCTTGCACAGGAGCATTTACTACAAAAGCAAAGATTTTTATCCAAATCAGTCAGTGTAATAGTTTGAGTTATGGCTGCAAGAGAAAGTCTTTGGTCTCTATCACCTCCTTAATCAATATAAATTCAACCAAGGTATGAATGAGTTGTTGGTATTGGTCCCAAAAACTCTCACTGCTGTAGAATTCTGCGCTGAAACACGTCTCCTCCAGTTCTCTGATGTGCAAAGGGGGCCACCCTCTCCCCAGCACACACAGCCTTTGGAGCTCCTTTCAGACAGCCTCACAGAGTCCAGATGAAAAACCTGTCTTCAGGTGATGGAAGACAGGTTAGTAACTTGCAGGGCATTTGTTTTCAGAAGGAGAGTCGTAGCTACAACAAAAAGACTGAAGAAAGGAGAGCTGCACCGTGCAGACACACTAAATGTTTCTGCTAATCTGCTGCAGGGCAACACTGAAAGGCAACATCCATGGCCAGCACAGCCAAGGGACAGCCTTTCGTGAGATATGAATAGCCTGTGGATTTCAACGGCAGAAGATTTGGGAGATACAAAGTCATTCTGTACATGGGTAGGGAGAATTGCACAGCTTCTTCAGGTAGGGTGAATATTAACTTACTGAAGCATTTGTTAGATGAGGCAGTATTTACCAACATACATAGGTTTTCAGTTTTCTAGTCTGCAGTTATTTTGTGCAGACACCACCATCTAACTGGAAGCTTCTACTTGAAAAGTCTTTAGCATGTCCCAGAATTGTGCTATGTTAGATTGGCGTAGCAAAAAAAAAAAAAAAAAAAATCATTTGGGAGCAATTTATATCCCACAGCTGTACACCAGCAAACACTCATTTCCATACCACCTACAGATATGTGTATATCTTTTTGTTCTAATATTGAGAAAAAAAATTTGCATTCTTTCAATACAAGAAATCCTTGGCTTGAATTTTTAGCTGGTCAAATAATGTTAAAGAAGCAAACATATTGGAGTTTCTGTCTGCACCGTTGGGACTATGCAGGCAAGCAAACTCTGTTGTGACCACAGTCTTATCAAAGGAAAGCTGAATCTCCTCATTAAATCTTGGTTGTTTCTGTTTTCAAGAAGAAAGACTTTCTACTGCAGGCAAAATTATGGAGAAATGTGCAAATGAGTGGAGAAGGATTGCAGAGGGAGGCTGCGTGCAGAGCCACGCAGTCTGCTGGGTGGAAGGAGCTCACCGCCTCTGCCGGCACTGCGCCGCTCGAGTCCCTGCCTGGGAGCAGTTATACTGGTCAGCTGATCGGTACCAGTTACAGCCAGGATTACCTCTGCTTTAACGTATTGTAGCCAGCAACCCCAATGTTTGGCATTTGTATACAATCTGGCATGGCTCCATATTACCTTAAAAAAACCAACCAAGCAAACAAAAAATCCCAAACGTACCTTTTCCCCCCCGCATATGGCTAACATCTGTTTGGACAGCAAAAATTCATTCAGGAAGGCTTCGTCTGATAAGGACATATGCCAAAGCTCACCTTTACAGAAAAGTGTCCAAAATTTGAACAGCTAAATTAAAACTAAAGCAATTAAGAGTACGCTCTGATGGAAGTGGTATTGAACCCAAATTTGTGTATTAATTTTTAATTATTCTTTGTATCCTTGGGCAAAATACTTAAGCCTGGATTCAGCAGAGCACCTAACCACCTAAGTAACACGTGTAAATCCTACAAGATTCCAGGTACCGTGCCAAAATAGAGCCCTCATTGCTCTCTCTACCCCTTTTACTAGTTTGGCATCTGTTAAAATGGATATAAAATTAGTCCTGCTTTCCTACTGTCTTACCTATTTGGGGAGGAAGGGGAAAAGCAGAAAAGAGGAAGAGAGGATGAGGTACAAGAAGAAGGACTGCAACATAAGGATAATTATGCCTATCTTAAAAATTTTTAATTTTTTTCTTAGAAATTATCTTGTGAGGGATGCAGTTTGCAAGGAGTTTAAGAGGCTTCCAGTGATTATGTTTAAAGTACGTAGAAGTAATCTAAATGGTTGGTGAAATGTTGATCGGAAGCTAAATATGTTTATGTTATGTTAAACTAGATATTAAAATTGCTTTTTTGGTACTTCAAATGCAAGAAACTGCCTAGTACTTTTACTGGCACTCTTAAGAAATGTTAATAAGACCTTTTTCCTCCTACACTTTAAATGGAAGATAGGCAGTATAAACAAAACTGCAGATTGATTTCTTTATTCTGCTGGGATATCCAGCTATGCTCCAACTGATCAGAGAGACTTTTGTTTACATATTCTGCATAAAGTTGTCCAGCAAACTTCAAATGAACTCATGCCAGGATCCAAAATTCAGCATATTCAATGGACAATGAGAGCTTTCCCTTGGCACCTACTCCCCCTGCTCTAAGCTAGCTGGGGGATACTAATTCAAATATCACCGATAGGTGAGTTTATGATTTAGGAGTCTAGTAAATTATACTGATGGATTTAAAAAATATTATGTTGGCAATACTGGAGGCTAGATTTTTACTTCAATTCAGATCATATAAACCTAACTGTAACTCCCTTTACTGGAGGCGCTATCCTCCGATCCAGACCTGTGATCACTGCCTGGCCAGGCTGGAAGGAACAAACCAGCTGCAGCTGGGTGCAGACATTTGTGCAACATGTCTGTCTTTGGCTTATGATAACCTGCAAAAAAAGGTAAACCTGGGATCAGTCAGGCCTTACTGAAAGCTCACTTTAAAGGAAGGTTTTGATTTATTCTGAACTATTCGAAATAAATCCCCTCCCAAATCTGAAGTCCCCAGCGTACCCTCAATTGCCAGAATATTTAGCTACATGTATAACAGAAGGCATAACCACCACTATGCCTTTAATTCTTAAAATAAACTACTTAGGAAAGCACTAATGGTTTTGCAAAATAAGTTGGATTGGGTTTTTTTGGTTGGTTGCTTTTTTCTGAGAGCAGACTGGATTGACTACAAGGAAGGCGGCAAGTTAAAAGTACAAAGTCTATAAAAAACTAGTGTTCCAAGGAGCAAGCGCATGCACCTAGGAAATCTTTGTTGATTGTTGCTAATATCTATGATAATTAAGCTAAAAATACCCACAAAACAATAGAATTTGCAGAGATGACTCTGTTGTCTTAAGCAAATAATGAAGCAAGGAACAGTTAAATTGATCCCATGACTCTCATTTCAATAATAAAGCAGCAACAACTGTTAATCTGTAGCACTCAGTTTAGATTACAAGCCTAACACCGAATGGGCAATTTCATTAGAGACAATATAGCTGAGAGAGAAATGTGGGCAGGGAAAAAAGTCATCCCCATTGCAATCAAACAAGCCTGAGAATTTCTTGCTGCTCTATGCCCAGAAGCATAATCAGGGAAGAGTTCTCACAAATACCAGGTACATCTGTAGGGAGCCTTCAGTATCCAAGTAATTCCCTTTTATTTTACCCCACGGGCTACCGGGACACAGCTGGCTGAACCAGGTCCCCAATATGCGAGCTACCGTGGGTAGTCAGAGTGCCCGCTCCGGTCTGAACGCAGGAATCGTCGGGCAGGGGCAGCTGAGAGCGAGGGGAGCAAGTTCACCCCCACATCTGCCCGTGGTCAGAGCCCCAAGAACCACCCTGCTATTGCTGCCAGAGAGGCTCCAATACACGAGACACATGTGCGTCCCTAAGGACAGAAGGAGCCGAATGAGCAGATGGGGAACTTTTTTTTTTTTCCCCTTTTTATTCCTGTCCCTGAAATCAACACATGATCTGAAAGCCAACCAAACTCACCCACAGATACCAGCACTGCCTGGAAGAGACAGTTCTCTTTTTAAATTAGCTCCTTTCAGACACTTACACAAATCCATAGATATCACCGAGCCTGTAGAGCTGGAGCCAATGAACATCCACAGAGCGATGCTGTAGGTGAAGGGAGGAAAGGCTTTCACCATCCCTGCTGGCAGCTGTATGGAGCTTATGGGAGTAAGAACTTTCTGTTCTCACTGAAGGTAGCAGGCAGGACTATAAATATCCACATGAAACATATTTACTGAAGGATTGAGTGCCATACTAACAGCCATTTTTTTTATGGTAGGACCATATTTCACAGGTGCTAGCAACTTTCTGAAATAAAATCAGAGAATCAGAGAGTAATTGAGGTGAGAAGGGACCTCTGAAAGCTTCCAGTCCAGCCTCCTGCTCAAAGCAGGGACAACTTCGATGCTAAGGGAGGTTGCTGAGGGCCTTGGCCAGCTCAGTTCTGACAGACTTCAAGATGGAAAGTCCATAGCTTCTCCGGGAATCTGTTCCAGTGCAGCACAATCCTTATCCTGATTAATTTATTCCATATATCAAAGGATGGAATTTCCCTTGCTACAATGCATGACCACTGCCTCGTCATTTTGCAGCACGCTGCTGTGGAGAGCCTGACTCCATCTTCTATACAATCCCCTTTCGTTAGTGGAAGACAGCAATTAGATGCCCCCTTAGCTTACCTTCTCCAGGCTAAACAAATCCAGCACTTTTAGCCTCTCCTGATATAGCACATGCTCCAGTCTCCTGATCACCCTGTTGACCTCTGCTGGACTTGCTCCCACTTACTGACCTCTCTCTGGCACTGGGGTACACCAAAACCAGTTTCCCAACTGGGAGATGCAACCTCACAAGCGCTGAGTTGAGGGGGGTGATTGATCTGTTGGCTACACCCTTACCCAAACAGCCCCATACACGGTCAGGCTTCATCACCTTGAACACACTGTTCATATCCAACTAATGGTCCACCAGGACCCTCAGGTCCTTTCTGCAGAGCTTCCCCAGCCCTTATTGCTGGTGTGTCCCAGGGGCAGGACTCGCTGTGTTTGTCCTCACTGAATGTCCTGAGGTTCTTGTTAGCCTGTTCCTCAGGCTTGTCGAGGTCTTTGCTTATCTTTGAAAAAAGATCCTAGAAGTTTTGGTAACATCTTCTGTGTGCCTTCATGAAAAAAGGAGTAAAAGTCTCTTAAGGTTTCTGTATATACATGCAGGCTCCCAGGTGTCATGCTGTTTTACACCAACACTCTACATTCTTAACAACACTAATAAAGGACAAGGAAAACCCAAATCCCAATTGACATCAACAAGAGTTTTTATTGACTGCAATGACCTTGAAAATACTCCAGTCATATCAGTGCAACAGCAGGAATCAGGATGTCAGCATTAGCGCTGGAATGGAGTTGTTTTAACATGACTTTACTGAAAAGGAAGGAAGATTTAGTTGCTGCTCAAGAGGGGGGCTTGAAATCTGTAACCAGCATCCCTATTTAAAATTCTGTTAGCAAAATTTATGACATACACTGGAGTCCCATTTTTCCTCTAGTAAGAATATTTCTTTCAGCCATTCATTTTGCATTTCATGAGACACTTCTGCAGATGCAGTGAGCTATATCACTCTATTTTGCTTACACAGCATCCTGAGATCAAGACACTTCAAAACCTGCATGTACTGTGATGACTGTATAGAATATCTCAATGGAAGCCTACTTCTGCATCCTTGATAATTCATTTGTATCCAAGTGGAAATATTCATCGCAGCATTTACAAAGGCTGTTCTAAGCCATGGGGTGGATGTTCACAAAACCTAACCTCCTGTGCCTAGATTCTTGCAAGAATTCATCCTGTACATGGCATTTCCTTTGTCACAGGAGTTTTGTAAAACATTGCTTCTCCCTAATGAAACTTCCATTTTTCCCCTCCCTTGTTGCAATTATATGCATTTCACAAGTACACCATGACTGCGCTGCTTTAATTTTGTTATAATACTCAGGGAATAATTAGTTCTGTATCTTCTAACAAAGAACAAATGTATGCATTCAAAAATTAAATATTTACTTTCCAAAGAGCCATCACAAGTTGTTGTGAGTGCTTGTCTTCATTATGTGTGGAAAATTAAATGCACTCTGTATAATAATTCTGCTGGTATAATAAAGGATTATGCATGACAAGGGAAAAGTGACCCAGTTCAGGAGGAAAAAAACACACACCCTCCTCATGAAATTTTAGTTTGTATTGCAATAAGCTCAAGTCTTATCAGATATAACAAGTTAGGACTTCTTGTACTGTATTGAGATACACTGAGTGCTCAGGAGGTACAATACTAACCTAGTTCACAGATTTGAGGGAAACCTTGGGTGGTACCAACTGTCAGGTGCTATGTGAAACGTATGCAGTCAGAAGTATTCTCATTCCCTTCCCAGGTGCTAACATAGATTTGACTGAGTGGGAACTTTCCAAATAAAAAATAAAAAGAAAATTTTTTAAAAGCCCAAAAGAGTCAGGATTTACTGCATATCTGATTTCTATAGAGTGGGTGAATTGAGAACTTGACAAATCGGTGGAACTCTATACCTAAGCATAGGTGGGATGGGAAGTCCAGGAAGACAGCTCAGGATAGGTCAGAAAACATTAAATATACTGCTTTGGATCTTATTTTAACAGATCATAATTGTGCATAACTCATTGACACCACTCCGAATGAAATCAGCATCGGGGCTGTTTTTGCAAGAGAGGTGCATTAGCTAAACACATTTCCTTAGCACTTACTAGATCTAAAACCTGAAAGTCTCCTCATTTATCTTTTTTGGACCCATCAGTTTTATGTGAAACAACCTGATGCCTCTGGTAGCCGAGGCACAGTTTACACTCCTACATAGCAAGCTCTGTTGTCTTCCACCTTTGTTTGCCGGCACTGGGGAATCTGTTTTTTCCTCATCTTCTTTGGAAACTTCATAATGCTGGAGCTTTTGAATTTTGGACCTTGCCTTCTGGCTATTAAACGGTTGTTCCAGCCTTTTTAGATTAGATTTCCTAACTTCCAACTTGCTTTAGGAGGTTAAAACATATAGAGAAGACCTTTAGCTTTTTGCATCAACTAACCTATTGCTAAACCACCTGCAATTTCTCTCTCTCTGCAGATATGCTAACCTCCTGTCACTACATGAAAGAGGTTTAACAGTTTCTAGGACACAGAACACATACAAGCACAGAATTGTGAACTGCTTTTCAGCATGGAGGTCATGTACAGTTTGAGACTTGCAAGGCACTACCCAAACTGAATCACGACAGTTTTGCTTTTCCAACAAAACTAGCGACAATCGCAAACACAGCACGACCTGTTGACCATACTCAAGTCCTAGTAAAACATCCCGTGGTCTGGTAAATAAGGTGTACCCGTGTTGCCAGAGCTGCCCGGTTCCACCCCTCGCCCCGGGTCCTGCGCGGGCGCAGCTGCCCGCGGGCACAAACCCCCATCCGCGGGGCAGGGCAGCAGCAAGGGGAAGCTGCTCTGTCCCTTCGCTTCCCCGTCTAACACTAACCTCTCCAAACCTCTTCCACTGTTGTCTTACACCCTCCCGCATCCTTGCCAGGGACGACTCTTACACCATCTTCTAATCCTAGCTCTTCTTCAACAAACAAGCTGTCTCATAGTAGTATCTTTGGCTGTCTTGAGTACGGTTTTCAAAACAGCTTAAAATATTCAGCAGCCCTTTTCCAAAATAACCTAGAGTGAAACCTCAAAAATTATGGAATTGTGAAAAAAAACAGAGAGGCTTGTCAGGGCATTTTTAACAACAGGCAGAGCACCTGGTGAAACACCACGATCTGGGTTAACCACCCACACCTCTGCCTACCTCGGGAGTCACTGGTCCCTAGGTGCCGAGATGCCTCAGTCCCAACCGCTCTCAAACAAACTTGGGTTTGTAAATTTGTTGGTAGTTTTGAAAATCAGTCAGTTTAATTAGGCTCAATATGAAAGAAATAAACTGTGATGTAAAATGCCCTGGGCAGACACTTCACCAGTAGAAACTCTAATAGCTCCACTAAAGTCAAAGGAACAATGACAGTTTACACCAGCTGAAAACATTCCCAAGCATATGTGGAGGCAAGAGTTTGTAACCTGAGAAAACAGCATGTAACTTAAAGTACCTGGGGCCCAGTCCTCTTTATGCACCCTTGTTTCCTTACCCACCCACATACATTGTCAGAGCTGCATCTATTGGTGTGAAGACAAACACGAACCAAATTTAACAAAGAATGCCCACACTGGGGAGAGAATAGCTGTGAGGCCACATACATTATGATAGAGTACTCAATGCCATATGCAGCAGCAGTATTTTGATTTAAAGCTCAGAAATCTCCAGGAGTGCAGGCTGCATTCACACACCTGCTCTTTACCTAAGCAGCCTGCAGCCCCTCCGCTATACATCTCCCTGCTTATGCAAATGGATATAGGCACAAAACACAACCATTCTCTTGCCTTATGTGGCACCTCATGTTTAATAGATCTGTTATCACTCCAAGCTGCATGTACCCACAAGGCAATAAATGAATCAAAGTAGAAAACCAGCTGCAGTTTCCCTGGTGGCAGCTGACCTCACTTTCTGAGAGCACGGAGAGTCTGCACGGGGAGCCCCACCAGGCAGAGCAGCATCAATCACAGGCTGTCTGAACGACTCCCTTCAGAGCACTGGCTCCAGCAGGCTGCAAACTCAGCTGCAGAGCAACCAGGTGGGACCTGAGGATAATCAAAGGTTCACCCAGAGATCACAAAGGAGACCAGGCCTATTAACCAACAGGGAGACTGAGGTACAGAGTAACGTAGACATTGCCAAGCAGCAGCTGAGCACATCCATCCACAAAGTCCTGTAAGAATAAAACTCTTTTCCCAACTCTAATGGGAGCCGGTGCAAGTGTGTTCTTTGCTTTTCTTAGCTTATACCAATCCAAATGCTGATCTCAAAGCAACTAATAGTGCCTTCTGGGCCTTCATGGTGTTACACAAAGCTAGAGAACAGAGCTTGACTCAGCAAGGGACCTGTCCTGTACGTAGCTCTCGCTGGTGTGCACTGGGCAGGAGCACAGCCTGGGCCGGATTACTGCCCGGGGCATCCTACCATCACGTGAAGAAGCTTCCTAAGCCATGTTTAACCATGTGGGATCATGTTTTATGCCCAACTTTTCAGACAAGAAGTGTGTTTCTAGACACAATCACAATCCTGAAACACAGAGCTGTCTGGGAATTTCGCCTTGATAATCCGTGCCCAGCTAACAAGTTAAGGACTGCACAGTGGCTCTGGGCCATACGCGCAGGGAGCCTTTCCAGGAGCAGGGAACAACCACGCTGTCAGGTCTTGTTCCGTGGACAGACACCTGGGACACTTTTCCAGCACTACATCATCTGCCTTGATCTTACACAGTTAAGATGTCCTGTGTCCTCCCTACCTTTCACTGCCCAGCTCTGCATTTGGTATCTTTAATGCTTAAAAGAGAACACATGCAAAGGCTCTTTAATCTAAACTGTTAGAGGCTAGCTCATAACTAGAAGCTAGACCGTCCTCATATGCACTCCAGCAGTGATTTCCTGGAAGAACAGGCAAATTTTGAAAATTAGACATGAGACAAATAGCTGAAGAACAGTTATTTCACCAAAGAACTGCCTGTGCCCAGATAACTCATAAAAACAAACCTGGCATAGTTTCTGCTCATGTCACTTTGGCCCTGAACAGATACAAACCTGCAAACACAGGGTAGTGTGGTGCAGTTATTCTCCCTCTTCCAGACTGAATTAGAAAACACCTATTTTTGGCTGATATGCTTAATCCTGAGCAGTAGATACTTTCAAATAGCCTTTCTGGCCAGTACCCTTCACCAGGCAGTTTATTTCTGCCTCTTGGTCCTGCAGAGTAGGTCTGTCATGAGGGAATAGAGCTGCTCACTCGCTTTCTCATACATCATCTCCAGAAGCACCATGACTGTCCCAGAACATTTCTATTATCCATCTGTCAGTGATAAAATGAAGAACAGAAAGAATATAGTATGTTCTGTAAATTACCTTTTACTGAAAGTGTGAGGAATGGTTTGAATAGGGTGTTGAACTGCATACTATGTTTTCCACATCAGGATAATTTTTTTTATCTCAAGGCTTTCATTTAGGAAGAAAAGAGAAAGATAGCACCAGATCTGAAAGCCTTAATTTATAGCGTAATTGTACTAAGACTAGATATAGGATTATGTTCAAGAGGTAGCATCTTTTGGTTTCCTTGTAACCAAATCCTGCTACAACCAACACACTGATGATGACTGGACTATCTTTTCAACAGCGGTTTCACTCTCATCTTAGAGGCACTACAGTCACGCTTAAATCCCTTTTCAGCAGATGGAGGTAATTGCGTGGCACGTGTTTACGCATCCTCCTCACCTCTACATGCTGTCTCGAGACTGCAAACTGTACACTGAGGTGGGCTGTGCTGCCAAAGGGCTGCATCGCCATTCCTCTTGGACAACGGCACCCGCTCAGCTATTACACGCAGCCCTACGCATGCACATGTGAGTTATCTGATGTCTGTACAGCACTTGAATGTGTCAGGAAAGCTGTTCAAATTAATTAGAATTATAATTAGCAGGCAGCTGAATTTCTTTAGGAAGCCCTGAAAATTCTGCTTGCAATGTGTTATAGTGAGCTAGAGACTGGGCTGACACCCAGCGAGGGTAACTGCTTCCTTTCAGACAAGCCTAACCCTAGAAATACCTTCACATTTCAGGATCTGGCCTTTGGAAACCCCCACTAACGACACATATTCCAAATATGCAGAGGGATTTAAACAGCTTGTTCAGGAATGGACATTGCATCTCAACACTGACATCCCCTGAGGGAAGAGTAAGTAGGAGTTAGGATTTAACCTTTTGGGATGACAGTATGTGGCATATGTTTAAGATAATGCGTGGAATTGCTGAGGGAAAAACTGTAGTGTCTTAAAATAAATGTGGTTCACCAAAAAAGGTATTCAAACTCAGCTTCATGTAATATGAAGAATCGTTCATATCCTGTAACACGTAACTGTTAGTGGTTACTACAACAAAAAGGGATTCAGTGCCTTTAATTATTATTTTTATTATAGAAACATTTCATTATCAGTGTGCCTGTAGTAAATAATCATGACATCTCATGAGTACGGCTATCACATTTAGTATCACTAGCTGAGTTGTTCTGATTAAGGGACATAGTTTTTCCAGTAAATACACATATGCCTCTCTAAGGAGTGAAGAATGAGTGAGAACTGAAAAGCGGAGAGAGAAAAAGAAAGGGTTATCACGTGAGCTTCATTCTTTGCTCAGAATTTCATGTTTCTGTATATATAAAAGAGAGAGGCTACAGAGCCCTTACACCACAGCTCAGATGGACTTCTCTGGAGCGCAGCAGCCAGCTTGCTCCGGTGTTACCCATCAGCCATGGATGAAGCTGTCCCTTCTCGTCTAGGCTGGAAAGCAGCTTAGTGCTGTAATGTTAGTGGTATGTTCCTAAGCTGGCATAGGGGATAGTCAGTGCATCATGTGCTAGAGATTTTTAGCATTTTGAGCAATCCTTCTGTTCTTTTCAAGGCTACTTTAAAACACCTGTAAAATAAGCTGAGTTACTTAAAGCTATCCTGATGCTCAAACTTACAGCTGAACTTTCCAAAATAGATTTTACGGCCCTTCAGAGTCAGACACTTAACACAGTTGTTTTATGTTTACTCAGCTTTCCCCATTTTTATTCTGGTTCATCAGCAATTCCTGGTCAAGTTTCCAGACCAAGTCTGTAAATGTTTACTCTTTTTTAGTGAACAGGACTAGAAACAATCAAGTAAGAACCATTCTCTTAGATAAGATTTTGTAAACTCTAGGCATGGCAAGATGCAAGTAGGTGAAATAGGTCAGTTTTCATCTTATACTTTTTTTTTCCCAAGTTTTGGAAACATTAAATGTATTTCCAACTTCCTCTGAGGATTTTCTGCATTGCCTTTCCCCCTGGTTCTTCCTGAAAAATGTGGTGACAAAACAGAAAACAAAAAAATATTCCCATTCTCTTCCAGCATCTCCTTCTTGGCCTCCAGTCTGCTGCTTCCAGCAGGATGCATCCAATCTACTATGCCCACGTGCAGGCTTGGCTGGGGCTTTCCTCTCCTGCATTTCACTTTTGGGCCTGTTCCTCTCAGCTCAGGGTGGGAACAGACATCAGCATTTCCAATGGATTAAAATGCTATTGCCTGGCCATTGCCTTGGATCTAATTAACCTCTGAACCTTGAGAAAACTTTGCCATTTTCTTCTTAGCCATGCTCTCAGCATCCGTTTGCACTGCAACATAAATACCCTGGTCCACCTCAGACTCCTGCTTCAAGCCATTTTCACTTTAACCCCATTCACAAGTGTTCTCCTTTATCAATTTTATATGTCTCATATTGCCATATTCCAGCGTTTCCCTTGCAATCGTCCTCACTCCCGTTCAAAGTCTCTCTTCTTGCTAATGAGCTGGCCCCCTCTTTTCCTATCCATTACTTCCATGGATCTTCTGCAGAGGACAGTAAAGCCTCCCGGCAAGTTGTATTAATTTCATTTGGACATTGCACAGTGTTTTTGAAATCTGCATAATAACTAGAATGAGAAGCAGCCCTGTCATCCGTATCTGGAGCTCTACCAAATTCCCTGAGGTCTGGGAAGCTACAAACTTCAGTGGAAGCTTTCTTCATGCCTGGGGCACTGAAGAAGTCCACCTGGATTCTCCAGTATCAAATGAGAACTGGCTCTGTGCCGTCTTTTCCTCACCTTAGGCAGGAGGAGGGATTTCACTGTCCATCTATTGCTATGAATCTTGAAGGAACCATACCTTTGAGCCCCTATCCCTCTATCAAATATTGTTGAAATTGGCTGACAGTGTCAGAAGCTATTAGGAGGGACGAGGAGGGACGGACAGACACACACAGCAAAGTCCAAATCTGTACTTTGGACTTGAACTCTTGAAAGTCCACGCTGTTTGGTGTATAGAAAGGTCTCATGGGGTTTCACCTCTTTTTTTCTTTAGGAATCAGCAAGCCTGAGCTGGTTTGTAAAAGTTGTTGTTTACTGTTTGCTCCTCCAAATAAACTTTTGCTTCCTTGCTACACCGTGGTAATCTACCTCTGGCAAATAAAGTGGCTCCTGATGATCTCACTGCAGGGCTACTTCTTGTTGTAACAATCAGCGCAGGAGCAGCAGGAGGGGTGTCAGACAGCTTGTTCTCAGCACACCCTGCTCAGAGGAGGGGACTGGAAAGAGGGAAAGAGGGGCTGGGGGAGAGAGGCAAGAGAGAGCATAGAGAAAAGAGAAGACAAAAGACTAACAGCCTTCTTGTCTTTCCTAGATGTTCACAGTTTCCCAGAAAGGACTGAAGCGTGTTATCCCAGCCTGCCTGTGATAAATGCAGCACAGTACAGACGCAGGGATGCCAGGCTCGTCTCCCACAGGAGACAGACAGCAGCACTAAAGGCAGCTGTTGCTTGAAGACCCATAAGAAGCTGCGGGGCTGTTCTTCCTAATAGCTGAAAAGGACTCTCAGCAATCAGAAAGGAGGCATTTCAAGTCCCATCTCACTTTGATTTTCCATCAAGCCCTCTGAAGCATCCAACAGCAGCACACAAAAACTCGTTCCTCGTAGCCAGAGCAGAAAAAAGGGCACACAGACCTTTCAGAGAGGCAGAAGAAAATCAAGGGGAAGAAAGGCTTGGGAGAAAGTGAAGTAGCTACTTTTCTTGCTGGAGTTTTCTATCTTGTAATTTTACCTACAGCAGAACTGTGCAAATTTGCAGTAATGGCTGGGAGACCTATTGTGAGCTACTGAACCTTGTGAATTACAAAGTAATTGGAAAAACACAATGATTTGCACCATAAAGCATTCCTAGTTCATTTACTGGGGTGGCTATAGGTCTGGTTATTTAAAAGAACACTTTGCAATATGCTGCCATACTTATGAGGGGATACCTAGTGAAGGAAACAAACAAATTATGAAGTCCTAATAAAGAGAGGTTTCATTGTAAGTGAGAAGGGCAACATTATTACAGAGGTAAAGATTATGTCTGTGAAGAAATACCCAAAGCCAAATGAGCTGTATTGGATTTTATAAGAGGGCAGATTAATGAAATGACAATTGGGGCTGTTGCACAAATCTTCACTTAGTCCTCTCTGTCTCAGGGAAGCCACCTCCTCTATGCGCAGGTGGCACAAGGCAGATCTCAAGCCCCTGCAGCGGTTACCTGCACAAGCAAGGAGCCTCCTCTGCAGCCGGTCTTGTCCTCCTGCAAGCCATTAGCATGCTCTTTCCCTTCCAGTCCTGACAGCCTTTGGTCTCTTGCTGTTTGGACCTGGACAACTTGGGTCGAGCAGCAAATATAACACGGGGCGCTGGGAATGACCATTACGTTCAGATGACTGCAGCACCTCCATGGAGCCAACGGCAGGAGCAAGGCTTTCGTTTGGGAGGAATCTGGGTCCAGGTGAGGTATTCTGTCACGGTTCACCCCTCGGCAGTTACAGCCGCTGTGCTCTCTGTCCCCGTGCTGGTGCGCGGTTTGCAGGGTAATGAACGTAAAGAGCTGCCGGTGTTAACTCTGCTTCTGACAGATGGATGCTGTTGAGGATGCATGGCACAAAACAGTTCAAAGACAAAATCCTCTGCTATAACACTGACAGACCTCAAAACGAGTAGAGATCTTGTGAATGCACAGCGACGGGTAGAGTTCGCCCCCCCGGCTCCCTGCTGGAGCCCCGTGGGGCTGGATGGAGCCGGCTGCACCACCAGGCGCATCCCGAGTTCCCTGACAAGCCTCAGATCCATTTCAAAAAGAGGAAAAGGTTGCCCTTTGCTTTGTCGTATCTCTCTACTTCTAGCTGTGATACTGATACTCGCCCTTCACACGCTCAGTAATAAATGAGGAACAAGTACAAGATGATAAAAATGTTTATCTTCCCCCTCTCTTTTTTTTTACATTCCTGTGGATTTGCTACAAATGTGCTAGTTAGTGATGGATGAGTTTAATCCTTGCCCTTTTTCTAAGGTCTGTTGATTACTTACTGGTGTTCTTGTAGTTTGCTGATCTATATCTATGAAGGGAATTTTGTAATATCTAATGTCTGTGTTAATGGGATTTGGGGCCTGTATAAATCACCTGACCTTGATACTCACTGTTGAATATGTATTTCTGAGGCAGATAAGTGCCCACAGGCCCTTTGAAAATCCCACATGGCACTTTTTAACCCTCTTATTTTTTTAAACCCTCTATGAGGATCCTCCCTCCTTCTCTCGCCCCCCAAAAAACTGTGAATGCTTTTGGCGCTTGAAGAAACCAAATCTTTCTAATGGTTTTGCCATTGATTCGCTTTGGGTTCTAGTTCAGCTGCCTGCATTTTAAGTCTTTATGTTATTTGTGTTTGTGCTACATTGGTCAGAAAAGACAGGCTGGCCTTACCCCTACATCAGTCAGAGATGTCTGACTCCACGAGGGTGGGGTTTTGCTTTGAAATTGTTAAAAACTCCCATAAGTCTATAGCATTGCAGATGTGCCCATTTTTCCTACTAAATTTTCCTTTTATTATAGGGTTATAAATATAATAGGAGGCTCAATATTTGCAGAGATAGAATAATTTCCCCAGCCTTATTTAATCAGCACTATTAATATTTGGACACAATCCTGGTCCACATAAATCTTCTGAGGCAGACAGTCCCTCTCAACCCTGTTGTGCAAATACGGCAGGCTGACCTTTAAAATAATACTGTAGGAATCACATTTTACATTTATAGCTCTCTGCTTATCCCGAAGGATCCCACACCAGCACAAGATATACCGACTGCCTGCTGGGAAGCGAGGAGCTAAGGGGCCTGCAGTGCCCTACACAGCACAAGGGCAAAGCACGATCTCAGGCATGGAAACCAGCATAACCCAAAAGATGTCTCTGAACCTTTGATTCTGTCTGAGCAGAAATTAATTTCTCAAGGTTTCATTGGGTAACTTCCATTGAACTCAGCTCTGTGGAGCACAAAGGGGAGGAAGATAAAATAAAAGAGGTGAAAACCAGAGCTGGGCACGCTGGAGGAAAACTGCGCTGCCCCAAGTGGAGGCAGGGGAGGCGGTGGGGAGATAAGTCTTTGAACATCAGCACAGCCACTGATCTGGGGTCACTGGGTGCAGCCCTCCTGAAAACACGCTCGGACACTCAGCCACCCTCACAGCACGAGGAGATCTCCGAATGGCTGCAAGGGGAAAAGAGAAATCAGCTTGGCAGGTAGACACAGCTATCCTACAAGCTACTGTGTCCCCTGAGAAACACTTGTGCACCCAGAAGTTTGCCTATTCTTTCTATATGTGACAATAAAAGATATTACTTCTTCCCACACATCTTACTCCAAATAGAAATTAACTGAAATTGAGTGATAGGAGATTTGGTTTTCTTACAACATCAGGTTTGCTACTTGACTCATGAAATAACAATACATCTTGCATAAAAAGTCTGGGGAGGACCAGTTTCTGTCAGATGGAAAAAAATCTGGCTCGGGAGTCAGTGATGCTTCTGTGGAAGCCCTTTTTACATTTAGCAAATAATTTGTATTTAAAGTTTGAGTGGGGATGACTTTGGAAATAACAAGAGAAGATCTCTTCTCATTTTTAGTTAAGTTTGTTACCTTCTCAGAAAGTCCACTGAACATCATTTACATAGAGAAGACATTCCCTTAAGTGGTGAGGCGTAATGGATGCTGTAAGGGTAAAAAAACGTCTTTCCCAGTCACCCAGAGTGACAGTTTACTGAAGACACCCCCATAATAGAAAGCAAATGAAGGGTTTCCATGTTTATATTGGTAGTGCATCTGAGGGAAAGCATAAAGAAAAGCTATGATAAGGGCAGGCTCGGCTGGCTTTCTGAAGTGACAGAGCGCCATTACAATAAGCACTTCCTTAGGAAGCCCCATGCAGCATGGGTTTTGTACGAAAGCACAAGCGGTATTTACCTTCATTAAGACATGAATATCAAACCATACAAACAAACAACGAATGGCACTTTCTCCTTCAGGACTGACATTTTGATCCATGAGGCTGTAAGCACAGTCCCATCCTATACACTTAACCTGAATGTGGATGTTCCTGATGCTCGAGATATTCCTGGAGCTCCTGATGTTCCAGAGCTCCTTATCTCTCCTGGTGAATTAGTGTTGGTCCAGCCAGTCAAAGCCATGCAAAATGCAGTTGACAGCATCATTGCACAGATCAGCCCATAGCACATTCCAAAGAGCTTAAAAGTTATCCAAGCTGTGGAAAACAAATGATACAAGTAGTGTTGCCTGCTGGGTGCGATTTGGATGGAATATATATCAACATCAAGCATATAGCAATTTGATTTTGTCTGGCTGGAAAATGTAGCCTTCAGAATGGAAGATTATAAGAAAAAAACATGGCAAAGCAGGACATATCATGAAACATCTCCCTAGTATTAAAAACTGTTTGAGGGTTGTTATTTTCATAGATCTAGACTCTAACAAAAAACACAGTGTTTTTCTACCCTGAGAGAGCAGCATGGCAGTACAAGACAGGCACATCCTTTTCAGTAGAACGTCAGAAGCAGGAATGCATTAATTCTCACCAAAGTAACATCAATAGCACGTATCTTCACTACCCAATGAATAGAAGGAGAAAATAAACATGATTTAGGCTTTTCAAGCCACAATGGAAACATTATTGGTCTTAAAAAATCTTTTGAATGTTCATATATAGAGTTTTGTTCATATGAACAGGCAGAAGAACTGCCAGAGTCAGTATCTGTAGATACACACATGTATAGAAAGCTTTGCAAGATCTGGGTCTGTTCTTCCCAGCTCTTATAAATTCATATAGACAGGAGGCAGAGGGTATTTCTGACCCAACAGCAAGAAAAAGTTTCTTAACTTTGACTGAATCAAGCACATACTTTTTTGGTGAGAAACAAGCTTCCTTGGTAACAGAACCACTTGTAAACTTTTCAGTCCTGATGTTCATCCATGAGACCTCAACTAAAACTTCATCTTTTATGCTGAAGTACCAAAGAAGACACAGAAATGACATTAACTCCTGTTTGTTAAGATCACACCCGCTTTCAGGATGCACAGCTGAATAAAATGAAAGCTACCTTCATTTACCACCCAAGATGCTGCTGCATTTCAAAGAGGTGATAGCCAAATGCACACAGATGATAAAAAAGAACTGTTCAAGGAATGATTCTCAGCAATGACTAATATTCAATAGTAACAGCCATGAAATGAAAGCAGCGTTAAGTTTTATTAAATAATTTTCCACTGCCTCCACACTGAAGCATTAGCATGTGCAGCAGAGAGCTTAACTAAATTATCAGTTGAGAAAGTAGTGTCAGGAGCTATTACAAAATGTATCAGCAGTAATGAAATTCAAAGTCCATGATTGCTCTTAGAGAAGTTGTTTTATAGACGTGGAAGGGGGGAAAGAAAGGCAATCCTAGTTAGTAGCCAATAACAACTGTAGCTATCAACCTCCTCCACTTCACCCAACTTTGCAGAGTCCCTTGACTGCATACTTACTGTGCCTTGGCATGAGCACAGGACAAACTGGGGGCTGAAAGGCCAAGAGGATCTAGGCATTGCCTCACTGCGATCAAACCAGGATCCTTCCAATCCTTATTACATTTCAAGGCTTCCAGCACAGAGGCGTAAGGGCTCGTTGTTTATTCAGCAAGGGCAGACCTTGCCAGTTGAAAAGGGCTTCCCTAGTACACCGTACAGGAGAAAAAATTGTAGACTAAGTGCACGTATTTCACAGCCAAATCTACTTATTACAGATGTGAAGAAACCACTGGTGGTCCCGTGGTACAGCGATGTTGGCACAGCCAGCTCTGACAGCAGAGCGTGCCACCAGCAAGTGTTGCAGCCCTTGGTTCTCAGCTCAGTTCATAAAGACCCCAGAGACTCCAGTTCCGCTTTTCAGTCAAGAAGGGAACTGTTCCTGAAGCACTTGCTCTACGTAAAACACCTTATGGTTTGGTCTCCCCTGATGCCATCACCCACAGACAAATGTTTGGCCATCATGTCTCTACTAGATATGGTCCTGTTGTCTTCTTTTGACTAATTTCATTTTCAAAACACAAAGGTCTAAGGACTCTAGCTTTATTTTCATGATAAGCTGCTTTGCTGGTAATTTTTCTCAAGGGCTTTTCCTCCTTTCTCGTCATACTTGGGTGCTAGCTATGGGCATCTGAGAAGAGTGAAATGCATGAAGATGAGCGGCAATGGTCAATCAGGCCAACATGCATTTAAAAATACATGGTAGACATGTAAATGAGGGCAATGCAGACAACAAAGAAAACGTACATAACTGTGTATGGAAAAGAGATTCACCTAAAGATTAGATTAAAAATATCCTCAAACAGAAAAACATCAGTTGCATGAGGCAGTTGAGCTAGAATCCATTTTGTTCACACAGCTTTCTCCCCCTTTCTGTTGAATTATGAAGGATTATTAATTATTGCTGCTGACATGGTATTCCCGGTATGGTGCTGTGCTAAATAAACACAACACACAAAATGCAAACAATACAACATGTTTTATACTCTCACCCACCTATATTTCTTCACCTCTTATACACATCCCTCAGAGCAACATGTACAATGCCAGTGCTCACTGTAGTAGGATGAGAATATCATCCATGTGTGACCAGCACACCAGCTCAGTTATGAGAACTGAAGTAAGGGGAACAGTTGAGAGTCCTCCCAGTACAGACAAATAAAAAAAAAAATAAATAAAGGAACATAGTGCAAAAATGTGGCTCACTCACTTTTGTTCCTTCTTGTTGGGCCAGTACCAGTACCTCCTGACGTGCTCTAACTCCCACTGTTTAGTCATCTGAGCTAATTATACATCTACCCCTTAGTTTCTTTCTTTGATCCATTATTTTTATGAGAAACTGAAAGAGTTCAGTCTAGCAAGATATTCAAAGGAAGACACCTTGTTTATGAGCTATAATTATCAGCCTAGAGAGGAGATATTTGAGACTAGAAAATTTGAACAAAAAAAGAAAATTAAAACCAGGTGCCATGTCTGAAAAGTGGTCAGCCACATTCACACTGAAAATAAAATCTAACCTTCATGCAACTAAACATGGGGTAGACCACCCATGGGTATTGTGGATTTATCAGCAACTGAGTCTCTAAATTAGCAAGCACAGCGTTCCACCACAGATTCTTAGACTTTGTGTTGGAAACACTGGCTGGAACTTGCTGTCTATTATTCAGAAGGTCAGACAAGATAGGACTCTCACTTCTGGTTTTAAAATCTTTACATTGCTAACAGCATTCCTTGCCCAATGTTCCCATCCTTACTGGAGCCTCAGCAATTGGCCCAGTAAAAAAAATTGCATGAAAACAAATGAATTTACCACCCAAAAAGATAAATTACAAAGGCTGGTAGGTCAGAGACACTACAAAATACACACAACTTCAAATACAGGCATACTTTGCTAAAATATGAAATGCAAATTACTTTTTTTAGCTCCTCAGCTTCATTCTTAATACCTGCTCTGGGATCACTTTATACGATAGCAAAGAAAGGAAAGATGAGAAGTGAACTCCAGACACTGCAGCTATAGGAAATGACAGTCTTTGCATTGCTGGCTTTTTGCCCTTCCTACTTTCTACCTCCAGGAGTCTGAACTCTCAAGTCTCATTCTGATTAAACTCCATGTGTAAACTCCATCACAAGCACAAGTTTATTCATATTTTCTTGGTGAAAGAAGGAAAAAAAACCAAACCCATGTGTGTATATATATAAAAATATACCAGCAAAATCATAATTCATCTGAGGCTTATGACTATGGCAGACCAGACGAGATAGAGAAGCTTACAGGTTTGCATTGAACATATCTGCCCAGCTCTTGTGACTGGCTACACAGCCTTAGGTGACACCCTGACCTCCCCACAGAAAGGATGGGTCATTCTGCAACCTCACTCCTCTCTCTCATACGCTTGCCTCGTCTGAGCTGTCACGTAAGCCGTGACTCTGCTTTGTATGGTAACGGGGCAAATTGTCTCTCCAGTGCTGCCCACAGTGCCTACACAGTAATTGGTACGCAGCAATGATGAAGTGAAAGCACTAACCAACCTTGTTACCATGAAGAAAGCAGCAGCTGCGCAAGTGCGTTTCTCCACAACAGACCTGGGGATGCCTTCAAGGTGTTAAGAATATTTGTAACCCTTCTTCATAACTAATCATTACTTAGAAGTACAAAAACCTAATCAGCTTACAGAACAGATCTGTCTTGGCCTATTTACACGACGTTGTTTCGCTGCCAGTTACTGCGCCTGAGCTGTCAAAGCAAATCTTCTCCATTCAAGTATGGATGTGCAGTGATGGGCATGTTTGCGCTGGAGCATTACTTATGCAGGCCAGAAGGTCTCCGTGTCCCCTCCACTTCTTTAAGGAGTTCTTCATTTCAGCTATAATTTGGCTGTGCTATAAATACTCAAACCTGGACTCACTTCCCAACCCAGGCGCACTGATTGTCAGTGTATCATTAGAACACACAAAGGTATATAATGCACGCAGACTAGAACAGACCCACTAACTTGCAGAATGGCTGCAGACCACTTGAAAAGTTGTTTAATATTACTAAAACTTCACCTCTCATTCCCTTAAATTCCAAAGCATCGTGGCTTTGTTTCCAACATCATACAGCTGGTACCACCCTGTTCCCAAACACCACTTGACCTGAACTCTTCATAGCTAAAGTATGCAGCCCTGCTGGGTGTTAGCAGCGGACTAGCATCGTTCCTCCTGATACTGACTACCTCCTTTTAGCTCCATGTCCCGAAATACAAGCACTAAATCCAAGCTGTGAATATAATTTTAGTCCCTAGAATGAAAATCATCCATTTTACTTACCCAGAATGCAAATCATCCATTTTACTGCTTACTCCTTCTTCTCGGAGCCTCCTTCTTGCCTGTCACTGAGCAGGGAAGGTCTCACAGTAAACTCACATCCTGGCTTGTTGCCTCTCCTGAACAGCCTGTGCAGAAGTAGCTGAGAGCAAAGCTGTGCCAGAACAATTGCTGAATACTAGACTGATAGGAATGGATCATTAAAATCCCATCTCTCCATTACACAGACTGTTACAGTATCTTCTGACAGATCTGTTCAGAAGAAATAGACTAAGCTGTATCTTTTAAAACCAGGGTGTACCTTCTTTGAACAAATGGAAAAGGATTCAGAGTCACCTAATGGAGAATATGCCACCATTCTTGCTGAAAACTTAGTTTCATTGGGGTTGGTTTCATTACAGTTCTTTACAGTGTCTGGACAGATATGGAAGTGCAGAGAGAAGCTAGATCATTTTGGTTTGATGCTTTGCTGTTTCTCCTCATTTCATGTATTCAGCAGAGACTTCCCAAATTATCAGGTAACTTACAATTTCCCAAAGTAATTAGTTGTGGCAGAGCAACATCTCACCGCTCAGTCCTGGAAACCTTCTTAGGCTTCCCCCAAAATGTTGGGTGTATGATTTGCCACCAACGTGAATTAGCAGAAGCAACATTAATTCAAAAATCAAAGGCTCATTCAAGGATTTAACACTACACTTGCAACTGATTTTTCTGTCAAATTTTTGTATTTGCAATACTTTCTATAGGTTTCTTATTTCAAAAGAGTCCAAAAATGACAGGCCAAACTTATTTCTGCTACAGATTAATCTTTCTGCATTGATAAGGTTTGGGCTAGTGATGACAGAAATTCAAATGAGATGTAGTTTCTTTAGGCTTGTTTTGTAAAGACACCCAAATATCAGATTTCTACATTAGTTGTTAGCGTCCAGACTGGAGAATGCAGGGAAGCAAAAACTCAGTGCAAAACTTGGTTCCATGACATATTAAAGTTCAGATGAATGCCTGTTTTCACTTGAAAACATCAAGTCTCAACTCCTAAGCTTTGAAAAAATTCAGGAACAAAGACTATTTATGACCACTGGATCTGCAATGCTGGTTATGCTCAGTAGTAAGAAATCTACAGTTCAGAGATCAAGCCTGGTCTTGGCAGACCTCTGCCCTGGTCCCTGGTCCTGGTTTGATTCTTAAGAGATGTAAAGAGAAACTGCAGATGAAGTGCATATAACCAAAAAGGTTTGGCTTTTGGCGGAGGACAAGTGCAAGATTTAGATTAACTCCACAAAAGTGATGGGACTTTGTATTTTTTCTTTGCTCTGGCAGCTCTTAAGTCTCTGGTTGTATTGCTATTTTAATTAGTTCTTTGGGGGGCTACAGAGGTCTCTAACTAAGGTATGTTAGGCTTATTCAAGGACCTAATTTAGCCAAAAGTTAGCCAAAACTTAGCCAAAATTAGGTACTCTTGTCATTCCTGTCCTTTCCCAAGCAGCTACTTCTCTTTGACCACACAGAGTACTTGCAGTGCCTACATTAGATGTTTAAGACAGTGGCATAAAATCCTTCCTATCTCCCTCCATGTCCATGGCTGGCAATGATGTAGGTTCAGCATGAATCAGGACCTCTAAGCACAACCATCATACAAATCATGATTGTATTTTTATTTCCACAAAGCCTGTTTTTCCTTTCACAGGAAAGATGCATTGACATAAATTTATAACAACACGGACACATTTGTGAGAATCAATGAATCACTGAATCATAGAATCATTTAGGTTGGAAAAGACCTTTAAGATCATCAAGTCCAACCATCAACCATGCCCACTAAACCATGTCCTGAAGTGTCTTGTCTACGCACTTTTTGAATACCTCCAGGGATGGTGACTCAACCACTTCCCTGGGCAGCCTGTTCCAATGCCTGACAACCCTTTCAGTAAAGAAATTTTTCCTAATGTCCAATCTAAACCTCCCCTGGTGCAACGTGAGGCCATTTCCTCTCGTCCTATCTCCAGCCACCTGACAGAAGAGACCAGCACCCACCTCACTACAACCTCCTTGCAGGTAGTTGAGGAGAGCCATAAGGTCTCCCCTCAGTCTCCTTTTCTCCACGCTAAATAACCCCAATTCCCTCAGCCGCCCCTCAGGAGGCTTGTGCTCCAGAAGAGGTATTGCCTTCCCTCACTTTGGTATACTTACTCTTTCCAAGGGATTAATCTCCACTTGGCTTTGCCGTATGCTGCCTTCCTTGCATGGCCAGCTCATTCACACACTCATTTCAACAGCCACCAGATTGCCTCCCAGCATTAGTTTCAGGTTCTCTGTCTCTTCACTTTACAACTCCCTCTCTGGACTTGGCTGCTTTGTGCCTTATGAAAACAATATGCAGTTCCCTCAAATCTATGTCCCAATTCTATCTAAATTAATCAGCTGGCTTTATTCTGTTAGTTTACTTTGCCCTCTTGGAGAATGGCCTCATCATACCCTTTATTCATGAAACAGATATCATCTCCAGTCCCAGAATATCTTTATATACAGCAATATGTTTTAGCTCCTGCAGAGCTCAAAACATCAGTAGTGTTCTCAGTGAGGTCTTAGGGCAGAACTGCATCGTTTCATAACCCCTGACTCTCGTTACGCTCTTCCAGCCGCACTGCATTATTATACCATTACACTCATCTGCATTGTGCTGAGTATTTGCTGAGCCAAACAGTTATGCATGTGAATGCCATTTGATGGCACGTCTGTAAACTGATTTCCAGATAGCTGTTAGAGGCAGGAGACATCACCATTGAGAAAGGGGGGAAATGAAAGGTTGACACAGTTAAAGCGGTTTCAGAAGTGATCTGGTGAATCTGTGGGTGACATGAGTGAACTGACCATGTAGCTACTTGTTTCACCTAAGCAGCCATAGACTCCTCTGAAAGCCAGTAACAGCAGATGTCTAATTTTTATAGGACCCTTGAAAACACTACCTAAACCCAACATAACACTTTGGGAACTGAAGCAGGGATGGAATATTTTGAAACATTTGGAGATCTTGTGCTCTACAGAGGGAAACCCTGCCATCTTCTAACTCTTCCACCTTACGGCTAGAAGAGTGCAGCTGACACCATGTATCTTGTCCCAATATGCAAATGTTTGCAGCATCCTTTCCTTGGCTTCCACAAGAAGAGAGCAGCCACAGTAACCTGAGCCTATCTACGTGCTTTAGCTGCTCTTACCAACCGCTCACAACGTTCTAGGTCTTCCCACACCCCAGCTACAAGAAAAGTTCCCCAAAAATAAACTCAGTACATCTGAGAGATTAAAAGACCCTCACTTCTAAATGCTAGTGGAGGTTGGTACATCTTGTGGTTGGGAGCTGTTCCATGAATTAAAATATCTGAACTCCACTCCTGGCTTTACTGCAGACCTTCATGACCTTGGGTAAGTCATTTTGCTTTTTCTGTTTCTGCTCTACTGTTTTCTTTTTCATGTGAAAGATCCCTTAGGAATGGATCTGTCTTGCACAATGTGTCAAGATACCTAAGCTGTAGGATCACAGGCTTGACTGGGCAGTACACCTTATTAACAAAGAAAATTGCTGCAAGTAAATGTTTCCTATCAGGACTTACTTAACAATTCAGATTTTATAACACATGATTTTTGCATGAGAATTATCTTTTTCACTTGAAATTAGGCAAAAGAAAAAAAGTCCTGAAGCTCAAGAGATTTGGATTGATTTGTCATTAACATCCACAGGGACATATTGCAAGGTCTGGTTCATATGCTACCTATCGTCTTCCTGACTGTTGCACATTTACAACAGATGGGCTGGACTCACTCAAGACTCACAGCTACGTTGCATGCCCTGATATAGCTATGACAATTGTTCTTAATCCTGTAGGATACCTCTGCCTCTTGTTTTCTAATGTTCTCTGAAAGAACATCATCATCTGCATATCGGCTTTCCACAGTGATCTGACAATGCAGACTAGCAGTCCATGTCCTACCTCCTGTTTGCAGAGATTTTGCTCTGAGGTCAACATTCTGTCCGGTAATTTGTTTCCATCAATGTTCTTTTGTTTACTGCCTAGATAAAGCGTCTGTGGCAAACGCATGCTATTTCATTAAAATCCAGGGAGCATTAGTCAGAAAAGGGCACAGTCATTAAGCAAAATCATTGGAAATATGTTCATCTCTCCCAAATGCACAATAATTTTTTCTTACTGTGACTTATGCATTATGAACATTGCAGCGGTTACTCATGGAACAGGTTCACGCTTACGTATCTTAAGGCATACCTTATTCCAGTTCACTACAGGTGACTCCTAAAGCTCCTAACGGAGAAAGAAATTAGATTTCAAGGACATTTTTGGAAGATATCCTGAGTGACCTAAAAGGCCTTTTCCTTCTGTGGATTACCATCCTGACGCTGGAAACTGCAGGTTCCTGGCGTAATGCTCTCTATGAAGACAGATAAACTGCAGACTGAACAGAAGCAAGCAAAACTTCACAGTTACATAGAGGAATCAATGCATAGAAACAACCAATATATAGGAATGAAACTCTAGTTTAAACAAGATCATTAATTTCACAGGTAGAGCAAAGTGTTTTTGCTTTAAAGGACTTTCTACCATATATCACCTCCAAGAGCCCAGGCAGTGACCAGCTTCCAGCACTTGTTCCCAGGACGTAATCTTCAGCAGGGACATCAGAGGTGACTGCTCTTTCTTCTTGAAGATCCCAGTGACCTTCAGAATCTTAACATAAAAATTACATCTTTGTTCATGCTGTAGTCTATACAAGTCATTTTAGTACTGATAAGGAACATTTAAACAAAACTAAAATAATTGGCACATTGCTGGGACTTAATAAAAACGTCAGCATTAACCACAAACATGCATGTAAGTTCTACAGGTCATCTGCAGGAGCAGATGGTGGTAGCTCACTGAGTCGGTCCCTTATAGACATGCACAATTATCACCTAAAGCAAGTACTATCCTGAAACAAGGGAAGAGCAATAACCATTTTTGGCTATTTGCTTTGGTTATTTTTATTACTGTCTTATCTCTGAGGTGCATGGAAGATAAGCAGGTATGTTAAATAGTTACCCTTATGTGGGCAGTAGAGCAGCAGCCTTGATGAAACCCTGAATACATGATCTGGAATCACACCTCTGTAAAAGACTTTTTGATCACACATAAGCAAAAGAATAGCCATTTCATGTTCTTTCCAGAAGCTGATAAATGAGGAAAACCCATGCTTACATCCTCAGGGACCTTCTTAAATAAAAATAGAAAAGCTCCAACAGCAACATCACTACATGGTGTGTGTAATCTACTTAAGCACTGTATAGGGATTGTCTCTGATTCCAAAAAAATGCTCTTGACATAACTTACAGATATTTTAAAGACTGGTGCCAATGTTCTTGAAAGGATTATAAACTGTTGCTGCCTACAGTTTGGCATTTACCCCAGCCACATGGGAAATCTCTTTAACTGTCTGAAGGAGATCAGAAAAAAAAAAAAATCAAGCGCAACTCAGCTGACACATTCAAAGCTCTTGGAAACTAGAGTCAAGTAAATGCAGGACAGCAAGGAATGCTCACAGAACGGTTATAACCCATGCACTGCTGCACTTACAGTGCACCTACCATAGAGTAGCTCCCTTCCAGCATGTTTCGATATCACAACAGTTAGTGCAGGCTCTCTGTCCTCACCCGCACCTTTCTTGGACATGTTGAAGTGCCTGCTGAGTGAGTCCAGTAGAGTTATGTCTCATCCCACCAGTATACCTCACCTATCTGGGGTCCATCTACCTGAGCTGCAGTCACAGCCGTGACCGCGGCACAGGCGCGTACCTTTCCATCAGTTCAGCGAGCAGGCAAATGTCCAGGGCTGGCTTACTGTGTCACTTGTTAGGAGACAAAAACATACACAAGTGACTCAGAGGTACTCCACCTCCTACTCTGGAGTGCCTATTCTCCTACCGAATTCCCCTCAGAGGACATCTTCTGCAGTCCAACGTCAAAAGCAGTAATGCAGCAAAGTTTTATGTACTGCTGATTGCAGCCAAAGGTATCCGGCATGAGATTTTCCCTCTGTCTACTCTAACTTAAAACTGAAAGGCTGGATTTCCCCAGCACCTTGGGACAAGTCAGAAACTATTACCTCAATACCAGTGCAATTACACCTGTGCGAAACAAGAGCTTAAGAGCTGAGAATGAAGTCTTTCTATTTCAGGGAACAGCCTTCAGCAGGTCTTCTGTGCAGGGATATTCGGCACAGAAAATTGCCCGGTGGCCACAGAGACTGGAAACTCCATTTTTGCCTTACTCATAGAAGGGATTAATATCGTAAGTCTAAAAAATAAGCAAAACTCTAAATTCTTTAATTCACATGAAACAATCAAGGTGAGAGTTCTCTGTGAAAAATACTCAGGCACAGCTTGACTTCATAGCCAGCATACAATAGAGTGAAGATATGTGACCTGTTTGGAGAAAAATGAAGTATGTATTGTCTTTCCAGAGTGTGTAAAAAGACATTTTTCTCAGGTTCCAGAGCTAAATACGATACATAGGATTGTTTGGTTCAGTCTTTAACAACACTTTTGGGTATGATGAAACCTTAGTACCTATCTATTTTTGGGAAAAAAAGGTTTTGCTACAGTCCAGATCTTATAAAATCATACTTCTTAAAATTCCAGTTGAATTTCAGACATTCGAAAAGTTGAGTAAAATTACATGGGTGCACTTTTAGGCTATTATCCACATAAAAGCTCAGTTACAAACAGAAATGTGGCATCAAAATTGACTTGATGTCTTTTCTTCTAAAGCTGTTTCTAATGTAATAAACAGAAACATCATTCATGTGTTTTAGTGTTGAGAACCATAGAGATAAATTGTGTTGAGAAGGGTTAATCTGAGATGATACAAAGTTCCCAGACTTCTATAAAGGAAAAGCAATAATATCATCACTTACTTTACAGAAATACACAAGAACTCCAAACATAAAAGTAATTAATATCTGTAACCTGCTTCCTTATTCTTTTCCTCTTTTTAAGATAAAAGTATGATAAAAAATCGTACTTTACTTGCAGCATTCCCAAAATGTGGATTCACATTTCTCCAAAGAAGGTGGATGGGGAATGGAAAGGCGACAAGGAGATGCAGAGGGAAAATACGACATTATTCATGAGTCTTCCCACTGTTGTTCTTCAGAGCTTTCTTCAGCTGATCCTGTCTAAAACACTAACAGCAGGTTTTGCTGGTACAGCTGGCCAAATATCCACCTGACTTCAGGTACAGCCACAGCAATCCATTTCAGCAAAGGAAACCCTGAGTTTTAAAAGTACCCAAACACAATTCCCCCTCTCACTGCCGTAATCAGCAACTATACATTGGTCACAGCGTGCTTCTTGGGTTTATACCCAGATGCCTCCAAAAAGGAGGTGCATATAGTTCGCCTGTATGCTCAGGCTTTACAAAAGGGATATAGATTTGCATTTTAGCCCTAAAGAGACAACTATTTTTTTGAAGTACGGAATGCTCCAGTGGCTTCACTTCAAATACTGAGCATTCAGCAACATTCCTCTTCCCAGGGTCACGCAAAGTTTATCTTTCCAAATCACTCAGTGCATCTATAATCAAACCGCATCTTGGCTTTAGTCCTTAGGTTTATATCTTACTGTCTGTCACTTTGTTCACAGGTTTATAGGAGGTCAAAGCCCCTTGTCCTTCACATCTTCTCTCACTGAAAGCATATCTAGTTAAAGCCAAAAGACGACTGATGGAGCTTCTCATGCATGACTAGAAGATCTAAGATAATTTCACAAAATCGGTGGCAGGACGTTTTCCATAGTGGTTTATGTTCAGCTGCCAAGTGGTTACTCACGCAGATTAGCTATCTAATAAGTAAAAGTGTTTCAAGGGATGCACTCAATAGCCCTCCAGATCATTATATTAAAAGTTGTAATGATGTTTCTGGTCGAATTCAGTTCTTGCTGTGAAAGCTATTAAGTTAATCAAAATATGAGGGAACCCACCATCTACTTTTAATTAATAAATGACAAGTTACTGTGTAATCAGCAAGATTCTGTCAAGGTTAAAATTAAGTGCTCATCCCATGACCCAAGAGCACAATTTTCAACTGAGGATCATGCAGCAATGGTGGCAAACGAAACCTGTATTTCCAAGCATAAATGTGACTGTTTCTGCAACACTGTAATAAGGTGGCCTTGAGCTCACACAAAAGCTTTAAAACAGTAAGGGTACACTGCTTCAGAAAGTATTTAAAAGTGTGTTTAAAATTAAGCACATATTTCAGTCC
The DNA here is from genome assembly GCF_947461875.1 of Haliaeetus albicilla. Lineage (NCBI taxonomy): Eukaryota > Metazoa > Chordata > Aves > Accipitriformes > Accipitridae > Haliaeetus > Haliaeetus albicilla. The sequence continues at coordinate 12,853,933 of NC_091504.1, read as the reverse complement.
CATTAAAATGAATGCTTTTTAAACCTATCCTTGAAGCTAAATACACATATCAGTAGTTTCCTGATTAGACTGGATTTAAATGATTTTTCAGAGCAGGGGTTTGAGCGCCCAAGGAATGCAGTAGCATGGGCAATGGCATCCAGAGCCCACCACTGTGCAGACCCACCTGTACAGATCATTTTACATATCGTATCCAGTTCCAGCCCAAATCTTTGCATAATCCTGCAAATGCCTCTTCAGGAGTCAGTTTTGCCTATATCAGTCACTTTGTTAACCTGAAGACAGCTGCTACCTTCTGTAAAGTGAATGACATATCCGTAGGCTGGAGACTAATATTTATATTACCTTCAGTGACTCACAGGAAAAATTAAACAGTCTCTCTTTCAATGGCTTAATTTCTTTGACTCACAATTTCAAGTCAGGGTTCTGCATCAACCATTCATTGCAGGTACTCCTCAGGTTCAATGATGGCTCTGTAGAAGTCTCTGAAGTAACTGTATATACTTTTAACATCATTCTTACAGTTAAAAAAGGTAAGAAAAGGCTTACACTTACTCACAGTGAAAGACTGGGAACATGAACTTTTCTTAAACAGAGAACAGAGCAGCAGAACAAAAGGCAGAATTGTCCATAGGACCACCAGTACTGGTGAAGAACCAGACCTTGTTGTGACTCCATTTTAGATAATCAAAATATTTGTTCAATATGAGGACCAAAACCCTGACATCTATAATGTGATAAAACTCCTGCACAGTGCATCCTTGCATCACAAGCTAGCTGGGCTATATAATTCCCTGCACCCAACACGTGAAGTTCTCTATCACAGAAAAATGTGTTATTGTACGAATCAGCCTTAAAACAAGAAACTTGCATAGAATTCCCATTCACTTTGAAAGGAACTTACACATCCAAACAGACTATGTTTATAGGTTGAGCTGAATTAAAAAAACTATATTCTTGCATTTGAAAAAATTCAAATTGCTTTGAAAAGCAAATCAAGTTCCGGAACTGATACTGGAAGATATTTAAAATTTAAAGCAGATAGATAAATTTTGCAACTGATTTCAGGGACACTTATTAAACACATCCTGCAAGTCAAGCACATATTTAATTATCTTGCTCAGTCATGGGCTAAAATTATTAGGTCTCTGATGTCTGGGGGAACTTGAAAACTCATCAACTCTTCTGGAATAAAACACTAATATTTTTCCTCCAGGTTCAAAGAAACTAGAGAGCAATACCAACTCTACATTCAAATCAGAGCATAAGGATTAGGCAAAGGTAGCTATTATCTCTCTATGCAAAGCATGATCGTAACAAAGGAGATTTAAAGAAAAAAAATCTTCCATTTCAGTAAAATTTTATGAGGACATGAAAAACAGTAAAATCTTTATCTCAGGCACATTATGCAACATCATACTCCTAGGAGCATTCTTCTCTTTGATTGGTTTTACAATATTCTTATTCAAGAAACCATTCTTTTCAAAACATTAAATCTGCAGGTTACATTCTTATCTCACTGCTTTTTAAAAAACAGTAATTCTGTTTAAGAGATGTCAGTGCTTTCTGGTACACCAGAGTAGATCAGGTAATATGCAATATGTTTTATTGGCCCAGTTTTCAAAGTGTTGAAAATCAATAATTCTCACTGATTTTACCTTGGTTTGAGAAAACAATGCAGTTTTTATTTAAGCCAATAGCAAATCTCCCACTTACTTTATAGTGTAATATTGGGACTTAGATCTGGCAGTGACTGTGGTTTTATTATTAGGAAGTCATTTGGACAATATTGATTATTCATAAGCTTATGGTGTATAAATCCAAAGGAGTACAAAGTACAGCTCCAACTTATTTGTAAATTCAAACAAAAACATACTGCCACAGCCGGATACAAATTAAAACATCAGCTCCCAGGACTGTATCGCATATCGCACAATATTCAATATTGCTTCCGCGTCTCAGCACTGGGAGAAGTATTCTGTCCCAATACCTGTCACTTCCGGCTGTGAAGATAACCTTGAAACAGCACCCCTTATCAGGGCAATAAGTGGGTTTTAAAGCCAAAGAACAGCTTTTTCTTTCTAAACTTGGGAATTTTTCAGTAAGTCCCATAATTCTGGTATCCCACCTAGAACGGGTCAAAAGTTTTAAAACAAAGGTTTCTTTCCAATAAGAACAGTTTTATTAACATTAAGGCTTCTTGTATCACACTTAACGTTTTCGACACTCCCATTTTGGAAAAAAAAGGCATGCCTTTTTAAAACATATCATCATTTTGGCAGAAATATTCCTGAAATATAATCAACTTTTAATTAAAACAAAGTGGGTATTTTCCATATCATGAACTTTCAACGTTTTCCGTATGGTACAAAGTCAGGTTTACACTTTCTAGCTCATCCCCCGTCAATGTCATTGTGCAAACATCACCCCACCGTCTCTGAAGACCAGAAGATCAGCAGCCAGCACCATCGTGCTTACCTGCATTTACCAACTATTCAGATGCTGACAGAACGGATGGCTCTGCAAACCCTTTGTGAAAAATGTTGTAAAATTATGGAGACATGAGAAAGCCTTAGTTTTTTCCTTTGTTAAAACTTCTCCTGTTCCTTCTTTTACAACGATTTTTCCCCTTTCCCAGCCTGACAGCATGTAGAGTAATTGATTACCGATTTGATCTTCTTTGCTACAGACCTGCTTGTTAGAGTACCTTTGGAGAAAGTTGTTTATTTCTCTGGAAATTATAAATACATTGAGAATATGTTTTTTCCACAAAACGTTCTGCTGGGAGGTCAAATTCCTGACATTTCTTCATTTCCTGATTCTCTATCATATACTTCAAAGGTGCTGATTAACGTCAGCCACATCATGGCATAATTAGAGGGATAGTATTGGGTCTGAGTGGATTTGATTGCTCTAAAAAATATTTCCCTATCAGCTGTTGAATTCAGGAGAGGTATTTTCTTTTGCCTCTCCTGGAAACCTGCCTTTTTGGGGTTTTTTTGCTTTCATAAAGCAAAAAAAAAAAAAAAAAAAAAAATCCTAAACTGTCCTTCCCATTTCTGAAGCAGGTGATTGCTCCTTTTCTGAGGAATTTGTTTTTAAGTTCAAAGGTAAATTGACATGGAAATGGTACCTGCAGGCAATTGCTCAGAGCTGGACACTCCTGCTGCCAGCCCTAGAAGAGTCTCTACAGGATATATTAAAGGATAATAAATATTAGCTCATTCAAGACAGAATGCAAGCATTATGCAGAAGTTCTGCAAGGAGGCCGTAGAAATTTATTTCATCTTTACAAAAAAGGTTAATTACAAAGCCTTGGGAACACACTTATTACTTACTACAAGCAATAAAAAGCCCATCTTGGACTCAGTGGTTTAGCCTGAAGATTAAGCTTTCTACTAATCAAATTTTGCAGCTGAAGAAACTCTGACGTGGAGAGGAGACATGGGGGATCCCACCTGCTCCCAGTGACCTGCCTGAGGAAGGTGTCCCCAGCACCCATCCTGCCCACTGCTCCTGCCAAATGAACATTAGGGGATGCAGCCAGCCCAAGGGATGGAGCCAGCTGAGGCCATAGCCCGCTGTGACCTGGAAATCTCTGGAAATGAGCACAGCCCCTCACTGCACGAGCTCTACGGGCACCGAGGATCACTCCTAATGCCAAGCACAGCCTCGGCTTTTACTGAAACTTGTCGGGCCAGCTTGACTTCGCTGCAGCATTCCCGCCGGCTCAGCAGAGCCCTCTGACAGGTACTCTGCAGAGATTATGTACGACAGACTTCAGCGATCAGGTTTTGGGACAGCTGAGCAGGCTGACAAGAGGCACTTGAATAATTCAGTCAACTGGTTTGACCAAGCCAAACTCCGCTCTTCTCTCTCTCCCTATTCTCCGCTTACATCGCTTCACAGCGTGGCCGAGTTTCGTGGGAAGAGCGTTTGTCTGGCTTTGTTTTTTGTCAAAATAATCTTCACGAGCCGTTGAACGTGCCACTTTGGTTTGCTGCTGTGCTGGTACCCAGGGACAAGAGCACCTGGGGCAGGTCGGCGGCGGGGACCTGGGCAGCCGGAGCGCGAGGCAGCCGCGCTCTGTACGGGGACGGCTGGAAGCTGCGAGCCCTGCGTCCGCTCCTGCAGCGCTGCGGGCAGCTGATGCTTCTACCCTTGGAAAGGTCAAATGCCTCATAACAGGAGCATTAGAAACTCAGCCCCGTGCTCTGCAAAGCGCAGCCCCAGCCCCATAATTCACATCGCAAACACCACGGTGTGAATGCAAATCTGCTGTCCTGAGGGAGCCACGGGCACCGCGGAAAAGTCAAGCGGTTTTATTCCTTCTTTTCCTGTCATTGCAAGGATGAAATCCCACACCAACAAAATTAATTTATTCCTTTGATGAAGGCAATAACCAGAAGAGAAAAACGGTAGGAAAAACAAATCTGACCTTATGACATTTCTGACACACTGACAAGAATACAAAATGGCAAGAAGTCCTATTTTTAAAAGCCATCAGCCTGCTGCTGTCGGACTGCACTTATGTCAGCAGTAACCCATAGCAGCTTTCTGGCTCGGCTAGCTCTTCCGTGGCACAAAACTGCCTCCATAACGTTCACTTGGAGCAAGAAGTTGGGCTACCACCTAAAATCGCCACAACTACCTATGCCTCCCTTTTAAGGTCTCTCTTAGGGAAATTGAAGTTTGTGGTTAAAAAAAAATCCAGTTTCCATTTTATATCTGTGTGCTTAAAATTAGCTATGACTGATTCTGCTGAGGACTCCAGAGCTGTAAAGGATAGAAACAGAGGAAGGCAGAACCAAAATGCAAATAAAGAGCCAAGGCGTATAGGACTTACACACTCACAGAAAGATGGAAAGCTTGAAAGAAGTCTTTGTAAGATTAGCCTCATGCCCTTAGATTGCAAATGAACAGTTATAAGGAAAACTAGTGTTTTCTTGGCGTGTCCAGGTTAAGAATATATTTTTAAAGCTTCAGATTGATGAAGTCTAGTCCACTCACTTTAAGCAGGAAAAATTCTTTTTTAATTACTCAAAAGAAAAACCCAATCATTAATAACCACCAGGAATAATAAATCAGCCAGTGTAATCTCATTTCCATTACCCTTATTAGCTAAAGAGATTGGTAGATTAAACCCAATTTCATTCTTCCAGAAATAAATATACCATTATTTTTAGCCTCATTTCCCAAGACAGTGAAGTCAATGCACTTGGGCTGCCTGCCTGTTTGTCCACTCTGATAGATTTTGAGCCTGCTGGCCGATTTCAACTTAAATTAACGCAGACATAGTGGTTTCAGAGATGTTAAAGTCATACCTGTGTTGTGAACAATCTCGGGCCAGGAAGGACTCAGACAAATGCCCCCACTTTTAAAGGCAGTAGCAATGCAGTGTGAGACCTAGTCACCTCATTTCACAGAAATGGACAGTGGATACAAGAAGTTGCATGGCTGGGGACAGGGGGAGAGAGCGAATGTAGGACACGTGAGGACATAGAGAGGGCTTAGAGGTATTGCATGGAGGGGTCAAAGAAACATCAATACGTAACTACAGAATACTGCAAGGAGGTGAGAATAAATAAATAAATACACCCAGAAGCAAGAGGGTTCACTAATTCCACCACTCCTGGAACAATTTATTACTAATTCTTCACTCATCCTGATGGTTTTTTGCTGCACCAACACCCATGCAATAACCCTCAAGCAACCCAAACTTCAACACAGGAGACTGTTATTGGAACTGAGGGGAGTACTCAGGCTGGTGTTCTGGCTAAAACCCTTTGAAAATTTCTGTTCTGTATCTGGCATCTGTATATGTTAAAGAAAAGCAAAGGTTACATCCAGACTCTGTTCTTACTGCTAACCTGGAGGGCCACCGCCACCCAGCAGCAAGCCGGGAACAGAGCTCGAGAGCAGGAATGGTTTGACTGGAATGACAGACACAGGCAGAGAAAGGACTTGACTACTTTGGAGAAGCATCCTTCCTTAAAGAGATAACCTTGAAGCCTGGCAGAGTGAGCAGCCGTTGCTTTGCTCACAGAACAAGGAGCAGACCTGACGGGGTCCCCTCCTCTCTGCTTGCAGCTGTATTGCAAACGCTCATCCTTTATCCCTTCTCCTCTTAAGTGAGGTTTTACTTGTGACTAGTGCTGAGTTAGCGGTTTACTGCATGCTTGTTATATGCAATCTGCAGAAGACAAATTGCCTAGCACACAGGCTTAATCCCATCTGCCTTACATAGCTTGAGTGTATTATGTAATAGAAGAAATACTATAAGATAATCTTCAGAGATACAAGGGTAGTATAACTAACACGATAACGCTATCAGTAAAAGCTTTGCAAGTATGTGTAGCCATTGTAGAAGCTTAGACTGAAGTTCACTTTAGTTATGTTAACAGATAAAATGGATGGAAAACAGTGGTGGAGAGAAGATTCAGGAGAAAGAAAGTATCTGGGGCTTTCCCTGGACAGAGGACAGAAAGCCCACTTTTAGTCACCAAATAGCCACTAGATGTATTTGTGATTTTATACAGGATAACTTATTCTCATAGTGTATTTATTTATCCTCAATAGATCAGATTAATTTAATGTTAATAATATCCAAATACCTAGATGCCAAAAAAATCTTCTGGGAAAATTTCCTCAAACTATCCCTAAATTCCCACAAACTGGAGGGATAGTTTTTAGCAAGCTGATGAGTGGGTCATGTTCTCTGAAGAAAATTCCTAATCAGTTGATTACAACATATTTTATGTTATTACTAAAATATTTACCGAATGAATATGGTGCAACATATGCTTCTGTTTGCAAAAATCCCCTAAGGCCAAAAATAGGTTATGACTTAAAAATAATATGTACCACATTGGAATTCAATGTAATATACCCTGACCAAGACCCAGTTAGTAAGTCTACTTGACTTACCGAGGTGTACTTACTATGAGGTGTCACACTTCTATTTTTAGCAATAAATTACAGGTTTTTTCTGGGCATTAGCAATGACTACTTTCTTTATGCATCAATTATATAACGTGACCATCCATTTACTAAGTAAGATGTTTTATATACAATCTGGTGACACTGTTTATGGCAAATAATACTGCAAAAATAATGACCAGCATTACCCAGAGGTTGTGCTGGAATGGCAAGGCGTGCTTTACATAAACACCAAACTTCTCCTGGGTGCCTTTCGGCTGCAGTAAACCAGTAAAAGAGGGATGACAAAGTGATCGCAGTCGCAGCATAGGAGCCAGCTATTCCTACAGTCACTTCTATGCTCTCCATGGTCAGAGCACTCGTGGTTGACAGTATTGGACTTGTACCAGGAAAGAAAAGCCTTTGATCAGTCCAACAGGGAAGGAATGAGCAGAGCCCATTTAGGGAAAAGACAGCACTCACCTTGAGTGTTGAATAGCCCAAGGAAATAAATGAGGAACAGCCCAGGAGCAAGAGAGTAGTCCAAAAAGAAAATGTAACAACAGTACAATTGCTTGAATCTTACCATTTTAACAGTTGAACAGAACTGGAAGTGTAAGGGTATAAAAGGCCCCAACCACCAGGAAAACAGTAACAATCCCAGCATCAAGGTGGTTCCCAGTCTGCCTGGGAGAAATGATGTGGGGAGGGACCGCGTGGGACACAGCGGCTGCTGGGTTTCCTGTGCCTTGGCTCATCACCAGGGATGGGAAGCCACTGTGAACATGGAGTGAGAAACTGCAAGAAGAAAGAAGAAAGTCAGCATTTACAAACTCACAGGGAAATTCTTCATAAGGACTTGTCACATCTCTAGCCAAAGTCTGCTGCAATGTCCTTTTTTGGGGTTTTTATTAATCCTGATGTTAATCATTATCACATCCTGCTTTCTGTAGTAATTACAGCGGACAAGAGAGATGAGCCTGAAACATCAACGGATGCAAGTAGCACGACTTTGGGGAGCTCCAAATCAATTCTTTTTAGCATGGGCTTATCTTGAGCAAAACAAGAGAAATTTGTTAGCAAACAAATGCAACGGAGTGTGAAATGCAGGTTGTCAAGTAATGTAGATGAGGTAGTCCTTCAAGGAGGACACAACACATTACAGAGTGCAAATACCCAATCTCTCACTAAATGAACTGGATCTGGTGTAAAGTCAGAGCATGGTGTTCAGCCTAGACCAAGAAAGAACCCACAACAGCTTAAATACATGCTAAATGGATTACCTGGCCAACATGCCATTTCACACGGTGCCAGCTCATCTTCAGCTGGCTTCTAACATGTGACAAAACACAGGCAATAAATTCCAGGACGCCAGCATAACATCCTGCATGACACCCACAGCACTGAGCAGCTCTAGCTGCTGTCAATTCACACAGTATAATAAATTCAGACTCGTTTCTTTTTGCTTTAAGAGGCGTTTGACAACCAAACAGCAACCTGCTGAGATGCTCTAAACCATCCTAGCCAGGACTAAAGCGAGGATGTGACTGAAGAGCCCTCCTTACTCTAAATTTTGTAGACTTCTGCCACATTTCTGTAGACTTTTGCCAGCTTTGTTATCAGAGACGTGCACATATGTAACAAAGCTGGAGACCCGATGCGCACCAGTGTGGTACTGTGCTGCTGAAAGCATTCATGGCTCTTGTTTCTACCTCTTCCGCAGCTGTATCTACAACTTGCAGTTCAAGACTTCAGATATTCAAATCTAATAATTTCACTAGTGTCTTACCAACAATCGAGCACTTTCTGCACTTTTTTGTCTAGCAGGATACATTATTTTCAAGAAGCAAAAACTTGTCTTTCCTTGACGCAAGGGAGTTATACAATCATTTAAAACTAAGTAGACTATCCCTAAAATGATGGCGTCTTTTACAGTTGCACTGCTGGTCACTCTAGACTGGTGTACAACGGCTTTGCTAGCTGCTTGCAAGTAAGACCTTGTCTAAATGGAGAGGAAGCAAAACCTTAGAACAATTTTGTTGTAGGAGAGCTGTTATAAATTCATGGAAGCACAGCAGAGATCAGACTGGGGCCTGTCTTGTACGGCACAGGTTTGCATGCCATCCATGTAAGGCTTCTTAAGGGACCATCTCTTAAAGTCTAAGAATAAGAAAAGCACACTGTCATTGCCTCCTCGGAGAGAATGTGCCCCGTTCTGCCTGTTGCCATTCTCCAGTAATGCAGAAATACCGTGTGTCAGAGAGAATAGCTCCACATAGCAAAGTAGGGAGGTAATGGGGAGAGGGTGCAAATTAAACTCAACAGCACTGGAAGCTGTGCAGCACTCCGGCACCTACTTGCAGTAAATCCTACAAGGATACTTGTAAATGGTTTTGGTTTATTTTAGTAGGAATGATGTAATAGTCAAATTGGTTTTGCACAGATCATTGTTATAATGAGGTAGCAAGAAAAGGAGGAGGGATTATGCCCCCTCCTGAGCCTCCTGTAATTAAGTTAATTTTATCAGGATAACCATTACCTGGGTGTACCCAGCCCTGTGAAGATCTTTCTTTCATACATTAGTGAATTATGTTTTAATTCCTCATTATCACTGATGGAAATAATATGCAGAAACCCATGCACACATAGATAATACGAGACTTTGCACCCGTCTTTGCCAGCTGCCTCCTCCGCGGAGTTACTGTGCTCTCTGCTGTCCCCAAGCACCTGAACAGCCAGCTCACAAGCTGAGCTCACTCTCCACATTTCAATTAACAATTTTGTGTATCATTACCTGCACTTAATTTATTCTTGATCTTTGGCTTCTTAATACAGAAAAATGCAATAATGAAGTGCCAGCCAGAGGGCTGTTTTTGTCAATAGATTATTCAGTATGTTTTTCTATTCCAAATTTGAAGCCCTTAAAAGTGCTCCTACTCCACTGCCTATTGAATCCTGTGGATGTTTCTTAACTCATCTACTTCTCCTTGCCTCATTCTGTTACAGACCCTCCCTGTCGGATAAAGTCATCAGGTCTTTGGATAAAAAGAAGCAATTTCTTTCGCTTGATTAACTGCATGACTTAATGCTATCAGCTGTGTTAGGGGACAGAAGCATGAAGCAGGCTATCAGGGAATCAAAGTCAGCCACAGCCACACAAATCTCTGCAGCAGCACCGTGAGGTTTGAATAATCAATTGCACATTCCCAGGGACTTTGCCTGCAATAATAAAAATATTTTTTGTAGCTTTCAAAGGAAATAGGTAGATTGACAGCAGAGGGAAAAAAAATCCTATAGCATCACTTTTTACATTACTTGCAGAGCTTGAGATGGGTAAGGTGCAAATTTTGGGGAATCCAGATGTGAGAATCTGCTATTAAGATGATATGTGTAAGTAACTGCAAGTATTAAAATGAAAGAAGTTAACATTGGCTCTATCCAGGTGCAACTAGGCAGAAGAGCATCCATCGGAAAGCAAAATTCTCAGCTGCCTGAAGCCTGAGAGAGTCCTGCCAAGCTTTTCACTAACTAATAACTCAGAAAGCGCTTTTTAAGTAAGTGTGAGGTCTAAGCCAATGCTAATCTGCTAAATGGTTGTTAAGTGTTTGAAAGAGAGCTGCCCACCACACCAGGAAGGTGTTTTGAAGTCCCAGAGAGCAGCACAGTTATACCAGCAGAGGTACATCAGCACATGTTGAACGTGGCATGGCAAAAACCTGAGCTTTCCCAGGACCCGAATGAGAGCCACTGCAGCAACAAGGCACTCAGCCCCTTCTTCACCAGCCGCCTGCCTTAACACTGTGTTCGTTTATCTTCAGCTGCAGTGAGGTTCAGAAATTTTGCTGGGGAGGAGATAAAGTGGAGCATGCTGGCCAAGTCAGATAAGGCTTTTGCTTTTAAATCAAGCAGTTTAGTTCAAATCACTAATAAATGCAAGCTATTTTTGTCCAATGGCATTCATCAGTTGACTCTAGTACATCAGTATCCGCGTCAAAACTGTCATACGTGGTAGATGTCTCAGGAAAAGAAACCAGGACTGATAGTCTGATGAAGCTAACTAGGGCTTCAGAGAAACTCTTGAAATTTGGAGTCCAGGCCAAACACGCAACTTCATAAGCTCCTGTCTGAAATTAAAACCCTTGTATGACCTCAGGCAGAAAAGCCTCCCAGAATAAACATCACCATGACTAACAAGAACGTGGAGTGAACACAAAGTAATTAAACTCATCGTATGTCAAGGAAAACCTGACTGATTGCTGTAATTCTGATTAGTTGCACCCCTGCCCTGGAGAGCATTAGCATGAGAGCAGAAGATAACCTTGATATTTCAGTAAATATTGAAGCTATCTGTTTAGCAGCGTGGGTGAGGTTATCAGCCCAGAAGAGGCTTGTTTCAGCTAATTATCACAACCTCTTCCCCTCCTACTGCTGATACATCTGGAAGGGTGGAGGTATGGTTTCCCCATACAAGAAAGCAGTCCAGTCTTGGGCGCTCCTGAGCAACTGCTATTCTTCATGCCTGTTGAAGACACTTCTTTCACCCAGCTAGATGGTACAGTAACTTACTCCACCCTCCGCAGCAACTGCTTTCCAGAGATTAGGACTTTCAGCCCTTTTTTTTTTTTTATTCACCAAAAGAGTTTACATCTCTAAGTCAATTCCCAGCCCTGCTGCAGTTCAGCCATTTGGCAGGAGCACAGCAAACCTAACGTTTGGGAAATTCATATATATATGAAGTTCCCAAGTAAGAGATATTCATTATCCGAAGCCCAGCCTCCAGGCCTTTTTCTGAGATGCTCAGCTCCAGCCATCTCTCATGCTGCAGGAAGAAGGAATAGGTCTCACTACCCAAGTAGATTAACTCTCCAGAGCTTTTCTAATTAGAGACACCAGCTCCATGCCAAGGAAATGTGCTTGCTGCAGCTTATTTTAGCTCTGCAGTTCTGACAAACCAGTCACTTTTCTTATGATCTTGTGTAATTGGAAGACAAACTTTTTCTGAATAATGAATGCTTAGAGATACCACTGCTCATGAAGCAATGTATTTTCATGATAAAAATAGATCTATAAAATGATAGCTTAATAACAGAGACTTTACTACTGTAAATCACAGAAGCAGAGAACGGTTGAGGTTGGCAGGAGGTCCCCACTCCAACCCCTGCTCACAGTGGGACCAACTTCTATGTCAGATCAGGTTGCTCAGGGCTGTGGACAGTTAAGCTTCGAGTGTCTCCAAGGATGGAGGTCGCACCACCTCCCTGTTCCCCCATGGCAATGTCTGACCGCTCTCACAGGGAGAACATTTTTCCTATTGAACCAGAATTTCACTTGCTGCAAACTGCTCACAGCCCCTTGCCCTTCGCTGTGCAGCTCTGAAGAGTTTCCAGGTCTATTCTCTGTAATTATGCATTAGATGACATCGCATTTATTTATTACTTGAATTGCTATTTGATGCTCACCGCATTTTAAGCTTTTAAAAACCAGGTCTTATTTTGTTGTGAAAGTTTCTGGGTAGAAATGGAAAGAGATGCTTTTCCTACACAAAAGGCTCTTGGGCGTGAAGATCCCTTCTGCAGAGCAATATGGTGATTTAAGACCCTCAGCCAAAAACAGCCCTAACAAAAACTCATGTTAGTCAAAGGAATGAAGATTTTCTAGCTTACCTTTCCTTTCCACTTTACTTTGAGGGGCTTTTGGTAGTGCTGTTGCTCCTAGGAAGCTCAGCTCACATCAGCACAAAGCACCACGCACGAGCCTCAGCGGCAATACAGTGCATCGGCCAAACAGTGATGAGGATTACCATGTTTTCCTGATTCCTTTTGAGCTTTTTTTCCTTGTACTGGGCAAAAATTCACCAACATTTCTAGTTCTTGCAACTTGCCTCAACACACACAAATGTTGTGCCTGAGGATCTTCTCCATCCGTTAGTTACCATGTGAAAGCGAGAAGTAAAGTTGTTGTTCTTTCCCATTTAAAAAGGGGAATACATGTTTTCTTTCCTACGTTCCATCTCTGACAATGTCACGCAGCTTCATATCCCACCGCTGCCCAGCCACCTGGGAGCAGTGGGATGTTACGTGCTCAGCCCCCAGGCTGCAGAGGGTTTCAGAAGTTGTCAGGCTTTTCTTTCCTCCTCCAGCATTAGCTCATGGGCAGGCGCAGTAGATGTGGACCCTAACATGCCCCCCCAAAAAAAAACTTAGCATTTTATCTAGGAAAGCTCAGGTAAATCCCTCCCAGGCCTTTTTTCTAGCTGAGAGACATGCTCAGCTGCAGTCCATAGGATTTGTCGGTCTGAGTCCTCCTCCTGGTGGGGAGAGACGTAATGGCTCAGCAACGGGGGAAGGAAGGAGAGGAGTTTTTGGGGATGGGATGTGCCTGGTCAACGAGCCACCCCTACCTCCCCTCAAGGAAAGTCTCTCCAGATTGACAGCCAAAACGCAGCCACGGAGCCAAAGAGGAGCGCTTTCTTCCTGCAGTAAGTAGTGGCATGTGAGCAGCACAGAAAGGCACCGCTTCCCTGCCCAAAGTCCGCTCAGTAGCAAAAGGGGTGAGAAAAATCAGGCCAAAGAGCTGTTTCTCTTCCTCCACCACCAGCTTTGACCAGCTGTGAGCTCCCTGATGTGCAGCACGGAGCTAGCAGCAAGGAAACAGAGGCATGAGCAAACAGCATCTCGCAATGGAGGGCTGAGGAGCCAGAAGACGGAGGTTAAGGGTGTACTGGCTCCTCAAAGGAGCACACCAACAGCAGGACAAAGCCAACACTTGGGTGTTGTGGAGGAGCCCAGCACAGAGACAAGATTTCCATTTGCCCTGATGGTTTCTCTCTGTGTGTTACTTGTGTGTCTCAAACATCTGAGCTGAAATCAAGAGCTGGGACTTGCACTGCCCACCCTTCCCACAGCCCCGCAGGCTGGTGTGACACCGTGCAGCACACAGAACACCACAGAAATGAGGAAAAAGATGGGAGCAAATAAAAGGTCAATGCAATACAGAGGGATTAATAGAGTTTTATGTGCTGTTTCTTTTGGACAACATCAAGGGCTCAACCCTTTGTCTCAACATACCACTGCAATTTTTGGTAGGTTTTTAATAGAAAAAATACCACAGGGATATTTTATTCTATCTGTTTTCTTTTCTGCTTTTTCTCCTTCCCCACACTGTGCTGGGAAAAAACAGCTAGAGGAGTTTCAGCTACTGCCAACAATATAATTTTGGGTAGCCCCAAAGCATTATTTGTAGCCAAAACAAGCACAGTTTATAACTAAGCCTTTCACATCAGAAGATCACAGGCAGGGGGTTGAAAAATTGATTGCGTACCTAAGCACGTATGCATCCCACCAAAACAGCAAACATTAATTTGAAGTGTTAAATGTCCACAGCCCACACACTGCATCCTTCAAACTACAGAGGCAGGAACATCTGAGGTGGGCCAAATAACAACCCAGATGTGCACCTCGTGCCCTGCTTCCTGCAGAGTGAGCCCCGGGGGACTGGCATCCCATCTCATGGAACAAATGCCAAACCTCAGGTGAGATGAACTCAAAGCCCTGTCCCAACATCCATTACTGCCACAAAAAGCTCCATGAGAGTCACTAATTGAGCCTCTTCATCATTTCTGTACTATTTAAGAGTTCAGCTGTTGATTCTAGCGGTCTGTCACACTGCAGCATATTGCTCTTCTCTATCTAAAATGGATGGTGTGAGGTAAGGAAAACAGCAGACACTCTTTTTTCTTCTCTGCTTGATCTTTAACCCCACCAAAGAAGTCCTTCTCCCCCAGACCTTCACACACTGCTCTTAGCCTGTGCATCGCATGCAAGACACCAACCTTGAAAGAGCTCCATGTAGCACAAATTCGGCAGCAGTACCAAATCGCACAGCAGCTCTTGTAATTTGCTATCTACTAATACAACATTATACATCAATCAATAGGTCAGAAGATTTCACTGCTCACTGGTTTTGTGGAACCAATTAACTGGATGATAAAGAAGATTAATTTATTACAGGATCTGCTAGGACACTAATTCTTTGCAGGAGGAAAGAAATTGTTTGCTTAGGTTTAACAGAGGAATGATTCCCGTTTATATATGCTTACATGTATATAAGAAGATGTAGGAATATGGACCTCAGTTCCAAATAGCTGCAGCGGGTGGTGTCGAGTGGCTTCGCATTCCAGCGTGAAGCTGGTGCCGCCGGGCACAGCAAGCTCTGCAGCTGAGCCCCTCCGCTCTGCAGCACGCCGCAACCCCTGCAGCAGTGCAAACAGCCCCAAGCCGCGTCCGTCAAGCGTGCTTGTTGGTGCACACTACACGTACCGGTGCTGGTAACGTGCTCTGTGTTCAGTCTGCAAACTTCTGCCTGGGGACGGCTGCAATGTGTTTCAGTCTGCTGAGTAAGAAGCAGAGATTTAAATTAGACTGGAGAAAAGCAGCACCACTCTTCTCCGAATGCAGAGATTTAGGAGCCTTGAAGCAGTAAAAGGTAATGAAAAAAGCCGAATAAGGCACTTCAGTGGCCACCAATTAGCCTGTGTGAGCCGTGCTGCTGTTAATCCCACAGGCGCAGCAGGGAGCCTGGGAGGGGAGCAGACACAGCACATGGCCGTGGGTGGGTGGGTGGGTGGCAGCACACAGCCCAGCTCACACAAGACACATCACCCAAGACGCAGCTCCAGCGTGACCCAGCTGCAGCCGCCCTGCCCAGCAGCTGCACGCCTGGTCTCACCATCTCACACCAGCCGAGGTGGCTGTGCAGCGTGCTGCGACGTAGATGTGCCCCGACAGCATCTGCGTCACTGCTGCTCGTGTGGCCAACCTCCAGGACTCATCTCTGCATTAGCATGTCTGCTAGCCGGTTACGGGTTTTCCCCATAATTCATCTGGCAAAAAAAAGAGCAGAGTTTTCCTTTGGGATTTAGCTGCAGCCTCACACAAGCCCTGAAGAGCACATGGCACCCAGCACTAGTGCCACACAACATCACTGTGAATTTGATACCAGCAGCGCGAGGAGGGAGATCCCCGGCAGAGCAAAGATTCGCTCACAGAGGCAGCGGCTGGGGGACCACGATGGGCCCTGACCCCCCCACGGCCGCGTCCCCCGGAGCACCCGGCTGCAGATTGCACGCGGGGCTTGTTCTACAGCCGAGACGAAGCAAAAGCCACTGCAGCGTGAAAAGATTGGCAGCCACCCAGCAGGGCTGCTGCTTAATGGACTGATGTTAGATACATATATTTGGACAAGGAGCAATCAATATTGTACAGAACAGCACAGCACATACATTGTCTCCAGCCAATTATGCCGCGCTCTCAGCTATACGGTATTCATTTTAATGGATATGAATGCTCATATTCATTTTAATGTATATGAATGTTCCCTCCTGAAAGGAGGGAGCGTGGAAGGTCAGCCAAATAAAGTGACAGCCGTTGCTATACAACCCAGTCCTCGTTTCTTTGAAAACCCGTGTCAGTACAGTGCAAATCCTGACAACCAGGCCCTTACAAAGCACAGTTCTAGGAAATCCATTAAACCGTTACTCAGTTCATTACCGTTGCTGCTTTCTCTTGCCAGTGCCACACGTGCTGTTCAGGCTCTGCCGCTGGCTCCGCTCCATGCCCAGCACAGCATCTCCCCTTTCCACCAGGCACCCCCCAGTAACAGCACACCCCAGCTCCCAGGGAGGAGCAGGACAGAGTCCCAGGGACACGGCTCATCCTCCCTTTCCGGACCAAGCACGGGGAGTTTAGGACAACATAGTTGCCCAAATTGAGCCTGGGTACCTGGGGGCCTTACCCTAAGCCTGGGTATCTGACTATAGGTTCAGCGAGCACAGAGCAGCACCGTATGGAAAGCCGTATTATGGCACCAAGGATGCTGCTCTGAGCCAAAGTGCCTGTCCTCAACACAGCACTGCAGTCTGCTGGGTCACAGCATCCTTCACCTCATTGCACATCCAGTTATAATCTATGAAATACCATAACCATCCTTTTCTCCCAGCCTTCATCTGCCTCTTCTCTAAGGCTGAAGCTCCCCTCACAGCATCTTCAGCTCTCATAAATTAGTCTCATACTATCTGGCACCTGTTTTAAAACCTCAGAATGACAAAGGAAAAAACCCAAACAACTAAAAAAGCAATTATTTTAATGACTCACTCTGGGTACAAAAAGACCCTCAACTGTTTGAAGCTCATGATTCAAGGGTATGGCTTTTACAGGCAGCTGGCCAGCACAACACACACTGCTGCAATGCTCTGTGCAGTACCTGGAGGTGCTTCTCTATCCCAAATAATAGGAAATTAACATTTGCAAAAGGCTTTTGAGTGTTCCCAGGCAGGAAGAATTACGAGAGGCAACAGAATCAGTGTTATTTATATAGATCTCATTATTACAAACTAGAACTCCACACCGTCGCCATAATAAAGCGTTACCCAGGAGACCACTGAAAAACCTGAACGAAATCCTGTAATACACTGGGATGAAATAAGAACACAAAAGGAGAGAGCCTTTCAGATCATTTGCCGTTATCCCTTTAAACGGAGCCGCCTCGACATATGCTGTGCATCGTAGGGGATTGACACGTCAGCAGAGCGCTTTACAACAGCTGCAGAGCTCTAAAAACCACCTTTGCCTTCTCACCTGTATTTCTTGGTTTAATTCTTCCCGTTCCGTTTTTCTGCTGATGTGAATATACCTCTTCCATTGGGAGCTTTGGCAGTAAGAAATGCCAGGGGATAGCCCTGGCAGGTACTGTCCAGTTTGGAAGCAATACTGAACAATCTTCATGCGAAAGATCCCTAGCAGGGACAGACTGAGCCAAATTCCTCCTGAAAGACTGGCATACCGTTCTGCAGAGCCCCTCGAGCTACGTTGTGCCCTCTCTTGTTAAGCAACCAGCTACCGAAATAGCAGCAGCAGCACGTGCTACTGAAATAAAGCCAAATATTCCCTGTGTTTGGACCATGCCCAAAAGGCGAGCACTTTCTACCTGTGTTTTATCGCAGTGGCCGCGATGCCGTTGAGCAGCCGGGGTTTACGCTGCAGCACTGCCCATGCACAGTACGTATGCACCAGAGTTGCTGACTCGGCCAGGAGCTTTGCCTCTGCTCGGGCATGGCTACAGGCTTGGCGGGGGGGTAACAGTGTTCTTGCATTTACGGCCAAGGTGGCTATTTTTAGGCACAGGCTGCTCGAATGCAGTGCCCCAGGAGCTGGCGAGCCGCTCGCTCAGCTCCCACTGAGGCTCGCTCCACCACTGCAACCAAGAGATGCACACCCCCGGGGAGAGGGAAAGCCGGTATTATTTGTGCTCTCGCTGAGGGAGCTGCAGAGAGATGCTCATTAGTATTGATATAGAAACCCAAAATCAGGCCACTTCAGTCCCTCCTATTCGTAGGAGCAGTAATTCTCCATAGGTGCTTAAGCGAATACAGAACAGACCACGAGCAAAATAACCTCATTTCAGATCTGGATCCATTTCAGAGCAATTGTGGGCAACTATCAGCATTTGGTGATTTGCAGCAGAATTTTCAGTCGGCATCTCAGTCGTGCCCGTTAGAGACCCTAAGGAGCAGCTGGGCCGTTTCACCGTTAAAGGAGCCGGGGAGAGGTGAAGCTGGGAGCCTGCAGGCACAGACATGGCCCGAGCCCGTAAGTGCCCGTCACGGAGCCATCCATCCCTGGCCGGGAAGGAAGGGAGGGATGCGGAGGGTGCTCAGCCTCAGCGCTGCCGGCACGCTGCTGTCCCTCCGGTTAGGCACGCTGGGGGGGAGCGAGCCAGGATGGGCACAAGCCAGCAGAGCCACAAGCCAGCCAAATTCCAGAAGCACGCGCCGAGTCAGGGCCAGTTAAAGCTGGTAGTTGTCAACAGCAGGATCGTTATATTTTAACTCACAGTGTATTTCACAGTACTGCTGGGACCCAGACCTCCGGCCAGAATTCCTTCTCCTGTGAAAAACTCTCGTTAAACAAACTCCTAAACAAGCAGGTTTGTACTACTCAGCAAACACGTGAAGACAAGTTGCCCAAGGAGAGCCCTGAGCAGTTCATGCCACCTATTAATACATTCAAAAACTATAGCAAGATCCATCCGGAGACTGTGGATGAAGCCTAGTATAGGCCAATACTTACAAATAAATGGGGTATCTGGGAACTGAAGGTCAGCTAATCTGCATATCATCATCAACCAGGGAAAATAAAATGTCAAATAAACCACGTATGTTGGTTGCATCAGTGCTTTGTTTGGCAGAGACTTAAGCCTGAAGCAGACTTCCATGGGCATTAGATTTTCAATCTAAAAGTGTTTTATACAAAATAAAGGTACCCAGATTATTTTAAAATTAGTTAGCCAGTAGGTACTACATGATAAACAGACAAATAGCCAAATAGTTTCTGTCTTTGATCCAATCCTATTCAGTACATTACTCAATTATCCAGGAAAAACACAAAACCATTACTGATACAGGTTGTGCATGGCGGTATTTGGTGCCAGGAACAGCATTAGTGACGGGAAAAGATCTGAAAAGCTGGGTAATACCAGTTTATTTGAGCAAAGTGCTCTGAACAGCTGCAGATGGCATATTGTCTGTCTAAGGACCAAGGACACAGGTCACGGTAATAGCACGGACAACAGTATTTTGGCATCAGCAATTAAGAAAAGGAAATGAGGAGGTTTGTACAGAACCAGCCACACATGAACTCCTCAAGTGATGCTGTTACTAAGAGGGGAGAAGCAATCCAGGGCTACATAAATAGGAGATTATCAAGCAAGTGCAGGGAAATTGTGTTATTTCAGCATCCGGTATCCAAGATACCATTGCTAAATGCTGTGAGCAGCTCTGGTGACCATATTTCAAGGATAGTCTTGAAAATACGTGAAGGATTCATACAAGACTCTGAAGTTATATCGGCTCTGGAAAAGTTGCCTGAGAGTAAGAGGCTTTTGTAGCTCAGGCTCTGCAGTTTTTCCAAGAGGGGAGGGATAATTCAGCCATGGTCTGCAGTTACCTCTGAGAGGAAGAAAACTCAGATAGCATGCGGCTCCTAGCCCAGCCGAAATGGATACATTACAGAAGCAGTAAATGAAGTAAATATTTTAAAGCAGAGGGCAAGCAGTCACTGGAAGCACAGCCCTGGGGTGCGATCGACTCTGCTCAGCGAGAAGCACAGGTGACGTGCGGAGAAAACGCCAGGGCTCAGGCTGAAGTCGTCAGCCCCGAGCAGAAGGTGCCGGCGGCGTTTGGAGGTGCAAAGCTGCACCTTCTGGCCTGGAGAGCGGAGCGAGGCGGGCGGCAGGGGTCCTGCGGGTGAGAAACCCCTCCCAGCCGTGCTTGAATGCTCTCCTCAGCTGCCCCATCTCTCACCCGTGTGCGATGGTGTCCCTTAATAGTACCGAAAATGAGGTTAATGGCAGTGGGAAAACGTCCAAGTGAATAAAAGAAAAGGATGCTTCGTGGAGAGTACCTGGGCAGCCGACTGCTCCGCCTGCCTCCCAAGGCCATTTGCACACAGAGGATGACTGGGGTCTTTTGGGGTTTGTTCCTCTAAGGGGACACAGGAACAACGTGAGGACGTTTTGGGGCTGCGTTGCTGTGCCTTCCCTCTGAGATCATTGCAGGATGCAACGGATTAAAAAAATGACAGCTTGTACACAGGACACTGCCTCCAGCTGAAAAACATCACGCAAAGTAACTGAGCTCTGCAGCTGGAAAAGGGTCCCAAAAAATGACAGAATCCTTCTGTAGTAGTCGAAAACCCTCCTGGGTCACTGTAGATTGCTTTAGAGAGCACCACGGTTCCAGGCAAGCCTGGTGAGCCCGTGCTCCCTGCGCAGGGAACGCAGTTACGGAGCCGGCGCGCTGCAAACTTCCCGCGAGCTGCGCCATCGGCACGGACAGCGACGCAGCCCCAGACAACGTTCGCCAAAGTCACGCACGTGAGCACGTGCACGCTTAACCTCGGCTCAGGCTCCCCGAAAACGCAGCCCAGTTCAGTTCGATGTTGATCACCGGGGGGCGGGGGGGTCGGTGCCACCCCGCTCCGAGCTGCCCAGCAGCTCCTCAGCCTCTCGCCCGGACCGCAGGGTTTGCCCAGCGCTCAACCCCACGAAGTTGCACCTCAGCAGGTCCAGCGGCAGGGAGGAGCAGAACGAACCCCCTCCCCGCTGCCGGGGTGGCCGACCCAGGGCCCCCCCACCTCGCCATGCAGCTGCAAAACAGGCAGATCCCAACGCCGACCTGGGCTGAAGGCAGAAATACTCGTTTCTGCTCATTAGCAAGTCCACTGGGGTCAGGTTATCGTGCACAAGTGGAGCAGGGGGAGCACTCGTCGAGCCTTTATGCCTAATTATACATAAATTAACTACCCTCTCCAGTCACGTGTCTGTTGTGCTTTCCAAATGCCGCGAGCACTTACATCAAAACCTGTGCGTGCATTAGCTGGGGGGACTCTACACACGGTCTAATTAAAAGTAAGGGGAAAAAAATGCGACAAACCTCCAGAGTGATGAGGCAATGTTTCACATGTCAGAACGGCAGTTTTAATTCAAGTTTGGAATTTGATAGAAAGCTTTGACTAAAAAGAAATAAAGGCTGGCACTGTGAAAGAATATATTATTAGTAACGGAGGTCTGCAGCATGAGATCTTTTCCAGGCAAAAACTACTTGTTACAATAAATGATCTAAAAAATTCAGTATTCATCTAAGAAGATGTATGCATCCATAAAATAAGAGTTGCAAATAGATTAGATTTAAAACAATCTCAGGAAAAAAGAGAACGCATTTTCAGTTAAGTTCCCCCATATCCTCCCCTCTCAAATCACTGCGAAGAACATCCATACAGTCTCAGAAATCCCATTATCTCCCTGTTCTTGTCACAAATTCAGCAGTGTTTCTTTGATAAATTACATTCCTTTCTACCATATTATTTTACTAAAAATAACAAGTCAGAGTTCTTCTTAATTAAAGCCCATAACAGTAAATTGTATTTATATATACAACTGGAATGTACACAAGTATATAATATAAATATAGTATATGCACATATAGATGGGACATGATGTACCATTACCAAAGCAGCACTATCATTTCTATAGCTCTTAAAGACCCTATTGTGATCTGTGATTCATGTGTTATCAGGAGCTGTGCTTGTCACCCAGAGCTCTATACCTCCTTCATATTTCTAGTTAAAATAGATTATTTTTTTTTAGTTTGTCTACGCGATAAGTTATTCAGGAACAGTTATTCTTGTGCAGATGTCATCAGTCTGGAATGAAATGCTTTATCATTTTGATTTATCTTTATCCATATGCCCAAAACATTTCCCTTTTTCCAGATGAGGAAACCAAAGAACAAACCACCAGCAAGCCTGACTCCAGCCCACATGATGGATTAATCCAAACATCCGAACATTGGTGCTGGGCTCAGCCTAAGGACGCGCATCCTCCATTTTCACAAATGCTCATAAATCAGGGCCTATCCTGTCCTCACGCTGCCCTACAAGATTAATTTTTGATTTTTTGCATTTGTTACACTAGGCAAATTTCCCACTCTCTCCACATAAAAAAATAAACCCATACACAGAGCACATGGAATTAGAAACAAGCTTCCCAAATTTCTGCCATCTTCCCAGCTGGGGAGTAATGAATTCAGGAACCAGACTTTTGCTGCATTGATTGAGCACATTAATCAGCAATTTTACTGGGACAGTTTTAAATAGATGAGGCTACAGTGTCATTTTGGTTTCCTTCTGAACTTTTGAACAGTTGCCCACCAACCCAGACTTACTCAAGATGTAGCATTCTCTCTCACATGCAGCCCACACCTCTGCGAGCCATGTTATTTTCCCCAATAAGTCTTTCTTTTTCAAAATTACTAAGGATGCTGAAATACATAAAAGAACAAAAAATATTACTCAACAAAAAATAAACTGTAGAGAAAAAGACATTTCTAAAATGACAGCAAATTCCAAGCACTGTGCATCCTCAGCACATCCTTAGTGATGCAGTGGGTGTGCAGGCTGATGCAATCAGGCACGTGTCTCTGTTGAAACATTCAAGTAAAAGAAAAAAGATGTGGCACTTTGGTGCTTTATGCATGTTATCAGCCCGGAAAGGGAAAAAACTCCACCTCTCCCCACCTGCCAGCCCCACAAACTCAGCTTAGCATCGCAGATGTGGCTTCACGATAGCTCTTCCCATCCACCTCTGCTCCCATTGCTCAGCACCACTCCTGAACTGAACTGCCCTCTAAGAAATCATCTTTTTTTTGCAAGTTTTTAAGCTGAATTAGCTCACAGCACGGCCAACAGTGGTGATGCAGCAAGAGCGCAGGATGTCGCTGCAGGGAGCGAAGCAGGTGGCAAAGGGGGGGACGGGCAAACCTTGACTCTTCCCATACTCGGAAGCGCAGCCCCGGAGCCTGGCTCTTGCACCAGCCGCGATTACATTCCCTGCCTGCAACCCAAACACCACAAACTCGGCATCACTGAAAAAACTCCTTAATAACAAAGGGCGCTCACACGTTAGCTGTACGCTGACACCTTTCCAGGGGGTGGACGGTCCGGCTGAGAGGTGGGAGATGTAAGGAGAGAGGGAAGACTGTGCCAACGCCATCACAAGATACAAGCACCTCATGGTTACTTCTGTGTTCTTCATCACAACTGTAAGTCAAATGCTGCACTTTCACTCATTTTGCAGACAAGCGACTGCAGCATATGTGGGAACACAGATAATTCCTGTATCGGAGGGATTTGGGCACTCAGATCACACAGACTTCCATCACAGGCCCACGGTGATTTCAGCGACTTGCCAGGGGTCAGGAAAGGAGCCTGTGGCAGTGCAGGGAACTAACCCTGAGTGGCCCCGGGTCCAACTTTGGAACTGGCCATTGCTATTCTCCCACTGAACACAAAGGTGGCTTCTTCAGGAAGAGCTTCACTACAAGACTTCAATTTTGTATGAATTTACTTAAAATTAGCTTGTGCCGTACAAGCACATAGGAAACAAGCAATTAAGGAAGAGCATAGAAAGACTAGCCATTTCTTTTCCTGTGGCTAAATTTATTTTTGCAATAAGCCAGGTGCATGAGAGTACAAGCTCTCAGCCTGCCAAGCAGCCAGGCTGCAGCTCCTCCGGCTGAGCGCACCGTGGGGTGAGCACCAAGGTGTGGGCTGGCACGGGGACCCCCAGCTGCATCCCCTCAGCCCCCCACCGGAGGCCAGGGCAAAGACTTCTGCACCAAACCCAAGGCTGCCACAGCTGCCCCGGCCCCGCAAGCGACGCACACGTTCGTATTTCCTTTATTAACAGCGGTTTTGGCAAGACTCACGCCCACGTTGGGACAGCAGCAGCGCAGGAAGCAAAGGAAACCCAAGTGGCCCCAGGACACGCTGGCGAAAGCAACGGGGGTTTTGCGTGCAGCGTCGCACGGTACAGATACAGCTCACGAGGCTCCAGAAATGCATCTGATATCCTCACCTGCCCCGAGAAGGTGGCGGATGAGTCACAGCCGTAGGTAGGTCAGGCAGCGAGACGCTGCTGGCAGGAACATGCTGAGCAGCCCCAAAAGCATCCCCGTGGGACACAAGCAGCCAATTCACCTCTCTCTTCCCAGCCAGCAAAAATGAAAACCCAGCCAGGAGCTTTATAGCCTCTTTATTTAAAAAATAAAATGGAAATAAACTTTAGAATGACATTAACTAAAACTTTCTAAAATAAAATTTCCATTAAAAGGGAAGCTGAAAGTAGATATTTCTGAAGCTTCTGCACCCTCCACAATACTCGCCCTCATCGCATCCTGAATCCCCCCACCCCCCCAGAGAAGCCGCTGCCTCCCCCTGCTCCAGCCTTGCACTCCTTGCTCTAGTTAAAATAAAAGGGAAGGATCATTGTTGCAAAGACAGGCTTGCCGGGACACGGAGCTCCTAACAATCAAGTCACACTGTCAGGTTAATTAGCACATAAATTAAGAAATGTTTTGCACGCAGTAGTACAAGGCACAACCGTGACCCTCACTGACAGAGCATGGAAGAAAGGTTGTGCGGATAGAAATGAATAAAGCACCAGGGAGCGAAGGCACAACTTTTTGCCATATCTATGGCCTGTGGTGCAGACAGTCTCAATAACCAAAGCAAATTAAATGATTTACCCTGTTTCTACCCTAGCATCTATCTCTTCCTTGATTAATTTTTAAGATTTCTACTTAAAAAGTTGGGACATACTTTCCAAATATTTCCAAATTGGGCACCTAAACTATGTTTCAGCCGCACTATTTCTGGGGCCAGACTATAGCTGGGAACCACCATGCAGCTCCACTATCAGGTCAACCCCTCGACCCCGACAGTAAGTGCCACCACATCAGGAGAAATTAGTACATCTGCAGCTACCCTCCGTCCTGCACTGCTCCCCTCACACCAAGGCAGGATCTTTGGTGATGATGACATCATTCAAATATTATGCTTTTTAATTATTTCTATTAATTTATGAAGAACCAAGGATTAAATACATCACTCAAAACCTAGAACACGAGAGGTCAAAATGTGCCTGTGTTCTAAGTAATAAGCAATTCCACTTGGATCCCCGAAATTTTCTCGAGGCTTCTTCTTACCCGAGGATGGCACAATTGTAGAAAAGACTTGAATAAACTTATTCTTCTGAAAGTAGAAAAATGAAAAAGATCTTGTATAGTAATACCGAGCCAGCCTGCCAGAACAAAGTGGGGGGGGCGGAACAACAAAAAACATGATTAATCATGCCTTAATCTTTTAATGCAATGATTTCTGCCTTCAAGGATCTTCTGGTAAATACCACAAAAAGTCTCACCAGGAAAATCCCGTAAGCATTAATCTTACTGCTGGGCCCCGGCAGGTTTTCGTTGCAGTAGATCGCAGTCAGATGCTCCCTTGGCGCAGCAAGGGTATTGCTGGGACAGCAGACAGCCATGAAAACCTATTTCTGCTGTAAAAGCAGCACAGGTTCAAAGTCTGCTCCAGCTCGTAACATGGGGAACCCCATCTGGAACTCTGCCACCCTGTTACACACTGCCAGAATCCTGAAATTCCTCTTCTCCCCACGTCAGCAGCTCCTCTGTGGAGCCTGAGGCTATTTCTGGTGCTCCACCATGGCGTGCCCAGGCCACCTCTTACTCACTGCTCCCTGTTTGTTCCAGGACAGGACAGGACGGCTCCTTCAGGTTACTCACATCCTGCGTGAACAACCCTGTGGTCCACCCAGTCACACCTCCCGGCTGGTACGACCAGTGACAACCCACCCGGACCATACCCATCGCTCTTCTGCCTTCATCCCTGCGGGGCAAGCAGCCCAGGAGGAGATGGGGTATATTCAAACTGTCTGATGGGGTATTTTAAAACTGTCCAAACTGGGGTCAAGCAGCTCTGAAGAAAGAGTAGGTTCACATGAACCCAAAATGAACTGTGCTTTTCAGAGTAGCTATTAATTTTAGGAGCATCGAGCAATGCAGCTGAGGGTGTGAGCTGCCAGTCAAAGTGTTACCCGAAAGACAACGTTTGGTGGAAGGGACAAACGGACATGGAATGGAAGGACTGGGATGGAGAGAGAGGATGTGTATACGCATGTGGATAGGCAGGTTTTGTTTTGACACATCCTTAGTCAATGGAGACCAGAAGTAGGAAATTTTTTTAAACCATTCTGTAATTTTACTTATTTAAATCTTCCAATTTACACACACTTCATCCTCTTCTACCTTTTCTTAGCAGCAGCAGACCTTGAGGGCAGGGATTTGAAGGACAGAACAACAGCTTTACAAAACCATTTCCCAGAGCTCTTGTTAGCCCCAAACAGGCAACAACTGTGGGGTGAACACAAAACAACAAACACACTACACAGGTTTTGCAAGCTGAACCACTGCAAATTGGCAAGAAATAGCTGTACACGTGCCACCGCCCGTGCTAGAGGCACAGAAATTAAAGGGAAGGACAACTTCAGGAAACGCATCCAGACACACAGACAAACATGCCAGGGATGAGTAAGAGCGAAGGAAGGGAACCGGTGGGAGCTGGAGGAGGAACGGGTGAGCCCTGCTCACACTACCACCCCGGGCAGAATCACAGACTGGTGAGAATGGACATTGGATTGACAAACCCACTGCTACTCTGATAACTGCCACCCAGCAAAAAGCTGCTCACTGAAAACGCCCAAGCAATGTGTACAGGGGATTTGTACTGAGTAGAGGCCATGGCCAAGTACTCCACCACGGGGAAAGGTGGGTCCCCCCAGCAGCTCGGGGTGCTCTCCCAGTGCCACATGAAAGCTAAAGGAGTCACTAATGGTCAGAGAGGGCTCAGTCAGAGCAAGCTCACAAGACACACAGAGAAATATCTCAAGTCATTCTCACCAGGCACCATTCTCAGCACTGATGCCTTCAATTAAAAGGAATCTCACTCCACGCAAAGGCCACTGACAGAGTTGCTCCAGATTTAGCAAATGCCGATTTTAACACTCTGCCACAGAGTTCCCCTTGCAGAAAAGGGCCGTATGGATAGGCAAAAATCTCCCTTCACCAACACATGCTCAGGAAAGCACACCACCAGGAAGTTATACAATGTATTCATCACATTTAATCCCATTTAGGCCCATAAATGCCACAATTTTACAGTAAGCTATAGAGGGAATCATATACACACGTTGCATATGCACCCTGAACACCCCCGGACGTCTGCTTGGCCAAAGGTTAAGGTGCTTAGTTTTCTCACAGTCTGACATCCATGCCATGAACTCAGACCATCAGAAAGATGGCACCAGTGGTATTCTGCTTTTACTGGGGATTCTGGCACTTAATGCAGTTTTAAAATGCACATTGCTGTTCCCAGCAACTGCCTCACTCTTCATACTTTCACCTCACTGCATTTTCCCCTGATCATTTTAGCACATCCCCATATATCCCTTTCTCATCCTCCCTAAACTGCCTTTATCAGATCCTGCTTTGTATTTGGTGCCCCCAGACATTTCTCTTCCTGCCTGAGTATAGCCAGAAAAATAAACTCATAGAAGGCAATAAATTTGCCTTTGAAAGTAAGAAATTGCTACCTATTTTCTGCAATATGTCAGCATCTAAATAATATCTTATCTAAATAATAAGCACCTTTGCTTGTTTTTCTAACCCCTTTGCTTACTGGCAAGCCTTTGAATGCCAGGCTGTAGGACATGCAGTGACCTGGGGGACAGAAAGAGCAAACAAGCTCAGATGGGTTAAATATCCAGTACCAGAAAGGCTCAGGAGTAGCACAACCTACAAGGCCAAGAAATAGGTGGGTGAATGGTGGAACTGGTTAAGGAGAAGATCAGGAGGTCTGACTGTGCTGCAGCTTCCTGAAATGCGCAGCACATATTTATCAAGTGAGCATTAAGGGACCAGCACCTGCTCCAGGAGAAAAGACTCTTTTTTCTAAGGTCCCAGAGCTCATAAACCCCAAAAAACTCCATCTATGTCATTTCTTTTCCCCCCTCTCCTTCCTTTCCTTTCCTGCCCATTCACATAACCAGAGTTTGACAAAATTACAACTAAAGATCCAAGTTCCTGGCTCTGATTGCTGAAACTTCGCTCTCCACGTTAATTTGGAAAAGGCTTTTTCAGACTGCAGAGTGCCATCTAGATGAAGGAAGGAAGATTTGCTGCAAAACAGCCAGCTGGAGGTAATAAATCCATCAGGGATGCATTGCAGAATGCCTACAAGATGCTTTGCAGAACAGCTCTTTGTAGACTGCAGATGTTTTGTGGCAATTTTTTTAAAGTACTAAAATCCTCCTGTGGCTGAATGAGCAATGCTCTCAAATGGCTTGTGGGATGAGACGAGAGCCCTTTTAGTTTAGCATTTGAATATTTATGCAATCTTACAGAGAAACAGTTTAGGTCCTTATTTTTTTCCAGGCTTTTTAAGGGTTCACCTGGTTCAGATGGACACTGTATCTGGACAATTTTGAGGCCGGGTTTCCAGGCAGACCCTCATTAAAAGGACACATGCGGATGGGGACAGCTGGACTTGAATGACATCCTGCACATAAAAGAATGAATTGTTTACATATGTGCAAATATTTGCCTATGAGGAAGTATTAGAAGGCATAGGCTCTACGAGCTGTTTAAGACGGGCTAAAAACCTTGCCTATATCATGAGTAGAAAAAAAATTTGTCCAGGGTAACTACAGAGACACGGTGGGCTGCAGTGCTGCAGCAAAAGGGGACTGCTCCAAGAAACAGTGCTCCCACAAACCTGCCGAGCAGCACTAAGGAACCGAACAACATATACACCTATCTTCTCTCCTCCTGTGCCAAGAAAGCAACCACATACTTGCAGGCTAAGCATCTTCATTTCTGTAAAAAGTAGTAAGAAAAGTGCAGGGAAGTCTTTCCTAACTTTACACCAAATTGTGCCTGAGAGCAGATCACTGAAGATGTCAACCACCCACAGAAATATCAGCGGCTCCGGAGCCCTTCAAGAACAACACTGGACACGCAGTGACCTCCTAAGCACGCCAGTGCAAGCCCCAGACATGCCTTCACTGCCCAGGAGTTTCCTTCTGGTTTAGATGAGCCTGAAGACAAGGTGATGCTGCAAAGGTATCGAAGGAGGATGAAATCCCCGCTGACCGGCACGGGGCAGGAAGGCAGCTCCTGCTGTACTGTCACCTTCATTAAATCCAGCATGGAAATCAGCCCAGTGCACTTTGCTGGCTCCCCTTGCCCCAGGTCTCCCCCTCACAAGATAACCTCTTTAAGGTTTAAGGAAAAATTCAGCTGAAGGCAGAGCGGGGGAGACAGCAAGCAGCATGAATGTGAATTGCCTTTCTCCTGGGCCTATGTCAAAGCCCGATCTGACAAATTCATCGTTTAAACTAAGCAGCGCTGAAATAGCCAAACAACGTCTCGTATCGGGAGTCCATATTGAAAAGACAGGCCGCAGCAGCACAAAGCCACCCTCCAGGAGCACAATCATTTCTTTGGGAGTTACAAAACGATACACCAGCACAGCAATGTAATAAATAATAGACCTGGTAAATAATGCAAATAAAACATTTTCACTTCCTATTTTTCATGTTTCTAAATATATTTCCTTCCTTTGCAGTCAGGCCCTTTCTGCTTTGCCTTTCACACACCTTCACGGAGCAGAGACAAACTGCAAAAGGACAGGGAGAGAAGCGGAGGGGCTGCTGCCACCCATGCCTCGTCCCCGCTTCCCTCTGCCACGCTCTGACGGGACCAGGAAGGCAGGGGCTGGGTTTAGATTCAGCAGGGAGGCTCTCCCAGCCTGTAATTACGCCAACAGCTTCGCAAGAGCTTTACTTTGGGTCTAATTAAGACTTATCAGAGTTGAAAACAAACAGAACTTGGTTCTTTCTGAAACAGTAGACCACTTACACGTGCAAAGCAAAAAGGTAAAAACAAAAAAGGATGGAAATGAAGAGGGGGGAAGGAAGAAAAAAAAAAAAAAAAAGAGGTCTGTGCCCAGCATTTTGACTCAGGACCAGGAGCCCTTCACCAGCATCACCATCGGAGACGGTGGGATTGTGGCTGGAGGGACGGAGCCTGACCCAGCGTTCCTCACTCACTGGTTAGGGTGCACCTGCTAATTGCTCCCCAGCACGCTGTTTGTTAATGCTGTGAAGCAGGAGGGAAATTCAGCGTTTCATAGCTTCCGATGGCTGAGAGACAGGGACAGGAGGAGAGGCAGCACATACTGGCTCTCAGGGTGAAGGGCTGCACACTTTTACAACCGCAGGAAAGACTGCGTGTACTGAATACCTAATGTAGGTGCAAAAAAAGGACACTAATTCAGAGTTTTCCAAAAAAATACAAGAGCCGTGCCAGACGCCAGCAGATGAACCTGCCTATGTTAAATGGGAAGGGGCAGGTTCCCACCTGGTGTAAGTGTGTGCACGGCAATTCAGCCCCAAGCCTTTGCTTACACTACCTCCAGAGAGCCACAGACAAGAACCGCAGTTCGTTCACTCTTTCCCTAGGCTCTTGTCTCATATAAGAGCTGAAGGCGAGGAAGGCGAGCGCTGCGCTGCAGCCGATCCGGCCTTCAGCGCGGGTCGCGGTGCTGAGCCCGGCACAGCTGCTGGAGTGCCAGTGCCCTCTCCTGTTCGGCACACTCCGGCTTCCCTCCTCGCTCCACAGCAGGTTTGCACGCCTTCAGAGGCTGGTGGGAAATGTTTCCAGACATAGCCCGACATCCTGCTACCCACTGCTAAAAAATGGTATTTATAAGGTTAAGAGACAAGTGAAAACGCTGCAGAACTTACTTGGACGCTGCATCCTCTTCTCTGCAGTCCAGGAAAGTTATCGCTTGCACTGGGCCATTTAGGAAAAAATAATCCTCAAACTATCTCATTCCATTAAGTACAGCAGGCTTGGATCTTCTTTCCAGAGCACATCTCCAATGACATTCAGTTTTACTTTCTGTGGCTGTAACTCAAACTGCAGCTGCTGCCAAAAGTATTTGCGAAGTCACAGAGGAGGAAACCAAAGCCAAAGGGGAGTCATTAGCAGGTCCGATGCCGGGGAATTTTATGCTCCCATTACACCTGGACTGTTTTCCAGACTTTTCATACCATCACTTAATTACGACAGCACAGACTCCTCCTCGTTTTACCACACTACCAAAAGCAGTGTCTATGCTACAAAGTGTTTTCTAACAACTCTTTTTGTTCAGTTACCCTGAGAATTTCTGAAGGGGAGCTCTGATGAAGTTGCTTTCTGGTCTAATATTACCACCCATCCTAAAGCAGCCAAAGGAATCAAAAGAATGAGCAGCAGACCTTTTCCCTGTTGCAAGGCAGGAATATTGACAAGGACAAGATTCCTCAGATGCCTTAGGATGGGCAAAATATCAGCCTAAAGTGAAAAAAAAACCAGAATTGTTATGATGTATCAACAAACAGAAGGAACTTTCCTTCTTCTGAATCACCACTGCCTGGAGTCATGCTGTAATGGGGAAATTTCAGCCTCGGGCTATTACAGTGAAGGTTTCCAACTCCTGTGTTTGGAGAGAACTGCTGGAAACAGCGACACTTAATGGCTCAAAATTAAGACAAATAAAAAGAACCCAAAGCTCCCCAGAATGAACTCAGCTGAGCAAGTGCTCTGGCAAGTGCACTGCAAACTGAGCAGTGAAGACACTCCTATCAAATAGGATTTTCTAGTTCCTGACATGTACTTATATCTTCAATAATTACCATTTCTCTTTTATCACCTCTGTGCCATGATGCTCATACAATCTCAGTTTCTCCAGTGGCCGGGGCCACCCAACAGCTAAGGAAGGAGGGGAGTGAAATATAGAACTGCTGCCCGGTCATTGACTGGTCAACTAAAGGAAGAAACGCAGAGACTGCATTCTCTACAGAGAACACACTTAGCCAGATTAATGAAAACAACCCTAATAAACACAGACAGCAAAAACCACACAAGTTAAGAGTGTATGAACGTGTTGAGCACATTTCAGCTTTAGGAAGCTTGCAAGCAGACCCGTGCATGAAAGAGGAGTTCCTTGGGACACTGCTGGGCAGAGCAGGGCTTTGGTGACACCGCTGCCACCAGCACCAAGGGAAATCGTCCCACAGGGGCTCTGGGGTGGACGGTACCTCCTGGCAAAGTCAGACTCTGCTCCTGGGGATGCTCTGCCTTCTGAAATGCTCCAACTGGAGCAGTACCAGTTTGACCAGCTGAAACCCAGGGCTCAGATGAGCTGGTGGACACGGTTCATCCTGTAAAGCAGCTCCCGTGCCACTGTTCCAGTTTCAGAGTTATTCTCACCATCACCAGCAACAACCAGCAATAGGCGACAAGTGCGGAGCCTTTCTGATTACTCATGGGCAACCTGACATGGCATGTTATTCCTTATTTCTCCTATGCTGTTCTCCAAGCAAAATTAACAGGGTCAAACGGATTTTCATACTAAAATATTACCTAATATGTTGGTAGCAATATATTTACATAGTCTCCCTTGCTTTAAAAGTTGTAATAACCTGTATAGTAGCTTTAATTCTGCTTTGTGTTTTGCCAGTTAGAAACAACAAATACAGCTGCTCTGTTATCAGCTGCCAAGTTTCCTGGCACTATCTTTCTATAAACCTATTTGCTGGCACCTCCTTCTGGGAGCAGAGACCTGGTGTGGGGTTCACATGCTCCAGCAGAGACATTACTACGGGGCACGGAGAAGCAGGACCACACTGGAGCCCGTGGTCACAGGGGTAACACCAAGGAGCCCTGGGCCAGCCAAAGAGCGAAGCTGATAGTGCAAAGCAAAGATGCAAAGGCCTCGGATGGTAACACCCAGGAGTTACCTACAGCTTTCACATGCAGATTTTGACATATCCGATTTTTTTTTTTTCTGCAACTCAAATCCATGAAAGAAAAAATTAATTTGTCCCAGTTTCGATGCTCACATAAAAACCATCAATATACCAGGGTTTTTCCAATGACAAATTTTGGGTTTCATCAGTTCTTCAGATAACATATGTTCATACAGCAGTAATTAGGACCAGATCTGGAACTTGCTGAAAGCCAGTTGGGAAATAGGGAGGTTTATCCAAGAACAAGTTTTGGAGCTCTTAGGAAACAAGGGAGATGTTGCAGTAAAATAAACTTAAGTTTAGAAGATACTAAATGTGTTTCTATACCATAAGCTGGGTTGGCTGGAACCTAAAATGAGTCACATGCAATGACTTGTGGCTGCAACTCCAAACACCCAGCAGCCCTACGACATTTTTCAGAAAAGCCGATCAATGGACTTCCATATTCACCATCTGTGGATGCCAGACAGACATGCAAGCAGGAAATGATGCTCCACATTTTGGAGAAAAATCAGTCCCAAAGTAAAATATGACGGGAAAGCTGTACATCCAGGAGCCTACCTGTACTGAAGAACTGCGTCTTCATCAGATCAGAGAAATCAACCCCTTTATATCAAAAACACCAGGTTTGCAGTCTTCTGGCCTGAAACAGGAGCAGCTGAACTCAGAGCTTCCTTGAGCCGATGCACGTGCTGTGTGTAAGTGTGGGCATCCCCTATGGCGTTCAGGCCAGGGTGTAACCCAGGTGAGGATGGAGCCATCCATGCAGGAGATGATATGGACCATGAAAACAGACATTAAAGGTGGGCACATCCCCCACAGCTGAGGTCCCCACTGCAGCTCCACATCAGCCAGTGCAAAGCAAATTCAGAATACTGCTGCCAGGGTCTGTTGCAAATCCACTCCACAACTCTCCTCCTTTAAGCTCTGCATGGGTGCTAAAGGAGGCTGCTGAGGGTTTCCTTCTCTGTAGGACAAAAAACATTATTTAATCAATTACTTCAAAGCCATTTATGGCACAAAAGGTCTCTCCTGAAATGTCTAGTTACAGCTGATGCCTATGCCTAACAAGCTGCTTTTCTTGATGAAATCACTGCTGACACTCAGCATTTTCCTTCCACCTGCCCTGCAAGGAATGTGATTTCCAGCCACTTTAGAGGTCCATGTGCTCAGGGCGACTTTAGGCAACAATTACCCCGGTGAAATGGCATCCACGCTTAGCTCTGGAGAGGGACTTGCTGTGGTACAGCATCACCAACACAGGGACAACACCACCCTTCGTGTTCCCCATTCAGAGAGCCTCCTCCTCAGTGAAGCATTTGCTTTTTCTCTTGTTTACAGCCAAAAAGCATCAGTCCAAGGTATAATATATATAAATTGTACAAGTAAAGATACAATGTATAATACTTACTTGTGATAACTAAAAATGCATTCATACTAGAATTACGAGCCTCGCAGTCTCTGAAATCTCTAAAACAGCTAAAAGTAGGAAGTGTTTAATTGCACTCTGAGTAACTGATGGATTTCAGTCCATCTGTAATACTTAAACTTAACAGTTATCTCAGATAGCTACATCCACGTTAACAAATAAGAAGAAAAAGGTCAAGTTCAAAGCACACTGAAATCAATACAGCTCTAAATGTACTCATTTGAGATGAATCTAAAAACCCCACACATTAAAAAGTGCCAGCTAGACATTTTTCTAGGAACTGAATCACCTACCTACCAGCACCACAGGGCTCCAAAAAGCATTTCAGAGAGGAGGAAGATGTCCAACAAGAAGTCTTAAAAATTTGAAGCCCTCAAGGCTGCAACAATGCATGAGTTCTGCTGTGTACTTCCAAAGGCAAGGGAAAAAATAGGGGCTACGCAAAAGAAAAT
Source organism: Haliaeetus albicilla (assembly GCF_947461875.1). Taxonomy (NCBI): domain Eukaryota; kingdom Metazoa; phylum Chordata; class Aves; order Accipitriformes; family Accipitridae; genus Haliaeetus; species Haliaeetus albicilla. The sequence goes on along the minus strand of NC_091504.1, from coordinate 12,818,815 downwards.
TCAGCAAACTACCAACTGAAGGGCTGTTTGTTGTGCAGACTCTTCTACTTTCAGAGGGAAGAATATTTCCTTTCAACTTCATATAATTCTAAAAACATGAAAGAAAACATCAGCTTCGCAAGTCTGATCAGTAGATACTTGTATTTACTAATATTTATTAATTGTAAGTAAAGAGTGAGACCCAAAGTCTTGGTGTAAAACCACGTAGCCCGAAATCTGACCCACTGCATGCAGGATTACAAGCAACAGCCATGTTCACATCAATATTATTTTGCAGGTTTTAAATCGTGCCTCTGCTATGGAGCACACATTAAGGTTTGATCAACCCAACGCTTACACCAAAAGAGCAAAAGGTTGTACCATCTGTATACAGGATTCTTTTGTAGGAAATGGGTGAGAAGGGGAAGTTACCTGCCTGACTTAGTAACTTCGAGGCTTCCCACAAGAACATGTAAAACCATTTCAAACATGATATAGCTTTTAAAATCTGATCCATAGTTCGTTCTACAGCCAGAACACATTAAAAATATGTCAGAATCTGTGCTCTTAAGTCACTGAAATTCATCAGAATCAGTGGACCTGGAACCAAGTAAAACTCCCATCCAGATGAAAACACCTAATTCCTGCTAACCCTTTGGTGGGCTTTGTCTCAACATGGCATGTACTATGGACCATACAGATCATTTCAACACAGACTTATTTAAAACAATGCAAAAAGTAGAAGATGTGAGGAAAGGGAAGAATGACAGAAAACATGAGGTATTGCTGAATAAGGGCAGAGTATGGAGGTACTACCAGGAGGTACAAGGAGGAAGGGATTTATAAGAATAGGATGCAGATCCACAGCAAACAGCACCGCCATAAACAGTTAAAAGTAAAAGGCAGTTAAAAAAATATACTCTCCTCTTTATGGCTGTCATATCTCCTGTTCCAAAGTCCACGTGCTTTTGCAGAGGCCATTCTTTCAATCAGGAAGGTCACAGTAATACAGCTGTAGAAGAACTGCAGCAGGTATTGATCTGGACTATTAAGTGCCTAGTTCATCGATACCGATGGATGGCGAAACAGCCCTGGCAGCCCCTCTTCACCTGTCTCTCAGACAGCCAGCTAGGAGGAATTTAAGACTGCATGTAAATTCATTTAACCAGGAATTTGAGCTCAGAGTAAAATACCAGCTGGATTTGCTGAGGTCTAACTCATACACCAAGGTAAGCTTAGGACAAACTCTTGAGGCTTCAGTACACTCGGCCAAGCTTAAGTATAATGCAGGAAAGGGAGAGGTCTGTTTGCTGGGCTTTACAAATATGAAGTCTGTGGAAAATAGTCTGTAAAATGGAATTTCAGTTACACCTGAGCTGGAACTACAAAAAAAATTCCCTTTTCTTTGAAGTCTTTGATGTGGGGTCGGAACCATTAGTGCAGATTTCAAGCTCAGGATTGATTTTGGTCTGAATTGAACATCTGTTCCCTAACCGTGCCCCGGAGCCCAGGCAGAAACCGGCCCACAGCCTAGCTTTGGCTTGCACTTTCTCTAAGTACGTGTAAAAACTTCTTGGATCTACAGAAAAGGACCGTTTAACATAAAAGCAAAGCAAAGACCGCGGTAAGGTGCACAAGCCCGTCCCTGGAGCTGCTCGGCGGCGTTTGCAGAGGCAGAGCACACGCCGTGAGCGAGGGTTGCTCAGCGCAGAGCCCTGAGTCCACGGCTGAAACAAGAGTCGCTGCCAGCAACCTCTGACCTCGTCCACAAAACCCGGCAAGCTGCACAGGTACGCGTAAACAAACAAAAAAACGTACATGCCCAGCCGCGCGTAAAAGGCCAACCTGAGATCAGGGCTAACCTCGGGGGGGACGACGCGCCTGCAGCCAACGAGGGCAGGATTGGTGCTGCCTGCAGGATGCAGACAGCTCGCAGCAAAGCCAGAGACCAATGCCCTGTCTCCCCGAGACCACAATAACGCCCAAGCCACGATACAATACTCTTCCGCAATTTTTTAATGCGGCTTTTTCCTCGGAATAATACATCGTACTAATGTACTAGATACATGTCTAGCCCCCGAGCGCTGCTCTGCCCCAGCGGCCACTGCGAGCTCTGGCCCGGCTGCCCGCACACCCTTCCCAAGCAGCACTTGGGGAGTAAACACTGTGGAAAACACTGTGGAAAGTCTTCTGAGACTGTGGATCCTCCGTCTGCAGCGAGGCCTTTGCAGACTCACACCCTAGATGGCAGCACCATCCAAAGAATGGGCCTGGAAGCCCACGCTGGGCCCACCACACGCCTCCAGAAACACGCTTTTCACCTGTCATAATTCCTATTTGAAGGCCCCCGCCTAAACAAAAATAAATTCTGGAAGCCCGAATAAAAGGCGCACGGTGCGAGCACCAAAGCATTCGCTGGTGGACGCGCGGGACGTGAGGTGCCCAGTACGGTGCAGGGACGCAGCTCCCCGAGAACGGGGCCAGCTCGGGCCGGCAAAGAGCAGGGGGACAACGGCACCTCTCCCTTACACCAACTCCCTTACACCAGCTCCCTTCTCTGGCACAGTAACGGCCCGATTAACCTGCCGCGAAGGTACCGCCTTCGTGTAACCGGGAGGGCTGAACCACTGCGCGAAGGTAACAGCCTCGACATGGGGGAAACCTTGGTCCTCTTCCCTGCATAATCGTTTCCTAGTCATGCCCATCCCTTATAATAATTCTACTTGTTTCAGTACTGGTACGCTTCTTGTCCAGCTCCCTCAATTTCTTCTCGATGCCCAGACAACAGGAAAGCCGCAGCCAAGGAGCGTGGAGCAGGCACCAGGATGGGGTGCGTGTGGGGAGATGATGGCTGCGGGGGGACAGCGGTGATCAGCAGAAGCTGCAGAGACATTCCCGTTACGTGAGCCCGATGGCAGTGTAAGCACACCCTGTCGGGATTTTTCCAGGGCCCACATGGGAGCAGATGATGCTGGGCACTGTCTCCACACTGGCACGCAGGGCGGGCACCGCACGGGCACTCACTTCACCATGTGAGGTTTGTCCAAGAGCTTCGAGCAGCCCAGGGAAGTCAACTCATACCAGAGCCCGATGTAAGCCCCAGCGCAGGATGGGGAGACAAAGACGAAAGGGTTTCCATGTTATTTACATGCCAGGGTGAGACACCTACCAGCCAGCAGCACCAGTGAACACTGTGGGCAAGGCGAGCAAATGCAGGGCTCAACAGGCACACCCTGCCCACCTGAGGAAAAGCAGGCAGAGATAAGGCTAGCAGGGACCCCTCGGTGTCCCCACGGACATGCACGGCAAAAGCTGACTTAGCAATGAAACCTGCACTGTGCTGTCTTCTCCACACCTCCCATACGAGGTGGCTTTTCCAATACAGGACAAGGATCTCCCTCCCACAGAACCAGGCAGGTCATGACTTGGGACGTGGAGACTGGCCTTTCCTCTAAGCTCTGCTTGTCCCAACTCTTTCTTCTAACAGGGAGGAAGATGATGCCTGCTAACCTGTATCAGACATTTCTTCTCTCCCCGCCTGCGCTTGCACTACCCTCTGCTCTCCAGCTTCACCTCCAAACCCTGTGGTACGCTGAGGGATCCCAGTCACAGCTACGCTGAACTGCTGGGAGTGAGTTTTCCCAGACCCTGGGGCACACAGAAGAAAAGCAAGCACTCTGTTCCACTCCTCATTTTGAAGGAGCATTAATATTTTATCATCAATTCTTTCTTTTTTCATTTTGCATTTCTTGATCATGTCCTGTGTGGAAACAAAGTTCAGAGAAAGGAAAAGAAAGCAAATTAATGTTGTTTAATTTGCAATGTGTTATTGGTTTCATTATGTGAAATGCTAAGCCTGGATTTTACCACATGGATTAAGCGTCATGCTGGCAGATAATGGAAACAATATGTCCACAAATGTAAAACTGAGAATGAGATACAAGTTGCAGAAGCGGGAAAGCACACGGCATCACTCCGTCGGCTGCTTCGTGCATCACCCTGCAGCAACCAAGGCATCAGCCTGAGCCTCACCCAGCTGGGCTGGGCAGTGCCACAGGTTGTACCAGATCACCTGGAAAGCATCTTGGCCATCTTGTCAGCCATTTCGTTGCTGTCTGAGGAGAGTTAACTTTGGGCTAGATATGCAAGAGTTACTCTTGTCTAATGAAGTTATGATTATGGAGATTACACGAACTCTACTGATATATTTGAAAGCTTAAACGTAGGAAACTTACAGGATTAACAAAAAGTGACGGTTTCAGCACCAAGGGCCTGCAAAGCTGCCTTCAGCCACTGAGAAAGGAGGAAAGCAGGCTGTCAGGATGTATTTTGATTTTCACAAGGGACAGATGACAGCACGTAGCTCTTTTAAGGATACAAATACAGCTAGTAAATTCAAGAGAGATTTTCTGTTCCATAGTTCTGTTCATCTGATGATCTTAGAGTTCATCAGCTAAAAAAAGCATCCATTCCTCATCAGTTGCACTAGTAGGCAAAGGCATTGTTAGGATGCAGACCCACCGGTGAAGAATGCAGACCCAGCCCTGCCATCACATAGCACAGCCATTGGCACAACCTGCTGGATGCCACATACCGAAAGATAAATCTGGGCTAAAACACAAGCAGCAAAACTCCTCCAGAGCTTGGGAGAGCCAGGATTCCTTCCCTGCACCTTGGGCTGCCCACGTCACCTTCTTTTCTCTGCTAGTTAATGTGGGGGCTCATCCGCTTTTTTAAAGCATTGTTTAGGCAGTAGCTGGATCGCTGTCACATTATGGGTATGCGCTGGAGCGAGGCTCCCAAAACATCAGGGGCACCACCACGTGGGATTTACGGGGCACATCATCTCTGATGGATTTTCTCCTCCTGCTCTCCACTTGCATGCTGTAAACATCAAGAGTACTGCAGGTCACCCATCGCTGGGAGGTTCACCCCTCTTCTTTCCTGCTGCTGACGGGCTGCGAGGCTGCACCATGGGAAGGAGCTCCTCTGATTCACACTCCCAAGCAGTGGAAATGGGCACAGATCCATAAAGCAGCTGAAGATCTGGCTCCACTTGACAGTAGTTTTATCTGAGATTGCAATGAACTTGACTAGAGGGTGCCAGCTGGATTGCTCTGGGAACCATATTTATAGATAACACTTGAAAGGACAAGTTCAAGGTGATGGCCCCTGGTGGCCCCTTTTCATATTCCTTAGAGAGATCCTTATTCACACCTACCCGAGTGCTTGCCAGGCAGGTTGGAGAGATAGCAGATAATAGAGTTAAGGCACGAAGGTTTGGCTAAGTCCCCTCTTTCCACTTTTGTTTGGGTATCCTGTTAACTAGAACCATACGAGCAAGCCTGAAATTGTATAAAATCTTATCGTACAATCTGGTTTTTGTTCCTGACAAATTACACCCTGTTCTCCCTCCATACCCAGATTTTATTTGCTACCAAACATCAGCCTTTGCAGAAAACAACTGTAGACTTCACCTGCACCTGCCCCCCAGTCAACACTTGGGCACTAGGAGCTTGCTTTCTTCTCCAGCCACCCGACAGGAGCACCGCTGCCGCTGTGCCCCACACCACAGCCAACACCTGATCTGCAACACGGCTACACATTCTTCAGGCCAAAACTTCGTTTTCGTGGTCAGAGCAGTACATTTCTTTCTGTAAGCAACGAGATGCTCAGTGCAGTAACAGCGTATCAGCACTTTTCAGAGCCGTCATCCTCCTGCCTCCCAGCACAGCTCATATGACTCGTTACTTGACTCTGGACGTTTTGCTTTACAAAGAACATTTCAAAATCATTGGCAAGAGTCACCAGAGGGATTATTTTTGCTTGCTGAATGACTGGTTTTCAAAGGGGTAAAGGGACTGGGCATGCCAGTTAAATAATCCCAAGGGCTCTTTGCATTGCTTTAAAGCTTGGAGAAACTCAGAGATACTTTAAAGCATCAGCATCATCCCCATGAAATCCCCTGTGATAGAAACAGAGATGCCTCCACTGAGCCTAAACTATGTACCAAACTATGGCTTAAAAAAGCTATTCTTCTCCATACTAGTGCATCATGCCTTTATTCGGGAACTTAAGCCACTTGTTTTATGGAGCTCTAAGCAATAGAGCATGTGGGCAGTAGTAAAAATGACTTTTTTGAAGTCACCCAAGCCATCAGTTGGCCAGTAGAGCCAATGCTGAACCAGGGACAGCAGGAATACAAAGCTACTCCAATCTAAGCTTAAGAGTTACTGTAGTTGAGGGCTAGTTCACTTCACCTTCCAATGTTCCTGTACCACCTCTTGCCCATCACTTATTCCTTAAGTTCTTCAAGAGGGTCTCCTGCTGACCAGCTGTACAGAGTCTAGGGGTCTCAGTGGAGCCTTCTAACTCCATGTTAATTCAACTACCAGAAGGACTTACGGGTCCACCTAGAGCACTGCACTGGGCAAGTTTATGGTTGTGCAGGTTGTGGGAATCTGCCTTTAGATTTGCCATCTCTGCTCGGAACAGCTGTGGCAAAATAGCTGCACAAGGGGGACAAAAAAGTTGACAGTGTTATCTCAAATCCACACGCACCAGTAAATGATGGGATGGAAAGTTAGTCTCAATTGAAAGCTGCTTGGTTAACATAGAAAGACAACCTGGTGGGTTACCCATCAGCAGCGCTGGGAACCTCATGCATCTTTACATCTGTATAAACACTTTAATGAAATATAAATGCAGAACTTGGGTATCTGTAGATTTGATCACACGATTTACTACAAGTGGTAACAGAGCAGCCTCTGATGCACTGACAGGTACCAGAGCTACCTGGCTTCTCAAGTCTGCCCCCATTTTTGGAACACTCCAGTGACATCTCTGATCTGTCCAGCTCACCTTCTGAAGATGCAAGAAAATGTCAGTTACGTTAAAAGTATTCCAGTATTGTCATAGTGATATCATAACCTGGGAGTCTAAGTAAAAAAAACCAAACAAACAAAAAAAAAAACCCACTACCACTGCAGTATGCACTTGCAAGAGCCTGTGGCCAACAGGTAGTATCTAGGTTCCTCTCAAACCAGAATATTTAATATATTCAATATTATTTTTTACATTTGCCACTAGTTTTGGTTATGAGTTTGACATATCCTTGAAAGGAAAGATGCTTAGCCAGGACCTGCTGCTTAATCTCAGTGGAATACACAGAAGTCTGACTATTTCAGGGAGTAAAAAAATTGAAGTAATGCAATTCCAGTTCATAGCAAACAAACTCAGGCACTGGAACAACTTCAAAAATCTGCATTTCTGGAAATCTTAGACTGGAACAGAGTAACTCTAATCCACATTCTACTTTTAAGGCAATATCCCAGGTTTGTGAAAAAAACTTTTCAAGCCACCATTAGTCTACCTGATGCTTTTCTGAATCTTCAGCACAGACAGCATCCAGTAAGTGGAAAGCTTTAGACTTTTATAACTGATATGATTTTACCATTTGTCTCCAGTAAGTCATAAAAGAAACGGACATAACAGAGCTTTAACTGATTATGTCTAATCTGTGTTGATAGTTTCAGTTTTCGACCGTTTCCCCTCTATCAGATCACATCAAAATGTACACCAATAGAAGCTAACATACAAAGTTTCCTCCAGATTTTGTAGCATCACTTACCAGTCTGCCACAGCATTAACGAGGAGAGGCTTTGGCCTCAATACAGAAGCACTTAGCTACTCCTAATTGGAATTTCGCCTCTTCGAAAATGGGATTTTTATGACTTAAAGTCATAAAAGTGTCCGCTCTGGCGGACACTTTCCTGTCATTTGGAGGTGGTGTTTCCATCAGCTGAGCAGACGATGTACTGCAAACATCCACCCCCAAACAACTCTGTTACTTCAAAGCCCATGAAACACACAACACAGAGGTAAGAAATTGAAGTAGTCAAATTTAGGACCAGCTTCTACTTTGCAGGACTGCATATCCTTAGGAGGTTATGGAGTAGCAATTTTGATAGAATGACCTTTATGCTTCCAGAGGCGTATGCGCCTCATAGGAAAGGAAAATTGTCTGTTCCTAAGTTATCATCAGTGGTCGGTTGTTATTTGAGCAGCAGGTGCTACTTGGCAGCAAGAACACCAGTGTCTTTTACCCCACCATGGATAAAACTGCATTGAGAAGGACAGCATAGACTAAATCCTAGACTAACTCAGGTGGAAAGGGAGCCCAGGAGATTACCTGGTCCAACTCCTGCTCAAAGCAGGTCCAAGAGCAGGATGCTCTCAGCTGTATCCATTTGAGTCCCGAGTATCTGCAGGGATATAGACCCCACAACCTGTGGGCAACCCAAGATTATGTTCATTTAAAAGAAACCCCACACGTATCATGTACAAGCACTTACCAGAAATATCTCGATGTTCAGAAAGGCTGCATTCAGCATGGGGAGATGCTCCTTGCATAGAAGAGGTCGGAATGAGCCACAGTCACAAACAGGAGGAAGAAAACCAGATGCAGGCACAGCTTGTGGGTGTATGCTTTAGGAAAGATCGAATCAACCTGAAAACTAACCCTGAAGGAACTCTCAGGCCTTCTTGTGTCGAAACTATTATTAAAGACCCCAGTTACTGGGATTTAAATATGTTGAACCCATTTCCCTGGAAAATTTCTATGTGGGAAAGGTGAATTGTCCATATTTTGGTAAATGCATCTAGGCGAAAGGAAATCTGAATTTTGGCAAGACCACATCCAAAGCTGTTACAGAGCAAGCAGCAGCAAACAAATCAGTTATTAAATCTAAGACTCCAAGTGAGTTGCACCACTGCACTGTCACCTGGCAGCACAAAAGCCTCTGCAGCTACAATATTCAGAGCATCTTAAGCAGTTTCCTACTCTGAAACCTACAATCATTTCAGTCATAAAGACTTTAAAATTCATTTTAACAGATAAGAATGCACCTTCACCGATTCATGTTAATGACAACAGCACCTCCAGGGAAAGAGGAAAAAAGCCTGCCTACCATGGGAGATCACAGGTGCTCTTCCACAGGGAGTCATTTAGATGTAGCCATGAAAGAGCAGACATAACTGCATGAGCTTTTCCAGCAGAAAGGCTTAGAGATGAAAGAAATAATACAAACTGTGGTGCTGTCAGTAAGATGAAGAGTTGGATTACTGGCAGAAAATTCAATGCAAGTTTCCAGAAAATGGCCCACCTTAGCTGAGAAGTCCACTTGCCTCTAAGCATAATCCACACGTTTCTTTTTGTTGGTGCTTTTAGAGAGAATAGGAAAACAGGTTTTAGAAAATTTTGTTGAAAATAGCATTAGTTATCTTCAGCTGTGCTTCATGAAATAGACATAGGGCAGCATCACTGTTGCCAAATTGTGGCAAAACTCTCTCCCTAGAGCTTTAAAACTTTAATTATACTCAAAAAAGCACAGTAGGTTTTTTAAAAAATAGCTACAAGACTGGCCTAAAGCATTCCAAAGATGCAAAGACTGTTGTGGTTTGAAAGTGGTCTAAAGATTGTTGATTTGCCGAGAGGCAATGCTATAGACAGCTGGAGTTATTAACTGTATGAGATCAAGTAATTACTCAAACAGGAGAACAAACTTGGTATTTTCTCCCCATCTTACTCTTGGTCTTGCATACTGCATTATAGGTAAGACAGACTCAAGGAACTAACTTCAAAACAAGAAAGCTAGGTTCAAAAAGTTATCAATATAAAACCAAAAATATGTATTAATAAAGCAACAAATGCCAACCTTAGGACTTTTCAGCATTGACCATACTCTGTGAGCAGACATACACATGGCTGTATGGGCAGGAGCTGAAAGTGACCCTATCAAAACTCCAGTAGAAACTTAGAACAAGATTCTTAGTATATCTAATTTAAATGCAAACATTTTGAATCCTCTGCTTTGATGTTTTGTAGAAAGGACACTAGATGTACAAAATACCACCAGAATTCTCGTGGCTTGAGTTTCAGAGCTGGAGAAGCATCGTGAGTTTCTTCCTGACAAAGATGTATTGTCACGGTGTAACACTATCTCACAAATGAGGACCCCAGTATTTCCTTTCATGCATAGCCTGCTGTTCTGTGGCATCCAGAACCAACTTTACCTTTACACTTAAAATAAAGTTGATACAAAAATGATGAAACGTTACAAAGCACGATTAAGAGTGGTCTTAGATGCCATCTTAAATTGATCAGTACTTTTTATACTGGAATTCAAGATTTTCTACAAACCATAGTGTATGCTCAACAGGCTCATAGCAGATTCCAACAAGGTCATACTCTGGTGCACTTCCCCACCACATCCCATCTTAGCCAATGAAAATACAGCCCTATGTACAGTCCCAGTGTTCAAAAAACCCAGAGAGCTGCTATAACATCAGCCACAAGCACAGCAGCATCACCACTCAAAACAAAGTCACATAGGAAATGCTGGAATCTCCTTACCCACTGAGAAACATTTAGCTTCCAAGTCTCCAATACAGAGCTAGGTGATGCTTCCATACTACACAGAAGTGGATTTGGTTGGTTTATTCACTACTGCCCTTGTGAGCTTGAGACACATTTAGTTCTCCTTTTGAGATGGTCTGAAAGGGGCCCAGTGAGAGAATGACAGCAGAAAGCACCAGTGTTGACTACAGAGCCATTTCATAAGCTCTCAGAGAAAGTTTACCAGCCTCTAACTATCCACAGGAGTTACACACCACCAAGGAAAGCTTTAGAGACAGGCACAGCTACTGACAAGTGCCAGTGCCTTCCTCATTACCTTAAATAACCAGAGGATCTAGCACCAGCAAGCCACAGGGCCTTGTGGCTGCCCCAGACGACCACACCAGCCCCAGCTGGTGCAGTGAACTCAGTGGAACACATCAGGTGTGCATTCCTCACTGCTGCCAAAATACTACTAGCTCCAGGCTAACATTTGAAAGAAGCTGGTTTTTTAGAAGTCATTTAAGAATACTTTCCAAATCCTCACTGGAACATTTTGCTGGCTAGAAGTGAAAAAATGTTAACATTAATTAAAAAAAAAAAAGACATTTTTAACTTAAAAGCTCCTGTGAAATAAAGCTTTCCTTCATGATGAAATTCAAAGACCTGGTGATGCAGCAAGGAAGTGGAAAATAGTTTGCAGGTTTAGGGACACCTATATAAAGCAGGAAAAGCTGCTAATTAAAGCACCTAATTTCACTTAAGTCCAAAAAGTCTTTTGCAAGAGATTGGAAAGCTCTACTACTGAAGTCAATACCACTTAACTTTCTGAAGAGGTTTTAAGTGGCACAGTTTAAGATGCTGCTCCTAATTATTAGTGATGTTAAACTCTACATGGTACAAATGTAACAGTACACCTCAATTCTCAACATCTTCATTAGCCCATAAAAGACAAAAAGGAAAGCCTCTTAAGTGTAGCTAGACTGAACAGCTACCATCAAATTGCATTCCTAATGAAAAATCCTACTCTGCAGAACCAAATAAGCCTGTCAACTTGCACTAATCATATCTTGTTTTGGGTTTACTGATGGACTGTATTATTCAGAAACTTAAATAACTACAAAGCAGCCCGATTAGTTGTATTTATTTTTTTTATTAGGTTTATTATGACTTAGAGTTTCTATTACTCCAGCTGGGTAAACCACATTTGAGAGTAAGTTTAACTGCAGGACTTCAGCTTCAGCCAAAATCATTTTTGCATTACTTTATTGTAATATAGATTTAAATTTAACATTTAAAACTTACTTCATTAATAAGCAAGCCAAGCTCAGTAGCTTCAGTGCAGGATGTACTTTATGTAACTTGCCGCACATTCATGTTAAATTTGATGTACATGGAGAAGAGACCGTCAACTATACGATTCATAGGAGAAAGCAAAAGTAAGCACCATTTTTACCAAACAGTTCTCAATTCAGTGTTTCTTACAGGAAATCAACTCACTTCTGGCTCCAAGAGCTACAGTTTGGATAATAGCTGAAAGCTATTTCCAGAACGTCAATTTTCTACACTGGCACAAGAAATAAGTCTTCAAAGCAACAGGTACTGGACTTTTTTTCTTTTTTTTTTTTTTTTTTAAGAGACAACCTGTTCTCTCGTTGTGTTTACCAGGTGAATACATGCATTTTTTGATCATTCTGGCAGAGGTTAAAAAAGAGCAAACAACAGTTGGGGCTAAACAAAAAACAATCAAAAAGTTGCCAAATATTTAAGGTACAAGCAAAAAACATTAATGCAACTAGTTTAATATCTAAGCCTGCTTTCTTTCAAAGAAAAATGGCACAAATTAAATAAAAAGCCAGGCAAATTTAGTTTTAGATGGTACTAGACTGAATTAATGCTTCAAAGCATTAACAGGATTTATTTCACTGCAAGAAAGGGGAGAAGTAATTTGAACAGGCTCTGTATACTTGGGCTAGACCAAAAACACTGTTACAGTTTAGTCCATATATGCAGAACTGATACCAATATGTGTTAACTTTACCACATGTAATAGTAAAGTGTGTTAGAAGTTGCAAAGCATAAGCATCTTAGTTGTATAAGCCAGTTAATGAATAAACAGAAGAGCTGAAGAATGGTTCTCACTCATGTCCTTTCTGTTCAGGACTCCAGATTTTTCTTTTGGAACAGAAAAATCCCTCTACCAACAGCCTAATAAATACTAACAGATATATTTAGATACCATCTTCAAAATCTTTGTTGAAAATGCAGTCTTCAAATGAAAACTAGCTTTATGCAGTATTAATATTTTACATAAAATAAGTCTTATGAATCGTAGTTAATAGCAGTAACTGAAATTAATGTATACTGAGTCTTCGGGCGATGTGCAAGTTTAACTGTGTAACACAGGTGGGGGTTTTGAACAGTTCTTACCATCTTGCTTTGGACAGTTCTTACACTTGTCCCATAAACTACAGAACCTCTAGCTACAGTGTTGTGCAACTGTTGACATCTTCAAGAGCTCTTCAAGGCAAAGAAATTTGATGGAAGCACCACAAAGCAAGGAAATCATGCTCTTCATAGAGTGCCTTGAATTCTAAGAATTTAACACATCATTGCTGTCTTGCCTTGGCTACAGAACACCAATGAGAGGACACCAGGGTAAAAAGGAGCAAAACTACAGTCAAGTCTGCTTCAAACAGGGAAGATAATACAAAAAAAGATCTGATTCTACAAGCACGTAAGCAAAAGTCTTGAAGAGCTGTGTATTAACATGGAGCTCAAGGTGCCTTAACTTAGCTAGAACACCATATTTTTTTTTAATTTTTTTTTTAGTATTGTGAATCTAGCATAGCTGCATTTCATCCAAGAATCAGTCTATGCTTCCAGTTAAAGCATGCATACCACCTCACTAAATACCCCTTCCCAACTTGCAGGTTTGGAGCTCTTCATTTTCTTATTCCTCCTGTATTACCCCTTTCCTAGGCAGAGATTTAGAGGCCCTAAAAGCCAGAGCTCTCCACCAAGGACTTGCTGCATCTACATGTAAAAATAGTTAGGACACTCTTTGAGACTGACACATATCCTTCCCCATCCAGAAATGGATTTGCAGCACATCAGTCTTGATCTCTAATTCAGTTTTAGATTATGCTTAAGTTATGGCAGCCAGAGTTCAATCCTATGAATGTAAGCTCAACACAATAAGAAAGCCATTTATCCTTTTTAATTCACCCTTATGGCATGTTTAGCCAGAGCTTTATAATCAACTTCCAGTTTTAAATTATTTTCTTAGCACTTCACAGAACCTGCATGTCACTCCCTCCTGAAGGAGATGGCATCACACAGAATCTTGTTTAAGTTAGTCCAAGTTTCCACACGTGACCAGAAGTCTTACTTGTCAGACCACACCGCCCCTTTTCCAACTAGTCCCCCTCACTCCCTCTCCTCCCACCCCTCCCCAGCAATGGGCAATTACTTCACAAGAAATGTAAAATGGGTATGGGTGTACACAAAACCTACCCTTCACTAATACTGAACAGAAAAGCCTATTTTCCAATTACAGGACATCTTTCTCTAAATTTAGGTCAGCACTGGTGCAGTCTGCACTGTGTATGATTACCACGAGGATAATACCAATAAGTACATATATTTTCTCAAACTGATTTAAAAGCCTATGAAGTTAATCGGGGAAAAGTTTAATATTGCTACTTCAGAGCACTAAAACACACAAAGTGAATCCAATAAAGATCCTTGTATTGATTCAATATTAAGTATTAATTGCATGACCATCATAGCACCTCTTTACATTATCACACAATCACCAGAATTATCAACTGCTTTTAAAACTAAAAAGGGTACAGTCCAATATTTATAACTTGCACACTGTTACTATATAGAAACTAGGTGCATGGTACAGTGCTGCAAAAATGGAAGCCTGCAGTTTTGACAAAGATGCCAAGTCATGTTGTAGACAATTTCAGTCAAACTGGCAATACTGTTTAAGCAAATACTCAACACAGCAGGAAATAAAGGACAAAAAAAGCATTCTATAACCAAATAAACATCTGAAATTTCCTTTCCCTTTAATACAAGTAAGGTCACTTTTAGCCTTGGAACGGATACATGTTCGCCTATGATGATCTTGCTAACTACTACACAATATCTGATGTCCTCTGCTAAGAATATAGTTTAAGAAAGCCGCAGTTACAAGAGGCATCTAATGTAATATCTAAAATTTCCTTTATGGCAATTATTTAATTCATTTGTCTTAAACAGTGAATATGGAAAGATGGCCTCATGTTTCCTTTTGAATAGTACTCTGAGGATCAAGTGGCTTTCAAGCAGCATGGTGGGTTTGAAATTTTTGCAGTTTAGATCATTCTGTTGCGTTTATGAGTTGGTGAGTCTGTAATGACATCGCCACACTGGGCTGAGGTACGCTTTCTAGTTCCACCATTGTCCAAGTGGAGTGCCATTTCTTCTGATATGAAAGTGTTCAAATCAACATCATGGAGTCCGTTTCTCCTTCGACTAGCATTGGAGCCACTGCTCACATGAGTGGGCGAGCCTGGGGTACTTGAGCGAACACTTATACTAGCCATTGCACCACTAAGACCTAGGGGAAAAAAAGAAAAAAGTATTTAGGTCAAGCAGTACAGAAGGTTAATTTCCCATGTGTGCCAGAAGGGATGACACTTATCTGACTTCTAGTGAGATGGTAAAGGCACTTCACCCTATTATTTGTACCACATTTATTTGAAGTCCAGACCACACCTTCCCAGCTTTCAGTCCATATAAGAATCTAGCAATTACTAGAACTGTTTTTTATGACATTAACAGTGAGCTTATATACCAGGTTGTAACAGCAAATGCTAGCTCCATAAGCATGACATGCTATTCAAAATACGTGTACTTACTCAAGAGTAGACTATTTCAATATAAAGGCTTCAAACTAGACCAACAGTTATACAGAAGGAAAATCCCCTACCAAGGGCTTTCCAGGTTGACCTGACTTGGTCTTGTTTCAAACACCACCACCCTCTTCCCTTTCACCCCCTCAGTCACTATGGTTCTAAAGATAACTGCAGTATGACAGCAGATCTTAGACAGGCGTGTACCACAGCTAGTTTTTAAATAAAAGCTTTATTTCATGGCTGCCGCTATTAGCCAACACATTAGTATTATCAGAATTCAGAAGAGGACCTAAAAATAACAAATAAGCCAAGCAAGACCACATGACAATCCCCCAAGATTTGCTATTGACAGATGTGATCCAAAACACTGTCCCAGGTACCCTGCAATTACTTTGTGTTCAGGTTATTAACGAAATGTTTAAAACAAAAGTTTATTTCTTATAGAAACAAGGCCATAAAAAAAGAAAACCACAAGCTTCACACTAATTTAAACTTTCTGTCTTCAGTAACATTACTATTACAACTTTGCAAAAGCAGGACATTCCAAAACATAAGTTTAGTAAGGGCTAGTACCTGAAAGCCTAACAATTCCACTCTATTTGGAATTCAGGCTGTATTTGTAGATAAACAGGAGCTCAGAGACAAAACAAACATCTTTGCTATCATAACCTCTTCAAATCTGAGTATTATTAAGAAAGTACAAAAACATCTGTTGGCCCTAGAAATAAACTAACAAAGCAAGGGTCATGCAGGAAGATGAAGAACAGCAGAACAAGATCTACATCTGTGTATATTTCTAGCAGTAAGAATAAGCAAATGTTAAGCTATCCAGGAAGATTTCTGTCTCAGTAACCTTCAAAATCTTGGGTGCTCTCAGAGGTTTTCTCCAGTCTCAAATACTCCACACCTTTGTCCAGTCATCATACATCTTGTGTGTGTGCAAAGCCATTTAATACACACCTGCACATGTGGTCAAGTAGGCCACCAGAAGTCACACACTGACAAGTAAAGCCTAACAAAACCTTATTTATTAGCTGCTGATAGGCCAAATAAGCAACTTCAGAGGCTCTCTGAGGAGAAGACTGCCAGAGCTACTAGATCAGTTGCCAGAAGCCTCAATTAGAAGATAAATTCTAAAACTATCTGCAGCAATGGCAGGTTGATATACAAGTCAGCATAGAACAGACCAACCAAGTTCACTCTATCATACATTACTGTTGAACAAACATTTAAAGCTTAGATCTTGTAACAGCACAGGTATAGTTTTACATAGATCAGGTATTATGCAACAACCAGCAGAAACAGCCACTAATCATTGATGCTTTCTTAGAGCTCTAAGTGATGTTCCAACACAACTCAGAAGCATAGTCTGAAGGCTGATAGGGACCCTGCAGGTTTTTTTTTTTAATATTAAAATCATCCTTCACTCACAATGGCAGAAAGTATTTAAACAGCAGAAGCTGTTTTAGTGAAAAGATAATTCAGGAACACAGTTTGTTCCAGTACTCCCAGGATTAAGGTCAAGCTTAAGTTTAAAGCCATTATGAAAAGAGGTTCCTATACACCTACCAAAGAAAGTAAAGCAGCTAATCGATGACATAAACGCATGAGCAAAAAGCCAATTCAGATGCCGTAACTTGGATAAACCACCAACACGCAAAATCTGGGCAGGTAACAAATCACTTCACAATTCAAAGACAACAGCAAGTTTAATTTCAACTAGCATGACATACATTAGAAAAAGCATTAATTCATCCTGTACATTTAAATTGGAAAAAATCTGACAGTGCACAGAAGGTGACATTGTTTCAAATCCAAACTGTTTGTAGAGATTTCCCCCCACATCACTATTCCAAGCAAAATTGCTCTGAACACACAAGTTCAGTGTTGTTAACTTCCACTGAGAGTCGACAGTTTATACCATTTAACAGTCATTTACTCTTATGCAACCCATAACCAAATGGCCAATATACTAATTCAGTTTTATCATGACATCTTTTCATTATCTCTAATGCCCAAGTAAGGAGAGAAAAATTATTCTAATTAAACCCAAAAACTGACCCGTGATGTGAGAATACATTTTGGCATCACTCAAGAACTATGTTTTTAAGTAGAGCCTTTTCAAACAACAAGCATTTTTTAAAATAGTAAATACAAAAGTCAGAATTAAAAGATGCATCTGTAATATGCTCCAGCATATTCTAAAACAGACTGCCAAGGTTTGCAAGCAATTCCTCAAGCAGGCATTGTCTTTCTAATATTTAGGTAATACTGAATCACTGCACATGTAAATACACAAACAACCTTCAGGAGATAATTAAGAAGTTAAAATCTTCAATCAAACCTGGTGTCAAAGGCAGGAGAGTACGTTTTAATTAATTTCTACAAAGATATGAGTACAAGGATATTGCATCACAACACGGACTTCTAGTTGCAGTTTCATCTTGCATCTCATACAGGTATTTAATACTGAACTAGCGAGGAACAGTCATTACTGAGTATGCTAACAGACTGAGTGACAATCTGGTATCAGTCACTGGCAGTTAACCATATTACATAGCACTACACATCAATCCAAGAAAGCAGAACTGTCAAACAAAGCATTTAGATCACAGTTTAGGATTGGGTAATCAAGCTAACATGGAAGAGTCAGAAAGAAAATTCAAGGCATGCACTGAAATATCAAGTTGCCATTTCATGGAAGCAACATCGAAGACTAATCAGCAATGCAATTGAAAAGATCTATTTTTCATTGACAGAGAAAAAGCATCTTTCAGGAGCTGTGATCCACAGTTCATTTTTTCTTGGAAAGGTGTTATAATGCAAAGAGGAAGTCTCAGAAAACCCATTTATTGTAAATTATTCTGAGTTTAAGTTTTCAGTGGACACTGAAACCTCTTCTCAAAGCATTTAACCATTTAAAGCAGTAAAGCAAGCAGTAATAGATATTAGGAAATAGCAAGATGACATGTTACTGTTAGCAACACCATTTTACAACCTCAGATTTCTGTATCGTGATTAACATAACCTAATAACAGGTACATCAATTTTGTGTATACAATAGGACAGATTCAACCAGCTACTAGTGTCTTTACTTCTTTCATGATCTCATGACCACCTTTGAAGGCTCCCACTGTTTTCTGCAGGAGATATTTCCTTTTTTACTAGAGGTCTTTAAGAAAGGACACATGGCTCTTTCTCCCTTTTTAAACTTGAAAGGATTGAATTGGAGGACACATCTAAAATATTCTGCAGTACTTATTACATTCTCATTCCTGCCACATCTTTCAGTCATCAACAATATGGCATTTCATAGCCAGTAATTTCAGAAAAAACTCTGCTTTTATCTGAAGCTACATTCTAAAGAATTTATTACAGTACTATTAGAAAAAGCTGAAGTATAGAAGAAATAGTTATAAATTAGCTAGTATTGGTCACAAGTTCTGATCTAGCTAATTTATAACTAAGTACTCTCCAAAACTATCAAGTAATTAGAATGTTTGGCTAAAAGTATATGTTTTATGGAGCATGAAATACTTAAGGTAAATAAAACTGTCAACTCAAAATTAGCAAGTTTATCAACACCAGCCTAACAAACTGTAAATGCCATTTTATCTGCACTATAACCATGTCCATAATATGAGTTATTCAGGTCACTACCACAGCATAATATAGCAGATAACTACTGTTCAGTATAGTCATAGTATTAACTATTGTTTTCCAGAAGTTTTAATCAGGAAGTATCAAAAAGAACATTCACGCTTAGGTAAGTATGACTAAAGCAGGATTAGTTAATAACCCCAGATAAATACAAAATGGCATGCAGATAGATCCTTGTCACTCCTCTATGTCATACTCACACTTTCACAGTACTGCTCAAAGAGCAAGTTTTAGCAGTACGTACCAGTACACAACTCTGATAGTTTTTGAAAGAGTTTAAAGGTTGTGTGTATATATAGCTATCAGAACACTGCTCTCTCATCCTCTCTTCTACCAACTGCTTCTTCTCCACTCTAACAACTGCTGATGTTTTATATTGCAGTTTAATATTTTGAGAAGAGACTAAGGAGGCCTAATGGAAATTCAGACTCTTTACAGGGGCCAAGCCACACACCTCTACATGCGAGAGCAAGGGTTCCCCACCCACCCCAAAGAGACTGAATCACACTAATGATATACACCAACATTAAAGTTAAGGAGCAAAAGAACACCCCCTCACTCTGCTGTTGCCCATTTACATCATTTTTAGTTAAGAATGCTCAAGTCTAATGCATTTCAGCGTTGTCTTCCCAAGCTTGCTTCTTCCCCCTCCTCAAATCATAGCATTTTCTCCCATTATGCTTGGAGAATGGTTTGTAAAGCATGTAGTACATCCCACACTAAAAGACCAAAGCATCATTTCAAACATGGACTGTGCACAGCCACCAGCACTGCAAGACTTAGTATGCTAGCTACAGCCAGGCAGAAAGTGACCTGGCACATGTCAGCTTTTGGGAATCTTACAACTATTAGGTCAGTTTGATGTAATTCTGCCATTTGGAGCTCTTCTCTTACAGAACTGGATATGGCAATATGCATCCAGAAAGTAGGTGAAGATACATCCATACCTATGCTAACCGCAATGACATTTTAGAGACTGGTAGAAGTTAAAAACCCAACTCTGTATTTGAGATGTTGAACAATAAAGGTATTATCTTCTACTATCACATCTTAAAATGCTAAGCATCATCAGATGCACAGTTTTTGAAGTTTCAGAAAAATCCACTTGAACTTCAGAGTAAAATAGCATATATTAAGCTAACTACTTAATAACTACTTAAGCTAACCACTCAGCTTTTCTTGAAGGCTTTAATTTCTTTCCAGGCATTCACAGTTTAAGTTTCCAGCCATGTTTTATTTCAAAAGTTACCCATCAGCCCACTAATAATGGAAAGCTGACAGATTTTGGAGATTTTTTTTAATTTACCAGAACTTACTCTCTTAAGAGACTACTTAGTTCCAAAACCTCATTCTCAAGTACCCTTAAATTACACTAAGGATTCCAGCAACAGCTGCACAGCATACATGCCACAGAGTTAAAAGGAAAGGTAGATCACATACTCCTTAAACATTGTGTCAGTATAGGGCTTTTTTTGTCATGATCATTTTGCTTTTAGTACTATAGCAAGTCTTGAAAGCAGACCAGTAGAGAAGAAAAAGTTTCCTTATAGCACAAAGACTACTGGTAACTAATATCACAAGATTAAATTTTGGGTTCAAAATCCCTAGCTGTCAAGAAAACTGTCAACCACCTTGTGGAGCTATAATATAGGTCAGATCTAACAAGGTTTGACATAGAAGAGGTAAGGTTAAAAACCCAATTTTAACAGATTTCTTTTCAGATGCAGCATACAGTTTTAAGATTGTGCTAATACCTAAAGATATTCTTCTCTAATGTTTTAGAGAAGGCATACACCTAGAATTCTGTTTGATGTTCCAGGAAATATTTAATTATTAGCTACTGTTACCATAGCTTCTTTCAAAGTTTTCAGATGTGATTATGAAGCATTTAGAGGTTATATGATCAAAATACAGGTATTTCCCCCATCAAAGAGCAAGATCAGCAAGTTATAGCACCATGGTCTTTAGAAATATATTAGTACTTATTGACTTTTCAGAAATAAACCAACTCTGCTTCCACAGATCTTTATTTGGTGTCATAGATTCATACCTATCCCTGCTTCACTAAAAGAGGTCTTGCTTAGAGCAGCAAAGTTTTAGCAATATCCCTCAAATCTAATTCAGCCCATCCATCATACCAATAGATAAATACTCCATTTCCACAGGAAGCCTACCAGCACAAAACAAAGCCTCACTCCTTTACATGCCAGGCAAAAATCCCCCTTTAAAGCCTTAGTCCTGAACACTTGCCAAGACTGCTACTCACTATCATAAGGTTTTCTCACAACACCTAGAAGCAGCAAATCCCTTTTAAACAGCCTGCCAAAAATGAAGATAAGCACTGCCCTACAGAGGATATGAATTTACATACACCTGAAGATCCTATGCAGGCTTCAATCAAAATAATAGTTCTGAGATGCCCTATGATAAATAGGAAAATAGTTTGGGAGACAGTTTAATCACAACTCCCTTAATGTTAAAGAAAAGGGTGGGGAGAAGCTGGAGGAATGCAGGCATTGTAGGCAATAACCTAAAAACAGTTATGAGGCCAAATACAAGCCTAGTCACTAAAGGATTATGACAAAAGCATTTGTGTCAAAGGCCAGATTGAAACCAGTATCAAGAGAACCTAATCCAGAAGGTGATTGACATAATCTTGTCAACCAGCTGATGAAGGGGAAGAGTGCATTTCTAGCCCCTGCAGTGCCAGTACAGGGCACAGAACTTCCTACAGTCCTCATGACCCTATATTACCTTTATGAAAGAAAACTTTACACCTCACAGTTCCAATTCCCATGCTATAGAGAACTGACTTCGATAAACCACCTCCATACAAAGCAGATGCTAAGAAACAATACAAGGACATGAAAAGAGCCATAATTACCAATAAAAATGCCTCTGAGTTTACTCTGCTTGAGACCTCACTGTGCTGAAGTGAGTCTACCTAGCTTACTCTCACCTGAGAGTAAGCCTTTATAATTAAAGCCAACTGCACACCAGATTCAACTACAGTTTCAAAAAACAAGATTTTTAAGAGGGTGTTTATCTCATCATATCAGGTGAGAGCCAGTTTCTGCAGTTGCTCTCCTCACAAAATTAGCTTTACCTACTGAACAAGCAATACTGGTGCACAGAATTCTCTAGCCAGCTTCCAACATGAGAAGGAAAACTGCCAAAAGCTACATGACTGGGTGGAAGCACACTTGACTGAAATGGCAACAGAGCAGCAAACAATACCAGAATTAGGCTGTCACCTAAACAGTGACAGTGTCTGGCTTATGTATCTTGAAAAACCACCACCACATAGCAGAAGCAAAGACTGCATTTTCAGGAATCCACTCATCTAATTAACTCATTAATTCCACCCCCCACTGAGAATACTGAGACAGTAAAAATTTCATTCAAGTGTCACAGGCTGTATTTCTAGATAGCTTGATTTTTACTTTTAGAATGGCCTACTATGTATACCTCAAGGTATCTGCTACCCTTTAGAATTTTAGAAGGCATAAAACCCACAGGTAAACTGCTTCATTTCACATCAGGAGCAATTTAAAACACATTCTTCTTTATCACTTGCTAGGTAATAGTCCAATACAGAATAAGCTACTGAATATTCCTATCTGAAAAGGATAAAAGATACACCACCAACAATTCAGTAGGACATTGGTAGACATTTAAGTTTGAAAGTGAAATAAAACCAAGTTCTGAACAGGACTCAATTATTACAATTATGTGCAAGTGAAGTACCCCTTCCAGGGTACTTTAAGTAGAATGCTAAACCATATTATCGAGTGCATCACAACAAGGGTACTAGAGTACAGGGAAGTACCCCAGAGAGAGAAGCTTCAAACATTAAATTCCCTCCCTAACCCCACAAAAATTTGCTAGTTATTTGTTAGTAGCCAA
The DNA here is from genome assembly GCF_947461875.1 of Haliaeetus albicilla. Taxonomy (NCBI): domain Eukaryota; kingdom Metazoa; phylum Chordata; class Aves; order Accipitriformes; family Accipitridae; genus Haliaeetus; species Haliaeetus albicilla. The sequence goes on along the minus strand of NC_091504.1, from coordinate 12,795,964 downwards.
ATCTTAATATTTAACTAGTTGCTAGCATAGTATTATCATTTTCTAAGAATTCTGTTTACTTCAGCATTGGCATGCCAAGTCTCTTCATGCTTCAAAAACACTACCAAGAGTTGATACTTAACTGCTGAGTTCACAGGCTGTAGAATATTACAGATTCAAACCTCATTTTTATACAATACCTTTTTCTCATTCAAAGTATTTGACTATGCAACTTTTCAGTAGCTAATATGCCTTATACATGCAAAAACTCCCTTGGAGAATGAAGGAAGTAACCTTCAGCTGGAACATCAGGTACATGACATATTACAATACCAACAATGACCAAGAGCCAGACATGCTTTAAGAACCCCCACCCAATTTTAACCAAGTAGTATTGAAAAAGTTACTGTTACCATGCAGAGCTATGGCTTCACGGAAGGGTTGCAAATCAGTCTCTACAGATGAGCTAGTTTCTGTTGAAGTAGCTCTGTTAGGGGATACTACAGTCAGTCTTGGGGGAGCTCTAGAATTTCTTGGAGGAGGAACTTTTCCACATAGGAAGCTGATCAAGTCTTCTCTACGAATAGTTCTTCTGCGTTTTTTAACCCAAGCTAACACATCCTTATTCCGACGCTGATAGCCAATCTGAATTCCTACATCAAAGCTTCGCTGATGGACATCCACACTTTCTGCAAGAAGACAGAAAAAAGTTTTCTTAAGTGTTACAGATAGAGCAACATGTAGTATGGCACATCACTGATACCGCTTTCTGTCAACCATGGGAAAGAAGTATATCTTCTACAGGTTACTGTAATGCAATACCAAGTTAGCTGTAACAAATTAGCAGCATTGAAGATGAGTCCTATTAAACCTAAAGAGAATATTAGCAAAAAAGTTCCACTCTCTTTACAAGAGAAAGTCAACAGCAACTCAAGCACCACCTAAATAGCATTTACTATAATTCAGGTCAACACCACAGCACTGTTTATGAAACCATATTGTACCAACATTAAAAACACACTTTGAGCTCATCAGTCTGAGGAAGGTACTTAAATCAACAGACAGTGCACTTTAGGAGACACACTCTTAAAGTGCATCAGTACAGTCAGGAAACCCCACATAAAGGAATACCTGTTTTTCTTGATTCTGATAGGTAAGGAATTTTCAGAAAACTCAGATTTCTTTAGAGTCCTTCTAAGTTTCATCTGAATTTCAACTGCAGAGGCAATTCACAGGAGGCCATAGTTTTGAAACTAGTTAGAACACAAGCGTCCCCAACGCCTTTCAATTAGGCAACATACCATTTACAAAGGAAGTCTAAGAAAATTCCCTTCCCCATTTAAGATCCCATTGCAAATTTGATATACAAAAGCTTTAAACACATACTACTTGCAATTAATCCTACAACAAAGTGCAGTTTCATTCTCCATGGATGTACCTGGTCACCTGTGCGCATCAGTTACAACTGTGCCTCTGAGAAACACCCTTAAATGCCTTGTATTACATTGCTTTCAAAGTACAAAGGTAAGTGCATTTCTAGCTAGTAGTTTAAGTATGAGTAAATTTCAGACAACAGTAACAGGTGGGACAAACCCTATTCCCTACTCAATTACACTCATCTTGTTTGTCATAGATTTGTTATCAGACCTTTGCCAACAGCTATTTCAGTTTTATGAAAATTACTGCTATGTTGCTCTTGCTCCATTAAAAGACATCAACATATCCACTCTAATTTCATTTACTCAATTTCCATAGGTTGTTTTTTTTTTTTAATCTGGCAGATAAAAACAGCTTCTTATATTCTTGCTTTACTAATGAAGTCCAACACAAGAGCCATTTGCCCACAACAATATTAAGAGATTTATTTAAGAACAGCTGTCAAAGATATTGGTTTACAGGTAAGCAGTGACATACACATCTAATCTAGTTTTCTCACACTCAAAAAACCAAAAATAATCGCTATTAAATGCTATCCTTAGACTTATATTCTAAGGCACCACTGCATGGTCCACAAAAGACAGCACTAAAATCTACACTATCAAAGAGCAGCACTTCAAACATAACACGACCTACGAAAAAAGAAAAACATCTCAGATTGAACATAGTTAAATCTTGCAGCTTTTAGAATATAGGCTATACAGGTATACATAGAGTACACTTAACATGTTCATTACTTTTATGCACTCAAAGAGTATTTTGCCTATGCTGCTTTGTAATCAAAAGGCTAGATCTACAAATGCTAATTCCTGTGAAAGCAATGGCAACATGACAGATTATTCCTCCAGCCATTTTAGACTCCACAGCACTCACAGTAAAAGCTACCCAAACACTTTGGAGCCACTTTGGAAACTGACAATATTCCTTTAATCACTTCCTGAAATACCATGAGAAAGTCCTTCGGAGAGGTGAGGAACCCAGCTTTATGTCAATAACCTGCCTTCCTTGTATATGAGAATGCTTTACAAAGGACTTGGAACTAGTTATGAGGTCAAACACACTAACTACTGATGTAGCCTGGACAAATTTCAAGCATCATTACCCTGGGAAAGATTACATTTTTATGGTAAAAGCTACAACTACTTTGCTTACAAAGTTAAGCTGGCAAAATATAAGCAGTCAAGTTGCATATATTCTGAAACTACTAAGTCAAAACTAACATTAGCAAACATTCAGATTTTTTTTTTTTTTAATAAAAATAAGGTAAACTGTAAGCTCAGAAGCCTTACTCTAATATATGCCTAAGACTTTCTACAGTGGCCTTAAGTTCTAAATCCTGTGTTACAATCCATGCCTTCACTTTAGTGCCATCTGGAAGATAAGCAAATGTCTTTAAATGCAGCCTCTATCACCAGCACCAATCAGAAATTTGTGATCCAAGACCTTCATAGTGTGATGCAATATTAAACTTCTAATCTATTTTCAGAAAAAATGGTGACATTCAAGACATCATGGCATTCTCCTTATGCACTATTCCTCATGTAGCTCTTGTTAAAAAGAATTTTGATGCTTTAAAAATCCAGATCAGAAACCTAGCTGACAGAGCAAGAGGCAGTTTGTGGTGTTCATTTTACCACACCAAATACTTCTCCAGCATTTTGACAGAGTCCTCCAAAACACAAACATTACTGAGTATGTGAGAAACAACAGGAGATTTTTGAAGAGCCATGATCATCACTAGGGAAGGCAAATTCACATTAAGACACTTCAACTTGCCCGGTATGCCAGCATCTAGCTGGTTCTACCTGTGTTCTCAACAAGTTTCTACCCACTTGGAAGTTAATTTAAAATTGAAAGATGGCAGTTCTGAGTAACTGAGGTACCTCAGCACTTAAAGATTTGTTTTAAGGAAAGATTTGTTTCAGGTGCTGCTCCTTGAAGTATATTACATTACACCCAGCAAAAGACAGCTTCCTACCTAAATTCCAGTTTCCCTGATCACCATGTACATACTCTTCTGTTAATCACATTATTGCCGAAAAATAGGGCTCATTTTGCCTATAGCACAAGTAATCCAAGTGATTTAACCAAAAATAAACAGCCTAAGTGTTTGCAGTAAGGATGCTGTAAGGGAGAGCAATGTCATTTGTAAAAAAAAAAAAAAGACTATAATTATTCCAGACAGTTTATTAAGACTACCTGCTGCTACTCTAGCACCATGCTCAAGTGACTAGTGTCCCAGACCATGTTCTAGTGACCCACTCCCTCAGGCCAACACCTACCCCGTTATGTGATGTGCTGCCCCTTTATATGACCTATGACACATACACAACATTCAAATCCACTTTCTGCAGCAGTCAAGTCTCTGGCAGTGAGCATTATGCATCTACATTTCCTCCTTGCTCTGTCCACATCTGTCAGAAACCTGATCAGCCATCACAAACATGTTACTAAGTTCAATGGCTTAAAGCAAATCCAAAATGGGAAAACTGGAGACAATAAAGAATGTGCAAATAGAACTATAGATAGTGCTGTGCAGACCAAGAAAAAAAATCAAAAAATCAAACTACAAGTCAGAAGAACAACATTTTGGAACTTTAAAGTTTCTTCCTTCCTAGGAATGGAAAACAGTAACAATGAGAATCACACTGTGCCAACTTAAGCCTCCACTGATATAGATATCATTTTCGTACAATCTTTTAAACAAACTAGAAACCACCGAATGATTCTTCTGCAGACAAGAATTCTTGTGACAACCCAAAGAACAGCAGAGTTCAGAAATGGATCCTGACAGATAGAAACACACAGTAAAACAGCACAAAAGCACAGACACATGCAGGGTGCACTCTTATCAAAGTTTTGGCTAACACTGCTTTCTTACAGCCACCTCGGGACACAGTCATAATGACATTTTAGTGCTTCAAATGAACTGGGAGGCTTAAAGCTCACTATCACAAGAAGATAAAACTTTGTAAAATTCTGCATGGCCATTATATCACAAACACTAAACCCAACCTAAGCTTCACTGCAAATGTACATATCTTATACTGATATCCCAACATTTAATACAACATGAAAACTACAAAACACAGGAAATTTAAGTACTTTTTAATAGGCCCTTGCACTCTTCCCTTGAATTCAGGAGAGCAAGCCACACATTAAAAAGATCCTTTTTTTCAAGGGTCTCGAAGTAAAACAGCTTTTAACTTATTAGTCACCAACATGAGGCAACAGAAAAGATTCAGCTACCATCAGCTAAAGTGGCCCAGGGAAAACTTGCAAGATTCAGGAAGCAGTCTCGGGTTAGATTTTATCAGGGTGAATAAGAGACATTAACAGGCCCTGCTTATGAGTAAGCCGGGGCAGGAGGCAGAGTGGGGCTGCCGGGGCAGCGGGGAGGGGGGTAGCCCCTTACCTTTGTAGAGGTTGGTGACCGCAGTGGCCGCGTTCTGGAAGGGGACCCAGAGGGAAAGCCCCGGCTGCTGGCACACCCGGTCTGCAGGGAGGGAAGGACACACGCTGTTTATTTTGGAGTCACCAACTCCGAACGGCCATGTTAGGTTTCGCCATTTTGTTCCACCTTCCGAAGGCAACTCGGGATCAGGGCCCAGAAGGGCCGGGCCGCCGGCGGCCCGGTCCCGGGCAGCGGGCGCGGCGGCGGCTCCCCCAGCCCGCCGGGGAAGGGCCCTGCCCGGCCCCCGCCCGCAGCCCCCGCCGCACAATGGGGCCGGCCCCTCACTTCGCCATTTTGTCGGGAGCCTCTTCCCTGGGCTGGGCGTCGGGAGCCGCCGCCGGGGCCGGGCTTCCCGGTCTGCCCCCACGCTCCCCGCCCCCGGAGCCCGCCGCCCCCCGGGCATTCGCGGGGCTCGCCCCCGCCGCCCGGGACCCCCCCGCCGCCGCCCGCCCCCCCCCCCACCGAGGCCGCTCTCCGCCGGAGCGCCCAGCCTCCCTCCCCGGGGCCGGCAGGGCCCACCGGCCGCCCTCGCGGGCCTACCCCTCCGCCAGCCGCCCGTCCGGGGGCGGGGGTGCCCAGGCCGGGCCAACGCAAGAGCACGGCCCGGCGGCTCCGCCGGCCCAGGCCGCTCCGCCGGAGGCCGCGAAGGGCGATGTCCGGGCAGCGGCGGCGGTTCCCCCTCACGCCATTTTGTTTTCCCGTCTGCCTCTATGGACGGGCGCGGAGCCCCCGGGCCGGAAGCCCGCTCCTCCCCCTGCCCAGGCCGCTCTCGCCGCCACATCCCCTTTGTAACGCCGCGGCCCCGCTCCCACCCCACCCCCGGCGGCTCCGCGGCCGCCCCGAGCCCCAGCGCCCACCCCCACCCCTCCGCCGCCACATCTCCGGGCCCGGCCTCGGCCCCAAGCCCACCGCGCTCGGGCTCCACCGCCCGCCAAGCCCCGTCCCGCCCCAGCCGCCTTAGCAGTGCCCCCCCCCCCCCCCCCCCACCTCGCCCGCGGCACTCACCCTTGTAGAGCTGCGCCACGGCGGTGGCCGAGTTCTGGAAGAGGTGCCAGAGCTTCTGCTGCTTGTGCTCGGGCTGCGCCGCCGCCTCGTCCTGCAGCTCCGGGGCCAGCGCCTCCTCCTGCTCGGCCTCGGCCAGGCACTGCCGCTCCCACTTGCTGAACCAGTGCTCGGGCCCGTGCTCCTGGATCTCCGCCTCGCCCTCCTCCTTCTTGTCCTCCATCCTCCGGCCGGCTCCGCGTCCCTCCCCGCCGCCGCCGCGCAGGCCCGGCTCCGCCGGACAGCCGCGCTCGCCTCCGCTCCGCCGCTGGGCCGGCTCTACCTCACCCCCATGCTCCCGGGCCGGAGCCCGGTCCCTCCATCCGCCGGCTCCAAACACACTGAGCGCCGGCGCCGCCCCGAGCCCAGTAAAAGCCCGTCGGAGACGCCTGGGAACCTGCTGCCGCCCAGCCCCCGCCGCCCAACTGGCCGCCGCCGCCCCGGCACCTCCGGTTTGAACGGCACCTCCGGCCCTCACTGGGCCGCCCGCACGCCCATCAAGCGGAACGCGCCGGGGGGCGGGGCCCGAGCGCAAGATGGGTTACGCCGTCACAGCGGCCGTGCGCAGGCGCCGTCGAGCCGCGGGACGCAGACGCGGCGGCCTTCCCCCACCGCCGCCTTCCCCCGCCGCCGCCGCCGCCCGGCCCCGCCCCCTGGCGTGATGCGCCGGGCCCTGCGGCGGCTCCGCCCGCCGCCGCCCCCCGCCCCGCAGCCGGGCCCGGGTCGCAGCCGGCGCCGGCCTGGCCGGCAGCTCGGCGGCCCGGAGAGCCGCCCGGAGGGCCGCCGCGGCCGCGGCCGGGCTGCGCGGGCCGGGGGGGGGCCGCGGGGGCTGGGCCGGGGCAGGGCAGGGCAGGGCAGGGCAGGGCGGTTCTGCCATCTTGGCGCTGGCGCCTTCCCCGAGCCGGCTAAGGCGTTGCCCCGCCTCGGGCTGCCCCCCGGCCGCCGCCGGCGGGGCCGAAGCCCGTGAGGTGACAGCCGGCCGCCGCGCCACCCACCTGAGGGGCAGGTCCTCGCCCGGGAGGAGGTTGCCTGCGGCCGGGGCCGGGGCCGGGCTCGGGGGAAAATGGCTGCCGCGCAGGGCCGGAGGGCCGGGGCCGAGCCCTGTTGCGGGGCCGAGCCCGGCTCCAGCGCCTGGGAGGGCACGGCGTCGGCCGGGAGGCCTGCGCTGAGCATCCCAGCCCTTGCGGCCCCTTTTCTGCCGCTTTTACGCTTCTGTTATTTATGCTTTCTCGTAGCGTATTTGCACCGGTCCAGGCAAAATTCCAACAAACGGGAGGAGGGAAGTCGTGGCTTCTTTACCTGTGTTAAAAGCACTCGTTTACCTCACGAACGCTTCAAAATGTTGCTGTCAGAATCCTAACTACTACAGCCACACTGCCTCTTTCGATCAAAGCGAATGTCCCCCCGAGCCAGCGCGTGAGCCAAGCCATGAACCGGTGCGAATACCGATCAGCAGGCGAGCACCTTGAGTTTCCCTCTCCACCCTCTATAAAATACTCTCCTCTCTTGCTTTTTGTTGCTCTCCTGCAAAGGCTGGACGTGCCTGCAGCTGGCTTTGGATCCACTGTCCTGAGTCTTGCGGTGCCACTGCTGCATGTGCGCAGCTGGGTTTCAGATCAGCTCTTCCGTATTACTAAACTGGTATTGCACATGAACTACTGGCGTACCAATCCCACCCAGACCCGCTGGGTGTTAGAAACACTCAAAAAATTTGAGGACAGTTTCTTCCTCTGACAGTCTATTTTATTCAGTCCATACTTGTTCCCATTTTGAATGCGGATCTTCATACAACTTCCTAAAACGCACAGGAATTCAAGCCTAAATCATATGTAGTGGGGAAAGAGATGGTATGAGGAAATAATTAGAACTGTTGGGTTTTTTTTATCTCTAAGGACAACCGAAAACTAAAGCTGCAGGCTACTGTATTTCCTAGACCACTGAGACTAACTACTAGGGACCTCCTGCTTGTGCGTTACACTATGGTACTCCATGTGAGTAGAAAGAGGGAGAGTATCCGTACCTCTGTGCACATGTTCTTAAACTGAAGTTGTGGTGTTGGCTTTTTAAGATATATTTCATAACACTAGTGCACACACACAGAGGCAGGGTTATTCTCTTCCGTTCTAGGTAAAGCTCTGTCCAAGCCTTGTTTACAATTATGAACTTCAGCAGGTTTAGGACTAGTCCTAGGTATAAGCTTTTATGAATGTACAACAATAGCATAGAAAAGAAAGGAATAAATTAAAAAAAAATCTTGACAATAAATGGAAATGAATTTTGTAAATTATATCTTGATCGGTAGGCCAGTAAGTACATACTGTGATGGAACATGGATTTTTCTCCTGTGCAACTGTTTTAAGGAAAACAAAAAACAGAGGAGATATTATTCAATATTCCTATTGAATAGGATTTCTTATAAACTACCTACAACTTGGAAATGTTCATTCCTAATAGTCTTAAATTTTTTAAATATTGAAATGCATCAAATGGGAATGCATGATGGGATTGTTTTCAAGTAAAATAGGGAACTTGCATCCATGTCCCTCATCAAAACGTGAGCAGAAATGCTCCCATCAACTTCAGTGGGCTTTGCAGATGCTGTCTGTAAGATCTGAGATCAGAAGTTACTGCATGGAGCTTGATGTAGGAGAGGACATGACTATCCTGGATTTTGTGTACCACACATCTGTTTTTCCGAATATTTCTAAAGAGTTGCATAATGTTGGCAACTGTGAAATAAACAGTTGGTTACTGCAATACAATGTAGTGTTAGTCATGATTTATCAAGCATACAGGCCTGAAATTTGGCTGTGACAGATGCTCATTCAGTATAAATCAAGCAGGGAGTTGTAATGCATCACTAGGTAATCCTGGGTAAAAAGGCATAGCACCCAAATTTCCTGGTTTAATTGAGAGAAACTTGGCTACACACAGTTCTCAGAAATATCTACAGCTGATAGAAACTGCTGAGATTTTAAGAGGGCTGTTTTCCCGTCTACACGCGTTATGCCAAGTGGGGGGGGCTAACATTGGAGTTGTTGTGTCAATTGTTTTTACAGTTTTCTGAAGTGGCCATTGGCGACTCTGGGATAATAGTGTGGAGAGGTTTAGCACAGCTGAGAACTGGGATGCTGAATTTTAAGATTAGAAAACTTATGTCATTTTTTGGTAGAAAGGTTTGAAGAACTTTGACTTGGTCCACAGGCTGCTTTATGCCACCTGAAGATATAAAGGGTATTAGGGATCTGGGAAAGGAGTGAAGCATTTTCTGGGACTAGACGGATAATGTACCAAAGGAGTCCTGCAGGTAGAGAGGTAGCATTAAATGGAGAATGAAGACAATATTGATTGACTTCTCTTGGGTAAATTGTGGAGGAGGCAGCAAACAAGAGAAGAAAAAGGAACAAAAGCACCATGCAGAAAAACCCCTGAACACACCCAAACACTCTTCTCCCTGATGCCTCCTAAGAAGCTTAATGCCTGTATCCTCTGAGCAATACTGAGTCACTAAAGAATTTTTCTTCCTTGTAAATAAAGAACAAGTTTCACGCTAATCCATTTTGACCTGCCATCGGTGGCCTGGAACAAACACAGCTGTGCTGGTTTTGGTTGCTGGTAACCATTTTGTTGGGTAGAGTCAAATGTAAAAAGACTGGGAGATCAATGGTGTACGCATGGTGAATGTGGCATCTGAGTAATCTTGGTGTTTTGCCTCTTAATTTCCCCCATGGGAACACTGTAGTGATGAGAGCAGTGTGGCATCCCAACTGAAGTCTCAGGGGAGATAATTACGGGAGCATGATGAGGGTATGCTAATTGTAGAAGGCTCTGAAGACTTGTTTTATTCCCTTATGCTGACTCTTACTGGGAGTTGAATTTAATGATAAGTAAAGGAAAACATTTTATAAATATGAAAATATGAAACTGGGGGAAGAGAAGGGTTTATTGATAATACAATCTATTCAAAGCGAACACTGACATTTTAAAATATCTGAATGTTTAGATGGCTGAATATAGACATGGAAATGTTTTCACAGTGCTGCAACCAAATGCGTGGGTACTTGTACAAGAGAACTTTCATGATAGTTTAAGATATTGGAGGAACCAAAGGGAGCAGGTATTCATTTCACCAAAGGGAAAAAAACAGGTCTGAGTGACAATATTTTCATTTCTCTTCACCGCTCTCTTCACAAAACGGTGGATCAGACTCTAGGTGTGCTGTTCTCCAAAAAAACAGGTCAGCAGGGAAGGAAATTACTCAGCTGGCAACTGTAATGTTTCTCAGGCAAAAGTTTTCAGCCCAAGTAAATCTGAAGTTGTATGCCTGAGCAAGCAAGCAGCAGGTATCTGTGAGAAGTCTGGTTTACAGAGAACAGCAGTGCACTGACTGTTGCATATCACATAATCAAGACAGTTTAACCTGTTACTGGTGGGATCAGTTGGGCTTTTATATACATTGGCTTGTTACTGCTATTCCCCGCTGAAAAACCTGAAGATAGAGCACCCTTAGTGGAAACACTTGATCAGTGTGAAACAGAAACTGATTGACAGAGGTCAACAGCAGCAGCAGTGTGTGAGTGTTCGTTATGGTCGCAAGAGCCTCATATTCTCCTGTTTTGGAGTCATGGGAAGTAGAAAAGAAAAGAAATAGGATAAAAGGATTTATTTTCCAATATGTGCTCCTAGGCAATGGTATGTTCCAAAACCGAAAACTAGATAAGCACTGCAAAAAGGCTATCTGAATGGTGTTTTGAATTTTAAAATGTTGATAACCTTAAATAAAAAATTAATATTGCAACAGTGTCTGCATCCTTCCTGCAATTTCCTGGGAGCACTTTAGTAGCAGCGCTTCTAAGACCATGATCAAAATGCTGTCACATAAAAGCAACTTGAAACTATGTGATTAAAGCTTGGTCAATTTATTTTTGCCTAAAATAGAGATCCGGAGACTTTTTGCCCCAAAAGCTGTGCTCAGTGTGAGAAGGAAAGCAGTTTGACTCTGTGGGAACAAGATTCTCAAAACATCAGGTCAGAGCTCTGATACCAAAATCATTAAACAATCCAGACAAGACTCCCCTTTTGCAAGAAAGACTGCATGACTACACCGAGATACAGATCATTTACGTGTGAATTCAAACTCTACCAAAAACTGTCTACCAGCAGACATAGTTGTCAGTTTTACTGGGTAGTACCTTACTACTTATTTGGTTCCACTGAAATAAATGGTATTTCTTGCATAACAGGATAAAGCACATGGTGAATATGCGGTTGTCCTCCTGCTCATACTTCAGAACAGCCTAATCTTTCTTCATGCTTTGAGAAATGCTCTAAAAGGAGAACTCTGCTTGTCTATAATACTTCTCTAAACAGCTTTTTTTTTCCTTGAGATTCAAATCTGCATCATCAAAAATAAAAACAGTTTCTACATAGCACATTAATTAAGATTCACGAACAAGGTCCTGTTGCTGTGGGCTGTATACAAACAAAAGAGATGATCTTTGCTGTGAAGGACTAGCAATTAAAACACAAAAGAAGAAAAAAGTGCACATCATATTTTCATGATATACGATAAATGAGCAGATGACTATTCCTTGTAATAACACAACCTTGTTAGTCTGTGCACGTGCTGGTATTTCTGTTGTCAGTTATAAGACAGACCGATCTCAAAGCTGAATTCAGTTCAGAAGCTTGTGCTATGGTTAGTATAACTGTTGGCCCAATATGGAAGTTTTTACCCAAAATTCAATCCCAAAGCCACATTCAAGGCTGCAGGAGAAACAATATCCAATAATCTCCAACTACTGCAGGTAAAAGTCTAAGTGTAAAGCATCATAATCACTTACTCCAGATACATGTCTGGCCTATAAATCAAAAAGGCTACGGAGTAAATGAAAGATTGGGGGAAAAAACGTTGTGGGGGTCATCTAAGTAGAGTTTCCTTTGCTTGCAGAGTAGATTACTTGCTCCAGTGCCTTCATGAGACAGGAAGCCAAGAGTTTTAAAAATCCTTAAGAGTGTAAATGAAAGTAGAAGTTCTCCATGTGATCTTGTGGTGTGATGTTGGGATATTTGACACTATGGAAATTGCTGCAGCTGGCAGGTGCTTGACCACTTACTGTCATTTATTAGCTGAAGGAGCAGCAGGATGCCAAAGGTCTACAGTAGGTTGCCTGCATGCTCCCGAAGGCAGTTATGAATCATTTCAGCATTTAGCTCCCCTCTTTTTTTAGAGCATCACAGACTATAAAAGAAAAAGTAGCTTGCTGTATCACTCTTTGCAGAGTCTTTTGGAATCACAGATTGCCAGAGTGTTTCTTAAGGTAACCATGTGCTCAGAGATGGTTTTTCGTTTCCAGGCAGAAAGTCCCATTCCAATAGCTTTATTTTTGAGTTTTCAGCTTACCTCCGTACAGCTGGTAATGTCACATAACCCACCGCTCCTGAACTCAAGAAACAGGAGCATAGGTAGAGCATTAGTTTACTACATAGCCTTGTTGGGTACAGTCATGAGAACACTCATTTTGTACTGCTGGAGTTAGCTCTGAAGAGCAGGGATCCCATAACCTTTTTATACCCGATATTGTTGCAAATGAGAATAAATGTCCTCCTTTTATCTAGTAGCACACATCAGTCCTACAGCTGAGCCTATCTCAGCTTCACTGACAGTACTCACAGCTGGACTGGATGCACATGAACAGGAGTGCAGGAGGGTCTGTTTCAGTTGTGCCTACAGAGCTCTGTAGGAAACATTTTTAGGAGGATTAGATGGCTGAATAAGCCATGAAAAGCAAGCTCCCTGATCAAACCTTTGAGGCTCATCAGAACCCCCACTGAAGCTGCTGAATATTTTGCTCGCTCAAGGACAACTGAAATTGAACTTTTTCTTTAAAAGAACAAGTGGGCATATCGTGCACAGCTGTGCATAGAGGTAAGCAGCAATATGAACGGAGGAGAGACATCAGATCTCGGATTCCAGCTTCAATAGCAATGTCCTTTCAGTTCTTGACCAAATTATTTATTTCAAAAAGTACATCTCTCCCCACGCTCTTCTGATCAGTTGAGTAGAAAAAAAAATAAATCAAACCACCTACTCCCATGTTGTAAGGACTGACTGTTCAAGTTTAAAGCGTTTCAAGTGCTAAATATAATATTTGCAGTTCTGCAGCTCAGCGATTGGAGGATTCAATAGCTGTTTGAATACCAGTAATCTCTTGGGACCCTGGCCAGGGAAGACTTCATTTAGTTTGTGTGGGAGTAGGATGCACAGCGCTCCCCAAAATGGGTCCTCTAGCTTCTCTGCTTAATTCTCCGCCTCTGTGAAGGAGATAATACACTCCTATACCATAAGAAGTATGGAATTAATACCTGCCCTTCAGGGATCCCTGTAGTGTCAGTTCTTTAAAATCTTCTTAACAATTTGCCCTGAGCAAACAGGACATGTAGTAAACTGGGGATGGTAATAGAGTCATTCGGTCTCAGTGGATAATGTATGCAGTTTCTCTTCTGGAATGCCTGGTTTTCTAGTTCAAGAAAAACAAGGGTGATGTCCTACTGACTCCACAAGTGCTTAATGAAATACCTTCTTTCACCAGGAAGATTGCACAAGAGGAGATTTTTGTCATGAAGTGTTAATAAAATATTTAAAATTAAACACGATGAAAATAGTAAAGAATACGAGGTTTGACAGACAAGTTCTGGATTAGTAGCTGTAATCCGATATTGTCAGCTCCAGCTGCCTGGCTGGCGTGTGCCAGAAGCCACAGCCACAGCAGCAGGGGTAGCAGGGCTCTATGTGAGCCCCAGCGTCAGCTCCCACGGTGCAGCCCAGTGACTTGGTCTAAAATCACTTCCATCAGGGCTCAGGCTGTGAACTGAGCCCCCTTCTTCACGGAGGGGGCTAGTCGTACAGTGGAGGAGGGTAACGTTGTGAAGAACACAACTAGAATTTCATCTCAGATCATTAAGTCTCTCCGATACGTGGCATAAAGAGCGAGCGCTGGGACACAAAAGGCTGCTCTGTATTGAAGGAATTGGAAAGACTCTTTCCCAGGTTTGACCCTATTTTTCAATAACTCTCTGCAGCATAAGAGAGATGCTACTAATGTTTCCCATCGCTGCTGTTCGATGGAGTACAGGAGACTTTAAGTGGCACTGGAGCCAGGACCCGGGCTTCAAGTGCTACTTGAGAACCTAAATATACCAATTTCCTTTGAGAAGCAAGGACAGGGAAAGATGTTGCAGAGAGTGGAAACATCCTCCGATGGGGCAGTTTTCTGGGTTGCTATGGTGAGAGTATGTCCTGCTGTGCTCTGTTGTAACAGCCTTAGAAATACAATGGCTAGAGTCTATTCCAGTGCAGATTTATGAGGATGCTGGAGCACTTACTCCAGAGCATATTTTTCTCCCCCCATCGCTATAGTCAGTTGTTGTCAACAAATGTTCTGTAACTCTTCCTGTATTTTACTCCTGGGAATAGAACAGAAACGGACCCTTAAATCCAATAAACATGGAAATGGGATAAGCTTCCTTTCTTCAAAAAACCTTTTTTTTCCTGTATTTTCTTTGCCTTTTACTCCAGATCTGAAGCTGTGGTTCTGGCCTTGCAGCTCAAGGCAGGTTGGGTCATCTCTGCCTACTCTTACCACACCAGCTCACCCTCATTTCATTTGCTGGAAGATGAGGGCAGTGTCAACCAAAATGAGGTTTAGGCAAAGTACGGGCACTCACCAAAAGTTCCTCCCCAGCCAGATTTTTCCCTCCATTTCTTTTATGTCAGCATTCACAATTGTGTACCACATACCAAACCAGATCAGATTGAAAACACATTTTTTTAGCTTACTGTGTTTGAGAGAATACTAGTTTTCTGTCAAATCAGTTCCTTGAGCTGGCTCATTGGCCTCATGTGATGTGGAGTTGGTGAGACACATTCTGGTGACAGAGCAGACTTGAATCAATATAAAGTCATCGAGCAACAACAGCTAAATACTGTTTTAAGTCATTCTTCTCTTCTGTAGAGGAAATATTAGCTAACTCCTTCACCTTTAAATTTTCTTTTGGGGAGGAAACAGGAGGGAAGAAGATAAGGGAAGGAGGGTTTTTTAGACATTGGCCTTCCCTAAGGAGAAAGTATCTGCTCAGATGATCAGGAAAAATCATAAATAATTCCAGTACAACCTGTAGGACAAATAAAGCATGCTAAAAACTCAGTTCAAATTTATTTTTAACTCCTTTTGCCCCCACTAGGTACACAGCTTTAGCAGGCTGTGTCAGCATGCAGTCTGCCAGCCCCATGGGTCATTGCCGTTGCCATCCAGGCAGTTACTTATCTTTATTAAAATACCCTTGTGCAAAACAGAAAGCGAGGTGTCTGGCCTGCAGGTAGGTGCTGGACGCCTAGTGCCCGATAGCCTGCGGGACCTGGAGGGGCTGCCCACACTGGGAATTTCTGGGCTTTATCATAGTTTGGAGGGTTGGGTTGGTTTTCTTTACTGGCTTAGCTCCGTCAGAGGTTTGAAGAGACTGTACTTGACCACTCCTAGCAGGACAAGTTTGGTAGCTTAGTGTTTACAATGAGTAAAACCTGGCAAGAAGGTACCTGTGACGTGTTTTCAGGGGCACCAGTTTGGTCTTGTTAGGTATTTTGTAAACTACTTTTAGATTTGGGGTTTTCCTATACTCCTATAACTGTCACAGAGAGGCAGCAATGGGATCAGCTATTTGATACGTTTCCCTGCTTCTCATGAATTCTTACTACGTTTTTTCTGAAGTCATGCTTTGCTGCTGTCACCTCTTTTCTTTTTTTTTGTTTCCCAGAACTGAATTGTTCTAGTCTATGTGGCACATCATGTTTTCTACATAATGTTTTCTTCATTTGGGGCAGAATTATCATCATGTATCTCTTTAAGAAGGTGCATTTGTATTTATTTCTGTTGTCTAAAGATCACCGTGCCAGGTCCTTAGCTGTGAATCAGTGGAAACAAGTTGTAAAAATATATATGGGCTAAGAAATGTCTGAATTTCCTTGTCCGGAGCAGGCCTAGGGTCTTGGCTCATGATGTGCCACAGCTGACAGCTCTAGGGATGTTGGGAATGAAGATGGTGGAGGAGAAGATATGTCTCAGTATATAGATATTGAAATATTTGGGAAAAAAAGATAGTTAATCTGTTCTAAATAGTAATATGTTTCCCTAAATAGCCTAGAAGCATCGTATTGAGTTAGAGTTGAGAAGGGAAGAGATGTATGGCTAGTTTTCATTTTGAGGGCTTAATACTGCACACATGATTTTTTTATAGCTGTTTTATCTGAATTCATGACAGTTAGATTACCCCTTGGCTTTGTATTAGTGTATAATACTTTTAATATTCAGAGATCCATAGCTCAGCAACTGTAATCAAATAATTACAGATGCCATTAGCTGAGTTATTGCACAGATCTGGGTGTATTTCAATGGATAATAATTTAATAAAATTAGCACTTAACTTCTGGAGTCCCTTTCGCTGCACAGAAATGAAAACAAAATGAAAGTGCTACTCTTAACTTCCTTCATTAAGAAACTCCAGCCTTGATTAACAGGATCTGAACATCCAAGCATTTAGAACTTGCTCTTTTAAATTTCTACACCCAGTGGCATTCACGGGAGGATCCCGAATTAAAAAATAGAACAGAAACTCCACATTTACACAAACCATGTGTGGGAGGGGAGATCGTAGCAGCGATGCCTCCTCCTCTGGCTGCGCTCCTGGAGCAGAGAACACGCTGCACAGTTATCTTCCCCAGCCCTTTGGGTGGCAGGCACGGCCACACCAGTAGGAGGGAAAAGGGGAAAGAAAGGTCTCTGTCTGTAAGCGGTTCCTCTCCACCCGTAAGGCTTGCCTCTGGAAGATGTTGCTCATCAGAAAGGAAAGGAAGATGGCGTATCGAAAACGTTGGGAAAGAGCAACAAAGGGAAGGAAGGAAATGGATGCCAGAGTGCCTGTTAATGCTCCCCTCCGGTGTCTCGGCCATGCACAGAAGGCTCAAGTCTAGATATGATGATGGTTACCCCTCGTGATGACCTTTCTCCTTGAAAATTCAGTGTCTTTGCTTTACATGGTGTAAGTCGCATCTCTACAGTAAATGACTCCTTAATGTGTAGCCACTGACGGGGATTTGTGCTGCACTGCTGCGAACCAGGTTTAAACTCCTATTTCTCAAATAGATTTGGGAGCAATGGTACAAACCAGATGCAAGCCCTGCAGCTGCAGAGCAGGTGAACCTCTTCAGGTGTGCCCTCCAGAAACTGCTGAGGCAGCCTGAGACGTTGTCTCTCACCTTGCCCAATCCCCCATTCTCTGAGTGTTCATATCCTTCACCCGTACACGCCATAAAAAGGCAGAGCGTTGAACTTACCTGGCAGCCACGGGGGACAGAAGCTGGGGCAGTGAACCTGATCAGGAGCATCCACTGCATCCCTTCCTGCGACGCTGCTGCAGGGCTGCCGTCCTCCGGCTGGAGCCTGCGGCGGCCGTTCGGGCAGTGAATGTTTGCACGTGAGAAAAAACCCACCTGAGCATTCAAAGGAGACTGAAACAGCGAAGAATCTCTTTGTGAATACAAGAGAACCGAAATAAAAGACTTGAAGAAACTAATGGATTCATTTACCAGCATTACAGTGGTCTGGACACTTCTGACTTCGGAATTCCCTAAGTTCCCACTACAAAGCCTGCGTGAGTAGGGCAAAGGAGGTTGACAGCCATCTCGAGCAGCAAGGCAAGTACAGAGCAGCTCTTCCCTGGTGCACACTCGTAAAGCTTATGGGCTTTCTGAGTCCAAGATTTCATCCATTTCCAATAATAACTGTCTGTTAATACTGCTGATCTGTCCCTTTATAAATATAAACAAAGCTGCTGGGAAATTATATACTATGGGATCGTTTTCAGCAAACTAGACTGTAAGTAGCTTTTTTCCTTCTGTCTGGCCCAGGAGTGAGCGACGGTTTGGCGATCCAGAAGGATATTGTTGTACCGAGGTGTAAGCGCGGGGACTCTGTCTGCCCTTCGGGACACTTGACACTCCCCGGTATAAAACTTTGCAGCTGAAATTCTCTGCTCTGTCATAAGCAGAAAATCAGGCAGATTTTCCTAACAGTGTTTCAGGTAAGGAGGAAAGAATAAATTGGAATTCTAGATCAAGCCTTTTGTTGAAGCACTACCCTATTTCTGGGTTTAAAGCCCTTCTCATTCTTGGCCCCGTCCTTGGATATGGTTCCTCACTTTCTGTGCTGTGTATTGCTGTGTGCTATTAAGGGAATGTTATGTTCCACTTGAGAGGTGGTAAAGTGAAAATCATATAAATACTCAAGGAAGAGCTCTTTGAGATGCTTCAGGACTTAAAGGGCTATGAATTTGCAAGCTCTACTAGCATGATCTCATTTTATGGCATATATTTGTATCAAAATATGGTATTTTCGCACTCAGATTTGACACATGGATTCCTTCCAACAGGCATAGAAAGATGGCATCAGTCATCTGTATTTAAAATCCGAACAGAGGAATTTGCATATAGGAACTGGCATTAGGTAATGAGAGGGAAGATACCAGTGATTCCTATTGATCCTCAAAGTATGACCCTGAGATAGTCTCTGAATCTTTCTGTGCCTCAGCCTGTGATGCTGAGACATGATTAGCACGTGCACTTTATCAGCAAGGATGTTGTGCAAGTTATTTAATGAATGCTTGCAACATAATTTGCGGCATTTGAATGAAAGAGGCTGTGTAATTGCAAAGCACTGCTGTATTGTATAATTGCATATATTGCAGGAAGTGTATGGCAAGCCACTTGCTTGCTCCCTGCAGAATAGCCCGTGAACAAATGATCTTTTTGGTGCTGGAAGGAAAATCCTGTTACAGTGAGGTTTAAGTGTGGATCCTCTGCATTGCTGGGCAGTTTACGCTTCCTTGTGTAAAACTCGGTGGTAGAAGCTTGCTGCTATGTGCTAAGCAGATTTTCATAGTGGTGTCTTCTGACTTGAAGTTATTATTTAAGCAGGGAAAAATCTGTCAAAGTCAGTAACTTCCTTCTGAACAGCAGGGAGAAAATATCACAGTTCAAGCGTGTTTCCATCAGGATTGTAGACCTTGCCATTGGAGGTATCTTTGTCCCAGAGGAGTGCAATCCTTGCATGTATGTTGTTAGTCCTCTGTTCTCCTCACATGTCCAGCTGGAAGGTCAGATCTGCGGCTGTCTCTTATCTATCACACAGTACTGAGCCCTTCCGAACGAACGTGTATGACAGCGAGGAAACTAGTCGCTGGATCTCACTCAAGAGCCAGCATCCCATGTCACTTGTCTCTCCCTCTGCCACCTCTGACTTCAGGGCTGATGCCTTCTCTGATTTCCTGACCCCTGAAGTACACCATACACAGCTCCAGCCAGGGCTTTGTCCTTCTGCCTATGTAAATAAAACAACTTTTTTTTGATATTTGCAGTAGAATTCATGACTGCAGTGGTGCAGAGAGGAACCAGTTCAGCTGTCACTTTTGTCACCAGTTTTTCTCCTAAGCGGGTGCCTTTATGCAGAGCGCTTCTGTTTTAAAACTTTACTCATGCGTCAGGTGGCTTCGACGTGTAACTAAAAGCACAGAAGTATTTACTGTTAAAGAAAGCCTGTAGGAAGTGTTCCGAGGACTGGCCCATGTTGAGGAGATGAATTTTTACCGATTTGGCCTTTTCTCGCTTTAAATCACCAGTTTTATTAAAACTTCCTGCTCGTCTTTTGAGTCTTGCTCTCACGCTCAAGAAGAGGCCGCGTGTCTCGCCCCGTGCGTGCTCGGTGGGCGCAGAGGTGCCGGTCACGGGGGCGTCCCCCGCGGCAGCAGCGCCGGGAGCCTATGGCAGGTTTGGTGCCAAGCTTTGTTCCCCCAGCGAATGGGAAATCCTCCATGGGGTCTTTATGTAGCTGCCTTCCTTTTGAAAGTGCCGCGGGATCTGTGCGTGTGTGTAATCTGTTTATATTGGATGACTACAGTGGTCATTTCACGCGAGCGTCAGTCAGGCTTGAAGAAGGGGTTGAGTCTGGCAGGGACAGAAAGGAGCTGGAGCACGTGCAGAATAGGTATGGCTGCTCCTGCGTGACGGGATCCTGCAAAGCCTACATTTCTGTGTGCGTGCTGAATGAATATGGGGACAGGGCAAGCATTTAAAACCCCCAGAGTCTGATTACAGTTTCTATGGATATGCAAGTTAATCTGCTCTACAGAGGGGGTTGAACTCTCTTTTGATCACTAGGAAAAACTATTTCATGTGAACTGCCCCTGGATCCAGCGAAGGCTCCGTGGGCTCAGTGCAGCGGCCAGGAGGTGGTGGGAGAGGAGGACAAGCACACCAGTACCCCCAGCCCTCAGGGCAGCAGCCGGCAGGAGCTCACCGCTCTGTAATATCGAAGTGCTCCGGCCCCTGCGTGCGGGGTCGGTGCCCACGGCCAGAGCCCCGACACAACGCTTAGCGCCGACGTATTTCAGCTCTTCTTCCCTTTAAAAAACAACAGGAAAACTTGCCAGGAGTGCTCCACAGAAACAGAAAGCGGACAGAAAGTCACTTCTTGGTGCTGGAATATTCACTGCCACCTGAGCAGGCTCGACACGGGAAAATACAAATTTAAGGAGCTGGACCCCAAGGCTTCTTCACAAGCGCTTCTGTGTTCACATAGACATTGATGGACCAGAGTGTTGGGTGCATATCTTTTTAGTTTCTTGATATTTTACCTTCCTTTCTCACTGTAACAGCTGAGAAATGCCATAGAGCTGAATTTTGCCTTTTCAGGACAGTGACCACTGTACAAACACCACTCAACTTAGGGTTTAAAAACATCTTCTTAAGAATTAGTGTGCAGTTCATTTTGTTCCACATGGAGGTATATGCATGTTAATTTTGAATGTGAATATAAAGTCCACGGATTCAACGTAACCTGCTTTGTTCCTCAGTAGGGATTTCACTGGGATGGAAGGTATAAAGCTGCTGCCCACCTCTGGACACGAGCTGATTTTGGAGAGGATTTGCTGACATTTAAGCTTTAAGGTAGCACAAAGTCAAGAAGTTTGAATTGCTGTAGCTATCTTACCTAAATATAATTTCAGTCTGTTTTAAGGAACTACTCATGAGCTTAATTTGAATAAGCAGCATTTAATAATCAGCCCAGATGTGCTTATGATTGTAGGTGATCTGTTTCTGTAATGGATGTCAAATTATTCTATATGACTTAGGAAAAAACTCCTGTTTTAAACAAATAAGCCAGTTTCTTAGGCAGATGCCAATTTAGGTGATAATCTATAAATAATTCTTCTTTGTACCACTGCAGTTTAAAACAACCGTGACTCCAGCATGACAGTTTCAGCTGGGCTTTAGACAATATGTGGTCAAAAGTCAAGTCTTTGACTTTGTCTGTGAGTAGAAGTGTGCCTTGGGCAGTTTGCAATCCACTGGTGGGCTCAGCGATGGGTCCCGGGGAGATTCCTACTTCCCATCGCTGGTTCTGATGCTCCGGCGAATTTGAGGGGCTTTGCAGCTGACGGAGCCGAGACTTGGAGGAAAACTTGGCAAACGTGAAAAGACTCTGGACTACACGAGGCCTTGGGCTAGCGGGAGCCCCGGCTCTCCAGACGCGAGAGCGGCACTTCCCTGCTGGTGCTAGACCCAGCACCTGGGTTCAAACACGTGCTCTGAAATGACCCGGCTGAAAACTGCTTTCTGTGCTGTAGGCCATTTCCAGGCGTGTACGGGCTCTGCAGGACAAGAGCTCCTGTGCGGTTTGTGCACGTGTGTTTGTGACCGAGAAGCCCCGGACCGAGGTGTGACAGCCCCAGGGACGGGACGCGCTGAGCATCCCCAGTCGCGTGGGCTCTGCTATCACCACGTTGTACTGCATGAGACAAACCCCAAGTTACTGAAGGCCAGAAAGCTAGTTAGCTGGGAAGAATCATGCACTTAAATGGGCAAAACTCTTAATATCTTCCAGGAGGAAAGAAATCTGGGAAAGCATTTCAGATTTCTTCTTTCTGAATGCCGATCTAATTTTTTAGGCCAACAGAACAAAATGTCTGTCTAGAGAGCTCCAAAAAGAGGAACAAAAGTAAACTATAAATATTCAGCTCTTGATTTCAGGTTTTAATAAATGATGAGCTCTGGGAGAAGTGTTTTTTCTTTCAAATATACAGCGACTTGATTGATTTTATGATTTGGTTATATAGTGCTTGTCACCTTCTATCTGGATGCAATGCAGCGGTCTCTGGCAATGTTTTATGACGACGCATCCCAAAGGAAACTGGGTCCAAGGGTCTAATGAGGAACATCCACTCCCCCACGAAAGCTGAAGTCTGTATCTCTGTATCTGTGTCTATATCTATAAATAAAACCTCCTGCACAGGAAGGTCTGATGTGAGGCACGATGTTCAAAGATTACTTGACCTATATAAAAATCACTGAGTGCTCCGGTGACAGCCCCCGGGGCAGGGTGATGGGGAGAGGCTCACTCTGCTGCCGTTTGCCTGCAGACCTCAGCGTGGGCTCTGCTTGCAGCCCTGCGTGGATCAGGACTCTGCCAGTCAGCCGTCTGCCAGCCAGCCTTGCCCGGACAGAAACCGGCCGCCCGTGTTTCACACCCGCACACCGGGATGCTCGCGGGATGCCAGGCTTCTTGAAGACGGGTCTCGTGGCCCACGCGGCATCGCTGGCCTTGATTGAAAATCTCGAGGTACGGACACCTCCTGCTCTAAGGGAGGTTATTGCGAAGCCAAAGCAGACTTAGGCCTGTGTAAA
Organism: Haliaeetus albicilla; assembly: GCF_947461875.1. Taxonomy (NCBI): domain Eukaryota; kingdom Metazoa; phylum Chordata; class Aves; order Accipitriformes; family Accipitridae; genus Haliaeetus; species Haliaeetus albicilla. The sequence goes on along the minus strand of NC_091504.1, from coordinate 12,773,261 downwards.
TTGTTAACGTTATACTTTGCTGATGTTTACCAAGAAACAAGCGTGGCTATGTGGTGTATCGAGGCCTGAGCACGCCTGATCCAATTAGCGACAGAGTAGCTATGATGTGTTGTTGGCTCAGACCGTGTTCCTGAGCACAGTGGTAGAATAAACAATAAAGAATTATTCCACCAGCTTAAAAACTGCCGATTGTTTTTCAGTCTTCAGAGGTAGCTTTCTGGATGGATAAAAATATGTGAGAGCTGAGCCCTCCCTGGGTCCTGCAGCACTGGGGCTGCTTAGTGGGAACTGAAGGAAGGAAACGATGTGAATTCCAACTGTTGCACAAACAACTCATGGAAAGAAAACAATTCCACTGATCGTATATGTGCTTGTGTTGCGAAGCTGAATTACAGACCGGGAACATGCAATGCACTGTAAATTCCCTTTAGTTGTTGAAGAGCTGGGTGTTTGCTGCTGCTGAGGAGGAAGAGGCCGCAGCTCTTACAGCAGCAGCGTATTTGTGTTGCTGAAGCCGTGTTGCTCGCAGTGTGCCAGCTCACCGCAGCGGTGGTGGCAGGGGCTGCTTGTCGGCTCCGGACTGCGCCATGGGGTGTTGAGTCCATTATAAACTCTGCCTTTCCCGGTATGGCCATAAAAAGTGCAATTTGCCAGGCTAGGTGTGAAATACATGATGTGCTTGGGCAAAACTCCTAGACACCAGCACATAGTTGTTATTTTAAGCGTTCTGAAACGGGAAGAGCCGTGCTCAGTGATTTACACCCAAAGCAAAATGCCCTTAAGCAAAGTGACTATTCAAATGACTGCTGAAGTGCCTGAATTAAAATAGGTGTGCAATATCAGGGTAGCAAAATGTCCCTCCACCTGGCTAGCTGGGATCTGCAGGAGCAGGGCAGCTGGGGCTGCTTTGGCTGAATAAACTCTGGTTTGAGTGTGAGCGGTCGGTGGGCAGTGTCTCTCTGCCAGGTCCCTGAAGTCTGGAGCAGGTGGTTCCCCTGGGAAGGAGCATTAGGAATTGCATGGTTTAGGCTGTGTTTTGGGAGGAATTTTGCTACAATAGATCACTGATACATTCTTCTCTCCGGATAACATCTTACCTGGGGTTTGATAGGAACGTCACAAGCTTGCTGGTAGTGTGAAGAAAGGGCAGCCTGTTGCCAGCTGTCTGCCAGACCCACCTTGCAGATGTTCCCTTCCCGAGGACACAACATCCCAGCTACTACCGTGGGAGGACCAGCCCAGTCACCTGGCCCGACCGACCTGGGGTTAGGTGCCGGGAGTGCTGGTTCGCTTTGGGCTGCTGGGCTGCGAGTCGTGACGGCTGCTCTGCAACCACCAGAGCCGCCTCTGCTGTCTAACAACACGTATAATCACTGCCTGCCTCAAATTGGCTTTGGCATAAGTAATTTGAATTAAATTGTCTATTTGGAATTTAAGAAGTCATATATTTTCTTAATTAACTATACCTTAAATCCCTTTTCAGACTTCCAGATTCAACAAAGGGCTAAGACCATAGTCTTCTGTTGGTAGATCTCAAGGCGTATTTCCAGGAGTAACATACTCATTTTAGAGACGTTACCTGCAGCACAGGACAGTTTACAAAAGCTTTCCCTGCTCACACAACCAGCATAGTCCTAGAAAGAGACACAGTGTTCAGCTTCCACTACACCAGCACCACACTGGGTAACACTTTTGAAGTGGTGTTCACCACATGTTCACCTTCGTGTTACACCACGAAGCAATGTTTTCGCGCAATAACCTTGGTTTAGTAACGGAGAACTGAGTCCAGCCTTAAACCAAACTGTCTCCCAAGTAATTTCCTGGGAAGAGCAGATCTTTGGGGAAAAAAATCCACGTAGTAAAACAAGCAGATACTATTCCTGCAGCATGTCATAACGCAAAAGACATTTCATGGGGGAAATGAAATATGGGAGCCATAGCTGCTACGCTTCCCCCAGAGCCACGTTCACAGCTTACAGTCCTACAACTTACATCAAGCCTTGTCTCTTACTTTGAGAAAATTGTTTCAATTCACTATTTTCCAGAAAGTTCACAATCCCAGGCTGGTAATAGTTAACAGCACCAGGCACAAAGCTCTATAACCAAGTTATTTTTCCATTTTGCTCCAAAGGCACGTGGTGGGCACACATGTAAGCAATCAGGCTGCGTGCCCACCATTCTTCACCCGCCTGCTGCTGCGCTGCCCTGCCGGCCTGCCAGGAGGAGAGGACAGCAGCTGAAGTGGTCCTGCACCGCTCACACGCAGCCACGCAGCTCTTGGTGCCTTTTCTCCTCCAGACAGCCACATTAGCAGACGACTTGACCGAGCCAATACAGGAGATGAACTTTATCTTGTACTTTTGTCAGCAAATCTTCATCTCCTTAGCAAAGGTGCGTCCTGCTCACACAGGCACAGATGGGCTGCCTGGCTTAAGGAATCGATGTTTCACCAACTGCTATAGCTGTGACACAGGAGTTTGCTCGGTATATCCCAAAACAATGTGATCTCTACCTGTGCTTTGAGGAACTTTGTTTAGTAGCTGTGGAAAAGTGATCCCCAAATACATGGCATGAGTGTGTTCTGCACCACTGGTTCCCAATTTCAAGAAGTTGGCTTAATCTGTGCTCTGACATTCTTCATTGACAGGGGAATCTTGCTTCCAAGGCTGCTGTTTTCTTTGTATGTAAAGTACAAAACATCTTCCTAATTCGTACACTTCATAACGCATACATTTTCTCAATTTCCCCAAGAATTATCTTCATAAAAGATTTGAAATGTTGCATTTCTTAAAAGTGTTGCATGTTATTAAGATTTTTAACTGCAAGACTTAAAATTTGATATTTAAAAAAGCCCTAGTTGATAAACATCATTTTCATAGCCTGTGCATCTGTAAGGTTTTTGTTAAACCCCCTGAACACAGGATCGAATATAAAATCTATGTTGCAATCGTTTACAGGGCTTTCCCTTTTTGGTTGAATCAAGATCATACTGGAAACTTCACAAAGATCTTGAGAGACCTGTGGCCACAGTCCACAGCAAGAAGGCAGGTCCTAGAACACAGAATTAGCTTAAACCCAAGTATGACAAACCTAAAGATGGGATATATTTGCTGCTGCTCCTGGAGGCAGCTGGACTCTCTTAGCTGCATCTGGGGTTTAAGAAGCCTTTGGATGAGCCCCGGGGGGTCTGCCAGAGACCTAGAACTAATGATACTTCAAGGAAAAAATTTGGAGCATCTGAGCTTCAGAAGAAGGTTTAGATCTGCTTGTTGTCGTTGCGGTTACTAGCAGAGCTGAGCTCTGGGAAGAGATGCATTCAAACTTTACGGCAGCTACATATGTACTGTAACGCAGCCAGTATTCAACTCTAAGGATCCCATGATGCAAGAGGGTACACATGTACATGGTCGCGAGTTCTGCAAGACTGCCTTTACCTTAACGCCTTTCCATCCAGCCCTTGTATCGGTGCTGCTTTGCAAAGCACCTGGGAGCAGGCAGCCGCGGTGGCACCGGTCAGTGCTGCTGAGGCACAGCTGGAAGGGACTACGGGCTCTTCTCCTGTCCCCCCCGCCTGTAACAGCCGAGCCAGTAGCTTTCAGAGAGTATTTTATTTCCCCTTTATGAATTTAGATGCCTGCGGTTCCTTGACTCATCTCTGTTTATGTTGCGTGCAATTTTGGAGGAAAATTCCCAGTTGGGATTCCCTCCATCCACACTGGGGACGTGCAGTCCCTAAAACCACCTGGTGGCCCATACCCACGCACACGTAGCCAGCTCCTTGCGCCTCGATTTTAAAAACCTCCCTTGTCCTCTCCCTGCTGGCACAGAAAATCGTCTTGTAACAGTTTCCAAACCAGCTCCACTTCTCCCTGCCCTGGGAGAAACCTCACCCGCGGCCAAGCCTCAGTCGGGGAAGGGGCTAAAACACCGGGGGGCGACTCGGAGCTCGTACCCGGACCAGAGCCTGCTGTCCCTGCTGTCCCCTACTGTCCCCTGCTGTCCCTACTGTCCCCTACTGTCCCTGCTGTCCCTGCTGTCCCCTACTGTCCCTGCTGTCCCTGCTGTCCCTTCTGTCCCCTGCTGTCCCCTTCTGTCCCTGCTGTCCCTACTGTCCCCTGCTGTCCCTACTGTCCCTGCTGTCCCCTACTGTCCCCTGCTGTCCCTACTGTCCCTGCTGTCCCTTCTGTCCCCTGCTGTCCCTACTGTCCCTGCTGTCCCCTGCTGTCCCTACTGTCCCCTACTGTCCCCTACTGTCCCTGCTGTCCCTGCTGTCCCTACTGTCCCCTGCTGTCCCCTACTGTCCCTGCTGTCCCCTGCTGTCCCTACTGTCCCCTACTGTCCCCTACTGTCCCCTGCTGTCCCTGCTGTCCCTACTGCCCCCTACTGTCCCCTACTGTCCCCTTCTGTCCCTTCTGTCCCTTCTGTCCCTGCTGTCCCTACTGTCCCCTGCTGCCCCTGCTGTCCCTACTGTCCCCTGCTGTCCCTGCTGTCCCTGCTGTCCCCTACTGTCCCCTACTGTCCCCTTCTGTCCCTTCTGTCCCTGCTGTCCCCTGCTGTCCCTTCTGTCCCTGCTGTCCCTACTGTCCCCTGCTGTCCCCTGCTGCCTCCTGCTGCCCGCTGCTGCCTGTTGCTGCCTGCTGCTGCCTGCTGCCCTCTGCTGCCCTCCGCTGTCCCCTGCTGTCCCTTCTGTCCCTGCTGTCCCCTACTGTCCCTGCTGTCCCTGCTGCCCCCCGCTGCCCCCCGCTGCTGCCGCCCCCTCAGCAGGGTCCAGACCCGGCCCCAAAGCGGGTCCCCGGGGCTGCCCCAGGTCCCAAGGAACACTCGCAGGTAGCGTGGTAGCCCGTGAGTCCAACGCTGAGTACCGCTCTGGTGATTTTGAAATTATTTCTTGTAACTTTAGGCTAAGACAGGTCGCCTCATTTCTTTAGCTTAATACCTGCCTCTAGGGAAGGAGAAGGGTGGTCACACTTCCCTACAGGCTTCCACGTACTGATCTTTAGGGATTGGGTTTTTTTATTATTTTAAAATCGACCAAAAACATATTTAGACGTTCCAACAAATAACTTTTCCTCCAAAATAAATTCTGCCTAGCGCTGTGTGGGTTATTACACCATCACCCCAGGCACTTCAAAGTAAGAAAATGAATAATTTACCATAAATGTGACGAGCACTAACTACACTGTGTACACATCGGCAAAATTTCATAGGGAACATTTTCCTCCAGCGGAAACCATCAATTTAAGTTTTACCTGCTGTTTTCAGTGGGAAATTTCAATTTACCCTAAACGATTATTAAACACTAACATAACCCTAACTTTGGGAATCTGTTTAAGAGTGTTTGTTTCCATGAAAGAAAAGCCTTTTGGAGTTCAAAATAACATGGGTCATGTAAGGCATGAATTAGAGAAATCCTGAACTATGGAGCAGTTTCTGCACCTCTGCTCCAGGTTACTCGAAGGGCCATCCAGCCCCCTGCTAACTAGCTGTTAATGAGAAAAGGTCCTGGGCTTTTGGGGCAGATACAGAATGGGGTGGGCTGCATCTTAGTACTTGATTAGCATCATTAATACTTGTGTCCTGTGAGGCAGAGGGAAACGTCCCTTCATGATACCGTGGTTATTGCACAAGAGCAGAGCTCACCTATTACCTGGCACTTGCAATTGAGAACAAATGCTTAGCACAGGTTCTAGCCCACATTTATTTTGCACCTTTTTTCAAACTGCAGCTTCCACTCCGCTCTTCATTTCTAACACCGTGTTCATCGCTCCTCAGACTCGTTTGGATCCGTACGCTGACATACGTGCCGGCAGTGCCATTTCTGAGATAGTGCCAAAATACAGAAGTTTTTTCTAAATACCTTTTTCCAGGTGTTGCAATGCTGCTGTAAGGAAAATTAGGATGATGCCTCTTGCCCCCATAGCCGCTCTGAGCATGGCTCAGGTAAAGGGGCCCCCAGCTGCCGTCCTTTGGGGAGCGACAAGTTTTGCCCAGGAGGGCTCTGCCCGGCCCAGTCCTGCTTCCCAAGCGCGGTGCTGCCTTGTGGGAGTCCACTTCATCCCTCAGCTTCTCAGGGAGTGTTTTTGGGAGAGAAGCTGCTCTTTGGGCTGGTGCGACTCGTCCTGAGAGCGATTCCCTGGCTCAGACCGTGACGAGGGGTGCTTTTGGCTGAGCACTGCCTGTAAAATCACGGCGCTCCCCAAATCCCTTTCCCCTCCTCTGAAAGAGCAAGCTGCGGATTAGGGGGAAAAAAAAACAAACAAAAAAAAAACCAAAAACCAGCAGAAGATGCGAAATCTGGGCTGAAATTCTCACGTACTGATGAGCTTCCAGCATGTGGAGCTTTAAAAAAAAAAAATCAAAACCCCCAAGCACACAAAATACCGTGAAATGCCTCATATAGTAATTAAGAATTGGCAGCACTGCAGGAACTTGTACACCTGAAAGGCCTTTCTCGCCTACCAGCCTACTTCAGGTACAGCCTACTTCAGGTACAAATGGTTGGCTGTTGTTACCATTAAGATCGAAAGATAAGGGGGAGCTGGCAGAGGCCAGGAATGCAAGCTGTTGAGCAGATATCTCCCACCCACCTCAGCTCGGGGGGGGGTTGGGGCAAGCTGCTGCCTACCCCCCCACCCCGCTAGCTTCCCCATCAGGGTACCCAAAAAGTCACCTTTTCTTTACAAGAGCTCCCCTTCGGACTTCAAGCTCTTATTTACTCTTTTAGCTCTGCAAATCCCAACGTGCACTATTTCTAGCTTCTGCCAAGATGGACCGTGGTTGACGTTGTTTCTGAGATGGAGGTCCCTGTGCCTGCGCGGCGGAGCGCAGCATCCCGCAGCCTTCTGCTCGGACTGGCAACAGTCACTCATTTCACATCCAGCGACATTTTTTTGGCTAGAATCCTCATGTTGCAAAGGGGACTTGCATACAATACCTGGTACTGGGCTCCTTGCAGGCTGACTCTTTTAATTGCCAGCGATTCTTGTTAAGGCAAGATTGCAAAGGTTTAAACACAATCTTCTGTCCTTCTCAGTTCCTGCTGAGCACTCAGATGTGTTTGAATCCCTCTCGTTGACTCTTGAAGCATGAATGTGCTAAGATACAGAGTATTTGTCATTGTGCGGGCTAAATGTTTGTATTGGTGCCATTGCCTGTGGCCAAAACAATGAAACTTTCTTCTCTCCAGAAGTGGGAGCAGAGATGGCCCTTACAAAGCTTGGCTCTGTTTAACATCAAAGTGGGTTTTGCAGATTTCAGATGAATTCAGCAGCTCTGAGGAGGTCCCCCCTCCTGCTTCACTGGTCTTACCTTGGAAAATCCTTGTGTGGAGTTAAAGCCTTTCGGATGGGGACTCGGCTAAGGGGAATCTGGGAGCCATGGCAGCCGGGGGTCTGGGGAAAGGCTCTGCCTGGAGGTTGGCAGCTCAGCACTGGCACCGCTTTGGGGGGAAGGAGGGAGCTGGTCCTCTCCCAGACCCGTCAAACGAAGGGGAAGAGAACAGCAGACTGGCATGGGGGACCAAACTGGGTCAGGGTAGCTGTATCCCACACGCCGGGTGCTTTGCAGGAGCGGGAGAGTGGAGACGATGCATCGTCATACCCCGATGCTGCTGCCCAGCATTAATTAAGAGCAGGCTTAAGGCGACCGAGTTATTGCGATGTTTTGATGAAGGCCACTTTACGGTCACAGCACCCCAGAACATCCCTTTCCACCAGCAACGCTGCGTGTCGGTGAGGCGCATCCGTCGCAGCCGAGGACGGGCAGTGGTGCTGCCGGAGCTGCCTGGCGAGGCTGAGCACACGGCTGTTGGGCTACAGCAAACCATACCCCTTTTCCTCTAAAGAAGCACGAAAGGTCTCAACAGCGGACACTTCCTCGCCAGAAATATTTCTCCGCAGTGTTTGCATTTCCACACTGCGTAATCTTTGGCTTGGGATCGTAGTGCCTCGGTCCCCATGTAGCCTATCTAGAGCAATATTCAAAATCCAGGTGGAGCGGCTTACGTTCTGAAATTGGGTTTGATTTTTTTCCTTCATTGTACAGCTTTACAACCATGCTTTTCTAATGAAATAAGAAAACCAAACTATGATTCTGAATGACTAGTGCCATTGAAAAGGCTTCTAAAGCAGATGTTCCTGGGATGACCAGCGGATGAGTTATGCTTTCTGGGAAGAAATAACTTTCACAGACCTTAATGCTGATCTTTCACGTAAAGCCTCAGTGCTTACCTGTTAGAGGGAACAGAATCTCCTTCAGTTACACGTCATTTTTTTCAGTTACGTCCGTTTCAATTACACTTAACCCGCTGACTTCCAGCACCTTTAGCTTCAAACACATTACAAAGCCTTGTCGCCCCCCAAGAGTCTGCATTTCGCCTGGCCATACCCGTTCAGACCAGGTGACACACCAGCTGAGTTGCCTCCCTAAAGCTGCTTCGCAGACCCCTGGAAGACACCCACCACCCTCGGGTCCATTTCACGGACGGAAAAACCGAGGCCCGGAGGCGATCGGGGCTGGACGGGCGGCGGGGAAGGGGGGGGGGGTTGGCAGGGCCGAGCCGGGTCCCCCCGCTTTTGTCCTCTGGTGCTCACAAAGGCTCGGCCCGGCCTCCCCCCCCCCCAAAACCAGCCCGGCTTCCCGGAGCGCCCCGGGGACGGCGGGATTAGCGGGGGGAACAAAAGGAAAACGCCGCGTGTGCGTTCAGGGAAGAAAGGAGGCTGAAAAGGTGGGCGCGATAAGGCTGAGTGCTTTGGGAATCGCGGCCATTAGGGCCGATCGGCCTCAAATCCCCGCCTTGGGCAGAGCCCGGGGGGTCGGATCGGCCCCGCCACGACCCGCCTGGGCCCGGCTGCTCCTGGGGGGGGGCGGCCGCTGCACCCACCGCCGTGGGGGCTCCGCGCCGCGAGCCCCCAGCCCTGCGCCCGGTTTCGCCCTCGAGTACTAAACGTGCGCGGAATAAGTCAACAAACGCTTCTCGGGCACTGAGAGCCGAGGCGTGAAACGCGGGGTGAAGCCGTTCGTAACGGACATTTCTCTTCTGGCATCTCTGCAAAACCGCAGCCGCCAAGAGAGAGCAGCGATCTCTCGTAATTCCCTAACTCGCCGAAGTCGGTGCCGAAGTCGGTGCCACGCTGCACTGTCGGGTTGCAAGGCGAGAAGCCAACTTACGTAGAATTACATCACTGTCCCTCGCATCATCCCATCGTTAGATTTCAAATGCAATACCTAAATGCCGCCGATAACACCTCAACCAAAACCAACCCAAGTAATTTACTCGCACCCGCTATATCTCACGGACCTACGGGGGATTCTGTACCTTTAGTCTTCAGGTATTTCAGATGCTGGATCAGATGCATCGAACGTATCGCAGAGTCCTGCTGCCCGGGTGGGGCTGGGGGGAGCGCGGCGTCCCCTCCCCACCGGTGGCTGTGGGAGCGAGCACCCCACCTGTAACCTGCCCCTGGGACGGAGGGGGGGCCCCAGAAAGGGGGTGCTGCTGGGGGAGGCAGCAGGCTCTGCCTAAACCTTTGGGGAGTGGGCTGTGAGCAGAGAGATGTACGGCCCCAGCTGGCCAGCTGTGCACTTAGGGGCTCATCTGGACCATCTTTTAGCCTGTGCATCAACTCGCACACGGCCCTTTCAGAGATGCTGTGTGAGGTGACCTGGAGGAGGACTCTGCTGCTCATCTCAGCAATGATCTGATGCCCAAGCACTGGCCGGGAGCAGCAGCACACAGACCGTTTCGTTCCAGCTTTTTAGAAGTCAGTTCTCCAGAGACAAGGAATGACTACCCTCCACAGGGAGGGAAACAGCAAAAGAAATCAATAACCTCCAAGGCAAGTAAATGTTCCAATAATACTCGTCATTTAGGCAAATAACTACCATAAAAGCAATACTTCCTGAACCTCTTGAGAGGGGTTTTGCTTTAAGAACAGACCTGATGCAGAACGAGGAGGCCTGCGATTGATGCAACGGAGACCCCAAGGGGTAACGGAGACCCCAAGGAATTCAGACTCACACAAGGACAGAAATACCGGGACCAGGATCGCCATGAAAAGGAAACAATTCCATTAGACATCACTACTTTCTCCAGTAAATCCTTGGTGGTCCTACCACATTGACACTATCAGTTTTGGAAGTGAGAATTACTCAGTAGCTCCAGCTAAAGTGCATGAGATTTTTTTCTGTTGGACAAGAAGGTATCAGAAATCATCACTGTTGCCTTGTTCATTCTTAACATCAAGATGTTTTTGCACTGAATCTTGAGTGTTGAGCACCCGGGACCAGCGGGGCTTTGCACTTCTCACTTCACATGTGATTTATACAGGAAAGGTGACGGAGGATAAGGATGGAGTGCATCTCCCTGCTTCATATCAAAGCTCTATATGCTGGTACAGGTTGCAGAAAAACATTTAACTTTATACTATAGCTATAGTTAGAACAAGGTTTAGGAGACACAAGTAGCTTCGCTTTAGAAAATTGGAAAAGTGCCTCCTTGAGAATAGGGTTGTGTTAGCAGGGTATTTTGGCTGACTAAGTGAATTTGCATGTAGATTTTGCTGCTTCAACAAAGCAAAAGAGAAGATTTTTCATCCTTTTTGGCTGTTAATTTTTCCAGAATTTGCCTGCCAGGGTAATTGTCTAGGATAGCGACCGATTAAGATCTGTTTTGCAAACAGAAGTATAATGAGGCTTTAATATCTGGCATTTCCACAGCAATACCCTAGAATCCCCATAAGATGAAATACACAGTCAGGAAGAACAACAGACATCTCCTGGGTTGTCACCAAGGAGCTTCTGGCTTCAGTGCCTTTGTATGGTTTTTAAAGAAAAATTAATTGAGATGTAAGGTTATAATTATCCGTGATGGCAACACAATGCTCATAATGAGAAAACAATGCTCTTTGGACTTCAACCCAGGGCAGCACCCACCTCTTCCTCTCTCCATCCCTCCAACTAGCTGAATTAATAATAAAATATGACCCGGAAGAGCAGGCACGGTGTCCGTTGGCAGCGGGAGCGCTCCCAGCCGTGCCGTGCCAGCCCTGCGGCCCCGCTCCAGCGCGAGCCATCCAAAGGGCCCCGCGCTGTAATAAAGTGCATTTTGGGCCCACGCCAGCCCCCGTGCGGGAGGATATTGGATTATTTTTTGCTTTGACAACAGGAAGTCTGAGACAAGGCATTTCCCATTCTTGTTCCAGCATTATATGAATGGCCTTTAAAGTGTTGTGGGGAAGTAAACACAAAGGAATGTCCCACAAAGGAACGGTTTTTAACAATGCCCCTGTTTTCTCCACGTTCAGCAGCGTGGCTGAGCATGCTCCCTCACAAGTCAGGGCAATTCTGCTCACATCGTGGTGTGATGAACTTCTTCCTCGGTCCCCTCCCTTTGATGTCGCTGACCACGAGACCACTTGCACTTTACAAAAGGCCCTTCAGCTGGGGCTCCAAGACTAATGATCCTCACCCGGCACTTGGGGACACATTTCCAACAGTATGTGAGGGTTTAGGTCCAGACCTGTTTTTCCAGCCATGCTCAGGTCTCACTGCTGGGGTCCCACCACCTCCCAGGTGTGGTTGAACACGTTTCCACTACCCTGGATGTCTAGGGAGAGCCTCTCCCAACTCTGACCCTGCTGTCTGACCCTTCCAGGCTCCTTTCCCCTTCTGCTGTCCCTCTTTCGCCCACCTTATCCTTTTCTCCAAACCCCTTTTCTTCCCATATCTCTCTCCTCTTCCACTGTGCTTCTAAAATAAGATCTCGTGTTCAGTACCACAATTTACGACACTGCTTAGACTCATCCCAGTTGTTGTGTCAACGGCTGGACCTACAGGAGTATAGCTGATGGCTTCGCCATTGCCCATTCCCTCCTCTTCCTCACCCATCAACTACTGAGCAGGAGACATGTTGGCTCTGCATCTCAGGAAAAGAGGACCTGTTCTGAGACCAGCCCAAGGAGGGAGAAGGACAGGGTTTGCATGGGTTAGCCCTGGACTGTCTTATTGATAGAAACCTGCTCTTGAAGCAGCTGCTGAGGCTATTTTCAGCTGGAGTCCTCTCCTGAGCAGGTCTCAGGTCTCCCAAGTCCTGTCCTGAGCAGACAGGTTGAGTCCCATCATTCTGAATATTCTCAAAATGAGAACAAAATCCATACCAGAAACAGTAAGTGGTCGTTTCTTCGGTCTTGTTTGTTTGTTTGTTTGTTTGTTAAGGATGATTAATGATAAAGCTCAAAGTTTTCAGCTAATTCCTGATTACAGTCCTGATTATGGCTTATGGTCTACGTTAGATCCCCCTGTTCACACTTGTCACTACAAATCCATTGCTGACTGTGTGTTTAAAAGGGAATTCAAAGTGATGGATCATGAGATGGAAAATGAGTTCCCTTTCCTACAGATACTGACACTCCAAGTTGCACTGCTCTCAGCTTAGCAGCCGTTGCCAGCTTCTGAGAAGTGTATCTCCAAAGTGTCGTGTTGAAGGCTGATGCAGGGAAACAGCAAGCACTGGGATGGCTGGTGGAGCTGCTGGATGGCCTCCCGATAGTTTCTTTCTTTTTATTATTTTGATTATTGTTCACAATGTTTCTGCACTTTTACAGTGTAAAAATAATAGATATGCCTCCTGGCTACCTCTGTACACTGTCCATTAATCAATGCTTAGCTAATTCATAAATAATTCCTTTAAACTCTTTTTGTAAGTCTTCCAGCCTTTGGGCTGCTTGTAAACTTTGCTATGGTACATTTTGGAAAGAGCCTTTAAATGATTCAAATATTGTCTGAATTTTGCATGGGTCCTCTGCAGAGAGGTGACATTCACCTGAACAATCACCTTTAATTTGCACCACATGGGAAATGGGACAAAGAAAACTTAAACACTCTCCTCAGGGTCATGCAACAGTCCAGTTTCTTGTCCCTAGTCCCAGACGTGGCTTCAAACCATGGGCAAGTAGATATCTATCTCTTTAGAAGGATTGTCATACTGATCGCATCACTGGCATCTCACTCGCCCGCTATTTTATCTATAATTATGTACTGACATAATTATCTTTCATTACATAGAGTGCACACTGTGCACACACACAGACAGGAAAATAAACTATGTAGTGCAGCTGGGGCATGCTTTATTCTGTCTAGAGGTAAAATTTACCCACCATCATCAGTTTTTAACTACTGAGTGTAATAGAAACCAGTTAGGGAGGGTAGGCTTTCTTTTTCAGGATAAAACTGCCCTGGTGCCATGCTTTACAGTTCATCTATAAAAATTCAAATTGTTTTCATTTCTTCTCACTTCTGTTCTACCATTTTCTCCAATATTAAAGCATCTTCTGGAATAGATATGTTAAAACTGCTATCGCTAAAGCTTTCTGCTTGGTTCAGGGCACTTTCCCGTGTCATCCACCTGTATTTATTTCTCTTTTGTGAGGATATAAACAGACAAAATATACTGCCTGAGGCAATCTGAATATAGTAACTACTCTTTAAGTCACCAGATGGAAATCAATCAGGTTTTTACTGAGTAAGAGTGAATAAGGATAAGGATCCCTGGCTGAAGACTCCCAGCACTGGGTCAGCCATGAGTGAGCTTTCGGAGAAGAGACCGCAAGTGGGACTTTGATGCCGCACAAGAAGTTTAGGTGCACACCTGCCATTAACGGCAGCGCTGACCAACCGTGCCATTCAGCCCAGTTCAGCAGGCCAGCCTCACCCCGCTGATGTGGCCGTTGGTGGTGGCAGCACGCCGGGTCCGTGCTTTACACTTACTGCCCGCGGGCTCCTGCAGAGGCTTCACTGCGCTCTTATTGCCAGTACTTCTACCTGTACCTTTCCTGATAGGCGACATCCAACTAGTGTTATTTGACATAAATGAGGAATAGAGCCTTACGTTTGATCAGAAGAGCGCTCACCTAGCAGTGGGAAGGAGAAGGCGGCTAAGGGCCACGTGGTTTATGGGTGCTCAGGGTTTCTCAGGTGGCACACTGTGCCATACGGCATTCTTTGGCATACGGCACCTTCAGATAACCAAGCTATTTGATGACAGGAGTTTATTTGTCCAAGTTGGTCGAAGATCAGTGCTATAAATATTATCTTTTTTAATATCTCGGTTCTCCCTTAATGTTTTCTCCTTTCATCTTCCCTATCGGAGTCAACCTGAGAAAGAAAGAGATGGTTCCTGCGGTAGTATAAATCTCCATTTTAACAGCTGAGGATGTGTACCTGTATGTCTGATTCCACCTAGGAAAGGAACTTCTCCGCTGTCAAGAGCTGGCTTTCTTATTTAATTGAGTCCTCCATCCTGCTGCCAAGGGAATGAGTGTCAGATTCCTCTGAATTTTCCTGGATGAATGGTTAGACCATGCTGGTTTGCAAACTTACTAAAAAGAGGAGGCAGGGCTGTGTTTTCATTTGCTTGTATTGTTCTAAGCAAGTTGATACGTTCCACAAATAAAAATGTTCTTTGTTTTATGCATAACAGTAAAAGAGTTTGGGAGGCTGAGGCTCTCCAGAAAATCCATCAGGCATTCCCCAGGCTGGTTTTTAACCTGTGTCACCTCACCATGAGTGAGGTGCTTTGTGACTGATTCATATTTCGATAGTGCTGTATTTTATGTGCTACATATCAGGTTTTGGCACCATCAGAAAAGTTCTAGTGAAACATTTTTGTGGGAGGCAGAATGGGAGGCAGACAGGAAGACAGCTCTCCCCTGTCCTGGTGAAAGGAATGAAAAATATCTCCCATAAAAAAAGAGAATCTGCCGGTTCACAGGAATGTAATGCAGTCTGCCTGTGGCTCTGCCATGTACTGTGTTCAGAAACTCTTAACAACTCTTCATTTTTTTTTCTTTTAGAATCAAGACAGGCTGTATAACATTTACGCCCTTCTTTAACAGGCTAAGGGAGTGAGTCATCACACTTACCTCACACCGTGGTCCCTGACAGCATCATCTGAGGCACTGTGCAGCGTCACGTCATTCAGAATAGGACGGGAGAGTCAGCACGAGGGCTGGCACTGGAGGAGCAGATCCATGTCTGGCTGCTGAGTAGCGATGATACACACGTACGCAAGAAGTCCTGCCGTAGCGGAGCCTGCATCTCTGGGGTATATTCTGTCTTAAATTGGGGCATATTACTAAAGATTTGGGGACTCTTGGTGCAGTTTTTGTTTTTAAAGAAAGTTTTGGGCAAAAACCAAACAGCTTCAACTTGATGAGTCAATGTTTCTTTCAAGATTTTCACCCCACTTGTAACCTGATTGGTAGCAAATTGTACTTGAAAGACTATTTTCCTCTGATACTTTATGTTATTCCACTGGATCAATGTAATATTAGTCACCATACAGAGCAGAACGAGCTGAAATACAGCACTGAAACTGTGCATTGCTCTTGTCTGGAGTACTCCTCAGACACAGCTCAGCATCCAGCTCTGTCAGTGCACCTTAAATTGAACTGTTGTTCCTAATCCTGCCTTCTCTAGACATAATATCCAGTGAAATTACTGTAACTTTATTTGGGGAGGTCTAATGTCGACCAAAGAACAGGATACTTTCACATACAGAACACTATGAGATAAATGCCAATCAGAAACAGAGAGGATGCAGAGCGTGCCATGTCCCTTCATAATGAGCTGTGGCAGGGAAATAAAATTACTCATCTAATACTTCTGAATTTAGAAGGACTGAAGAGAGGTTTCAGATAGGCCCTTGTGTTACTTTGCTTAATGACAATTACATTATTTTATCGTATTTTCATACTAACAGATTTTTGTATATTCTTTTGTATACTAATAGCGACATTTCTACTTCAACATTCGCGACCTTTTATCTTTCCTACCATTGTACTCCAAATACCCATTTCTCCACTGAGAGCCTTCCAACACTGAGCCATGTTATCACTGTCAAACAACTACCTAAATATTTGAGTATTGTATCACAGCTGCCTGTAACATGAACTGTAAGCTTCTCGGGACAGAGACTGCAATACGCATTTAGAGAGGGATATGGCTAAAAGAACAGAGCGGAGATGAAAGTTGGTCTCCTTGTTACAGAGCCTTCCCATGACCTCCTGTAAACCCTTCAACCTTCCTCCACTGCTGAGCTTTGCCTCTTACGTTTTCACTAGAGCACTGCAGATCCTTACAGTCTCTTAATAAAGCAGAGCAGTACATTTTGCTCTTCCCCCTGAAAGATGTCTTATGCTTTGGAATTTAGGAGTTGAGACAAGAGGTGAGCAAGTTGTTCTTTCAGAGTCTGACACTATGCCAGAGCTAACAGAGGTTTAAACCAAAATGAAAAGCAAAAGACATTAAGCAAACCAGAGGTGACAATGGGAGGGGGAAATGAACATTTGGGGAACTGCCAAATATTTTTTGAGCCAGTGTCAACCTACAGGCTTTGCTTTCCATTGATTTATCACTTTATTGCTTAGTATCAGGATGACACAGATTCTCTCAGGCACCTGATAACCAGGGAGAATCCTTCTCTTATGTGGTCTCACATGCACTGCATACCTCACATTTGTGGTCTTGAAAGCTGTGATAATGCCCTTCCTGCAATATATCTCAAGATAGAAGTAACAACTGAATGCTGCACAGAAACTTTGGCTACATCTACATGCATTGCTGAGAAGTTTATGACATCTAGCATGTTAGGAGCTTGCCACTGCAATACTCTGGGCTTTACACTGGGTTCTAATTCTGGATCTATGACAAGTGCCTTTTGCCTGGGCAGTATGTCTCAAAGTTTGCCTTTATATCCCCCACCTTACTTGGGACTTGAAGTGCAGTGCACTTAATGATAGGGACCATGTGAGAGACCTTATCTTGGGAAACTTACTGCAGCCAATCATTAAGACAAGCTTATACCTTCAAAGAGAAGTCAAAATCTTCAAAACCTGACATGAGAACCCCTCAATATGTGCTCACCCTTGCTGCTCTGTCTGGCTTCCGCAAGCCAATCCTAACAGTAGCCTAGAACAACTCCTGCTGGGAAACATTCACCAACATCCCCCCACTTTGATATGCATCTTTAAAAAAAGTACAAATTTAATATTGGAAGCAGAGTAGAAGCCTTTTTCTTAAAGAACAAGGTAATATATTGGAGACTCTAGTTCTCAGATTTGGTGTGTACCTGGCATCTACACTTGCTCTGGTGTACCAGAGCTTCTGGGTGTGTTCCTCTCACAGGAAGAGTCATCTGTTAAGAAATATGCCCCCAGAATCCTTTAATTAACCAAATTCAAGCTGTAGAATTGAGTGGCTTTTCCATGAGGCATCCTTTACATTTACCCAGGAGCAGAACCATGGATGCCTGGAAGGAGGCTGTCAAGAAGGTTCTCACCTTCATTCTGGAAAGAGTTCAAGTAGGCAGTTAATATAAAATTTCTTTTTATCTTATATTTGCTTCTTCCCTACCTCTTTTCAGCCCATTAGGAAATAAGGTCAGCATCACCTCAGAGAATACCTTCCACACTGTTCTGATGTCCCCTATTTCTTTGTGTTCACCAAAAGCAATCCTGATCTAGTCTGAACTTTGATTCAGCCCTCAAGTCTGGAGGGTTCATGTAGTGAGGAGCCAGGAAGACTGCATAAACAAAAAGGAACATTCACAAAACAGGAAAAGTTATTCTCCTTGAGATTCTTATTGTTATTTTATTTTCAGTGAAGATTTGAAAATTCTCCCTACAAGAAGACCCAGAGCTTTTCGTGGCTGTGAGGCAGTGAAGTATTTTCACATGTCTCATAAGGATGCCAAGCTCTCGTAGGACGTAGAGTGCTTAAGTCCTTCTGCTGTAATGGCTCCATCTTCTGGGATGCAATCAGTGAGCTTTCCAGGTATGTTATCAGTTTGATGCCCCCAAATTCTCACTGCTCCCTAAGCCCTACGAGCTTGGCAATAATGTCCAGTGAAAAGTCTTCTAACCTGCCAAGCCTGCTCTCCGGTGGGAACTTATCAGTCCTGCTGCCTCTCTAGTATCAGGTCCAGACTTGTCAGCAAATGACTCTTCTTTCAGGAGTCCTACATGCTGGAAAGCAGATTTAGTTTCATTATTGTCTCCTATGAGAGCAGGATGACTCTTAGTCCTGGGGAAGAAGTAGGTCGTATTAGGGAGACTAACAGGATTATGACCAGTTCAGTAGGACACCCAGAAGGCCACAGTTTTCTCCCCCGCTGCAGCTGACAAGCACCATGCAGCACATCCGAAAGTGCTGAATGTCCCTGACAAAGGAAAGACTTAAATTCTTGTTCCTCAGGTACGCACCTGCTTCTACCTTGAATAAAGAAAAGAATGGACAATCTCATAACGGGGTCCGGGGAGGCATCCGAAAGACGATGCAAAATGATTCCCGTTTTGTTCTTGACTCATCTCTTTATCCATTACTCCTCGAAATTCCCACCGGCAGAGTGGGACCCGTGGGTAGGTGCGGGATGCAGGGCTGGGCACAGCCCGCAGTCCCTACTCTCTATCTCCATCAGCTGTCACAACAGCAGCAATTATATCCTCTCCACTGCCTCTAGAGGGTAGAGCAACCATGAGTCTCTAACAGGGTGGGCAGGTTGAACAGTGCCATTTCAGTCTCCTAAAAGCTTTAAAATTTCCTTAGCAACCCTGCACAAAAATTGCCAGTCAGTGCAGCCAGCCAGCAGACCTGAGACTGGTGATACAGCAGTTTCGCAGCGCTCTGCCAGATTCATCCCGCTCCAAACATATTCATAGCAGTCTCATGGAAGTCCCAGGACTGCTTTGGCAGCAATTGTGCAGGATAAATAAAGCTCCCATTGTTGCAGATGACTCTGCTTTCAATTGCATGGGAATCCAGGACAGCAGGGACTTCTGACTGATAAAGGTTAGCGCATTTGTACTACTTTTCTAGTAACGTAGGGCTCGAACGGCGGCACTGAATTGCACCTTTGGGAGTTTATTTTGCGGCAGTTGTTTCCTAATCGCGTGCAGCATTTTTCGAAGCAGCTAAGCCTTCACTACAGTGTTTAATTCTTGTGTCCCCAGCCTCACCGCACTGCCATTTGAACAGGCATGAGTTAATATATTCTCAGCCATAGGTACGTCTGGCTTTTCACATAAATACGGAGGGAGTCTTTGCCTCAAAAAATCTCTGGAGGAGGAGGGGTTTGTATCATGGGAGCAGAACACAAGTCTATAATCAAGGGCTTGTGTGATTTCTGAATTGTTGAGTGGAAGTAGTGCTCTTTTTATGATACACCTTGATAGAAAGTCTTTTTACGGTTAAGTATGAGCCGTGCAAGTTCACTTAAAGTAGCCCTGATCATGACCTCTGAACATATTCCTGAAAACTCTTTGGATTTCACTAGCTGTGAATGTTCCTTCCATAGAATAAATTAAAAAGACCTGATGCAGTTGCTTTCATGTTACCTTAACATTACACTACATTTATTTGTCCCTCCAGCAATTTACCGAACTGAAGTTACTGCTCCTGAATATACAGCATGTATAGAATAGATACAACCTCTTCAAAGACAAAAAGCAGTCCATCTTCATTTGCTTAACTACCTTCCTCCTAACATACTTGAGAAACTGCGTGCAACTTCCCTGAACCAGAAGTTTCCCACTAGCAGGCACCTGAATAATTAGAAGTGTTATTAAAAATTTTGTTCCAGCAATCTGGTCTGCCTATATGGCACATGGTTTTTTGAGCCTAATCAGAGCTCAGAAGGCAGTTTATATAAATCAGCCTCAGGATGGTAATATGATAGCAGCCACACTTGTTTATAATGCAGCCTTCTACATGGTGCAAAGTCTGAGTTTGATTGTTTATAGCGGGCAATGAAAAGGCATGCCTCTGCCCTGCCCCTTGCTCACCTGATCTGAACCATTGAAAGCTTCAAAAAACATCGGCAGCCTTTTTCTCTAGATGTTTAATTTACTATGTTGCAGCCTCTAGAATAGGAAATAAAAAATTATCTGTAACAAAGTTAAGGCAGACAGTTTTTCAGCAGTCTAATCTCCCTCGCATGGGCCCGAATGCGAGTGTAAAAGCATGTGTCCCTTCATACCAGCACAGGGACAAAATTCCCTGTGGCATGCTGGAGTGACGGCCCTGGACATCCGAGCTCAGCAGTGCAACAGCTCAGTGCCTGCGTACCGGCAGCCAGCACGCTCAGCTGGGCTGGTCTCAAAGAGAAGGCAAAAAGTGGAATTGGGACTGTGAGACAGTTGTTTGTTTTCCCACTTCTCTGAATGCCGGAGGTCTCAATCTGCCTGCAATTTGGGGAGGGAGAGATCCCCAGGGGATAAGGAGGGAAGGGAACGGAGGAGGCTGCTTCCTTTGCTCTCTCAGCATGGCAACCCATTGAGAAATAAGGGAAGACAGACAAGAATCTTGTT
Source organism: Haliaeetus albicilla (assembly GCF_947461875.1). NCBI lineage: Eukaryota > Metazoa > Chordata > Aves > Accipitriformes > Accipitridae > Haliaeetus > Haliaeetus albicilla. The sequence continues at coordinate 12,752,901 of NC_091504.1, read as the reverse complement.
AAAATATAGTCAATTAGGGCTAAGGACCCTACAAAAGGAAGAAATGTTTCTTACAAACAATGCTCTACGAACAGCAGAAACGACGAGACTCGGTTCCTGCACATTCTCCCATGCAGATTCTCTGGTGTCTGATAGCACAGTTGTGCTCTTCTTGAAGCTGCTGTACTTGGGGAGACGTGGTGGCTTTCTCCCCTGTGCAGCACTCTAATAGAGTGACACGTGGGATGCTCTGGATTTATTCATTTGGGAGCTAATCTCCTTGCTTCTTTTGTGAAAAATGAAAAATGTGCAGGGCACAGCCTGACCCCGACACAGACATGCTGGGGACTAACGCAGAGGGCACCTCCTTGCCATTAAAACCAGGTTGGCACGCCTGAGCTTTTTCCCAGGCAATCATAAATAACACCATGTGTCTAACTTGGGGATCATCTTTGCTTTGACAAGCTAAATGGCAATCTTTTTCCTAATGGACTTCCCATGGTCCTTCTCCAGCCGTGCAGAGCGTGTGCGGTGGCAGGAGAAGGCAGAGAGCAATTCCCAGCACTCCTGGTTCCTCCCAGGCGCCGCGCACATGGGGAGCTGCTGTCCTCAGACCGCCGAAACAACAACCCCGCCAGCTGGGTCTCCATCAGCCCTAGCGTAACTTGGCCTTTTAAAGCTCTCAGTGAACAGATCATTTGCGAGTATGTAAAATATAATGAAAATACGAGTGGCTGGGGCTTGCTTGGCAATAAAGATGTCTGCTCTTCTGAGCGCACGGCACGGGCGGACGATGCAGGCCCGGTTTATGGCTGTCGTAAAGGCTGTGTGGAAAGTCACCTGACGGTGGCGGCTTAAGACGACCGTGGTTTATGGCACATTGTTTTCCCCTTTATTGTGCTTCTCCAGGAACACGGTGTCACCTGAGATTTGCAAGATGCATACTCGGGGGTGCGCAACAGCCCCCAATCCTCCAGTGGACTGAACTGACATATGTGCATTGACTGCATTGAACTGTTCAGCTTTACAGCAGTGAGAACTTAGCTTGCACAGCCTATAGCATGTTAACTATGCTATCTTTGTAATTTTGTTATCGGACTATCCTGTAGCTCCCTGGGAGGGGGACCGCGTTCACCCATTGCTGTCCGGTGTTCTCCCCGCAGGATGAGCTGCTGTTGGCGAAGCAGCTGACGTGTGCTCCTCTTTGGGGAGTTGCTCCAGGCCGTGCTCTCTGTGAAAGACCAGGATATTCAGAGGATATGCTCAAGTAATTTTTTTGGTTCCCTCTATCTGTTTTCGGTATCTTCCTTTAACCTTAATTTTATATTTATACGTTTGGTGACTGTAACAACTGCCTTTCCTCCTCTCTTTTAACACTGTTGACAGTAATAGTGTAGCTATACAGATATATTGTCCTTGTTGGTATACAACAATGATTTTAAATCCATAAAGAAAAATTAGGCTTAGAATTGTTGGTTTGGTGCTGACCTTTTTTATTAGAGTGGGATACAAATCACAGAACTCTTCATTTTCTTTACCTTGCTGCCCAGTCCCCTCTGTTCTTGAATTAGCTGGCATTTCTTCCAGCTTATCATCAATGTGCTAAGATGGTGATAAATCATACAGCAAATTATTTTGGGAGTGGGAGCAGGTAGTCTGAATTTGTGAATTTTTAATTTCAGATATATTGCAGAACCATTTTGCCTTTCTGTTACAAAATTCCTCTGGGACAAACAGAGATTGCCTACAGGTTACTTTTATCCTTTTGTGCTTCTTTCACTTACTTAACCTATTTTTCTGCTTCCTGGATTCGACCATTAAGGCTATCCAGTCCTTCAAGGAAAAATTCAAATTTCCTAACAGGGAAGCCATTGATATTTGAAGCCTCTTATTCCTTGGAAGCAGTTCCTACAGGACATCTGCAATAGCTAAACCCTTTTTTTTTTCAGTGTAAGGGTTCAGGAACTGTCCCAAGCAGCAGAGGCAACACCAGACCACTGGCTGCAAAACACCACACAAATGCACCTTCCATTTGTAACATCCCTATTCAAGTGTCTTTTGCATAGTAAAAGCATTTAGCAACAAATATAGGCCACAAGGAGTTTATTCGTGTTATTGTTTGATACAATAAATGCCACACGTGAGCTTCTAGTAAACTGCAGACTTTTTTAAAATGTCACCAAATGTGTTTTTTGAAAAAGAACCTCTGTCTGCTAATGCAAAGCAAGATTACAGATCTATATGGCAAGGCATGGTCTACACTCTCCCTGCTCTAATAGCCAGTCTTCCTCTGTCTTCCTCTTTCTCAGTGAGATGAGCTTATTTCATGTAATTTCTATGGTAATTTTTCTGTACACAAACTCCCAATTACTACAATATGCCTGTAATTGGTTGTTGTGTTAGTTAATCATGTGGCCAAATAATGTCTCCATAAACAAAGCAGGAAGAATCACAACCATCAGTCTAGGAAAATAAACAAAAATAAGATTTTCTACATAAAGATTTGTAAAAAGACTTAATTCTCTTAGCCTCAAGAAAAGAGAGAGCGTGCTCTGTCAGCCTTGCTGCTGCGGGGTCTGGCCATCTCCTGCTCCCCCCGGTGCAGGCTGGTGTTCCCAGCGCGATCCCCCATCCTGGCGATTGTCAGACGGGCTCTGGGAGTATTTGCTAGGCATTAGGAAACAGGAGATTTGTTGTTTCATTGATGGATTGGCTTCACATTCTGTCTTTTGGAAATGGAAAGAGGTGGATTCAAAAACAACAGGGAAAGAATGAGGAAGCTCCTCTGGGCAGGACTGGCAGAGAGCTGATGGAGCCAGAAGAACAGGAAGAACAACAACATGAGGACCAATAGGCCTTTCTCCTTCACGCTGTTTTGTCTTCCTTGAAGTCTCATATTCCCAGAAATGACTCCTGAACCAGCCTTGGCTCCTTCCAGTTTCCTCACAAGATGTTTTCTGGTGAGAATTTTCAAAATGCTCTGAAGCTTTGAAAAGGTCTGGCCTCCCTGATGATTATAAAATGGCTTTTTTTTTTTCCAAAGCAGTGATTTTTTCCAAAATAACGGGGAAGAAAAAGTAATGAACCTGAGTTGTATGTGACAGAGACAGAAGAGAGGGCGAGCGTGGGAGCGTAAGCATTGCACAAGGAGCACGTGCTTGCACGTCTCCCTGTGAAACAGCAGTTCCCTTGCAGTGCTTCAGACTGCACTATCAGGCAGAAAACCATGAGCAGGTACGCGCTGCTGTACTGCAAAATGATGTACACGTCAAACGACTGTATCCGTCTTCAGAGCTGCACCGTGTGTCACAGGATCTGGGAACACGCCTGGGCTTCCCTGCTCTCAGGAGCCCCTGCCTGTACTACTCCACCCCTCCCCACCGGGACTTCTGCACACCCTTGGAACTGCCCTTTTCCCTTCAGGCAGTGGATAAGCCTGGGCTTCCACTCCTGCCTCCTCCCACCACCACAGTCAGCTGTAGCTCCCTCCACTCAGCCACCAGTTCCCCAAATCAGTGGCTGTTCTTGCAACCCCTTAAAAGTCAGCTAGGGTCCTTCCAGCTGTGGCTCCGCCACGTGTTTCCCTGCTGTCCTGCTGCTGTGTGTATAAGAGAACTACTTCACTTTTCTGTCTCCTCCATTGGGGCAGAAGAGGATTGAGGATGTCCCATGAATTTCTAGATAGCTGGTCCTCAAGCTTTTGCCTGGCAGGATTCAAAAATAGCTTATCAGTATGTCCAAGCTCTCCACAGCCAGCAAAATCAGACCAACAATCTACGTGGCCTCTAGTACCTGTCACGTAGCCCAGAACCTCTCCATCACTGCCACTATCTGATGCTTAACCAAACTCCATCACACTTGGGACAGCAGATTAAAATCAGCAGTCTGAGGCTACATGCCTTCAGCCTTACTCCTCTCCAAGGCAGACATCTAATCCTCTGGGGAATCAGGGCCTAGATTGCTACTGTCAGCCCAATATACTGAAGGAAAATAACTCCGGCCTGGGCTGGCCTTTATACAGAACTGCAGCAGTCCCAGTGCTAATTCACAAAAAGTTGTCCTTGCTTTTGAGGACAGTGACACCGGGCAAGAGGATGGGAGAGGTGACTAACAGTAGTGACAACTTTAAGCATACCAGCATTTGCAACATAGTATTTCTGGGACTGTGTGACATTGCTATAAATTATTGTTCGGGAACATAGGAAATGAGGACATTGGACTGGAAAAAGTTTCCTACTTCCTTGAAACTAGTGCCTAGCTGTTGTACTGAGAGGTGATCAGTAACAAGTTGGAAGTATCTTTAAAAAACAACCTATTTAAACATCAAGCTACCCTCATGCTTAAACAATACTCTACTACAAATAAGTTTCCACTCTCAAATTATAGGATACAGAGAGGAAGAAATCAATTGTATTAGATTTGCAGGTCTGAAAATGTGTATGTATAAAGTTATGCATAGGAATATCCCAACTGAAAAGCTCTGTGTGAGCCTGAGGCTTTCACGACTCATCCTCTTCCAGCTGTAGCTGTACTGGCTAAGGCAATTATTGCCTTCCTTAAGTCCTAAGTGTCTGTGTAACCAGTACTTCAGTCCATCCTATCTGCTAATGCGGGATTGCTTCCTACTATTTAAACCCCTTAAGGGACAGGCTTCCACCTTTTTCCTTGAAAGATATGTCCGTGACTTCGTAAGTAGCACTAATAAGACATTTTTCACATACTCAGCCTGAAGTTTTTGAAAAATATTCTCTCTCCTCTCTTACCCTTACTTAAATTCCCCAAACAAATAATGGCTCTTTTTTCTTTGTACCTGTGTAAATCTGAAATATTTCACAGAATAATCCATTTCTACATTAATGTACAGATGGTTTTGCCTAGTTGTTGGTTTGTTCTCTAGTTTTGGTTAAGCTTTATTGCTGTGAATGCCTAACAAGAGCTTATACTATACTAGCAACATCCCAAACAGTATTGATTGTGAAATATCAACTGCCTAAAAAAAGAAAGTTACTGACCTATAATTTTTGCATTTGAAGAGAACATTTAGATTCTCATTTCAGTGAAGCTTCTCAGTCCTACATCTTGACTACTCTAAATGAGATAAATGCAAGCCTTTATTACCCTGAGAGGTTTGGGTCCATACAGTGGTGGCTTGGTACTACGGCCAAACACAAACCGGTGGTCTCCACAACTGGATCAGCTGCTCTGTGCAGCTCCCACTTTGAGCAGGAGTTAACGTTTTACCAGGGAAATAAATCAGCCAAGGAAGGCAAAAAATAAAAGAGGATGGGAATGGGAAGAAAGTCTGACAGGACAATACAGAAGTTACAAAATCAGCATCTTATCAGAGACTCCCCAACAGTAGGACAGAGGTGAACAGTCTCTTCAGGGAAGTCAGTTCTAGCGAGTGGCTGGCCCTCTCCAGAGGTCTGACTGGATTCTCAGCCCTGAAGTATCAGGAGGAGACAAAAAAGAAGCAACACCAATGACAAAAGCCATGTAAGGATGGAATTGATAGGAGAAAGGGATGGATACAGAAGCCAAGTCCTATTAAAAACAAAAGGTAAGGCAACTCAGAGCAATCTCCAGCATAGCATTGCTTACTCTGAAAGATACATACGAGACTACAGCAAAGGAAACTCAGAGCTAAGTAATGTTATCCTGCAACAGATGAAGTTTCTGCTGGGCTGAACAGCTTGATTCCTATAATATTGGAAACAATTTCCACAGCACAGGATGACTAAAATAGGATTTTGTGCTGTAGACCAAATCTAAATCATAGTGGAGAAAGTCCACATAGCTAGCTTGCGGTTGCCTTTGAAGGAAATATCCCTGAGACAAATAGTGGAGGCTGCTTTGTTCAGATCAAATGCAATTTGACATAATTTATAACTTCAGGACAGATGGGTTATAAAACCAAAATGTACTGGAGCAGCTTAGCCGTTAGGCAAGGTATCGGTAACAGAGTTGCCCATTGTGTTGATACCAAGTGAGACAATAAGTTAGACAGACATTCAAAGGGAATTCATTTGCTCAGGTAACACTTTACAACTGGTTTCTATAAAAAATTCAGAACAGGGCTTCATTATAAGATGCAGGGTGGAAATGGCAAAGTAGCTCAAGTCCCCTCTTTGCAGTGATTCTCAGGTGAGTTCTCTGCAGCTCTCTACCATGTAAAATCTAAGAGAAGATAAGTGACTGATGCATGAAACTCACTTGCTGTCACCAAGAAAGTATTTAAGAAACCAGACAACAAGTGGTTCCAAGAAAGTCAGCAATGGCAGCCCCATAAAGACCCTAGAACAGAGCTTTTTGCAGGAGGTTTCAAAAATACCCATTGCCATATGAACTTGTAACAAAGTCTGAAGAGTCTACCTTGGAGCAATTCAGTCTAGGTAAAACTTGCTGGCATTTTTACATCAAGGAGCCTGACTACTTGGATGTACTGCTTCTTCCTGTGTGTATTGGGGAAGGTCAGTGCTTTAAGCTTTGGGTTCTGATGGACTAAATCTCCAAAGAATCATCAAACAAAAGCATCAGTTCTTCTTTACTTGCAGCTGTAGGTCTGCCCAGATTTGAAACCCAGCTGAACATCACTCAAAATCTTCTGCTTGTTCTGAACTGAGGCCAGAGGTAAAAGATTTGCCTTTGTTAGACAGCTCCTGATAAGATCTTTAAATATTCCAGCCTCTTGGGGCTTGGTCTGTGTTGAAAGATGGCTTTTGCTCCTTCAGCTTCTGCTGTAAAGGACCTCTGGGACTGATTTACTTGAAGCTACTCAGAAGCATGAAATCCTATTAATAAAGAAGAATCCCTCTCCCCTGCCATGACCAAAGCATTCAGATGAGTCCATGAGCTAACCCTTGGCAGAGTCCTCCGGCTTGATGGTGACGGTTTATTGGGTCTGTGGATAGAAATATGAAAAAGCCACCCCACTGAGCATGTAGAAGCACCAAATTAACGCTTTTGTAGAAGATACTGCACGTTAAGCTATTAAAGAAAAACTTCTTGAAAGTATCAATGCACCTTGAGCATTGAGGCAAGAAGTATAATGAGTACCAACAACAGCAGCCTGCCAAACCACTGAAGTAGCCTCCAGAGAAGCCAGGGAAATCAAGTGTCAAAGCAGGTTCCTACATGCATCATATCACTCCGGGCAACAGCCTTCAACTTTAGCAAAGCAGTGATGATTCTGCAAGGACTTCCTTTGCCAGGTACAGTCAGGAAGAAATGATGGGGGATATTAAGTATACATATACATATGCTTGGTGGAAAGGGTAAATGATGACCATAGGGAATCCTGCTTTTTGCTTAATGCAGCAGCTGCAGACATCAAGGATCAAACCCAAAAGTTATTGAAAGTTATCTTACCCTTAGGATCCCAGACAAACAAGTGAATTCTGACCAGAGGGTATCTTTAAAAATGATCCATTCAAGGGTTTTCCAAGCATAGCATATCTGAAAAGTTAAACTGATAATTCTTTCCTCCCCATGCCCTACTACTGCTGACCGCACCATGCATCAGAAATATTTCAAATACAATATATCTAAAACTGCCTGAAAGATCTTTTTTCCTCCCAATTTTCTCAAAAGAATTAAATGGTTTATTCTTGCTAAAAACCAAGCTCAGCCAAAATGTACCCTGACTGAAAGGCCACTTCGCTTCCACTACAATGGACACAGAAGGCATTGCCTAGAAAGCAAGGCATGCTGAAAGACTGACAGCCTGCTTTAGCACCAATTGAATGTTTAAGTAAGTTTCAAATTCAAATAACAAAACAGCTTGTATTAAATATAATTAATATTCATTGCTAAATATTGAGAACATATAAAGGTAGTCAGATGCCATATTTGGCTTTGACTTCACCGCTGTGGAAATGTTAATTCATGCTCTCATCTTGCCTCCCACACTCTAGTGTCAGTTCTTCTATGTTCTTTGAAAGTCCAGCTTCCTAAACTCCTCTGAATGTAAACTACCGCTGATAATAGGAAGAAGTGCAATTATGTGATTCCACTGGCATACAACTCTACCAGTTTCAATTCCATTTCAGGATCCCAGTTAAATTAGTCCTTCCTATTTTTAAGTCTTCAAATGCAATTGCCCCAGGGAGCCTTCCAGATGTTTATCTCTCTGCTCCCAGCCCTGCTCTTTGTATTACTCTAATTGGTATCTTCCTCCTCTCTGCAACATTCTGCACAATTCTGGCATTGCTGTGGTGAGACCCCACATACAGGAGCAGTTTTCTAGCAATTAATTCTCAATCTGTGAGAATTCAAATATCTGTAGCAATCATTCCTGTTGACATATGCATCTGAAAAGTATCTTAAAGAGGAGGGGAAAAAAAAGGCACCTCATTTGTTTCTTACGGCTTTTATGACAAAAGGCTGGAGATACCTTTTTTTATTCTGTCCTGGGTTTTTGACTTGCTTGCACTTTGACCTCTCTAGCTTTGCTAGCTGGCAGATAGCATAGGAAAACCAGGAGGATGACAGTGACAATTGGGCTGATACCTGAACAATCTGAGGGCAGGGGTTTCTAATCAAACTGCTACTTCCTCCTACTGAACTCAAATTCCTAATAATACTTAGGAGACAACTTACTCTGGGAAAAATTCAGCAGTCACATCTTTATCAAAAGCCGCCAAAGGGCTTTCACTTCAGCAGTTTATTGTGGGAACAATGAAGCTTCATAATTCTGATACTCCTTTCACACACACACACACACACAAATCCCCTCCCCCCCCCAAAAAAAAAGAGGAAAAATACTTTTGTTTATTTTACTGGGAAATTATGACCTGAAAGCAAAACTCAAGACACTGAAGGACACTGCATTGGTTCTTGGATCTGCCTGCACAGAGCACCCTGCAGGATCAGGGCTTTTATTTGAAAGTGATAGAAAAAGAGTCATGTCTTCTAGGACCTTCACTTCAAAGCAAAAGGTGTATCTTCCCAAGCTTATCTTTAAAAAGCTTCTTTCTGTTAATAGTTTCACTTCTTTTAATTTATTCCCTCTCTAGGATCTTTCCTCCGCCACTTAAAACAAATGGATCAATCCAGCCAATGCTGTAACATTCATTTGAAGTAAAAATGCCAACCACAGATCTCAGTTGCCTTGTTTTATTTGATCATTTTGGGGTTACAGATTTTGTGGCGTTTGCATGTTAAACAATTTACAAGAATAATCTCCAATACTGGAATCTGATCCATCCGTGCAGACTCCACTGACTTCATTGGGTTTACTTGGGTTGATCAAATTGCAGGATCCGTTCCTTCATTTGGACTGAACTCTGCCAGATTGTAAATAACACTTTGAAAAGACATCAAATCTACCCTTAATATACGACAGATCATTCAAATATGATAGATAAAGATTCGATGTAGCCATAGGATCTCCTATGCTTATGCTGCCCCTGCCCTGTTTTCACATTTTGTTAAACTGTCAGGATAAAGTGAAGACCAGGGTGAAGAAGAACCAGTGGCAGGGAGGAGGTAATCATTAATGTGGATGCTTGAAAGAAGGAAAGGATTTGTGGAGCCAGGTTTTTCTTCTGAGGAAGAAGGTGAGGGAAGGAGATAAGGCAATTGCAGTGTTTAGACAGCACTGTAGGTCTCAGGCTGATGCCTGGGTTGCCGTCAGCTTCCTGGTACACAAAAGCGAAACTCAGCAGCTGGGTAGGGATTTGATGTGTGGCCAGGCAATGGGAGATGATCTCAGGGAGGAGGAACGGCTCAAATTTTGAAGTACCCAGATCTTTCATATTGTATTCTGTATTTATTTTCACTTGAACATAATATTTTGCATAATAGTTTGCTTAGCAGCACTAACACCTGGCAGACCTGGTCAACATCAGGAAACATTTTATTTAGCAGAGATAGTACCTGCCCATCTCTGTGACCCTTTCCTGTGACCAGACAAGCAGAGAACTACATTTGTGGATACACAACTAACTCCTCTAGTTAGCAAGACCCCTTAAATGCGTGTCACAGTCTTCTGGATCAGCCATCTGGTGCTTTGCAGAGGAGGTGTCACAGAGGAGGTCTGTGACAAAGCCAAGGACTGAAGTCCCATCTCCTAAGTCTCAGCCTGGTACCGTAACTGGAAAGTTTCTGTTCTTGTTGTCTTCAAGAACTCTCCGGGCAAAGGGCACAGAAATCTTTTGGCATCCTCCACAGTTGGATAGACAAGTGGCCAAATACCATTTCAGGTGATACTTGCTTTTGATGTCAAAAGACAAGAGACTTAAACAATAGAAAATTTGCAACAGGGTGATCAATTGCTATGCCATGCCTGAAGAATTCACCCGATTTTCATCCCACTACTCTGTGCCACCTTTCCTTGGATGTGTGACACAGGGATGGCCAGAACACACAAACCATCAGTTTTTCTAAAAGAGACATAACTCAGGTCTTTAATATATACACAGCTCACATTCTGGCGCTGACAGTGAGTTAGCTGCTGTATGACCTGTGGAGCACAACAAGTCACTTCATCTTTCGCTGCCCATTTGTAAATACAGTGATCTTAAACATCTCACCTCCCTTACAGAGGAGGAGATGTACAGATTATTCAAAGACCACATTACAAGCATTTTGAGAACCTCTGCAGGTCGAAGTGCTTTGGCAGAACAACGCATGCTGCACAGGAGGTATCAGTTTTCTTCCTGGCAGTCCTTGTCTTCCACTAATAATACATTTATTTTTAAAAGGGCTGTTGCAAGTATACCTAACTGCATAGATACTTTTTAGCTTCACCTTCTGCCTTCTACTCAGAGTGAGACACCACTTTTACAGCTACCCTTAGTTGATTAGTTACAGTTGTACAGAAAAAGATGGACCAGTAAAGTACCTTCCATTCTCTTTTGACTTTGGATGTATATCACTGTAACACTTGACTTCATAGTTTACTGTGTCCAACAAAATTTGATGAGAAAAAGGAATCATTGGACTTTTCAAAGATGGTAAACAGAGACTGAGTCACCACCTAGCAGCTTAGATGTAAACATACAACTTTTTAGCAAAACAGGCTTAGTTTTATTGTGAAAATTAAACTTTATCAGTTCTTTTTTTTTTTTTAATGGCTATGAAATTAGATGTCTTGACTCCCTGTGGAGGTCATATGAAAGATATGACTTTGGAAAACTGCTCAAAAATATACTTCAAATCATGTAAAGCTTTGAACTATGGGATGCATTCACTTGTAATGGATTTACCACCTTTTATTATTAAGGAATAGTGATTTATATCTCTCCTTAAAAGATAATGTTTGTTCAGTTAAAGAGAAATCATCAAACCAAAGATCTCTGAACTGAAAACATCCCTGAAAATTTTGTACTTATGTATTTTACCCTAGTTTTCAGAGGAAACAGCTTAGGTTATTGCACTGTCTGCCTGCCTGTCACTCTCAACAAAGAATGATAAAGGGGTAGAAGACTGAACTAATAAATACCTGCAAACTTTGTGGAAATTGCTGGCTCATTAAAGAACCACAGAATTATTTCAGCTGGGACGACTTTCAGAGGTCATTGGGTCCAGCGCCTGCTCAGAGAAAGACTGGGGTTGTTTGGAGCTATTTGTCACTTCGTGGAAAGAAAAGCCATGAAAGGCTGGGGTTATTGCAGGATGTTAGAGGGTTAGAAAATGTGGGAAACACATTTACAGGATGTGAAACTCCATCGATCCCACTACTTGTGCAACAAGTTGTTATAGCTAAATACATACATTGCAGCCAAACAAATCATCTAGTTTTTCCACCTAATTTTGGGACTTTAACAACATTTTCTGCCTTTTGCCTGTTGCCTTCCTGCCTCATGTGCTGCAGGGGGCTTATGATTATTTTCCTCCCCACACTCAGCTTGAAGGTGTTCACAAGAGCCACAGATTGCCTGGTTCAGCTGGAAGGTCTCTGATTTGCGATGGCATTAATCTAGAGCACCCAGGACAATGGATTTCTTTGGCTCCCTAAATAAGGTCTCCTGGGTTCCACCTCACACTCTTTAGGCACAAAGCAAGCCAGGCAGCACTAGCAATGGGGCAAAGCATTAGAAGGGCCATGAACAAGGGAACACAGAGCTTCCAGCAACAATGAGAATACTTTAACTACTTTTATCACTGTAATGCAAAGCGTCTCTGATCATGGATGTGGGACGAAGGAGAAAAACTGTGAGAGACCAGAAGAGGCTGCCTAAGTGGGGAAGGCAGCCTGGTGTAACTGTGGGTACGGTCCCACAAGCGCAAACTTAAATGTCTTGAGGAAGCACCGTGCTGGCACAGAGGCACGTTTGCATTAATGTATATTCATCCAGAAACATAGTAGAGTAAGCTGCACAAGCAGCAACCCCAGTTTTGCTGGTTTAGTGCATCCATATTAAGGGTGTGTGCTGATGTAATTGCCGTTCTGTCATTAAATGGCTATAAATTTTCTTAATTATAGACATGGACACCTGCACGCACTATGGAGCACCATAAGTGGTGCTGGAAGTAAGTGTAGAGACTGGCCAAGAGAGGACATCACTGAAGCTGAAGGCAGGGCAGCAAACAGAGCCAAGTGGGAAGCAAGATTTCCTGACGCAGCTGAGCAGCAGGGACTGGCAGAAACACCCCCGGTCTAACTGATTCTGCCATGGGGCAGAGGATGGCCTAAGCATCCTCCTCCTTTCCTTCAGCCCAGTTTGGTGTGGCTCCCTCCTACAGTTTCCCTGCGGTGGCCATCAGGCCCTGCTGAAGACGGGGGGTATCCCACTGCGGGGCAGCAGCAGGGCAGGGGGAGCCTCCCCGGCTCCACCATGGTCAGATCTCTCACCTGGAGGGCAGAAACACAGCGGAGACACAGGGCTCGCTCTGGCTCCTGACGGCTCAGCCTGGCACACAGGCAGACCAACACTGGCTCGCGAATGTTTTAAAAATAAACAGCCCGAGTTGGATTTATTTTTAAATTTCGGGGAGGCTCGGGAGCAGGTCAGCAGCTCACAAAACGAAGCTCATTTCTTCAATGGCATTTTAAAGATGATGGCACCTCCTTAATGTCATCTCTCATTACGATGACTAATGTGGAGGGAATGCCGGGAGGCTGCAGGCAGTCCGTCCGACAGCCCTATTGACCCTCAGAGCACACAGTAAGGGATCTCCTTTGCCTACTAATCTATGACCGCAACCTGGAGGATGAAATCCTTTGCTCAGGTGCAGCCTCACCAGATTCCCCAGTGCTTTGTGTGTGGGCACAAGGGCCAAGAGGGACTGGATTAGTTGACAGGATAGAGGCCTAAATTTAGACAAGATTCAGTAAGTGGGTGTAGGAAATGAAAGAGTGGAAAAATAAGGACGAGAATAAAAGGAATAGGAATGGATACATAAACTGTATTCATCACGTCCCCGCTCGTGATATTTTTATTTTTTTTTAATATCAGTAATCCCTGCCAGGGATTTGCCCAGCATTTCTGCAGAAGAAATTTGCCATCAGAACTACAGTGGGCAGGAATCACTTGCAAAGGGATGTGGCTGTCGAGTATGGGGTGTGCAGTGCAGAAACAGATTTATTTAGAAAATAGAAGGCATTTATGGAATAGCTGGATAAAAAAGTGACTGGATATCAGCGCTGGCGTAGAGGCTGGGTGAAATGCCGGCAGCCTTGGTATGGGCAGGTGGTTATACAAAAGGTGACTGTCCTTTCCTTCAAAGGACAGAGCTTTTGTGTCTCATACTGGAGAAAGGTGAACAGCAGAAAGTTTCAGGAGGAAGGGGCAATGGGCCAGAAATACTCAGCAGAAGTATCCTTCATGTAGTTGGGGATAAAATGTTACCATATGTTGAGATCTGGACTTCACCTTAGGCTTGGCAATTAATAAGATTTCTATTTCCTGCCTAGAAACAATCAAATCACAGTGCTACAGTCACTGGCTGATGGTATAAAATGCCTACTATTTAATTATTTCAGAAATGCATGTGAGATTATCATATACACATACTTAAAATCTATTTCCTCTTAAATAGAAGTACCTGAATCAATTCTCAATAGATTTTTTTTACTCGGCTATTTTCACACAATATAAATGACGGATTTTCACATATCTTTTCAAAACATTATAAGGTACTTTAGTCCGTATTGTAGCTGGACTCTGAAAAGATAAAGTTCACTTAAATTAGGAATATACAATCAAGTGCTTGATTGCGATGTGCCATCTTCACAAACTGATGATACATCGTTCCTGCGTCCAGTTACTGACAGGCAAATTCCTGCCTCTCTCTTCCACACTGCCCTTTCCACTGCAAAGGGTTTGTACAGATGCCTTTGACACGACTTCTGCTCCTCTAAAACAGTAGGAGAATTCAAGAGTTTGGAAAATGAGCTGCCTTAAAATGAAGTGAAGCTCAAAGAAGTTTTTGTATATAAAACAATGTTTTCAACACTTATGATAACATCAGCTTATGGTTAACTTTCAGGACTGGTTCTTTGCAGTAGTGAAATCATTTTCCTCAGTTGTTCCTTGCCCACAAAACCAGTGTCCATGGCTGAAGAATCAGGTAATAACCCGTAGCCACCTCCTTGTTGTGACATACTGGTTCATCCTGTATTGGGGAATTACTTGTGGAAGGAGGACGGAGGGATGAGTTTAAACCTGTGTATGATTTAGGAGTTTGGAATGGAACTCATTAGGAAAGACCAATTGTTCTGGGATGTAATTATAGGGAAACGCTGGCAGTGGGGAATTCAAAGCTTAGGACATTAAGAAACTAAAGATATGTGCATCAACCTCTGTCTGAACCTCTGTCCTAATCCCCCTCTTTTGCTGAGATATTGTAAACTTGGGTGTAGCAGATTTGTCATATTTTTGCCTGGGTCAATAGCAACTAATCATTTCCAGGTTTGTAAATCATTTTTCTTCAAACAGCTTTTGAAAATTGAGAAGAACAACAGGGAAAGATCAGAATGTGCTTTCTGGAAGGCAAACTATAAAATTAACTGGGTTTAAAACCTGAACTTCCCACTAATATCCTCAACTTCGCTTCTTTTTCCTCTTCCTAGCCCTGGAGTTTTACTATGTAAGGCAGGGCTTCAGACTTGGAAATTATTTTCCTCTCCTGCCCAGCCCTGCAGACTCCGGTGTTGCTGAGAAGGGGCCAGCTGGAGCCCAGACAGGCAGGACTGGTCCCCCAGACTGGTTTTGATTTGCTCATTTTATAAACTAGAAAAATAAATAAACTTTTAGTTCACTTATCCACTTGCAGTCAGACCAGCACTGTCTGCTTGGGTACGTTTCCAGTCCCTTCAGGGGGCCCAATTTTGCACGTCCTGAGCCTTTCCTGTCGGACACTATCCTGCTGCCTGCCTGTCCTCTTTCCCAGGAATGTGAGGTTAAATACTGGACTGTTTAACGTGTGTCTCCACAGCCTTCCAGCTACTCTTCCATCCCTAAGTCAAGTTGCTTCCTTCATTGCTCTAGCCCCAAACTGGACCAGCCAGGTGTTACTTATTCAGCCGCACCCCTGCCTCCTCCTTCCACCACAGGAAAACGGATGGGTCTCTTCCCTGGAAGGGACCACGTCCTCCATACGAGGCTCATGAAAAATAGCGGCATCCAGGCGAGGAGCAGTCTTGTTTACAGAAGATTTCTCTCCTTCCACACATCACGCAAATACATCCTGTATCTGCCAGCTCATGCCCTCCAAGCGCGGCAGCCCGGGGACGTAGGGCAGCGGGGTGCCCCGAGCAGGACCCACCTCAGCCACGGCCACCGCCAGCAACCGCCTCCCGCCTGGCCGCGCCCCGGCTCCAAGGCCGGAGCGCAGCGCCGGGAAGGGCCTGCCAGGCCCCGAGCCCGCCATGAGCCCCGCACCCAGCCACACACACGCGGGCCTGCGCGCAAGGGGCGAGACGTGCCCGCAGCGGGCACGGAAGCCCCCGGGGCCCAGACGGAGCCTGGCTCCTCCACCGAGCCTCCGCGGGGGCCTGAGCTGCCCGGGGGGGGGGGGGGCCTGAGCTGTCCGGGGGCGGCCCGCAGCCCCCCCCCCCCGGCCCCGGCAGGCCCCGGCCGGGCCCCGCCGCGGGGGCCGCCGCCCTCGGCCGCGAGAGGGCGCGTAGCGGCGGCGGGGCGTTGGGCGGCGGCGGGCTGCGCGGCCAGAGGCTCCCCCGCGGAGGCGCGGGCGGGCCCGGGCGTAGGGTGCGGCCCCGGGCCTCCGCGCCGGGCCGGGCCAGGCCGGCGGGAGGAGCGGGTCTCCCCCGCGGCGGCCGGCGGGCAGCGAGGACCCTCGGCGGCCGTGGCGGCGCTACCCGGGCTGCGCGCAGGTGGCGGCGGCCTGAGGGGAGGCCGCGGCGGCGGCGCCGGCGCCCGGGCCCGGGCCCGGCCCCTGTGGCCCCGCCCCTCCGGCCTCCTGTGGCGGCGGCGGCGGCGGCTGCTGTTCCCGGGGCGGCCGCGGCGCTGCCTCCCCCTCCCCGGCTCGCTGGGCTGCCCCTCATGCGGATGTGACATTTCACGGCGTTTACCGCAGCCGCCATTTTGAGACAGTAGAGCGCTGGCGGCGGCGGAGCGGTACCAGCGCGCCGGGGCACAGGCAACGGGGGCGGCCCGCGGGCCGGGAGCAGCGAGCCGGGCGTCGGCCAGCGGCTGTGCCGGGGCGCTGGGGGGGGCGGGAGGGCAGAGGAGGGGCCCCGCGGCGCCTCCCCGACTTCGCAGCGCCGGGGACACCTCGCCGGGGGAGGGGGAAGCGCCGGGCGCAGCCGCCGGGCCCTGACTCCTGGTCTCCCGTCCCCCCCCCTTCCCCTTCCCCTCCTCCCGGTCCCCTCCCCTCCGGCCCCCGGGGAAGCCGCCACCCCCGGCCGGTCCCTCCTCCCCACCCCTTTCCCCCGACCGGGTGCCGCCGCCGAGATTGGGCGAATAGCGAGCAAATACGTGCGCGTCTCGCTGCCTCCGCCGGCTGCCCGCTCCCTGCCCGCCGGAGCCCAGCCGCAGCCCCCCGAGGCGGGTGCCCAGTCCCGGCCTCTGCCGAGGCCCCGCCGCTCCTCCGCCCCTTCCCCTGCCGACGCAGGCCCGCAGCCCCCAGCGGGAAAGGCCCAGGCCGCCGCCGAGCCCGAGCCCCAGCCCCAGCCCGACATGAACCACCATCAGCAGCAGCAGCAGCACCAGAAGCCCGGGGAGCAGCAGCTGAGCGAGCCCGAGGACATGGAGATGGAAGGTAAAGCCGGGGCCGCGCAGGGCCGCGCGCCCTCAACTCTGAGGAGAGTTTCCTCCCCCCCCCCCGCCCCTCTGCTTCGCTGCCGGCTCCCGGGGCTCCCCCTCGGCCGCCGCGTCCCCCTCGGGGAGCTGCCCTTCTCCCGCCGCGGTAAACACGCGCCCGGCCCTCGCCTCCCCTGCGAGCAGGGGCGGCCGCCGCTCGCCGTCCCGTGCCCGGCCGCGGGGCTTCCCCCCCCCTCCCGGGGCGCGGGCAGCTCTGCCCGGCGGCGCTTCGGCGGGAGCGGGGGCGGCGGGGAGGTGGGGGGGACGACGCCGGGGAAAGTTGCGGCCGTGAGGAGCGGTGCGAGGCCGGGGGGGGTGGGGGTGGGCGGAGGGGGCTCTGCAGGAATTTGCATCGCGGGAGGGGGGAGGGTGCGGGGGAAGTGCTGCTACAAAAGGAGACCCGCTCCCCCGGGGCGAGGCGTGCGGCCGGGAGCCCGGACCTTCGGCCTGGCGGGGGGCGGCGGGGGCGCGCAGCCGCGCCCCGAGGAGGGCCCCTCCGGCCTGGGGAGGGAGGGAGGGAACGGACGCGGGGGTCCGTCTCCAAGTAGTTGCGATCTCGGGGGAGGCTTTTGCCTTCCGCGGGCGAAGGGGACGCGGCTGTCCCGAGGGCTGCCCGGCCCCCGCGGCCGCCGGACGGCGGGCAGCGGGGCCTAGCCCGGCCCGCCGCCGGCGTCCCCCGCTCCCGCCGGCGGGGTGGGCGGTGGGTTTCAGCCCTGCCCTGCCCGGGGCCGTGCGGGGCGGCGCGGCGGCTCGGCCCGGCCGCTCATTGTATGCAGGCAGCCACGCTGCTCGCCATTTTTAATTAACCCTCCTCTGAGGGTTATTTACAGGAACGGCTGCCGGCCGGGCCTAGCGCGGGGTCGGCGGGCAGCGCTGGCCATGTGTAGCGCCTGCACAGCCCTCGGCCCGGATCCTGCACCGTCATGCAGTTGCGCTGGGCTCATAAAGGAGGCACTACGTTTTCAGGCTGGTTCTCTGCTCCCGTCCCGGTGTAGTCTCCAGTGGTGCCTTTACCGTGGCTTTTTTTTTTTTTTTTTTTGCATTGTGTTGTTATTTTTACGCAGCCACCCCCTTCGAACACCGCCTTCCGTCTGAATCCGACGATGTAAAATTATTTGGGGCGAACGTTCGGCAGGATTTTGTTCCCTAAGGATGGGCAGCCACGGTACGCTGCTCGTACCGATGGTATTTGACGTGGAGGTCAAAAACACCAACTACCTAAATATCGTTTAGAATGCCTGGCTGTGAAGATGCCGCTTCTGTTACGACCGTTTTAATTAACAGTGGCATAAATGTTCACCAACACAAGATATTTTGCTTGAAAACGTGACAATCGACTTAGCAAACGTACCTTTCTGCTAAATAATAGCCACTGAAATCAGGAGCAGCAAAGGTGTTTAGTGGAAGTTTGTCACAGTGACTGTGAGATTATGTTTCAAGATTAGAAGGTCATAACATAAAGCCTTTCTTTCTTAAACACAAATCTCTTATTTCATAAAATAGTAGCTAAAGCTTATTTACTGTCAGAGCTACTGTTTTTGGTTTTGTTTTAGAAAAATCTCCAAACTGGTGTTTATATACTGTGTGACAAATACATAAAAGGGGGTGATTTAAAATATACCTCATATTTGTTTGTATGCATACAAATATTAACATCTTGTAGGTTACCTTTTCCAGCAGATTGTTTGATAGCCTTTAGCAATCTGCTTTTTCTCAAAATCCTTTTCAAGTCCTTTAGAATATTGACTGTATTTAATGGTTTTATTTTCATTTTTCTGGGCTTTATGCCCTACCATGCTGGGCACACTGTGAAATGCTGAACGTTTTTATGCAGTTTAAAGGTGTTCTGAACTTCTGGATTGCACCCCCTCTGTCCCTGGGGGTACAGGAGTCCAAAATACGTGCAGAAGTCCCTTTGGTGGTTGTGGAAGTCTTACGCTGGTGGCCACCTCCACTGGTGGGGTGAGGAAAGAGTCTCTTGTGTATATCAACATAGTGACACTGACAATACAGCATTATCTCAGAAATCTATTTGAGATCTATTAGGCCGCACACAGCTGATTCTGGGTGATATTACGAGCCTGCTAATTTGTGAGGGTTTATAGAACTCTCCATTTATGCAAAAACAAAACCAAAAAAGTTTAGCCTTTGGAGGTTTTTTGCAATACTTAATTTTTCTTGAGAAATGTGTCAAGTTTACAAGATTGCAGAGATCAGATTTTTGCTAACTTTTAATAAAAGTTGATGTCATGGGTATATATTAATTTAGTGTGGAAAACAATGTTCATCATCTTAATGTATGGGTGTTCGTGCTTTCTTGAGAGAGATGTTTTCAAGCAGTGCAGAAAATACTTAATAACATGTAGTTAGCTTAATTTTAACATGCATAGAACAGTGTCGGATGCCATTCTTCAGTGAGTGATCACGTTAGATTTAGGAGGTATGTGAAGAATGCACAGTGGAAAATTGCACATCTTGATTCTGAATTATGTGAAGGTTCGCTTACTCTGTGTACAGCTATACTAGGTGAACAATTTCTGATGAATGAAATAACCATTTCAGAAGTAGTGATAAAAGTGTGGAATTAAACTCTTTAGGATTAAATCAGATAAGGTATTTTGAATGTCTTCTCTCATGTCCCTGTTTTTCTCCCTTCCCTTATGACTAATGTACTCTTCCTTGATGACCTTATGGACACTGTGTAAATAAAAGTAGTACTAGACAGGGCTGTTGGACTTCAGGAGGGAGGAAGTCATTCCCTTTACAAAGAAAAATTAATCTCTGCATCATGAAGGAAAGAAACAATGACAGTCTTGATAAGGGGCAGGTACCTGCTCAGTGGGACCAGGTGTGATGCAGGCTCACCTACTTGCAATACTTAGCTAGAATGCTGTGATGTGACAAATCACCTTTTTGTGTATTTAGTCTTCTGTTACCTGTGGATGTTGTTTGTAATCAGCTTTAACCTTAGTGAGGCTTGGCAGTAGCGATACGTGGACAGAGAAACTTCAAATTTACCAGAACTGTCAAAAGAGGTTGCATCCCCTCGGCTGAAGGCAGCTGCTTCCCTGGCTGAGGGTACGCAGTTGGACAAACACAACGTTTGTGCCGCTTGTTTTCATCTTGTGGGCCACACCAGTGCTTGGGTTAGTGCACCTCCCCGTGACTATGAAGTGATCAAAATTAAAAACAAAAAATGGGGTTTTAAAATGTAGTGTAGGATTTTAATTTGGTTCACCCTGCAGCCCCATTTAGTGTTGTGGGAATGTGATGAAAGCTTGGTATTGGGGTGGGAAGGAACAAGAAGGGCTGCTTGCGGTGGCATGGATGCTGGAAATTATCTGGCCAAATTGTGTCACTAGTCATGGATGTTGTGTGCATCCCTCATCCACTGCCACATAAAAGCATGTTGTTCTGGCTGCAGTGACTGCCTTTGGGCCAAAACAGAGTGGGAGTGCACAGATGAGCCATTGGTGCCTGAGTTTTAGATACATTAACAGTTTGGGGTGGTGACTAGTAAATTATCTTGTAGAAATTCTGAAGAGTTTATTTGTATGCTAAATAAATTTAGTGGAAAAAATAAATAATAGTTTTTCTGTACTCTTAAGTAGGGTATGTAGGTTGCTTTATCATGCAAAGAATTATGGCTGTTTAGTTGCTAGTGAGTTACTCTGTAAAGTGTAATTGAATCCAAGTCCCGATACTTTATATATGCTTGCTCTGTGACGTCTTTTCGCAAATGTGTCTGAACTTCAAAGAGCTTGGCTTAATACAAGTCTACAGTTACATATTTCATAAAGTTCTTTCATGGAAAGTCTCATTTGCAGCTTAATAACTGTAAGTTTTTCCCTTGTTTATGGTTTGAATCTGCTTTTTTGTAGGTGCACCCTCTGCCCGTAATTATGTTTGTGCACGTGTTTCGCATTATGGAAGTTTCTTTTCCAAAGTAGCCAGCACAAGCTTACCAAGACAGTGTGACAGTGCGTGAACATGCAGTGACTGCTAGTTCAGGTTGCATGCTTGTCTTCTCCTTGTGTCAGCTCTGCAGCCTCTCAGGCAATGCTGTCTTCCAAGTTTTTCCCTAGTCTAGATTTGAATTCCAGGTGAAATGATGCAAGGTATTTAAAAAGAACAAGAAAAAAAACCAGTGACGTGTCTGTGTGTGTGTATGTATGTATGTGAAAAGTTTAAAATCGCACTTTCCTGCAGTTTCCATGCAACTGAAAGTTTGTGTTGCTTGCTGTTTCGTTCCTGTTTTGCTCATGACTGGTAGAATTTACTAGATTCCTGACCCACTGTGTGATACTGGTCTCAAGTATGTAACTTTTTTTTTTGCCTGTCTTCTGAATGCTTGCTTCCCTCTCATATTTTGTCCTCATTAGTATTCTCAATTCCTGGCAATTTAATATAATTTGCATACGTAATACAGTGTTCGTTTCTCTTTTTGCTCGCTTCCATGCCTTTCTCCTGAAGGCCTGTATCCCTGTATTTCCCTGAGCTCCTTCACTGTCTTCTGTATTGCTTCTAGCCAAGTGATGATAAAGTGAGGCTGTATGTTTGAGAGGAGAATCTGCAGACTAAATTCATCATACAGCTGTCCGTATCTGCTTGTTTATGTGTTCTTCCTGCCCCTTCCATTCTCCAGCCTTGACGTTTTTCCATGAAATAGATGATACTCGGGTGAGGGGAGATAGAAACACTGATGCAGCAGTCAACAAGTAAAATTAAGTTAATTCTGAGGTTATAACTAGAGTGAAGAACCGGGCCTGGCCTCTTATTCCCAGTAATGGTAATGTTTAATACCTCAGGAAACAGCATGCTTGGCCTTGGGAAAAGATGTGCATTGCATCATTCTCAGATAGCCACTTCATGCCAGTGGAGAAAGCAGCATTGGTGACTTTTGAAGAGTGCTAATTATGTCTAGAGTTTCTTCTGTGCATTCTTCATGAACCGGGTGCTCAATAGCTCGTCAGCTTTAGTAAACTTTCTGTGAAGGAGAAGTGGAAATAGTGGAACAGGGGAAAATGTGTGTAAAATGCGGACAGAAGTGTAGGTAGCACGCTCTTCAGGATGAACTATATATATATCAGGCTTCCTTACTCCGCTCCAGTGGTTCTGTGCTATTGACTGAATTCGGAAGAGAGGTAAAATCTGCTCCCTGTCTTTACTAGGTAGCAAGTTGTGTGTGTAAAAGTAATATAAGCCCAAACGTTAAAAAAGCAGCTGGAGATAGTTGTTTGAGACTAACTGAATCGTTTTCACTGCTGCAGAATAATTTATCACAAGAAAATCTGCACAGTGGATCCAGCTTGTTGCAGTTAAACCAGTTTAGCCAGTACATCTTGCATGACATCATTTGATATTTGGGGTAAGGGTGAAAATGAACTGGTTTAGAGCTTGTGAAGCATCCAATTTTTCTTAAATTATAATAAATTTAAAATAGGGCATTGTTCACTTTAGTTTGTGCTTTGAGGTATCTTGGGTCGGTTGTTTTAATTTAACTTTGTATCTTGTGGCTGTAGAACGTTGATTGTGAAGGAGTAAAATATTGGGTTGCTTGTAATACAAGGCATTAGTAATCCATAGAAAGTGTGCTTTTTTCCCCTCAAGTACGTATGTATATTAATACATACAAAACCTGCTATGTGCTAGTTTGACATTACCAGCAACAGCATTAACAGTTATTATAAAGTGTCTTGGCAAGTGGAATGGGGTCTGGAGACTGGCTATCTTATTTGTCAAGTTATTAAATATGCAGTGTTGTTTTCTGAAACTTTTTTCTATTGGTCATCTAAGATAATGTATTTTGCTCCCCTGGTTTTAGTGTTTTAATTTGATACACTAGCAAAAAAGAGTAAAAGTGCACCTAATCAGTGGCAACAGCTGTAGCATAATGTATCTGTGCATATTGTTGCAGGCTTAGACTTAACACATTTTAATATTTCTGCTAAACCATTTTTTTCAGCTTGGCTTTCTGATTGCAGTAAAACAAGCTCTGTAAGTTCAGAAACTTTGAATGGAGTTTGAATGACTTGCCAGCAAAATGAAGAATGGTCAGCTTGGAAATAAGGTTTTATTGTGACTTCTATTTGCCTAGTTTCCCTAGAAGGCTGAGATTTTGTCAACTACAAATAATTAAGCTTTTGGAAATTAGTAGATGGATTTTGAAAATACTGAAACTGTACTGAATATTTGCAGTTTGGGGAAGACAGTGTTCGTCTTTTAACATAGTGCCTGGGAATCTTTGGGATTCTATTCAGAATATAAAAACACATTTGAAGACTGTTTTATATTGGACTTAATATGCATCTAGAATAGCACAGCTTGATTGTTCAGCATAACATGTGCATAGCTGTTAAGCAAAATCTCTTAAAAATATGGAGATTAAAAGTAAATGGTAAATTTTGATAAAACTAAAATTCCATGATGTAATCGCTATAGCATATCTCAGTTTGTGTTTTTAATTGCTGTTTGGCGGGTGTTTTACACGTTACTGAAATATGTCATTCCTGACCCATTTAATAGTGAAGATTTAAACAAAATCATCATGTTTTGTAGCATCAAACATCTTAGGAGAGCAGGACGTTCAGTGTCTGCAAACCTGGAGTTCTCCCTGACTGCAGCTGTAATGCAAGCTCCAGAGTGATGCCACTTAGAGAAGATGTGCCAGGAGCATCCTATTTAAATTGAGGAAGAGAAAACACTAGTACCTCAGCTTATTCTTGCGTATATGCTGGTATGTGGAGATAGACAGTCTTCCAGGTGTCCTGAACATCTTGGGCTTTTCTGCATCGAAACCAGCACGTTGACTTGTACTCCAAAGCATATTGCAAGCCAGAGGAAGATGATGTGGATAGTGAGCTGGAATGTCCTATGGGAAGAAAGTTCAAAATAGTTTGTTTGGTTGTTTTGTTTTGGTTTGTTTGTTTGTTTGTTTGTTTTTTTAGCAGTACTGCAGTGTTTTGCAGCCTAGGAGAGGTGATGAGGTTTTTTTTTTTAATACAGTCGCACCTCTTTGATGGGAAATACCATAAAAGTGCTGGAAAACAGAACTTGGAGCTTTGTATTTTGTATGTTAAGGGATCGAGTGCACTCCAGTAGAATTTGCTTTAAATGCAGAAATCTGTGAAAATTCTTAAGGTCATTTTTCATAATTTCCCTTTTCCTAGTGTAAATAGGAAAGGATGTGTAGGAGTATCATTGGTGTTCACCGTAGCTCTCAGCTTGATCATCTGGTGATTTCACAAGGTGCAACTGTAAGGCTGTTCTTAAAAAATACAGCATCTCCAGCATGTCTGTTTTTGTAGAGATCTAAGGACAATTTTGGTTTAGGGCTCTAAATGTGATGTTATACTAATACAACCATTAGATGAATTTCTGTTGAGCTGTGTTTAAAAAAAGGAATGGTTGTGTGTTTCCACAACAGAGATTTTCCTTCCCATGTTTCGGTGAGTTATTTTCTAACATCACTGATATTGTCCAGCAGAACTTTGATGGAGATTTTGGTAAAAGTATGAGGGTGCAAACACTTAGTGAAACTTGGCAAAGGTTTTAAATTCCAAATCCATCTTAGTGGGTTGATATTCTTACTGTTCCTGTTAAATAAATCAGGGAGTAGTGGTGTAAATTTGTTTCATAAAATGGCTAATTTGTGAATTAAAAGTGTACAGACTTTACATCTGTAGTAAATAAGTTAATAAATGAGTTGATATATATAAAAACATTATTTAAGAGAGGGGAAATTATATCTTTAAGAATAGAAACAGACTTCCCAGTATAAGATCAACATATTAGTCTGTGATTAGATAGGAAATTTTTGGTGTAAAACTTAATTCCAAACTGTGAAAGTACTGGATAAATTTTGCTCTACAGTTTCAAGTCTAGGCCATGTGATGGTCTGTCTGCACTCTTGAGCATCTCGTGTGCGGTTGCCCCTGCCTGCGGTCCCTCAGGACCCAGCAGCGGCTCAAGGATGCTCTGCAGGCTAGGGGAAAGTCTGACACCCCCCCAGCTGAGGAGGAAGCCACCCTGCACGGGTACTGGGACAGGCGTGCCACCCCCTCTTGTTCACATGTGCAGTTTAGTCCTTGTCTCCTGGGAGAGAGTGAGGACTTTTGGGTAGGTGTTTTAAACTTGCACATGTTCTGCAGTTCTGCTGTGCTGGACATGGTGGTGGCAGCGGTGGGGGGTTGTGCCTTGTAGTGATACAAATATTCTGGTTTGTGGGTCTTAAGATCGGAAAGGTTGGCTACCCTGTGTCTGGGATTTGTATTTTCATGCATCACTATTTTACCCATCAGCTGTGATAGGGACCCTTACTGATCTGGTCCTACTAGGCTGCCCCAGGCCCTGTATGACTAGAGGAGTGTCTGTGTTGAATTGCATTTAATTAGCACTACACAGTTTTTGGACAGTAAGCTGTTGCATTTTTTTGTCTTGATAGTCTCTAATTACTGGAAAACAATGAAGAGGTTAAAAAGTGTTTGGGGAGCAATCATTTTTTTTCTTTCTTTTTTCCTTCCCCCCAACTAAAAATACATTTTGTTTTAGGCAGTCAAGGCAGAGCTGGCAATCCTAGTACTGGGGCATGGTGGGTTTTGCATCACCTTTGGTTTTTTTCAAGAACAGAGATCACTTTATTCAGAGGTGGGGAAGAACTTAGATTCTCCCTTCCTGCTTGTAAAGCCAGAACTCTTCCTGATGCAGCCGACTTTTCACTCTTGTTGTTCAATAGTCACGAAATACGTTTCAGTTCCGTATCACCAGAATATTTCTGGTAGCCATAATCAGGTAACAATTTTTGGACACAAGTTTGCCTTCACAGCATGTCATAACTATTCCATTTAAATAAATGGTTGGTTTGCTTCTGTTACAGA
The DNA here is from genome assembly GCF_947461875.1 of Haliaeetus albicilla. Taxonomy (NCBI): domain Eukaryota; kingdom Metazoa; phylum Chordata; class Aves; order Accipitriformes; family Accipitridae; genus Haliaeetus; species Haliaeetus albicilla. Next base: position 12,726,842 of record NC_091504.1, on the reverse strand, counting down.
TGTTGGAGCTGACTAGACACTCAGAGGCTGTTGCAGGGGTTTACAGGCTGCAAGTCCTAAGACAGTGAGATGTAATTTTTTTTTTAAAGGAAATCTGCTTAAGCAGAGGCTGCATGAACCCTCTTTTTATTGTTCATTAAATCAAGCTAAAGGTAGTTAGATTTCCTTCTTTGCTGGGAGTAGCAAGGAACTGACCTCTTGTAAAGAATTTTTCACCTGGTTAAGTGTTAGTTGCTTAACAATATCGAGGGGTGAACCTAATTTCTGGGGAAGAGTAGATACTAATTAGAAGTTTGAACACAGAGATAACTCAAACATGTCTGTAAAGTATATGAATTAAACAGTGGGTCACAAGCCACATGCAAAACCCTCCTTGCTAGTAGCAATTACAGTAGTGGTGTTTCACAATTTTCTTCTGCTTTCCTTTCCCTCTTCTTGTTATTCCTGTGTGGTTTTTCTCCTCTGTTTCAGTCTGACTGTTTCAGATACTTGTTGGACTTCAACCCTGTGCCAGAAAAACAGTCCCCTTGAAAACTAGTATAATGCTTTGCAATATTTCCGTCATGCCACGAAGGTAGTAACCATAACCGTAAGTTTGGGGGTTTTTTCTTTTTTTTTTTCCCCCCCCCCCCCGCTTTCTAGAAGTGTCCTTACAGTTGACGAGTTAAAAATAAGCAGCAGTAAAATCAAACCAAAGTCTGCCAGAAATTGAAACTTACTAATAATTTTTTTAAAGTAGTTTATTCTAGAAGTTTAACCACAGGATTTGATAATAATTGTTTGTTTCTTCAACTGTATTGCTTCAGTTCCATATTGATTTTAAGATATTTTCTTGTTCTCGGCAGATTTGTCTTGGTTTTTTAACCTGTTTTGTTCACTGAACTCATATGCTTTGGCTTACAACCTGTGCCCTGAAGTGTATCATCCAAAGTAGGAGAGGGCTGGTGTGGGAAGGATAGGATCCTTACAGGAAAGGTTCTTGGGGTTTCCTTCTGTGCAGCTGTGCAGCTCCTTTGCTTACCAGTGGATCTCTGCTGGGGAAACCCTCTCTTGTTCTTGATAGTAGCACAGATTAAGGCAAAAAATAATAGAAAGTTGCACAGAAATGGATCTCGTTTTACCTATGTCAGTCGCCTGTTCATAAGCAGCCCCATTCAGCTGTGACTTTGTTCTGTCCCTTCTGCTTTGCTGGAGATACGTAACGAAGCCAGTGGGTTCTCCAGTCCCTGCAGCTGAACAAAGAGCTGAGCTGGCTTTGGCGAGGAGCAGGTTGTAGAGGTGTGAATGAGCGTGGGGACTGGGTGCGTTGGCATTGCCACTGAAGAAATGTGTGTGGAACCGCAGCATCTGTCTTCAGACTTTTAAACTTGGGATAAAAACAGCTTTATTGGTCAGTGACCTCTCTTGCTGGATTAAGAAAACATTCTGACTAATTCTTTAAGACCTTTCAGCAGCCTTCAATATAATGAACTGAGAGGTGTTAACTTTAATGCAGTGAGAGACCGTGCCTCAAGCGGTTCTTTTCTGTATGTTTATCTGTTGGTTGTCTTACAAATTATGCGTGCCCCAGAAGTGTTTGTATAAATCCATATTGCAAACTAATAATGAAGATGAATCAAAATTTAGATACTTTATGGCACCTTTGAAGAACAAAAGTCAAATCCAAGAAAAGTACTTGGTTGCTTGAAGTACAGCATGGTCAAGGTCTGAACATGAGCCATGGGAGCCTTCCTAATGCCTCGTGTGTCCAAATGTGTAAACACATGCTTTTGCTAGTAAAGTTATACTAGTAGCACTGAATTCAACACAGAGTACATCTTCAAGGCCATTTTTTTCAAGACTATTATTATTGTTACATAGCTTTTGCTTAAATCAGTATAGTGGAAGCCCACTCGCGGTTAGCAGGTGTGTGTGCTAGACCGCTGTGGAGTCAGAGGCATCAAACATCTCCCACAGCCGAGGAGTATCTCTTAACTGGTATGGTGTCAGGTGGCTGCGTTGTGCAGCAGTTCAGCTGAGAATAGCGCCTGCAAGAAAGAGCAGTCTAATCCAAAATTGAGCACAAGCTGCAGGGAAGGTCCTGGATTTTGGTCTGGGCACCAGACTTCATTATATCAGATGACTTTTATATGCTACTGGGAGCCAAGAGAAGAGTTTGTGTCTAGTTCACTCTTAACACTGCTACAGAGAAGACCTTCTAGAGCAGGTTTTTTTTTGACCTCTGCCTGCCTTTTTTGCCTCCTCACTTGCACTGACACAACTGTGTGGGAGCACATGGTAAATGAGATGAATGAAGAGATCTGAATTTAAAATAACTTCCTTATTTTGGGTTTATTTTTGACCTAGCTCAGTTCATTGGTCTGCTTTATCGTTTGGCCCTACAAACAAGTGGGTCAGCTTGACTGAGGAGGCAGGAGGGAAAGAAAGCTCTTAAACCATTAATAACTTATATAACTTTTTTTTTTAAACTTTCCCAAGACCCTTTATTTGACACCTGGGCCTGTCTCCCCCCAAAAATGCATTGGGGACAGGGCTATAGCAAAGTTCCAAGGGTGAATATCAAATCCAAGCTTACAGAGCTCTTGGTGCAGACACATGGTTTTACCATTATAAAAATTCAATGTTGTTCAGATGCAAACCACTTCTGGGGATGAAATTGTTCCCATTGCAAGTCTGCTTCTGAATGTCTTCACTACTTTTTTTTTTTTTTTTCCTTTTTGCACAGGGGTATTCCTTGTGGCTAAAAATAGTCTCTCGCATTTTCTAACTTGAAGATACATCTGAAAGATCTTCACCTTTCTCACCTATACTAACTGGTTTAAGGACCTATTAAAATGTCAAAGTTACCTCAAATCATAATCTAAATGTATTTGTGGGGGTTTTAACCTCCTGTCCAAACCACCTTTTCTTCTGATATTTTCAGCACAGTGATGAAAATTTCCGGGTCCCATTCAGACCTGGAATTGGTGCTTACTGCAGCTGTTCTATCAGCTAAGCTCTCTGGCCAGTGTAATGGCCCTCATTTGAACAGGAGCCGCTGTTTTCTGGAATGTGGTTGGATCACACAAGTCTTTAGCAGGTCTGTTAAAAGAAATTTCAGAGGTAACCTGCTTCCTAATCTGGAAAGTTTACAGGAGATGATACGTGAAATTTCAGTAATTTTAAATTTAAATAAAAGTATACCTATTGCTATTAGCATCATGTTTGCAGGTTAGATGTAAGAGTATAAAACTGGCTTAGTACTGACTGGCTTAATAGTAGGCAGGGTCGAGTTAGTGTAGCTGGAGCAAAATATTGGCAGAGATTAACTGGGCTAATGTTAATTTTTGATCTCTGATGTTTAATATATCTTGAAATGCACATTAACCACCTCAGATGCATGCTTTATTAAATCAAAGGATAGGTGTACAGTAAACGTATTTGAAATTTTGGCAGGATACAACTTTGTAAATAGATATTTGTGTTTTCTGAAGTAAGAAATTTTTTTAAGTGGAATTGTTGAGTGATTTATGGGTAATTTCTACCCTAAATATGGACAGTTGCATGCTATGAAAAGCTAGTTAAACCCTTGGTGTTATAAACCCATTCTTGGTGGAAGTATTGCACTTTTGATTTCTACATCATGCTCAGAAATCTGGGGAGGGGTTGCTAATCTGGTAACTTGTTTCTCCAGTGGGGATGCATCGCACCCCCACAGCCACGTGCTGCGCCAGGCCAGTTAATCTGGCTACCGTCCTGTTACTGGCAGCACTCTTTGCTTGGGAGCAGTCTCCTAGCTGGGTGACTTGTGAGGATGGCAGAAGCCTACTTTATGCCCCTGTGTTTCCTAGGTGAGGGTGCACCAAAGGTAGAGGAAGGGGTGCCTTGGGAGAACAAGCTTTGAAAATAGGTCAGTACTTCCAAAAGAATGATTTTGCTCTACCTACTGGTTCAGTTCAGAAGAGCACCTGGAATAGGGGGCAGCTGAGAAGGGTGCCTTGTTCTTGGTCGCAGCCTTGTCTAGATGCTGTTTGGACTTGAGCAGAGGAGAGGCTGGATGGGTACCTGCTCCTTTTCCCCTGCCGCCACAGAGAAGAAGGTATGTTAACTGCCTGCCAGGCAAGGAGTGGCACCAGCACTCAGATGGATAACACAGAATTTCTAGTGGTATGTGTTAACTTCAGAAGTCAGCTTATATTCAAAAGATAGCTGTACACTTGATTATATTGAGGTGGGCATGGATTTTCTGGGAGCTGGGATGCTTTCCTCAACCTACCATATTTCTCTCCTATGTAAGTTCACTCACTGAGATCTGTAACTGTCACGTGTTGTGGTTGAACGTATGCAGCTGCCTCCTGGATCTGCAGAGAAATTTGGACTGTCTCTGTGATACTCAGCAGCAGCAAAAGCTATTTTAAGATAATATTTTAATGGTACTTCAGTACCTGGACATACCTGAATAATTTGGTTTATGGCCTACCCAGATTGTTTTAACGACTTGCTGTGTTGTAAGATTTAGAGGAAAATACAAATTGCTGTAGCTGTGCCACTTGTAGTGGTGAGAAATACCTTCTCTTTTCTACAGAGCTCTACCAGTTCTTTCAGATGTATTTTTCAAGCAACGGTAATCAAATATAAGGATTAGAATTAAGTTGTTGGAGCTGTATTGAAATGCATGTTACTATTGTAAAAAGTTTAAAAAGCACCAGTGCAGATAGCTAGTACAAACCACTGGCAATAACAGCTCTTGTGTGTATAATGTGTACGTGCCAGGGTTTCCACTGATCCTCTCTGTATTTCTAAACAAAACTCAAAAATGCCATCTAGTCTTGAAAATCCTTAATGACCTAGAACTAATGGTTTTTGTCTACTGTTTTTCTTTTCTGTTTCCAGAAAACAGAAAAATCCACCTTATCCACCTTAAGATAAAGCATCACATGGGTTGTGAACCTGCCTAAGCAGAGATTCTGATTGTTGGGTGTTGAGAAACTGTATTGCTGGCACTTTGATTGCTGCTAGATAGATCTCGGTCTGAGAGCTGGCCACACCAAGTACACTAGTATATGAATTAAAGTGTAGGGGTCATTTCTTTGATCCCAGATAAAGTATTCATGTAAATTGACTATTACAATAGTAGTATCAATAATAGTAAAATAACATTAAATACTGTAAATAATAGCAGTGCTGCTGTTTCTGATTTTATTCCTCACTTGCAGAACAGAAAGTGAGACGGCTATATCTTGTGTGATCCAATCTTTTGCCTGTTTGCATACACGTTAAAATTGATAGCAGAAATCACATGGAAACTGTGCATGTCCAGGAGGCTTTTTTATGCTTAAAATGCCATTCCTCTAAACAATATTTCATATGTGTACATTAAAAAAATTAAATGGGGCATATAAGGAATAAACCTGTCCCTAGAACAGTACATGTAACATGCAATTAATGCAGCACAGGCAATGCTGTCACATAACGGGAGTTTGTCACTTAATGCAGGTTCTTAATTTCCAACTGTAGAGGAATGCTGTGATTCTGCTGGAGTGCTTTGGACACCAGTGTCTTGAGTTCTAGTTTGCATGTGTGCAAATAGATGGTGGGTGCCTTTAGTGGTGGATCTGGAATAACCTTTCCTTTTCCCCCAGTAGCTGGAGCTCAGCATTCAAGTGGATGTTCCCTGTACAGCTCAGCAGGGCGAGTTCAGAATCGCTGTCCCTGAGAAAGAAGGTTGCAGGGATTTGAAGTGTGCTTGGACTTCAAGAATGCTGGATTGTATTAAGTGATAGGGAATAGGAATAAGCGCTGTTAGCATTGAAATTCTTACACTTACAGCCTTTCTGTTTGCTTGTGAAATTCATGGAGTTGGTTGCTAATAGCATTTGCAGAAAATAATGAAAAAATATTCTCTCCCCACCCCTTAAAAACAAATTTGGCTGTGAACACTGCATCTATTAGGCAGGTATGATGGCAGAAGCAATCATAAAAGCTAAAACCAGGTGCCTGTAAGATATATTGAAAGGTGTTTCTTTTTGTTCTACAGTCATTTATTCTGTGTCAACACTTTGAAGCAAGTAATTTTAATTTTCAAAGAAGAGAGGGTGGCATTTGCAGTGGTTTGTACAATGAGGGAACACTTTTTTTTGTCTTGGATTGTGCAACCCAGCAGTAGTGGGTGTGTTTTTTCTCCTCTGCATGCAGTCTGGTCCTTGCAATGGACGTCATCTCTCCTGCCATACAGCTGTGCATGGGCTAAGTTCCAGGGCCTTACCTTGAGGAGTATGGGGAGATCCTACAGCTTGATAGAAGTTCTCTAGTAAAATCCCAGAGATCTCTAGCATCCCACAGATTATCATCTGGATGTTTAGAGAAGTCTCTTGTTTACCCCGACTGTGCAAGCCAAAGTGAGACAGACATCTACTCACCCTATTGCTTGTCTGTGTCTCTCTCTTTTTGGTCTTGTGGGGTTTCTTTGATCTTAAAAAGTGTGCTGAAAATGCTTCCATAGTAAAACATCCACAGGGACATTGAAATACCTGAATTTGGCCATATGATTTAGAGCAAATCAAAACATGTGTATGTTTATTTCTTTATTTTAGCATTTTTATGGTCAAAGGATGTAATAGGGGTGAAAAAAGTGTATCTGCTAGGTAAATATCTAGACAATTAATTGTGTCTGATGGGGTTTGTGAGCAAGCTTAAACAGGTAAAGACTCTCCTGTTACATGTGCACAGATAAATTTCCTTTTGTGTAGCTTGGCTCTTAAAAGTATGCCAGTGTTGTGTTACCACCCTGATAAACACAACACATTGCCACTTAGTTGTAGGCACCTGATTTTTGTAGGTGAAATAACTGAATATTGTATCGAAGCGTTGGTTTGGTTCTTTTGCTGGTCTGAATGCAGTGTCCTGGAGTGCAGCTTCTCCTCCCTGATAACCTCCAGCAAAATAACCATTCTTTTTTCAGTCCCAGCCTGTTTTGTCTTTTTGTTGTCTCTCATATCTCTTCTTATTGTTATTGCAAAGGCATGGCATGGCATGTCTCTTCCTTTTTTTCTGAAAGACAGTTTTCCCCTTTCAGAAAGGGAAAGGTATTCCTGCATGGATAACCGTTGCAGTTGAATTATTACTGTCTCTAGTAATTCTTAAATGTTGGTCTTATTCTGACTTTGACCAGTAACATCTGACGCTCATTTCAGGTTTGGGTCAGATCTGACTAATGACATTTAAACTGGAGCTCTCTGCTTTGATTCTGTCAGTTTGAGGTATTAAAAAAAATGGTAACTTTTAGATGAGAAACCTTCAAATAATGCACACTAGTTGCAGATACTTTTTTTTGTATGTACTTTTATTTCTTAAGGAAGATCTCTTAAATGGTGTCCTCTCTGCTTCTGAAAGGAGAAACATCCTTATGGATTCTTAAACTATTTATTTATTTTTGTGAAAAAGGTCTGGAGCTGAGGAAGTGGCAGGAATTACATACTAGACAGTTTGTGGTATACCTCAATGTTTGGATTTATTTCTTTCTCCTCCCCTGTGATCCACTGCTGTGCACTGTCCCATGCTCACCCCCATGCAAGGAAAACTGTTAGTGGTTTTAAAGCTATGGAAAAGTAGTCCAGGAAAAGGAGAGGAAATGAGGATCCAGTAGTAGGGACGACTGACAAAAAAACCTGCTTTTGCATGCTTCAGGGGTGTTCTCAAAACACTGAGAGCATTTGTGGGATAAAAGTTATAGCAGGAAATGTGAATGGACTAGCTAGAGCAAAGGAAGTGTGAGTATTAAGGGTTTCTGTCCCAGCTGTGTGTGAGTTTGTAGTGGCTGATGATGACACAGGCCACATTATTAGAGAGAAAAATAAAGGGTGGGGAGAAAACTTAAGGGACTTACAGTTTTCCTGAGACAAAGGAAGAATCATTCATCGTCAATAGAATAAGGAATTTGAGATACAGCTTAATTCGGTGGTGATGTTTATACCAGCTTCTAGCCAGAGGCAAAGCAGGAAGGCAGTAATTAATTTTGGAAGTCCTCAAAATTTGCTTCAGATGAGTGGCGCTAGCAATGGAGCAAAAATAGAAGTAGTTGGGAAGATTTGCCAGAAAGAATAGAGTATTGAAATTGGGAGTGTATTTGTGGATTTAGGGTGTTTTGCAGAGCATAAGAAAGATGTAATTCACTGGGTGACACGCAGTAGTCAGCTGCTCTAAAACACATTTTCAAGTCTGTCTTGTTGCCTTTATGCTCTAAGAATAGTTGACCAGAAAGCTATTGAAATACTGTCTGAGGATTTGGCTTACGAAACAAAAAAATAAAATGTAGTATGTAATAAATAAGAAAGTAAATACACAACAAACATGTGAGCAGTGAAGTACAACTTTCCCCTCAGAATGTATTTTAGCTCAAAAATGTCCTGGTTATAACTGCTGCCACATGTGAGGTAACTGGCTTTCCAAAGACAGAGGAGAAGAATTTTGACCAACTTGTTTTGTCTCCCTTTTCAGGAAAAAACTAATTTGGGTGGTTATTTGGGGTGGTGACACATCGGGGTATTAACGACAGTGTTGAAATATGCAACAGCCCCAGCATATAAAATAAACTCCATCCGAAGCATCATCCCTCCACCCTTCATCCGCTTGGTTGCACTGCAAGATGAAATCTAAATTGCATAGGTGCAAGGTCTCACTTCTTGAATGTCTCTCAAATTTCTGTTTCTAAAACAGTTGTTTGCATGATTTGCATAAACCATGTAGTTTTGAAGTTTGCAGCTGCAGATGTTACTGTATGATGTACATGGTTCAAGAAGCTCTGTCTGTGATAAAGAAGAGTTTTAAAAATGATTGCTGCCTTACAGGTGCTCCAGTGTTTATCAGTAGATTTTTTTTTTTTTCTTTATTCTTGTTTGTATTCCAAGTAGCTTGATTTGGAGATCTGAATTTAGCTGTTTTCAGCTAATGTGGGTATGGAGGAGTAGACAGTACTTCTTTTGCCTCATTGATTTTGGTGCATTTGTATTAGGATTTGAAAAAGAAAGTTAGCCTCAAAATGCATGTATTGTTGTGCCTTCTTTTGTATGTGTATTGTTTTCTCTAGAATACAAAATATAAGTTCATTTCTGATTGTGCTTGCTTAACTAGTAAGCAGACTTGGCTACACGGTCCCATGGCAGCCTTTTTTGCCACCAGAACAACTGGTTGGCTATTTAACACTGAATTGTTAAACAGGAAAAGCTTTTTTTGTCACTTCTTAAATGTTTTCTTTTGTTTTCATTTAAAAAAAAAAAAGGTGACTTAAAATTGCTGACAAAAAAGTGCTAAAATTGTCAGTGGAGTGCGTAACTGAGGATTATAAAATTCCCGTTCTGCATTCTTTTAAGAATTCCTTGGTAAATAATAGAAGCTAACACCCGAGATTCCATATGTTTTCTATGTAAAACAGTTTTTCAGCTGTGTTGTTTGAAGAAAGTTGTTCTTCACGTAGACAATATTAAATAATTAACACGGTTTAGTGCTAATTTTGGCATCTGCTAACATTTGGATGTTTTCAGTACAGTAACTTATATCTTCAAAGCAGTAAAGAGAAGCTGATCTTCAGAACATTTTACAACAATGATCAGCTGTTTCTCAGAGCCTACATAATTATTTCCCTGCATTAACACTTGGGGGTAGAAAGGTTGCTGTCAGAATGGAAAGGAAAAATGAAGGTTAAATCTTATTTAAAAGTGAATGCTGAAGAAAGCCTGAACTGCTTTGGGACGTAATGGTTCTGTTGTAAACACTGAGGAAGACTCTTGGTTCAGTCCTCTGTTAAGGCTTTTAAAATTATTTTAATAATTGCTAGTGTTCATGCTGTAAAGTAGGAGAAGGTAGAGTAGCCACCTGGCAGATGATTCAGTAAATTAAGGCTGGCCAGAAATGTGATGGCTGTGGTTTCTTGGGAGTGTCCAGACCCCAAAATCTTCGTGGAGACTCTGGTCAAAATGGGAACGCTTCTGATGTAGGGAAGGGAATTTCTGTGCCAAATGGGAGCGGGATGGGGTAAACCACCCCACACTCCCTGCTCCTTGGGGCATCAGCCCTGAGCCTTCTGCCTGTTCAAAGCCAGGGACATCACCAAGTCCACTGTCCCAGTTAGACACTCCTCCCACATACAGTCATTCTCATTCTCCGCTTGCCCTCTTTGGCTCAGGAAAGTTTTTGTAGAACATGGAACAATGCTAACAGATGAGGTCGGAAAATTGAGCTTATTAAGTAACAACCTCAGAAGAACTCCTGGGAACCGTGTCTTTCAGGAATTTGGGAAACTGTTGGAGAATAGAAAACTCTGAAATCTGTGTCTTGGAGAACAAAAAAGCAGCTTCTTGTCCAGCTCATTGTAAGGCATCCCATTTGAAAAAGGAATGTTTTTTGTTTTGCTCGTTCCGCAGTTGTTAATTTTAGATGAGTGCATAATTACTTCTTGTTAATTACAGTGAAAACAAATGGTAAAATTAACCCAAAGTGCAGATTTTTTTTTTTGGTAGTAGGAATCTCTTAAAATCATAGTTTACTATTATGCTTGAAATGTATATGTTAATAAGCATAGCAAAAACCGAATTTCGATGGAAAATAATGATTTTGGCAGCAGTGCTCCTTATATCACTGGGAGGAAACAGTAAACGTTCCTCTGTTACCAGGACGTGCATGTGTGCATGTGTATCGGTTCACATAAAGGACTTAACAAAAAAAAAAACAAACCCCAACCCCAAACCTTGAATGGTTTAATTGTTGTTGTCGTTTTTCTCCACAGTTAATCTAGCCTTGTAAAAGTGACCCTGACGTGAGGTTAGGATTTATCAGTGCTGGGCAGCCCCACGCTAATTGGTTCAGCTCTGTGCTGTACTGCTGCGGCTCCTAATCCGCGGTGCAGTTCCTGGTGCGGCGCGCTCAAACGAGGAGGAAGCCGTCAGAAGCGCCGACGCTGGGCCGGGAGGCGAAGCTGTCCCCGCTGGGTGTCGGGCTGGGTGGGGAGCCCGCGGCCGAGCCTGCTCCCTGCCCCACGCCGCGTGGAAGCTTCTGGGCAATTGGGATTAGTTTTTCTTGAAGTGGGAAGCGTGACTTGGGTGCGCTCTTGTTTTGAATGCGAAGTGCTGAACGCTTCTGTGTGATAGGCGTTTATTTTCTATAGGAAAGTTTATAGACAGTACAGAACTGCCTTCTGAGTCGGGAAGCTTGGATTTTTTGGTTTTTTTTTTAGACGTTAGGTTGGTAACAGGTTTTTCCGTATGAATGTTCAAAAGCTTCTTATGGAAACCCTGCATATTTGCGTAAGATTAGCCACCCTGGATTGAGCAAAAATTGTTTAACCTGGTGTCTTGAGGTCTGTCAGTAGCAGATGCTTATGTTAAATGTTAGGGCAGGGGAGGAATGGTGAGTTCCCTTCCCTGCTGTGCTCACCCCTAGGGTGTCTGAGCCTGGCCAGGCTGCCTCCGTGCCTTTTCACTGCTCCTGATGGAATCTTCTTCCATTCATTGCTTTGCCTTTGGAAGTGAATGGGGAATAATATGTGCTTTGTATAAGTTCACTGTGCTTCCGCGTCTTGAACACTGAGTGCAGCCTGGTTAACAGCCTTGCTTTCCTCCTCCATCTTAAAAAGGTATAGGAGAAGTAAAGAAGTTATGACAAGGAAAGTAAAGATCATAAAAGGTATCAAATGGCCACGGTAGCAGTAATGTCCAAGTAGACTAGCAAGCGGCCGTCTGGCCCTAGTGTTGTGGATAACTGAGGAGAGATGTGCTAGAAGTCTGGAAAGCACAAGTGGCAAGAGAAGGTTCAACAGAAGCAATGTAAGACCCCCGAGAACATAAAATGTAGCATCAGAAGGCAGGTTGAAAATACAAAGAGTTATTTTGTATAACATAGTTAAACTGCGGCACTCCTTGCCTGGGATGTTGTAGATACTAGTAACGTCTAAGGGTTTGAAAAGTGGGGATACACACTCATAGGGCATTTTGAAATGGAGAGACACCATCTACAGATCAGGAAATCCCAGAGCCATGAGATGGGGGCCTGGGAGGGTGCCCTACAGCAGTGCCCCTCCCCATTCCTGTTGCCTTCAGCCTGCCACGGCTTCTTTTGTTGGCCAGTGTCGAACCTCCGCACTGTGCTTTGTGAACCTCCTGTGTTGCACTAGTGCCACTGCCTTTGAGCCAGAGGGAGCTGGAAAAAGGCGTCTGGGCCTCCACAGCATCTTCTGACAAAATGTTTCATAGCTTTCAGAAGTTTCACGTGCAGCATGAAAAAGGATTTTCTTTCCTTTAAACTCACATTCTGGTAATTTCATGTAAAGCCCCTTGTATTGTAAGTAGTAGAAAATACTTGTTCTCTGGTGGGTTTTTTTGTGTGTGTGTGTTTGGTTTGGGTTTTTTTTGTTTTTCCCCTCCTCCATGCTATTCAGGATATTTGTCTGGCGCATCCTGTACCCCCCTTCAGTCACCTTTTCTCTGAAGTGAATATATCTAGTCTGTTTTCTCTGTCCTTATTCTTAACCTGTTAATGTGTTATATGAAGAAGTCAAACCAGCACACACAGCAGGCTTTATTTACAGTTCTCCCTTATAAACAGTATCTTTATGCTTCCATATTATAATTCAGATTGTTGTATTCAGTGCACTGTGCTAATTAGAGCCCAGAGTAGTTCTTTATAGAAGAACCGCTTCAAGAACAATATAGTGAGATACTGCGCTTAGGGAGTCCCAAGATCTTCCAGTTGTGCATCCCAATTGAGCAGCATATGCATCATGTGGCATGGCATAGTTGACCGCTGTGTACCCAAGGACAGTTTTGCATTTTTCTAGATTTGCCATAGGACTAACAGACCAAGTTTGTAGATTATTTGGCTTGTGATTTCATGCTGCTTTGCTATAATAGCCACCTTTAAAAAGGTTTGGTAGTTTCATGGTTAGCCTAAAAGGAGTGATTTCTTGTGAGCACATTTGATTTAGAATCCTTTACTATTCAGCAAAGAAGCCTGGATTTAAGCTTGTGTTGTCAGATGAGAAGGAAATATCATTAACTCTGCTTGCTTGCCTTTTCACAACTGTAGAACAGTTTTAAAAATTATTCTCCTGAATGTGATTTGTGTGCCTTTCCCTCTTCTCACAAAAGCCTAGTCCCACAACTACTAGCTACCTGTAAACATTGCCAGATTCCCGTGAACCTACTTTACATATCTATCCATTTCTCTGCACAGCAGAAAGCATAAGGAAGAAGAGGTAAAACAAGATCAGTGTTAGCAAATCTCCAATGATAAAGGAAGACCTTTAAAAGCACTATTGAAAATAACATGAAGAAATGCGCAAGATGCTAGATCCTAGGTATGAGGTCTCTGATACGCACATTGCACAGTTGCTCTAGCTCAGAGTGATCTGTGCTGTTTAAAGGTAAATTAAGGTATGAAGCTAGAAGTTAATTTTTTTCCCCTCCTAGTGTCTGTAAAATTAATTGCAGTGCAAAATCCATATTATTATCCATTGTTGTTCTTTGCTAAGAAATTATTTTTGCATTTAAACTCTAACATGGACAGATCAGCTGTTTCAAGCATTCAAAAAATCATGTCAGCATTAGGAAATAAAGAAGATTTAATATATACATGCTGCCTTTCCATGCTACTGCTAGTTTGAGCAAAGCTCACCATACTTCAAGACTGAGTCCAGGAGTGAGCAGTGCAATTAGCGTTTTCTGTAAGTATGAATCCATTGTCAAACAATTTCAGAATCTGAAATAATGGCGAATAATATTTTGACTTTGTAACAAAGTAACTACACAGAACGAGTCTACCTCCAGAGTTAGTTTGGGCAAGTGGTGTATGTAATCATACTAACCCATGTAAGGCAACGTTTTATATTACTGGTAAATGTGCAAAACCTTTTTGCTGCTTAAGTATATAGCAGGCATTTGGTCATAGTATTTAGTTTAATAGATGTACCTCAAAACTTTGTGAAACTGTGGACTGTACTCATCCAACATGATACAGAAGTGAGTTCTGAAAATGTATATAGCTGACTGACTACTAAAAATTATGCTGGTCCAGGTGATGAAGGTGTATGCTTTTCTGTACTTTCACAAGAAAAGAGGGAGTTGCCAGTGGGAACATAATCACCAATCCCATAACGTGCTCATATTGTTATCCAAATAAACTCATTTTAATTGTCTTTTTTAAAACACCAAGAATGTGATCACAGTGCTATAGCATGCTGAGTATAGTGTCATGTAAAAACATAAATGCTCTGTGATGCTTGGACTGCCCTGGCTCCAGTTGACAGTGTATCTGTTTCTTCCCCGTTTCAGAAGTTCATTTTATTTTGAGTAGTTTTTCAGCCTTTCTAGTGATGATTGCCGAAGAGGTTAGTGTTTGTGGTTGCAAGAGCTAAGTCCATTACTCAGTAAAGCAGTAAAACATAAAGGGGTGTGATACTGGAAAAACATATTGTTTAGGGTGTGTTCAGTAGGTTGGGACTGAGTGCCTTGTCTTCAGCAAAGATGTAATCATATTACCATCTCTGGAATGTGCAGAGACAAGACGTGACGAGTTAAGGTAGTTGCTTCTATAGCCTTGCTGCTCTAGATACAGCAGAGAGAAGGTAGTGCAAGTCCAGTAGCTGTTGGTATAATAGGTCATGACACTTCTGATGGTTCAGCCTTTCCTTATCGTGGAAGAAAATAATTTGTCTTGTCAACTGTTCTAGTTACTGGTTTTTGAATATTACATGGGAGCCAGAAGCAGTCTTCCTTCCTTTCTTCCTGATCTGATAGTTTTCTAGAAGTGTAACCTAAGCTAACAAAGCTCATCAGACTAAGAAAAGGAACTATGAAAGATTTTTCAGCATATCTTCTCTTGCTGTGATGACTGCCAAGGGGTTGTGGCACTGTAGATTGGTTAAAGCCAGGTTGGTGAGACAGGCAGGTTGGTATCTTTCTGACAAATAACATCACTACTGAAGAAAAACTCATGCTGGTGCTGCTGTCTACCCCAAGTTATTAAACACCTGGAGCTTAAAAAGCATATGAAAAATTTCTTAAAATGAGAAGGCTGTCTATACAAACTCCTTCAGCAAGAGTATAAAGTTGTAAATTTGTTAGATAATTACAGGCATGTTGTTAGTGTTCAGACTGAACTCTGGTTCATGCAGTCTTTCATTTAACGCTGAATTATTCATAAAGCAATGAGTTAAACTGCTGAAAGCAGGCAGTAATTTAGTCACTGTTTGTTTTAGTAAATTTTTCGGGGTGACTTCTTAAATGTCAGCTTTTGGTCCACTGAGTAATTGCAGTGATAATACCCGAAATCCTTTATACATGTCTATAAGAAGTTAATCACATTTTTAAGACTTAAAATTTTGTTTTGTAAAGTGCCATCAGACTGCTTCTCTCTTCAAAGATAAGCAGATAAATGAGTTGCTGCAGCAAATTGCCTGGTTTATAGAGCAGGTTCTGTGTAGTCTATTTGTTCTCAGCTATTTTTCTGTCCACAAAGTTACATTGTACCTCCCTTATATTTTCAAATAAAGATAAATTTCTCAGTAGGATGAAGTTTCAGATACTATTTACCTTAGAGACTGGTATGTTTCATGCATGTTGTTCAGTGTTCAGGAGCTTAGAATAATAACTTCTTTGTTTTATGTAAGAATAGTCATGTAACCTATTAATACGATTTTTTTTTAAAATTCATTAGGTACATTGGTGCAATTTAAAACCAGTCTTGCCATCCTATGTTTTGTCAAAATGTTCTCTTTGGACAGGCAGACATAATGATGGGATTACAAGGCAACAGCAATATAATGATTGATCAGTGTAATAAGTGGTGGCTGCAGCATTACTGACTGTCTAGTCATTGCTAAGTATTTTGTAGGCATGGCAGAGATGATGAGTCTGCTTCCAGGAAGTTGTCCCATCGCAGTAATGTTTTCATCTTCATTTACTGTCTTGTGTAGCATCATCTTCTTCTGTGAGGGATTTGCAATTCACAGTCAATAATGCAATAATTATTTGTTTCAGATGACAATTAGAGGGCAAGAGACTTCCGCATAATACTGTTTCTATTTTTTTTAAGATCTAACGTTGGCTACTTGCTCTTTAGTAAATAAATATCCTTTCTACTTTCTTTCTTTCTTTCTTTTCTTTCTGAATTTGCTAAGGCAAATTTTGAAAGCATTGAAGACCTTTAAACCTTGTCTCTCTAGCTACAATTCATCTCACTTCTTACGGTCATAACACCTTTCTCCCTTAATCTGTTAGCTTGCCTCTCACCTCCTGATACTTCTCTGGAAGCCTTTTCCCCTTAAGACTTAGTCATTGTCCTTCATAGCTTTCTTGTTTAGAGGTTTACATCACTAGATACACCTTTTGACACCGGATCAAGTAATGCAAAAGTAACGAACCATGAAGGAAGAAAAATAATAAATGAAACAAAAGCAAATTGCCCACCATTTTGCTAATGTGGGAATTAACTTTTAGCTGTAAAGGCATATTACATGGTTTTTACAACTCATGGAAACATCTGTGGCAGCAGTTATCTACCCCTTGATATCAGCCCGTAGCATCTTGGGGGTTTATGTTCTTTCCTTTGCCCTCCTCCTATTCTACTGGCCAAATTAATCTCCAACTCTGTTACTGTTTTATCCTTAAAATGTTTTAGGTGGATTGCTTTATTTTTGGATGCCTTTTGAAAGGCAGCCACACTACAGAAATTGGTTGATACCTCTTTAGATTTTCATTACAGCAACCTAGGACTGTCTTGGAAAAAATGAAACTGCATAGAACACTTAATTCCTTTTCTCCTGAGTCCCTTTGTGCAGTAAGTGGTGTTTGTATTCTACCTGCAGGTAGGGATTAGAGGCCAAATAGTTTCTCTTACTTTTGAAAGGCTGAGTTCTTCCAGAGCAAGTGAGGGGAAATTTTTGCTTTGAACACTTCTAGTTGTTTAAAGATTGACTATTGTAAGTTAATTTCATTCAGATCATAGAGTTGGGAACTTGTTTGGCTAATTTTGGTGTGTGTGGTTGTTCTGTTCTTTGGTTGGTTTTTGGTTTTTTTTGTTTTTTTTTTTTTTTTTGTTTGGTCGGGGTTTTTTTGGTGAGGGTTTTTGTTTGTTTGTTTGTTTTTTAAAAACCCTGCCTCCTGGGATTAATGCCTGTTAATCTGGTTTTTGTAGCAATGGTTTCCAGACTTTTGGAGAAGCAAGTCGCTGGAACCCACAAGTTTTCTTCTGAGCTGTTAGTATAGTGACATAAAAAACAGTTCCACTGGTTCAAGAGACTGTCCGCAGACCACTTACAGGCATGGTTTGGGGAGTCTTTGCTACAGAGAATTATGAAGTAACCTGTTTGCATAATTTTTTCCAGTTAAAGGCAGGTATTTATTTTTCATCTTCACATTATTCTAAGTTTCCTGTTTGCTTTCAAGAATTAATATTCTTGCTTTAAGGTTTTCTGAGTGAGTCTCATCGGTGTCCTCTTTGCCACCACCACAGTTCAGTAACTGCTTCAGAAAGCACTGCATTTACTGCTTGCTTTAGGAATTTTTCGATTATGTATTTTGATATGCTGCCCAGTAGTTACAATAGCAAAAGTTAATTTGGTGGTAAAAAGAGGTGATATTTAGTATAGCACTTGAAATCACTGTATGTTTTTTCATTGTAATTCCTAGCAATGGTGATTTTTTAAATTTTTTTTTTTTTACTTGTGTGGCATTATCCATGTGAGACTGGCATTCTGAATTATGCACTGAAGAGGTAAACTTTTAGAGGTTTATTTAATGTATTTAAAATACCGATGTATTTAAAAATACTTCTTTTTAAAACTTTTTAAAGAGATTATAGTATGTTCCACAATTGAAGAGAAGTTACGCAGTGAGCGCTGAGGACCAGCAGCTCAGCAGGGCTGCCCCAGGGGGTCGTTACAGGTTCGTCTGCTTTCAAGCAGTCCAGTGAGTTCTGACACTGAGGTGCAAAGCTGGACCTGGATTGTGTGTTTAGCATGCAGTTGATATCCTTTGATGCTGATGTAATTTGATTGCTACAAGACTGACTTTGCTCATTTTTCGGTGAGATTTACAGAGCCTGACTTTATTCTTTTCTCCTACCACGTTACATTTTTTGCTGAGTAAGTCGCTTTTCTCGGTGTTTACTGCAGCTTCACTCATCCATTGGAATTCACCCCCTGTCCGAAATTTATCATAGGTGTACATAACAATTCTATTTATTTTTTAAAAAGTATTAAAAGTCCTTTAAAAAACTTTTAGGAAGGCTTTTATTCTGGAATGTGCATTTAGTCCAGCAGTAGGGGAGAAAGTCTTGTGTTTTCAGCTTATACCCCATCCCGTACAAGGCACAACCCTGGATATGAAGTTTGGAGTGTCAAAGTCTTCAAGCTGCTGCCAGCAGTGAATGACTGACTTCTCTTCAGCCTGCTAACCCCACTGTTAGTGCAACTCCCTTGTTTCTGGGATAGCCATGGAAGTTCTGCATGGAGGCCTATGCAAACTGCCTGTAGTGACATGTAAAAGTACTTGGTACTAGTGATTTCCATCGTGAGGCAGTTGTGCATGACAAATTGTAAGCAAGTTTTTAGTATTGCTATTGCTCCTTCACTGTGGTCTCTTTAACCTCAATAGAAAACAGAAATTTTTCATAACCTGCAGGGAAGGCCGCTTCCGTTTCTCCTCTGTGGCTGCCAGATCCACAAGCTAATGACAAACAGTATAGATAATCTTTCAAAATTTGAGTGTTTGGTGTGATATGAGTCATGACTGAAACCTATGAAATTAGTAGCTCACTGTCATCATTGTTAAAGTAGTAGCAATATTCTGCTGTAACTTAATTGCTGCGATAGTGGAGTCATTCTGTAGCTTTTGTCCACATGTGACTGCAAGCACGTGTTTACTGCTGAGCAACATATTCTGCGGTACTCCTGTCTTGTAACAGGACTTAGGTTGTGCCAAAAGCAACATGATATTGACCAAAAAAATCTTTTCTGCTTTCTCATTAATAGGAAGAAAATATAGCAAATTTTGAGATTCCTTCCCTGTAGATTTGAATTACTGTGAACAGTAGAACAATAGAGCAGTATCTTTCAGTGACATTGAGTTCATCTTATTAAACCAGCTGAATCCATCTGAACAGCTTTTTTGGAGTACAGTCTTTTTTAATCATTGGTGCTATTTTTGTTCTGATTACTTAACAGTGCGAGTATTTGAGTATGATAATGTTGAGCTTATAGTCAAAAATAAGTTGGTTTTTTTTAATACTTTCTGTAAGGTCTGGCATCCCATGGCAAGATTGTAGTTTCAGAGAATTTTGTCTCCCCCCCCCCCCCCCCCCCCCCCTTTTTTTTTTCTTTTCCCTTAGCATCAATTGCAATAACCATTTTGCTTTCAGGCTTTCATCTCAACACTTCAGTGACAGACTTTGTTAATGAGCAATGAGAGGTGTGCACCTGTGGAGTCATTTATATATGATCCAGTAATTTGTCTGTATAAGGTGACGGACACTTCTTTACTAACTTCCCAAACTATATTGTCATGCTCCAGTTTCTTTCCAGTTGCATACGTCAATTTTTAGACTTGATTTCATTTCAGCATTCATCATCTTTCAGTAAATAAGTGAAAGCTCTTGTTTTGCTCAAACTCACTAATATCTGAGATGCCTCTTTTTAGGTGTCTTAACCTCTAAACTGCAGAGACCCCCTTTAAACACTTCAAGCTATATTGTTTGATTGTAATGCAGTGGCATGGGTAGATAGAAAACTGTATATAACCTTAAATGTTTCAGAAGAAATTGTCATCGCTGTTCTTCATGTTGCCTTGTATTCTTTTTGGTAATGAAGGAATAGCTACAAAGTTGTATGTGTTGCGTTTTGGGGAGGTAGAAAACAACTTAAGTGCTCTTCACCAAACAGTCTGACAGTGTCTAATTTCTGGTATTGAAAGCTGTATTTATTTAATATTTTGCAGTACTGTATTTCAAGAGTTAAAAACATTCCTTATTCATAAGGTCACTTCGTGCTTTGTTGTAATACCATCTTCATTTATGGGGCTTATGTTAGCTTTTGGTTGATTAATAAACTGCATGTTTATTCCAAGGATACGATTAAAACTGGGTATTTGGTCTAGGAACTGATAGATGACATGACTGGGGTGATGTTGACACACTGTGGTTTAAGCTGCATTAAAGACAGCAGTGTATTAAGTAGTGTGTTTGGTAGGAAGGTTTTCCTGGCCAGTGTGGACAGGTATTTTTTTCTGTTTCTTAATCCTGTATTGCATAATTGAATAAGTCTTTGGCATCGTTCTGCTTGAGGCGAAGGAAAACATGTTTCTTAAATCTTGGTATGATTTGACAATTCTTTCCTATGAGCTCTTAAGGACAGCAGAGTAAAATATAAATTACTGGTTTTCAATGCTGTAGTTGAAAATAAATGTTGTCATACTGCTTGCTAGTAGATCTGTTGAACAAGGACTGTGTTTTGTTTGTGCCAAGTATTTACTGTAATAGTTGGATTTTATTACAAGTTAAAAATTTCCTTTATTCACAGAAGCCAAAAACATTCACTACTGTTATCTGGGTTCCATATCTGAAAGCTGTGTTACAAAATAAGTGTCAATATATGTCAGAAAAAGCAGCAATGGCATACATCATGATTCAGTTTATCTTATCGCTAAATAGTATCTCTCAGAAGCTGCCTCTGTTTGTCTTTAAGTTGATTGCTTTTGCTATGATCTCTTCTGCATTTTCTCTCTCCTCTCTGCTAACAGTTCGTACTTTTGGGGAACGTAGAGTAGTATCTCACAGAAAGCTCTTTATTTTCTTAGTTAAGGACAGGTCTTTCCTGATAAAATATGGTATCAACATTTAAATCCTCTGTTAAAGGAATATTTTAGATGAGCTTTTAGTGGAGAACTGACTATTCCTCAGGTGTTTGCTTCAGTTTGTTTCTAGATACTAAGTTGCCTTGATGATAACTTAATAATTAAAAAATCCTACTGTTAATTTAGTGTAAGCAATTGTTGCATTGCTGCAGGCATGCTGTATGCTTCCAGATAGGAGAGAAGTGACCCAGAGGACAGCTTCCTTGTTAGACTCTCACCGTGCTGTTGTTAAAAGATTAAAAAGAATTTAAAAAACCACCAAACAAACAAAAGCAAGCTGTGGAAATAAACTTAGTGATCCTTCCTTCTTACTCTGGCCCTTTTCCTGTTCTCGAGTTGCAGCAGTTTAAACTTGTCCTCCCGCTTAATTTTGTTGTAATTAAGTTATGTTTATTTTAACTTGCTGTTCTACCATGCTACAGGGTTGCCAGTGCTGATAGCTACTGGCAGAGCCTCCTGCAGCTGTATCGCTCAGGAGCCAATCTTCTGCAAACCTTTTTCTAATAAAATCAAAACTTCACAAAAGCAAAATCAAGTATGATGTACTGACAATGAGAAAGGTGCGCACTTTATTGTGGGTGCTGCATACTGTATGTTTCAGCATATATGTTTCACTCATGCCTCAGTGAGATTGGCTGCATCCTAGTAAGCTTCCGCAAGCCGTGTTCGAGCATTAAGTTTATGATCCTTTGTAGCTCTAATCCAGAAGTAAGTCTCTAACCTGATCTGTTTCTGTTCATGCTCAGGGCGGAAGTTATTAGTTCTGTGGATTTACTACAAGAGTAAATAATTAGAGTAGGAATGCCGGTTGTGAAAGTTATCTTTTCTTGCGTACTGTGAATTGGAATGAGGCTGCAAAAGTGTGTTGCACACGCCTCAGTGTGGCTCTGAGGAGAGGGAGGACTGTGAAGCAACTGGTGACTGATCCTACTTCGCTTCTCACCTGGCTTGCCGTGGCTTTGGCCTTCCTTCCTTCCTTCCTTCCTTCCGTGGCTTTTAAGACTATCAGGCAGCGATTGCCATAGCTCGTTCCGCTTCCCGTCGCGTGCGTTTGTCCGCTTTGTACGGGAGGAGTTCAGCTGCGTTCAGAGCGGAGGCGAGCGCCTAGGCTGGCTGGTTCCGCTCGTCTGGGCCGATCGGGCCCACAGCCCGGCGTCCCTCTCCGCAAGCCCCCCCACGCGTGCGGGTGGGGAGCTGGGCTCAGCCCCCGCCGCGGCCGGAGGCGAGGGCGGCTCTGTCCAGGGTGCTGACGGGGCGAGGGCGCGGGCGCTGCCGGGGAGCGCGGCCGCGGAGCAGGCGGTGTTCCCCTGGGGAGCCCTTTCCTTCCTGTAGGATAGGTTACCTGCATCCCTGGCTGCCCACGCAGCCGGTGACTTGTGTGTAGCTTTCGGGTATAAAACCGCTCCTACTTACAGAAACCGGTGACGTCGGGGGTTTTGTGGTGTAGTAGAATATACAAGTTAAGAGCAGGACTGGTACAGCAAAGAGAAGCTTACCAGATGCTTTAAAGAGTGTCTTTTAAGTAGTGCTTGTCCTTGAGATGGTTGCAAGGGTTATAGGTTTTACAGTTTGATGATAAAAACCAGTTTATTCAGGAATATACCCGCTTCCCTGGAATCGCACTGAAATGATCCATCAGCTTTTGGTGCGCAAGCAATGGAAGGAGGCATTGTTCAGCTGTTGAATAAATCAGGGGGATGCTTGTTCAATCAAAGCAATGCATCTTTAAAATAGTGGGGGTTTAGTACATGGAGTTGTTTCATATCTCTTGTTTTAGTGGTGTTTGAACAGTTACTGTAGCAAAACTTAATAGCCGTGATGGCTAGAAACTGGAAAATGTTACCTCTAAAATGTTCCTGAGATGGTAAAGGATTTCCTTTCTAATTTTTCCCAAGTAAGATTTAAATCTTACCGTTACATTTGATTAAATGTTTAGGATTTTTTTTAAAAGCAGTAACACTGAAGAAGTCTTAAAGTAAATTGTTAATTTAGAAAGTCAGCTATTAGAAACTTGTATCTGTATAAAAATGTGGAATGCCAGAAAAAGTAATTTGAAAGTTTCTTTTTATTTAATGAGACTTGATTATGAGATACTGACTGGAAGGCCATTTGGAAACTTCAGAATCAATTTATGTTCTTTGTATTCTGCGCTAATGCGGACTTTTTGCTTCATCCGTAAGTATTCATCTATTTGAGGAATTTTAGTTAGGCACATACCAGTACAATTGTTGTCCTATAGTTTAAGTAGATACTGTTTTGCACAAAAGTGTGCCAGTTGTGTGTCTCATAAACGCTACCTGAGACAGAAATGTTAATATAGCTGATTAATTTTTATATTTTTTTCGGTGTTAGCTGGAGATACAGATGATCCTCCAAGAATTACTCAAAATCCTGTCATTAATGGGAATGTAGCAATGGCTGATGGACATAACAACACTGAAGAAGACATGGAAGATGGTAAGTAAATATTTGATAAAAACATGTGGTTTGTTGGCTTCTTTATTTTTATGTTTTTTTGAGGACAAATGGTCCATGTCTTACCTGTGTCCTCTGAACTGCAGCTCATTAAAAAAATAAAACCCTCTGTAGTTACGACTGCTGGTTTTCTGTATAGGCATCCATTTAACATAGCTGTACAATAGGATCAGGCATCTGAGGGCTTGGGATTTTTTTTCCTCTTACTCTCTCTAAGTACTCATTTAAAAATTGCTGAAAGTGATACTGTCCATTGTTATATTCTGTGATATGTCTCTTTAAACGTACTGCAGCTGGTGCTTTGCTGAATAGTAATTTTGTCAGTTATGCAATTCCTTCAGGACATTTAGAATCCTTATCTGTCTTGCTCTCGTCAGGTGGCAGCTGTGATCAGTTTTTGTCTTTGTATGGTAAGTCAGTGGTAACTATTCTGTTGATGAACATTCTCCTCCCTCCTTTCTCCCCCCCCCCATGCCCTTTTACTTGCAAATGCAAAGGAAGAATTATGTATTGTTGTCCTGTTAATAAAAGGGGACATGTCTTTTTGAAATCTTTTTGTTGATCTATTAAATGAAAATAAGGGTGTACAGTTTTTTCTATTACAGAAGATCAAATAATTTTTAAGTAGATGTGTCTGGGCTTATTTAAAGAAAGATGAGTTTGTAATTCACTCAAGTCTGTTGCTATGTTTAGTGAGGAAAATGTACAATGATTCTCCCCACCCCACCCCACCCCCCTCCCCCTTAGGAGAGGATGTGAGGGGGGACTGCTCTTATTTTTTAATAACTAAATAAAATTGAATTGGGAAAAGGGACACAAAATATGAGTGGGATTTGTTCCCTTCTGATTCTTTATTTCATGCTGTCTTGTGAGAGTACATTCAGGACTGGGCTTAAACATTTATTTAGATTTGTGCAAAATGTTGAGTGATTTTTGTTTGAGAAAAGTCAGAGTTTGAGGTTAAAGGTCAAAAAAGTGCTTACTTTCATGTATTCAAGGAACATACAATAGAATACTGATACAAAATAGTGATGTTCCATGAAGAGAATATGGTTTAAATTCAGGACAAAAGCTTCGCATGGTTGGATTGCTGCTGTATAATTGGCGAAGAGGAAGTTTCCTATCATCAGATTCTCGCAATAAAGTAAAAATGAGGTCTACTTAGCCTATGAATTTTTTTTTGTCTGATTGCCTGATCTCATTCAGAGGGCTTTGATTTCTTGCTCAGAGTAACTAGCTGAGACTGAAATAGGGAATTCTGTTTTTATCAAAATCAAGTTACCTGTTATAAAAGATGTTAAATGTCTTTGTTGGGCCATGGTATTTGGAGGGTGGCAAGAGAAGATCATGTGGGTTGACACTGGCTGGCAAGGACAGCTCTGTTGAACTTCTGTTCTCAGTAGTGATGTTTATAGCTAGAAAGTCTGATGGTGTTTTCTGTCAATACAGCCAGTAGATAACACATTGGTCAACTAGTACAAAAATTTGTCCAGAAGTTGGTCTGTATATATGTGCACAAATTAAGCAAAAAACGCTTAAACTGCAGAAGCAGCTGATGAAACCCAGGCCATGTTGTGGCTGGCAAGTAATCAGATGTACACCTCTTCATTCAGAATAACATTGACTTTTAACCAAAAAGCTACTGTAAAACAGCTTCTGTCATTTACCAAATACTTGACTTCTTTCAGACCACTGGATATGAAGGTGTCACAGTAGAGAGAAGTAGTATCTGAAGGTATTTGGCAAAAGGCTTGTGAAAGCTTCTGCGTTTATGGTGGCACTCATGTCTTTGTGGACTTTCAGTATGGTCAGGAGCCTTGGTCCACTCTGCTGTGGGACATCTTTCAGGGTTAAAATGTGATTCTTAAGCAATACTCTTAATAGTTCCTCATTACCATATTTGAATAAGGAGTGTCTGGCTATATCTTGGTGCTGTTATAGCTCTGCATTGAGACAGATAGAAAACAGTGTTATTGCAAAATGTTATAATTGCAAAAACATTCCTGAAGACTTGCATCACATAAGTGGATGATGTCTCTTTTCCAAGTCTTGTAAATCAAATTAGTTGCTTGCTGTTGCATTATTTACACATCAGTGCAATTGCTCTCTTGCTGTTTGTTCTCTTGCTATCCCAGTTTGCAGCATGATGTACATGTATAATGGACAGCTTGGAGATTCACAAGATAGGAAAAAATGGAGGGAGACATTGGCCTCTTTGAGAAACATGCTGTGTTTTCCATTGCTGTTATTCATAGCAAGTGGGATCAATCTGAGCTGATAAAGAATGCATGAAGAGAATTTAGGTATCTCTTCAGTGAAAATCTTAATGAGTTTAATGGTTCCTGCGAAAGAGGTGAATAGTGGGATAAAAGGTCGATGCTTCCAGCTGGATCATAGAAACCAGCTTTCTGGTGAATTTCTGAGTTCAAGAAACTTTTGAGGTGATTTTGTTCTTGCTTAGCTCAAAAAGAAATGACTGATAAGATGGGAAAAAAAGCACAGCTCTCATCCCCTTTGCTAGGCAACTAACCACAGGCATTGTGAAGAACACTGTAATGGGGGCGGCAGTGGACCACCAAAAGGACTTTCAGATAAGGCTGTGTTCTCCCAGGTGGTTTGACTAGAACCTGTTGTTGCTATGTATGATGTCTTGGCAATTAAAAAGAACCAGCTGAAGGAATGTGCTATGCTTTGTGCAGAGAATGACTTAATGAACCGGCTTTGTGAGCTGGAATAGCAGCTTCTGCAAGTAAAGTAAAAAATAATAAAAACAAGGTTCTGATCAAATTTTGTTTGCAAGTGCATCAGTATTTGAAACAGCACATAGAATAAATTCTCTTAGAAGTTAAAGTTCAAACAGAAGGTCCCTAGCTAAACATTAACTCACAGCTTTGCAATTACCTACTGAAGTCTCATTTCTGTGAAGAATTGCAGAGGCTAGGAGGCTTTCAGAAGCATCAGTCTTAGCCATATGCTAGTATTGCATGCTGTATTTGGATCATTATTAAAATATTCATAGAATATTCAGCCAGTTTCTCCATTAATAATTCAGGTTCAGAATATTTTAATAACCTCAATGTACCTTAAAGGTAGCAACATTTACTAAGAGAATAAAGAAATCTGCTTTTCTCAAAGGAATAAACACCTAAATATGTACTTCAGTCTTAAAATGGATCATGTTCTGTATTTGGATCTCTGATTTGAAGGATCTCTGTCCTATCAAGGTGCTAAATGTGACATTCATCTCATCAGTGAAAATTTTTTTTCCACATAGCAAATATAATCTATTGCACATAATTTCACCAGGCATTGTCAGCTGGGTCTGTTCTTTTTACCCTGCGTTCAGGATCATGTGTTGTATTTGTAGTTCAGGGATTTATAGAAGTCTTACTTGCCTGTCACTACTAAATTATTCTGCTGCCAATTGCAGTCTTTTATTGGAAACTGGTGGACATGTTTGTGATGGTGAAGAAAGGTTTTATTTATTTATGTGCTCAGAATACTCATCATACTTACTATTTAAACTTCATTTTTTAATATAATGCATGTTTTAATTGATTGCACTTGCTAAAAGTATGGACTTTCTGGAAGGAAAGGAAGGTTGTTATTTCGGGGGGTTGTGGTTTGTATTTTTAAAGAAACTTCTATTTTAGGGTTGAACTATGTTATGAGGCTGCATTTTTGTGGAGTAGTTGCTAGTGATTGCTCAAGTATTTTACTGAGAAGAGTACCTTTCCCTGGTGAGCTATCATGCATAGGTTTTCCTGAAAAGAAATCAAGAAATACAGGCAAACTTTACTCTGAAGCATCTGCAGATGCTGCGTGGGCTGCTTTTTTTAGCTGACACCGTAGCAGCACTGCTGCATCCTTGTACTGAAAAGCGCTCTGAAAGCTGCATCAAAGGAGGCAGAAAGCAAACTTGGTCGGCTCATTTTTCGGAAGCTTAGGCTAAGCCCAGAAATACTGATCTTGATCATGAATAGGGAGGCATTCTCGAGCTGGTTTGAGATACACATGATGCAAGACTGATTTTTAAATTGTTAACTGTGCTACAGATTTTTTTGATTCTGCCTGCGAATCAAGTTTGAGAGCGTACAGCTCCTTGGCTGCAGCCTGTCTGGCTCTTGGTCGTAGAAGACCAGCTCTCTAGTCTGTCAACAGACAGTGAGTAGGTAAAATGGGTAGGGAACAGTTTTTAAGTAGGTGATAGACTACTGGTTAGCTACACTTACATGTAGGGAAGAAGAGGAGAAAATAATCCTTTGAACTCTTCCGTTACTGAGGAAGCTGTCAGCACAGGGTAACACGAAGGTCATTACAGGTGTAGAGGAGAGAGAAAGCAGGTTTCTGCTGTAGTACTGTTAGTTTCAAGAGATAATTGGGAATGCTTAGGGCTGTCAGTCCATACACAAATAAGATCAACTGTGTTGCCAAGATCAAGATCAGAAGACAACTGCTTGAAAAGAAAACTGTTTTGCAAGGGAGAAGAGTGAAATCTGTCAAAGCTCACCGGCAGTCGTGGACAAAACTTGTTAATTTTCTGTATTGAAGTGTAAAATCTTTGTACTGTCTCATGTTGTAATCAAGAGAGTTTCATAATTTAAGTAAGGTAGCAACCACGGCTCATGTGTTTTTTTTTAAAAAAAATCATTCAACACTGTCTCTGGTGCCATGCAAAGCTTTCTGAGTGAATGACTGCTTTGCATGTACAGAAATAATACATTTTGTATACTGTGTGCCTTGTCACATAATTTCATGATCAATTTCTGGCTTAGTGTCGTTGTACCTCAGTGCTTTTGGTTTCGGGTGTCACTGCACATGTACACGTGTGACATACTTGCTTCAGTTCTGCATCACCCACGGGTGGTGTGAGAATAGCTGTCTGACCATGGGTACTGTCTGCTGCCCTCTATGCTACTCAAACCTCCTTACACCCAGTAGCAAATCCTTCCATGTTACACAGGTGTTAAGTTGGAACCACAGAAAAGGAGGGGAGCATCTTGTGCATACTCTGTAATTCATCCCTGCCCTGTAAAATTGTTGGGATAAGTTGCAGGTTTTCCTCCCTGCATGCAATATGAGGCATGTCACAATAAAGAGAGCCCAGCCTTGTGCCTTCCTGAAGCTGTCGCAGTCTACAGAACCCTGTTATAGCTGTGTACAACAGAAGCAGAACAGATTGTGGTATATGAAGAGCTGGGGATGTGGGAAGAAGGCAAAATTAGTTTAATTGTGTGTGTCAAAATAAGCTATAAAATAAGTGTCTCATTTGGCTTTGTTTTAGACCACTAAAAATCTCTAAAAACTTCACATACCATAAAGAATACAGGAGCCTATTCTTGAGCTATTCTTCAGCAAACTGGTATGATATTTAAAAAAAAAAACCAAAACCAACCAATGAGATTCATCTGTTTTGAAAAGATGCTGTTGCAAGCGGAAAACAACTAAATGGTGGCTTGGTATCAATAGGGCAGTTGAACAGATTGTGAAAATCCTTTGCACATCTTGGTTCATGCAAGGAGCTAACTTAAACTGGGCTGTGAAGACACTACACAACCAGAAGAGTTAGAGTGGGCTGTGATTTATGTTGTAAAGCATTTGATGTCTCTGTCTTGCTATACCCACTGTTTTAGAAGAAACTTGAGTGGTAGCAAATTCTAGTGCTAAAGAATTATTTAGGAAGACAGTGTACAAACAGAACGCATCTTCCAGTCCTCTGTTTTCCTGAATGTTGTTGTAGTGTTTCTCAAAATGAAAATATTGCTGAGGAGTTCAGTGCCTCTCAGGGTCTGGGGCTTTTTTTGGTTGCTTCCAACGTGCCACTACATAAAACATGCTCATGTTGCATGATTTTTGAAAAATGACATTTTGGAGTGAAGAACATCAGGTTTTTCAAATAATTTTGTGTGTACGTGTGTGTGTGTGTGTTACAGACACAAGTTGGCGATCAGAAGCAACATTTCAGTTCACAGTCGAACGCTTCAATAGATTGAGCGAGTCAGTTCTCAGTCCTCCCTGCTTTGTACGGAATTTGCCATGGAAGATCATGGTTATGCCACGACTCTACCCGGACAGACCACACCAAAAAAGCGTAGGATTCTTCCTTCAGTGCAATGCTGAATCTGATTCCACGTAAGATCCTTTTCACTATTGTACAAGTCCTCATTTGATACTAGTTAATCTGTTTTGCAAGAAATACAAACATCTAAAAAAATTATTTTAACTAGCTTTTTGCAAGAGGAAAGAATTCTTGCAAGGGTTTGAGTCTCCCTTTCCCCCCCACCTTTCTATATTCCAAAGCATAAGAGTAATCCTCTCTTTAGGAGGAGCTAAAAGTAGCTTGTGTAGCTGCAAGTTTGTGGTAGAATTTAGATATATTTCTTTTTGACTGCCGGGGAGAAGTCTTTGACAGTTTTCTTGGCATGGGAAAAGTTTTGGGTTTATTTCAAATGGAAGTGGTACTGGAGCTTCTTTAACCCTGCTGAGCTATAAATCCTGCCCTGTAAAGCATGTGAGCAGGTAACTGCTAGCAACTGAGGCAGAGCAGTGTATATGAGGTGTAGTCATCTCCTTAAATGGAGTTCATCACTCATCGAGTGAGATGTAAACATGTACATGTTCTTGGAGTCCTGCATGCAAATCAAAATTGGCTATCTTTGACCACTTTTGTAAATATACAGAAAATGGAAAAGATAAATACAGATTTCTAGGGCATTACTGCAGCTTATCCAGTTAGAGTGTAGACTGCTCATAGGTATCCTTTCCAATAGGGTAACTCCATTCTTGCATCAATTCTCACACAACTTGCAGTTCGCTCAATAATAAGTTGTTCTTTTCTGTTATTTTTGTAATCTAAAAGGTGAGTGCTCAGTGCAGAAGGTGAAGGAAGTTGTAAGTGTATTAACTAGTCACAGGAGAAGTGGTTCACATGCAAGTAGTCATAGAAAAAGGGTAATGTGATCTTTAAAAGTATCAACCAAGTTGCAGCTGGTGGAGCTAAGCAAGCAATAATACCACTGCATGAGGCAGTGACAAGACCTTGTCTGAACTGATATTCAGTCTGATCGTCTTGCACAAGTGGGATGAATTTGAACAGGAACGGTCATAAAGAAGTGCTGCTGAGAAAATTAGAGTGTTGGGGAGTGTATCTGTGGGAGGGAGGGTAGAACCTCCTCCTTTTGCTAGCCAAAGGCTGAGTTGTCACACTCTGCAAACACCAAGACTACTTTGAGTTGGCCTATCCATCTGCATTGAAGTAGATCAGAAATAGCTCACCTCAGAGAGCAGTTACCTTCTTAAACCACTGTTACCTGCAATTGCCTGACAGTACTTTCTTAACAACGCTGTTGCCCTAAGAATATCTCCATTCCAGCTTCACATTATTAATGTGAAAGCCTCAGGGATTCATGTCCTCAATAACAATTAACCAAATCTTAACATCTAGTAAGCGAAAAAAATTTCCTATATGTGAAAGTAGTGTACCAAAAATCCCTAACAAAAAAAACCTGGTTTAATGACTATAAAAAGCTTGGTTTTGAATGAGTTTAAAATGTTTCTTTTGTATTTATAGGTCATGGTCTTGTCATGCACAAGCAGTTCTCAAGATAATAAACTACAAGGATGATGAAAAATCATTCAGTCGTCGTATTAGTCACTTGTTTTTTCATAAGGAAAATGACTGGGGCTTTTCCAACTTCATGGCCTGGAGTGTAAGTAATTGAACATGTATTAATCTATTACTAGATAAGGAGCAGCGTTGAACTTGCACTCCTGAATACTGATATACCTATAGAAAAGGTTTTTTCCCCCAAACTATTATTTTTTCTCTCATTGCTGTAGATTCTTTTTCAATTTCTTATAAATTCCTGTACTTAATTATTGTAGATTGCTATTACTTATGTTGTGATTTAAATATTCCCTCATTAATATTTTCTGCATATCTGAATGCTTGTTTTTTTGCTTTCACTGTGTAATAGTCAATGTCATTCTGAAGCAGAGCCTTTGATTGCCAACTCTTATTATCCACAGAAAATTGAAATGGTACTGCAAAATTTTAAAAGCCAGGAACAAGTTTCCTGTATGGAGACATGAAAAAAGAATATTAAGCTGAAAAACAGCTTTGTTGGTGTCCTTCATTTTTTCTTTTTCAGTTTATTATTATTGGTAGCTCAGGCTTGGAAATTAGAAAGTGATGTCTAACTGGATGCTTTACTACAGTCATGTTGCAAACTGGAGTTCTCATGGTTGTGTGTCATTCCTATTTTACAGGAAGTTACTGATCCTGAAAAAGGCTTTATAGAAGAGGACAAAGTTACTTTTGAAGTCTATGTTCAAGCAGATGCTCCGCATGGAGTTGCGTAAGTATCTTTGTTTAAAAGTAAAATTCTTAAGTCTAATATTTTTGTTGCTTGAGATTGTTCAAGTATTGTGTGTTATTAACATTAGTAGCTCTCATTAGACATTCTCACGTTGTCACCTTTAATTGATGAATTCTCACATGGCAATATTTTTCATTAGTCACATACAGATTTTTCTATAGGTTAAATTTCCATTTGCATTAATCAGCATAATGTTGTGGAACTTCAACTTCTGTATGAATTGATTTGTGATTTAACACGTCTGCAAATCTAGCCTCAACATTTCTGGTCTTACAGCTGATGAGGGTTTCAGACACAGTCAGGTGGCTCTATCTAGCTTGCCTTGGCTTACAGTTGTTTTAAAACTGCCTCTTCTGAGTCATTCTACTTCATGTCACTTGTAAACAAAGTGGTTGTACTGAAATGCCGACTTGCCCTTAAAAGTACAGCTCTGGGTTCCAGTACGCTTTCATAATACATGTTTTTTTCTGCCGTATAGAACATCTTTAAAAAGAAAACTTAACAAAAATCATGAAGCGCTTAATTACAAAGACTGTTGTTACTGGCAGGCAATAGTGAAGTGTAGTTTATTTGAACCTTAAGTAACAATGAAGAGTGGCTGATATCTACCAGCAGCGCTACCTTAGAACAAATACTTTTTATTATGGTTAATACAGAACTATCTTGTTTTTATCCACTAACTATTTTCTAGGTGGGATTCAAAGAAGCACACAGGATATGTTGGCTTAAAGAACCAGGGAGCAACTTGTTACATGAACAGTTTGTTACAGACTTTATTTTTCACAAATCAGCTACGAAAGGTAATTAATATGTGAAAGAAAATGAGGTTGCTAATTGAAATATCCAGTATGTTATATTTATAAATGCTTCAAAACAGAGCTGTATGTTCCTTTTGCCTCCATCCTTTTAGAGAAGTCGTGACTTATGTGGTGATGGACATCTTACTTGAGGCTGAGTGCAGGAAGCTTCTTTTTATAGTATGTTGAACATAAGCTTTTGGGTTTTTGTGAAAGCAGATAGAGTACCTGGTGAAGACCTGAGCTTAAGGGGTGTTTCTTAGACTGTACTATGTGTTAATGTTGCTGTGAATTGTTGGGAGGGTGGGGGGAGAGGAGGATGACTTTACATCTTGCAGATGAGAGATGGAAGTAATTTCCCTTTCTTGGAATAGTTGAAATAGAGAAGTCAATTATGACTTCTCAGCCCATAAACAATGTCAAAAGATAAACACGTACAAGCTTTGTAGTTCATTTGTTCTGTCTTTTAATTTATATTATGCAGCTGAATTTTCTGTTATTATGGTTAGCATCTTTGTAGTGATGGAAAATGTTATAATTTCAGTATTTTAAACAACTTAATTTTATATGTGCTTCATTCATGTGTTTTTTTATTTACTGTAGATGCTATTTCTTTGCTGGAAGGAAGAACTGCTTTAAATATCAGCTTAATAAATATCTCATCCAAACCCAGGATGAAACATATTAGATAATGTATCATTTTAAAATAGTGCAGTAGCCTTAATGGGATCAAAACATAAATGATGACTTGATATTGGAGGTGGCTATCTGGAAGAGGGAATATACTTGGAAAAAAATGTAACTCGGCACGATTTAGTTTATTGGAGTGTCCTATTGATCCTAATTCATCCTTTTGAGCATTCCTGTGCTTATTGTATCTCTCTTAGTGAAAATGAACTGTTCTGACTTACGCTTTCTCTTGTGTATACTAGTTGTTATATTTCCATTAAGCTTTCTTTTCTCCAAAATTTCCCTTTTTAATGCACCTACTTTCCCCTGTCTTAGATTTTCCACCATCTTATCATTATTTATATCACTGTGGCCTTGTAAGTGTCCCAGTTGGGATTTCTTTTTTCTCTTTTGCAATGTGCCGCTTACTCTGAAGCGTTGCAAAAAATAGCACATCAAACTCCAGTAGACTGTAACTGAGATCTTACCAATGCCATGTACAAGAAATAAATACTTGGCTTGTTTTACATGATCCACCTGTTTCTTTTTTACAGGAGGTATAATTTACTCATTTGGTTTATCATTCATTATAATGCCTGTTCTTTTTGCTCAGCACTCATAATGTTTGTGCATTTTATGTTTTTGGACAACTTCACTTTGCTCTTGAAAGAAAAATGTGTTTTTATAATAGCTACATCTAATCCAATTGAGTAGTTCCTTTCAAGACTGTCTTGTAGTCAGTAAATCAATATGTACCATGAAGTAATCTTGTTCTGTGAAGAAGAAATTCTTTTTGTGATACAGATTTGTTTCAACTGAACTAATCTTTTCAGGCATTCCCCTACACTTCTCCCCCAGCCCTCAAATAAATATCAGCTTTTAGGGAGTGTTAATATCTGCATAGTGTCCGTATGAGGAAGCTTGATTTACTAGCTGGTAACTGCAGCTTCTTTTATAGAAATGTTATTGGACATCAGCTGAAATGCCCAATTCTTTGCTCATTCTTCGGGTTTTCAGTGCTCCTACAAACAGAACAGACTACAGTGGTAGTTTTAGACAGTTTTAATACTCATTTGCCATTATTGCAGATAAGAAGTAATCGGTAGTTGTCTTGTCTGAAAAAAAAAAAGAATTTCTACAACATTTTTGTTTTCACTTTGAGCAAACTTGTTCCTCTTAAAACCAAGTAAAATAAAATGTGTAGCATTCTCAGTTTGCTTATCACCAGTTTCATTATTTCTGTTAATCCTCCTTACGTAGAAGAAATAATGATTTCTATTGCTGTTATTTAGAGCTTTGTTAACAGAGAAGTTGCTGTCAGGAGTAGAGCTGGGAAGGCAATGAAAAATAGCAAAGGCAAGCACGTACCTATGGAAAGTCAGACTCTGGGGAAGCGTGGGTGAGGATTGATGGAGAGGTCCTTTCTTCTTTGCTCTGTTTCCAGACAACAGATGGGAGGTTCTTGGGTGTTTGAAATGAGACCTCCCTTTATTAGCAACAAGGTGGCTTCAGTGGTGGGGGATAAGGCAAAGGAACTTCTCTTCAGAGCATATCTTTATTAATCTGTGACTGGTAAACACATGCTTAAATATAGTCCACCTAGGCGAGGGACAGTGGTAACTTATCAAATGGGTGCAGGTTTGATCTTGGACTGTGTTGCACCAGTCTTCCGATGTCTGTCATTAGCACCTCCAGCCAGTCAGTACTTGTGGCTGCATCCAGTCCATTTTAAAACTCTTTGCTGGTTCCCTTGAAAAATTCCCTACAATTCATGAGAACATTGCAGAATGTTTATATAAAATCATAAATACTGGTCCAGTACATTTCTCCCTGATCTGACTCTCCTCAAGTTATCCAATATATTTTACCTTACCTTGGAATTTCATACACAGTGTTTTCTTCTCCTCTTCAAGTAATTGTCTTAACTTTGAGCAGTGTGTTCATGCTTATCTGTAGCATTCTTTTACCATGTAAATATCTAAAATTTTTCTCATATCTCTGTGTCTGTTGCTTACAGCCATTGCTTATGCATGTCCTTGTCACTCTTTTGTGTTCATTTCCTGAGGGAACTTCTCAGATGTTAAATTAGAGATTCTGCTGTTTTCAAATGGATCAAAGTGCCTCACTTCTTGATCTTGAGGTCAAGCTTTCAGAGTTTGGGAGCATAAGGCATCAAAATAAAGGTTTGTAGGGGGTTGTGTTTGAAAAATGGTTTGGTTTAGCTTGGAGAAACACTTAAGCTTTGAGAAATGGGCTTTGATACTACTTATATAGACAAACAGAATGAAGAACCAAAGAAAGGCTATGTGTTAAATGTTTAGTTTGTAGTAACACATTTAGAATTTCAGAAGAAATAAAACTGGTGATTTTATTCAATGGCAGCTGGAATGTAGCAATTATAAATAAATGATAAATGATTATTTTAATATTACTTGAGAGATACAGGAAAGGAATTAATTGTCCAGATGGTATATGAGGACACCAAATAGGAACTAAATGCAAAGGATCTGATTTTGATTAATTATCAAGGTATTATGAATTCCCATTTATACCTTTTTGATGGAAGAGTCAACCACTAGATTGACTTGTAGCCTGCCTGCAGTATCATCTTGGTTTGTTATGAGGAATATTTAGCATTTTAATATTTATTTTATGAAAATATATCAGCACTGGCTATATTTGAATTTTTTCATTACTTGATTTTCATATCTTATTTCTATTTCTTTAACCATAGCAAGTAACTTACTATATATTTGTTTTTTAAAAAGCATTTATAAGATGTTAAAAACAATGAATAGAGCCTGATAATAGAGATTTGGAAGATTTGAGACTTGGTCATTCAACTATTTCCTGTTTCTACTTTTAGCTAGTGAAGACCAGCTCATTAAAGGGTTCATAAACCAGGGGCAGGGAGAGGTTAACTCTGCAGGATGCTTACTTGTTTTTGAAGTTCATATTTTAAAGCAAAAAATAAAATTTGCTTGTAAAATCAAAGGTATAATTTTAGCTATTCATATTTGAATTGGAGTTTGCCCAGATCAGCATGGTTAACTGTAACTCTGCGTTTGCATAATAAAAATAAAGAAGCAATTGAAATGAATTTTCTTTATTCGCTTATTAGATTTTTTTTTTTAATTTTATGTTCTGATCTTAGGGAGGGAATTTTCGTAGTCAGGGTGGTCCAGCTTTACAGCAGGATGTGTGGAGAGGTGGTGGGATCTCCATTCCTGGAGATGCTCAGAACTCAACTGGATATGACCCTGAGCAACTGGACTCAGCTTTGAACTTGGCATCTCCATGAGAAAGAACATGAGTTCAGAACCTACAGAGTTCTCTTCCACACTATATCACTATAAACTTTAAACTGTTAAAGCAGTTCTTAGCTCATTAGAAAAGTTGCTGGTGCAAGTACATGAGAAAATACTATTTTTGGTTCTCTTAATTTTTCCAGGCTAGCCAGGCAGTTAGCCTGATGGATTAGCAAAAATATGGCATGAAGGATTATTGAGTTTCAACAGTTACAGCTTGTTGCTGATGATAAAATTGAAGATGCTGTTTTCTTCAATTTATGAAATTTTAAAAAGCAGTTTAAGCAAATTTCAAAATTAAAGCAGAGCGAAGGAAGACCTTTGTTGCTATTAGGGTGGGTCTGTGCTGTTCTTAAAATTACCCCAACGAAGTAAGAGTTCTGTTGGCTGTCCTTCAACAAAAAGTTGATGATAAATTTCAGCTAATTTCTATTCATGTTTTCCCTTTCATATGCACAAGTACTACTATTAACAGTGTAGCTTGCAACTAAGTAGAAACATAAAATTTAGAGTCTGTTACTAGTGTTCAGTCATGATTCTCCTTTAGATCATCTCTGTTTCCTGTTAAGTTTTGGAAATTAAACTTAAAATTTAAAAGATAAAGTCACGTGAACTATCATATTGCTTTACAGTTGCATAATTAACCAGTGTTTTTCTGTCTGAATATAAGGAATTTGCTTTCTTTATGAAACTGTTTGATATTTCAGTAAAATAATTTCTTTTATTTCATCTTATTACTGTAGCTATTCTGCTGATAGTTTCTTATTAGGTTATTCTTCTGAGTATTTATGTTGCTGTACTTTTGAAAAATTTTGTGGATACTCAGAATTGGATTAGGAAACTGGCCTGCCAACTTCTTAACACATTTTTTGGCCTTTTTTCTTTCTTCCTTTCTTTTTTGTCATTCCCTTGTGGTTTTTTTGTATCAGCTTTGTCTTTATCTAATGTCTGTCTCATCTGGTTCCCATCACCTCTGCACTGAGCTTTCGTATAACAATGAATTTGTTTCCTCAACAATTCAGCTACATACTGGAAGTACTAACCTTGCTCTGTATATAGGGAATTGAAGGATATGTTAGAGGTGCTGGACACCTCTGAAATCTAGGCTGGTGCAGAAACTGAGTGAGAACTACTGACATCCAGTTCAGCACTTCACTCACAGAAATGTATCATTCCCTGTTGTTTCAGAGGCAAAAATTTAGGTGGCAATTTTTCTGTTTCTTAACAGGTTATTTTCTTATATGTTGCTTAATATTGGAGTCTTTATTTTTTCATGTGTTGCTACCTAATCTCCTTCCAGAGTTGACTATGATATTTTCTTTTTACATTCATGCTTTCTAAATGAGCATCTCCCTGTAAATACCTTTTCTTTGCTGTTGCTTTTCCCTGGATATATTGGTGTACACTTTTTAAAAAGTAAATCTCATTTCAGTGCCTATTGAACTCTTCTAATCCCTGTTTGATCTATTTGTGTAATTTCTTTGTTCTCAATCCTTCCCAGATCAGTATAATCAGTGAATTGAATTGTTAAGCTGTTTATTTGCTGGACAGCGATGATGTTAAGTAGGAGTGAATTATCAGGGAATCTCAAAGCTTCCTCTGACATACTTCTCCATGTGGACCGTTTCTGGTTTTGTTCACTTGTTGCCTTTTATGGATTCATGTGGTTGTTTTTTTGTTGGTTTTGGTTTGGGGTTTTTGGGGGGGGGTGTTTTTTGTTGTTGTTTTGGGGTTTTTTGGGGGGGTGGGGGGTGGGTTTTTTTGTTGTTGTTGGGTTTTTTTTGTGGGGGTCGTGGTTGTTATTTTTCCACTATAGGTGACAATATTGACAGGTAGCCAAGCTACAGCACAAAACTGAAGTTATTTTCAAAAGCCACTAGTATTGATTAATATATCTGGTCCTGCTGTGATGATTGTGTAGACATACCAGGCGTGATAAGTTGTTTGAAGGTGTTAAATGCTTTAGTGCATTTACTTTTCTAGGGTGGAATACGGAAACTGTTTAGGTAAAATAACCACGAATGGAATCTGTTGTTCACATCTTTCTAACCACTGTACTCTAAGAAGAGTCATTCCAGACAATGAATGTTTTTACACTATGGTATGAGATTTTTTTTCAGACTCTTTTGGAGTGATGATTAAATGGAGTTATATGAAGGAAGTCACTGAAGAGGAAAGAATGCGTTAAACAATATGAGCAATAAACTTTTCCTTAGATACTAATTGAACTAAATGCTTTTTCAGGCTGTGTACATGATGCCCACAGAAGGAGATGATTCATCCAAAAGTGTTCCTTTAGCATTGCAAAGAGTGTTTTATGAGCTACAACATAGTGACAAACCAGTTGGAACTAAAAAGTTAACAAAATCTTTTGGGTAAGTTTCAGAAATTTGGACTATTTATTGGGCTATTACAGGCTTCATAAAGCTTTTGTTTAAAAAGGTTTTATTTAAATCGGGCTATTTTTAGAGAGGTACAGAGAAGTGTTAATATAGTATTATGTTAACTGCTAACTTTTCTCAGTTTACTTGGATAGGTTTTTATTTATAGTCAGTACTAAAGGCAGCTGATCTAAAAGTCACATTTTTGGGGGGAGGGCAGTGGTACATGGTCAGACACAGATGTTAGTAGTAGGGTTATAATTTACCTGTTACCTTAAAATTGTGTGATGCATTTGACTTGAGTAAAATTCAGGACAAAATACGTTGTCGAAACATTGCAGTTCATGTATTGCTAATGTCTTTTTTAAAATTTAGATCTGTTTTAAATTTAGAGAAATAGCAGTAATTTGCATTTCCATATTGTTAGTTCTGCTTTGATGACTGTTGTAACATTTTCTTATGACATACCAAAGATGCACGTATTTTTGCCTATGCACAATTTAGAAGCATTTAATGCTGTATTCTGTTTCACGATTTAAAGCTTAAGAGGAGTATCTGTTGCATGAAGTAGAGGTGTCAGAGCACACACACAAAGTAACTCTTTGCATTTTCCGCATTCTAGCACCCTCTTTTCCTTCATAAAACATCTACAAAAAGGCTTGCTTTTCATTTCCATTTTTGCCCAGTATCCAGTTCACTGTCTGGTATTTTTACCAGTCTAGTGGTATTTCTTGTGAGATGGTGTTACAGGCTGTAATTTTAAATCTAGCCATAGAATTATACAATATAGCTGCTTTGAGGGTGGTTGGGTTGTTTGGTTTGGGGGTTTTTTTTGGGGGGGGGGGGGTGTCTCCACACTAGCTTGATGTTTCAGTTGAGCATAAGTTAGGACAGAAGATTAAGACTAGTATAACCTTCACAAGCCTTCTCTTTGCGTGTCATGTAAGCATGGAGTAGGTTTTTATCAAAAACTGCTCTAAAAGATTGTATTTCTCATTACTTTGTCACACTGTATTTGTAGACTAGTCTTTTGTAGTAATATTGACAAGCATTTTTTAATTTAAAAACAGGTTAGGAAGTTTGTATCGTCTTTTTCACATAGCTGTACTAGTGTCCATCGCGCATCTTCCGCTAAAGCTTGTAGTAGTGCTCTGTCCTGACAAGACTCTTTGTAACCTTGCATCTTCGTAACCTTTCCTTTTCACTTTCTGGGGGAATTTGAAAGTTAAATGGGTAACCTCAGAGTTGTATGTTTGTCTGGTCATACCCTCTTCCTACTAGCATGCTGTATATTTAGTTTATTAGTGCTCCTGCTGTCCTGTTACACTGGAAAGACTTACTGGTATTGTAAATATTTCATC
Organism: Haliaeetus albicilla; assembly: GCF_947461875.1. Lineage (NCBI taxonomy): Eukaryota > Metazoa > Chordata > Aves > Accipitriformes > Accipitridae > Haliaeetus > Haliaeetus albicilla. The sequence continues at coordinate 12,686,600 of NC_091504.1, read as the reverse complement.
TTGAGTTAAGATCCCAACTGTGTCATCTCTAGTAGCATGAAGAGACCTTTCCCGAGGGGGTTGCAGATGCTTAAGTTTGCATCTGAGAGCAAGGTTTTAGAAATATGTTCATGCCTGCCTTCATTCTTGGGAAGAAATTTTTGAATGTGTTTGAAGATTTGGTCTTCCCCCGGCCATTAAATCAGAGAGGGGTTTCTGACCTTGTGAGACCTACCTATATGCTGTGTAGAGTATAACTTTTTACCAGGTATTGTGAGTTTCTAAGTTTGGCTTCTTTCAATAGAAAGTGATGCCATTGTCTGAAGGAGCCCTTTTTTACCCTAATATTAGTATGTAACCTTTTCCTTTGATTTTGTCCTTTAAGCTGGCTAGTGTTTAAAGCCTAGGGAGTCAGAAGGTTATTTTTCCATTCTTAATTATCCAATAGGTCACTTCATTCAGCTTGTTTAAGTGTGGACACCACCCCACCCCACCCCCGGTTGTTTTGGCACACTTTTGGGAGTAGCATGCTGCTGTGTGACAGTGAGTCACTGAGAAGAGAGTGGGAGGGGAAGATAAAGTTACTATTGCTCCTGATCACCCCTGTGCATGTGGCTTCAAGGGCCGGGGTTGAACTTCATGCTGAAGCTAGAGCCTACAGTAAACAGCTTATTTCATATGGTTAGGAGTGATGACTGTTGCAAAAAGAGTTGTCAGAGACTTAAAAAGCATTCTTGAGTTTCAGTTAAAGAGTTCATAGGAGAAAGTATTTCATGCTGAAACTAAAACCACTTTGTGCTTTTTTTATTTAAGGCAGTAGTTCTGAATACCCTTGCTGCAGTGTGCCGTGTTGGCTACGAGGCATTTAGAGACTGTTGCTCTCACCCTTCCTTTCACATGAGTGTGTTTGCGCATGGACAGTTCAGGAAGCTGGTCGCCTCCTTGGAGTTAGTGTGCGTCCAGGATTAACTGTTTAGATGAGCACAAAGGAGCCAGTATTTCCTATGAATCCATTTACTTCCTTTCATGTGCTGAAATAATCCCTGAACGCTACTTGACTGCACCTGAAGGGCCCTCAGAAGAGAGGCAGCTAGAAGTGTGCCGCGGAAACTTTTCTGACAGCATTGAATTGCTCCCAGGCCTTTTCTTAAGAGTTTTTTGACGTGAACTGAGACTAGGTTGTAGACTGGAAGAATTCTGCTGCTAGCAACAGCCTGGCCCTGGCCTCCTTGGCTGGCTTGGGCTGCCTTCCCAGTCCCCGTCCCCAGATCCACAGAGAAGGCAGGTGGGCCCAGAACAGCTGCCAAAATGTCCCACAAGTCCACTGCCCCTTCTTCCTGCCAAGTAAATGCTACACAACTAAAAAAAACCCTGTGCATCAGCCAGTACTAAATCTCAGGGTCTTTACATCTTGCTATGTATTAAATTCTTGATCTGCAAAGAAATCACAAAAATGTCTTTTGAACTGTAACTTTTCTTCATAGTATAGTAAATTTGTATTAATTTGCCTTACAAAGGTGGGAGACTTTAGACAGCTTCATGCAACATGATGTCCAGGAATTATGTCGAGTGGTATGTTTTTACTATTTCTTACTGATCTGTGACACATAATGTTGTCTCTTGATATTGTGTATATATAATATAATTTAGTAACAATCCTAGTTATACTGGCACAGATTAATTTAAATTAGGTCTCTAAGACACAGAGTATTTGCCTTGGTTTATTTCTCTTTTTTAAGAATGGGATTGATTGTGACCTTTTGTGGGTGAGGAATTTGTAAAGGATAGGGAAGGCTGAAAATAAATGGAACATATGCTAATGGTCCTTATATAGTCATGGAGAGAAATGCAGTTTTGAAGATGCAAACGCATCGTTACATTTGTGAGGTTTTTCCAGACTCAAAAGCATGTAGCTGGAGTAGTTTTCTGGGGGAAGTGCAGTTTTTAGGGGGAAGAGGAGGATTTAAAGGACTAGAAAGGACACGCCAGTATGAATAGACTAACATTTCATTTTTATGCAAGCGACCTGGACTTTAATCAGTGAAGTAGTCATCTGTGTGTGATGAATAAATTAAAACCCTACAGTTTTATCCTATGTAAAAACTTAATTTTTCTTTCAGCTGCTTGATAATGTGGAAAACAAAATGAAAGGCACATGCGTAGAAGGAACTATTCCTAAATTGTTCAGAGGGAAGATGGTGGTATGTATTTAATTTTTTTTTTTTAAATAATTTAAATTAACTCTGTTACTTGTATACATTGAAATTCTGTGGTTTTTGGTTTTTGTTTACAGTCTTATATCCAATGCAAACACGTAGACTATCGATCTGAACGAATAGAAGATTATTATGACATCCAGCTAAGTATAAAGGGAAAGAAAAATAGTAAGTGATACATTGTGATATGCCCCAGTCAAATACTTCAGCATGTTGGACATCGTTAGTGCCTGTTGAATTCCAATGGGTCTGTTGGTGCTCAGCGCTTTGAAATATCCTTGCTTTAAGGCACCTAATTGAAAACATTTTCTGCAGAAAATGTTTTCGCTTACATTACCTTCTTTTCCTTCACCAATTTCCCTTCCCTGCTCCTTCCTCCCCAATTCTCTCACTGCTATCTTTTCATAGAACCGTGAATTTTAGGAGTTTTCCTGGTGTCATAAAAATGCATACTATGCCATGGTGATAACAGTAGTGTTGTCACAGTACATTATAATTTATATATGAAGATGAACTTGGAGGAAATAGATTCTTATTTAGACCTGACCATGGTAATAAGCAAATAAAAAGAGTGAACTAATTGGAGCAGCATATCAGTGGTCCCTTATCATCACTTTACCCAGTACTTGGCATACAAGACATGAAAAAGGACATGTAAGAGTCCAGCAAACAGAATAATCTAGCTTGATACTTAATAGTTGCAAAGTGAGAATAGGAGATTTGGCAGACAATTCTAACAATGTGATTTCAAAATCTGTTGTTATTCTTAGGTATGCCCCTACAATTTGGTGCATTTCTTGACATTCTTAAGCAATATACAACTTTTTTTTTTTTTCTTCTTATAGACAGACAGAAATATTCAAACAGAAACACTCATGTCTTAATATGTTATTTGATTAATACAATGTTAAGCCCCCAGGCTAGAGTAAACTTACATTTTTTTTCCTCCTTCCCTACAATTCCCCAATCTTCTTTCATTTAGTTTTTGAGTCCTTCATTGACTACGTTGCAGTGGAACAGTTGGATGGTGATAACAAGTACGATGCAGGAGAACATGGATTGCAGGTATTTTTCTTTTTTAAATCTCGTTTTAAATTTTATTTCTATGTCCTTGTCCTTCCATACAAAGCTATGGTAGCCAAAAAACGTTGCAAAACCCATTCTAGGTTGTATCAACTGATTTGGGTGACTTTTTTCCTTAGACAAACTTTTACACAGCTCTTAATTGCTGTTATGTTTCTTAAAATGGAGCTTGGTTTTTAAAACCATCTAATTAGCAGTGAGTTTTACTTTTATACCTTTAAGTGTTTTAGTGACTAGAATGTTTAACTTCTCTACTAATCTCACGACTGAGAAGTTCTTCCTTTGACAGTAGTCTGTTCTTGTACATGTCTAGTAAAAAAGCAGCATAGCTCTAAAATTAAGTTTAGAGAGGTCATTTTTGTATCATCAACAAGAACGCCAAATGAACCTGTGGAATTTTAAACATTTATGTGTGTGCATGTGTTTCTGAGCTTTTCAGCTGCAGTTACTGTAGGAAGCTGAAATAATTTATAAAAAATTTTGTTTTTGTAAAGCTTACTTCTGCAGCCTCTAGTAATGTCAGTAATGTTCTACATATTCTTTAGCTGTTTTTAGGAAGGTACAGCATGGTAGCCAAATATTTGTTGGCTGGATGCAATGAACATGAAAATTGATCAAAAATGAGTTCTTGCTTCTGTATTCTCTTTTAATTTTATTTATGCAGGTAACTTGCTCTTAATGCAGTGAGGTGTTTACATGTGCTTGTATGAATGGCCTAAATTTAAATGAACTGAGTACTAATAAGTGTTACTGGAGTAGCTCATGGGAAAGTTGGTGCAGTGTTAAGTTAACCACGATTCAATTTTTGAACCATTCTTTGGTGCACGTTGTGTTGTCAAGCCTATAAAATGAAAGTCCATAGGAAGAGTGTCTGCAGCAAACAAGCATGTTGAGTTACTAAAAATCTTGCCATTTCAACCCTCTTTTTTTTTCAAAATTTCTAGGAGGCAGAGAAAGGTGTGAAGTTCCTAACATTGCCACCAGTATTACACCTACAGCTCATGAGATTTATGTATGATCCTCAGACTGACCAAAACATCAAGATAAATGACAGGTAAGTTTTGTTGGTTGGTTTTTTTTTTTCATTGTAGAATTTGGACCTGTGAATGTATTTTGTCAAAAATAGTTTGCCAAAAGCCTATTTTTGATTCAACCCCAAGGGGAAGGTTTGTGCAGTCACACACGTGTTGGAGGTCCCCGAAAGGTGCACTGATTGAATGTTAAGGTTCTGAATGACAAATTGAATACTTAGTCATTTGTAGCTGTTGTTTTGAATATGAAACAAGTGAATGCATCTTTTAACACTTTGTGGAACATTCTTTGTGCCACGTGTGGAAAGTTGGTACATTCCCATAGACTGCCACAGGAGTAAGTAGGATGAATAAGTAGTCCTCTGCTTTCCCTCCATCTATTTCCATGCCCACTCACTGTAAGAAGAGGCTGATAATTTCTCAAGGAGGTATGTTGTTGGTTGTAAACTAAACCTGTATTGCAACAATTTGAGTCTCACCAAGAAGGTGAGGCTGCAGCAGCTGAAAGACATTTCAAAATAATGTTCCCGTCCAGTGGTACCTGTGCTAGAAAAGCTGCCTTTGTGTACTAGAAAATAACAGGTTTTGAGCTTTTCCCTTGACACAGTGAATCCAAACCAGCACTATTTCAGTTAAAGTGCTCTTACCCTTGTTACTGAGTGCGTACTTTCTCAGAGCTGTTTATGAAGATTATTTTTATTCCATATTAAAACAGTATAAAATCTGCCACTGTATGCAGTATATTCTGGATAGAAATGACATTGTAACAGTAATTTGTTGAATTTTTGTAACTTGCTTGAGTAAGCACTGATGTCTTGCATAATAGCATGTGTCTGTCTTAATTACAAATACAACTGTCTTAATTCTTTTCAAAACTAGGTTTGAGTTTCCTGAACAGTTGCCACTAGATGAATTTTTACAAAAAACAGATCCTAAAGATCCTGCGAATTACATTCTTCATGCAGTTCTAGTACACAGTGGAGATAACCATGGCGGACATTACGTTGTTTACCTAAATCCAAAGGGGGATGGCAAAGTGAGTATTGCAAAGCACCTAAACATATTTGTGTTTTGCAAATATATACTTGCACTTTTCATAATGGGCAAATCTTTGTCATTTTTCTTGCCTAATAGAAGAACTTGCTGGCACACTTACTTCATCACACAAGGATTTGACTTCTCCGTGTAGTTCTTAGCTTGATATTCTTTCATTTGACACCGATTCCAATGTATTTGGGAGACTTACTTTGTATTTACAAAAAGAAAAACCAGCAGCCCTCGCATCTAGTTTTTGCTCTTTAGGGAGGAGCCTGCATTTGGAGGCATTAAAGAATCACTTGCCTTCTAAAGAGGAGCAGCTTCATCTTTTCTATTGGCTTTTGGCAAAAGACTTTGAACTAAGGGAATCCCTTCAATTGTGTGTGCATATGTGTTGAAGTTCTACTGCAATCAGATTTTATCCAGCATTTCTTTTAGGCTGACTTTATGCTGAAGCAAATACAAACATTTCAAATGTTTCCGTGACTCAGAAGTTCAATATATCTTTGCATGTCCCACTGTTACAGGTTTAGGTGACTTGATTGGATCAGACGTTTATAGGTCAGGTGCCTCTTCCCTGGAGTTGACTGGTTTTGTGTGTACATGACTGTTCACAGTAAAAGTAGAAGTCAGATTTTGCTGTGAATTTGTTGCTATTTGTCTTTCATTCTTACTTGGCTTTATTGTTTTAGTTTAAAATTTGCTGTAAATTACTTTAAATGTACAAATAATTACTAGATATCTTGTGCATCACCGCTTTTTATTTTATTTTACAACAAATAAGGTCAATTTTCTGATTCATATCAAATAGATATTTGAGTAACGGTCTTAAGAAAAAGTTCTTTGAATAATTACCGGGCTTCTGATATTCATTGTAAAATGTTCAAATATTTCAATAAAGGTTTGGTATTTATGGCCTTCCTTAGGCTGAGTGCAAGTAGCAGGTAGCACAAATTATACCGAACTAGATTTTTTTTTTAAACTGATGCTGCTTGAAGAGCAATTTTAGTTACTTCAAAGAGCTGAAAGGCATGCCAGAAATAGGATTAATTTATCATTCAGGAATATGTTTTTGTGTGTAAAATTATATTTATATAAAATTTTCTCCCTAGTGGTGTAAATTTGATGACGATGTTGTATCAAGATGTACAAAGGAAGAAGCGATTGAACACAACTATGGAGGTCATGACGATGACTTATCTGTACGGCACTGTACGAATGCGTACATGTTGGTTTACATCAGGGAATCAAAATTAAGTATGTATACTCTGCATGTGTTACAAGTTAGATTTACATACAGGGATTTAGGGCTATATTTTACTTCTGAATTGTTGATGGTCTTCCTATACAAAGGGACTTTGTTAGTTAATAGTTGGAATTTATAGATTCCATGGGATCAACCAGCCTTTCTCTCACTTTTGTAAAGTATGTGCTAATCTAGTGTCGTCTTGTCCTAGTACAGTAAGGCAAGACTGTATCTGCAAAGTGCTTCAGCCTTGATTGTTTTATAGGATGGAAGAATTAGTGAACTAACTTCAGTGATGGAAACTAAATCCAATTTATTATGAATATGTAGGTATATGTATACTAAAACCAAAATTGAGTGTTGGCAATTTTTTTTTTTTAAATCCTGAAATGAATATTTAATTCAGAAGTCTATGATACACATTTCATGGAAATAGTGCGTTTTGGCTTGGGATAGGAAATGCTGCTTTTGCCAGAACATGATGATATCAAACCATGTTTTTAATTAAAAGATGAAAAAAGCCGGTTTTGACTTCAAATCAGCGGAAAGTCAAGTGTGTATAAAGAAAACCCTGTTTGATGTAAATCTTGAAATGACATCACAAAATCTGCTTTGTAGGTGAAGTTTTGCAGCCTGTCACGGACCATGATATTCCTCAACAACTTGTAGAAAGGCTACAAGAAGAGAAAAGGATAGAAGCTCAGAAGAGGAAGGAGAGGCAGGAAGCTCACCTCTATATGCAAGTGCAGGTCAGCTTTTGAAACAGATCAAGTTGCAACTGCCTTACCATTAAAATTCAGAGTGTTGAGCCACCCAAGACAACTCTTGATTTTCTTTTTTTTTTAAATTTGTGTTTGGAAGTAGTGGTTTGAAGTTAAATTATTATTTTAGTGCTTGTAAGTATATTTACATATGCAACGAATCCTAATGAAACAAACAGTACTGTATGTTATAGACTTTTCTGTTTTCTCTAGAAGTTACATGCTTGCAAGTAGAAATAGTAAGTTCAGGTGAAAGGAAAAGGACCAGGTTATTTTGAATGGCTGCCCTGCCACCGCACTTTCATCTCCTTCAGGAATTATTTTCTAAAATTAGAATGTATCTAGCCATAGGCTGCAAGCCTGGACTACTGCCAAATGAAGCTCATCAAGTAGAAGCAGAAGGGGAGAGTGCTTATATTTGCAATTATCTTTTCCAAAAAAGCCAGATGGACTAGATTGTTATGAATTGCCTTAAGGAACCCTGTTTATGGCTCTTTCCAGAGCCCATCTGGCACAAGAAAATAGAACCCGTTTTCCATTTGCCTCCCATGTTTCCTTGCATCTTCTTTCTGGTGCTCATAAGTAGAGATGTTGGTGAAGTTTAGCTTATTCTACACTGCATTTACACTAGAGCTGTTTTCAGTGGAGGGACTGGCAGAGTTGCACTGTTTGTCTTTCTGTTAACAAAGAATGCATGGGAGCTGTGGGAGATCACAGGAAACATTTTAGGCCAGCCTCCTTGTATTACACCACTAAAATAATTATGTAGCCTTTTTTTAAGTGCCAGGATTGTTAGAGCACATGTTTCCAAGATTGGGATCTAAGTGCAACTGGTTTTTAATTGTTTGGGATTTGTAAGAATTAGTGTATTTTAATTACTTACACTGACTTGACTATCAATCACCATTTTTTAATTTCATTATAATCTGTATACTTGCGAATTTTCTTCGTGAGAACGCGAATAGTGTTAGCAGTGTGCCGCTATCCAGAGAGCCAGTGTTGTTGCATAGTTAAGCATCATAAAAAGGTATTACGTTGTGCAGCTGAGTTAATACGAATAGTAACCTTTAAATGTGCCTTTTCAGATAGTGGCAGAGGATCAGTTCTGTGGTCACCAAGGCAATGATATGTATGATGAAGAAAAAGTGAAATACACTGTTTTCAAAGTACTAAAAAACTCCACTCTTACAGAATTTGTTCAAAATCTCTCTCAAACGATGGTAAGTTTTCTCTAGCTGAATGTCTGTATGTATTTATTGTATTACATTACGGTTGCTTCATAGTCTTTATCTTCTCCTGGTAATGGCAGCAGTCATAATTCAGACCTTTTAAAACAGAAGATCTATTTGGGCTTAATAAAAGTATCTTAGTCTTTTTTATGTTTGTTTCCTGTCACAATTTTTGTTTATTGTAGGGATTTCCCCAGGATCAAATCAGATTATGGCCAATGCAAGCTAGAAGTAATGGAACAAAAAGACCTGCAATGTTAGATAATGAAGCAGATGGCAATAAAACGGTAAATATTCGATAGAGGACATTATTTCTGTACATCACCCATGATTTTTAGTTCTCCTTAAGAATCTGTAAGTTTGGGACATCAGATTTTTCAAGGTTTTAATCTAACCTGTATCTGGTAAAGTTTGATACTTGAGAAGACTTGAGATTTAGTGGATTGATTTGGATAGGAGGGAGGAGTGTGGTGCACAATTTTATTTCCATGAAAAAAAGCATGATCATGATTTTTACGGTATATTTCAAACAGAAATGTCTTTTTGAGTCCTCCATTATTTGGGCAAAAACTCTTGATTTAATGAAATGTGTTGCTTAAAATGTAAAACATTGTGTCTGAATACCACAGAAGACAGTGACTGGTTTTACTGTCCTGTTACTTCTAAAGTGAAGTAATTTTCTTGCCATAATAAAGCAAGCTGTAGGTATATTTTTAAAATGAAACAGAAATAGGTCCATTTTAAATAAAAGCTATCATTTGTGCTTCATTAAAACTTTTTTGGTGTTTTTGTATCTGTCATTGTTTCTCTTAATAAACATCATAAACTTCCTGTCATTAATGCAACTAAAAAAACCCCAAAACCAAACCCATCATTCTCCCACTCATAGAATGTCGTAAAGTTCTTGTATCTGATGAAAATGCAGGTATCAGGTTATATTATATTCTCCAGAGACTTTTTTTCTTCTTCCACATCTTTCTACATAGATGATTGAGCTCAGTGACAATGAAAATCCATGGACAATATTTTTGGAAACAGTAGATCCAGAGATGGCTGCTACTGGAGCAACATTACCCAAGTTTGATAAAGATCGTAAGCATATATGCTAAAAATTGAGTAAATAAAAAATACTTTATTTTGGGTATATTTCAGAAAACATTGTGCGCTCCTTTTTTCAATGATGACACTGATGTACCCATTAAACGACAGTGCTGAATTTAGTTTCTTCTCATGCAGTTTTTCTCCTCATTTCTCTCCAAGTGTAAAACATTTCACATTTTTCATGTTTTTAGAATCACTGAACAAATTTATATATATACATACATATATATATAGTTGATCTATAAAAATGCACCATTTAAGAATATTTTAAGGGCATTAATAAAATTAATAAACCAAAGACACATCTTTGTTACTGTTTAAAGAAAAACGTCTAGGTGATCTCCCCCCTGCTGTCCCGATATACTCAAATAAGCCTTACTTAAAATTAAATCTTGTTTCTTAATTTGTAGACGATGTAATGTTGTTTCTGAAGATGTATGATCCGAAGACTCGAAGTTTGAATTATTGTGGACATATCTACACACCTATATCCTGTAAAATACGTGAGTTCTGAAATTCAGTTTCATTGTTATAATTGAAACTTTTAAAAGACAATAGATTGTATATCTTTTTTCTTTTAATATTAGTTTTATCACTGAAATAAAAGGCAGGCCACAGAAAGAAATTCTGATTTCTTCCAGCACCTGATAGTTTTCTTCCCCATGTTGTGTCAGTGAAACTTTCTGCAACGCTGAGAGTGTTGCCTTAATACACTGTTGGCTGTCAGTTAATTTTTTGTTACAGGTATGCTGTATTTGCCAGGTGTTGCTGAACATAAACAGCTGTTTCAGACTTGCTGTAAAGCTTTGTGATTTGACACTGCTCTCCAGTTTGTTTTTTTCTTTCTATTTCAAGGGGGTTTTTTGTGAAATGTATTTCTGCAGTAGCTTTTAAAATAACTCTTCTATAACTTTTCACTATGGTAGGATAAGAGCAGCTGCTCAGACTGAACTGGGCATAAGCCTTGGTTTTCATATGGGCCCATTTAAAGAATTTAGCAAATGTCCACTGAGTAAAAATATTTCAATTTGTCATTTTGAATGTCTCAATTTGTTGACTTATGTACATGCTTTCTAATTCTGTATTTTAGCTGTCTTAATTTCTTTTTTTTCTTTTAAAGAGATTAAAATTTTTCTCTGGGGAAGGTACAGTGTTACTTCATCCTCTGATCTTGGGTGGCTTTGCACATAATTTTGTTGTTGTTCAGATGAAGTGGAAGGAAACCTTAAAGTCTGTCACTGGGTTGAATGTCAGTAAGGGAAGCTTTAATCTGGAAGGCTCTCTTTCTTAGGCATTTAAAAACTATTTATCCAGGGTAGAAAAATAGGTTATTTCCTTTTTGCAGGAGGTCTCACTAGCAGTTAAAGTGCAACACATTTCACATTCCTTTCCTTTTCCAATAGGTGACTTGCTTCCAGTTATGTGTGAGAGAGCAGGATTTCCACAAGAAACTAACCTTATCCTCTATGAGGTTTGGATTGATAGAATTTTTGTAACATTTTTGTCTTTTACATGCTATAACTAGAGAAGAAGAATCTTTATTCAGTTAAGAAAAGGTTGCTCATAACAATTGTAATTTCTAAATCATAAGCACTCTGTAACCTGTAGCTTTGAAGTCTACAGTGCTGCAAGAGAGTAGCAGCAGATATTTAACTTCAAAACAGATTTAAAATTAAAGAGCTAAAGGTGTGAGGCTTTAAAAATAAAAAATCTCTATATGAAGTCCTACATAAGCAGCGTTGCTGTGCTAAATCTGTGCATATCCTCTGAGTTGCAGTGTTAGAGGAGCTAATGCTGCTAACATGATTGGTCATTGTATCTTCAGTGCCCCCCTTAGACAGCGGAGTTAAGAAAATGTTGCATGTTCTTCCTTCCTTCCCTAAGTTAGAAGTCAGCAAACAAAATACTTCAGTCTGCTAACATGTTTCCGCCCAAATACAGAAATAGTAAATCTTTAGAACTGCTGTGATTATTGAGTGATGAAGATGTAGATCTTGCCAAGGCAAAGTCCTTGCTATAGTAAGAACGAGGATTTTTTTTAATTGGTTTTTTTTTTATTGTTTGGTTGGCTTTTTTTAATTGCAATTTTTGTTAGTAGTTGTGCTGCTCTCTCTGGTGGTTCTAGGGGAGCACGCACACTTCTATCCTAAAAAGCAGAACTGTCAGGTACTCCTACTCTGTGCAAGTCAGGGTTGCAGTTTGATTCCGGTTTGTTTAGACAGGTCTTTTTATCCCAAGAGGTCAACCTACAGGTATAAATACGTAATACAGATATAGATATTTTATAATATATGCATTTTTAATGTTGGGTTTTTTTTTTTTTAAAAGACAAGTGAATTGCTCTACAAAAGTTCTGCACTTTTAAAATAAGTGAGCATAATCAGTGTTCTTCAAGCTTCCTGGAAGCTGCATCAGTAGAAAATTATTCTCTGAATTTTGGAACATTTTCAGTGCAAACAAGATAATGCTGAATGGTAAAATACTTTTGAAAATTAAGGTAACTTGAGTGAGACTGCAAAGGTAAAAATGAGCAGGCAGCTTTATCAATAGCAATTAGATGTATCTGGACCTTAGCTGAAATTACATTTAATTTGCATATATATGTCTTGATCCACTAGTTTCAGTTGAAAGAAGATTCAGGTTACCTTATCTGATTATGTCTTCACTATTGTGACCTTTATTTTTGTCTTTTGCTGATTCTGTGATCAACAATTTTTGTTCTTTATTGCAGGAAGTTAAACCCAATTTAACAGAAAGGATTCAAGACTATGATGTATCTCTTGATAAAGCTCTTGATGAACTCATGGATGGTGACATCATAGTGTTTCAGAAGTATGTATCTTAAGGGGCCAGCTTATCATTGCAATTAAATCACCTGGTTCACTTTGCAAATAGAACTTCCCTTAACTTAGCATTTCTAACAAGAGCAAAGTACAATTTTCCAACAGCAGACATGTTCTCATTTGTTTATTCAAAGGGGAAATGAAAAAAATATTGGTAGTATTTTAATTATCACATGCCACATTATTTAAGGAAAAGAAGGTTTCATCCTAGTTTAGCAAACTAATAACCTGAAATAGGTCTTAATATTACCAAAGAGTGTGGTTCAGCAATGCACGTGAGTTCTGCAGCTTTTTACTTGGAGCCACTGTAACTTAGACACTGAAGAGCCTACCAACATTTCAGATCTCGGGCTCAGTACCGTTACCACTGTACAAGGCTCTTGGCTTGGAGCTCCTTTCAGCCTAGAACTAAACTAAACTGCTTTCCCTTTTTTTCCTTTTACTCATGCTCACAGTAAGTTCCTTATTGGTCTACGGTGATGAGGTGCTCCCAATTTGCCTGAGCATATGCGACTCATAGGTGTACTGGTGCTTCAGCTGGAGTTTTCTCCAAGGCAGGAGAACTCCTGCATCTTGTATCCATTAAAGGGATCTTTCTTAAGCTTGTCAGGGCTATAAATCAGCATTTCTATGCTCTCACTCCTGATGGTCACACCCAACTGTGTTGCTCTGTTTCTCTCCATGGGCTGACAGTGGGTGGAAGCCAGCTAGTCTATCTTCAGCACTCTTACCCCAGATTATGTGAGATGAATGTATTTCTCATGTCATGCCTTGGAACTCGCATTCCCTGTTGACCCAGTTGGTGTTATGCACCTTTGGCTGGCTGCTGACTCCTGGGTAAGTGCACAGCTTGTACCCTGGTGCTATTTCTCCGCTGAGAAGATAGGGGTACCAGTCAGTAGTGACCCAAACCAGCGTCTGTGCCAACTGTTTTGCTTCTGTGGTTCAAGGATTGCTTTGTACATCTGGCCTCTGTGCAAAGCCGTTAATACAGGACTATATGGAAAGCTGTGGCAGCGTTAGTACAGACGCACAATAATGTGCCAGGGTGGGAGGGAGGGACGACTACTGGTAGAATGCTGCTGCGAAACGACTGGATTCAGAGTATTGCCAGATTGCCAAATGAGTGAGCACAGTGTGCGAGTGTGTTTGCCCTTGCACTGCACAGAAATACTCTGAGGTGTGGGTCACTACTGATTGTATTAGTTCTACTGTGTACAAGTGGTGGATCTTTAAAAGGTTTCTAAACCTTATTTCTGTATCTCTCAACTGTTGCTGACTTACTGTAGAACATGTTTTCAAAAGCCCTAACTGCTTGTATATGTAACAATGTGATATGTAATGGTATTATCATTTGTTTGCTCTTGTAGGGATGACCCAGAAAATGATAACAGTGAGCTACCAACAGCTAAAGAATACTTCCGAGACCTCTATCATCGTGTGGATGTCATTTTCTGTGATAAAACCATCCCCAATGACCCAGGCTTTGTTGTTACTTTATCCAATAGGATGAATTACTTTCAGGTATGTGTCCTGTTTGTTTCTCTGCTTTTGTTTCCTTGTTCTGAAAGTAACTGCTGTGCTAGTTCACAAGTGCGTTATACGTACTTTTAGAAAAGAGTAGATCTGTTCTTGCACACTTCTTGCATTGCGGTAATGAAAAATTTAAGGAAGCCACTAATGCGTGTGAGAAGAAAATACTCTAAAAAAACCCCAGTTTTATTAATAATGAGTTATTTGACAATAGGATTCTTGATATGCCATTCTGCTCAGTCAGGGAAATGATATTCTAATTAAATTATGCATTTGCTTTCTAAGTGACATGTAAAACTTGCTCAACTTATTTAGCTGTTAAAAGGAAAATACCTTGGGAATCTAGTGATACCCACTAGATGTGGTGTAATATCACCAACCATATTCATTTTGTAGACCAAACTTCATTGCTTTCTTCAAACAATGCTGTTTAGTGCTCAGTGGCACTAACAGATCAAACCTGTTGTGTTCATAAAGGGTAGCTGGGGGTGTCTAGAAGAGGAAAACTGGACCGTGAAACTTTAAAAAAAAAAAAAAAAAAAAAAAAAAAGGTTGGTGTGATCTATTAAGAGCCTGAGTAGTTTTGGCTCCCTACAGTTCTCCTGCAGTTGCTTTTGTCAGAAAACCCAGACAGTTTATTTTCTGTCACCAAAGGCAGGAACTTTGAGCACCTGCATACACAGGGGAAGTCATGGATGAATTTTGCTATCCTGTTCTCATTGTCTGTTTTTCAGCAACTCACCTTCTTTTATTTCATTTTTACTTGTAATGTAAGTTTTTATAGGGGCTGCTTTTTTTTGGTGAGGGAAAAATAGACAGGGATTCCCCATGCTTATAGTGAGGCAGTGACATGAAATATACTGATGGGAATAATGTGGTGATATTACCCAGCAAACTAACTTCCTTGGAGTAAATTAAAGAACAGTGGTAGTTTTCAAAGAGCAAGTCTTACTTATTTCTCCACTAATACTATAATGAAAAACAAAACAAACAAAACAAAAAACCCCAAACAAAAAACAAACAAAAAAGCAAACAAAAAAACCCCACCCCAAAACAAAACCAAACCAAAAGAGGAGTAGAGCTATTGTGGATTTTGTGGCCTTTTGGTGACAGTGATTTATTGTAATAAAAGAGACAGTCTCCTCTCTTTTTTTTTTTTTTCCCCTCACATAGCTTATTGTTTGTCAACTGTTCAGAAGCTAAAGATGCTAGTTTATTTTGCCTTAGAAGTAGACATAGTGCGTTTCTCAGAATTTCAGTAGCATAATGTTCTTGATGTGTAATGAATGACTGTATGGTTGTAAAGCAATGTCATAATTGTCTGAAATAATTCAGAACTTACAAAAAAAATTTATTTGCAGGTTGCAAAGACAGTTGCGCAAAGACTTAATACGGATCCAATGCTATTACAGTTTTTCAAGTCCCAAGGGTAAGATGAATATCCTTAGTGTTCTGTGTCTAAACTATTCTTTAAAATACTTAGCCCAAATACTTAGCCTAAGTATAGATAGGTAGCAGTTACTTGGTGGCTTTTTCCAGGTTGTTAACTAATTCTTTACCGGTAAAATGTTAGCATTCTGGCATGCACAGCAAGTTGCATAGACAGTTTTAAGTATTGCAACAGCTGGCTCTAGAGCCTCAAAGAATTGCACATTTTAGAAGAGTTCTAGTAAGTGTCATTGAAAAAAGATGCATTTTTAAAGGATCATTGTTTAAATTTCCAAAATCATTAATTCAAAGCCTTACTGTATGCAACAAATTATTAAGCTAATGCAGGTGCTGTTAAAGTGAATGCAGAGTTCTGGAATGGAGGAGAGTAGAAACAAGTGCACATAAAAGCAGGATTTTTGCTGATTTTTACAGGTTTAAATGCAGGAGTTGCTTCACTGATTTTCCCCCACCTCCCCCAAAGTCTGCAAATGAGGTTTAATGAAGATGACGATGATCTAACAAATTCACAGCTGCTAAAAGGGACATTTCTGGTTGAAGTGCTGTTCTCAGGCACAGTTGTGTAAAACTGGATTTGAATCTGTATAAAACTATAGCAGAAAACAGCATATTAGTTATATGTAGGAATAATGCACACAGACAAATTACACCATCTTTTTGTATTCATGTAAATGTAGGTTGCTCTTTATTAACCTGTAGGTATCTCCCTTCATCATCAATGAGACTGTCGTAATTTGAGTAGCTCTTTATAGTTTACAGTGCTGTGGTGACTCTGGAATTTGCTGTGTCATATGGCTCCACAAATTAACCTTTCACAATCCAAAGCATGTGCTGCTATACTAGTAGTTTCAGAGGAATATAGGTCTGCCACCCTGCAGCATTAAAGGTGAGCTTGTAAACATCCAAGAGAGTGAATGCGCTCAGTGAATGGTATTTCTGTCCCATACACTCACCTGTCTTTAAAAATCACTAAAGCACTGAATATAATGCCGCTTAGGCTGTGCTAGCAATTATGTAAAACTAGAAGCCAGGAATAAAAATGTACTTGGTACTTCGATTTACTGAGCGGTGATGGATTGTAAAGAGATACTTATGTTTTTCTTTTTCCTTCTGTAGTTATAGGGATGGCCCTGGTAATCCTCTTAGACATAATTATGAAGGTACTTTAAGAGATCTTCTGCAGTTCTTCAAGCCTAGGCAACCTAAAAAACTTTACTATCAACAGGTAAGAGTCTTTTTTTTTTATTGGTGCAAATTTAAAAAAAAATAATTCTGCCCCATACAAAGTGTGCCTAAAGTGTTTTTCTTTTCTTCCTTAAGCTCAAAATGAAAATAACTGATTTTGAAAACAGAAGAAGTTTTAAATGCATATGGCTAAATAGCCAGTTTAGGGAAGAGGTGAGTGAAGCTGGCTGTTACACACTTGCTATCATTTCTATGTCAAAGCTGGTATGGCTGTGATGATGGTTCACACTGTTGTCCCTCAATAACACAAAATTAGAACAAAGTTGTATCTTATGTAAAAACCCAGCCAATCAACAACAACAATAAAGCCCAAACGACCAAAAAATTAAAAGAATTGTTTCAGTTCTTACAAAAATTTTGAAGATAACATAGGTGTTCACTTTAGTAATTGTTATCTTTTAAAAATGAAATTTTGATGAAGAGAAGAATCCAGTGTATTCTGTGCTTTAATATGGTTGTTTACATTTTCAGGTTTTCTAACAATTTTTCTGTTTCAAATTCCATAGGAAATAACAGTATATCCAGATAAGCATGGGTGTGTGCGAGACCTGTTAGAAGAATGTAAAAAAGTTGTAGAACTCTCTGAAAAAGGTTCAGGGAAATTAAGGTAAAGCTGGAAGATTTTGATTTCTTTTATGTGACCATGTGAATTTTATGCAGAAAAGCATCCATAGAATTTAAAATACTGTGGAAACCATTATTATCAAATGAAGTCTGAGACTATGTTAGAAGTAAAAAGCTTCCAGAGTCACATTGTTAAGAGAGTTCTTATTAACTATGAATATAAATTTTATATAATTATTTGTTTTGTATTTCATAAAGCTACATCCTTGAGATGCGTAAGTTTCATGAATTGCATTTGTTAACTCACAATTTAATAATTGTTTCAAATTTAAGCATTTCATGCTGTTCACTTCTCAGGAGTTAAGAAAAGTGAGGTCATCTAAAGAGAGTTTAAGAAACAATCTAAATTAAAAACCTTCATCTTATAATTGCGCATACTGGCTTTTTTTGCCATGAGCCAGAAGTGGTTTAACCTCTTGTAACTTTACAGCTTAATTTTTATTAAAGACTGAATTTAAAGTTTTACAAATACAGTAGTAGCATCTGTTTACATCCTGACTACACTAATTCTTCTCAAAAGTTAGAGAAAGAAATGCTGCATTGATTTTTTAAAATATTTTTTGTTTAAGTTTTTTTATGCTTTTTCCCGTTTGTTTATTTTTAAGGCTGCTAGAAATTGTAAGTTACAAAATAATTGGTGTCCATCAGGAAGATGAGCTGTTAGAGTGTTTGTCACCTGCAACAAGTCGAACGTTTCGAATAGAGGTAAATATTACTTTCTTAAAGAAACTTTAAAACTTGACTTTGAGAGAAGAAACTCTCCAGTGGTAATTCTCCTTTTCTGGATTCCGATTTTCAAATACTCTGATCTTTGCCGCAAGCAAGATTACATGATAATATATATGTATTTTTAAAGATAATACTTCTAAAATCTTTCCTCTGTTCCATCTGCTTACCTATAATGATGTCATTCCTTAATTTTTTATGTATGTTTATTGTAACAATACAGGAAGACTTGGCAAGGGCTTGTCCATAGGACATTTGCTGCCTTAGCAATAATTCCAAGGTTGGTTTGAGGACTTGTGATATAAATGTTTATTCTTTGAATCCACTTTCATACTCTAAACTTAAGTATTTCTAGAAGACTTTCTTTCCTTTCCTGTTAAGTTTGAGCTTCTTGAGCCAAATTTTGATACTTAGGTGATTTTTTTTTTTCCTAAACATTTCAGCATTCAAATCTGGTAACTTGCCTCAAAGATCAGAAATTTAAAAAAAGAAAGTTTCCAGTGTAAACTATAATAAGGAGATCACAAGAGGTCTGTGATACTGCTATCAGCTACTACTACAGCTGATAGAAGATTTCATGTCCAAAAAGCCATTTGAGGAAGCTGAGAGAGTATTTACTGAATCGGGGAAGCTGAATGCTGTCATGCCAGGGATGAGCAACTCTTGTAAAAGACTCTGTCAAACAGCATGGTTGTTTTAATTGTTTTTAAATGATCTGTTTTACATCAGTAACAGTACATCAATTATGCTTTTAGTTACTTAATAAGTTACTTTTGGGGGAAGTTTTAGCTGATTGCAGTCATAATTTTATGTCTGGATCTAGGAAATTCCTCTGGACCAGGTAGATATAGATAAAGAAAACGAGATGTTAATCACAGTGGCACATTTCCACAAAGAGGTTTTTGGGACATTTGGAATTCCATTCTTGCTGAGGATACACCAGGTACAGTATGCCTCTTTTTCTCCCCATGGGATTATATTGATGATGTTTTCTTAAAGCACTGTCAAAGAAATTAACATAAAAAGTATATAGGAAAATACTGCTCCTGTATAAAGGGTTCTGCCCCATATATGCCTTTTTACAGTTAAATCATTTAGTGTCTCAGTTATCTTTTCCATATACAGATTTAATGTTTCAGTGAGCCTCTGCAGCATCTAGAAAGTATGCATTCAGCATCAGCCAAGGACTTGAAATGCTATCAAAGCAATGCTACCTCCTTCCCCAAACCCCTGCAGATGCCCACCCCCACAAAAAAAACAACCAACTAGAATCCTGTTTCTAATACCACTTAAGTAATTGCGATGCAGACTTGTTGGCAGAAGTGGCTAAGCCATGGTTGCTTGGCTTCTGACTGAGACACATGATTATGAAAAACAAGTTAGCTTTCTTCAACATTTTCTAAGATGACTTTGCATTTTATAATGTCTGTAATTTGATGTGCTTTATCTTCTAGGGCTGGAATTTAATGCAAAAGTGAACGCTAATTTTGAAAGCTTAATTAAAATTCTTAAGTTTTTATGTGGTGCTGCTCCAGCTGAATGTCACACTGATTCTTTTAATATCAAAGTATATTTCTGGGGGCAATTAGTAATTTGCTTCTAAACTTTTTCTGGTTCATGTATGTTAGTTTGTATGAAAACTACCTACTTTTCTAAAAGTTTTGGAATGAGAAATACATCTGCATCTCTGCACCCCATAGAACTTTACTATATTTCCATATTTTTGACCAAGGTAGAGTAAAACCTGTGTGTTGATTTCTGGTGGAAACCATTTGCACTGACTGCATTTCCCTGTCTATGACAGTTGATACATATTATTGATCTTTAAGTTGATGGTATCCATCACTTTTGGGGGCAGTTTACATACACAGCATGCAGAAACATACTATAAAAAGTTACTGATTGAGGGGGAGCATCACAGGTGTAGAGGTTTTAAAAAGTAATATGCTTAGAAAGGATATGTAAAATTTTTTTGCCAAATGCCCATTTTGCTGCTAATCTTCTAACTATGTTTCTTAACTTTAACCTGACTTGCACATGTCATTAGCAGTTCTTGGTCGATTTATGGGACAGTTTGCATAATGATGAATCAGTAAGACTTAAAGTTGCTGAATTTATAGCAACTGTTGTATGTTGTTATTCCGTATGGTAGTGAATGATATTGATACTTGTGTAATTCTGTAAATAACTGAGAGATTAAGGCAACATATTTCAATGAACCTTGAAGCAGGAAATACTAACAGCATCCTTTTTTTTCCTAGATTTTTTTGACATTAAAAATCTTGTTGTAATTATTAGGGTGAACACTTTAGAGAGGTTATGAAGCGGATTCAGACAATGCTGGACATACAAGAAAAAGAATTTGAAAAGGTAATGTCAAGCTGGGAGAGTTTTTATTGCTGATTGTGGACCCTAAATGAGTTTATTTTAAGAAGCTGGAACACCACAGATTTGGCATAAGTGTAGATTTTAATCAATAGAATAGTTGCTTGACTTAAATAGTGCTTTTTCTGAGAATAATCAGGTATGGTGTGTAAGAGTAGTATTTCTGTCCTCCTTCAAAAGAGATATTTGGCAAAACTTTAAAGTAACCTAGAAAAGTTTACATGGTGCAGGACCTCTAGACGCCACCCCCTTCAGGTTCGTGCTCAGAGCAGAACTAGTTTAAAGTTAAGTCAGGTTGCTCAGGGTTTTACCTAGCTGCAATTTGAAAACTCCCAAGGATGGGAATTCTGCCACATTCTGGACACTGTATTTTAGAGCATTACCACTATCATTGTGAAGACTTCCCCCACCCGCCTTGCATGTAATCAGAATTTCTCATTTTGCAGCTTGTGGTGGTTTACCTCTTGTCCTTTTGCTGTGCAGCTCTTTGAGAAGAGTCTGCTTCTGTGTAACACCCTTCAGTTGGTGGAATACTAGATGCCACTTGTTAGCCTTTTCTTGTCTGGGCTAAACAAACCCATTTCCCTTAGCTTCTTGTATGCCATGGGCTCCAGCCCCCTAACTGTCTCACTGCTGGACTTGCTGCAGTTTGTTGTTGCCATCTCTTTTTCCCTGGAGGGCCTGAACCTGGACACAGTACTCCAGATGCAGGTTCATGATTTCCTGAGCATTCATTTTATCCCATTATCCAGGTTGTTGATGAAGATTTTAAACAGGATTGGCCTTTATCAGTCCCTGAAGAATACTGCTTATAACCAGCTGCAAGTTAGACTATGAAATTAGACTTGAAGGCTTTATTTTAATGTGGTATCTTACCAGTTGTGTTTTGTTTTGGTTTTGTTTTTGTTTTTCCCTTTTCATAGTTTAAATTTGCAATTGTAATGATGGGCCGACACCAATATCTCAATGAAGATGAGTATGAAGTGAACTTGAAAGATTTTGAGCCCCAACCTGGTGAGTTGTTAGACAACCTGACTATTCTTTTGACCTGCTGAAGTTGCTATTCTAGTAGTTATAATGTCATTATCCTTAACTGAGGATGCAGAAAGAGTTTGTTCTTTGAACGTGAAATACATTGTATGTAGTAACTAAACAAGTATTTATATACACTTGTGTGCACACCTAACAGTGTTAAGTGTATATGTTAGTCTGAGAATATGTATTTTATAGGCATATAAATAACTTGATAATCTGTTTCCTTGTGAGTTAAAAGTTTGCATTTGAGTGACCAAATGGGTCAAATATAAGTTTAATATACTTTACAGAAGAGAGTTACGTCAGTTGCACCTTATCTATATTGTCCATCTGCTCCATTGTACACTTGATTCTCACATCGTTATTGGAGTATGTGCTTGTGTTATTCCTAAAAAATACTGAGGTGCATTCTCATAAGATTCTTATTTTAAGTGTGCTGCAATGAGGTATTTGAATTCTCATGTTCATTGAAGATAATTCTTGTTCGTTCTTGGCATCTTCAATGAATCTAAAGAATCTAACAAGAATATTACATATGTGAATAGGATGCTGTTTAGATTTTCTTTTCCTAAGAGATAATTCTTCAAGCTACAAATGCAGCTCTGTTCTGAATTTGTCTGTAGATGGTCTACAATCTTGTTTACTTGACTAATATATAAAGCTCTGTTCTCTGAGGAATTTACACATAGGCGAAACCAGGTTAATCCTTCAGGAGTTCCACCACAGTCACCTTTTGAGAGTTCCAGTTGGGAGTGGCACCTTTGAATCTGCAGTCAAGGCTGTGTTGAAAGCCTTGAATTCATCGGGTTTTTTTTCTCCTAGCTTAGCTGAGTGTTCCTTTTTGTGAGCTGCTCTGTCTGGTAGAAATGAGATTGAGGACAACCTGCTCTCTGCAGTTCTATATTTCTGACAATTATGACCTCTGGTATTTGTTGGCAGGTTGTGCTAGGGCCAAACTTTCTCTGTGTTTTTCAAGCTGTGTTCTGGATTTATGTAACAGTTGTAAAGAAATCCTGTAACTGTCCATTTATTTAAAAACCCACAGTACTATTTTTCAGTACTTTGCAAGAACCTAGCAAAAATTCCTCTCACTGGTATGTTACACAGCCAGGTTTATGGCTCATGGCTGTGAATATGAGGGGACTTGCCAAAACTTTGAATGCCTGCATCTGCACAAGTCATCCATGAGCAGAGAAGTGTGCCACTGGAGGGACCTCTTTTTCTGCAGTAGTTGTGAGGGGTCTCTGGGTGATGAACTTGGTGGTGGACATCTCTCCATGGACAGATAAACTCTCTCTTGTGTGCTCAGAACAGGCAGAGTCCTGATTTTATTCTGTGAGTCATCTTTCTGGGGGTGGGAAGGGGAAGGCAATAGTGTGAAACAAACTGTCGGACTTTGAGCAAAGTAGAGCCAGTATTGCCAAAACAACGTGAAAGACTAGCCAGGTAACTAGGTCAAAAGTACAGAACAGGGCAGAAATTGGAAAAGGGAGAACTTGAACTGTTTGTAGAAGGTGTAGGGAATGTGAGATTAAAGGGGTTTAATTTGAGTTTACAGGAAATTGCCACTTTGATATAATACACTTTGATAGAATTCATTTCCCTGCCACCCCCGAAATTCTACTATGGGCTGATAATATGACACTCTAAATGCCTTCTTAGATAAGTAGTATTTCAAGGTGTGGGGCTCATGCGTTTCTACAAAGTACCAAATTTTAACACATGCTGGACTGATTGAACCAATGGTTTGGCATTCTTTAATTTGAGTGATGTAGCTGATGTAAAAGCAGAGGGAACACTATTGACAAAAGATGCACTCTAGCAATGACTGTGCTGGTGCTAATGGTGTAGAACTTCATTTCTTTCTTTAAAAGACGTTCAAGTCATCTCAGCAAGATTGGCAGTTCTCTCTTATATTTGACATTGATCATTATGTCAAACAAAAAGACAAATAATTTTGATTGAAGAAAATATATCCAAAAATGCAGATGCAGGCAACCAAAAAGGTCAAGTGTTTTATGCTTTAGTGGTTGAAGTTGATGGCTTTGAATGTAGGAGCGTGCTTTTCTTGCTTGGGGGCTATTTAGTTTCTGTCTCTGTCATTCACTTCAAAGAACATTTGATGCTCTGCATTGAGGACATCTTAAAAGAGAATTTCCCCCATTTGCAAGATGTATGTGGATTGTGGTTTTTCATGAAAACTACTGGTAGATAAAACCATATTGGGTTGAACAAGTGAAAAAATCTGTATGTTTTCCTTACAATCTAAATATGACTAAATTTTTTTTTCTCAGAAAATAAGAGGAGGTCAGTTACATGATTTCTGAATTAACTGATTATTTGCATTTTACATGAATTTAACAAATATTCCCACTTAAACCAGGTGATAAGAATAACTTAATACAGCAGAGATAACTTACAATATGTCAAATACTATAGGTTATCATACTTATATGATGATGCCTTCCTGTTTCAAACAGGCTCAGCAGTTTGGTGAAAGCTGGTACTTTGATGTGCCTGTGGCCAGAAATTGTAACAGTAGTTTTCTTGCTTTAGCACATACTTCACTGCTGTAAACTCCTGTAAGTGACTGAAGAGGAAAAAAACCAGCTACCTGATCCAGAAACAGCTGTAAAATGTGTTATTGGAAGGAAAGCAGTGGTCAGGAAAGCTGCCCTGTTGGCTGTTGACTGTAGGACTGTTCTGCAGTCCTCTTCTGTACCCTGTGATTCCTAGCAAACTGTGAACAGGGCACACAGGAGTAGTTTTGTAAAGGAAACTTTCCAATTTAGTCTTAAAACTTCATTATTTTTTTTCTCTTTTCTTTTCTAGGCAACATGTCTCATCCAAGGCCATGGCTAGGGCTTGACCATTTCAATAAAGCCCCAAAGAGAAGTCGCTACACTTACCTTGAAAAAGCTATTAAAATCCATAACTGACTTACTTAACCAGATTGTCAAGGCAAGGGACAAAAATAAGTGTGTGTGTGCACCTTTTTAACAACTGTAGAACTTTGGTACACGTGCACTATATCTGAAGTCTTCAGCAAGAGGATTTGCTGCTGATGTTAATTTTATTTTGTTGAGGCTGTTCAGTTTGGCTTCTCTGTATCTATTGACTGCCCTTTTTGAGCAAAATGAAGGTGTTTTTATAAAGCTTGGATGCCAATGAGAGTTATTTTATGGTAAACGTAATGCAAGGCAATTGTCAGCATAATGAGGGAAGAGTTTAGTAGAACAGTTGACATTGGCAAAATATTTGTCTGTAGTACGTTCATAGATGGCATAAGCTGGCTGGCTGCCTTTCCCGGTATGGTGTTAACCATCACTGCAGCTAGTAAGTCTTATGTTTAGACTCACATCAGATTTATTTCCTTCAGTTATACTTTAAATGACATTTTTGTGCATTTGTAAATGCAAAAAACTCACATCATCAATAAATAGCAATCTCTACTTCATTGTGTACATTGTTGGCACTTATTCGGGATTTTTGTCTCCTCCAGCTGCATAGAATCTTTTTTAATAAACTAGTTTTCGTTTAATTTAGTCACTACTTTGCATCCCATTTTGCCAAGTGGATGCCCCAAGTCCTAAAAAGAGATATTTGGGTCTTTTTATTAAATTTTCAACCATTGATAAATACCATTGTGACTTATTATGCCATCTTCTGGCAAATAGAATGACATTCAAAAGTTGGCAAAAGCAAGTGAAAAGATTATAAATATCATTAATTTAGTTAACATGGGAAGAGATGGGGAAAACACAAGAAATAGCCTTTTAGCACAGAGGGCATGCTCACTAGTGTTTAGTAAGCTGTTGACTTTGTATAAAAAAGGAGGAAAAAAAAAGAAAAAAGAAGAAAAAAAAAGAAAAAATGAAATTGTATATTTAATGAATGAACATGTACAATTTAACACTTGGAGGTTAATTTTGTTGGGTGAGTCTGCAAGTGAATTTCACTGATGTTGATATTCATTGTGTGTAGTTTTATTTCAGTCCCCAGACTGCTTCCTTTTATTTTGGAGCTAATGCCAGCTGCGTGTCTAGTTTTGAGTGCAGTAAAGATAGAATCAGCAATTCACACTTAATTTTACATTTTTTTCCAGTATTTTATTTTGTTTCTGTAGCCGCAGTGTACAACAACTCTTCCTGTATATTGCCTTTTTTTGCTGGAAAATGTTGTATGTTGAATAAAATTTTCTATAAAATTTTTTTCGGTGAGTGATGACATGGACATTGAAGAAGATTTCTCCTCTCCTTGGAAATAGAGTTTTGGGAAGTGTTTTCATTTGTGAGGTTTTGCTAAAGGTGTGGGGTTTTTTCTTAAGTGTTGACAATTGTATAACCCTCGTATTGGTTGTTTTGGGGAAAATTTGTGGGGTTTTGTGTTTAATTGTTTTGAGTTTTGGAGGGGTTTTTTTTGTTTTGGGGTTTTTTTTACCTCCTAACTAGTCACATTTGACCTTAACAAATAAAAGATTTTCCAGGAAGGAGCCATGTACAAATAAGACAAATGGAAAAATTATTTTACTAGTTTGTTTGTAAAGCTTGTAGTAGAGTCTTTGTGGTAGACTTGACTCTGCCTGCCTGTACAAAATTTTGTGGTCCAGATTCTCAAGTCTAATATTATAAATGGTGTAAAGTGAAATCTGGAGTCTCTAAAGGTAAGCTCTCTTAATAAGAGTAATAGATTCCCACCGTAATGTGTTCCCTGTATTCATAACCAAAACAGAAAGTGCTTAGAAGCTTCCCTTTCTCAGACCTATCAATAAACATGTAGTAGGGGTTGTGTACATGTGATGGCCTTTATACTTTCTTCTGAGATGGATTCTGGTGATTACTGAAAACACCAGCAAGTATTTTTAAATAAAATATTAAGATCTATTTCATTCTTTTAGCTTTAAAGTTAATTAATTGCTCAAGTTTTAGGTATGTTTGGATTTCTTTTTAATTTATAACTTGCAGTGCTTTTAACAGTCTCTTATTTCGTCAAGGCAAACTAGTTGTTTACTTCTTTTTGTTATCCGAGTGCATAGGTTACAGGTAGAGGGAAGTGCTTAAATGGCATGCCTTAAGTGGATAAAGTTTTCCTTTGACTTGTATTTGCATTGAACTGGTGAGAATTACACCACCATCCAAGTGGTGTTTTTACTAGTACTTGGGATCATCTCTCCAGGCTTTCGGTAACTGTCAGGATTTGTATTCAAAATATTTCTGTAAAATCAGAGACTCTGGTCAGCAGTAGTAAGCACTAAGTAATATTTTGTGAATTTAATGTTATGGTAGACTGGTACAAAATTGAGCTTGTATCTGAATGTCACTAAGTTTTCGGATCAATTTATGGGATGTTGGCAGCTTTTAGGGAATATCTTAAGAAATCACAATACTTCAATACTTCAGAAAAAAATATTGCTAACAAAGTAAATTTTGGGTGCCTTTTGATTTTTAGATTACTAGTTTTTACGTGCTTCAGTATTTGTGCTGTTCCCACACTCGTTTTGAAAAGACGATATATTAAGTTATTCTGTATGCAGTTTTCAATAACTGAAGTTTTTTTTATGAAATTTTGTTCTGGAGCACAAGTAACTTGTTACTCAAATGTGGAAACACACACCTATGAAGAGAAGAGGAAGACAGGAGGTTTTCTCAGGTGCAGTATGTTTACTACATTCTGAAAAATTTACAAGAGCAGCCTTCAAAATTACCATGCTTTCCATTTCTTATTCAGATTTTGGAATTACCTGGATAATAGACAGTGAATGCATTAAATTAAGTTAATGATAATATAAGCGTTAAGCAATAAGGATGTCATTTCATGGTACACAGCATCAGAGCAACATGATGTTAATGGCCCATTTGAATTCTCCCTACGAAAACAGCAAGCATTGTTCCTGTAGATTTACATAGTGCCTTTTATCCTAAAGGAGTCCAAAGCATTCTGTGAAATCTAAGCAAATCACACCAGTGACATAGTTGCCGACTAGAGAGTGACAGCCAACAAAACCACCCTTTATACAAGAAGGCTTGCTTAGCGACACCAGGACAAATCTGTGCTGCCGCAAGACGCGTCGGAGGGATCGGGCCGATGTCGTACCGCGGGACGCGCGGAGCGTGCAGTGCCTCCTGCGTACTGGATCTACCTCAGCTGCTGCCCCTCCGGAGCTGGCACGCCAGCATCCCGCCCTGGCATCTCACTGGAGCTTGGACCAGCCTGTCCTGCGGGCTCTGGGCTTGGCTGCAGGCGTCAGTGCCCAGAGCTGAGCTATGCCGTGGTTTTGCTATTTAATAACCTTTGTGAGAAATCGTTTTCTGTAGGAACTGTATATATTGTAAATAAAATAGACTAGGATAAACACTGGATTGGAGTCTTGTCCGTTCATTTTAGAAAAGATCGGGAGCAGAAGTTAATAGGCTGCTCAGACGTTAGGGTGGTTTTGCTTAGATCGAAGAGATAAATTTTGGAAAATTCAGCCAAACTGTGTGTCAAGAATGACATTCATAGTGGAGGGAGAGCTGGCCAGAAGGTAAAGGGTGACTTCGGTGGCAATTCCCAGGCTTTGAACTCTTGTTTTTTTCTCAGGGGAACTAAACAAGCATTTGGATATTGAGGTGAAGAGTGTCGGTGTTTGGTGTGGGAGTGATGTGGTGTCATTTATTGTTGGTTTTTAAACCAGACTGGTCTTTAGGGCCAGGAAAAGGGGAAAATACGTTCACGTGTGATATACCCGAATCTGCCTTCAAATCTGTGCTCAACTTAATTTCTGTCCCAGGTGATGTTGAAGTTAGTGGTGTACCAAACATGGCAGAAGTTAAATTTGGTAACCACCAGGCTGTAGCTGGAAGCCCTTTTTTTCTATGAAATACTAGTTTAAACTATCGTGCCTTCAAACACTGGTGTAAAAATGTTCTGACTACCTCTGTTAAATGTCTCCTGCATACCGTAAATCATATATATAATTTCTTGGCTATGTATATATTCATGTGTTTCTGGTTTTTGCACCTTTCCTCCTAAATGTTACCGGCTTGATGTGTTACTTACCACTACTTAACAGCAAAGTTTGCTGTTTCACAGCCAGATTTTAAAATGAAGAAAAATCTTAACACTTCAAAAAAAACGTGTGAAAGGGTACAAAACCTGTTGGGCTGACATCTGCATGGCTGCTTGTGGATTTAATCGTTGCGGTATTCTTTCCCATTAGGTCAGAGTCGGTTGGGGAGTTACCGGCCTTAGTCCCGAGTGGCAGCTGGGGCAGCTGCTCTTGGAACTGCCGCCGCTGCACCGCTCCCTGGGTTGAGGAGGCTGCGAGGTGTCGGCTCCGCGCCTCACGCAGGGCCGTGGAGTCGTCGTGAAAGCTCCTTTATAGAAATACCTCGCCTGAGAAATTGCACTGCCAAGCCCGTACTCCTCTTAGAGGTTGTGAGAGTCTAAATGTACAGAATTTAAAAATAATTCAAACACGGATGACGGGCAGTTTGTCTCCAAGCGGCTTGCTTTGGCCACCTCCTGTGCCGAGGCCCTGAGGAAAGCCCGCGGAAGGGTTTGCTGCCTGGGATCCTTCTGGCACAAAGTCCCGTTTCAGGCCCGGTGATGCTGATCAGCATCAATTTGGCCCTTACAGCTGAAGATGTGTGGAATGCTAAATCCCACTGCGCTTGCTCTGAAAACGGTTTCTGCTTGGCTACTGGCAACAGTTTTCTCCGACAGCATCGCCTGGTTTTGCTGTTCTCATCTTCTTCAGGGGGGCAGCCTGTCTTTTTCAGTTTGTGGTGTCCACCAGGCTGAAAGGTCAGCCTCCGGAACGCGAGCTGGCTCTATGCATTGCTTTGATTTGCCTGGAAAACGGTTGCTTAACGGCATTTACTTACGCTGACCCAAGTGTACGCTTTTTCCCCGTGTGTCTTGCAGTCCAAAGACCGCAGTTCTTGTACTCCTTGAAGCAAAAGACCACGCACGCGTTAAGCCGTGGCAAAACGTGCTTTGTAATCGCAGTTAAAACGCGTCCGTGACACAGGCGCGCCCCGGGTGCTGTAAGATGACCGCTCGGTGGGGAACCCGCTACAACCGCCGCCCCCCTCCCCCCCCCCCCGCGCGGAGCCGCGTTCGCAGCGCTGCCCTCCCGCCGGCCGCGCCCGCCGCCGCCGCGAGGCCCAGCGCGGGCGGGGCGGGGCGGGAGCGCGCCCTGCGCCCCGCCAGGGGGCGGGAAGGGAAGGGCGGCGCGCGCTCCCCCCCCGCGCGCTCCGTCCCTCGGCCGCCCTGAGGGGAAGGTGCCGCCGCCGGGAGGGGCTCGGTCCGTTTCGCTGCGGGAAGTCGCGATCGGCCGTGGTTTTGTCTAAAAACTGCAGGAAAGGGTACCGGGGAGTGGCGTGGCGCTTCAGAAGATGAAGTAGTAAGGGCTCTGGGCTGCCTGCCGCTCCCCGCGGTCGGACCTTTCCGCTCCGGGTCCCTTCCGAGAGCAGCGCGGGCGGTCCCCAGCCGGCTGCGCAACCGGGAGAGCCCGCCCGGTTCTCTGGCGTCTTCCCGTAGTGCCCGGTGAGCAGACGGTCCTTGTGCGGCAGCAGCCGCGGGGTACGGGGAACCGGCAAACCTCTCCCGCGGCAAATAGGCCTGGCCTGGGAGGATCTCCAGGAGTCCGGAGTCGCTATTGGGAAAGAGCTGTTCAGGGGCGCGCTCTTCTTTTCATGGCTTAAATTGACCAAATAGCTAAAACACAGAGCTAGAGCAAACTTAATGCCAGGCTAAGTGGGAAGTTTTAAAGTTCTTCTAACGACCTGGTATCTATAGAAGCTTCAGAGCACGGGCAGGGTCTCTCAGTCATAACGAAATGCAACGGTAGGGCCGCAGCCCGAGTGCTGCTTGTCATGCATCCCGGTTGCCTACGGTAATTGCGGTACTAACGTGAAAACATGTGTGATCTTAAAACATTGAAATAGAGTGTTTTCTTCTCTTTATTGTTCCAGCCACCAAAACCAGCAGCAGTCGCTGCTGCTGTCAGTGTTGAGCAGGGTCTGCACACCTTCTGGGGAGATAATTATGGAGATCTGATTTTACCAGATAAGTGATTTTGGATGAGAACTGTGAAAGTTCTCTGTAAAGTATAAAGCCTAGTAAGTCCTTATCTGGTAGATGACGCACTGTAGTGGAAAGGAAACAGTGCAGACAGGAGATGTTTTGCCAGTATTAATGATAACGGGTTTATTTTTTTACCTCATATATAACACAGTAAAGATAGTCTCATAACTTAGTGTTTCGTATAAATAATCAGCTACACTGTACCGCCCACAGCCCTGCAGGGGTGGGTGCCATAGGAAGAAGAACAGAGAGAAATGAAATCCCGACCAGTCAGTTCCAGTGCATAGAAGGTAAGTGCTTCTCTAAAATGTCCATGTCCAAACCTCTCGGTTACTGGTGGGTTGAAAATTCCAGAAGAGTCTGTGTCCCAGCTGGGTTGGAGATTTGAGAGGAGTAGTAGTAGTGCTGAAGTTCTCACTAGCTGGTCACTTCACAGCTCAGAATGATGATTCAAATAGAGCATAAATTCAAGTGACACTGTAAATTAGTCTTCAAGGCTTTTTGTATTAAAGTCAGTCCAACCACGTGATGGTAAACTCCAGATGGATTCACCAGCAAGGGAGCTGCAGAACCTAAGCCTACTCATACATGTTTCTTAGCAGTAGTTTTATGTGTAGAATCTTAAGCTATTAGGAAGCAGAGATTTGACATCATCTGTTTGCGTAAACTTTGTCTCTATAGTCTTTTGTATCTATAAATATGAAATTGGCAGCATGGGCAGTAATGGTCTGCGTCCTTGAAGATCCTCACGAAGAAAGGTATGAAGCAGCATCCAAAACAGCACCTACAGCCAGAGATGGACACACATGGAATGGTTTACTGACTTTTCTTTCTGCTGGCTACATCTGTGCTTTTTCTCTGCCTTATTCTGTCTGCCTTTTCACTGCATCAATCCACTTCTTTCCCAAGTCTCTTAATGTTTAAAGTATCTTCCAAAAAATTAATCATCTTCACTGCTAACATCTTATGCGTTAGTCTGATTCTGAGCCCAATTCTGAATTACAGGAGGGAATTGGACAATCTTGTACTAATTTTTGTTTGTCTTATGAAAAGTAATAACATACTTGGTTAAATTTAGCAAGTTTGCATCTCCTGTAGCCATGATGACTGCATCTAGAATGGACAGAATGACTTCTTATCAAGTAAAGAAGGGCAAACTGTCTATATAAGCACTAGCTAGAACTTTTTATTTTTTAATGATTCTTTTTTAACCTTCTGCTATGAAGAATCTTCAAAGTATACATGAAAGCTTACCCAACCATACACAAGCTGGTGCACAGAAGGTAAGACAGTTTGCCCAGTCTGTAGGTGACCTGTGTGGTGATGTGCTGGCGGCAGGAAGGGCATATTGTGGATGTTGGTTTGCTTGAGAAGATTCCTGCTACGATGATTGGAGGCTGAGACACCAAGTAAACTGAGTTCAAGAGGAAATGAGAAGCAGCAAATTAGAAGCACAGGAAATATTTTACAAGTTGTAAAGTCATAATTGGAGAATGTGGGTTCTTAATGTGGCTGATCTAGAGGCGCCTATGTTACTATTATTTGTTTCAAATATATTCATAAGAACCACTGTACTGCTTGTTCCGTGTATCCCAATATGTTGCTTCTACCAGCAGCCAGTATTTACTCGGATAAGCACATATACAGGGAATTGCCTATGGGATAATCCCCCATAGTCAGGCAGTCTCTACCACCTGCTAGCAGATGTACTCTGACATTGAGAATTTAACTTCTGATATTTAAAATAATATGAAAATGCATGTTCTTGCTGAAGAAGATATTTGAAGGATATAGAGGAGCTTTCTGGATCAACTTTTCAGTAGTTACAAGAAATTAATCAAAATAGTCATTCTATCATACAAATGTCATTAGTCAGATGCTGGTGCTGTCCCAGTTAGTAAGTCTGTAGCTTCCCTTGTGTTTTTTCAGTCTGGACCTGACTCTGTCATACTTGAGGGGCACGCCCCTCGTAGGTACATGAAGGGTAGTTTTTCAGAAGTGTTTTCAGTGAAAAATACAATTTTAAGCACCCTAGAATAGGTTTAGGGTACATTCACACTGTAGCCTGAAGCAAAACTTCAGGAATGGGAAGGTATTGTCTGTTAGATAGATAGGATATAGCATATCTGAGTTTAATTGTCTGCTGGTCTTAGGAATTTTTAAAAATGTGTGTTTCCGCTCCTGTAAGAGATGTTATCTGACTGTTCTGTGAAGCCTTTCCTCAGTGTCTCCTTTGAGCTCTCTGCTTCCATAAAGGTGACTAGAACAGGAGCAACGAAATAAACTGGACTTGAAATGATTTGTTCTGAAAGTCCTAGCTCCTAGTTGGTTTTAAAAAAAAATGGGTGCTTCTGTAGATTGGCTAATGCTGTAAAAACAAGTCTGAGTCTCTCATCTTTGTTTATCTTCCAACATTTCTAGGGAAATTTTCCAGCGTCTTAGATTGCGATTGGGTGACAAAACTCTGTCTTCTCTGTTGATTTTAAAACTAAAAACAGTTCACTTTTGTTAGCATGTAGAACCACAAACATTGTCAGAAACACAGTCCCCTGGCACTTACCTGGTTGCTCAAGGGTGGCTGTTTCTCGACAGGAGTAAGGTGGGGGAGAAGGATACTCATAACGCCCTATGCAAAGAAAACAGGGCAAAACATAAAAATGCGTACAGCTTATGCCTCCTGGAAGCCCTGTTTGGAGTCTGACAAGAAGCTGCATGGGGAAGTGCCTTGCAGGGGAGGCCTGACATGGCTCAGTGAAGTAAAGGACAGGTGAAAAACGCTACTGAATTGATTGCTGCATTTTTAAAGCTAAAAGAGCCCGCAGTGACTAGCTAGTCTCGCTTTCTATATAACATAAACCGAGAAACCAAATCGTTTTTTCAACACAAAGGCAGTAACTGCAGCTATTCCAGCATAACATTGGAATAATACTTGGTCTTAATTTAGGAACTTCATTGATAAAGAATCCACAGTACCTCTAACTAGTGATTACTACCCTTACTATTAGTATGTAGAGCCTTTTTTCTAGTTTGAATTTTATCTGTCCTCAGCTTCCAGCCAAGTAATTTCATCATCCCCTTTGTTCTAGAAAAAAGTTAAAGATCTTTTCCCTTGTGTTGTGGAGAAGGGAAGCTGGTGTCTAAGACACCTCATGCTTTTTTAGTTCTTTTACTAATCTTACAAATTAAGAATGTAATCAGCCTACCTGAGCGTGAAATAAATGAATGTATTAAAAAATACATTCATGAATACATTCAAAACAAATTCATGTATAAAACTTTACAGTCAGCTAGCATGGATGTGGTATCAAACTACGAGACTGGTCTGCAGCAGGAGGACAGTCCCTATGAGAAGTAAAGCCCGCACAGTGTCAGAGAAGCCCTCACCCCCAAGCAGAGCAGCCCTGACATGGGAGTCCAGCTTGCATCGTTGAGCCTTTCAGAAACAATGTGAGTCCAACCAGGGAATAAGCCCACAGGTATACAGAATGGGATACAAAACTGGAATATTCCAGAGTGAGACAAAATACAATAGCAAAGTTGAAAAAATGTTAGCAATGTTTCCTAGAATGGCTTGCCAGAAGTGGTAGAGATTTGCAATGGCATTTGGGTTTAATGGTGGTCATGGGGTGTTTAGGTTTTGGGTTTGTTTTGGGGTTTTTTTTTTGGAGGGGTTGTTATTAGTGGAAAAACAAATTTGTAAAAAATTAAAACGTAAAGAATTTCCTTCCGATCTAGAAGAGGAATGTGCTTAGTATGCGTGAGTTATCACTCAGTGTGTTTTTGTGAAGGACCCGCTTCGTGCGCAAGGACAAGACACTGCAACTCGGTGTTAGATGTGTTGAGTGTCTATCCCTTGGTTGAGTAGCTCACAAGTGAGACTTTTTCTCCCCAACCTCTTGCAAGCTCTTCTGAGTTTAGAAAGAGGCCGGAGAGGGCTTTGAAGACAAAAAAAAATATTTAGAGATAGCTGATCAGAGTAAAATGCTCTAAAAATGAGTTAAGTTTAGAGGCCCAGTACTGACACATCGAGCCTTATTGGTCACTTTCTGACCTCCCAGTCTGATTTTTTGCTCCAGTCCTGTCTGTTGAATGGCAATTTCCTCAATAGCAGGAAGGTAACAAAGGTAAAATCACTGATACCTCGGTTTGTCTTTCAATGAGCGTGGGCTTGAACAGGCAGAAGACAAAGGAGTGTTGTGAGATACTTGTGTAGGTGTGAGAGCAATGCCTAGTTTCAGAGGGAAAAGCTAACCCAGCAGAGCAGCAGCTGTCGGTGCCCGCGTCTAGTCATTGAGCTGAATTGTCAGCACTTCAGTCATGATGTTTCCCCATGAGACAGCAATGGGGAGGGGTCTTTCGTCCCTATAGAACCTGGCTGCAGAACTGATTCATCTAGGGAGGGCAGCTCTGGACAGCAGGAGTGTTTGGGATAAGGCAAATCCTCTGGAAAACTACATTACAATTTAAGCAAGACATAGCCCGTCCATGTACAAAGTTTGCTGGCTGAACGTTTTCTTGTTAGGAATATGAAATTATAGTAGAGATACAACTGCAATTCCTTTTCCAATAAAGCATGTGTTGTTTGAAAAATTATTAACTAAACCAACAAAAATATTTTTTGTCATTTTAAGTGATGTTTCTGTTAGGATATCCTACCAGCTTGCCTATCACAACCCTGGGTTTTATAAGCTGTGGCACAGGCGCTTTCTAAACCCATCAGGTCTTGGCAAAGCTGTGCCCCTTATGAGCTGGCTCAGTTACACTCTGGAAACCAACTATCAATGTTTGCCACACAACCACCAAGAGGGTGCTCTTTGTAAAACCCTCCTGGTGAAGCCTGCTTACCTTCTTGGCTGCAGTACGCTGGTGCAGAGGGTTCTTGCGCGTAGGGTTCATGGTGCGGTTCGTACATAATCATAGGAATTTCCACATGTGCCTTCTCACTAGGCATCTCTGCAGTTCACCTGCCAAAAGTAGTGCAAAATAAAATCTGCCGTAAGTGACTTTCAGTGCCCTGTATTTGTCAATGCCTGATTCTGTAATTCCTAGTTCTCACACTCAGATTTTACTTAAAATTAGCAGTTCTCATATTCTGTTTTTTTTTATAGACTGAAGTGCAGTCAGTTCCTGTTACACTTCGTGATGAGGAAGATGGGAAGGAAGAGCAGAAAATACCATCTTTACATATTTCTTTGTGCTGGAAAGC
Source organism: Haliaeetus albicilla (assembly GCF_947461875.1). Lineage (NCBI taxonomy): Eukaryota > Metazoa > Chordata > Aves > Accipitriformes > Accipitridae > Haliaeetus > Haliaeetus albicilla. The sequence goes on along the minus strand of NC_091504.1, from coordinate 12,650,801 downwards.
TAAAAATGTTCCCCCAGAAAACACACTATTTAAAGTGTGTAAACTCGTGACTGAGAGTGTCACCTTTGCAGAAAAGCTAACCTAATTTTTTTCTATGGATTGTCAAAATAATCAAGGAGGAGAAGAGCACACTTTGGAGCACCTGTGAAAAACCTTCATGTGTCATTAAGTCAGAGCCTGCAACAGTGCAACCAGTGGCAATTCGGATCTGTCTTTCGTCGGGTTGTTGTGCAACCTTATCATCATCATTACTGTGACCGGTTTTGTACTGTGAAACTATTGTCTCATCACTAGTGTGACAGGCTTTTGTTGGACAAGATCATTATTATTAAATATGACTGCGCTGCCTCAGGCTCTGAACAAGATCAGACCACAAAATACGCGTGTTTTGCAGGTGTTAGCAGGAACTGGTCCTTGCAATAATGGAGAGTGGGAGGAAGAGGGCACAGCTGGAGACGTGTGTTTGTATTACTGTAAATGGAATGGTGTTAATTATTCCTAGCTGTCTCTTGAACCAGTATTAACTGGCTGATTTCCTAGCTGTCTCTTGAACCAGTATTAACTGGCTGATTTCCTACTAATGTTAACTGTAGGAGTCTTTTGCAGAAGTTACAGCCTTTTGCGCAGGTCAGCAAGGAAGGGCAGTTTTGGGGGGAAAAAGGAGCAAAGATGTTTGTGGGAAGCTGCTGCATGAGTCTGATGCAGGTTTACTGGCTGCTCATGTAACTCCACATAGCTCCTTGCAGTCCAGCTAAATGTCCTGTGTTGCTGTGCAGACGCTTCCCTGGTTTGCATCAGGACTGTGCCCGTCTCACCTGCTCACTGGTGATGCAAAAGTGAGGGGTTTTATTGTTAAGAGACACTTGGATAAGCTAATAGAGACTGAGAAATGTAACATTTGGCAAGTCGGCACAAGCTGCCTGAGTACGTGAAGTCAAACTGGAGTAGGATAGAAATTGCTGAACAAGGCAAGATGGTCTCAACAGGTCTGTTTTCAAGGTGTGTTGGATGGCAATATGTATGGGGGAGGCCAAAAAAGGGGGGATTAGTAGTGCTGAGATAAAGCATCAGTCCTTTTAGGGAGGAAGAAAAGGAGGAATTTGAAAATATCACTAGGGAAGAAGTGATGTAATTTTCACAAATCTGGATGAATGGGAAGTGATACAGAAAGTGGTAGCAGAATGAATAATAAAAGGAATGGGTAGGATGGTGTGGAGAAAAAATCAGAAATACATGTTAAGGCCAAAGATGCTGGAGAAAATTGCTAATATATGGATTGGAGAGGAGGGATAGGGAAAGGTGCATCTCAGTATGCTTGTTATAAAGAAGCTAAAACAGGTGATTAGGAACGTCAGAGGTATTAATAGGCCATTGTTGAAACTTTGTGAAGATCCCACTGAGAAGAAAAAAGAAAAGCTGAGTATCAAGAGGACTTGGGTAAGATGAAGCTATGAGAGCCAAGGGAGAGTAATGATCTACAGCGAAGACAGCGTGTCAGTAGTAACTGTGGGTTCAGGAGTGTGATGATAGACAATATTGCATTAGCCAGTGCTGACCAAGGGCTGTTTCCTTGGGACAAGGATAAGTGAGCAAAATTATAGGGAGTCTCTTCAAGTTTTTGACTTATTACTATCTTGGTACTTAAACACCATACATTAAATACTGGGTGGTGTCAGTTGGGGTGACGTTTCTGCTGAATTCATCTCTCTCACTGTTAAATAGGAAAAAGAGGAAAGGGCTTTTGAATTTCATCCAGTGACTATAGGCCCAGGGAAAAGGCCTGTCATGAGGCACAGAGTAGGAGGGAATAATAATGGCTGACATAGTGAGAGCGTTGCAAATTAACAGCTGAATGCAAGCAAACACTGACTAATGCTTGCTCCACCCAGCGAGGTATTAGTATAATATCACCAGTTAAATGTATAGGACAAGAGATGGAGAAGTGAATCAGTAGCAGAACCAGGAATAGTGTGGAAGTCCCACTGGATGCCAGGTTTGTGTTTGATCTCCTAGAGCTGTCAAGCAGAGAAGCTGTGGGCCATAGGCTGTTGATAAAATTGGTGCCCTGAATTTGCTCATTTTCAGTGTCGTTATGTGCTTCTAATGGTGCTGCTAGTAGCTCTGTGTGTTCTGATGGAGGACCTGTCCCAGAGCAGATGAGCTGGGAGAACTGGATGGGCAGCTGGGCCTCAGCTTCTGCACAAGCTTCTTCAGCCTATCTAGGAGAAAGTACCAGGGGGTTAGACACCTGCGCCTGAATGCTGCAAGTCCAGAAGTCCAGGAAAGGCATTCTCTAGGGTGTTTTTTGCAATGCAGTAGACCCTTTCATTTGGCATAAGAGGTTACTCTCAGTTCTTGGTTGCAACCATGCCTGTGATGCCTAAGAGCTATCTGGGGCTGTGACCCCCAAACCTGTTAAGTGTTATTGCCATAGATTAGAGCTAGAGACTTTCCTCTCCTCTCTCAGATGTGATCATCTGCTGGAGAGGAAGGTATGGGAGAGAACAGACAGTGTTAGTAACCCTACAGGAAAAAGTCATAAGGAGAAATATCAGGCAGCAGTTCCTGAAGAATAGGAAAATGTCCTATAAACTCCCCTCCAGAAACCAGTAACATTTAGGAGGCCCACGCTTAATAGATAGGGAGGTGACGTAAGTTGTCTTCTTTGCAGTCACACTGAGCAGAGTTCTCTGCAAGGGCAGGGCAGACCCTTGTGCACTCCTGAAGTGGGGGCTTGGTTTATCTGAAGCACTCAAGAATGACTCAAGCAACTGCAAACTGCTTGATTTGCGGGCAGAAATGTATAGTCCTGGGGACACTGAAACAAGTCTGCACCTTCCCTCCTCTGAAGTCTCAGTCTTTTCTACATATGGGTATAATCAGTTTGCACTGGAAAATAAAGTTCACTTCAAGTCCTGTGGAAATTAGTATTTAAAAAAAAAAAAAGCTAATCACACCCTGAGGCATACACACAAAGAGCCAATTCAGGGAAAGGAAGGTGAAAATGACAAAGCCTTTATGTTCCAGGAAGGACATATCCTAGGGGAGAATGGGCAATGGCAGTTTCCGTCATCTTCCTCTGGATTTTTTCCAGGCACTTGTGTTCTGGTGTGAAGAGCAGTCATCATGCAGCCAAGCAAAGCTGCTGAACTGGAAAATTCCACGGCAGGGCCCCGCTTTCTGGCTCTCACCCGCACCTCTGCACGTTCCCTCCTGAACGTCCCTGACAGCTAAATAGTCTCACAGATGAGAATAGTTCAACGTGTACCTGCAAAGAGGCACAGCCACTGTCATTTGTGCTTTGTAAAGGGGAAACTAAAACACATGGAGGATAATCTTTTCAGGAGTCCTGACAGAGTTGTCATTTGGCCTCCCATGTATGGTTCAAATAGTTGCAAAGAGAAGGATGACTTTCCTCCTTTTGGGTGCTGCATGTTTGCAGTGATGGGCAGAGAGACAGTCCCGTCTATGCAAATCATTTTTCACCTTTCAGAAATACTTTTTCCAGGCTGATTTTAAGTTCATTGGAGATATGCTTCTCCCACAAACACTTCTTCAAAGGTGATGTTATGGTATTTGAAATGGAAGCATTCATGAGCCTGGAGAATCCTGTGGGATTTGTGTCTGGTTTGACCTACATATAGCTCAGGAGAACACAAACTGGGAGCTACTTGACAGTCATTTCAGAAATCTCAATACCTGAGTGCTGATGCATCTTTGTTTTAGTCTTACGAGCCTGTGCCAATGAAGTATTTACGATTTCATTTGAAAATTGAAGTTCACCGCAGTACTAATTCTTCTCCATTCAAATTCAAAAATTATAGTCTGAAAAGGAGAGGAGGCAGATGGGATTTGGCAGGGGCATGTGTACCAGAGTCCAGGTAACATTTCCCTTACCTCGGTATTCTGTTCTGTTGTGGTTCTTCCTAAGAAGTAGATTGAGCTAGTTAAAAAAATGATGTGGTACTTCTGTGAAAGCTGATGAAGGTTTACATGTTTGTTTGTTTTTTTTTATTTAACTGAAGCTCGTTTTAGCAAGAACATTAATTGTTGGTCTCGTACTGCAGACTCCAAGTGAAGTTTATAAAAAGTTTTCAAAAGTGCTTGGCACTGGCCTATCTCTATTCCAGTTGAAGCAGTGGAGCTGCTCCCAGGACCCAGACATGGATGTAACAGCACAAAATACCTAGCAGTTCTGGGTGTGGAGAAGATGTAGGGACAGCTTGGATATGTGAGAGAGGGACTAAAGTTGCAAAGGGCTGTCTCTGTGCCCTGTCTGTACTACAGCTGGCAATAAGGGCTGGATCAGTATCATGTCATTTGGCAGGAGGTTATCATATTTGGCTATCACATCATGTACCAGGATGGCATCCAGAATCTTAGGCAGGAGAGGAAGCAGTGACTTTGTAAGAAAAGTGTTTAATCTCCATTCCAGCTCCAGCTGATGTCAGTGTGGGATTTGCCATTGACTTCAGCAAGAGTGGGTTCCGAGACAGAAAAAAGGGAACATGGAATTTGGGACAAAACATTAAGTGATTAGGATATTTGAAGAGGATAAGGTAATGCATTCAGAAGTTTTGTATTTTGCAAGATTAATGTTAAAACGTCATAGTAAGTGATCTTCAGATTTCATGGACACATGGAGGTATAGCAGTTTTCACCAGTGATCTGTTGGCTTGTAGGATACTAGTCCAAAGGCTTTCATTTTGCTGTAATGCATTCTTGCTCTCCTGTCATCACTAGTTTAATGTTTTCTTGGGCATTTAGCCCTTCCAGCTGTGTTTATGAGACAGTTTCAGTTTCTGCTATTTTAAAGAGTGACCATAAAATGCCACTGCTGGCGTGCAATTGCATCTGTAGCTTGAACAATATCGAGTGCCTCTGTTTTACTTTATTGAAGCAGTTAATTCTAGTTTTCAGCTAGCAATGAAATACTGAATTCCTCAGTGGAGAGATCTTTTTTCCCTTAAGCCCTGAGTTCGTTGTTTATGGTAAGATTCACAATGTACTGAGGCTTTTCAGATGTTCAGGAAGGAATAGTTCCAGCTCTAATACAGATAAACAAAGAGTTGGGGAGCAGCATTCAGGTATTTGTTTATTCTGATTCTTAAAATAGAAGCTAAAAGAGATGACTGCTGGCAGCAAATTAGAAGTTGGACATTAGAAAGTATTCAGGAAGTCTGAAGTAGACAACCTTTTCAGTGACATGAAGGATGCTCTGCCAATTCCCTGTTCTTTACTCCTGAATTTCATTTTTAATCCTACAGTTATTCTGGTTTTTAAGCCTGTATCAGGCTACCAGCTTCCCTTCCCAAATGGAGAGGATGTAGCTATGGGGAATTCAACTGAATATGAACTGTATTTCTTGTTGCCAACTCTCCACCTGGTTCCCTTGACTTGTCTGTTGACTGCGTTGACTCACTAGCCAATATGTAAGGTCACTGCTTGAAGTGGTCAGTGGAAGAAGTTGGTTGTTCATCGTTGAAGTAATCAGGATGTTTTTGTCATTGAGCCAGGAAGCTGGGCAGAACCCAGAAAGTCACTGTGTAGGTACCGCTTCTCCTCTCATGTGGAAAGGGAGATATTTATGTGTAATCCAAGTCCCCATGGCTTACATGGAAGTTTAGAGTAAAATGAGCATAACCATTGTTCACAAAATCGGGAGGAAGCATATACTGAAGAGTAAAATGTTGGTGAAGCGGGCTCCACTGAGAAAGAAAGACCTCTTTGCTTTTTCCATTATGGAAAAAAACCTTTTCTCATTCATGGTATTGTAAATGGTGACACAGATGAAAAGAGATTTGGAAGGTTTGGGGGTTTTGTTTTGTTTTGTTTTGTTTCAAAAGTGCAACCCAGTGTTCGTTTGCTGTGATGTGTGCCCGGAGGGCTGGTCGCCTGGTTACTGGGCTTGTGCAGGCAGCTGCAGCACTTGTGCATGCAGATCAACAGCCTGGCTCTGCCTATGTGGACTCACAAGGCTGCTGGATAGGCAGGGTCTCACTGGATTTTCCAGTCCTGTCCCAGGTTAGACGTTCATGTTAGGTTATTCCTTAATGAAGGGAGCTACAGTCTGTAATTTAGTACATTTACTGCTCCTGTTGCTCTCACCTCTAAAGCTGTTCAAAATACTGTAAACTTTCACAAACCTTCTAGCCTAAAATTATTCATGGTAGTTTATTCCTGTTTGTTATTGTAGTAGCAGCATGCTTTTATAGAAAAACCTTTTTCTCTCGAGACAGCCCAGAGAACATTCCTGTCTCTCTGCAGCCTTTCCTTCATAGGGCTAAGCAAGCTTTTGAGTCCTTCTTGATTCGGTACAGTGAATTCATCCTTCTTGGCCATGAGTGGCCAATGAGCTCTGTCCTCAGCCTATATAATGGTATGGATGTCATCTTGTATTTAATGGAAATGCTGTCTTTAGAATAATCCAGTAGCACTTTTCCACAGCCACATCGTGCTAATGGTTTGTATTTATGCTGTCATTAACCAGCAGTAGGTCTTTCTCCTCCAGTATCATTTTGTACTAATGAACTCCCAGCTTGTAGCTGAAATTCCTGATGTAATTTTCTAAATGCACTGCTTTGTAGCATTATAATACATATGAATTCTGTCACAGCAGTTCTCTATGTTTTCTCATTCTGTGTAATAGATTTTCTGCTTCCATAATTTGTTTCTTCATTCATACATTTTATTAGCCACTCCTATATTTCTGTCAAGATTATTAATTAAAATACTGAATAAGATCCATCACTGGTTTCTGTGTTAACCTTTGATGCAAACCAGATGTATCTCTTAAATCTTGTTCCTTAATTTACTGTTCAAGGTATAATCCCTTGCTTCCTTCAGATGACCAACTTCACTCACATTTCAAGGGCCCTTATTCTGAAGGATGAGCACAACTGGGCCCTGGGATTGCATTAGAACTTGTCCATCCCTAATTACCGTTCCAAAAATAGAGTACTAACCACTAAAAGGAAGTATTGTCCAGTGGTTTGTGCATTAACCTGGACTGGGGGTGGAAAAAAAGATGGGCTCAGTTCCTGTTCTGCAGCAGGGACGATGAGCAAATTAATTAGTCTTGGTTTTGCTTAGCTCTGTTGTATACAGAAACACTGTATTGGGGAGACACTGCGACCATACTGCAGTGACATGGTGCACATTTGGCCATGGCTCGTCTTAAAACTTAAGCAAACAACAGAAGATAGGAAATACTGAGTTTAGATTAGCCTTTGTCCTCCATTGACACAATTTTGTCATTCACGTTCCCTTCTGGCTGTTGGAATTGAGGGCAGCCTTACACAGTTGTTTCCAGCACTTCATCGTTACCTTAAAGTTTAATGTTTGCCATCTTTTAATTTAATTCTTCTATGGATTAACATTCCCTTACTGACAGCATTGAATCATGGGTAGCCAGCATTTCATTTATACCTATGTAAAAATAATGTCCATAACTTGTCCTTCAATTGAAAACTGATAGAACAGCTCAAGTAGTGTGTCACATAGCATCTGGACCTGGTTTAGCAGCTCTTACAAAGTTATTATGAATAAACATTCATTTGAAGAAAGCAGGTGTGTGCCCTGCTTTTGTGTGAGCTAAGCCCTTTCCTCTGGTGCATTAGTTTGACTTTCCATTCTTATTACTGTTCTCATCTTCACCCTCTCAGAAAGCTCGTTTTCCTCTTTTCCATCTCTGATCTGTTCTAGGCGAAAGTTAAAATATCCTGAGAAAAATCTTTGCCTCCAGATTTTAGGAACATGAGAGAGAGTTTGCAGATTTTGAAAGCTCGACAATTTAATCATAGAGTTACATTTACAACAGTGAGCCAGAGCTGTCATGCTCCTTGAGCTCACTGTCTTTTTTAGTCCTTGCCACCTCCCTTTACTTCCTAAGGAGTAAACATAGTATTGATCCCAAGGAATTTGAAAGCTCTTACCTTTAGGTAGATCTGGCAAATATGGGGAGCAAAAACACTTCAAAAGTTGATCACTTCATCCATGTGTTTGCAATGCGGCTGTGTCTAGGAAATAAAGCAGCACACATGATCAGTGACATGACCTGCCGTCATGCCTCAGTAGCGTATCCAGTTGCAGATGTGAACGAGTCGGGTTGGTATACAGTGTATAATTACCTCAGTTCACCAGCCGTCCCAGCCTACCACTCACACCTGCTCTGCAGCAAAAGGAATGTTGTGTGACAGGCTTACACCAGAGTTTTTTTGTGGATAGTTTTCTAATATCCCAGAAATTTTACTTCATGCTAACCTGAAAGCTAGATGAAGACAATTAGAAGAAGCATGGGAATAACGTGAGGACAATGGAGAGAAAAGCATGTATCTTAACCTATTATGCTTCTATATAAACCATCACAGATGAAAAAACTAGATACAGTTGTGTATGGGTCTCTGATATTTTGCTATCAAAGTCAATGATCACTTCAGCTTCCTGACCAATTAAGCATTTGTGCTTAGATCAGGAAAGATACCTGCACAGGTTGGTAACCATTGACATTATAGCTGGGATATCCTTGGTAACTAGGTTTGTAGCTGAACTGGACTTTTATTTAAATAGATGCTTTGTCTCTGTGGTGGGTTGACCTTGGCCAGCTGCCAGACACCCATCCAGACATTCTCACTCTCCTCCTCAGCGGTACAGGGGATGAAAATAAGATGGAAGTGTTCTTTGGTTGAGGTAGAGACAGGGAGGTCACTTACCAATTACTATCACAGGCAAAACAGACTTGACTTGGGGAAAATTAATTTATTACCAATTAAAATATATTTGGATGGGGAGAAACAAAGACAAAACCTAAAACACTCCTCCAGATGCCACAGATTTGGCATCTCCAAGTATAATGGTGGCCACATGAACTTCTTAGTAAGGATTGTTCTTACTTCATCCAAACCCACTGCAAAACTGTTTTGTGCAAAGACTGTTCTCCGCAACAGGAGCCCATCCGCAGCGCTCCCGACAAGGAGAGAGCATGACACATTGGGTTTGCCTGGGGGACCCACGTTGTGGTCCAAAACATGCTGTTCACTTGGCTCCTGGGCAAACAAAGTCTTACTCAAGAAAGGGCTGCAGCAGTGCAGGAAGCCCCTGACCTTGAGAGGTCAGAATTGCACAGTAATTAGCAAAATATTAAGGTACAGCTGAGACAGTGCCAGTGGGTAAAGGAAGAACAGAGTGAACAGCTGAGTTTTCATACCCCTTTTGTCACCAAAACTTGGAAAGTCTTTGAAACAGAGATTTTTGTTGTTAATGAATGGTGTTAATGGTGAAAGCACATCACCTGCCTCTCATCTGGACTTGAAGGACCAGGTACAGAGCACTTGCTCAGATTTGCCTCACTGGCAAGAATGAATGCTCAGCACTTTGTACACTACACACATGCTAAGATTTACATTCAGCTACCATCACAGTAGTTGTGGACTCCCCTGACAAGAGCCACATCTCCAGGCTAAACTAAAAATATGAAAAGATGGCTGACAGTAACCAAGGCTAATCCTATTTTTGCATTTCAAATCTTTGCTCTTTCACAGGTTTCCTGTGTGATATTGGGCAAGTTATTCACTCCTCTGCATTCTCTCCTTGTAAAGGGGATAATAGACTGATCATAATGTTATTACACGACTTAATTTTAATAGAGATGTTAAAATGCTGCTTTATTGAAACTGAAATGCTTTGGGGAGATACATTATTTTGACAACACTTTCTCAGGAAAGGTTTTATTTCTCAGGGTTCAGTGGTCATTTCTGATGGAAAAAGATGATTACTTCTGCGTGTATGGCTAAATATGGTAAGGTATTGAGAATGTTTGATGTCAAGAGGTATAGCTATAACGTATAAGTACAGCAGGTAGTAAGAGGGTGTTGAAGAGACTGAAATATGGGATAAATAAAAGGAATGAGACTGTATTGGAGAGTGTGAGGAGGAAGGAGCGGCAGACAGGAGCTGCTATGGACTGACCACAACCCCCAGTTCCCCCTGCACCGCGCAGGGTAGGTGGAGGAGTCAGGAGTGAAGGAGTGAATCAGAGCCTGGGAGAGGGGGAGGAAAGGTGTTGTGTTAATGTTTGTCTTTTTGTTTCCCACTACCTGAAATTATTTATTTTAACTGGCAATAAATTAAGTTAATTTTCCCCATGTTGAGTCTGTTTTGCCCATGATGGTAACTGGTAAGTGATCCCCCTGTCGTTATCTTGAGCCATGACCTTTCTCATTCCTGTTATTCGTATTTTCTCTCCCTGTCGTGCAGCGAGCAAGTGGCTGGGTGGGCGGTTGGCTTTTAGCAAAGGTTAACCCACCACAAACTCTCACTCTGTGTGTGTCTTTACTCATTCTGTTCCTTGCAGATACAGTCATTAACAACTCATGGTTCCTGTGAGATACAAACATCATCATAAGTTTTTCAGTCAACAGTTGCCTCAAATTCTTCAACAACAAACCCATCTGTAAAAATCTGACCCCCTACTAGCACATTAGAGACGTTTGTAAGTTTTTCTTAGAAATATCTTATTCATGTTCATGACATGCTTTGCACTGGTGAATATCAAGAATGAAGGAATGATGTTGATGAACAGAATAATAAAATGAATGAAAATGGAAAGGGTAGTGAGCCTTCTGAGACTGACATATTGTGAATGAACCCAGAACTCAGACGAAACCACAGAACGTAAGAGGATATAGAGAACATATGGCAGAATACATCTCTGGGTATTCTTATCTGTGCTGGTGAATGTCCTGCTGGCGCTAGAGAAGCACATAATGTGCTCTTAACTTTTTAGGTGTTCCATACTAGAACTTACCTGTCAGTATAGACAGAGGCTGGATCAGGTTTAGTCACCGCGTGTACATACTGCAACATACCATTCTTCAAAGAGGTGTTTTAGGGTCTACTGAAAACATTCTGTACTTAAGAAAGAAAAGAGGGAAGTGTCAAAACAGTAACAATCTGTAGAACAAAATGGAGTCAAGGATAGTCCCTTTATATTTCTATTATTTTTATATATATATAAAAGCTAAATATCTGTTAAATGATGCTTGTGAGATGGTCCCCTGTGATCTGAACCTCAGCAATAGGTTTGTGAGCACGTATATGTCTATGGGGAAAAAAAGCCATGGATACCAAAAAGTGCATGTGTTTCTCTCTGTTTTCAAGTGTCCGCAGCATGTGAGACTGGGGAAGAGGAATGGCTGCCAAGATGTGTGCCATGGGGGCTGTCTACGCAGGATTGCCTCTTTCGCCTTCCTGCTCCTGCCCAGCTCTGTGGGGAAGCAGGTAGATACTTGGCACAGACTGGATTTTCTTTTGTTTATGGAAACATTTGATAAGGTAGGTTAAAGATAGATTTTTAGGGTGGCTGTGGTTGCACATCAAATGAATATTTCTTTGTGGCAGGATATTGTGAGACTGTATATTTTTCTATAAATCTTTTTTTTTCTGAACGTATACTGGGTCTTCTGCAGGGCACACAGTTTAGACTCAGCCATAGGCCACAGTTCTTCTCTTCCATGTTGACATATAAAAATGTTAATTTAGTAATTACCTGTATTCTTAGTGTTTATGTTGTGAAGATGGTAATCACTAGCCCTGAAATCTTTCACTCCTTGCTTTTCAGCGATTGTAACATTGCAGAGACACTACCATTAAGCAGGAAATGAATCTGTGGGAGAAAGGGCCCATTTCTTTGGGGAGGCTCATGTCCTTTTTTTCTCTAAAGAGTAGAGGAAAAGAAGCGATGAAACCATGAGTGCATCCAAAAGTGCTCATGCACAAGAAATTCTTACTGTGGTGTAGGGTGGTTTAAGTACTTAAATATTTAGAACAGCTTTAGTATGCTTAACACACTGCCAAGTTGATGCTCATGAAAGAACCTGAAGTCGCTGAAGCTGTTAGGGCTGTTTACAGGCGTACAGGAGGCAGGCACTCACTTGAGACCCAGCTCTGTTTCACCTGTTCCACATGGCACTGGGCATGCACACGTTCTCACATTCTCAGCGTTTATTATAAGTGAGATGAGAGGACGCAAAGATCCTCTTGTCTCCTGCCATACATGCTTTTTTCCCTGCTGTGGTCACTCACCAACCTCATCGTGATTCTTCAGCCTGTGGGGGAAGTGAGTGATTTTAAACTTCTGCTTCCATGTGTATCACTGGCTTTCTTTTGCAATCTTAATTACGCTGTTTGCTGTAAGAGAAACAGTGTGATACTTAGCAAAGAGAAAGATTATATCAGTCCCCTTGAGTCATTATATCAGTCCCCTGAATATGATGTATGCTATCAGAGACAAACAAGGGTGTAATAATCGTTATAAATGAGTCAATCAAGAGCTGATTGCTTTTCCTATTGTCACAAAAGATAGCCTCTTGTTGCACGTAGGAGCTACATTGACAATTATTTGGGGGCTTCTCTCATATTTTTGCTTACAGTCTCTCATATGATGGAACAACTGGATTCAAGATTTCCCCCCCCCCGCCCCGTATGTAGTTGATAGCCCTAGTTCTGCCTGTGGATGTTGTAAGCATGGAGTTAAGATCAGAAGGATCATTGTGTATGATAAAGGCTGTAAAACCTAACCTGGGGGTTCCTGCATAGCTGCTGGTGGAGCCAGAGCACTTCTGGATATCGAGCCCTACACAGGCCCATATGTAAGGCAGTATCATGGGGAAGCTGCCCCAGTGAAATCTCTGGGAGGAGCCTGGCCCAGGACTGAGAGCATCCCGAGGACGCACACAGGACAGAGCACACAGCAACACAGCGAGCCCCTGCTAGGGCAGGGCAGCTCTCCTTGGCCAGGCCTTGTTCACGCCACGTATGAGGGTAGAATGGAGCAAAGTAGAGTTTTCTGTATCTCTCCATTGACTTTAGGGGGGGCCTCAGCCAACTGGCTCACACTGTGCTCCTAACTTGTAGGTGGATGAAATTGCGAGATGTGTTCCTCCCTTTGCTCCGTTTTAAATAGTTCATATGTTCTTTGAAGCACGATTGTCTCTTTCTTGCTGTTTTGTGTTCAGGGTCTAGCCCAGTTGACTGAAACCTTTTTAAAGCATGACAAAAACAAAGTTGAATTGAGGTCTTACTACAGATAACCCGTGTTTTGATATAGTTTCTCTGCTACTGGAAAACTAACAGTGAATAAAGGTTCTTTCCTAATAAAGCTTGGAGAAAAATCTGAACCATCTTTCCAGTTATAAAAAGCAGAGACCTTGTGCACACAATTCCTCTTCTGCTTACACCAGCAGGTATTTGTTTGTAGTCAATGGTATCTGGAGCTGGAAGGGTTTTGTAATTCAGGAAATCCCAATGTCTGTGAATATCCCTGCTATTGTCTACCATAAATATAGCGCAGGTAGAAAAAAATTCCTCTCCCAATTAAAATGCCATTTTAGTATAGCTGAGCATATATCCTATTGACTGAGAACTTGCCTGTCCTGTTCGGTATCTGAATGCAACATATTTCTTAGAACACTGATTACACAAGAAGGATAAGAGTGACTCAAGCATGAAACATCATTCTTTTCAGATAAGATCTAGAGATGTGTTACTTTAATATGCAAAGTAAATATTTGGGTGACACGTGGCACATAGCTCAAAACAAAGCAGAAACCACTTATATGCAGGGGTTTCCAAATGAAAAATAATCTCCAACATGAAAAATTATACATAGGCTTTTTTTAGTAATTTGCCTATTGAAATAAGATGTAGAAAAGAGAACCAGCCACATGCCATGCAGGAATCTGAAAAATCATTGTACACTCTGCGACTAATCTGATTTGAAACCCCAGCCTGCTATAGCTGGATTGTGTGCCTCCCCACAGTGGGGACCATTACTTAGTTTTGTTAGTAGCACAGAAGTAATGATTTTCCTTTCTTTCCTTTTTTTTTTTTTCCCTGTCCTTTTAATATAACACTTCTAAAAGCTCTGAGCCTGGTGTCAGAAAGATGGTTGTAGCATTCACATAGTCTTACTTATTGACGATGTGAGGCAGAAAAAGCTTAACAGTTTAATTCAAAATTAATAATTGAATCAAAGGAAAATTAGCAAACATTTGCCTTGGTTTGCAAGGAATACCTTTATGAAAAATGTTTTATCGTTTCCTTTTTTATTTTGGATGTTGAAAAATATCCACAATCCTTACTTAGTATTTGAAAATCATATTTTTGAAACAGTACATGGAACAAGTCAGTGAGAACATTTTAACGTTGATGGAGAAGTTATTTAAAGTATGTAGTTAATTTTTGCTCTTTTTGACCAGCTTGGCTGTTAATGGTTTTCAAGGGGAAACTCTGTTCTGTTAGCTGAGAAGCCAAGTCCTCACATTCACAACAAATTCTACTTTCATGCTAATACATCCCTGCTACCAACAGTAATATTTGTACTTCCAACCTGGCACAACACAGTTTGGCTTGGACAAGGCAGGCAAGGCTCCAGGAAGTCAGCTGGGAGCTGCGAGATTACTACTGAGTCCTTCATGCCTTGAAGTAATGGACCACAGCATGAAACACTACAACAGAGAAATCTTGCTGTAAGAATGAAATTGCATCTACTGGTTATTATCACACCTTAACAACTGCTAGAGCCAGAACCACGAAGGAGTAGACTGGAAAAAATACAGAACTGAGAAATTTCATGCAGAGAGGACAAAGCCCATTCTGCTGCCATGACCATGGTACTGACACTGGTGATTATACAGTTGGGCTGTGTTTGGCATGTCCAAGAGTTGTAAAATTTTCTGCTTGAATTAATGGGCTTTCTGACTTTTCTAGACAATGGGAATCAACAGGATATCCATCTATGTGATGCATATGACAAAACCACCTTATAGATCATCATACTGGCCTCAGAAGGAAGAGGACTGGACCACTAGCCCTCAGGGTCATTTTGGAAAGTTCGTTATCCACAGCCAAGTAATTAACTTAAATGGTAAGGGCTGAGATGCTGGAAAGAGCTGATTGCTAGGGCTGGCTTGCAAGCCAGGGAGGTTTCTGATGTAGGAAAGACTATGTGGTCAGATGACAGAATTACTGTCTAATTATGAACTTTGGTGCAGTCAGGAGAATAAGTATCTCAGATTTTCAGTTGTCCCTAGAATTCCACTTTGTTTTAATTATAAAAGTGGACAATGTGGAAAGGAGATTTAACGTAGTTTAAATAGGGCAAAAAAGCTGTTCTTTTGCAAAGGCTATGCTGACTTTGCACAGGCTTTGCAAAGACTAGTTGTGGATGCAATCATAATATTTTAGAGGTTGCTTCCCCCCCAGCGGACCCTGCCATACACAAAAAGGTCAATGTGCACCGATCTGGTACCACAAAGGAAAAGGACGTGAAAGGCACAAAGACGCAGAATCCCATTGCCTGCTGCCTCTCATGAAGAGGGGCTTCAAGTCCCTGCAGCCAGGGGGAGTCCGAGGGTAAAGGAGGTGCTTGCAGGGTCCAGTGCCTGCCTGGAGGAGGCTCCCAGAGACTGTTGAGTCCCCTAATTAACTGGGACAGTAATTAACCTTAGTCCCAGTGTGGGGCGCTGCACTGACTAATGCATCCTTTTGTTAATTTTGAGCATGTGTGGATCTGGGGGTTTTTGGTGGTTTTTTGGTTGTTTTTTTTTTTTTTTTAGACTCGTGTGTCATAAGTTTAGTTTTAGGTAGTCCTGTGAGGAGCAGGGATTTGGATTCGATGATCCTCATGGGTCCCTTCCAACTTGAGATATTCTATAATACTGATGGTTTCAGCTTCTGGAAGCGAACAAAATGATCTGAAACTGTTTTTTTTTTTTCTTTCCAAGAGAAGAATATAACTTTAAATCTTGAACTCCTGGCTCTTCCTTCAGTTTCTTCACTTGAAAGAAGTGGTATGTTAGAGCATCATATCTAAAAGAGAAAAGATGGAGAGAGCTCAGCACAGCTATTAATTGTGGTTGGTTTATGGCTGAACTACTAACGTAATCAAAGATACAAATCCTGATCCATTAACTGGTGGAAATGCTAAGCATTCTTGAAATTCCTACGCTGAGGTTTTCTTGGAAGATTACTTCAACTGCTCCGTAAGTAGAGAATGACATTGTATAAGAGAACATATATTCCTTTTTTACAGTAGATGATTGCATCTTTTTTTAGCCTTTCACTTGATTGAGCTTCCGGAGCACTTAACAAAGATCTGCCAGAAAAGAGGTTCCACTTAGGGAGAACAGCATTCCCTGTACCTCTGTACTTGGCAGGAAGGACAAAACAGGTTTTCTCTGTGGCTGGTGTGTTGATGAAGATGACGTTGGTCAAAGAGTAATTTATGCAAGTTACCTGTGAAGTATGCAACTACAGTTATATGAGAATGTGACAATAATATGTAGAAAGCAAAGTCAAAAAGGTAAAAAATTAAAATACAGATTAATGATACATTAATTAGTAGAATCGATATTGTATTAAAATGGAAAAGTCAGACTGAAATTGTACAGATACCAAAGCACTTGCAGTATAGGACATGGATTCAAAACCAACACACCTCATACTGACTTTGATCTGGGCTCAGCTCACCCTGCAGCTGGGTTACTGGATGCTGCCACCTGCAGTCTGCATTGGTCCAGATCTCTGATTCAGTCACTGACAAAACAAATACAAATCTGTCAGATCTCTTTCTCACTTTTAGAAGCCTGAGGTTTAAATGTATTCATATTTGCTATCCTGACATATCTGCTTCTAAGTGATTTTATAGAATAATTAGCAAAATTACGGAATTACAAAAACAAACAAACAGAACTCCAAAAAACCCACAAAACCCCAGAGCCATCTACTTGGATCTTTTACCACCCATTCCATCAAAAATATAAGAAAAAACAGTATTGCCTATTAATGGTCACTCACAAGTAGTCTTTAATCCAGTATCTCATCTTGCTATGTGTTACATGAAAACTACAGTTTAAAAGCTATGAATACTTTCCATCGCTGAGTTCAGGATAGGGTATTCAAAGATCTGTGTAGGGACAGGACGAGGGTTTTTTTCCTGTAGCTAAAGTTGGGCCAGAACCTACAGTCCTCCATTATCCTGTTCCTTATAATTTAGGTACATTTAAAATTATTTTTGGACTTGCTCCTAGAGCCCTCACACATCCGAATAACCCTGTTGTTGAGCCTTGGGCAGCAGCTGAGGTATCAAGTCCTTACTAATTAACATGATCCCATCTACTTTATATGCACTGCTTTTCTTGATGGAAACAAAAGACAGGATAGGTCATTGTAGAGGAAGTTAAGAGTCCTCTGCCTGAAACAATTCTCTGAAACCGTTGTCCAGCAATGTTCAAACAGTTATCAGTCTGTATCTGGAAATATGCCAAGAGGGACTTGCAGAGAGTTAAAGGTGTGCAAAAGTAGCACAGGAGATCAGAGAGGGAATTATCCTGAAATCATCTGTAAGTAGGATGGTTGTTAAGGTACTTACTGTACTGTAGAACTTGCTTAATGCTCTTCTGTCAGGCTGTGAAAACACATCCTTACGTTGGTGTATGTCCCTTCTGAATTTACAAGTCATTTGTGTTCAGTGTAGTAGTTTAAAGCAATTTTCTGCTATTTCAGGTTTCAGTCCTATTTAACTGCTGAAATTCTACTCCTTTTAATGCAGTCCTTATTCTGCAGGCACTGTGACATGAAAAAGCAGTCACATACCCTAGAGAGGTTGCTAGTTGTGATCACTATGGTCAAGTGAAAACTAGACTGATCAACTTTCCTTTTTGGCATGAAGAGACAAGTATTCTGCCTGTGCGTACTGTACCATCATTGGTACGTAGCTGGCGGGGCTACCATGTCATTCATTTGGACAGTAAACTGTTCTACCTTACTGAGAGACCCTTTAAACATCCCTTTGTTTGGTGATAGTAAAATAATTGAAAACCACAACCCAAAGACCAGAAATTACACACCCTTAAGAATTGACCAGGCTAGTTAGTCCAATAAATGCAGGAACTGGGAATTATCCTGGTTGTCTGAGTGTGTGCATTTGTATAGAAACAAAAAGAGAAAAAATAAGCCAAAGAAAGATCCATTGTGCTCTAAACTTGTTTTTTTCCTGGAAGGTCCTTCAAATGTTGACCGCAGTAGGTGGAGATAACGCCAGTATAGCACAACCAAAACTAATTGGTGTGCATGAGTGTTGTTAGGAGGCACTACCAGAGAGATGAAGATGTCTTTGTGCCAGCATAGTGTATCTTGAACACAAGCTGAGTATTCCAGTTATGCAGTTTAGCTTAGTTTTGAAGTTTCTGAAGCTCTGTAATGCTATTTTTAATTTTTAAGTGATTTCGAGTTATGTTAGGCTGAAAAAAGAAGATACAGGAAACTGCTTCAGCATGAAACTCTGACGTGAGTCAGCTGCAGCAAGCTGCGCTATGCCGGAGGTTGAAGCTGTTACTCAGGTAGGAGTGATTTGGGTTGAAGCAGAGTCCTGAGAAGGGTTCACTGGCTTTGAGTCACCACTGAGCAGCCCAGTCCCACTCCCAACACTTGTCTTCAGTCCTCTTTTGATCCTTCTTCAGGCAAAAAGGAAATGCTTATGGGATGGTTCCCATATACACACACCTGCCTCCTACTTTAACTGGGAAGTAGGTACTAAATGATCACTTCAATATATTTTTACTTAAAGGTCATTCCAGAGAGCAGTATTTTCTATGCAGAAAATTAATCAAGAATGTCTCTGCTGCCTGCCTTACATCTCTGGGCAAATAAGGATTGTGAGTAGAGAGAAGTGGCAAAGTCTGTCTCTGGTAAAAGAGGTTCATCGTTTGTTTGCCTTTCATCAAAGGCAACATACTACTGACATGAGCAGTCCTTCCTTCAAGGACTGAAATCGCAAGCACTCAGTCACACTACTGTTACTGTGACACTGTGGCACCAAGCACATCATTATTAGCAGAGCACAGTCAGCCTCATTCATTGCCAGATCTTTCCTGTCTTTTACTAGGCACTGTTTTTAGGAGGATTTCACTGCTGTACATGAGGTACTCTATTTGCTTCTCAGATATTTCTGACAGACAAGACACCCAGTAATAATGTACTGAAGGATCAAAAGACACACTGGTGCTCCCAACCAAATGGTTTCACTTTTGGAACATAAGGAATTCTTGCATATGACAGATCAGAGAGCAGGTTAATTTGAACACAGTATGCTTCTCTCAAGCAGCCCTGCTTTTGGAGGGGAGTGTTTCTTCTCAAAAAATAATAATTAAACAAGAGTAAGTTAGATTATGTACCTCTGGAAATGCTCTCTCTCATTAACTCTTGCAAAAACACTGGTCAGAAAAATATACTAAAACGCATCTGTTTCCTGGTGCCTCTATCAATTAGGAATGTAACAAAGACATTAGGCAAGAAATTAAAAGATAATAAAACTTTTCGTTGCTGAACCTAGTCTTTTTCCCTGACCCATTTGTCCCTGGCTACAATTTTATTTCTCAGGAAATGGTCAAATAATAGATCAGTCAGTGGCATTGTTGTGAAATAGAGTTTTTTCTGCAGAGCAAATAGAAGTATTTCTCTTGCTCTGCTGTTGTTCAAGCACTGCTCTCAAGGGCTTATGGTAAAATGGCTAATAGTTTCCTGTAGCAGTCAGACAGACCAGTGCATTAAGCTCAGAAATACTACTTCCCCCTTCGCCCCATCTGTCAGCTGTGACACTTTCCCATCTGCCCTTGCAACCCATCTCTGGATTGTTGTAACAGCATTAATCAGCAGAATCTACAAAAACCAAATTACATGACTGACAGCAGAGAAAGACCCAGATGTTGCCTCATCAATGCTTTTGCATGGGCTGATCAGCCACATTCTACCTGATCTCGTCAGCTCGCTGCTCTGCTCTTAAACAGTGTTCTTGCATTGGGGCATAGTGTGGGGCTTTGCTAGGGTAAAGCAGAGTGTGGAGGGCAGGAAGAGAGAAAAAGAGACTGAGAAAATGCAGAGTAGCTTTATAGATCCAAACAACCTACTGCCAGATCTCCCTTTTTATGGTTTATGAAGGTACTTCTGGGTATTTCAATAGTTCTCTGAGGGAGGTGACACCCGAGTGATCCAGAGTTGGAGAGTTCAGATATGGATCATCCCTCTCGTTCTCTCATAAGGAGACACTGTAATGAGATCTGCTGAAAGGAGGTGTGTTCGTAGCACATGTCCATCTGTGCAGAGGAAGTAGTGAAACTACACCAGCACGTACTCAAACACACACACACAAGTGTGAAAAACTATATCCTTCCCAGTTAATCTGGAAGGATAGTTTATCAGTACTGTGTCCTGCTGGCATCCTCTGACAGCAAAAGTCACTTTCAGGAAAAAGCCAGGAAATGCTGATTAGGCTTTTTACATGTGCTCCTGACAAAGTCACTCACCATGATCATCAAAACAAGGCTGATGCAGAAGGAAAATGCAAAGATGGGTTTCTACATTGTTGGGAACCCTGTACCACTATCCTGTCCCCCATCTGAGCCAGCTTGGTGTGCCAGCTACTAGTAGTACAGCCTTTCCAGCTTCAATTTGGAACAGGATTTAAAATCTTTTGGAGTATTTTTTGAGTAATGTCATTGTACTGTTATTTAGAGTTTGTTAGGGGATTGCTTGTGTCTAGAACAAGCTACACCCAAAGACAAAGCTAAAAGCAAAAGGCAATTTCTAATGATGATATATAGTAGATAATGTGTTTAGCCTTAATTGTGTTTACTGTAAGTGGAGCCCTTGAGAGAAAACCAATATAAGCAGTTTCTCAGTCAAGAATGGAGCCACAAGAGAGGCGTGTTGTTTAAACAAAATTCACCACCTGCTAGTGAGCTTTGAAATCTTTTAGAAGGCAGGAACATGGTGTGCAGTGGTTGCAAAGTAAATGTTTACCTGTTACAGTGATGCCGACTACAAAAGACCTGACAATAGTGCACAGCGTTGGCAGAAATGGAGACATCCTGGCCTGGCAGGCTCTCAGTTCTTGTGACTGGGACATCATTGAGCTCTTGGCCCTGGGACAGTGAATTTGCACTAACTGACAATATCTTACTTTTCTGTGTTACCTTAAGAAATAGTCCATAGTACCCCAAATATGGAATATTCTAATATCCCAAATTAAGAAATGGTCCATAGTATCTCTGCAGACCACAGACTGAAGAACACTGGTATAGGCTAGAGTTACGTAACAACATGAGAAGCCCCAAAATAATACCAAGGTTGCTCCAGTGCAAAAGTGTTTTTCAGGCTCTGTGGAAAGAGTAGCCATGTAGCTAATTAAAAAGAGAAAAGGAGAGGAAACATCAAAACTGTGAAGCTGCCTTGTCAAAGGGGCATTACTCCTGTGCTCTCTCTCTCTCTCCTTTTGCTCCACAGAAAACACAGTGATTCTTTTACTCTCTATGCCAAACCACTGGCTGCCCTCAGATCTTCTGCTTGAGAGACAGCACAGTGCTTAAAGAGCAGACAAATGTGTGTAGTTTGAGAAGATGGAAAAACTGCATCAGTCTGTGGCCTGGGATGTGAGGAGAGGGAGGCTTGTATGTTCAGCATGGCTGTTCCTCAGATAATGAGCTGTGAGATGGCTGATTCAAACCCTTCTGCTATTTAAGCTGAAGGATCTTCCTTCTGAGTTCTCCCACATGATGGTCTGAAAAATTGGGATACAGACTTAATATCTTTACCAAATTAAGGAAAATTAGGAGAGTGAATGCTGCACCCCATGACCATGCAATGTTTCTGTTGATTCCTAGTTTTAAATAACAGGTGTTGCTGGGTTATCTAAACCCTGTCAAGTTTAAATACCTTTATTTGTAAGTCAGTTTTGTCAGCACATTTTCCTTTGTTATGAAGGCACCTGAGTAAATCATTGTGAACTTGAAAATGTAATTAATATCTGGGGGTTTTTTTCTTTTTGACATGAATAGATTGTGAATAACTTCAAACAAGAGTGAGACTTGAGACTGGCCAATTTCTTCAAAAGAATAACTGAGTCTGTAAGTCATCACTGAACAATTTGGTACCTGGCAACAGAGTGGTGAGGCTGAAGGGCTGTTTTTTCAATTGCATGGCCAAAGTGAAAAATTGAAAATAATTTCATTTTGAATCAGCTCAAAACAAAACATGAACTGAATTGAAAAATACAGATTGCATCAAATGGAACATTGTATTTGGCATAAAGCATCTTTGCCATGATGCAGAATTTAAGACATTCACAAACTAATAATAATAATTAAACTAAGCTGTCTAAACCTATTACTGAGGTGATATTGCCAAAGGCTGTTGAATGATAGCATTGGAGGAATTGCAGCAGATTTAACATCGGAGTGGGGAATCACCTCATTGCTCACTGTAATGACTTCAGTGAGCACTTTTTTCTGTGACAGCCTTAAGATTTTATTTCTCTCATGCCCACTGAAACATTTATGTGTCTGGGCTAAGTATTGCACCACATACAAAGATTTATATGATTAATAAAAGCATCCTTCATACAGCAAATTCTAGTCTGTCAGTCTGGAATTTGAGGCTGCAGGTGGAGGATTAATGGAAAAACACAAGGCTACTGTCCTTAACAGGAGGAAATTTTAAAAAGAGACAAAGAGGAGTACTGCATTAGTGTTGTCACCTGGATACACCTTTGATATGTAGAGAAACCCTAGAGAAGCACAGGACCCCTCTTCTTTCTTTGGTGCTTATTATATGTGACACTGATTGTCTTGGTGAGAATACTCCTATTTACTTCAGCTGAAACTGGAGTAAGTCCTGGGATCATCTTAATCTGTAACTGAACTGAATACAGTGTCATTCTGAAAAAATCAGAGCTGGTAAGTGTTTCTGCTTCATGTGTATTTTCTCTGTTTTCAAGATGCTTAAGGATGTAAAACGCCTCTCAAAGCTGTCTTTGTCATTAATAGACATATAACACATGTCATATGTTATATGTCATATGACATATAACATATATGTAACATATAAGACACATATA
The DNA here is from genome assembly GCF_947461875.1 of Haliaeetus albicilla. Classification (NCBI taxonomy): domain Eukaryota; kingdom Metazoa; phylum Chordata; class Aves; order Accipitriformes; family Accipitridae; genus Haliaeetus; species Haliaeetus albicilla. The sequence goes on along the minus strand of NC_091504.1, from coordinate 12,627,853 downwards.
AAACTGAGTATGTATGCCTATGGAGTTATTGTTCTTGAACATTATTGTACAGGAGTGGCTATCTATAGGCTTACTGTGAAATCTTTTCCAGAGTCAAAAGATATTTAGGGATTAACGGAAAGGAATTAAACACCTGAAGACAGCTATCTGGCTGTAAAATGAGAGATGGATGAGGTGGAAACTGACCTGATGAACTAGTATGAAGTGTTCAGTTGATTTCCTTTTAAAAATATAATTTAATTCAAACAATGTGTCTGGGAATTTCTTACACTTTCCCACTGATCCCCCCCCCCCCCGCCCCGAGGAAATACGACTGGTGAAAGGAGAGTAAGTATAGAAAATTTCCTGATCAAAGCACCCTGATCTTGGCCTTTTCCTTGTCAGCTGCCATGATGTTGGCATGAAAAAAATGCAGTATTCCCTAAGAAAACAACAGAGATGTGACATGTCAGCACCACAGTTTCCAGCTCCCTAAAGCTCATCATAAGCAGAAACCACAACCATTTTTAGGCTACCATCTCTGTGCAAAGATCTTTCTTATGCTCCCATTCTTTTATTTTCCTGTTTCATACACTAGTGTGATACAAACACAAAATCATTCTATCCTTACATTTATCATATAAACAGGAATTAATTTTTTTTTTTAGTGTTGCATTAATGCCTCCAAATTTTCTGAAAACAACAGCAAATTGTTGGACTCCATGAAATTCTTTGGTTTTTTTTTTCAAAAATACAGAGCCAGGGGTTAACTCTCCTCAAATAACTAATGAAGGAATCAGACACCTGGAATTGTCAGTTTAAAGGGTAAAAAAAATAAATCCTGTGAGGCCTGTTCCTGCATGCCCAGTTCCCACTGTCAAAGGATCCCAGACTGTCACTACAGAGAGAATATTCATGATCCATTTCTCTGTGCTATGAAAAATAGCCCTTAGTTGAAAGGAAGGAAAGGCAGTAACTAAAAGAAGCAGATGTTGTGAACACTCCTGTTTTAATCCTCCTTTTGCTCCTGCTCTTCCTCCCGCCCCCCCCCCCCGAGGGCAGGAGGAGGAGGGAGAAGCCAGTGAGATACTGAAGGCTCAAGCTGCCTGTGTAAGCGAAACCTGAACTTTTGAAGAAGCAATTTTCTTAAACAGTTCTCTCCCAAAATAGACATAGGCAGGAAGTAGTGAAATGGATGGCAAAAGACTGGGAGCAAGGTAGCTGAGTATTTCCTGTTTGCTTTATCTGTTTGAAACAAAAGGGTTTGAAAGTATTTCCTCCTGATGATGAGATCACGGTCATTGTTGGGAAATGCGGTATGTTTAACATCATCACAAGGGCCTTTGGCTAATCAGAGCTGAGAATAACTGTAACCAGCCCACTCTGCTGCAAAATATTCTAGTAGCTCATTGGTGCTCTAATAGTTTCAGCAGAAACAAGGTCACCCTAATGCAGTGAAGCTTAGTGAGTACTGACCTTAGCAGGCACCAATTCAAGTAACTGATTAGTTTCCTGGACAAGCTATAGCACCCTCACAGTTGTTCTAGATCCTTCCCCCAGTAATGACTATGGGGCAAGTCTCAGTACACATTCATCTAATGCAGACGGCACTGCCTGAAAATTTTACATCTTATTTGCTCATTTACTTAATGTAACATTTACTCCCTTTCTCCTTCAGAATTGTACAGGAGATTTTGACTTGTCCTTGACCCCTCCATCCCCAACATTTTTGAGCAGTTTTTCCAATATGTGATCTCCTGATGAGATTCATAATTGGATGAATGCTTTTTATTCAGTTTTCTAATTGTCAAGTTCTTTGTCAGCATTTGGTCTTATCTTGTACACGGACTTGCAGAAAGCACATTGAATTCTTTGCATCAAGGATTGTTTACATTTTCCTCTACCTTCTGTGAATGTTCCTGTTGATATAAAATACAAAACCTGAGCACATCAGTACCCACTCAGTGCAGTACCTGTGCAGTGCAGTACTGCCATGCATTCAACTAAATATTGACTTACAAGCTTAAATGGCTTGTTGTATCTTTATCCAATGATTGGAAGGATTTCCTCCAAGGGTGGATGCAGCAGCAGTTTAAATGGAGAAGTATGCAGTTACATAAGAACATGACTGCTAATGTCCCCGTGCATTTTCCATCCCAATAAACTCGTATCTACTTTCTTATCAGGCATCTGATCTATAAAAGCACTCTGAGAACTGTACAATCGTATTTAAGCATGTTCACCTTTATCAACTCATCCTATTCATCTCCTTGCAAGAAGATGACATCAGTTGTCACTATCTTGGACTTAACCCAAAGGACTGTACAATAGTCTTTATTGTACAGCACTTTGAAATAAAGCACAACTACATTTTTTTTCCTAGTCTCTATTCTGTTGTGCAGTAGAGAAATATGAATTGCCATAAAAAGAACCTGTGAACATTGTGGAAAGCATAAACAAGCTTCTTTCATAAGGACAAGCTACAGTTAATAACAGCACCACTGTTTATTGGGTGGGTATAGTAAGCCAGATCAATCATCTCTGAGGAGATTTTTTTTCCCCTGTATACATCATTCCCCTCTTTCTACAAACCAGAATTCTCACTGAATCTTTCAAACCAATTTTTGATGTCCTTTGAGTCATCACAGAATAAATACCTTCTATTATTTAGACATGAGTATTTGCATTATGATCTAAGTGTCAAATGCAGAGTGTAAAACTCTGGGCCCAAAGGAAGGCTGTGCTAATGAACTATCACAATTAAACTTGTATCCATGGGGCCCATAAGAGAAGAGCAAGGGTAGAGAGCACTGCTATCTGTTAACATTGCCATCCTCACAAATTTTTTCTCTAGTTGCTGAATGCATTATCAGCCTTGCTCAGATCTCATTGGAAGACAATAGAAATTTTATTATTGGCTTCAGTTAGAGCAAAATAATTTCCTAGGAACTATTCTCTACAATAAAAGATGTCATAAAACTCAACACTTCACCAAAGATATGGGAGAAGTGGGGTTTAGTCCGTTCTTCTGTCTGAATTGATTTGAGCCTACATCTGGCATGTATATCTCTTGTGGATCTTTGTAGTCTTCAGTCTTGAAGCTCTTTGTTGATGCAGTTCCTTTTGCTAAGAATAATCCAATTTTTATTAATCCAGTTGTGAAGGAATTACAATATCGTCCATTGATGAAGGGAATCTTCTGGATGAGGAGAGCCCAGTACTCAAGACCCTCTTCAGATGACTTGTACAGCCTCTTTGGGCCAACAGAGAACAGTTGAGAGACACTGAAGGACAGTCTGGTATCCCCTGGGAATTGCCTTAGTTGGAGGTTCCCACTTTCAGCTTGAGTGTCCTGTCCTTTCAGCTACCAAATAAGGGGAAAAGCACCAACCCTCTTCTGGCTATTGTTTTGCAGAAAGGAATGGGATAAGTATTTGGCTCCTGAAGGGAGGGAGGGTTAGGAATCCCAATCAGAGAAGGAGGAGCATTTGGCTGAAAATACCTAAGTTCTTTTCAAAAGATGACTTCAGACATGCTTTTCTGACTTTCTGTCACTTACATTTCTTATATTACACCAGCCCACACATACGCCATGTGGTTCTAAAACAAATGGTGTAACCTACTGCCTGGCCAAACCCAAAACCCATGCCTACTTTTACGTGCACCCACTGCATGGTTCGTACGTGCCAGGTCTGTAAGCAGACATCCCTTAGACGCATGTGTGGAACTTACACCTATCCACTGCCTTCCAAGAAAGAATTTTGCCTGTTTCAACTTTGTAAAAGTTTCCATTTCATTTAATTCTAAGTAAAAAAATGCCACCAACATGAAGGATATAAAGAAAAAGCTTTATAAAAGCCAATTTATTTCAAGGCAGTCTACCCCTTTTACAGCTTCAATGTGCCTCTAATGGAACAGGGCAGAGAATTCTGCCTCCCCTATTCATTTCCTAGGAAGCGTAGCTATTTACTGTTTGGTGTGAGAAGCCTCTGCAGGTCTCCAGCACTGCCTGATTGCACATTCTGAGACTCTTCAGACTTGTATCTAAAAAAAGAATTGATTAGGAGGATAAAATGCCATGTCTGATCATTAAATATTTAAACCTGGAAAGCTTTCAAGAGCGGCAGCCTTACTAGCCTGTGAAAACACCCTTGTTTCACCAGATCTAACTTGCCATTGTTACTTTTCAGAGGACTTGAGGTAATGTGTACATGAGATTTTATATCCAGTGGTTTTTAAGAGAACGAGGACAGAGATGCAGACAAGGAGTGTGCCTTTAATCATGTCTTGTAGATTGGAACAAGTAATCATACATTAAGAAATGTAGTTGGAGAACGCATTTTTCTCTCCCGGGTGTGGGAGTGAAAATGCTTATGGGATCAATGCCCAAAATGAAAGAAACACAAATATTCTAACCCATATATCACATTGATCACAAACACAGGAAATAGTATCTTGTTACATGGACTCTGAATGCAGTTTCTGCTACAACTTCTGGATGCAGAAGTACAGAAGCACTGAACAGTGGTTAAGAAGCTTTTCTTTTCTTTTTTTTTTCAAGAAAAAAATTCCAGTTGTTGACAGTGTTTTCTTGCTGTGCAGGATGGTGCATTTACAAGCATTTTGGAAGAATCTAGCTGTCCAGTCAATTCATACTGCTAGTAAGAGCCAATCTTTTTCAAAAAGAGAGAGTAATCTCAGCCCTCGGGATGTAAAGATATTTATACCAGTTTAATCACAGGTGTCACACTGGTATAAAGATATTTATACCAGTTTAATCACAGCTATCACAAAGAATCAACTGATAATGAACAGAGCTCTTTGAAGGACGTGAAGTTTAAGCACAGACATGACCTCTGTGTGCAGTTTGGGATGTAAACAGAATAGACAAACTGGGAAAAGAGGAGAATGGTGCATACTCTGAAGATGGCCAGATAGTGAGGGAATAAGAAACATCTTACCATAAGCTGTCCATGAAAATTGCCAGCCTTTGTATTTCAGCTCCAAACAGCTGCAGCTGCCATGCATTCAAGTGATGCTGCTGTCTACAAACTCGGTGTTTGTGGTTTTCCCCCGGGCAGTTGCCATCTATCGAGGCAGGTCATAAAAACAACCCAACCCACTTGTGTGATAGGATTGTTTTGTAGGCTCTTTTTCACAATAAAGATTTTGCTCTGTGTTCATTTGGACAGACCATAGCTTCCATTTTGGTTTTTTTGCTATAATTAACTATCACCATGTCATCATTATGAATTATGTGATCATTATCATAATTGTTCATCATTGTGAATTATGAATGTTATCATCCGGTGTGTGGTAAACCAAATGTATTTAAATAACTTCAGATAACACAACATGATATATATGCCACATTTGTCAAAGACTGCTTAGTAGTCTGACTGGTTAACTAGCAGTCATCTTTTGATCATGACATCTGTCAGAACTAGTAAAATATGAGTCAGATCGATCTCTGTTCCAGTTTAAAATCGGAAATCTGTATAAAGGCCATAGTAATATGTTTGTTGAGCAGCTGCTTTTATATTTTGTATTCCAAAAAGTAGTTTCCTAATTCAATGCCATATACTAGTGAGGTGTAGTATGTTAGTGTCTCTAGTGACAAGCTGTAGTTTGTATACTCAGAAGGATAACCACTGTTCGTGCTTAAGGATTGCTTTGTGCCCTGCATCACGCTTGTAGATTAACTTCTCCTTAATACACTGTACCTTAGAAAGGAAACTTCAGCTGGGATGCTGCATCTTGTCTTCAAATGTTAATGCCCTTTGCCTATCAGTTCCTGGCCTGACTCTCCAGCATGCATAATGCAAAACTTGGCACAAGCTCACATGTGGATCGCTGTAAAGAACAGAAATCAAGCTGGCTTCTTGACTTCTTATGGCAAGTTCATAGCAAACAGGCCTGATTGTAAATGCAATGCTAAGTCTGCTAGGGCATCAACTGAAAATACAGGTGAAGCTTTCAGGGACGGCAGAGGCTGAGGTGGCTTGAGCATGTGAGTCTCCATGGAGTAGCTGGGCAAGTAGAGTGGCCAGTGAGGCAACTTGTGAAAATGATCGAGAGTAAATATAAACAACAGGCATAAGGGATAGAAGATGCTAACTGAAGAGGGAGCAGGGGAGAATATTTTATTTTGGACAGATGGTCAGTATTTACAAAATAAAAAGCAAATGGAAGAGTAAACAGTTCTTCTTTAAGGCCTTGTTTTCCTACTAGAACAGGGTTTGGGTTATTTTAAAGATGCCTATTCCATGTGAAGTAAAAACACAAAGAAGACAAGACATACTGCTCTTAAAACATCATAGTTTCCCTGGAGCTTACCTTGCTGAAAAGCTTAGCTTTTCTGTGTTTCTACTTCAGCACAATCCATATACATTATTTTTCCTGAAGTAAAAAACTGTATCCTTTTGACTGTGAAGACAAGTGATCTGAAAGAACAGGTTTGAGAGCTGAATATTAGGTGACTGCCTCAGGACCAATGAACAGACAACCTGACTGACCCTAAAATGTTTGGTAGCTGTGTAGCTTCTGTCTGATTTCATGCATTAAAAGATTCCTCTGCTCATGATAAACATAATCTTTCTTTAGAAGGAGTGGAACCTGAAGATGTGCTAGCCAAGAGAAAAAATGATCTGCAGCAACTAGATGGATTATGCCTCCTGTTAAGCTGTTCACTGATGACTCCTGCACTGGTATGAAGTCCCTTGCTTCCTAATAAAGACAACTAAATTTCACCTGCGTGCAAATCATGGGAGGAATAACCTGGAACTGTTTTAGTATAAGAAAAGGAAGCATGAACACAGGAAGATAAGCCTGCTAAAGGCCAGCTCACGCCAGCTCTCACTATTTCACTAGCCAAGTGAAATAGCCAACTGGCCAAATTAAGAGTTAAGCAAAACCTGTTTGGTAGGGTTTAGGTATGCCTTCCAGGAGTACAGAATGGGAGGTGATTACAACCTGGAGCTGACTTACTCCTTGTTCATGACATAGTGTCCCAAGTTTGGCTGTGAGACTCTGGAAGTCATTTCTCACCCTGCTATTGAGAATGCTCTGGATTTGATAACTAAGTTTGGGGGCTAAATCCTCCCCCTGAGGGAAAGGTGGAAAGATGTTTGACTAAGTTCCTCTTGAGAAGGTTGTGTTAGTGCTACTTTTACTACACTGTGTTATTGATGACTATATGGTGATTTGGGACTTTGTTTTCATCAGTTCAAATCTCTGTAAAGTATTTGCAAGGTTATTTGTATCTGTAATTAGTATTAACTGAATTCTAAACCCTAACCACAGAGGGGGACTTGGTTCTTTACAACCATTTTTTCCCCCGAGTCTTGCTGCTATGATTTATCTGAGAACAGCAAAGATGTCCTCAATTCCTACGCTTTGCAAACTGAACAGAACTCATCTGAAGCATGATTCAAAATTACAGATGATTAAGATAGTGAGAGTACACAATTACTTGTCAGAGACCTGGTATGAAAAAATTGATCTTATAAAATAGAATGACTGTATCCCATTGTACAGTAAACAGCTTTAAGTGAAAGGTGGATCACATCTTTTCAGTTTGGCACATTGGTGTTGCATTGCTCAATTTCCAGTCAGCATTGTGACTGGACATGAGAACATAAAGTGCAGCAGAGCACTCTGGGCTGAAGCATACTTAATATGCCACATATTCAAGGAGTTAAGGGTATTTTTCCTCCTATTATTCTCTGCTACAATCTGATTGCTCTAATCATTAAGAGCCTGCTTCTAATTTCCAGGCACAGTTCATTTATGTCTAGCCTACACTCTTTGTGCTTGCGCCAATCGTATCTTTTAGATTAAATAGTTCCAAAAACCAATCCAGAAGCCAGAATTGGAAATGAGGATTGCCTTTGGGATGTGTGGAGCTGTCCTAGACTAATTCATGCCTTTCTAAGAGAGGTGGACAGTATTCGCCCTATGTTGAGTACCAGCACTCATCTAATTATTTAAGAGCTGTCCAAGCCACCTCATCCTTGCTGCTGCACAGGGACGTATATCACCCACCTTTACTAATGAATCGCATTAGCTGACACATTTCCCCCCTACACAGTCATTTCCTTGACTCAAATTGTGTAAGTAATTTCACTTTGAATACTTTAAATGAATGAAAAGTGGTTTAATGATGCTGTGCTATCAAGAAATCCTTCTGTTTTTTCCCTGTCAGGACTGCTGAGGGGAGCGCTCAGTCCCTGCAACAGCCCAGAGCTGTGTCTGAGTAAGCAGGGGACCAGCCAGCAGGAGAGGAGAGAGGCAGGAGAGCCCTGCAGCTCTGGACCACCTCCTGCCCTCCTAACTGTGAGGTGCCCCTTGCTGGCCCAACCCAACGGCAGTGGCCTTGGGGAGGGTTCCCAGCCCTGCCTGCATCCTGGGAAGGAGCCAATGCCGCCCTTCTGCTGGCCACCCCACACCAGGGACAGAGAGAGCAAGGTAGGCACGTGTGCTGAAGATGATTATCTCGTTGTTAGTAATTGTACTGAGGGAAAGGAGAAGGGGAGGGAGACAACTTGGAGTTTAGGGGGAGGCTGGAACCTCTCCTGTCTCCAGCAGCTGGTGAAAAAAGCAGGAGGCAAAATCACATTTCCTAACTGTCCCCAAGCCCACAATCTAGTATTGAAAACCAGCCTCATGATTGTGGACATACTTTGTCACGTATCTCCCATAGGCCGTGCATTTCTGTTTGGGAAGAGGAGGGAGAGAGGGGAAAGGAAGAGGGATGACTCACGAGTGCTGAACTTTTGAGGAAATCACAGCTGTAATCCCGGACCGCCTGACTGGGGAGATTGTTCTGAACAGTGCTTACTTATGTAGTGCTTTCCCTTCATCCTCCTCCACCTTGAAAAAATCAGTCAGTTCTGCCACAGAAAGCAAAAGAGAAAAGATTTCCAGGAATATAATTAACGTTTTAAGCAAGAGAAGTCATCAGTCCTGTTACTACGTGTCTTCCAAAGGGGTAAGATGTTGTGTGGAACGGAAATGGACAGAGATAAGATACTTTGGAAGACAACCATGTGTTTGATGTAGGAAGCTGGTTACTTCATATTGTGTAGACTGCTTCTACATCCCCTGTCTCAGATCAAACATGGTATGTTATAGGACTTCTGTTTATGTTTCCTTGCGAAAAAAAGCCCTGCCAAAATCTGTTTGTGGCAGTTTTACCGGAAGCTGCACACTGCTGTTTCTTACGTGATCATAAGTCGGCTAAAAGAGTGTATACTTCTGTCTGTCTCCTACAGATCTTACCTTTGTAATGGTATGGGGACATGCTTTGTCTGGTACCTATAAGTGGAAAAGAACCAGAAAGGAGTCGGTGCCTGAGCTATCTTTTTAAAACCATGTTCTAAAATACTGTGGCTTATTATCAGCTAGGAAAACTGTGCACAAATGAAAGCATTGCTGAGACTCTGGTAACTGGATACTGGATGACGACAGCTCTCTCCACCTAACGTCTTTCAGTGATTCTTGTGTTCCTAGTAAAGTCCGTGACAATTAACCAGGATTTTGTCCTCATCACTGTCCTGTACCGTCTCATCAATTGTCAGGCTGCAGCTTCCACTTCAGGCCCTGTTGTGGCAGCTCTGGTTCACGCGGGAGATGCCAAACGCATGCAAACGACGCTACTAGGGAGCGCACGGGTGGGCTTCCTCATCAGCTTGCACCACGGCTCAGCTGGCCACCCTTCCCCATGGCAAAATTCGGGAAACGGTCCCCGGGTTCTTCTCCCGCAGCTTCCACCGGTGTCACTGAGCTCTCTGGCCACAGCATCCCTTCTTTAACGCCGTTTCCACTCGCTGTTGTGGTTTTCCTTGTTTGACGAACGGGCTCGGGGCCGAGCGCGGCGCTCTCCGCGGCTGCTCCCCGCAGCCGAGCCCGCCCGTGGGGCGAGGCGCGCCGCGCTCCGCCGCGGGAACCTCGCGGCGAGCGGCAAGAAAACGAAGCGCCAAAGAGCAGGGCGCTCTCGGTACCCAGACGCACCCGGAGACGCCCGCTGGCGCCTTTGCTTCCCCGGCCAGGCGCCCCCGAGCAGCCCCCGCTCGGCCCCCCCCGGCCGGCGGCGGGGCCGCCCGGGAAGGCGGCGGCCGGGGCGGAGCGGGGCGGCCGGGGCGGCCGGCCCGGCCCACCCGCCTTATAGCGCGGGGCGCTCCGCCGCACCGCCAGCGCCGCCCGCCAGCCCGGCCGGCCCGAGGTGAGCGGGACTCGGCCGGGGCCGCCTGCCGGCAGCCCCCGCCGCGGGGGACGGGGGGCGGGCGGGCGGGCTTCGGGCTGCTTTTGTTGCCGGTCGTGGTTTTTTCCCGAGTAAAGAGCGGAGCCGAGGGGGGGCGGCGAAGGCGGGCAGGTCCTTCGGCTCAGCGCCGGGAGTGCGGCGCGGCCGGCTCGGGCAGCCCTTCCCGGGGGGGGGCAGCCCTTCCCGGGGGGGGGCAGCCCTTCCCGGGGGCAGCCGGCCGGGTGTGCCTGCGGGGAGGTGCGTCGTGCTCTGCTCTCGCCGCCTCCGTTCCAGTGCGTTTAGTTCGCTTAGGATACTAGGGATGGTTTGCTTGCTTTATTTTTTTTTTTAACACCTATTTATGCTTTTTTTTTGCACTTGGGAACTGGGGCTGTGTCGTTGTTACACTCAGAATTGCTTATTTGGTAAATCACGAGGAAGACAACGCACGCTAAATAAGAGCTTTCTCCTGCTAGGAAGAGAAAGGTCTAACAGCACTGATTGCTTAGAGGGATGCTTTAAAACTTCTTACGGAGTCTTGCTGGAGAGTCCATTGCTGTGGCATGAATGATTCGCTGTTACAGTCAGCACCTCTGTCCATTAAAACTGGGGAAAACAACCCCTACTGCATGTTCTTTTCTAACGTTGGATGTGTATGCGTGTCACTTGTTGCCCATGTGGAGAAGCCTCTGAGCTTAATTTTTGGATCAGTGCCTCTGAATTTGGCTTTTAGGGAGAGGATGATTTGATGTGCTTTTCTGACACTGTTTTTGCTGGAACTGCAGAGCTACTTCTGAGAAATGTTTGCAAAACATTCTGTGGTGCCAGATTTGATTTCTTCGAGAGTCTGAGAAAATTTTAAGGCTGCTTTGACATGACCCTCCTGATCATTATTTTTTGTGAGGTTGAGAAGGGCTTTTTTGCCTGCTGTTCTTAACCTTCACCTTCTGATTATTATGTTTGGCAAACACATTTTGTTTCCTTATGTTGATTATTAATAATGGAAAATAGCAAGTACTGTGAATGTAGCTGCAGAGAGCTTGCGCCTTCACAAATGCAGCTTAGTATCTCGTTAAATCTAAAGAGGCTTAACTGACATGTAGTAAGGATATATACATTTTTTTTAAAGTATGCATGTATGAAGACTTTGTGTGTTTACAGAAAAAAATTGTACGTGCCAAAAAAAATGTAGGAAAGATCTGACTGTTCTCTGGCAATGGGTATATTTTCACATGCTACGTGGGGATGTAAAAGGAGAGAAAACGCGTTTCTTGTGAGTGGCCTTTCGCAGGGGCAGAGCTGAGGCTGGAGCTCATCCCACAACACTGTGTATGTTGTGACACCCACGTGTGACATAACCAACCGCATGGTTTTGCTGGCTCTGTCCCCCCATGTCCTGTGCACCTGCTTCTGGCTACAACTACCCTCTTCGCTGCCCTGAGCTTCTGTCACTGTGGTTTGCCCATGGTTGTAAATATTTCAACCAGCATCGTCCCATCCTTTACTTGCATGCATGTAAGCACAGAAATATTTGCATACAGTGATTTGAAAGTAGGCAGATAAGGCCAGGTGGTGCTGACTTCTGTCTTCTCTTATGACTGTTGCTTTTTGGGTAGTGGTGTACTTTTGGTGAATACAGTCTTTATATACACTAGAACAATTAAACGCGCCATGAATATGAATGTAACTGCTACTAGTAAAGATCCCTTACAGCAAACTGCCAGACTGTGCTGGTATTACGCTAGATGAAGTGTAGTTCTTTGGATGAAATGTGGTGTGGAGGGTTATTTCTAGCTGATAGGACCAGCAGGTAATGGCCAAGGTTGTTCTTGGTGCTAAGCCTGTCAGTGGCAGAAGTAAAGAAATCCCACCCCTGCTTCCCTTTCACCGTGAGTGGACTGTGGGGTGCAGAAGCAGTTGCACCTGCTGGTTGTGGCTCGGGTGGCTTCAGGGTGAAAGCTGTTACTGATGTGAACTTTTTGTCTATTTTTGTCTCAAGTTTCTATCAGGAACCACTTTTGGATCCCATTTTTAGACTCAGCAGGGATTAATAGTAACTGCTTGAAACTTGGAAGAAGACTGTTGAGGATCATCATTAGCAAAATTTAATGAGATAGTAACTGTTCAAGTCTATGTTGATAAATATTCTAGATGTCGGTGGTGAGAGTTGATGGTTAATCTGCCCCTCATCTGGAAGGTTTCTGACAGAGACTAAGGAGAGGAATTGAGTTGGAAAAGTGCAAAGCCCATCAGCTTCCACCTTGGAGTAGGGGAGGGTAGCGAGTCAGTGTGAGTGGGGATCACATCCCTTCCCTGGGGCTGGGTGCTGCCTTCTCCTGGGGGCTGGTGGGTAGTGGGGCTGGGAGCAGCACTCTCCACAGTAGAGGGGCAGCAATCTTTGTGAAGGAAGAAAGGAATGAAATGGCATGTTTGGGGCTTTTTTCTGCACAACAGTTTTAAAAAAACAAACCTCAAATCTTGCTTTTGCAACAGGTTGATGTGGAGAACCAAACAAAAAGAAACAGCTGAAACACTGTGTAGAGAAGCGAGCGGTGCAGAGTGTTGATTCGGGTTTGCGTGATGTGTCACTCCCCAGCATAGTTTGGATAACATGGAAAAATAGAAGGCATTCATCTGACTAACCGCTTTCTCTTTTTTCGCAAGGCAGGGTAGATACAGCTGTTTTGCTTCCTACTATCTCAGTCTAATACTGTCTTTTCCTCGTGTAGAAGGCAGCCCCCTGGACAGATCAGTAATCTTCATTTCCTCTGCCTCCCGCACTGATCTCTGCTCATTTCTGTTCATCGCTGTCTGGATGGTCTCTGGGGGCTGCAGGGGGTAACTCGGAGCCCGGGTGAAGCAGCTGTAGCCTTGCGCTGCTCTCTGCTCTTTCAGTTCTGTAATTTTGTACCTCTAAGCTGACCTCTGCTAGCTAGGCAGCAGTTTCAGGATTTTTCTTTGTGCCTATCCTCCATTTTCATGGCATGCTTGTGGATATAGCTTGTGTGATATAACCCATGTTATCAGGAAGAGCACTGAATGAGGCAGTGAATGGTGTCTGTGCAGCTAACAAAGACAGTGCTGCATACACAGAGGTGTTGAACTCTCCCTGTTGCAGCATTGCTTCTTGCACAGTCTCCCCTTTCTGAGAATAAAAATCTGCCTCTTGGTTTTTGTAAACAGGCATGAGCGAGATCACTTTGGAGGAAGACTTTGCTTTTTATCCCCTCAGCTAGTTACTAAGAAAAAAAAACACTTAAGGAACAGAAGGTGCAGAGATGGGAACCACTATGTCATGAGGTGACACCTCAGAGCACCATCCCCACCTCAGTGGCAGCTGTGATGCGTCTGGGAGAGGAACCGAACTGACGCTTTCTTTGTCTCTGCATGGTGCAGAAAGACACTTCCTTAGCTTTCGTTTCTGTCATTTTGGGGGCATGCAAAGTACATTAAAGTGGTGCTTCTGTTGTTTGCTCTCCCCCAGGGAAGCTGTAAAATACCATGCGAGTCAAGTCGCATCTTCTCAGGCTTGGCCGTAGGGCTTACGGGTAAATGGGGCATGGGTTCTGCCCTGGGAGCCTGACCTTGCGCTAATGGGGAGGGCTTCAACAGCCTGGAAAACCCCCTCCCACTTCAGTTAAATCAGGTTTCATTTGTGTGGTTCCTCTGATGCTACAATCTTACTGACTGATCTCGCAGGTTTGTTGGTTCTTTATTTGCCGTTGGTTTGAGGCTGTTGCACAGCTGCTTTTTTTCATTGGATCGATTTAAAATATAGATAAATAATTAAGTAACCTAAGAAATCCTTTTTAAATAATGATTGAGTATCTTGGGGGGTAATGACACTTGCATTAAGAGGTTGCTGCATTATTAATGCAATTTGGAAACTGAATAGAAGTCTAAAGGAAACGAACGTTAAATTTTGACCTTATTATCCATGGTGTGAGTGTTAGGCTCTGCAGGCTAATCTAGCGGTTGCTTGGAACTCTGCATTTCTCCAGGGAGGAGCTGAAGATAGGGTGAAGGTCTTGACAGATGTTTAAATACTAGGGTGTTTCAAGGACAGCAAATGTGAATTTGGCCTTTGGGTTCTTGCCAGGCTGTTTGGGCAATAATTCTGTTTGTGCCCTGTGACCACGCATTTCACCTAGCAACGGGGTCTGGGAAGGTAAGCTTGGGGTTGAGCTGCAGGCTCCCTTTGGAAGGTGATCAGATAGTGGAGGGATAAAGGCACAGAGAAAACAAAATAACCTGTGGTTAGATCCCTGGGTGGTTTTCCACTGAGAGCAATGCTGCAGGGAAGGGCTCTGTTACAGTTTTCTGGAAAAAACAAGTAAGCCTGCGTGCGCCACGTCGCGTGGCTGTGTTCCTTACCCCGATGGCTGTGTGCCTGATCTGATCACAGACTGCTTTGTGTGGGATGAAGGAAAACGGAGAACCTTGACCTGATAGTTTCTCTTGAATATTAAACCATGCTGGTCCTTTGCCATGCCTCATGAGCAGCATATGACTTCCGAAGTGGCAGAGCATTAAGAGCTAAGGCTGATCCCAAGAAGGAAAGCAAAGTACATGTTGGTGCTACTTTGAGTGGAAACTCGTGAGCTAACGTGCTGGGGACTACTGCGAAACTGGGGTGGGAAGCCAAGCTGGATTGAGCTGGCTGCAGCCATGAGACACCAGAGGAGCGTGGCCAGTATGATAAGCACTCCCGTACTGTGCTGTAGGAGCCTGTAGTGATGGGTCTCTGTCTTGCTTAGCTGCGTGTAGCATGCTGCATGTCACATTAGCAGTAGTGTATTTGTCCCGTGGTGGAGGACAGACTGCCAGTTGGTGTGGAGGCACAGCTGCCTGCTGCAGTTGCAGCTTTTTGATGACTAACAGTAAAAAACCAAACAAACAACCCACGTATTCTTGAGAATCAGAGAGTGAGCCTCTGCTTCCAAAAGGCTGTTTACGCTCTTGACTGTTGGGGTAAGGAGTAAGGAGGTTTGTAGCCAACCCAGCATCTGATGTTCACCTTGCCTTTCCAGTGCTGGTTTTGGGCAGAGTGGTAGGGCTATGGTGTATTCTGTCATGGCAGCTCTGCCACAAGGAGTCATGCTGCTTTCCTTCAGGCAAAACTCTGCATCTTAAAACTTTTCCAGGAGTGCTGCTTTTCTCAAGCTTTCAGATTCTTTGCCACTTACTATTTAAAGACTGTCCAGACAAAGAGTAGTCTGTGTCCAGGAAATAAACATTTAATCTTGCCTGTCCAGCTGGGGAGGAATTTTCTTTTTATGTTAGTACTTGTTTAATGTTTGGTTTGTTTACATTGCACAGCCAGTCAGGTTGACCAAGGCACGCTAGCGATATGGACTGCATTGTTTTATGAGCTCTTGCCTTCTCAGTGATTATTGTCTGGTGGCTTTCTCTTTGTGATATGGTTTCAGAAGGCTGGCCAAAGGCATCTGCTTGCTTTCAGTTACGTCAATTACTTGATTAAAGTAAACCACGCTCATGATTGCAACTTCTTGACAATTACTTAAAAAGGTAAATGAAACTGCCAAAAAGCAATGTAAAAGAACTTCCTGTTTAAAAACTTTACAGCTGTTACTGAGGTGTAGATAAATTATTTGGATTTTTTCACCCAGCTCAGCAAAGCAGTGCTTGTCTGCAGTGGCATGTCCAGACCAGGAGCTCTGCTGACAGCAGCCAGGAAAGGCAGAATTTACTCGGCTGTGTAGATTGTGACTCTATTTCCTCCAATATTTGAAGAAAATCTAGTAACGAGTATTATGAAATCTGGTGATAGTCTTTTCATAGAGCCTCTTTGTGATGGAGACTGGTAGGAGGAGTTCTTAAAGTATTTCACATGGTGGGTTTTTCGTTTCACTGTTAGGGGAGAGAGTACATAGAATGAATATTTGTATTCACTTTCTGTTTTATGGTGTTATAGAAAGTGTGTCTTGCAAAGTGATCTTACACAAGTCTCAGTTTCCGAATAAACATGTGCTTTGTTTTCATGCAGAAAGGCTGCTTTTCCCTATCCCAGGAACTCTGGCAGAGTCCTAAAAATTATTCTCACTGATACTTGAACACAGGTTCTAAAGGAGAAAACTTATACGTATCTATCTATCTACCTACCTATCTGTGCAGCTCCACTGTCTTCTGATACCTTATTTTTTAAAATTTTATTTTTACTTTTCCCCAGTACCAGGTTTAGGCAAAAAGCTCTCCCTCCATGGGGGCATGAGATGCACTGCAGTGTCTTTTACTTACAGTAGCAGGGACTTTGGGAAAGAAACTCACTGCTGGAACCAGGCGAGGCTAAATCTGGCAGAGTTGCTGCACAGGCACTGCTGGCAGCATCCCAGGGTCACGGTGTCATCATACTGCTGCCTGCACTGTCAGTTTTTCACACGCTGACCTGTCCCACCCTTCCATCCCTCAGGCTTTTCATGTAGACAAACCTCTCCTGAAAATCCTCCCAGAGGAATAAAATGAGAAACAAAGGTAGTGCAGACCTGTATTGGCATTTATCACAGCCCAGTGGGGAAAAAAAGTGGTTTTGCTGGACACTTGCTCGGCTGGTGTAATCAGGGTCCTGGATCTTAATCGAATTTGTTCTTAAACATTTTAGCATGGCTGGGCTGCAGTGCTGCCTCTTCCCTGGCACCGATCCTGAGGATAAACTCTCTGGTACTCCACCGATGTGGAGCTGTGCAGCCTGGGATCTCCTGGCCACCAAGACCAGGATGAACCCACCAGATGCGCATGCACTTGGTTTCCCAGTGCCATGACATGACTTGTTCTGGACTTACGGCTTCTTCCTGAGGCAGGCAGACATGCAAGCTTACCTGAGGTTTCTTAGATGTGTAACATCGGGTTTCATGCAAAGCATTGGTCTAGGTAAAAATAACAAAGGCACTGTTACACATTTCCCTGCCTTCAGTTTCTTGCTGATCTCAAATCTTTCTTGGTTGTGGGTCTGTTCCAGCTTCACATCACTCCTGTAGAGGCCCTTCGTGCACTGTGTTAAACCCTCGTGGGAAGGACTGCCTGCCATTGCTGTGTGCACGGGGCTGCTGTAGGAAAGAGCACCCTAGCAGCCCTTTCCTCTTGCCTGCAAGCATGACTCCTGCCTACTTCTGGCAGGAGAGTCCAAGTTTGCAGGGTAGGGTGTTGGGCTGCAAATCTTGGATTTGTGAAAACGCTTCCCCAGAGAGCCCTGTGTGAGAGGGTATGTTGAAGATGCATCTCCATCCTTGGTGTGTCCTGTGGTGTGTGCATGGGGCTTGTTCCCGGCTGGGCTGCTCGCCCGTGCTCTGTGTGTGTGGCAAGCAGAAGCCCAGCTTGCTTTTGGGTTTCATCCGTCCCTGTCAAGACTGCCAGCGGGCTGCCAGTGCCCCCCTGCTTGCCTGCGCCCTGCCCTCAGTACATATGGTTTTCTAGGTTTGGCCGTTTTCTTGGCCCCTTCCATCAGGCTCGGTGCAGGAGCCCTGGTGCTAGCTAGTAGGTCTTGTTACCCCCTCGTGCTCCTGGTGTGGCTACGTGCACATGGGAGGCTGCTCTCAGCTCCCAGTGAGCATATCTGGAAAACCTTGGTTTTGGTAACTAAGGTCATGTAACTATTAGCACATGGCCAAACAGGTAAATTGAATCAAAGTAATCTTTCATAAAGTCACTCGCCACCATTGCTGTGTGCAGTGTTTGCTTTGCTTGTGTGTCCCATTCCCCTTGTGTTTGCAATTGAAGTAGATACAGCTCTTTGGGGTAGTGACTGCTGTAATACGATGCTTAGTACAATTTTCTATTAAACGTGCTTCTATGTTGATTTTTAGTTTTATACCTGAAGAATGTACGTGCCTCAAGATTATTCTGCTTTTTTTCAACTGTAACAGTTGATTTTTACCTTCCCTGAAAAGCCTGTGTTGCCTGTTCCCTTGCTTTGGTCTGTGTTGGCTTTTGGGCATTAACACAGTAGACGTAAACAACAGCAACAGCATCTGTGATTCTGGACAGCTCTGTCCTGTTCTGTACACTTCCAGCACATCACTGGAGCCGTGGCTCTCGAAAGCACAGCGTGGTAAATAGTTTTGTTGATGTGTAAGTAGGCACGAAATCCAGCCTTGCACATGTGCCTGTGCTGGCGCTGCGGTTTTGCAGGCAGTAAAACACAATACGACTTCTTTTGCCATTTAACTGGCTCTGAACGCAGAGAGTCAATGTGCTGAGCAAGAAAGACTAGTTTGTGCACACATGGTTATCAGGGAAAGCAATCAAACTCCCTGTAGGTCCATTTTCTCATTAGTCGGCTAAGAACAGTGCATTGCCTACAGTAGACTTGCTGGACTGTTGGTATTGTAAGCCATTTTTGAGACTAAGAATAATTTTTTTCCTAGAAGTCTGAAGTGTATTATAAGTGATGTTTTCCAAACTATCATCCAAGAGGATGTGATGGAGGATTTGTATAACATGTCATTTCCAAAGGGTTCAAGGTGTTTATTGAAGTGGCTGCTGTCCCTGAAGCAGTTCTGGAGGCTGTGAGCTGTGGGTGTGTGCTTTGGCTTTATTACTATTCATGCAATCACAGATTTATTACACCATATAGGGACTACTTGTTTGTCAGTGCAGTAGACCACACGGATCTATCTAAAGCAGCAGCTCGCAGTGGGGATAGTTGTGCTGCCAAGACTAAGCTGAGGAGCGGTCTAATGAGACGTAAAATGGCAACACTTTCTGTTTTGCGAGTAGTTTGGTTGTGTGTGTTTGCTTATGTATTCTCTGTTTTGCAAGTAGTTTGGTTATGTAAGAAGAAACAGATTTGTGCAATGTGTGTATTTATGTAGTGCTTGTCCTATAGACTTTAGTTAAACAAGACAATTTCAGCTTGAGAGTTGGGAACTAACCGTTAATTTTATAGTGTTGATGAAGCACTTGCCTTCTGGTGGAGCATGAGTATGACTTTTGCTTGTGAGTGGCACTCACAAATGCAGACTGTGAAGATCCTTTGCTTCAGTCTGCTTTTCACCAAAAGCAGGATGGGACTTCTTGTAGGGGGTTTCTTTTGTCTTGGGACAGGCACTTTGGCAGTGCATGTGCTGTGTTCCGCTTGCTGCTGTGGGACAGAGACGGCGGCCGCAGGAGGGGCAGGTGCTGGGACGGGCTCAGCACTAACAAAGCCTGGCCACAATCAAGACCCAGGCTGAGGAGGCACAGCACAGTTGCCCACTGGCAGAGGAAAGCGAGGGAGTATTACCTGCCTCTGTTAAGCTGGTTTGCAAGCAGTCTGTTTTCAGGTCTTGTTGCTTTCCAGCGGTGTGATCCAGACTGGAGTAAGACTGACTGGATTTGAGCAGGTGTCCTGGTTTCAGCTGGGATAGAGTTCATTTTCTTTCTAGTAGCTGGTATAGTGTTATGTTTGGGTTCAGTATGAGAAGAATGTTGGTAAAACACTGATGTTTTCAGCTGTTGCCAAGTAGTGTTTAGACAAAGTCAAGGATTTTTCAGCTTCTTATGCCCAGCCAGCAAGAAGGCTGGAGGGGCACAAGGGGTTGGGAGGGGACACAGCCAGGACAGCTGACCCAAACTGGCCAAAGAGATATTCCATACCATGTGATGTCACGCCCAGTATATAAACTGGGGGGAGTTGGCCTGGGGCAGGGCTCGGGAACTAACTGGGCAGCGGTTGGCAGGTGGTGAGCAATTGCATTGTGTGTCACTTGTTTTGTGTATTCCAATCCTTTTATTATTATTGTCATTTTATTATTGTTATTATTATCATCATTATTAGTTTCTTCCTCTGTTCTACTAAACTGTTCTTATTTCAACCCATGAGTTTTACCTTGTTTTTTCTTTCCTGATTCTCTTCCCGACTCCACTGGGTTGGAGGGTGAGCGAGGGAGTGGCTGCGTGGTGCTTAGTTACCAGCTGGGGTTAAACCACGACAGCAGGGAGCCAAGGCTGGCTATCATCAGCCTGATGAACCTCTGTGGCTCAGTCAGGGTTTTGTATCTAAAGGTACAGACATGGCTGGTCCTCAGCGTGCTGCTGCAAAGGAGGTTGTTATCTTCGCTTCAGAGCTGAGGAAATGAGGACACTGAGTGGGGTCTCAGGGTCACAAGCACAAGCTGGCGTACAGCATAGTGAGATATACTATAAATTGGGTTGAGAAATATGGTGGAGGGAAGAAGAAAAACAGAAATGCAATTGTTAAATGGGCCAGTGATCTATAAGCATATATATATATTTATATATATATATGAACTTTCTCCATTAAAATTTAGGTCTGTCATCCCATCTTCTGTCTTTAAGTGTGTGTGTGTGTGTAAAAATGTTCCCTTTTGTTTGATTTTAATGGAATGTACATTTCTGCACCTCTGAATATATGTTTCATCAAGCCATCTTTGTTGGAGTGATGAAGCCAGTTGCTAACCTTTCATGCAGGTGGAATGCAGTTTTAAAACTTTGCTGCGGTAGAAAAACCTATTGTGGGTGCAGCCACTTGTGTAGGGAGCAGTTGTGCTGCCGAACCCTGGGAAGTAGGATGCGGGTAGGAAATTGTGGGACAGGATAGGACAGGAGGAGGCTTTAATGGAAATCAAGAGCATTTCTTTGTTGCTCAGCAGAAAGTGAGAATTCTCTTTACCCTTGTGTCAAATACAGAGGACTTTTGTTTCCTAAAGTGTTTCAGTAAATTATATATCTGTTGGTCATTAATCGATATTGATGCATGTTCCTAATGACGTCTCAGTCACAAACCTTTTGTTTAATTGATTTCTGAGAGATCCAATTGAAATATACTCCGGTTATTAGACTAGGATGCTTAAAAAAATGCATAGGAGGTGTCAGGCAGTGAGACTGGGAGATGGCCGGTGCATTGGAATAGCCAGAAAATAGAGCCAGGCCTAGCAAAAAGGGAGTCTGGGGTCTGTGGGTGCCTCACGGTACTGGTGTGAGGATCAAGTTATTTGTGAGTGGTTTCTGACTCTGCACCCTGCCATCTGCATCTTGCTGTAATATTGGCAGATGAAATATCCTCAGAGGATGATTTTTTCCTTTGCCAATACTTGTATGCCTCATAAATTTCCATGGTTATAGATCTCTGTAATGTGAACTGTTTTTCCCTATTGAAAATGTTGATTAGGGAGGCAACATAGTGAACTTACTGTTCTGAGTAACACTTGAGCCACATAAATATTTCAGGGGATTTCACTAGCCTTAAAAGGCTCAAAATTGCACATGAACAAACTTACCCATAATCGTGGCTGAAGTTTTGTGATGTGAGGGGAGGCTGAAAAAGGGAGAACTTTTCACAAGTGCCTAGGGATTTACATATGTATAACTATTCTTTATAATAGTATGACACTGTATAAACACATTTGCCTTGCAGATGAGCCTTAAGATGCTTAGACATAAGACACGTGCGATATTTCTCATGTTTTGTATAAATATTTTCTGCCAAAAATGAAATAAATCCTGGAATAAATTCACATGTGATGTGCCAGCGTGGAAGTAATGGCAGGGCAAGAGCTTCAGACTTGCAGAAGCACTGAAGGAAGAGCTGAGTTGCGGAGCTTGAGAGCAAGCACTGGAAGGGACAGCTCGTTCCCTGTTCAGCCATATATTGTCCTTCATCTGGGAAATAAGTAAGCTTACTGTGATTAAGTGTGTTTAGCAAGAACAGGATGAAGTGTATTAAATCTTGCCTCTGCTATCCAAGAACAGAGTTCCCAGCCTTTGCTAATGGAGGCGTGATGAAGGGAGCAGGAGTCTGGAGTGATCAGTACAATGGTTCTGTGCTGGAGACCATAAAACATTGAATAGATAGTATCTGGTTTCTGGCCAAAAGCAGCTAACTTGTTGGCAAGCTAACTCTCTAGAAATATTTGATGCTAGTAAAGCTTATTGTCTAAGAAAGACTAATGGCAGCCATTCAAGTGACAAATCAGGGCAGTGATTTAGAAATACTAAAATGTGTTTTAAAAAGGCATAAGGTTTTTCTTTTGTGCTTAGAAATTTAAAAGTGGGGAGGGTGGACACCAGAAAGAAGCTTGTAGCTCCTCTTGCTCTCTATCCCATTTATGTCACTTCTGGTGGAAAATTTAAGGTTTGATTTGTGAGTAAGCCTGCACCCTTCCCTGTGTGCTACTCTGAGCTAATGCTTCTTTCCCATTTGGTCCCCTGCATATCATGCCCTTCCCTTTCCTTTTCTTATTTGCTATGCTCTGTCTTTTGCTCTCACTGTCCTTTCTTAATTTCTCTGTAAAAAGGGCCACTCCTCACTGTCCACTAAAAGGAGGTGGTTTTTTTCACTTGGCAGTTAAGTTGTGGGACTCCTTGCCACAGGATACTGTGGGTGCTAAAAGATGGTATGAACTTAGGAAGGCCATGAAAAAACCTCGTAGGTTATTCAGTGCCACTGTGCAACCTTTAGTTTGGCATTTATTTAAACTGTACATCCAGGATGCTGGAAAGATGTTGAGGGTAAGCACCACTGTGTACTTGCCTTATACTTAACTCTGACCAAGGCAACCGCACCTGGCTATCAACGTCAGACTGAGTAAAGTCATCCTCACGTTCCTCCATTTCACTGCAAAAGGCCTTTTGTCCCTGTGCCTTTACTGCAGCCCATCTGGGACATGTGAAGACTAACTTATATCTGGGGAAAGCAACACTTGCTACTGGAGATGACGTGTTGTGTACTTGGCTCCAGGGAAAGAGCACTTGGAGCAGGGCTTTAGGAGTTGGCTCATGTGCTTCTGCTCCCAGCTCTGGTAGTGCGGGTGTTGCTGGCAGTGATTTTGCAAACAGCTGGACAGTGCTGTGACATTGTGTCACCGTGCTGCTACAGAAACAGCTGGGTTTGTAGACTGGCAGTTCATGCGGAAAGCAGTTGGCAGACTGAAAGCAAAGCAAGACGCCTGGCATCACACCCCAGGCTTGTGCTGGCTCAGCATGGTGATCCTGCTAGTCCAGGAGTGATGATTCACAATCTGCCTGCAGCTGTGCCTTAGAGTGGCTCAGGTCTGGGCCGTTAGGTGCCCCAGCAGCACATGGATGGGTGTAAGAGCTCGTCCCTACTGCGGTGGCTCCCACCTGGTCCCACCGTGTTTGGGTGGCGAGAGGCTGCTGAGTCCTGCCCAGGTGCAGGCAATCAGTGCAGGGGCTGATGTGCAGGTCTGTCTCCCAGACTTACTGCAAGCATGGTGCTCTGTAACCTGCAGATTTCCATGGGCAAGGAAATGAAGCTGTATGCACAATCTTTAGACTTGTTGTGGGCTTACATTTCAGGTAAGGTTACACCTCTGCTATACAGTGCATCTTGGTGCTGGAGATGCCTGCGCTCGCCCCATGGGAGTGGGTTTCAGTGCACAGGACAGGCTAATGCTGTGCAGGTGGCAGCTCCAGTGCAGAGCACAGCTCAGTCCCTTCCAGCCTTTAGCCTTGGCAATGCTATGGGCCCACTATTCACAACACCGCAGACTTTTCCCCCCTGCCGATCAGGCAGGGTTTCCCAGAGCTGCTGCGACAGCACTTTTTCCCGTGCTGTTTCCATGCCCTTCTTATGCTGTTCTCATGGCCTTGTGCCTGCAGCCATGATAGCGTGGGCATGGCGGGTGCTCGTGAGAATCCCCACTCTTCCTGCTGTCCCTGCCTTGTTGTGGACTTGGTTTGTACTAGAGATAACCAAAGCAAAGTGAACAGCATTGCAGGTGACAGTCATTTAAATACTTGATGACATTAGCCAATAATTCATGTGCACAAGAACTTCAGTCACTCGGCAACGCTTGCAGCTGATTAACATGAACTAATTATCACTGTCGTCTTCATCCTTGCTTGGGAATTGCTTCCAGAGGAGGATGCTTGCCCGGGACCTGTCATTGCTTGTCCAAGCTTGCCATGAGCTGGGGAGAGTTTTCCATCTCTCTTAATCTGATCTTTAAACAAAAAGAGTTAAAGTGAGATTCTGTAAGCAGGCTGAGGTCTTGGACTTGTGCTGTGAGAGAGTGTGAGGGGAGGTGTGCTGGTCTGAGGACACCTGTGTGCGCTTCCCAGCTTGGTGACTGCTGCCCAGCATTGTCCCGAGGAAGTTACCTTACCGCTGGGTGTTGTTGTGTTCTGCTCCCACTGAAATACTTTTTGACAAGATCTAGGATGAAATATGGTCCTGCTCATGTTATTGTGCATACTCCCTTTGGGATAGTGAGCGCTATCACCTGTGGCAGCCGACACACTACAGCTGGTTATGGCCTCCTGTGTTTGCTTACAGGTGAAGGACCCTGGTTAACTCTGTTCTGTGCAACTGGGACAAGACGTTTATGTAGTGTCAATCACAGCAAGTACTGGATTTCCAGTGAGAGAGGATCTTGATTCCTGTGTATTTTTGATAGAATGAGCTACAGGGTATCACCATATATCCTTCAGTATAACCATAAACCAGTTGAAACATCTACCTCATCTAACTATCCACTCTGTTCCTTAACCTGAATGCATTTTTTTAAGTGCATCTGGCAGCTTACATGAACAGTGGAAAATACAGGACTGTAAGAAGTCCTCATCTTTATCAATATACTGTATAGGCTGCTGGTGGCTTAGTTCCCCTCCCGCCCCTTTCTGTGGTCTCCACTGTGCAGGGCCGGTCTGTGCTGCTCGGGCAGCACTGCTGTTAGACACAGCAAACTGCTCACTAGAGGAGCAGAAGGGCAGCCAAAGCATTTGGGGAAGAGGTGTTCGCTGCTGAGACTGCTTGGAAGTAGCTGTTGCTGCTTTAACTCAACCCTGTTTTAATCCAAATTAATTTGTATGCACAGACAAGCAATAGGAATTTTCCTTGTTGTATTTTGCTTACCTTATAATTAGGCTTTTACTGGACATGGGGACGGTTGGGCAATGTCCTGGTCTCCATTAACTGCCAAATCGCTACAGTATGTGGGCACTCCTCTGCAGCCTCTAAGAGCATAATGTTTATACTGTAATCCTTTGTGTTGACATGTCACATGCATGTTGCAACTCCTCTGAGTTTCAGTGTTAATTGAAATACCAGTATTAATTGCAGAAGGTTAGTCATGCAAACTAAGCTGGAAGGGGAAGCTTTCCGAACCAGCTGTTTTGTAATTGTGTGTGTTTTGTAAGTGCTTAACTCTGTGACGCCGGGTGCTGTGATGCTCTGTGGCGCTGGGATCCTTGCATACACCGGGGTCCGAGTGCCAGAAAGTGCTTTGGAAAGAAACTGCAGGTGGGAGCAAGCGCTGTGACCTGGTGCTCAGGGCGAGTGGGTGCTCGGGTGCCTTGGAGAGGTGCTGGGGAGCTGGGAGCTGCTTTAGAGGAACTGGGGGCACCCTTGGGAGCCAAGCACCCCCAGTTCCTCTCCTTCATCAGGGCAAGGTAATGCGGAGAGTGGAGGTCCTGCTGCCTTCACCCTTTGAGTAGATGAGAGCAAAGGACATACTGCTGGGAAAGGGCGCTTTGAAGAAGAGTCAGAATCAGTCTCTGTAGTGTTCACTGTGTACCATGGAGCTGTGTTTTTTCTCTTGCTGAAAAGAGCTTGTAGCTGTCAGCAGAAGAGCAGGCAAAGCTCAGGGGTTTATCTGCATGGCTTCCTTAGAGAAGGAAAGAAATGCAGCTGTGTGGAATTAATTTGGAAACCAGTACATTTAATGGTGAGTCACTTAAAAAGAGTTCTTGACGTTTCTAAATCCAAGGAAAGCCCAGAAAATAATTTTTCAGATGTCCACATTCCTTTTAGAGGTTGAAATGAAAGAGCTAACTTCCAGCAAAACCCAGCTGAAAGCAGCTGCTCTCGGGGTACAGAAACCTCGCTCTCTCTTTGAGGAAAGGTCTGGTTTTCCAGGCATGTGTGGCCAGTGCTGTCCTGTTCATAGACCATCATGGTACCTTCTGAAAGCAGCTCTTCCAGAGAGTCTCATTTCCAGGCTAAGGAGGCTGGAAAGAGCTTTTTCTCTGTGCTGGAGCACTGAAGCATGCAGAGCAACTTTTCCTGGCTCTGAGCTCTGTGCCTGATGGATGTGTTGCAATGTCTGTTGTGTGAAAAAGAAACTGTTCATAGAGAGAGAGATTTCCTGGAGTCTGTCACCCTACCCTACCCGTTTTGACTTTTTTTCCAGGCACTTCCTTTAATTAAAAGTGAGACTAGATTTCCGTGGTAGTGTTGTGCTGGTCAGAATGTATAACTTCCCCCAAACTGCTATTTTTAGGGTATTTTTAGAGGTATGGGCTAGACTTAAGAATAGAAAAAGAATGTATAGATTTATAGAGAAATGACGGTGGTGTTTACATACCCCCAACCTTAATTACTTAAATAGATTTGTTGGGGTAGTATTTTATGGAGAATATCAGAAATTTCTCCTGCATGTATTGCACTCTGTGCTTTGTAGGTCACCTGTTACAGATGACATTTTGGGGTCTTTTTGTGTGCACATTGGGCGATTGTTCTGAAAAAAAGTATGGTAAAAAAAAAAGTATTTTTGATTTCAAATGTTAAATAAGTCTATTGTGTTTTATTTAATTTATATTTTAGTTTGGTGTATACCTACAGTCTAAAAAAAAAAAAAAGACATTGGTGAAAGATAAATTATATATGTTGAAATATGGGCAGATTTAAGGGTAATGTGGCACATGGTTGGAGTTTCCTAAAGAGTCTGAAAATATCACCACCTTGTATCATGTTACATTCATTCTGTAAATATCCAAAGGCAAATATTTTGCTGGCTCAGGGAGAAGAGAGGTACTGTCTGTATTGTCCTTCATCTCTGTTGTAGCTGGAATCTCACGCTGCTGGGTTTTTTGTAGCTATGGTTTGCTGCTGTGAAGTACTGGTTGCCTTCACAAGGCACAGCAAGTGGGATGCTTGTGGGAAGCTCGGAGCGGGGTGCTCTGTTAGCGCGATCTGGGGTTCCTGCGGTGCCGTCCTTGCCACAGGGAAGTGGATAGTGGTGGCTGGACTGGAGGGATGGGGAAAACTAGTGGAAACGGTGTGGGAGGTGGTGGGCTCGTGAGAGACGTAAGAAGGTAGGTTTGTGCGGCTGGTCACAAAGAGGGGAAGGTATTCGTGGCTGCTGAGGAAGGGCTGGTAGGCAACGCTCTGAATCCCAGGGGTGATTCTTGATTTGCAGAGGGTCAGTTCAGAACCCAGGATGACATCTGAAAAGCATCTTTGAAGACTGCCAGTAACTGCATTTGGAAGGCAAACTTCTGCGCACAGGAAGGCTGGGAGGGCTGGGGGTGTGGGGTTTTGGTTTGAGTGTTTGCCGTAGGCTTCCTGCATAGACACTGCCCAGCCTCAGGGTGCCTCCAGCTGCATGTGCGAGTGGGGATAGCGTTTCTGCTCCTTCAAGAGTGCTACCAATGGAAATGAGTTAATACCTGGGTGAACAATGTCAAGACAGTGGCCACACCAGGACAAACTGAAATAGCTAACCTCCACCTTTGTCTTCAAACAGGTTCAGATGAAGTGATCTGCACTGAGCAAGCTGAGCAGAGGTTCGCAGGAGGCAGAAGCTGCTGTCATCTCACTGTATGCAGTGCACACGGTAAAACTTGGTAATTCAGTGTCCAATCCTTTTCGTTGTGTCCAGTTTTTATGATTGTTGGAGAAGCCCAAGAGGCAAATGGATGTGCCGGTGCACTTGCACATGCAGTGGTACAACATACATGCCAATATAGACTGTTGCTGAGCTGTAGTGTAGCCACAGGCTTCCTACTGCTGCTTGTTTGCATCCCCTCCTCTTCTGAGCTGTACTCACTTGCTGTGAGGGGTGTGAAGTCGAGCGTAGCTGCTCCGGGCTGCCTCCAGCTACATGCATTTGTGTAGCGGCTCTCACCGAGCTCTGGTCACAATTTAGGACTTGTGTAATGGAAATTATGAGAGTTGAGGCCATTCATATACTTTGACCGTGGGCAGAGAACAAAAAGGGTATTTGTACAGTGAAATGGCGCTGAATGTTCTACAGCACTGTTTTATTTTATGTTCACAGAGCAGAGGGCACAAAAATAACATAAATGGGAACAATAACGTACGGTAGCACACTTCTAACTCCATTTAGCCTTCTTTATTTGTAAATATTTTTGTGGTTCATCTGTGTTTTAAAGAAAGGAGGGAAAATTCTCCTGCCTCTCTACCCTTGTTTGAGGAAGGGGACGGGCAGTACTTTGTGGTTGGCCCTACTGTATTGCTGTGGATGGGTGAATAGCTCTGCATTTTGCTTGTCACCTGACAAGCTGGTTTATATTTAGATTAGGAGAGAAAGCATGCGATTCTGAAAGCTGCGTTTTCACTTGTGCAAAGGCCAGACCATGTGTGCTGAGTTATCAGAATGAGGTTTTAATTGTTTGCTCTTATTTTTCCTGTGACTTATTAGAGTTATAGTCCTACTATGTCAAATATGCATTCCTGGAAAGCAAGGCACCCAAAGGAGAGGTCTTTCAAAATCTGAGGAGATTTCCTCAGTACCGGCCAGCACAGCAGGTCTCTTTGGAGGAAGAGGAAGTTTGGAAAATCCTGTCCCTTTGGTGTTATCATCTCCATCTCAGCTGAACACCGTGCCATGACGCTGGGCAGGGCATTAGCTCGTTAGTGGTGAACGCCATCCAAATTTGAAATGCCGTCCGTAAAGCTGTGGTTTTGTTTTCAGCTGAGTTGTTGCTCTTGAGAACAGTGTGGAAAGCTCAAGCTGATACATGAGGGAACATGACTATCCACTTCTACCTTCTCAGCACCCTGAGCAATTAAACACAAAAGCCTTTGTTCCCTGGTGACTTCATTCTTAAGAGGCCTTTTTAATTTTAGTCCTTAGTTTCGGGAAGAAATAATGGGAATTTGTCATTGACAAGAAGGCTGCATCTCTCGGATGTCATCTGAAGGATCTGCTCCATAATTCATGGGCTGGGGAGTGTGGGTGTCAAAAGGAGGGTGCATAATGGATATGAGAGATTTCAGTTCAGTGAAACTATTGGTCTTAAATGCAGCTTTTCTTGCCTTCATGGTATTTGCTTGACCCAGATCACCACACTTTTTGCTAACTCATCCAGATATCCAGATATTTTTAGATTTTCTTAAGTAAGAGTGTGGTGGGTTATTGGTTGTTTTTGTACAGCTTACTCCCCTTCCAATGCGGACAGTAATACCAGAGCAGTGCTGATTGATTTCTCTTTCTGTCACTGCTGTACCTGTAAGCCATGCATTTGTGTGTGTAGAAGGGCTGCTGTTTCTTATCAGTCCTTCTCTTTCCATGGATTCTGTGAGTTTTGCTTGTTGTGTGACACGTGTATTGCTGTTGGTGTGCTGAGGAAGGGACCTTCTCCCTCCTCTGCTGTAGGATGTGAATAAGAGCAAATCTAACTTGGGCTGCTGCGGGTCTGAGTGCAAATGTGGACTATTGGCTTCCTAGTTGCTGGAAGATTGTAGCAGACTCAATCTGCCAAAGGGGACTGCTGCGTCTGCCAGATCTTTACAGGCTGGAGGGGTCATCTCCTTGCAGTTAGCCACTGCCTGCCAGCGTTGTCCATGTTCCTGTCCTTAGCAGAGTAAATTAACTGTCTGACTCTGTCTGAAGTGAATTAAGGAGCACTCATATGATTTTCTTCTTGCAGTCAAGCTGAAGGTGTTACAAGCTCTGACAGAGCTGTGCTAAAAGCTGAGCAGCAGCAATGAAGTTAGCATCGTCGATTGCACCGCGAAACTAGCATCCAGCAGTGGAGGTGCAGCCTTTATTTCGGCATTTCTTCTTCTAGTGTTTCTTTCTTGCAACGTGTTTGTGTGCAGATGCAGGAGGTTTCTCTGTGCTGTCAGTGGTCAAACCCCATCTGTCTGGGAGCTGCATGGGGCACACTTATACCTAGTGTTGGGGCTGAGCTCTGCTTCAGGAGCCATTGCTTGTGAGTGGGGCAGGAGTAAACAAACACAACCTGGTCGTGGAGTAATACGTTTTCAGTGGAGCTTCCTGGTACAGCTTACAAAAGCCGTGAGATTTAAAAATCAATAAACTTAAAAAAAAAAAACCACCAACGAACTCACTGACACTGAGCAGGGGCTTTTGGTGCAACTGCGTCCACATGTACGTCTGCAGGAAGTGAGTCGTATTCTTACAAAATCATCAGCTGAAGAATTTGTGACTTTTATGACAATTACCATTTTTGGGCTAAGTGCAGATCTCTTCCTCTCTCTAGGCTTTTCTCAGGCATCAGGAATGTCTTCTGAGCCCACTTCATCCACCTCGCAGCAGTCCCCCACCTCTCCACCCTCACCTGGTTCTCTCCATCTGCCTGAAAACCGCAGGGCAAGAGATCGCTCTCCGTCGCCCATGAGAGGGTACCTCATCCCCAGTCCGCTGCCCACCCGACGGACCAGGACGTTTTCAGCGTGAGTACTGGGAAACCTGTATTTCATAGACAACAACCGAACGATTGCCTTTGGGCAGAATGACTGGCCCCTTCCAAGGTGAAGGGAGTCGGGGCGGGGGGTGGCGGGTGTATCTGGAAGGTGCTTTGGTATTTTACTCTTATCTCTTCTCCAGTAAATTCTGATGCCACTAGACTTTTAGTCCAAATCACCTGTAGTTTTTCAGTGCTCTGCATAAAGGATGTTCAAAGTCTTTTCCACTCTTTAAGACCAGAGTTTTACAGGGAGGGGAAAATACACTGAGATTTTTCAAAACAGTTTCTTGTCTGAAGCTTTGCTTCACTTCAGACACTGGGTTGTGGCTCTCAGGACCAGCTCCTGTTAGTGTTTCTTCATCAGCTCCACCTCCTCTTTTGGCATGACCTCTCTTCTCGCCGCCGCTGAAGCACTGGACCAGACCTCACTGGAGGTTTTATTTCTTTGACTCCTGACACCTATGCTGCCATCAGCCAGGTTACATTTTAGGAGTGGTTCATGACCCTGTCACTTGTCAGAGGACTTGTTTCCTTTTCCTGTTCAGCTTTCATATCTCCATCTTAAGATTGCTCAAATAGACCTGTAAAAGAATATGTTGGGTTTCAAGGTTATGAACCCTGGTCTCCTTGATTCTCTAAGATTATATGAGGTTTTCACTAAAATGAGATGAGCTTTGTTGCTATTTGTAGTTACTTGAGGTAGTGATCCTACAGCAGAGCTGGCTTTCCCCGTGTTATTTTCTCCTCCTTGGAGCCCCCTGCCCGAAGGGGACTCCTCTACAGTGCAGCAGCAGAGGATGGTGTTGCAAGGTTTGGCCACTGCAAAAAATTCCCAGTGCCTATGATGGGTCTCCCGGTGAGGTGCTGACCTGCAGAAGGCAATGTGGGCTCCTTTGGTAATCTCAGTGGCCTTTGCATCAGGGTCTGAGAGCGTAACATGAAGCTGCGGTCAATCCATCGCACTTAGGCCACAGTCTTGCAGTTACTTCTGTGTAAAGGAAGTCTGGCAGTGCTGAGTGAAACGCTGTGGAAGTAAGATCTCAAACCCACAGCTAGCCTATTTTGTGCCACTGAATCTAGTTGGCATGCTTTTTCCTTTTTGCTTCTTCCAGTGTTACCCAGCTCTTTTCTTCAAGAGTTATCCATGCAGATTTAAAGAGCATCAATCTCAATGATGCTTTGTATCATTACTTCTGTATTCAAAAGGAAGCAAAAAAGAACAGCAGCAGCAGCAGAAGAAAAATTTATATGTTGTCAGTTCCAAAAGCCTTCAAATGCCCTAAACTTTGTAATGGAAGTAGATTGCTAAAAGGACCATAATTGACTTGATAATTGGGATTGCCCTTGAAAAGCAATTCCAAGCTAGTTTGCCTCAGTACTATGTTAATAATGACCTCTTTGTAATTCTTCTCAGCTGTTAATGCTAGTCTGGTTCTTACAAAAGTAAAGAATTTGTTATTTGGCTTCCACAGTTCTTTAATCATTAATTAGTGTAGGAATCTTGCTGTATTTGTTTGCCCTGAAAATCAAAATAGGTTTAAACTTTTTTTTTTTTTTTTTTTAGTGTCCTCTTTAAGCAAGAGGAGCTCTAGGTGAGCTCTGGCCCCACAGTTGTATAGAAAAGATGAATGTGACAGACAGTGGCTTATTATTCGGTGGGATTATTTAATTTTGGTTCATTGCAAGTGTGAGGCCTTATCCCCGACAGTCCTTTATCTCCTTGAAAGATGCAGTTGAGCTTTAATGGCTTATTTAGGGCAGTGAGTGCTTTTTTGTGTAACAGGCACTTGTGGCATCAGGTGCGTTGACAGCTTTATAGGGCTGGAAATGAAGTGATTTAATGGAGATTTCTTCTTTCTTTAACACTTTCAACTGTACTTCTTTAGTGTTAGTTTGCCTTAAGGAACAGAGCCATTACCACATTTTTAAATTATTTTATTTAGACTTCAGTAAACTTTTAAACATTTGGGAAAGTGATGCCACAATTGCTATGATTCATGTAACCAAATGGCAACACGATCACTTAATGGATTTGAAGAATCGCACCAAAATCCTCTTATCACATGGAAGCAACCTACTAGATAGTCATGTCATGAGAAGGTCCTGATCTAGTAACTCTTCTGTGTAAACCCTGTAAGATGTCTAAACCAGTTGGCTTCATTAATGAAAGTATTTGAGTGAGTTTGGATCTCTGGAGATTCAGCTCAGCATATTTGACGGGGAAAAGGATTTAATCACACAGTTTTCAGGATGGCATAGTTCATGCAAGTTGTTTTTCTTGATGGCAGTAAGTCACCCTAAAGGTTTGTCTTAAAATCTGTCTTGTTTTAAAATACAGGTCCCATGACAGTGGAGGAGGAGATCAGTCTCGAGTCTTGGTGTTACGCACCTCAGTTAGGCTTCATAGCCTGCTGGAGTCACTTGGAGGTGAAATATTGACTTCACTGGATCCTAGTCTGGCAGGATAATGATAGATGTGCATGCAGAAGGGGTGTGTGTATATGTATATACATACATGTGTACACATTTATACATGTCTATGCATTGCATTCTCTTGATGATACATGCACACACTTACTGTTAAATTTATGAAAGCACATA
Source organism: Haliaeetus albicilla (assembly GCF_947461875.1). Taxonomy (NCBI): domain Eukaryota; kingdom Metazoa; phylum Chordata; class Aves; order Accipitriformes; family Accipitridae; genus Haliaeetus; species Haliaeetus albicilla. Next base: position 12,594,660 of record NC_091504.1, on the reverse strand, counting down.
CAACACCTAGGTGCACACTGGTACTCCTGAACTCATGAAAGGTGTAAGATCCTTACATTTAGTATAGCGTCTAAAAGAAAATTTGGCAGGGTGATACGGCAGATGGATTCAAGATGGCAACTGATAGATTATAATGCTAGCAAACATCTTCATCATCTTTATCTCCCTTAAAAAGGCTACAGGCAAAACGTGCAGTGTATGAAACTGAGTATTAAGCAGTTGCTACAGAGGAGTATACTCACTGGGAGTGAGTATTTGGACCATTGTGCCCATTTGCTTGGTATGCTCTGGCTGACACACCTGGAAGCTGTCACATCCATGCTCAGCAATGAACTGCTCTTTTTGTGCTTTCTTTTGCAGAACCGTGAGAGCATCGGAGGGTCCCATCTACAAAGGCGTCTGTAAATGCTTCTGTCGCTCCAAAGGCCATGGTTTCATTACCCCTGCAGATGGAGGGCCCGACATCTTCGTACACATCTCTGAGTAAGTTGTCTGGGTGGCCGAGGAAGGCTGGAGCTTTGGTTTGCCTTAATTACTGAATGCTTTTGACACTTCAGATACAAGAATAGCTTATAATCTGTCACCCTTACCTTAGCAAAGAGGAGTTATGCCGATGTTACTGGCAGCGATAGATTATGCTGTTGAGTTAAAAACTAGAAGATGATCCTGTCAAATCTCTTAGAGTAAGCTCTGCAGTTTCACCCAGACCCAGAAACTTGCATTTACCTGAAGCAAATCATCTGTGCAGTATCCAGTTTTAAAGATTTGTAACACTGAAAATTCACTACTTTTACTTTGCACTGCTTGTACCATTATTAAACTAAAGGTTAATTACCTGTACTGTTAAGAAAATTTATACTTCCTTGAATTTATCTAGCTTCAGTTTCAAGCAGTATATAGCTAAAGCGTTCTCTATTAAAGGGCTCATTAGTACCTCCACTTTTTTGCCTTGAACACACTGAGAACCATCGCTTCTGAATCTACCTTTTGATAAACTAAACAGATGAAGCTTTTCAAGTCCCTCACTGAGCATTTTCTCCAGTCTAAAACAGTTTTTCCACTCTCTTTTCTAAGCGTGCTGTACAATTTAAGTATCATTTTAAAACAACAGAGTGCACACATACTTTCAGTATATGGAGATAAAATCTCCTCCAGACTCCTGCCCTGTTTCTGTTTCTGTACATGCCATAATCTCATTAGCCCACTCATCCCTAGTCTTTTGCTGAGTTGCTTATCTGCTCTGACCTCGGCATCCTTTGCAGCGTCAGTTTGGTGCAGTCCCAGATACAGTCTGGCATCTGTTTCCATTCCTTGTTCCTAGATGCACGACTTCATATTTAGTTGCGCTGCAGCATACCTTACTTGAATAGGCCCTGCCTGCCAAGGGGTCCAGATCGTGCTCCATGACTGCACTGTCTTTGTTATTTATTGCTTGGCTAACCTGCAAGGTTTAATAGACAGTTTTTTATTTGGTTCTAGATTGAGATGTTGACCAGCATTGGGGCTGAAACTGGTCTCTGAGCGTGTGTTTTAAGATTGCTCAATGTTTATTCTCTAATAACCTCTTTTAGATCTATCACCAGTTTTTAGTCTACATACTGTTTACAGTACTGAAGCTGTATAATCCTTATTTGTTGTTTGGAGTGGTTATCCAGTGATAAATCAACAAAAGCCTTACCAAAGTTATTCACATTGCCCCAACTATCTTTCCTGCTTGTGTGTGTAGCACGTGTCCTTGGAGAAGGAACACATTGGCCTTCTTCCAGTTTTCTGAAATGTTACTGCTGGATGTGTGTTGGCAAGCTGAAGCTTTTTAGGACTCGTGGGTGCAAATGGGCTGAGTGGTCTGACTTACGTGTTCAACCCAAGGAAATGTTATTTAATATCTTCTTTTTCTGTCATCTGATAGAAATGCACAATTTCTCCTTGTTTCCTGAATAACTTAAAAATAACATTTCTTATATCACAATTTAAAAATTTTACTGTGAACATCTAGTCTGACCTATACAGGTACTGATCAGCAAGGGTTTAGTTAAAACAGCCCTCTCACAGAAACATGAATTCTCAGCCTGCTAATGAATTCTTTTTAAAGAACTGTCTATTTTCAGTCCTGTTTTTTTCCTCTACATTTTCTCTTCCAATTAGTTCAGCAAAATTTTCTTCAGTTATGTGAAATTAACCCTTTCAAAACCCTAGAGATAACTCTTTGATTGGGTCTGCCCTTTGTCTGTACAAAATGTGAACTAAACTTTCAGGTGTTCCCCAGTTCCTATCCTATGGCCCAGCACATCTTTCTGACTGGGCCCAAACCTCAGTACTTGCTTCTGGGTGCACTAACTGCGCCTACCCTCAATCCCCTTCCAGTCAGCTATATTTCTTAGAAACTCCAGTGATTTTTTTTTCTGTTTGGCTGTTTAAGACTCCCATATGTCTCTTATACTAAAATCTTTTATGACATTATGAAAAACATTTTTTTGTCTGCTGTGATTTTGGTGGTCTGTGCAAGAGGCCCCCTCTCACAGGAGTCCCCTCTCATGGGCTGTGCTAGTTGGTGTATTGATCCCATATGCTTTCAAAATGCTTTGACTGTGAGCCATCAATAAACTGTATTTGAGTAATTGTGCCCTGAATGTGGTGTGCCACCCTCCTCTTTCTTCCATGCACTCAATCTATCCTAAGAACACTATTGAATGAGTCACCAAGTTTGTAAAAGTTCATGGGCAACCGCACTTCTTGAGGTATTTTCAGCATGTCTATTTTGCTGATACGTGTCTGGTTCTCTGCCTGCTTTCGCCCTCACCCAGCCGTGCCCTCAGACCACCCTGCACAGGAAAGCTGGAGCAGATAAAGGATGGAAGGGGGAGATCCACTGCACGGGCAGGGGGTGACGGGCTGTGGCCCGCTCAGGTACAACCTTCGGCCTGAGCTCCAGCTTCCCAGGTCTCAACTTAGTGCCCTACCTGCTGGACCAGGCTGCTTCTCTTCATTTTCAGTTACTTCATTTCAGTCTAATGCTCACACAGGTGGGGAACTGTCTCCGTATGCCGTGCTGCAGTACGCTGCAGTCTTTCTCCGTATGGCAGCTCTCTTCAGTTTTTACTGTAGGCGAGAAGATTGGAGGGGACCTCCTCTACCCTGTCCGCTGCTGGAAGGCACCTGTGCCTTTCTGGCAAATGCTTTACCCAATGCACTCTTAACAATTCGAGTACTGGGGATCCACTGCCTCCCTGGGCGATCTCTTCCAATTAACAGACCTGGCTCTTAATTGTTTCTGATATTTAACTGACATCTCCCTTGCTCAGTATGGCCCTTCATTCCTCCTTCTATCTCCACAGCAGGTAAATGATGCCTTTCCTCTTTAAGCCTATCATTTATGTGTTCAAAGACTGTTTTCCTTGCTCTTTCAGAAATATTTCAGCAAGGTTAGTTCATACGAATTTTGTAGGACTGAAGGATGTGCTTTATCAACCTTTCTAGGCTCAGTTCTGCTCCTTTGAAGCCAACAGGGGTTTTTTTGTATTGAACCAGGACTGGGCCACTCTTTTACATGTTTCTTATGTAGGTACTGTCTCAGAACTTAAATTCAAAAATAGCTGATGTTTCTGCCTCAACCTGTTAGTAAAAAGTGCTATTATTGAAGTACTGAAGTTTTCAGCACATTGTGTTCTTTAATTACTCTGAGTGTATTTGAATTGTTGGAAACACATTTTAGTGCTAGAGGGTGATGGTATCACTGTCTTGATTCTGATGCAAGGCAGCACTGGAAAGACAAATTAATAATGCCTTTCAGTTTATTTCACAGTGACTTAGAAATATTGCTCTTCATTAATGGGAATTGCTTATTGCAGCAGCATTCTGTAACCATCACTGTGGCTCAGGGGACTCCAATGACTCTGGTTTGCATAGTGTGAGTTTTGAGATACTGCTTATGTTTATTATGTATTCTTTTCTACCTATTTTACTCAGTTAAACCTGAATGTCAAAGACACATCAATCTGTTTACTGTCTCAGAGCGGTATAGGCATCTACTTGTGAAATGAAAGAGGATTGTTTCTCCTGAATAAGTTCTGCCTGAAAGCTAGGATTTCAGGAATGTGGATAAAATGGTACGCCAGCTTGGATTCAGCAAGATTGACTGTTCCTCTGTGTTCATGACTAAGCTGTGATGATTAGTGAAGGTTTTGAACATTGGGACCAGCTGCCTATCTTGCAGATTAATATGATTTTAAACATAAAATTTTAATTTGAGGAATTAAATTTTTTTCTTCCCTAAGCTTTGGGGAGCTGTAAGGTTACACTTCAATGAAAACGTCTTCCATAAAATGGAATGTCTGTTTCCCATAGCTTTCCATTTATTTTTGTAAGATAATAACACTTAGCATGGCGTTTCCATTTTCATAAGTGAGCATTAGCCTAAAAATAAGGTCAAATATACATGGCATTCAAAAGCTTCTTCACTTGGCATCAGCAAAATTTTAAATTTCAGCATTTGTGTGAGAGTTTAAGGTGAATGTGGGCATGTGGACATGTTTTATGAGCGGAACTTGCAGCAAAGCTGTGTTACTGTGAGGTTGGACTTGGCAGGTGTGGGTGGGTATACAGTAAAGAAATGCCAGTTTGAAACGCAGATTTTAAAGGTGTTTTTTGTCTGTATGGCTTTGTTTTAACGAGCGGCTCTGAAGACTGCAGAGAAGATATGGTTTGGATAACAGTTGCATGGAGCCGATTCTCCTTTTTAACTGACTAGGTACAAATGTGCAAAACTGTACGATTAACCGGGGCAGCCTGTAGTTCTCTGGAAATGCTGACGCTGGTGGGTGGTAGCGTTTCCTTTTGAGCGGCGGGTAGAGGCTCGGTGGCAGCTCTGGTGACAGTCGCCGCAGGTGGGAGCAGCTTCCCGGCAGCGCTCATGGCACCTTGTGTCAGTCCGCGGGCAAAGCATCTGTGGCTGAACCCTGTACCACAACTGCAACACCGTCGGTGCTCGAGGTGGACAGATTAAAGCCAGCTCATGCACACAGGCTGGAGGAGCTGTTCCTGCCCGTGGACGCATGGCCTGGCAGCGAGAAAGCAGTCGCACCCCTGCCGCCCAGCCGAAGGCGCCGGCCATAAGCTCACTGCTGCTTTCTGCGTTCCTTGCACAGCGAGTCCTGCTTCCTTGTGTTTACTGGAAATGCTTCTCAAGTTGGTGTAAACAATTGTACTAGGAAAATGTTACGGCTTGTTGAACGTGGTGAGATTTTGTTTTTCTCAGTTTAATACTTCGCCCTTCTCCAGAACGGAAAACAAACTGTGCTCGCTAGTAGTGAGTGTAAAACCCTAGCTGGCAAGCATGGGGATGGAGGAGTTGCTGAGATGGTAATTCCAGATAATGGCTCTGGAAAGCTGGAAGCAAAGGCAAATTCATTTGCCTGGAGTGAAATTTTTAAAAAGCCCTTAATTACGTTTTTAAGTGTGACGTGTACTGTTAATGCTTTCATTTCCACCAGCCTGTATCATGATCCACTGTCAGCAAACTGATGGTGTTACTGTAGCATCAGTGCCGAGAACTGTATCCTTCTCGATATCTTACCTCCTCTGCTGTTGTTTCGTAGCGGGAATAAGTCCGCTCTCTCAAATACGAGCCGGTTTGGTTGTTACTGAAGTGTAATGGCTCTGGTGGCTTCAGTTTCGCTCTCTTGCCACTCTTCCTATACACGTGGCATGTTTCCGGAGAGCAGACGGGGAATCCCTGCAGTGCCGGCTCTTGAGGTCCCCTGCCTTGTGCTGGAGGTGGCTGCCTGTACAGACAGGTTCGTAGCAGCTCCCCTTCCAAAGGGGGGTCCTGAGGGGTGGGGGGAGGTGGGGTGTGGGCGCCTGTAGCGGCAGATCAAATGATGTGCTTTAGAGCACTGCATAACAATCCCACTCTTCTGCTTTCCCAGTGTGTTTGGGAGTGGGTTCGTGATGGGTACTGGTTTACCCTCTGGGCTTTTGCATTTGATTGAGACTTGGCCTGAAGCCTGTGTACCTGCAAGGACAAGACAAGGAGGTAGTTTACCAGACAGCAGTGACGAATGAATGACCACACTCTTGGGGTTTTTTTAAAGATTTTATTTTGCAAAAGCAGCTGATTTAATGGAACAGAAAAAACGTGCAGTGCTTGTGGGTTTTCTGCAGTTTGCTAGTACTTGGCTCTGAAGGGGAAAATGCTGCATTGCAGAGAGGCCTTCAGGCTGTCCTTCAGGCTGGATTCCTGACCCCATGCTTAATGATGGCTTTGGAGAATTGATGCTATACTTCCCCTGGGACGTTGACACGCAGCACCCTCGGGTCTCTGGAGGTTGCTGTGCTTTGCTTGTGCGTTGTGTTGTGATCTCAGGAGATTATGCTTATAGTGCCTGTAACTGAGGAGTACTGAACAGAACAGAAGTTGTCTCTCAGTGGGCTCCCAGGTGGAGATACAGTCCCATTCTGCTGTTGCAGCTCCATTTCTGGCTATGCTGGAGGAATCCAGCTGCATCCCTGCTGCTGTCCTGCTGCATTGAGGAGCTGGCTTTGAGCTTTTCATGTCCATGGAGAGATCATCTTTTCATGCTCCTTTCTTTCCTCAGATTTTCTGCCAGATCACTATGTTTAATGAAAAGCATTAATGCCACATCTCTTCTTCTGGCTCTTCTGTGATGCTGTTCTTCTGGTGGAGTGTAACAATATGGGTTGGAAATTAACTGATAATTATAAACAAACTGATAGCTGAATCTGAGCTGAGAGAATGAACCTTTCTGGACTCTCTGCCTCTTCTGTGAACTAGCAGTGAAACAGTTTCTTCTGGCTGCAACCGACTGCTCTGGGGCTGCTGGGAAGCCAAATCTGAGCTTTCTGATTTCCTTCAAAATACTTGAAGTGCTTGATGACTTATCTGCTTTGGACTGCACACTTCCTTCCTGATGTGCTGCCTTTCTGGTGCCTTGCTGCATCTGTTGAAATGTCTGAAATAAGTAGATTGTCTGGGGTGGGGAGGAGAGGCAGCAGAATACCAGATCTTACTTGAGAGGGGTTTGGAAATGAATAGAATATGGATAGCCTTTTCCTAATGGTTCCCCACACCCCCCCAGTTGGCTCAGAAAACTCACGTTGCAGTGGTGCATGCAGGACAGCCAGCTTGCTGCGGTCATGATTGTAGCAAAACCTTCCAAGAATCTCCATCTAAATGATATAAACTGTAATAGGTCAAAGCCAAGACTTATACTCTACCTGCAAGCCAGGCAGTGGGCATTGAAGACGACTGTGGCCACCCAAGGGTGGAGGTTCTTTGTGGTTAGTGAGCACAGAACATAACTGCCCTGGGCTTTGGTTTCCAGATGCAAACAGCAGGTATTATTGTGACAGGATCCAAGTTGGATGCTTGCAGGAACGGGCATCTTCTGTACCTCTGACTGAGTCTGTGTAGGTATCCTTGGAAAGCTCTGCCTCTTGTGATCACCAGTTTCTTCCTCATAGTGCATGGTGTGCTGCCCAGTGTTGAACTAGCTGCTGAAAGTGGATATAGAGCCATAACTAACCCTGTACGTGGATTCAGTAACCACGACTAGAAATCTCAGTAGAGAACTGGGCAAGAAAATGATGCATCTGCTGTACCGGGAGGGAAGCACAACTTCTGTCCTAGACAAGGCAGCTCCTGGGACGATCTCTCTGCAGTGGCACAGAGACCGGGCCAGTCCTGTAGCAGAGACCTTGGATATTAACAGCTGGGGTTCTTCAGTGTTTGGACCTCTTTGACACTTCTCTGTCCCAGCTACGAGCGTGACTGGTGGGCAAGAGGCAGCCCTGCTTCTGCTTTGCCTGCCAGCCAGCTTGATAAGGTCATTGCTGGCTTTGCTGATGCATTCTGGAGCTGTCAGCTTACCCTGGGACTGCATGGGAGGGCGTTCAGGATTAGTAATTCATAATAGTTCATTACTCTGTCGTGTCCTGCTGTTTAATAAAAATATGGGTTTCCTAGGAGGTGTGTTGAGGTGCTAAATAAGCTTTAAGAAGGCCACAAGATAATACAGCTCATTGATCCGTGGGAAGCAGATACGTGGTGTGATCGGTGGTAGCCTTGTTGACCAGCAAGGCTCTGAAAACTCTTGTTCAAAAATGTTTCCATGTAACTTAGTCTTTGTCCCAAGAGGTTTTAATAGAGCCCTGGAATATGAATAGCAGCTGTGAGAAGGAAGAACTAGAATGTTCCTTATTTAGGTAATTTCCTAATAACCTCCCAGTTCCCTAAAAATAGAGCAGGATAAAATGCTCCACTGTACCAGACTGGTGCTGAGCTGGGAAATGGGAGTTGCTGGATAATCTAAAACTCACTCTGTTGTGTCTCACTCTGACACTAACATCAGGAAAGCATTTCCTATTTTTAGCTTAATTTGTTGAAGCGTCTTAAAGTTCCTGGATACATAGATTTCCATTATTTTGAACAGAACATGCATACCAATCTCTTAAATAGTAGTGAAAATCTCCATTTTCCTCTAGATCAACATTTAACATATAGTTAGGGTAAAAGTAAAAAAATACAGATCTAAAAATATTTAATCAGTGTATAACATTAAAAAAGTCCCTGTTTAACTTCCTCTACCAAATTATCCAGGTAACTTATATTGTATATAGAGTGGCTGTTATAGGCTAAATCTGTTCCAAGTTCTCTGTTTACTTTCTCTGATCTTTTCCAGTTCATTTCCCTCCCAGCGCTTAAGGCAATTGCTTCCTAATGGAGGACCTTCCTGGCGCTTTGTGTAGGGCTCTGCCTCCAGTGCCGTACCATCTCATCATCTTTCAAGTGCCATTATATTGTTCTTTCTTGACACCACCAGAAGTACTGTACAATCTGGATGTTGTTTATTCCTGCTTCTAAGCATCACCTAGCGATAACAATGCTGGAGTTAGTACGCATCTATCCCAGAAGCAGCATTTGGTGGGCAAACACTGTGCTGGGAACACTGTTCACAAACAGGTTTATTCAGGCTGCAAACCGAGACCATTGTCCTCTTGCTTTTCCTGTGCATGGGGGGCAATGAGTTAATAGTCCTGTATTCAGTAGGCACCAAGAATAACTGGTAATCGGAAAGCTGCAGGAAAGAAAAGAGTATCTGATCTGTGGGAGAAAAGTTTAAAGGCCAAAAGCAGAAAATGAAATTCGAGCTGTTTGTGTGGCCACAACCTTTTTACACAGCTGTGCAAAGGACAGGCCTGGTCTTGATGAGGTAAGGTCACCTCAACAAGCAAGGAAAGAAAGAAGACAAACTAGGGGATGAGAAGAAGCCATGTTGGGATTGAATGAGGCTTTATCACAAGCTTCAGTCTTTTGTAGTGTCAGTTTGGGTAAGGAAAGAAACCAAAAGGATCTGTTGCTCTCAGCATAATGCTTGGAACTGGAAGAAGTGCTTTCTAGTGGAGAAGAGTGTACTTTTCTGCGTAATGCTTAGGGCTGTGCAGATTTTGAGGTTAATGTAATCTGTTTAGTAGAAGGAACAGGAGTAATTAACCTCATGATTTGAGTGTAAGAAATCTGGGTCAGCAAATGGTTTGATTTGGTGGTGGTTTTTTTGGTTTGTTGGGTTTTTTTGACCCTGTGCAGACCAGGGGCTGTAGATGGTACCCCAAATGGTCATCTAACAAGTGCTGAGGGATGCAGTGGCTTTCAGTGGTAGCTGAGAGTGTGTCCTCCAGTCTGGGCTCGTCCCTTTGCTTCTCCTGTCCCTGACTGCAGCCTGTCATACGTTAGGCATACAGTTTCTGTGTGTGTACTGATTCACTTGTTCTTAATTATTTGGAAAAACAGGACCACTTTGGTTACCAGTACACCTACAACCTCTTTCTTACCGGAACCTATCCTGGTATATATTCATATTTCAATTTTAAACCAAACTCACCCAGAAAAACACCCATCTTTTTTAGCACTCAAGCTGTACTTCTTCCACACTTGAAGATTCAAGTGACATCTAATTTATCTCTGTTTTTCAGGAGCTTAAAACTCTGCCTTTGTGTATTGGCACATCTTTGGTTCTTCAGGAGACTGTGTGAATCCACTTTCCTTCTACATTAACCATACCTACTGATACCTCTTGCATATTTCAAATGTTTATTTTGCTAACTGCATCTCATCCTGTTTTACAGCAGCTTTTAAAGAACATGTAAGGTTCCTGTTCATTAAAAAAGCTTTCAGCCAAACATGAGATCCCTTCCTGGGCAGGGTATCTGTTTCATTGGATGCCTGCAAAGTGGTGACCCTGAGCTCCCCGCTTGCTGTGCGTGTTCATCTTCTATGCAGGAATCAAAGGCAGTACCGGGGGCTGTGGAATGGGCGGCTGTAATATCAAGAGGAGATGCTGCTTTAGTTCCAGCCTGATGTAACTGCTCTGCCTGTGCTCCCTGAAACACTGTCCGCAGCTGGTCCTGGTGCTTGAGGCCACATGAAGAAACATGTTTCATTATGACTTGTTCCAGTGGCTCAGCTGTACTTGAGTCAGTGTAGACTTTATGCTTCGGCTCATACTGTCTACGTTCATTATGTCTGAGCTGGGAAGTGTTTCTGCTCACTGTGTTTTGCTAGTCCCGTGTTCCTTTGCATGGATTAAAGGTCTGTGCTGTATTGCCTTCCACTGAAAAATGCTACCTTGCTCAGGTGGGACTGACATCCTACATGGGTTGTGTTGTGAGTTACTGCTTACAGCAATGTGGTTTTAGCTCAATAGCAACAGTTTTTTTGGCAACAAGGGATCATTGAAGAGACTCAAGTGGGAAAGATTATGTAACTTTTTTACAGGGCATTCCTGTTTTCACCCATGGTTTGACCCTCTCCTGTGTCTCTTCTTGGGGCTTCATGTCTGCTTGTCAGGCTCTGAGACAGTACAAGTAGCATCTTCTCATCCTTGCTTGAAATGCTCTGTTTCGAAGTCAGAGTAAACTGCAGAGAATTTGGTGACAAATTCCTTTGGCAGTAAAAAAGGTAAACTAACTCTGCTCCTGAAAGGACAGTACATATTGGGTATGCAACCCCTTCAGACCTGAAGAAATCTTAAACCTGTTAGAAACGGGGGAAGTGGAGTATAAATGAAGGCAATTACTGAAGAGGACAGCCACAGCAAGAGTCTAGATGTGGGAGCTTGAGCATAGTCTGTCCGGTGTGATACAGGGCTGGGCTGACAGGTTGGCCTGGAGACTTTGGAATTAAATAAAGGTCAGTCGGATCGGCCTGCGTGGGGAGGAAAGGGCAGTCAGGTCTGATGAAGGAGGCTTTGTCTTTACTTTTCTGTAAATATTTTTTCTGTCTTCAATTTACTGCCATTTTCCCAGGCACTGCTCTGAAGAGTTCAGCTTACGACATGCCCTCTTGGGTTTGATTACTGCAGTCACAGGCAGTTCTGGAGTAGGGGAATAAAGTCTGAAAGACATGTGTTTCAAGCCACAGGCCTTGGGAATGCCTTTAACTCCTCATAGCAGGTTTTAGATCCATATTTAGATAAAGGAGCATTTTCAATATGATGTTGATACAATCAGTTAGCAAACAATGACTTTTCTTCCAAATTTCCCGTGGGAGAAGTTATAATTTATGGGTCAGTTTTAGCTTCCCTTGTACATGCCTGCTTACCCTGTCTCACCCCTGAGCACAGGCTGCTTCTGCTCAGCCGCAGCCTGACACAGCCGCTCCCTGAGCAGCAGTCGCGATGCTCAAGTCCGAAGGAAGCGGAGCAGTCCTTGCAAGGGGAAGGGTGGGGCAGAGGCAGTGCAGGAGATGAAGCTGAAGAAGTTTTGCAGAACTGTGGGGAGAAGCAAAATCTGGCATGAAGTTACAACTGGCAGTAATGGCCAGTGTATTTACCTCCTATCAGTCCCGCTGGTCTTTCCTGCAATAGAAAAGCTGTAACAATAATGGGCCATAAGACGAGAATGGATACGAAGGGCGCTGCTGAAATCTTAGATCCCTGCAATTAACAGAAACATTTGTGGGGTAGAATTCCTGGGTGGTGTGAGTATGCTCTCCCAGTATGCTCTCAGCAAAGGTAAATAACAAACCCAATGGTGTGTGCAGAATTTCTGACCTAGAAGACTTTTATCTTTTTTCTTTTTTTTTTTCTCTTGAACCCAAATCTTACCCCCAGTATAATATGAGTACACAAGCAAGTCATACCAATTAGGCATCCAGTAGAATTTATAATTAGTGTTTATCTGCTCACAAATACAAATGCTCCTGAGAAGCACTGAAAACCCCCCTCAAACAACAAGAAATCTAGAGCCTAGGTTGTCAGAGAAGGGGAACCTGAGCATGGGATTGTGTAAGTATGTTTAAAGAAGGGTGAAGTAGCATCCTTTCTACTGTCAGAGAATCACGGTAATGCAGGTTGGAAGGCAACTCTGCCTGTCTTCATTGGCACATGCTGGTATTTTAATTAAAAAGCTCTGATCTTGAACACAGTGGTAGAGGTGAGAAAAGCTGTTACCCTCTGTAGTTCTTTCGTTCATCAGTACATCGTTCTGAACAGAAGGTGACAGTCCTTTTGCTGTTTCCCACTCTTTCCAGATAAGGACTCGCATGCAGCAACAAATGCACAGTGCGGGTCCTCCAGCATCCCACGTCGGCATGCTGGTAGAGGCTAGGTAGGAGCGAGTGACTCTTGGAAATCTTCCTAAGTGCTGGATGCTGGAGGAGAGTTTCTGTGGCATAACACATTAGGGTCACAGAACTCTCTTTTTTCACAGCAAGTAATTTTGAAATATTTGACACCGTGTCTTACTTGGGCTTTTTTTTTTTTTTTTTTAATACCACAGACAAACTATGTTATGGTGGAGTAACCTAAAGGTAAAATCAATGACTGCAGTAGTACAGTCCTTCTTTAAAAAATAAGAAAGAAAACAACCAAACTTCAAAAGCTTAAGTGAGAGAAGGAGGAAAAAAAAAAAAAAAAAAAAAAGATCAACTTCCTATAGTTTAAAAAACCAAATCCCCAAACGTGGTACCAAACAGTGTCAGCCCTGCCCTCTAGTGCTGCAACCAAGTAAGAGGTTGTTGCATGGTTCACAGCAATGTTGTCCAGGGCCGGGCTCACCTGATTATTTTTTTAAGTTATATTAGAGTGTGGATTTTTTTGTTTGTTTTGTTTGTTTGTTTGTTTGTTTGTTTTTCTAGGGGGGTCATGGTGTTTATAGTGTTTTCATACGATTTTGCTGCAAGACAATGAAAATCAACCTCAGGCTTTGGTGGATGATGGGGTCTATTAAAAAACCTTAAGTATCTTGAGCATCTAAGATAATCATTATGATAAAAATTTAAATAAGCTGCAAAAGAGTAAGAGTGTTTATGTGATTTATGATTAACCGAAGTGTCGTCTCCACAGTATCGAAGGCGAGTATGTTCCCGTGGCAGGCGACGAGGTCACCTACAAGATGTGCACCATCCCTCCGAAGAACGAGAAGCTTCAGGCGGTGGAGGTGGTGATTACCCATCTAGCTCCTGGAACCAAGCACGAGACCTGGTCGGGGCACGTCGTCAGCTCCTGAGGCGTCCCAGAGGGAGCGTGGCTGCTGCCTGCATGGTCACCGCTCAACAACTGGCTGCAGGGGACCTGTCCTAAGAATATTCTACGTATTGTGTGGGAGGAAATACTGCATTGTCAATAAATCAGACGCAGGCCAAAATTACCATTTTCATAGCTGGCCTGAAAAAAAAAAAAAAGGCAATTCAAATGCTAATGAAAAAAATCTAGCGTAATGTGTTTACAAAAAATATATTTTAAAGAGACCTAGTTTGTGTGCTTGGTGGAGGAGGGGAGGTTTGGTTTTTCTTTTATCTTGTGAGCTGATTGTGTGAAATGCCCAGGGGAATCGGGGAGAGGTTTGAAGGAGAGCTCTTCTAGCGCAGATGGCTGTAGTGGGGACACAACTCCGAGGCCCTGGAGCTGTGCGAGCACTGCGTTCCCTTGAGCTGCTCTTCTGTAAGGGTTGGAGTACACTTATTGCTGATAACAGTGCCTGAATGCCTTGGCTTGAGAGAGAGAGGGGTGTTCATTGCTGCGATTTGTTTTCCTTGTGGAAGGAAGTTCATGAACAGAGCAGCTGCTGCAGGGTGGAAAATCTCCATCTGGTGGTTACGCTCCGATGGCCACGGCTGGGTGCCCTTCAGGTCCATCATTTGCAAATGGCATATCTGCGTATGTGTGGAATATTGTGGTTTTAAAGCCCGGATTGTTTGTGAATTTACTTAGGTGCCTTGATGGTTGATTAGCAACAGATTTTAGAGGCCAGTATTAAAAAACAAACAAAACCAAACCAAAATTTAAAAAATTTGCTTCAAGGTAAGTGGTAGAAAGCTGTAGAGTAGTGGATACTTCATAGCCTCTGACTGTGCCTGGATTTAGACAAAGCTGAAGATTACCTTCTTGATTGCATATAGTTGAATGTCTGCCATGGTATTTCACTGGGCAGGCAGAATAACTGTACTTCTGAAAAGCAAGTTATATGCTATTCAGATGACAGTCTATAAAATACTGTGCGAGTTATTTAACAGGCTCAGCTGTCGCGGTGGAGTAGATTCTCCAGCTGCTTCCCTGGAAAACTTGCTTGGTAGGATGTGGTATGGTCACCCTTGCCCTGACTCTTCTCTGCCTGCAAGATTTCATGTAGTTGTAGTGCGACTACATTAATTCTGTTCCTGTTTGCCTTCCACCTTTTTTTCAAATGAAGCATTTTTCTCTTTTATGTTCCTAACAGTGGATTTTTATTGACTTTGCAAATAAAAAAAGTAAAAAAGATGACATGATACTCTTCTGTTAGTTGTGTGAAACAGTATAACTTCAGTTGCCTATTTGTAGTCTTAACAACAGGCGCTTGCTGTCATGAAATGTCTTAAGACTCTTGTCACAGGAGATGATCTGTTCCGAGGTCTGACTGGGAGAGACCACAGGTGTATAGAGGTTAGTAACTGCTGTGATGACTTGTTTTACCTTAGCTGTACCTGTATTACACTATAGTGTACGGTAATGACCAGCCTGTAGTGGGGTTTTGGGTTTTTGTTTGCTTTTTATTAACCATAAGACTTGTGGCGAACTTAACACTATCGAGTTTGTTGGAATATCACACGCTGCTTCCTTTACAATAAATGTGACCATTATAATGCTTTAATAGACGTCTTCAGTCTGCTCTCTCCATAGTCGGCATTGAAGATGATTACCATTAGAGACAGAGGAGAATGCACATGCCTTGCATATGCACACCTGTATGATGATATTTAAAAGTTTTTTAAAAAGTGTTGTAACATCAACTGACTGGCATTACCAGAACAATTAGGGAGTAATTTACCAAGCTTTCTAGCTGCTTAATAGCTTAGTGTATAATATGTACTACTTGTGTAAATACATTTATTGTCATTATACAATATTTAGTATTAACTATTATTTATATTAGCATATAGTAGGGGGAACAGGGAGGTATAGCACAGCCTGGTCATTTCAGCTGAAACTTGGGGGAGGAAGGCCAGAACATCTCAGAAGGGGCTCCCAAGACAGAGCAGCCACTCTTCAAAAAAGTTGCAGCAAAGCTTTAGCCAGGCTTCAGGGGCTGGGGTCCAAGCAGGGGCTGCTGAAGGCAGGAACAATTGTGCCTGCCCTCTTTGTTTAAGCTTGCACTAGAGAAAGTAAGATGGAAGTAAGGGACTAGGCGTTGTGGGTTGCTTTGCTTTGTTTTGTTTTTTCTCCCCTCAGAGAGACAGAATGTTAGCTTTGCATCTGCTGGCAGGAGAGGCAGAAGATAAACCTTAGCTATTGGCAATGGCTGTGCAAGTCTAACTAGCAAGCTTTTAAGATTTGAATGTATGCAGGTATGTGCACACAGATGATTGTCTTTGAAGCTGAAAACAAATCTGGGTTTGGTCTTGCACAGGATGTTTTGCGTAGGTAACTTTCTGCAAATACAGGAAACAACCATGCAGTACAGTAACCAAATAATAGGATGCATCACATGTGTGTACACACAAAGCAGCAGCTATTAAAATCTGGCTATCTTTAAAGAGCCTTCCTGCACTGCAGATGGTTCTGGTCCAAAGTCTGTTCCCATTAAAATGGTTGAGGCTGATTTACGCTTTGGAATTAGGAACACGAGAAGGGTGTTAGAAGGCAAGTTCTGATGCATGAAGGCATCACAGCTCCCCCTCCTTTTTTGTAAGCCCTTTTAGGGATTTTGGTTTGTACACAAAGGTTGTATTCTCCCCATTTTTACTGTGTAAGTAAGTGTCACATAAACTTTGAATTGGAAAAATGGAAGTCAATCATTTCTTTGTACAGACAGGCAGCATATGACAGGTCTGCTTTGCATATTTTATTTGCCAAAATGACAAATTGAAATAGTAATTTTTCATGATGAGATTTTATTCTCCTTTACTAAATTAAACTGTTCATACACAAGATTACTTTCCTAATGTCAGATGAGAAAAGTAATATTAACAGTTACACTGATTGTCATGCTTCAACTTGAATTTTAATAGAAATGTAGTTTAGGTAATCTTCCTTGGTACTAAAATCTCATCTACCCTTAATGTCTTAGCAGGAAAATCAGAAATGTAATTAGTGACAGAAGTACATTTTGCAACCGTGCTCAAGTTGTTTCAATTAATTTTTATATTTTTTTTATTTTTTAGATTTAAAAACAGTCTGCAAAAAGTGTAGGTACCTTGAAATGTACTGTGCATTGGCACTGCAACTGTACTGAGGAGGTAACTTTAGCACGAGTTGGTCCAGCCTTTCCCGTAGTGGTAGACTCAGTGCACCTTCTGACCATCACTGGAACATGTGTGAGGTCAGGGACTTCTGGCTCAGTTCTACCTTCCCACCCCCAGAAAGAAATAAAACCTGTCTCTTTGACTCATCTTCCAGTTTTAAACAAGAAAATCCCAACTGTCTTACAATTCATGCCTTCATAGCACAACGCAGTATTTTAAAAAAACAACTCTAAAAAGTTCATCTTTTAAATAGCAGCTTCAAAATAAAAACTAGGGATAAAGCCTTGCAGGCTGATTTTGAGACCATAAATCAACTATAGGCAGATTATGCCTCCCCACCCCAGTGTAATTAATTAGCTAAGGAAGTTTACTGATGACTTAAAAAACAACCAGCCAAAAGGAGAAGAAAATACTTGTGCAAATGGAAATAGTGCAAGGATGGTGCTAAATAAGCTCTGCTGTATTCCACTGGTCAGCAAAGTTCTCTTCAATTAAAACATTTCTCTTCAGTAATGACTGACCTGCAAAGCACTTGCTATTCATGATCAATTACAAAAACCAATACAGAATGAAGGAAGATGTTTTGAGTTGTTATTAAGCTGTCTTAACCGTTTTGTAAGTGTGAATTCTAAGTCCTTTATTTAAAAAATAGCTCTTCACAGATTCTTCTTGTATCCTGTGGGGATGTGACGCTGTGGCCTTCTGTTCTGGAGTCTGTGAAAATTTCATAGTCATTCCCTCCCTGAAAACAGAAGAGGAAAAAAGCAGAAGAGAATTTAATTTTAACTTAACGTATAGTCACAGTCTTGGGGTGGAAAAGGAAATTACAAAAAGAAGGGGCAGAACATAGTCACGACCAAGATGTCTTGCAGAAAGCTGAAAAACTGCAAACCACCATTTTGAGATTTTGCATAATATGTTTATAGCACACCTGTGCTGAAATGTCTGCTGAATACCACGAACACTTGCACGAGAACTTCCTGACCTGCACATTAGAGTTGGTAATGAAAGAGTAGAACTCCCAGTGTAAGTTTAGCTGTGTTTTTAGTTTTGGATAGCAACCCCATATTGACTTACAAAATTTGTTTACTTGTTGATATTGGGGTGTACAGTTTGTTACAGAACACTATACCAACATACGGTGTTTGTAACTTACTTGCATTATCCTCTTCCTTCTAGCTTGGTTTTCTTCCCTTTTAGTTAAATTATTGTTAAGACTGTTAATCCTTTGCTATTGCAGGAGTGTTTTGGCCTGTCGTGGTTTAACCCCAGCCAGCAACTAAGCACCACGCAGCCGCTCACTCACTCCCCCCCCCCCCCCATCCAGTGGGATGGGGGAGAAAATCAAGAAAAGAAGTAAAACTCGTGGGTTGAGATAAGGAACAGAAAAGAAGAAACTAATAAAATGACAACAGTAATAATGAAAGGATTGGAATGTACAAATGATGCGCAGTGCAATTGCTCACCACCCGCCGACCAACACCCAGCCAGTCCCTGAGCGGCGATTCCCTGCCCCCACTTCCCAGTTCCTATACTGGATGGGATGTCCCATGGTATGGAATACCCCTTTGGCCAGTTTGGGTCAGCTGCCCCGGCTCTGTCCTGTGCCAACTTCTTGTGCCCCTCCAGCTTTCCCACTGGCTGGGCATGAGAAGCTGAAAAATCCTTGACTATAGTCTAAACCCTACTGAGCAACAACTGAAAACATCAGTGTTATCAACATTCTTCGCATACTGAACTCAAAACATAGCACCCTACCAGCTACTAGGAAGACAGTTAACTCTATCCCAGCTGAAACCAGGACATGGCCTTGCTAGCTACTGGTCTGATGTGACATCTGTAACTGGTTTCTAATCACAGGAGAGCAATGAAAGATCCTTTCACAGCTGGCTCAGGAAACAGGCGCTGCCACCTGCATGAGCAGAGATCGCTGAAGGCCGCAGCTTCGTGCACTACAGGAAGCAGTTATCTAATTTTTGTACGTTGTTTGCCACACTGCTTTCCAGTGAGTCAGCAGCAATTCTTGCTACTTCAAAACTCTGAAAATGCTGCACTGCCAATTATAGGGTTTAAAGTCAACTGTCCATAAACTCTATGCCAGAGGGATAGGTGATTACTTTTGCAGCTGGTGTCAAGGGGGGAAAGCCCTTTAATTTAAACCTTGTCTTTTTCTTATAAAACTTGGCCTTTTTAAGTTCCTAAAGCTATGAAGTTCTTTCTTTGTAACTTACAGTTATAAAACTGTAAGTTCTTACAAAAACTAAGCCTTTTCTAATAATAAAACTTAGCCTGACACTGTCCCTTGGCCGCGTTCAGACAGCCTTAATTTCACCCAAGTCCTTGTGCTTGCCATTGCCCTCAGTAGCTCTAGTTAGGTCTCTGCTCAGTATTTTCAAAAGCCTCTCAATCACCCTCCAGAGTTGTTAGCTCTCCCCAATGACTAGGGAGAGGGATTACATACAATTTCAGTTCTTCTGTGTGGAGACAGACAGAGTGGTTAGCCAAAGGAACAGTATTAAATGCAATGGAAAACAAATACATTTAATAAACACCAGCCAACAAGAAGCATCCATCTACAATAACCAAACAGGACAATCAGATTTACATAGTCGTGTCACCTAGGTTTTTCACAAAATTACAGATGTTCAATTTAAAAACATACTCTAAGTCTGTCAAGAACACTGTGTTCACTTCAGGAAAGAGAACAAAAAATTCTATGCTCACAGCTATCTCCCAGCACTATGCTGACCAGTATTGCACAGCTAGTTAAACACGGACACTTATTTATATTCTGACTTCATTTCTTGTCAGGCATAAGGCAATTGGTTAGAACCCACAGTGCTTGTGGTTTAAAAGAGAAGCTCTGAAAAGTATATACAAAACAATATACTCACTGGCATAGTCTTATCTCCAAAGAAGTAAATCGTCTTGTATCCATCATTGGCAATGATTCCTAAGCAGTACCTCTTATCCCAGCCATCTGGGAACACATCGAAGCTTATTTGGCCTCCTAGGATAGACAAGAACCAAGTGAACTTTGTTTTATTTTAAGAACCCATTTCTGAGGGGAGAGTAAGTGATAAAAACTAAACTGGGTAAGACTGTTGGTAGAGGGAGCTTTGCAGAAGTCACAGAAATGTTATGAGATGCTGGAGTTAAGTCTTAAAAGTACAGAAAGTGTTTTATAGGGCATCATTTATTACAGTTGTGATTTACCCATTATTATTTACCCATTAAACAAATATGAAAGTCGTAGAATGTTCTCAAATGCTCACTGCTCTCAAACTGAACCTTTTTTAAAAATTAATCTTTTTACTTTTAGAAAGAAGCTACATGAATGAATACAGCCATTGGTGTATGTACAGCCATAAAGTCTTATGCAAAAGAATTTCTAAAGCTTTCAGAATAGAAAAAGGAGGAAATTAGCCTTTTTAACACAGCCTAAGAGGACAACTGTTCCAGTTCAAAAATCCCTGGATTTTACCAATACATAAAAGCGTGATTCCCAGTTGAAGCGGGTATCAAAAAGGTATTTACAACATGCTGTAGGAGAGCTATATTGCAGTTCATTTCTGCTTCAGTGTTTCAATACCACAGCACTGATCGCAACCATACTTTTTTATAATTCTGAAAAGTAATAAAAGGCAAGAACGTGGTAGTATATTGGGGGAAAGAGAAAAAAAAAGCATGGAAAATCAATTCCCCCTTATTATCGCTTTTCTCTTTAAGCTTGCGCTTGCTTTTGGATTTCCTCTCCTTCCTCCCACACAATCCAGCTACAGAGCTGAAGAACCAAGGGCTGCTGGAACATTACTGATGTAGTATTTCTGATCAAAATTGGTTCGCAGAAACAACTCTGACTAATCAGAAGCATGTAATATGTTTCAAAACGAGCAGAATCAGTCACGTAACTGACATTAAAAGACAATGAACTGATGACAAGCAATGAAGTTCTCTTTGTTGATGGATTTCAATTAAAATGTACCAAATGAAAGCCCAAGAGGAAAAAGAGGCTTAGTCTTGCATGCAATGCCTGCAACCCCCCCGGAAAGCTAACTGTTACACAGATGAGATAGGATATGCCACAGCCATAAGAGGATACAATTTAAGTGAAATTTAAATTAAATGAGGTTTTAAATGAAATTCTTTTTATCTGATACCTATAGAAAATGTGAGGCCTTTTCCTGCAAATTCTCTTCGTAAATCAGCTACAAATTTCTCTCTTATATGTTCCTTCTGTTAAAAAAAAACAAAAAACCAAAACCAAAACAAAACCAAACATCAGTTATGTGCTGTGTTAAGTCATCAATAAAAAAATAACCCAAAAACCCACCCCCAAAATATCCAAAGATCTGAGTACCAGGACTAGTGTGATATAGCTACATTTTATTATTACTGAAAGCATGCTGAGAATATTTCCACTTCAATCTGTTACCAATTTGTAAAAAATGAGAGCAAAACCTTACATACATGCTGTGATACTTGCTTTTCTACCTGAAAATCTTAGAATACTAAGGAAGTGCGCTCAACTCCCAGTAAAATTCAGTTTTACAAACGGGGAGACTGAGGCGTAGGAAGAGTCTCAAAACTGGTACTAATCTTCCAACGCCATATACTCCAAAAAGGGTATCTTTAGAATGCCTTGGGCTTAGATATTTTTCAGCATCCATTAACTGAGACACAGGCAAAGACTGCTTTTGAGGAATTAGATTTCAGGTCAGAAACAGTTGTTATAGTGTAGCAGGGAACAGAACTCTGATACCATGGCTCAGATTCATTTCAGCCTCACACATTTAGCTGTGTACAAAGGAAAATAAATGGTGAATAGTTTGACTTCAGCTTTTAAATTCTGCTTTAAAGATATGATGTCAAAAGAAGGAATAGTTTTATCGATTTGAATGCATATAGGCTGGTATACTAAAGAGCACTCCAAAGAAGTATGGTTTTATCTATGACAGTGCTTTTCAGGAAAAGAAACGTAAGCCAAACCCATCCCTTCTGCAAGTAATCACTGTTAACTATTGCAACGAGAAAACCCTATTGTGCATTTCCTGAAGTCTGAATGAAGAAGTTAGTTAAACCACATGGAAAGGATTAAAATGAAAAAAATTTCACAGTGTATAAAAGCTTTTTAAAAACCATAACCTGGCCATATCTGCCTCTTCCTGAAGAGCTGGATATTTTTCAAGAGT
The DNA here is from genome assembly GCF_947461875.1 of Haliaeetus albicilla. Lineage (NCBI taxonomy): Eukaryota > Metazoa > Chordata > Aves > Accipitriformes > Accipitridae > Haliaeetus > Haliaeetus albicilla. The sequence continues at coordinate 12,572,736 of NC_091504.1, read as the reverse complement.
TGCAACTCACTTTATCAAGTTCATAGAACTCAATTCGTTCTTCCTGGCTGCAGCTTCGTCCAATGGGGGACACATTTAACATGCCGTTTCGGAACTCAATAAAAGTGCCCCTGAAAAAGAATTGATTAACGAGACAGAAAATAGATGAAAAATTGCTCAAAATACTGAATATCACAATAAACTTCCGTTTAATTCCGAAGACAATGGGAATCAGATGTCTCCTTCAGCCTCTCCTTGTGTTCATAAAACCCCCAAACATGTAGGAACCAATACCTCTGGCATCAAGGAGTCTTTTGGACTTTTATTTGCATCTGGCAACCTCAACATCATTCTTACTGGCTTTAAAAGTATGATTTCATTTTAAAAATATGACTGGAGCATCCTGCCAACCCAATTCTCAGACCCTGACAGGCCAGTCTGTCAGCTTTGGGGTGAAGCGGCAAAATTTAGAGCAATCTTGGCAGTGTTTCTGTCTATCCTCACATATGGTAAGCATTAGTCAGCTGCACCCTGACATGTCACATAGAGCTGATCTTACTGCACACTTCTAATTTCTGGAAAACATTATGCTGCTGAATTCCAAACATGTCAAGGAAATGCTCCTACTTTGAAATTGAACTTTCTTCCCTCTTAAATAAAAATGCTGAATCAGTATTTCAAATCCTATGCTCCAGCTGGGAGCTTGTCTTTGTACACATGGATTGAGCTGTTTCACGGATACAGGGTTCCTAAAACACAAAGTATTCATTTTTTGCTGAGCAGCCCGCTTTACATATTGACGCTCAACACTATAACGTGGAGAATATGGTGACACTGAGATGTGTGTATGCACATACCTTTTCTTTGGCAGTTTAATCTTTGCAATATAACTCAGGCAGTAGTTGATTAGATCTTGAAGTATGTCCTCACCCAGGTGACCCTGAATGTTCTAACAAAATAAATACCATTCAACCAAGAGTCCAGAATTTGAGATTCTAGAAACAAGTTGCATGGAAAATGCAGACACTGGATAATCGGGCATGGTTAATACCACAAAGAAACATGCCTTCCATAAGTAACTCTCAGTTGATGCACACAGGGTATTAACTAAAGGCTCTCATTTTTTCTTTTTACTTTGTTTCTTTTAAACCAAACCACCAAACTCTCATTTAATGTACTCCCTACTAGTACCTGCTTTAGAAGGAAACAGTGGGGGCCAAAGACTGCAGACCTAAACAAAAAGTTGCAGTTAATGTCTACTGTAGCCAAGCATGAAGAAATGGAGATCGTTACTGCAGTAAATTGGAAACCACTGCTCAAGTTGGCAATTTCAGCCAGGATCTCTTTTAAATTTTTCATCTCCGCTACTTATGTTGAACCGATGAAGGTGATTAGGGTATCTAGAATCAGACGTACATTTATATTAATTTAGAGTATTTACCTTCTAGTTTATGCAACGTATCAGAATGTGCACTCTGAATTAACACTAAAAAGCAGCTACAAGAGAGCTACAAGAAACTTTCTGAACCCTAAGGCCCAATAGGCATCAGCTATGAAAAGCCGTATTCCATAGGACCTCCAGGAGCAGAGGGCTTGGGCACATTTCCTATAGATAAACAGAGGGAAAGGCTGTTCCAGGATTTTCACTGTTCTTATTCGACCAGGCACTCCAGAATCCAATAGCTTTAGTTTGGAGAATACCCCAAGGAATAAAGCTTAAGGTGAAGATTGCCATTACATGAATCAGAGCATCAAATGAATGATCTGTTACAGAAGTAACACATGAAAATAGCAGCAATTTTGGCCTTAGTTAGAAGGGTGATTACAGAGGACTGCACTGTAGCAACAAAGCAAAATCTTGTTTAGAAAATTTCACTTTACTGGAAATGTCACACTTACCTGCTTGCTCAAGAATTTCCCATCTTTGTATGCTACAAGACCGTTTTCTGGGAAAACGTAGTCAAATTTTTCAACCACTACAACCAAACAAACAGACAGTAACTTGTAACTTCCCCTGTATGTTTAATGCAGAATTGTCTTACACATTAAATAGGTTAAAATACAGCAAACAATAGATCATAAGCATGAAAGATTCAGCAGCATAACGTAGAGCACAAGATGAAAACCACTCTCATTTCTCTCCAAGATTAACACACACCTCAAATCACATGGAATCTTTCAGTTAAGTTACCTGTACTTTTGCTTAAAGGCTCTTCCTCTCCTGCAAGTATGTCTCTTTGCATTAAATGTAAGGGAGTGACTGAACACCTCAAATCTTCCAAAAACCTGGCACAAGGCTTGGCTAGAGAGCAAATCAAATACTACCATTTTAGGTTTGTTTTCTCAGCATTGCTAATCTACAGTAGATGTCCGAGAGCTGCGAGAATCTTACTACAATGCAAGATGATATGGCTTACTGGAGACCACCTGTAAGCCAAACAAATTCTGAGTTATTTGGGCGTTAAGGAAGGCTACCAGTGGCACCAATTTGGTAAAGACCATTAGATAGTCTTTTATAGAGAAAAGGAAATGCTGCTCAAAGGACTAAAGCGGGGATCCATCTCTGCATCATAACCCCACAGTTAACAACATCAGATCCTTCAGGGATGCGCTCGACAACAGAGCAGCCTGCATGCGTATACGTAAGGTACATAATTCCACTGTAAAGACAAAGTTAAAACGCCCTGTAAGGTACTGTCACAAACTCAGGATTTTGCCATTAGTAACAATCCCTTAATAAGACACCGAGATATCTGTAAAATGCAAACACAGGTTGCAGTTTCTGAATGCGTGTAAATGGTTCTTCGTAGACTGAGTGCAGCACGACAAAACCAGGAAAAACGTTAAAAGCAAGGAAGGAGGAGAATGAATGGGGTTTAACCTACGTTTAACCTTCACGACTTCCTTGCAGGCCACTCGGCGCAAGGGGTTGCATCAGTCGCCACCCTTACCGTCATCGCCAAGCTGCTCCTTGATCTTTTCAAAGTCTGAACCACCCACGACTCCAACTTTCACCTTCTGACGCAACTTCTGCAGAAACGCGGCCATCTCCGCTGTGATTTTCTGGGTTCCAAAACGAAACTATTAGATTTGTCAGCGTTCTTATCATGAGACCGGCTTCTGTATTTCGCGGTAATTATTAAAGCCCAGCAACACGGTGCGGATCTTTAGGAAGAAGGGAGGGATTTTTTTTTTTTTTGCCTTAAGCGGCAAGGTAAGTTGCTCGCGGGGCATCAGGGAGGCGGCCGCAGACCCCGCCGTGCGCACACGCTGTGCTGTTGGCCGAGAGCCCTTACATAAAAGCCCGTGCCCGTCCGGTGCCGAAGCCCGGCCCGCGGGGCGCCGTGCCCCGGCGCCTCCGACAGCCCCGCGCCAGGGCTCGGCCAGGGCTCGGCCCGGAGGGAGGGAGAGAGGGAGGGAAGGGGGCCGCGGCGGGACTCGCCTGGCGCGGGGCGGTGAGGGTGCCGTCCACGTCGAAGAGGCAGAGCGCGGCGGGCTGCTGCGGCGCCATGGCGACCGGCCGGGACGGCGGAGCCGGCGCCGCGGGGGCCGCCGGGAAGCGGGGGGCACCGCCCCCTCCCGCCGTGCCGCGCGGCGGAGGGAGGGAGGGAGGGAGGAAAGGAGGGGGCGGCGGAGCAGCCGCGCAGTCGGACGGCGGAGCCATGGCCGCGGTGAGGGCAGCGGGCCGCGGCTCCGGGGCGGGGAGGAGAGGGGCTGCCCTGCCGTTCCGTTCCCTTCGGCCGGGCGCGGGGTGAGCGGTACCGCCGTGAGGCGCCGGCAGCGCGTCTCGGCCGCGAGCGGCTGCGGCCGCCTCAGGAGCGGGGCGGGGCGCGGGGGGCGTCCGCGCGCGGCGCCTAACGGCCGAGCAACGGCGGCGGGAAGGGAAGGGACGGGACGGGAAGGGAAGGGAAGGGAAGGGAAGGGAAGGAGGGCGGGCGGGCCGCCCCCCGCGGGAGCACCGGGCCCGGTCCCGGCGGAGGAGGGCCGGGGGAAGCGGCGTTAACCTGCCCGCGAGGTCTGCCGTTGCCCACCCCGGGGCGGGTTCCCGAGCGATGGCGTCCCTCGGTCCGGGTCCGTTGGTCGTGCTCTCCCCCCCTTCATCGTGCTTAGCCCGCTTTTTTTCTGTTTCCCCAAGGTTGTCATTCACGTGGTTATTCCCCTGATTTCGCGGGCTAGCAGCCCCAGGTTCTCAGACCCTCTTTGCTTAGAAGCAACCCGCCGTGCTGGTGCTTTCACGTTGACGTTGCTCAAAGAAAGAGGGAGGCAGGGGATGCCACAGGGCATTAGTTCAGTGAGCTAACCTCGGTATCGGGTACGTCATCAGAAGTATTTTCCCTCTTCATCTGCAGGCAGGGATGCAAGCATGAGTACCAGTGTCCTAGCACAGCGCTAAAGTATTAGGTTACAGCGAGCTGGGGCTTAAGCTTACTGTCTCTAAGTGCCTGAGGAACAGATTCTGAGCTAAATGCGATTCGGTTATAAAGACGACTCAAACAATGACCTGTGGGAATATTTCCTTATAGGTTAGGCTCTGCAGAATTAGGACTAAAGTCTGCGTGGCACCGTCTTTTGGGAGATGTGCACAAAATCAGCTCTGGACAAGGTCATGGAAGAAGGAAGATGCTCGCCCACTGTGGTTTTTTGGTACGTGGGAGTGTTCGCAGTCACAAAACCAGCAAGTTAATGGTGGTCTTAATTATCTTGGGAGGCAGCGAGAGCCACCTGTGCGTCTGTGCCATTCGGCCCCTGCTGCTGTGGTCCGACAGAAGGCTGTGGATGTGAAAACAGAAGAGTTCAAACTGGTCTACAGGTTTCCGGGGATTAAGTACTGCAGGGTGCTCTCCAGACTGAAGCTGTTACAGACTGCCACCACCATGGTCATGCTGCCTCCCATCTGCTACCTCTATCTGCAAGACCAGGTTTCTCAGAATATCCTCATATATACAACTGGCATCGCGGTCTTTGCTGGTGCAATGTTGTATGGTATGAGCTATTTTTTCAGACGAATTATTGGATTCATCTACTTAAATGAAACTGGCCGTACCGTCAGAGTGGCCCACTTGACGTTTTGGGGAAAACGGAATGACATTTACTGTCCCATAGAGGCAGTGATGACTTTGGATGAAGTTGGAGATAGCAAGGAGGAGCTACTTCTCCAGTTCAAACGGTATAATAGTACAGATATTTTATATTTTACAATTAAGTTTGGCCAGATTGTAGACAGACAGAAATTTACTCAAATATTTGGAAAACCTGAGTGATACAGCAGCTAATTTCCAGTGGTTTTCCTTGTTGCATGTTCATTGCGCTTATTCTTCTGTGAAGTTTAATTAGTTTACCAAACTGACATACTTCAGTCATTTTCCTATGCAAAGCCTGTTGGTAAGTGCACTCAGTGTAGAAAGTAGAAATGGTAAAGAACAATCCACTGGATTAAATGTCTTTGCAGCTTGTTTAAGGTGTGAGCAGCATCTCTTCCGTGTCAGATACAGTGATGTGCATAGTGCACTGTCACCAGCAGTTCTCAGTCTAAACTGTCCTACTTGGAACGTGCAGTAGGCGGAATTACTGGTGCTGACCCCGACTGTTTCAGCTGGCCTCTTAGGCTGTTTTGAAACAGGAAAAACTCTGGAAGTGAAGTGCAGTAACTCTGCCAGAGCATCCTCACTTTAAATTCAGTCTTTTAGTGAAATTGAGGTTGACTGGGAAACCTCTTGAAATTGAAACTTGTCTCGTACATACATACGTACATATGATGAATAAGGCTCATGCATTAATGCAATTGAGGTAACTGGAAAGAGCGGTATATAATGCTGTATAAGGAGAGTGGGGTCTCTTGGCATGGTCTTCCAGGATGTGAACGTAACTGGGCAAAACAAGGGTGCATGTTGCCAAGACACGTTGCCAGTTCAGCCTTAAGGGTAAGTTAAAGACTGGGACAGCATTTCGGGAGCCTCTCGTAGAAACTGCTTTCCCATTGGAAAAAAAACACACCTAAACTATGGTGCTGTGAATTACAGGGACAGTCTGTGATCCTTTGTTCAGTTTGGATCCTAATGATCATCTGAAATGTTGGAACTTCTTGTCCTTCTTTGCATATATTCACGTTTGTGGTTTTTTTGTATGTATGAATGATGTTTAATCAATACTGTAACACTTTGAGTTGCAAAAATGTCAGTAAATGTTACGAAAAGTATCTTGGACTATGTGAATCAAGCAGTCTTCTGTGAAGAATAGCATACAGCCTGGGAAACAAGTCATCTGTATCCCTTGATATGTTTCCCGATTTGGGCATATTTTAACATCAAAAGCTCTGTTGCCAAATACCCTTTCCAATCCCTGTTCCCCCAATCTGGGTTTACCTAAAATGAAAAGAAAAAAAGGTAAGACAGACACCTAAAAGCTACGTTGAATTAAGGCTGAAAATATGTGTACTTTGTATTCTGTTGAACTTGCAGGGCTGATCACCCCTGCATCTGTGTCCATGAAGGACAGCGGTCTTATTCTGTGGTGTTGGTATGATTTCTCATTTTCCAAAACCTCAGCAGAAATGAGGAGCAGGATTTAAACTCGAGAAAGAATCAAACCTGATCACTTGTAACATGAAAAACTTTTTGTGAGTTGTCAGAAGCAAGTGAACTCCTTCCACTGCTCTTCTAGCTGTTGCTTCATTTGAAACTGGCAAATAAACTGACCCTCACCAATAGAGAAATTTGGAGTACTCTTTTCTCTCTTTCTTCCTCGCATGTGTTGAAACCTCTGTCTCTTGGTGGCTCAGCAGATGCAGGTAAGTAAAAGTGCCCTTTAAGTGCACAGGCTAACCCTGGTTTACTATTTATTTGTGTTGAACTTTTCCTAATGGCGGCTCCTTTATTTTAAATTTTGGCTGATCCTGTGTGGTACAGCAATATCAAAAGGAAAAGAGAAATGGTCCTTGGCTTAAAGATCATGGCAGCAAAATACACTGTATGCATACACTGTGGTTTTTGGAGGCTGATCTTCATAAGAATATATTTAATATGCACTAATGATTCAGTTTAGGCATGTACTAGGTATAAAATAAAAACCCCTGGAGAAGTTCAATTATAAATATTTTATTTAAGAATATTGATTACACATGAGATGTCATTTGTTATGAATCTGTGTGCAGTTACTAGTTACACCATGAAGTGTATTTAAGTATTTGTTTAAACATTTATTTGGCACTGTCCACAGTATGCTGTAAACAATATTAACTTTATATGCTTCAGCTGCAGTGCTTTCTATGTATTCTCTAACATGATTTCATCAACATGTACACAATTATACAGTTACTGAGTGTCAGTAAAAATTATAAAAACACCTAGAGTATTCATAATAAAAGTGAAGATGTGGTAAGACTTCAAATTACTGGACCTTTGCTTCTGTAAAAGTACAAGACTTGCTAGAGACATTTACTAAAACTACTGCACTGATATGTCGAACAAACTAATTCCAAAAATGCTGTCAAATACAGTTCTTGGTTTGACTTTCTTCTTGCTGATAATATGCTTACAAGGACAGTGATGACAATGAGGTTTTGTTGACCACCAATTTACCAGCCCTTCCCCCAGATTTCTACAACCTCTGTTCAAAAACCTGCTCAGGTTCTGACCAGCTGGTACCAGAATTCTGGTTTCTGCAGAGAGGCCTACAGAAATCCCATTATTTTGAAGCTAGCAGAAGTGAGTGTACTTGAGTTTCCCAATACCAGCACTCAAAAAATAAAATGGGAAAACCATGATCAACACTTCTCAAAGCAGGTAAGAAACCTTTCATATTTTGGTAGCCGTATTAAACAAGTGAATCTTTTAACTCCTCTGTCTCTTATTATGTACTTAAAAATTGTGGTCAGATCTTAATAGGGCAACTATAAAGTCTACTGTGGTCCTTGTTTTTTGGTGCACAACATGATGTTAAACTTAGCAAAATCCAGATGCTTGCTAGCCAAGAAGAAAAAAAAAAAGGCACCAGACCTAGTTCAAGTCAGCCTTAAGCAAAGAGTACATAGTGAAGAGACTTCCAAACTAATTCTTTGAAGAGAAACAAATTAATGAACTGTTGATGCTTTTTGATCCCTGTGGCTTTCTAGAAGACCTCTGAAGTATCAATGACTTAGAATAAACTATTAGAACAAAAATAGAATTACTTTGCATTATAAATGTGCAATTAGGACTAGGCCTTCACTGTAGTGGCTCTGATGTCAGGGAATGGCTAAGATCAAGCAGTTTTGTGGTAGTTTTACAAAATACCTCAAGTATTCATGTAGAACTTGTAATAGATAAATGAATGGCTATTGTGTGTTATGGGCAAACAGTAAGATAATCTCAAATCATTCTAGATTGCTGACAGAGGTGGCCATAATGTCCTTCACATGATTCTGCAAGCTTTGTCAAATTACATACTTCAGGGTATAGTTTTCTCTGTACAAGTCTGATTGTAAGAGAAGTCAAAAGTTTTAAAATCCAGGATGAGGAAAAAAGTACTTCATTTCCACTTACAGCGCTGCACATGTGGCTGAATGCATTAGTGCCTCTGAAGCAGTATGTGTAGGCTGAAGGCTGGGCACAGAGTAGCTGATGGCATCCTGATCCAGTTGGTGTGGCAGATGTCTGTATTCAGGGGAATAAAGCTGGAAATTACTCTGTAAAATACTGTACTTGGCAGTGGTGGAAAGCAGAGCTTTCCTTGAAACACCGATTTTATTCCAGCTACCATTAGAGAATGGCACTTTCTGTATGACAGGCATGTGGCTTTTAAGTGTTACGCCATACTTGTTGCTGCTTCTGGACACAAGAGTAAATCTACTGGGATTACCCGTGAAAACGGACTGTACCAGGTCGTATTTAGACAATCAGATAGGGCCGTGAATGTAGAGAGGACGGCAATTAGTATGACCCAAGCCAGAAGGTGGAGGGCCACAGCTTCTACAAATGCACAGTGCGGGACAGTTGCATGTACCTTCTGGTGACCAGTACCAATGCTCTGCCTGGATCGAGATTGCATGGAGCAGCTTGCCTTGGGCAGGATTACAGACAGAACACAAACCTTAGTTTATGACTTTACACTTATCTTGTAAGTAGAGAAGACATGAATTAATGCAAACTAATTTCATAATCAGCGGTTCAGTGCGAGGGAACTGCTTTTTACTTGAAGTTTGCTAAGATGTCACTGAAAATGTTCAGAAAGAGGTGCGCATGATGATCCTTGAAGATCAGTGTTGGACGAAAACGAATTGATCTGTCGCCACAGCCTCCCAGCACAACACCTAAAACAAGAACAGAAGAGGTCCTCTAGTCATTTCCATCTTCGCCAAATATTGAGAAGATGCAAATCTCTGAATGAGGTTCACCTCACTGTGGAGGGCCAACAAGCTCCCCAAATCACTGCTAACCACACAATGATACAGCACCCAGTCAGTGGTGCAAAGGGGCCTCAAGCTTCCCAGCAACTCAGAAGAACACTGCGGGTGCCTGTAGCGGTTCTGTAAAACACTTGGGAGTGTTGGGAATAATCCCAACCTCAGTGGAAAGACTCCATCCAGCACAGAGCTCAAACAGCATCTGACACTTCAAAGTGCAATACTCCACTGGTTAAGTACCTCAATGCCAGAACAAGACACAGTAGGTTTCTTTGCAATTTTGTTTTTAAACTACTTTTAGTTTTTAATTACGAGAAGTTAAAAATCAATTAATTCTTTGAAACGTTTGTGGGCAACGAAAATCCATACCATGGAGCTGAGCTTACCTTGCCTATAAGAATAGCCTTGGTTTACCATGAAACAAACAGCTTGCTTTCTCTCCCTGCTGGCTTAGTTTCCAAGAAAAAAAATACCAGTCTTTTACACTCTAAAATTTTGGCTTCACAATAGTTTAGATGCATCATGCCTGGTTCTTTCAAGAGATATAAGTAAGAGCAAAAACTGACAGCAGCAAACCCAGGACCCACACACAGTTAAATTCAAAGAGAATGTTAGGCTTCAGATCATGAGGTTCCCCTCCTGATACCGGGGCTTGTCTACAGCTGGGTAAGAGTTCTGTAGTAAGAGGGATGTAGTTGTAGATCTGTGCCCATTTTAGGCAACTCATATTTCCTTATTAGGTATTCCATAAACCTCATATTTTTTCTCCCTATGTTTTCGTGAGTGACAGTTACATTAACTTCTAATTTTCCTGATCTATTTCTAGAAGTAAGCCATGCCTAGGTGCACCTAAGGTCACTGCAGAGGAATATGAAAGTGATGTCACAAAACCTCATGCCCTACATAGATCTCTTCCAGCAACATTAGACCTATAGAAAAAGGTAAACATATATACCATGCAATGGACTGGTCCGATGTCTCTGAAAATACAAGTATTTCCAGAAATGTCTAAATACAGCTTTGTTCATAACTTCACTTCTGTCCTCTGATAGTGTAGTACACATATACCATACGAAAAAGAAAAGTTTAAAGCATTACATATGCTACTGTTTGTCATCTGAAGCTAATCCACACACAGAGACTTTCTTACCTTTGTTTCTGGCTATTGTAATTAACTTGTTTCTAGTTGCATCATTTGGAGTGTCAAACGAACAGAATGTTCCTCTTCCTCTCACTCTGCTGATAAGATGGGGGTAACGAGCCTGCAAAGAGAGGTGAGGAAGCATCCATGGTGGCAGCTGCTGTGACAGAGGGCACCTGGTGGCAAGCTCTGCTCTGCCAGGCACTCTGCCACATGGAAACCCTGCTGCCTCCTCCGTTCCAGTGGAGTGGAGCTACTGCACAGGCTGGGTTTCTCACGAAACCTCGTGTCCTGTTCGCCCCTTTCTGACAAAGGTCTGAAAGCCATAGACTGCAGAGCCCAACAGCAGGCAGGTTCTCTCCTCGCAAAGCAGATGAACATCTGAGCAGGAAGCGAGAATCAATTTGCACCCCTGAGCTGGGTAAAGTAAAATCTTACTTCGAGCCTCCTGAAGCGAGCGTAAAGCACCTTGCATCTGAAACACACTCCAGGAAAACGTGAGCATAAATAATCTGGAATGGGGCTAAGAAACCAGCTCATTCTTATCCTGCACTAAGACACTTGCTAGTAGTATCTGCTTCACTTACTATCTGTTACAATCCTCATCTTTTTTAAGAGTAAATTTCTTTAGATAGTACTAGTTGTATTCTGGCCCTCCAAAGTGTGAAGATTATAATTTTTTGTGTTCTCCTGCCTGCTATGCCTTGAAGTTGTGGAGAGAGCAGAGACTGTATTTGGGTTTATCCTGCACAAAATGCCTTTTGAAAGGCAAAAGCTGCAAGCCTACCCTTAAATGCCTATCTGATTTTCCTTCTCATGTGGGGCTGCGTAGTTGAAGCTGTGAGGAATTTCCCTTAGTCAAGGGAGGGAAAGCTACAATTTTCTTGTTTCAACAGCCCAATGGAATTGTAACAAAATATGAAGGCACTTTCCTTTAAAAAGAACTTTTGGGACAATGAAATGCTAGCTGCTTGTGATAACAGACTTCTAGCAAAATAATTTAACTAGCTGCAGTTCATACCTTCAGATATTTGGGGGTAACTCTCTGTTTTGGATTAAGCTATACAAAGTCAGCATTCTTAAGTCAGTAAAAGAAAGTTTACTTCAGCTCCAAATGGGACACAGTAATTCAGGCTTGCAGTGAAGTACCTAAACCAGCAAGTTACTGATTGTGGTCTAGTCCCCAGCTGGAGTTCGTTACTCCAGGTGTCTAAACTGGATGACGTCAGACCCTACCTGATCAGCAAACTTCTTATCTGTAATCCTTCCAGATGTTTACCTGTAAATCCAGCAGCCCAGTCAGTAGTGCTTTCCCAGCATGGGTTGCGTTGTTTAGAAGGTCTTCTCTTTTAATAACCTTAATGACTTCAGCAAGCATAAGGTTCTTGGATGGATCTCCAAGCCAGGTATTAAAAATCCGATAGGGCTTGGGAAAGGTTGGAGAGAGAGTTGTGAAACATGTTAACAGGCAAATCACTATAATAAAGAAAAACAAGCCATCAAACTGGTAATGTCAACATCAGGTGTATGAAAAAGCATGCCCTAATACCAACCCCCTTTTTTTGTTGTAAGCGCAAAATACAGCTGCCCTGCTGAGCAGAAACAAAGGGCAACTACCTTATGCTACAAATTTAGTGCGTTCTGTCTTGCTGCTCTGACATCTCATTGAAACATGGACATAGATGACATGGAAATCAGCATCATCTATACAGGTTTTACATTCAAGCTTTGTGTTCTCCCCCCTAATTTTTTTTTCCATTTATTACATCAAAAATGTCATTAATGCGAAGAAGAAATCTTGCTGACAGAATCCATAATGCTGACATACGAGCTCTGAAGATACCAAGTTGCCCTATGGAAAAAGGTGTCAGTGATTGGATTTTGTACTGAAGCATAGTTCATTAGGCTAAACCCAGTTCTCCACTCCCTCCCACCAGCTTTATGACCTTTGTGACTGACAGCAACTGGAATAGAAGTGAAGAAGTAACAACTTTTGTGTAAGCACAAAGCAAGTATCTATGAAATAGCAGGTCCATCTAGCTGAGCCTGCCTTACTGAAGGAAAGCTTGTCTCTTCCATGGACTTTACAGTTCCTTATGAATGGTCACCAACTAGCACAGAGTTCAAATTTCATTGAAAATCTTACAGCATTTGGCCTGAACTCCTCTTTGTGGAAGAATCCTCCTGTCATCATCTTCTTACTGAATGTTACCACATCAGCTGGGTCATCCAGGCCCCAGTGCTCATGTGCCCAGAATTTTCCTGTGCAGCCGCCTCCCGTCTGCACCTCATCCACCAAGAACGCACAGCCATGCTGCAGAGATAGATGTAAAGAGCAGGGAATGTGAGCCCTCATTTCCAAAACAAAAATACCTCTCTTTGCCAACAGATAATACGAGCCAATTACATGCAACATCCCTCCTTCCCCACCTTGACTGCTCCAAATCTCCCCTCCTCAACCCCCATACCAATGCCACTCACTGTGCATTAGGTTTCACAATTAAAAATTCAGCTGTTTTTTCAGAAGGGCAGTACAGACATATTTTCTACCTAAATTCACAAACAAAGCATGTGTTTTTATATAGTCTTGAACATTTCTAGAGGATACCTGAAGACATCTGGGAGCATCTTCAAAGCCCCTGAGGGAGGCAGAACAGCATTTCTAGGAGTTTTGATTGTTTTAAATAAGAAGTCTCTGCCTCAAATCTGAGTCAGGCATTTGTGGCACAAAGGCAATACCAGCAGCAGCATCTGTTCAGTCTAGGGGCCTAAAATGATCCTGGAAGAGCTGCCTTTTCAGATGAGTCTGCTGAAAGAGTTACTCAGCTGTGAAGGACTATTTTGTTGAAACTTTGGGACAGGGAGATCAAGCTATATCATGATATTGTAATTAGAACTAATTCGTAAGTACTTTTGACGGCATCTCATTTTAGACAAAGCAAACCTTTTCATTTCACCTTATTTACTAAATCACTCTTGCATGAGCAGTTGTTAACAATGGGAAAAGCCGCTTTTTCTCACAGCAGAACACAATTTTCCAAGCATCACCTATGCTTTTCTCTGTAAGCAAACAAATGTTTTGAGGGTGAAAAAAGCATGGAGTAGGTCTTATTGATGGTTGTCACTTCTAAACAGGTAACTTCACATTCCAAGTATCAAGACATCTGTCCTTCTCATTGTTTTATTGGAGCATCAGCTCTACAGTTGGACTCATTTTGTGTTTCAGCTTTTTTTGCAATTAAAACCAAATATGTCAACAGAAAATTACCCTTTTCCAAACCTGCCTCTTCTGAAATTGTTTGAACCCCTTCAACAAATTGGCATTATCATATAAAGAACACTGCTGCGAAATCCATAGTTAATGAATCAGAGTAATTTCTCTCTGACTTAGACATTAGAAGAAAATTTATTGGACTGAGGAAACCACTAGGTGCACATCAAATGGAAGAGAAGATACTGTGCTGACAATGGGTTGCTTGTATCTGAATACATACCTGTACATGACTACCCCAACTGCTACCAAGGAGGCCTGTGAAGCTCTCAAAGTGCCTGGGGCAGGGAGGAAGGCCTCTGGAGACACCAAGAAGTATTTGCATGTTTAGCTACCACTGAGCAAACAGTGAAATATTTTATTACCTTTCTGGCAATATCTCGTAGCTTTCTGAAGAAGTCATCTGAAGCATGATTGTCCCCACCCTCTGACTGTATTGGTTCTATAATGATTCCAGCCACAATCTTCTTCTTTTTCCTGTACTTTACAATCAGGTCTTCCACCTGTAAAACAAACATTTATGATACATTCTCCTTTCAGGACATTCGCACATTTCCTCCCAGAAAGATTAAATCTCAGCAACAGAACTTCAACTTCTCATAAGCATTCCTGGCTATAAAGATGTCAGGAAGCACGAGGAATTAACAAGTAGTTTTTCCAGCATTTAACACTGCCCTCTTGTTCCTGAATAATGCTTAAGTTTAAATCATACCCTAAACACATTGTAACTAGTTGCACATTTATCTACAAAGGTGTGAAAACTCTAGCAAATTTCAGCTGAAGATATGGTGGAAACCACTGTAGCTTGCTATGCCATTACTGTCATTCCACCTAAGCAATACAGAAGAAAACAGATTTTGTGTCAGAAAATAAAACTCAGGTAATGTATTAAAGAAGGTAATCTGGTAAATTTGCTTTCTCTAGTCACCTACTTCAGATACTTAATCAGATGAAATAGTGCAGAAATCCTGTTGCTGACAAGGGGCTTACAGAGAAGTTTTAATTAACCTTGTAGTACCAGCTACTGTGATTAGTAGTGTCATTTGTACTTGAAATACCCTTTACAGCTTTCAGGGCCCACAACCCGTGTAGGCTGTATTGGGTTTTGAAACCCAATGGTTTCCAAAGGGTGCCAGTAAGCCAATCCACAGACTTTCAAAGAAAGCATTTGGCTTTTTATTTTTATTTTTTTTTTAAATAACAGCTTCAAGTCTGTGGATTGATTTTTTGCATCACAATTCCCCCACCCCAAGCTGTTGTGGAGCAAACACGGGGAACCAATTTGCTGTGCTTTCTGTTTTCTCTGAAGTCAGGCAGTGTGAGTAAGAAGTCTCTTTGATCCAGCTCTGCGCAGCCATCCAGAGTGCTGCTGCGCTCCATTCAGCTCACCACAACCCCCTGCCCTAGTCGCTTACGACGCTCCAGGTTGCGCACTACTGCAGGTCCAGTCACAGGGCACACCATGCCTTGCTCCCCACCTCTGTCTCTCAAGAGTGAGCCCTTGCAAGTGACAGATCCTGGATCCCAGTGTGCCCAACAGGGAATCCAATCCCATGGTTCTGGTACCTGGAGACGGTTTTCCTCCCTTAAACTCTGTTCTGCCCACCTTTCCTTTCTCCTGGGCTAGGGAAGGCAGAGTCCCTGCCCACTCACTCCCTGCAGCCATGGGTAGGATCAGAGCTTTATGCCAGAAGGTTACCACAGAAAAGCTGAAAAACTTGAAATCCTGTTACAGGTTCTCTTTGCAGAGGATTATGCACGCTGTGCGCTCTCTTAGTCCATGTCCCTTTGCAAGATCTGGCAGACAAGTTGACTGTGATACAACGAGCTGCTCCTGCATGTGAAATTTCACTTTGGTATGAATCATGTAGACCTCTAATTCACAGTAAGCTGGCTGTTCTTCTGAAAGGCAGGGACAAACTTCTGACTGTAAACAACAGTGAATGCTGTTTTTATCACATGCTGTTCCAATCCCTGAAAACATTCTTTTAGTGAAAAACAGCTAATCCTACTAGCACTATTCATTATTTCAAAACAAAACCAGCAGAAAGCTGCCAGTGAATTTTTTACCTCCTCTAAACAACGGGCTTCTTCCTGTTGATTCTCTTTCACAAAGTCTTCCAGAGGATACTTTAGCCTTGGAAATGGAGCAATAGGCCAGTCCAGCGATGGAATGTCCAATTTGTGAATTGCTTTAGAGTGAGTTGTAGCTAAGCAACCTAAACCCAGAAAAGCAAAAATGAAAATAATACCTGTCTAGGAACAATACAGGAAAAAAGCTACCAAGAGGTGAAAAATTGCCTGACACCAGGACTGTAGAATTCTCTTAATTGCTCTATGTTTTTACTTCATTTTCTGAAATACTGGTTAATGGGATTTAGTCAAGCTTAAGTGGATTGCTCTAGCTTTTAAACATCAGTTTCTACATGCACTGTTCCAGAAGAACCGGAGAACCTGTTAATCTGAATAGGCTGCTCAGACAAGATGCGTTTCACCTCTCCAAAGAAAACTGCTTGCAAAGCTCAGAATTACAACATTCTTGGGTAACGTTTAGAACACGGACTGAGCCAATATAAAATGGTAAAAATGAGTGACATCTTGTTTGCATATTGTGGTGATTTTACCCCAGGAGTTAAGATTTTGACTAGTATAGACAGGAAACCTTGGATTCAGAATGAAAATAGGAGACCTTTTGAAAATAAATTTTCAAAAAATATAAAATTAATTCCCACCGTCACTCAAATATTCTGTTTCAGTACTGGTGGGGCTTCAACAGCAAGCCTTCAATAAACCTACAGCTCCTCCAGTGGTAGCATTTGTCTAAGGAAAAAACCACTTTTCCGAAACTACAGTGAGATGACAGCTTACTGCAGCGGCTGAGAGGAGCGAAAGAAAAGGGAGGTTGTCGCCGGTGGTGCTTTTCTTACCCAGGGTCCTTCCGTGGAAGCCGCCCATGAAGGAGAGCATGGCGTAGTCGGGGCAGCCGGGGGGCTGCAAGCAGAGCAGAGAGGCGGGCAGTCAGCGTGCGGTGCCGCGGGCGGGTGGGTGGCCCTGCTGCCCGCGCAGCTGCGGGCACCTGACGCAACCCAGGCACAAACCCGCGGCCAGGGCACAGCGGGACGGCTGGATCCAAGCTGCTGCCTCTCGCAGCATGCAGATTGGTTTCCTCTGCAACCATCGGGCACCGCAAATTGTTATGTTTACCCGTTTGAACAAATACATTTGTCGTCCCCTAAAAAATGCCTGACCTCCTAGAATGCATCATTAATACTAATGAATACGTGGCACTTTATACCGTATCATAATATCGCTTCACACATGAGCACGCACAAAGGCTAAGCATTCAGTACAATCAGCCCCTTTTTGTACAAAGTATGAGGACGCGTACGGGGTGGCTGTGCCCAGGGGTGGCGGTGGGGGCTCTGCGAGGAGAGGCTGGGGGGGGCCTGTGCTGGATGCCCTGTGCATTCCTGATGCCTCGCTGTACCAAGAATGAGAAGGAACCACAACAAAAGACATGCAAACTGTATACTGTCTGGAATTAAACAAAAGGATATACTGGGGCTAACCCTCCACCCCCCCTAAAAATAGAAATTCTCTTTCTTTATGCCTCTCTCTTATCCTGCAAGTGAGAAGATTGTCACCACTTACACAACCCGTTTACACCTTTAGTCTTGTACCCCACACTCAGCTACAGGGTCAAGGCTGCAATATTTGTAACTGGATTTCAGAGGATTGCCCCCAAAAGGGGGATGCAGTTGCCCTCTCAAATCTGTCCCCTCCCCAGCTGTAAAGAGAACTCAAGACAATTAAAGAGGGATCCTAATGTTTAGATAGCTGAACGTGGACAAAAAGTGATCATTAGTTTTACACATCTTTGGTCATCTTGTAAAATTCCTCCTCCTTCAGGTCATGGCGTGCCATCCTCTTACTAGTATTGGCACAGCCATCTGTCTGACCATGCTGTAAGCAACACCACAGAACTTAAAAAATAATTCTGAAGACAAACAGAACAACGACAACAGAAAACCTGTAAGAACCCTCCTCATTTTTAAAGCCAAACGAGTTTCCTAATCCCATGTGAATGAACTGAATGCTCATCACTACAAAAGTGCCAAAGATCAGGCTGGGACCAGCAGGTTATTAATTTCTAACATGTTTATCTCAAAGAGGAGATTAAATACTCTGTTTTCTGCTATTGTTGCATGTTAAGATTTGTGACTGGCAAGAGTGAGACCACCTCAGTTGAAGGTGACTAGGACTTCAGAGGTTTATCAGCTGCATCTCAATTTCCTCATCCTGCCTGTTAACATTTAGTCAGTCAAATTTTAACCAACTCCTTGATCAGTTTTAAGCCATAAAATCACAACTTCTGAAACAAAAAATTAGAAGGTCTGTTGTTATTATTTGTAACTTTTCTATGTATTAATGATCTCCATGGACCCATCCATCACGTGGGCCCCTCTATAGCAAATGATATGTCATGAAAAAAGGGAGATCTTCCCAAGATTCACAACTGGCAAGGATGCAAAAGAATACAAGCAGCAGGTCTTGATATTTGTTGGGAGCAGTTTGTATTTCACCATTTCCTAAATTTACAAATCCGAGATTCCACTTGAGATATAGTAAAGCCGATTTTTCCTCCCAATCTTCCCATATAAACCCAAGCCAATGGTACATCTGTAGGTGTGGTAAAGAACAAATGTTACCTGGTTAATCATACAAGATTCCAGTTCTTCTTTTGTGACATTATTATGGCCCCTCTCCTTGTTCTGCAACAAACAAACAAACAAACAAACAAAAACAACCCAACAGATAGTTTTCCTGTAGTTGTCACTACTGCATTTATGGCTGAATCACAAATTAGTAATGCTGGTATTCCAAATTAGAGCCAATGAAGATAGGGACTGTGTCTCTTACATACTGACTGCGATCTGCATTTTCTTTATTTCCTTTTCTTTATAATTTCTAAATTTGTGTCAATATAAAGTGAAAGCTTAGATGAAGACTTTTTAATAAAGATTTTATACTAGGTTGAATATAAATAACATCATTAACAAAAGAACCTCTAAGCTTTACTTTGTTTTACAGTAACAGTTCTGATGATGAATAAATACTCATTTCTACATTTAAACCTACAAAAACCATCTTAGTATTTTACTCACTCTGTACCACATAAATATTGCTTTAAAGGCATTTTCATTAGAGCAGGATCCGCAAGACATGGTGATCACCTGTGGCAGGCCCTTAGGAGCCACCTGTTGATGAAGACAGAAAATTACTCCAAAATATTAAGCACACATATAGTGCCAAGTGACGATAATACTGATCAGTCCTTAACATCATGAGCTTCAGTATAATGGGAGACCAACCGCGCCTCGGATGAGGAAAGCCAATTTCAGCTGCAGCTGAGAGGGCTCAATTCAGTTTCAGTCCCAAGGATCTTCAAATTTAAATCAAGACAAACAGAAGCCACTTATTCCACTGTCTCTTATGAAAGCACAATGAACAGAAGTTAGTGAAAATGTGTTTTCTCATCAGTTCTTGAATCCAGAATGAAAGAGGCAGTATCTGTGCAGAGCAGACATGTCACCCTCTCGCATTCAGCTGTCAAGTTGAGGAAAAAGGTTCGATCTCATCACTTGTGGTGGGAAGGCAGGTGGGCAAACAGCTAATCTGTAATGTTCCCTATTAAAATCCATAACATCCCTTGATATGCCCGTGTGCCTAAACACAGAACATGGTAACTCATCACTGCTATCTCAAACTTACTGATAACAAAGATTCCTTCAGTCTTTCTGCAAAGTTCTCTGGAGGTAAAATCCCTAGGGCAGGTCTGTTGATAAAAGTGCTCTACAAAGACAAAGGAAGAGAAATTGTTAGGTTTTACTATTACATGAAAAATACCATGTTAATATCAAGGCAGTTACATTTTATTCTAATTACAAATACCAGCCAGAAATTTGTAGTCATGGCACAAGGAGTTTTAAAGCCAAGGAATAATATTCATGTCTTAGAATATGTTTTTCTGTCTAATCCTTAATACTTCATTCTTGCAGGACTTCTTAGAAAAGGTGCATGCTAACTGACACTGACATTTCCTCTTCAATATTACCATTTTAGTTGCTCAATCTCAATTTTCCTTATACACAGGAAATACACTTTAAAATCTTAATTACTTGCCTTCAGTTTGAGTAGCTATATCTAGATTCAGTTAGGACAGCAGCACTTTCTTCCTTATTGAGCTTCAGGACAGACCATTTCAGAACGCTGTGGTTATGAACACCCTCTAGATACTATTACAATGGGATTTAGGGGAACAAGGCAAAGGTAAACTTAAAGTATAGGTGCCACATCTGAGAAAGATAACACACATGCAAGGATCAGCAACACGACGCTACAATAAAATAGATTCCTGACAAAAAACTTGTGCACACAGGCATGCTGTCTCCCGTCTAGACTCCTCTGGCATGTACAGTGATGGGCAGTGCAGCAAGGAGATTGGTGAGAAGCTACCCTGCATGTTATTATTGTCCCACTACTCGGGAACAGGCATTTAATCAAGCTCAAGAACATTGACTATGATATATCCAGACATGGTGGTGAAATTCCTTTTCAACTGTGTACTGTTTCCATGAAGCTTGCTGATTTGCAGGTAAATATTTCCTGTTCTAGGGCCTTCAGTTTGCACAGTCATCCTTCTCAGTGCCTCAGCCTGAATTAGAGGTACCTTCTTTATTGTGCATTACAACAGCAGATTTCTAGCTTCCCAGTTTTCGCCTTTCCATTTCCTGATCGAGGTCTGACATGGACCAGGAGCCACTCATGCTGAAATAGTCTTCATGGATGCCATGGATCTCTCCTAACAGTGGAATTCCATAGCCTACCAGGAAAATACCTGGTTGACCTCATGTCTGCTTCCCAGAATTCCTTTCTCCAACCACTCCCTTTCCCTGTTAGCAGAACTGAATCTGTTTTGCTGCAAAACCCTTGGTAATCACAGAAGCAACTACAGGAACGCAGCCTTCCCATACCTACGTGGACGTTACGGAGAAGATGAAGGCAGGCTCTTCAATGGGAAGATGAGAAGCAATGGGCATAAATGAAAACACGGGAGGTGCTGATTTCGGTATAAGGAAAAGCTTTTTCACCAAGAGAACGGTGAAGCAGTGGAACACATCGCACAAAGAGGTTGTCAAGACCCCAGATAAAGCCCTGAGCAGCCGGTCTGACCTCACAGCCAACCCTCTCTGAGCAGGAGGTTGGGCAAGAGACCGCCTGCGGTCCCTTCCAACTTCAGTTGTCCCACTGGTCCTATGAAGTGGCCACATCAGGATTCACACCTTTGAGAAAGGTAATTTTGGTGTCAGTGAACAGCAGCTGGTGGGAAAACTGAGCCTGCTGCCCACACAGGTGTTTCTAAACAGCAGCTCTGGAAAAAGCCCCTCAGTCTCCCCAGTCCACTAATGGAGATGAATTTGTCATGTTTATGCCATTAATTTAAATTAAGTGTCATGGATTAAAATTGATTCATCATTGCTCTTAGACTTTGTAGGTAATCTTATTTGATTCACAATGTGCTACTTTTTATTTTAAATTAAATTTGCTCAGAAAAGGACAAGCTCAATAAATTTGCCAACTGCAAAGCAGCATTATTTGCCCCTTTTTTTTTGTTTAATTGTTGTTTTTCTTGTTGTTGTAACAAGTCATCGTTAAAATTAAAGGCTAAGCTTCAATGACTTAAGTCTTTATGGGTCTCCAGAGGGGACAGACTGCCTTCCCCCAAACATTCGTATTTTTAGCGCAACTCAAGCTTGCACATTTATCAGCATCCTTCAATCTTTTTCCTCAATACAAGTACTCATTTATTCAGATGTGTGGACCACAGCAAGAGGTGTGAGTGGTCACAATGTACTGTAGGAACACTTCATCAGAATTCTTAGGGAAAACCAAATATCACATAAGATATAATGGAGTACGAGCTAGTACTTTGTAGCTTGTACAAGTGTGTTGCTTCCAAAGCAATGTTTGTTTCAACAGACTCAAGCTTAAAAAAAAAACTAAGAAAGGATGTTACTGACAGATTAACACAAAGTTTTTGTTTAGTATGTATGAGAAATCTTACTTGACTTTTTATCTCAGTTTAGAAGTAAATTTTCATACAAAGTTAGAGATATGAGACCATAAATTTGTTGTGAATTTGATTACATCACAATCAATGGACAACATTTGCCATTGAGCAGAAAAGTGTATTTTTCTTTTGTGGTTAATAAGATAGTCAGTACTAAGAAAAACAGAACATCGACATCAAGCTGCTATGGTCTCAAATGAACAGATGCATATTCTGTTCTTTATAGCTGGCTATAAAGAGGGTACATGGAGGATTACAAACAAACCAAACAAAAAATCCCTCCAAGAAAACACCAGTCCCATCGTTAACATTAGAAAAGGGCCCTACCTCAATGTGTATTACTGAAAAAAAGTACTTTCACAATAAAGCTGGCTCTTTATCTGCAGTCAGACCCCAGCACGCACTTCTGTCTGCAGTGAGGTTTGCACAAGTTCTGGGTCTTTGCAGCTCTCTGGCCTTGGCTCTGCAAAACTTCACTGCAAAACTGACATCCTGCCTACACCGTGCCCAGGCTAAAGCCTGCCAGAAATCCTAAGTGCGCAGTCAGGCGCAGACTAATAGGTTTAGTGCAGGTTTCAGAAATTGGAACAGGGTACCAATAACATCTCTGATGCTCATATGTGGGAGAGAGGGGTCCTGGTTGCACCATTCATTCTGGACTATGGAGACAGTTCCTTTTACTGCAGGCTTCTAGCTCGCAGCCTGTTAACTTCCCTTTTCCAGTGGACAAATTGGCAACTGCCACCAGGCAACAGGTTTTTTTGGTTTTGTTCTTTTGTTGGTTTGGGTTTTGGGGAGTTTTGTTTGTTTTTTAAATCTGACTTTGCCTACTGCTGCATTATTATTGTTATTCTCTCAGAAATAGGTTTTACAAGTTAACATAAGTATTTAGACATATTAGTGCTTCTGTAATACCCAGATCTGCCTTTGAGAACTCCTGCATTTCTAGCCCTGGTGTTTTTTTAAAAAACTTGAAGTATCTTAGTTCTGGGCAAGGCAGAATTTCCCATCCTGAAGAAATGAGAACTCCATAAAGCAAATCAGCTCAGGGAACTCAAATGTCTGCACTTCTCTGACATGCTGGCTCAGGATTTACAGTCTGCTGGAGTGAGCCAGCAGGTTCTTTTGGAAGGGAAATGCAGGTTTGAGAGGGAACTGGCCCACACTTGAGCTATGCCCTTGCAGGCAGCGTGGACACCTGTTACTGGTTTGCAGAAACAGTGGCTCAAGTCACTAAAGACAGTACAACCAACAAGGATCTATTGATGTGCAGTGAAAAAAACAGTGAGGTCAATTTATCTATGTACTATATGCATAAGCTATTGTGCCAAAAAAAGTTACAATTTTAAAATTTGCACAAAATCATTATGGAATCCAAAACTTCTGTCCGAGCAGTAAAAAAATAAAGCTTCAAATAGAATGCAACTTTCTTTCAGTGATTTCTGTAATTCAGGTTATTTCCTATCACTATCAGTATACTGTTAGGGAAAACAGGAAGATACTTTATTTAAGAATCAGTTACTCTGTTTTGAAATAATCCTGTCACTCTAGTCTAATGATTTTAATTTTTCAAGGACATGTCAGTGGTTTAGTCAACTTAGTACTTAGGAGATGGGAATCAGCCAGTACCCCTACACGTACCCCGCCCCCCCCCCCCCCCCAAAAAAACCCCAACCAAACCACCCAAGAAACCCAAAACATCCACAGAATTCCAGACTTAAGGTGCCATATTCAAAATACTATATTCTCTCGCAAGGACTTGTGCTTGCTTTCAGGCTCAAAAATCTTCACTCAACAACACTGCTCAAATAGTTAATTGGAAACACTGTGCTTGAACTATGATTTAAAACTGGCTGCAAACATATCAAGTGCTTGCATCACCCAAATGTTTACTTCTTATAAAGCTTCACAGAGGTTTTGGTGTCTTCTTAAACACTACCAAGCTCTTTTCATCTAGTGAGAAATAAAGAAAGCAGATCCTATCATACTTTAAATTGAGTCATTAAGCATTCATTATCAGTTTAAGAAAAACTAAAAAAGACCGCCACAAGGAGGGAGAAGACTCCTTCAAGTACTTAATGTTTTAATTCACTTACTAAGTTCTGTGGCTGCTGTAGAAGCTTTATCAGAGAGGGATGGCTGTAACCTAATTAAAAAGAACAAACAAAGAAAACAGTTATTTGTCTGGTTTCAATAAATTAATGTAAAGCATAACCTAGAGAACAGACTTAATGCTTGACTGTTTCTGTGTAAGTTGTATACGTTTTAACTACTAATAACAGAACTTCAAAAGAAGTAGGACAAACCTCTCTTCTTTTACAAAATATATTATCTGGAACTTTGGTACAAATTTTGTGTCAGGCAGTAGCAAAACATATTTTAGTACTGAAAGTTAAAAATTGAACACGAAAATAAATGAACATGACATGGATCTTTTGCCTGATGGGGCCTGATTGAAGCATCACAGTTTCTACCAAGTACTGTGGGAGCAACATTATTAAATGCTTGCTCACTCTCCTTTCTAGGTTTCCCACGTGTATTTGGTTTCTGTATAGTACAACGTGCAAAGCTCTCCTCTTCCTCAGTTAAGAGCAGACATCACTTTCTGCCAGTGCAGCCCACAAGCCGTTCTTTCTGTTAGTCACCATTTAGCTGTGGTATCGAAGCATCTCCGGTTTCTCCTGCCTGAAGCTGGCTGCTTACCGTTCTCGCTCACCGTAACCCTGACCGGCTGAGCTTACGTGGCTCCCACTGAGCACTGACCACCCAACACGCGTTTCAGAAACGGCTTCTGACACTCTGAACCACAGAGGGAAGCTCCCCATGCAGCTGTGTGCATTTATAGTAGCTGGTGCTACACTTCTGGCCTCGTAGCAATTTTTACCCTCCTTGAATATCATACTGATTATTTCTAGCACAATAACAGAGGGTTTTTTCACCCCACTGTGCTTTTTAACTGATTGGATTTTTCCTCATTGTAAAATCAACTTAGAAACATATATTCCCCCCTTAATGCTTTTCTTCCATGCAGTTCCACAGCCTTTGGCAGCTGACCGTAAGAAATAAACAAGCAAAAATTCACATATTTACCGATTTCCCAAAGAAAGCTCATTTAGCAATTGTAATTTCAGTGCATTATAATGTGCTAACAAAACATCAGCAAAGGCTTTTTGTCCCTCAGCAGATACAGCCGGATGCTGCAGGGTAACCTCAGTAGCACAGCAGTGCTGTTCTCAGAGATGTTTTTTCATTGCTGATGCATGCAACGAGCACACGTTATGGCAGACCCAGCAGGGGTAAGCCCTGGGACACCAGCAGAATTTTGCCAATGGCTTGACGGCACTCCTTGACATCTCTCACAGTTGGATGGCATTCATCACCGCTATTGTCTACAGTGCTATCTAAACACTCTGTAAGCAAGATGCTGCCAAACTTGGTTTTGAGACATGCACACGCTGGCCTCCGCGTTATCTAGGCTTTCACGTATATATACACTCATTTATTTTCATGCATGAAGATGCATATTCCAACCCAGATAACATATAACATAAACCCATACTGCAGATGTTCATGTGTGATCATTAACAATTCTACCAGAAGGAAGAGACTGTCTACATAGATAGCCATATACTTAAAACTCACGGACTGATAAGCACCCAAATCTCTAACCCACCACAACCCATTAGTTATTCCAAGACACCTCTCTGGAAATCTTTCCTTCTCAGTCATAGATTTACATACCTCAGCTGTGCATCACCGTAAAAAAACCTGTTTGATAAATTGCTGCTTTGTATTAGAGAAGGAGATTCTGCACTTTTCACTTTCTCTCATGACCAGCTTTTTTTTCCCTTCCCATTTTCCTTACTTTGACAAACTTTTATTTGGAAAAAGAGGCAACAATTTGTCCTTTTTACCCAGAAACATCAAGATACTAAGGATGCTTCAGGTTTAACACAACAAAGGTGCTTAATTTATACCCATTGATGTTCTATGTGATAACTTGCTTGCTTTACAGGTAAGCCAATGTATCTGATGTAAAAAAAAAAAAAAGAGCTCAAAGGAGCCCAGAAAATTTCATTTTAAGCCTCATTTCTAATGTATGAAATGCCAAAGCCAGAGATTAATATCATCTTTTATACTCCTGTGTAGAAACAGTTGGAAACCTCATTTTCCCTACTGCTGAAGAAGTCAGACCACTCTAATTTTATTACAAAAACTTATCATGCCTCTGAACTCCTCATTCTAGTTGAATGACAATAGCCCTGATTATCCTGTCTGAGCAATGGAGCATTAGGCTACTGCATTAACAAATCAATTATAAATTCCATTTTTAATATTTTAGTTCAAAACAAGGAAATATCCAGATTGTTTTAACCACATGTCATGCCATAAAGAATCTGTTAAAATTATTATGAAGATAATGCAAGCAGTTATTTGGGACACAGACAACTATATCTGCATTGCATTTGCTGTCATGGGAAGAATTGTTGTCAGGCTAGAGGGAATGACACAGTTGAAAGCTATGTTGCTGAGAGCTGCAGCTGTGGCTACCACTGAGAGCACCTCTGAGAGTATATCCAGTGTTTTGGAAATCTCCAAACTAAACCTTACAGAAGTTTGTTATAAATAGCTTCCATTGCTTAGGAAGCTTAACCATTAACTCCGGTATTGCTTGTAAAAACATGTAATTCTGATGCTGCTGTTAAGATGCATGACAATGCAGAGATCTTTGCATCTTCTCCTATGTAACACAAATTCAAGGCTTCTGTTACCCATAACTTACCCTTTTCCACCCACACAAGATGTCTCTCCTATTCTTTTCACTTCAGGCTGAGTGGCCTGGTCTCCCCTCCTAACACTCCCTATTCCACTGGTGCATCCTCAAACAGGGCCCAGTAAAAGAAGAGAGAATCCTTAAAGCCTGACTGTTTCTGAAAGAGTAGGTCTGTGTGTAGAAAGATGCTGAACTGGTACACGGGTTCATAGTCATGAAATAACACCAGTAAGAACTAAATGGTTAAATAACTATTATATAACCATGGTAGACAAAGTCAAAAAGCTCTAGGCTGAGACAGCAAAGACAGTAACTTGTTTCATTGCCTTGACCAACACAAGGGTTTCTAGATTTAAAAATACATTCCTATAAGAAGTGACAGAGCTGGCTCTTAAGACAAGGGCACCTGCTTCATCACTCTTGCTGTGCGTCTAGATCAATGCGACAGGAAAGTACATGTCCTCCAGGCTCATGAATGTGCCTGTCTGCAAAAGGAAAAAAACTGGAGGCTGCTAAAATAATGAGATGGAGAAAGCCCAATGAATCCATATGAACTGAGCAGCAGGCGGCTGTCAATATCAAACTACACCTCTCCACATCTCTCCAAACAAAAACAGACCTTCCCAGCACTGGAAAACAGATTGTTTCATTTGCTGTTCCAGGATGTTTGCTAGTAAACACATCGATAGAATCTCCTCTTGCATTTGGCTCCATGGGGTTTCTAACTCTATTAGATTAGATACAGGTTTAAAGGAGCATTTTGTGCTACAACTTCCCCAAAACCATCTAAAAAACTGTTTTAATTTTTGTTTTTCAGCAAGAAACAGCCCAGAACATCTTTTCCAAGAGGTTTTTTTACACTTTAATTCTTATCTCTCTGCACAGGCACTTATTCCCTCTCAACCTCTGCTGATAAATATATTCTAGGGTAGCAGATCATTATTAAATCTTGGGGAGTCCTGACAGATTCATAAAAGGTTTTATAGGATTTACTTGCAGAGAGATAAGCACAGATGACTAGCGAGCACTTTGTGATCTTGTTTTGGTGTCCCAGTCTAGAACCTAATGCTGTCACCAAGCGGGACTTTATTAGCAACCTCTGCAGCTTCAGATAGTCAGTCTAGTCATTCAGTACACCTTAAAAAAAATAAATTAATGCTGTGTGTTCAGTTAGATTTAGGTCAGCCTGTAAGTATTAAATTTCCATTTACTTCTTGTTGCTACATATCATAGAGCCATTATCTGAGAAGGTGTATGAAGCACTGTACTGTAGTTCCTTCACGACTGAGCAACATGTCATTTAGGACAAAAACCCCCAGCTGATCCTCAAGAAGGCATTGCCACACATGAAGGAGGAACTAGATGGCTTAGCTGAGGATCAGTTATAGGTACTGGAGTCTTCTATCTATGTCACCAGTTTCAATCAACCAGAGAAAGTAAACTGTAGAAGCCCCTGCCCCTTTCCGCCCATTAAGAAAATATTTCCCCCCTAATACTTCAGTATTTTATACACAAAGACTGTATTAAGAGGTATGGTTGCACCATCAAGCGCTACAAGGTCAGAAAGCCTCAGTGCACTGTCTGCACAATCTTAATTTCATTCTTTTGAAGCATGCACTTACTTTCCTTTGACTACATGACCATGCACTAGTTTCTCCAAATTAGCATTTCTTCTGTGAAGAATGGAAGGTCTTGAACACTAAATGCAATTCCTTTCCTAGAAACCTAAAATCCAATCCCATTTCAGTTAGATGAGCACTGGCATACAAGCATTGTGCTCCTTTGTCTCACCCCTATTTCTACATTATCGGTGACAAAGTTATTGCCGTGCAGACTCTAAAAGATAAAAAGTATCGAGAACTTGTGTTGATGAAAATAAGCTAGAAACATTGAAGAGTTCTGGAATGACTACGCATTTATTGAGGAGCTACATGAGAGCAAAAATACTAACTGTCTGCAAAGAAGATTGGAGTAAATGAAAACACATTGCAGTCACACAAGGTCTTAGATGCCAAAAATTTGGTAATGACCTGAACATCACTAAATTCTGTTTCCCGATAAAGGAGGCCTCTAGGGATGATTTTGAGTCATCATGGTTTCTATAGATAGCACAACATCTACCTTTTAAACTACCCCAGCACTTCTGCTCATTTTGCTTCTGCAGAAATATATTTTTAAGCAACTGAGAGGAGCCATGGACGAGGAACAAACTGAACACCTACTGAACCTATATTCCCTGCAGTTGGGGTCTGCATCTCTGCCTTGCTTCTTTTCCTTCTTGAAATGCTTCACAAAAAAATCCACCAACTTTCCCATGCACTTGACAAGTCCATTGTTTGGTCCCTCAGCTCAACTAACCTGCCACCTTTGCTTTCACTCAGCACCACAGTTCAGTGTTTGGTCTTGCTTCATCCTACGGGAGTCCACATGGCCAACTCCTTTTTTCAGTTCTTTTGAGATAGAAATGCTAACTAAAGCATATAATTTAATGTTAAAATGTTTAACCTATGTATGTTAATGTTTAAAACAGTAACATACTGTTCCAGAATCACAAAGTACACAAATCCAAGCTCAACTGCGGAACTTGCATATTCAAATTAAGATTAATACTAGATCTTCTTCCAGGTACCACTATGTACTTCAAGTGAGCTGTAGCTATTGAATTTGTAGTTTCTTCAGCTATTCAAAACCACCACTACATAATACACAGCAGTGAGGTATACCCTGACTGCAACAAGGCATACATTATGTCAGCTTTGGTTTTTTTAATCAACCAACTTCTCTGGTAGTGGCTGAGATGAGAAAGCAACAGCTTGAGGACAAAGCAAAAAGTTTTGGTACCACTGTCTCCTACCTATTGGGATGGATGAAATCTGAGAGTAGAGATCCAGCATGCGATTGCCATCTACATCTACTAAGTAGTTCCCTCGGCTCTCTTCATAATTGCAAAAAAAGTGTACAGCTTCTGCATTCTTAAAAGAAAAAACAAACAATTAATGCTTTACAAAGTAGCAGTGTGTAAGAAGGTGCAACTAATGGTTATACAACAAAATCTGATAAAAATATCTCATTATAAGATACAAAGACGTATTCATTGCATAGGAATTAACTGTAGAGCTATTTTTATAAAGAGGGACTGTGAAAAGGGCAAATATGCACTTTTTCTACAGAACTGAAGCACAGACTTCGAGGAATTGCTCATCTTGGGAAGGCAACATACACTTAGGTTGACATATTTTTAAGCTCAAGCTCAAATATACCTATGTTTTCACTGGCCACTTCATAACAACTCAAAAGGCACATAGGGTGTTTAAAGAAAAACCACTGATCCTACCAAATAATTCTGCAGTATTCAAAATATACTAAAAAAGATTCATTCAAATGCACGTATATACTATACATTATATACTCAGCGTGAAAACCCAGAGTCAGTGTTTCACTTTTTTTTTTTGTATGGAAGTAAACATACAAAACAGGATTTTAAAACAAGTTCTGAAATCACAGTATTAACAACCCCCAAATTCAGAAAACTTGACAAATTACCTGAATGCCATTCAGCTGTTTCATTAATTCCTGGAGAAAAAGGAACATCAAAGAGTCTCAGGTATGTAATTACCAAATACTGAAGAAGAACATATGTTTCTTTTTTATGATCACATAAATCATATGCAAAACTTGCACTCCTATGTGCTTACCAGGCAACTCTACTTGCCACATTAACTTTCATAATGCATCTTGCAAGTATTACAGTCAAAACTATTAACTCTGGCATGCAGAGCTACATGGGCTGCAAACACAGTTTAATTGTAAATCTCCAAAACGAGAAAGCTGCCTCTTCTGTATTGATCCACTGAACTGAGAAAACAAGTGAGAAATCAGAAAATAAGAGAAGCCAGAGACGTGCAGAAGGGATACTGGCACACTGGTTCTAGAAAGACAGCTTCCTTTTTTAAAAAAAAAAAAAAAAAAAAAAAAAAAAAAAAAAAAAAGAAAACACCACCACCACCACCACTACCCCTCCACCCCCCCAAAACATACCACACACATAAATACTGACTCTGCCAGAGTAAAACATGTCCAGCAAAGTGAAACTCTTGCTTCATTTCAAAACCAAAGCATTATTTCACATCATAAAAAGCCAACTAAGTTTCTGTTTCACCAGCAGCACAAGTAACCAAGTCTGGTGAGATGTTTCATCAAACTGATGCTCTTTTGCTTTCAGTTACTTCACACAGAAGTTGGCAGTTGAGATTCAGATCTCTCTCTCAGAGAGGGGCATTTCATTCATGAGCTTTTCATTCTCAGCATCTTGATAAAAGTGGGCATGGACTGTTATGAAATGATGTTTATTCATATCAGATTTAAGCTTTGGAATGAAATTTGGTTTTTAGCAAGTTAAACACAGCTAAAGAAAAACAAATACAAGCTACTATGCTTTGGGAACTTACTCTAGATCGTGGTCCAGGAACTTCTGTCTTCATTAGAGGTCCATCATAATCAAAATCCACATCAATTTTAGCTGCAGCTTGACTGATATATCTATGTCCTGTAAGAAATCATGAAAACCTGAGTACAGACCATATTTTCTGTGCTCTCCTCTCAGAATAAATATGCATATCTTACCTGACTGAGAACACTTGACAGATGAGACCAATTACATTGCACTGTCTGAAGCGAACTAAGTATCTCATCTCTGACAAGTGTTAAATAAAACTAATACCAATGAGGTGGCTTTAAAAAAAAAAAAAAAAATCAAGTGAAATGACAAGGCAACCCTAAAGAAACAGAGGCAAATCTTACTATAAAGGACAGGAGGACTAAGAGCACATCTTTCCATCTCTGTTGCTGAGTCTGTCCATTATGCCTTGAGCAAGCCTTTGCCATAAATTCCCCACTCCTGTGCAGAGATGGTTTTGTTCACTATCAGTAATAACTGAAAAGCCTGATAGAGTCCACAGGTAAAAACCATTGTGATGTTCTGCAACAGCTCAAAGAACACCATTTGGGAAAGATTTGTCTCAGAAAGGTAAATGGCTGTGTTTAAAATAAATTCAAAATCTCACATGAATCCAGCATCTTGCAGTGCATCTCTGAAATCTGGGTCAAAAATAGTGACAGGTTTTCCTCTGATCCTGCCTCTGACCTTGCTGTTCTTTATCCACATGTGTAATTGGGGAATCATAATAAACTTGACATCTTAAGGAAACCAAAAGGCAAAAATCTCCTATGCTTCATCAGTAACAGGCTCTGCTTCCATTTCTGAAGTAACTGTTTCAAAATACAGGGTTTAGGCATACAGATGCTAAAATGATACAACACACCCCAATCCAGCAAAGTTCCAGAAAGGGAGACGCATGGGGAGGCCAGCACCCACGCACACAGAAAGCATCAGGGTGCAGCACTGCCGCTGGGAAGCCCCTCTTGCGCTTCCATCCATAACCACCTCTCACTGCCAGAGTTTTGTTTCAGAAAGGCAATAAAAATGTTTTTTGTTTGGAAACAACAGTTGTCAAATAAAACAAATATTTATCAAGGAGGTATACTATGGTATAATATGATACTGCTTGGCAGTGTTTTGAATACAGCCATTTGGCCAACAGTGATTCGAGAGTTTGCCTCAGTTTGTGTCAGCCCAAGTTGAGATGTCTCAAGCAAGCCTGATTTTGAGAAACTTTATCTGAAAAATTGCAGCCCTCTCTAACTGAACACTTAAATTCACTGCTCATTTTGCGAAAACTTAGTCTGCAAAGATGATTATTCTCCTCAGCTTTCATTCCAAGTCCTTATATCTGAGATGCGTCAGTGCCTCTCTGCAAAGCTATTAATAGGTTTCATTTCAGCAACACCACTTCATTTTTGTGTCATTTTGTTTAGCATTCATGAAAATTGGAGACAGCATGACAACTGCTCCACTGGAAAAAAAAAGCGCTACTGCGTATAAAAGATCAAAAGCTACACAATTCATGGCCAATAAAGCTGCAGATTTAGTAGACATACTATTAAGTCTAAAAGGGAAAGAGAGACCAAACTAACCCTTTTGTGCACCCTGCTCCTTCCCCGATGGAGATCACAGCAAACCAGTGGCAAACATTTCTCCTTCTCCTGTGTCCTCTTCTCTCCCTCCTCCCAGGCTCTAGGTGCTACTTGATATGATAATGAGGAAAGCACCGAGAGAGGCACAGAATATATAGGACATTTTGGTAGTCAGCAGTAACAGGAAAGATATGGCCCAGCAGCATACTGGGAATTGTTTGACACAGCTGCGAATTTAAGACAGGTGAACTGTAACCTGCATGCCTCCTCCTCCTCCTCCTCCTCCTCCTCCCCCCAGCCCTGCCTGGTGCTCTGCTGCCAGAGACCCTGTGCCGCCACGTCCCCTCCGTCCATCTCCCAGGGTCCTCCCATCCGGAGCAGCAGCTTACACAGGCACACTGCCTGCCTTAGTCTTTTTAATCGAGTTCTCATAAAAATGCACTTGTTCGGACAGTGACTAAAGATTTCCTCATCTGTTAACAACCAAGCCGCTCCTGCAAGCATGCAAGATGCCTGACTGCCAGGCTCTACAACAGAGACCAATAGTCAAAGATTTCCCAGCCATCACCTGCAAGGTGTGGATAACATTTTATCTCTTTCACTTCCCTAAAGGACAATCTGTTAAGTATTTCAATGGATGAGGATTCTAAACTAAACACAAATTTTATTAT
The DNA here is from genome assembly GCF_947461875.1 of Haliaeetus albicilla. Classification (NCBI taxonomy): domain Eukaryota; kingdom Metazoa; phylum Chordata; class Aves; order Accipitriformes; family Accipitridae; genus Haliaeetus; species Haliaeetus albicilla. The sequence continues at coordinate 12,539,357 of NC_091504.1, read as the reverse complement.
TTCTCTAAGAAAGTTCTGTTGTGGATATTGCAAAGGGCACAGCCTCCCCTATGAAAACACACATATTTACAGAGCCGTACAACAGGGAATTCATTTAGAGAATATTTTACCGTTGTCCTAACTTGTTTAACATCACAAGACAAGAGGAGGTTGCTTCCATCAGCCAGGCTGTGTAACATGCAAAGACCAAAATTGGTCAGCCTGCTTCATAGATCATCATCATCATCTTTTTGCAACTGTTTATGCCACAGCCTCTTTTGCATAGGTATGTTGAACTAGATATTTGCTAAGGGCACAGTTGAGCAATTAAAAGCAAACAGTACTTTGCTGTGCAGTGCTGCACTAATTCACACTGGCATAGCTTGTGTCCATCAACAGACAGGTTTTCATACACAGCAAAGATTGGTCAAGGGAAACTAAAACATACAGGTCTTCCCAGAAGAAGAGTTGATTTAAAGATCATTTTTATCAAATTAGTAATGTTGGTCAATTTGTGAGACTTTACATTTTTTAAACAACAGCTTCAGGAGCAGCTTATCCAAACCACTACCATTTTCAATAAGTCTCCAAACCAAAACCATCTAAAAAATGAGCAACACAAGTGACAGGTTTCCCTTCATTTGCTTGTTACCTCCTAAAGCATGCTACACGTCATCACGCTCTACAAGCAAGTGATTTCTAGGCTGATTCACTAATACAAATTTAATTTTACATACTTGTTTTCAGGAGCCCACAGAGTATCTCATTTTACTAACACCAGTATAATGGCAGCTATACCGATTTATTATTGATCCTTACACTTGTCAAAGAATTGTTCCACCACCTAGCTCAGGCAAACACTATGGTTCGAATTTGAAGGAACAGCTTGCCATAAATAAAGTGAAAATGCCCTGTGTTACCAGATCGTAGGATTTTGAAAAGTGTGTGTGGGGTTTCTTCCCCTTAGGTAGAGGATGAAGCATACAGGCTAGAACAAAACCCTCAAAAACCCAAACCCTCAAAATACTAAAAAAGCCTTTGATAGCAAAAGCTAAAACCAAAGTGGAGTTAATCTTCAAACTTTTTATTTTTTAATGAAGCTCTTCTCCCTTTGAGAGTATAACATAAATGATTGGCACAAACTCACAGAATTTCTAGCAAGGTCAACAGATTTATTCCAAATAGCCCACGTCACTACTCATCAGATATGCATACTTGTTCACAGGGTTGGTTAAAAATAAATGAAACAACCCAAATTTTAAGAACACAAAAACATGGTTACCCTGCTTCCCCTCTTTTAGCTCTTTTTTTTCTTCCCCTACTCTTATTCAAGTAAATTGGGACTCTGATCAGAAATTTCAATGACAGTCTAAATGGCCGGCTCCTGCGAAAAGCTCAGTCTCTGTGTGACTTGTATTGGCACACACAGGTTGTGCAAGTCACTGGCACTCAGATGAGGAGAGGTCTTTACATGTAAGAGCATCTTAACAGCAAGAAAACAAACTGTCTTACTGCCACATGGCTGAAGACTTTTGAAGCCTAATGCTACCTCAGTGCCCAGGGACCTGTCCAAACACTCATAAAATGAAACGAAAGGGAGCACAGCAGTTTTCACTCGCTACGGACTCGCGCTCTGCTTAACGCTGCAGAATTTAAGAGAGAGGTTTGCCACAGCACTGCTCACCGTCAGCCGGCCCGTTTCGTTACAGTCTCACAGGCTGCCTTTATCGAACGGGCAAAACTTGGAGCTCAGACGGCTCTCAAAAGGCACCGACGTCAGAGCCCTGGTGAAAGACGGTCTGGCCACCCCCTGCACGAAGACTCACCAGCCTTCTGGCATCCCTCGTGCTGGACGCTCTGCCACGCTTTGTCCTCCAGGCCCCCAGCACCCGCAGGGCACGGTGCTGCCTCCTGCTTCCAGGCGCACAGAGCGCAGCGCCGGGAGGCGGCTCTCTCTCCTGCAAAGGCTTTTCCAAGCACTTGGACACTGTGTGACAGACGGCCGCATCAATGCTTGCTTTGTTTTGCCTGGAAGAGGATTTCAGCCCAGAGACCGTGCTCTGTCTCTCTTGCTTCCCCCTACCCCAAGTATCAGCATCGCATTCTCCTCACGATGCAAGTAAATGCAAGTAAATCAGATCGCTCGCTGTAGTTTCATCCCCTACTAAACTACAGCGTGCTCTGCTCAGCTGGCATTTCTGGCTTGAAGGTACTCAATGTACTTTACAACTTAGCCCAAATTATTCCTGTTTGACTTTTTAATATCAGCTTACCCTGCAACAGAAACCCTGAAGTCACCCTGTAACTCAGGCTGCTCCACTTTGATACTTACGAGTTTAGACATTTGCACGTCAGGTCTTGGTTTTGAACACTGACTGTACTTTGCCTCTCCAAAGGGCAGTAGAGATGGGACAGATAAAAACTGAGATTCTCATTATGTCTGAGCAAGGTATTTTCAAGAATTAAGAATCCCTGGTGGCTGGTCCTTCAGTGAACTAACAGCATTACCTTTGTAATAAAAGATCTAGAATACAGAAAATGCCACAAAGGTCAAGTGAGAACAGTATTTCCCCAAATGGGGGAGCTGAAACCCTCCAACAAATCTCCACAGTGTGTATGTTTATTACGACTGCGTCACTGACGGACTGACAGCATATGCACATGATAACCTGTCACTGTTGATACTGATGTACCTGTACTGCTCTAACTCCTCCATGGAGGCAGCCTGATGCCTGTGTGGCTTTTTTATTTTAAAATTTCTTCAAAAGAAAAGATGGAAGCTCAACAAAAAAAATAATATTGGCCTAAACATCCTCACAGATTTATTTTTTTAAACAATATAATTTTATGTTAATATTCTTAAATTCGTACTGCACTATAACTTGTATGTACCTAGATGTTTCATTAAAGTTATGCTCTTGAGCCAATGGACCAAGTCAGTCCACTGACTTTCTGTTGAGGTCTATGATCAAACTGCAATAGAAAAAGGGTTTCTTGTGTTACGTTAGCTTAACTTAAGAACAGGACCAAATGACATGACCTCAGTTCTCATCTTAAAAGTGTATAGAGGTAATGGGCTACAGCAGAGTGTCTGTCTCTGAAGCAGCATTAGGAAAGCTCTTAAATTACATTTAGCTAATATGACCGAGAACAGCACCCTTTTTTCCTTGGTAAACAAAGCTGTCCCTTCACATCATGGCAAAAGTCAAAAAACATATGTACTATTAATGAACCTCAGCACATCAGCTGAACGATTTGCAGAGAATTTTCTACCCATGCCATTTAAAGAGGTTGGGTACGATAAGTTAAATTCTACTTTTGTTGCTTCTTGCAAAGAAGCTTCTTCTCAAAGCTCTATGCAACACACCTCGTCTTTCTAAACACTTGAGTAACATCAGCAAATTATCACATCCTTCCTTTTCATCTAACAGGATGTCAAAATTTGCTAGCAGACAGAAAAGCTCATTTTCCAACTTCTCTTTTCCATGCTACCCTCATCACTCACCAGGTGTCTCACTCAGCAATTTTTAACAAAGTACCACATTGCTATAGCAACATAATTAATATAAGTACATCCTTCTAACGTTTTGTGATGTTGGTATTCACAAACAGCACTACTGTTAGCAGGTCTCTGTGCTAAGGAGTGATCTCTGCTAGCAAGAGCTAGGCTCAACACAGGGCTAGAAAGAAAGTGCTTAAACCTCTGATATGTTTGACCACAAATAACACTCACATAAACACAGTTCCTGAGTGTACAACAACTGGATATTACCTGGGAGAAACTCCAGTGGAGGCACTGAAATTACATCAGTGTAATTAAGAGAAGGAGCTACTCCAAGGAAAAAAAAGAAAAGAAGATAAGTGAAAATAAATGCTGGCATACCAGATCTCTCAAATGCAAGCGTTTTGCTGTGAAAGAGTATAAAGTGAATGCTCTCCAGTCCCCAAGGAGGCACATTACATGTGCCATAGCACCGCAAGTGCAGAAACTCAATCTCCCTTGCATGCCTTTAACTTCCACTCCATCGTGTCTATCAAATCACCTTCCAGACAGAATTTTTAGAGCGTGGAGGCCCTGACAGCCAAAAGTAGGAGGACTGCGATTTCCCCCAAGTCCTCTTTTAGGTGCTGGAAGTAGAATCTGTTACTAACAGATCTTGAAACGAAATGGCAAAAGGCCAGCCTAGCTAGAGATGTTTGGAAAACGAACATCGCTATTGCATAATATTGTGAAAACTGAGCTTGCTATTTACAGAGTGCTTTACGCTCTAAGATCAGAAGCTCTTCCACATGAGATTGTCTGTGTTTCAGTACTCCCACATACACACTGGAGATTTTATTGGAACAGGATTCTCCAAAGACGAAGAAAAAATCCGATACCAAACAGGCCGTACAGAAGTGGAAGCTCCTGTAAGAAAGATAAGTACAGTTCCCCCTCCTGATCACAGCATAATCCCAAATCAACTCTTCAGCAGAGTTACAGGAGCGTCCAACTGCTGGTTTTCTTGTGATCTGAATCAGTCATAACACCCTTCCTCACTTGCAGCACAACCGACCAGAGTTAACAGCTATGGGAGCTCATCAGGACACCTCTAGAGATGAAGAGCCACAAGGAAGGCCCAGGTGGGAAAACACAGCCAGCATTGCCACAGCCACCCTTTGTGGCACAGAAAGAACAAGAAAATTAGGTAGGAACATCAAAGGCCTTACATTCATTCAAGCAACGGAGAACCTAAGTCCAAGCTTAGCCTTGTAGCAGAGCCTCCTTCCAACAACAGGTTTTAATACAAAGATTTTTATATATCTCAGCTTTTTGTGGGAACGTTTGGTCAGACTGAAAAGTAAAGGTTCCTCAGTCCAGCGGGAGATGTTGCACTCGAGAGCCACCAATGGCCAGTTCCCAGGGCATCAGCTGAAGGTGACCTCAAGTCCATGTTCTCTACAATGCAGGGAAGGGAATTGATCCTTGCTTCTCACACACATCCCTCACACATATCCAGGTTGTTCTCTCTGATTTCCTAGGGAAGCTCCTAATGTACAAACTGAACTAAAAAAAGTAGAAAGTCTTAGCAAGGATTAATACTGGAGACAAAAGTAGGACTGAGAGTAAATCTTTCTCATGGCTTTCCAGCCTCTTTCTGGTAACTGTGATGGGGACAAGTCAATAATTAATATGAACATCTCTCAAACTTTACTGCAGCACACCTGTGAGATAAAACATTATTGTCCTCTGTAGAGAGATAGAAAACAGACTGAGATAGGTGAGGTACAGCCTCAATTGTAGTTAGTCCACTTAGGGCACTGCAATAAAACTGCAGAGAATCTGGAGGAAAAAAACTGGACCTACAAGGAGAGACTGAAACAGTATTTAGACCAGTTGAGAAAAAATTATGAGGTCTCGGGGGATGTAATAGGTTTCAAATACATAAAAGGCTGCTGCAAAGAAATAATAAACATTCCAGCTTCCAGGTCCTTTGAGGGCAGGGCAAATAGTAAGGATCTGATATTTTTTCCTGTTTTGAAACTTAGGTTAAATATTAGAAAAAAGTTTTAAAGGTACGGTCAGTTCAGCAATACAACAGATTGCCTAGGGAAGCTGCAGAAGCTGCACTGCTAGGGGCCTTTAAGAACAGGTCAGCATCCTAGAAGGGGATGGGCATGGACTAAAAGAAATTGATGCTACCTTAAGGCAGAAGATTGACCTTTCGACATGCTGTGCAGTTCAAGATTCAAAGACAAATTCAACCCCTTAGGGTTATCAGTAGGAAACTGAACCTAGATCTCTGGAGTCCCAGCCTGTCCTCATAATTATGGTACTACCCTACCAGCTAACAACCAACTGCACCTTCATCTGCCTCCGAAGCATGGAAATGGAACAGCTTTCCTACTACATTGGCACAGCTGATAAAACCAGAGCTCGCAGAAGCAGAATAAGTATTTACGTTCAGACTATCAGTTGTGATCACCTTGCAGCACACCGGGCTGACAGTAGCAACAGAACTCAATTCAGGTAAGACACAACACCGAGGTACGTCGTCATTTCTCCAACATGAGTCGCCTCTCCCGGATTTGCCTGGCCATTACCATCCTGACAGCACTATGCATGAGTCTTTGTAAGAAGAGATTAGGCTACCTACTCAGTCTATTGTCATTCTTCTGCCACCCTTCAAATTGTAGTGAACTTTATCTTCAAGGCCAAACTATCAAGTAGATCAAATACATAGGGAAAATAAAACCATACCTGATTAATGCTTATCTTTAAGGAAGGTGTAAGGACTCCAAATACTTTCAGGGTTCACATTTTTTGGGAAGATGTAAGTTGCATATTACTTTCATATGTTTTGCTTAACTTTTGCATTTTGATGAACTTATATTATTTTCATTTTCCCTTTCTAGTTAGCTTGCCACAGACTAGCACTGTTAGTAATGAGAACACTACAAGCAGTGGTTAAGTAAAAAAAATTCTCCAACCAGATGCTTATCTCTTGTCCCAAGTTCCTTAAAAGATTGAGGGCCTAAAATCCATCTTAATTAGAATTAAACACTAGCCCCCACGTACAACTAGAGAAAAGGTTCCTAGAAATATTTTGATTCATATAAAGCTTAGTTACCTTTGTTCCCATGTATTTTACAACAGTGAATGTGCATGTAATTCTTTGCTGCAGCAAATGCAAACTTGCCAACATCCTTCCTTTCCACGTGCCCCTTTTTTGTCAGTAACCAGCTTATTTCATGCTCAGGGCCAGCACAATGCTAACTCCCACATTTGCTTTAAAAATCAGAAATAATCAAGGATGAAAAAAAATCTCTTTCTGTAAACAAATTTATCATAGATTCAAGCTGAACAGGATTATTGTGCTTAATGCACACACACAACTGAAACATGACAGCCCACAGACGTAGAGACTTCTACCAAGAGGCAATCTATTCTCTCTTCCTCTCCACCTCCATCCCCCCTTTGCAAACCCTGTCATTTCAGTACCCACAGAAAGAAATTAACAGACCAAATGGCACCACAGGATTTTTGTGGGAGTAATGTACAAGTCTCTTTTTTAGTCTGTAAAGCTCCGAACTTGAGTGCTCAAAAATACCTTGGAGGAAAGCACTCTGGAGCAGAGAGCTCCTGGATGTTGCCCTCAGCATTTCCCTAAAAGCCAGCAGAGACCGGCAGCACTGCAACCTTAGCTGGGACTCACCAGGAAAATGGCCTGAAGCTCTGATTTTTGCTACAAGTGTCAGTCTTCTGTCTATTCTGTCAGCCAGGAATGTTGCAGGCTAAAATACTGCCAGGATACTGCCAGTTTCTTCTAGTGAGGGGTTCTCCTCTTGCTCCATCTTTTCTAATCTCTGGACAGACACACGAAGCATTCAGTCCCAAAGGCCACAGGTCTGTTACACAACCTGCAGCCAGGACCCTCTATTCTTTGCTTCAATAGTTTAGCAGGTTTTCCCACTTACAAGTTTCCTGAAAGCAAGGATGGATTAACAGACCCTGGAGTTGCTTTCCTTTCTTGTTGAAGATCTACACCCCCTCACTGCAACGGTGAGAAAGGAAGAATGAGTTAGTGCATCTGCTCTCCAGTGACCTCAAGTATCTTGCACAACTGCAATATATTTGTCTTTGTGGTTGGGAAGCAGCATAGGAGCGGGCAAGACACTGGGAGGGACAGGGAGCATTAAGTGATACTGAGATGACAGATTAGCTCAAAGGACTGACAACTAACGAAGGCCTGGTTGCTGCAAGCACTTTCCATTGTCCACTATCGACCAAACGATCACTGCTCTTGCACAGTGCAGATAATCAGTGCGTCACTCCCATAAATAGAAGTGCATCCTGTACTGAAACACTGACCTAATACTTTTCCAATAGTTACAAGACCTGACTTTGTGTTCTTTAGCCAAAGGTCAGCTGCTCCCCAAAGTGTATTATTTAAAAGGAAATCAATCATGCTTAAGTTTCTGAGCAAATGGAAGCGTTCTGTGTTTGCCTGGCAGTGGCAGAAGGAGCACAATGGCACTGCAGAAGAAGGGCTGGAGGAGAAAAGAAACATTAATATTTACTCGGTCACAGAAGCCGTTCAGCCATACTGTATTCAGTATAACAGCACACAAAATGGATGGCAGATCTTAGATTCTACACTGCTTTGTCCAACAAAGCCAACAGAAATTTATTTTTTATATATATTTCACAGAGATTGCAGGTTTAATATAGACATACACAATGCCAAATTACAAGCTGGGGCCAAGCAAGAACTTGCCATTATACACTTAGGAGAAAGTAGTTTGATGCTGTTTGGTAGGTTTTTATTTCATACTAGAGCTAACTCCAAGCAGAAACACACATCCCCAGTGAGGGCCATCTCTTCATGTCACTCACACAAAACCTCTCCAAAGGGAAGACTGGCAGAGTCATGCTACATAGCACAAAGACAAAAAACAGTTGATTTTGATGGATGGTTGTTTCATCTCTGCACCACGTAGCATCAGAAAGTAAGAGCAGAGTTCCAAGGGCTGAAGAGCTTTGTTTCAGTTAGCATGTTTACAGTGCACATTATTAACTAAATGAGTTCTTGTTTGCAGAATAAAAAAGAACCCACAGCACCTTTGTGGGCCACTTCTGGACTACAACTGCATCATTATCTAAGATGCAGAACAACATATTCTTCAAGTTTTGAAAGATTCAACATCCAGTAGTGTTCAAACTGGAATTTTGTCCACTAGTGTAAAGTGAATGCTCACCAAATACAAAGCAAGAAAATACAAAAAACCACTTACCAAATACAAGCAGTCTAGAGTTTTGCTGCAGGCAACAGGTCAGCTGTCGACTAAGCAACATTGATGCCATTTTATCTTTTCTTTACTCAAAAAGACTCAATCTTGAGAGATTTCTTGCTGGCTGACGTTCTGAAAAAAAGAAAAGCATACACTTATTCATGTCCCTGTGGATGCAGCCACTATTACTGTGTCATTCGTTTCAATTTCCACTTTCACTAATTTAAATCCAAAGAAACTGAAAGCATGCTTTGATGGATTAATGCTGACATTCAGAGCAGTCTCAGGATTGAGACCCAAGGCTGATGCTAGGTCTTGTTGAGGCAAATGACTTCCAGGCTAAATCTGTACCTCACAGCTTTAGTGGGGCCACGGGGCAAAGATCATTACCTGTTTTCCCCTGCTCCTCTTCTCTACTTTCTCTATGTATGTGGACTACATTGAACTTTAAAAAAATTGTTTCCAGTCAGTCTCTCAAGCCAATCTGTTATTTTGATTCAACCTAAGTTTATGAGAAAAATCTCATCTAATACAAAAAGACAGCAAGACAGACGTTAGGAAAGAAAAGAAAAATCAATCCCCTGAAAAAACAATTAATCACATCTCTATGAATAGAGACTGTAATAGCTGGGATCGTTCAGCCTGAAGAAAGCTCAGGTTGCATCCCATCAATGTGTAATAAATACCTGACGGGAGGGAGTAAAGAAGGAGCCAGGGTCTTCTCAGTGGTGTCCAGTGACTGGGTAAGAGGCAATGAGCACAAAATGAAATACAGTAAGATCCATCTAAACATAGAAAAACTCTGGACAGATCACCCAGAGAGGGTGTGGAATCACCATACTTGGAGATATTCAAAACCCAACTGGACATGGACCTGAGCAGCCCGCTTTAGGTGGCCCTGCTTGAGCAGGACGGTTGGACCAGATGACCTCCAGGGGTCCCTTCCAACCTCAGCTATTCTCTGATTCTACCTCAGCTAGTTAAATATAAATGACCTTGTAAAGTCAAGTAGCATAAATGATAATATGACTCCTTTTTCACTCTGGATCACCTGTGCAGAAAGCCTGGCTGGAAGTCATAAACAGGTAAAACAGATCATTGAATTATTATCCAAGATACAGGTTAAATTCAAACTTTACGCTTAGAATTGTGGTACCCTCTGTTCTACGTAGAACACTAGAGGCCTTCTTTGCCTGTACAGAGACTACACTGGCATTTTTCACCTCACTGGATGTCCCTCCACCCTCAGCGGGTGTAGACCTCTAGTAGCAATGGACCAAGGCTTGCAGTCCAAATGAAATGTCATTATTACCTGTAAACCTCCTGGAAAGAACTCTATTTAACAAATATGCTCCGAGAATGGAGCTGATCTTCCAGCAGAAAGAGATCACAGCTTACTGCTTACATCATTTCTATGCCATCAATAAAATACGCAAATAGATGTTGGCGACTAGATGCAGGGAAGCATTTGATCTATTGCTACCATGATAGGAAGTATCTCTTACCCAAGACTAATATATCAGAAATTTAATTTCTGTATTGTCTTTAGCCAAAATACCATTTGCTTTCCTTCATTCTCGAGCTTTTTCAAAATTGGCAAAAGAAAACAAAAAACTCCTTGCCTACAGAGACCTACTAATTCACAGACTTATTAATACTTAGGTACAAAGAAAATTCCCTGTGCCTTCCCAGGCAATTGACGTAGCACTTAGTTTCACTTAGTTCGCTCTGAGTTCAATTTAAAATTCAAGGTATTTTGAAATCTGCCACAGTGAGAAAACACTTGCACAACATTTGTGTGCACACTGGAAAAAACTAGATTAAGGTAAGGTTTTGGGTCAGAAGTGTAAAGGGAACTAGTTAAATTTTTTCAGAAAAGAGTAACTTCACTTATAAGACAGGATTAATTTAATTTTCTTTTTTCAACCCTCAGGTTTTTTCTTTATTTGTGCTAACTTTTGCATAATCAATGCATAAAGAAATATCCCAATACCATAAATTTCTTATCGCAGGACCATCCTCTAACAAAAAACAAATGCAAGTCTAAGTCAGTGAGACTACCACTGTGGAAAAAAAGCTGTTAAAGGCTGAATCAGCCCAGCACCTCTCGCAATGATTAACCACCTTGATTGACGTCCTCTCTTCAAAGCTATTTATCTAGTCCGTACTTCTGCAATCTACAATTCCCTCCTTAAGTTTGCTCTGCAAAGTATTACTTTCTAAAAATCTCTAGGAGTCTGTTAAAAGCTAACATGAACATAGCTTTGCAGGAACAGACAAATGGAGCAGTGCAAACCTACCTATGGCAGAAGGCTAAAACAACCCACCAAGGTTTGCTTTGTCATTCTAATCTCCTTCAATCATCTCCCGTGGGTGTTTTGCTACCAGCTGACTAATCTACCTTCCCCACAATGATGAGATGCCTCTTCACATACAAATCAAACATACCTTCCAGTCACACTACATGGCTGTACCCACCAGTGTCCAGGTTTCCCTCTAGCGGTACCTACTCTTCCTTCCCTAGGTAAACCACTCCTACATCTTTGCTCCCAGAATGTTATTTTTGTCTTTTACTTACATCTACTGTTTATCTTAAGTCCTTTAATAGTTAAAATAAGTATTCATAAAAGGGTCAAAAATATATTTGGAAATGGTATTGGCTTTCTGAAATACTCATAGAAAAAAATTATTGCAAGAGGTTTAAAAATAAAGTAGCTTAGCCCTAATTTTCCTTGACAGTTGTTATATAAAATGTTTTACCATCTTCCAGTCCAGAGTCAGAATAAATCACGTAATATCAGACGTGAGTATAACTAAAATCAACTACTTCTCCATCTCCATTATGCACACATATTCTCACAGGAGATCAGCTGATGTGATTGGTATAGTTGTCTAAGCACATGTTATTTGCTTATCATAATAACCAATTGAAATTTGCCTCCATAATTCATCTCTTGATCAATTCCCACCAGCCTAGCTTGTTCTAGCACTGCAAGCAGCCATGGCACAGTTTGCAAGCCAGCAGAAATTAGCTCTCATGCACGTGTCAAAACTGCAGCAAAGCCACGCTCCATCACCGCTGCTGCTTTGGAGCAACTGCGTACAGTTTCAGATTCTTTAAAATCTAGGCAAAATACATCCACCAATTTCAGATATCAGACTGTAAAGGGGATATGAAGGACAATGTTTGGATTAGATTTGTGATTAAACGCTAGCTACCTTAGACCTCAAAGAAATGAGACTCTTCCAGAAAAAGAGATTCATAAAAGTCTTCTCTAAATATTTTTCCTCTAATGGCAACTGCCTGAGCTGGAGAAGGCCATCATTACAGATGACTGTACAAAACAGCTATTCCGAAATGAATGTTCAATGCATCAATTTTGCAGATATATTTGCAAATATATTTGCATATATTTTTGTATGGAATTCTGCATTACATAAACACATGCATTGGCAAATACAGCTTAAGTCAGTCACAAGAAAAATTATTTTCAAAGCAGAAGCTCAGTACAGTTTATGGAGCACATGAAACATAAGGATACGTGGACTTTTTAAATGCACGCTGTGAAATTGGTTGTATTTTTTTAAACGGCAGCTCTTAAAATTCTGTACTGAGTGATTATTTCTGACAGGCAAAATTAGTTACTAGGAACGACAACAGTCATTCAGTGCAGCAGCAGAAACCTATTGTGAACTATAAAGACACATTGTTTCTGTAAGCTAACAAGATTATGTTTCTTAGGTGGAACCCCTGGAAAAATAAAAAAAAATTAGAGAGGGACCCCAGCATTCAGGGGCACTCGATCCCGATACAGGAGTGAAAATATACAAACTAGGAGTTCATACAGCATTCTCGCTTGCTAGCAGAGAAGCTAATGCAGCATGACATCTGGGTTTCAGGCTGCAGCTTGCAAAAACCTGCCTCTGAAAGCATCCTCGGGATAGATGCAAAGGTAAGAGGTGAAACAGAGACACTGCAAGACTCAGACGAAGAGTCAGCACTGCAGATTTGCATCTCTTTCTTGCAATTCATGCGAGAGACACAGAAGCCTGTTTTAAATTCATGGGGGCACATTCATCTGTCCTTCAGCAGCTCCAAACCCATTTAACCAGGAACAATTAAGTGGTTTAGAAACAGCAGCACAAGCTGCGCACGGCAATTACTCCACAAGTCTTCACAATATGTATTTGGGGAGCAGGACATAAAGGCAAATTCATTCCTTTCTTGCTGTATTCCTTTGCTTGACTTTTCTGTGATGCACAGCAGCCAGGGGATTGTCATGCTACACGTTAACTGTGAAGTTTAAAACATCTCAAACTATCTTTTAGTCCTGTTTGCTCGGATCCCTCCTGATATGAAAACAGCACGAGGCTCGTTGGCTTCGTGCGCAGTGCAGGGTCTGCTGGGGGGCGCAGGGGCGGCAGCCCAAGGCCCTGAAGCTCTGCCAGCCCGCGGGCAGATGTGCCCCCTCTCTGTGGGGACCCCACAGGCAGCACCCGCATGACGCCTGAAAGCAAAACCCCCCTTTCGACACCCCCAGCCTGCCCTGGCATCCTGGAGGTGAGCTGGTACGGACGGTTTGCAAGGAGGGTGTTTCTCAAAGAGGCGAGAAGGCTCTTCAGTTCACAGCTCAGCATGCTTTGTTTGACACCGTATTTTCCGCATATGTTTTTAACAGTGGAAGAAACTGCAAACTGGGAGACCAAGTCAGCTGTGGTTGCTGTGACTGAAACAAAAGAACAATGTTGGAAAGCCTGGCAGTACTCAGGTAGCCATGCTGGAAGTGGGAATACACTGCAAAGCTGGTTTTCTTTTGGAATTAGAAGTTAATTTCCTTGGCTTTACAGGGTAGTGAGTTCAACTACTGTTACAAAGATCCACAATGCGGTAACGCATTAGTGGTCCAGTTTTTTGTGTTGTTTATCCTCCATGAGCTCTTGTTTCTCCTTTTCTAACCTCCACAATGCTCCCATACTTGCACATCAGTGCTCTTCAAACAGCTTTTCTGGAAGAGAATCAGACTGGAATATATCAGTGGCAAGCTGGAAAGAGTTTGGATAGTGAGGCCAGGACATGGGCACTAAGAAGAGGGAGTCACAGATCTCATCACATAAGCAGTGCCAGCCGTACAGTAAGTCAGAGATGAGATAAGTAGTTCTGAAAGAGAGGAAAGATAAAACGGCTGCCAAAACCAGAGCTAGATGGGACTGCAGCTTCTGAGCTGAATAGAGACAAGCTTTCCAGCCTCATTCATGCTTCCCAAGCCCTATCATCTCTTACTCTGCAATAGCGTGACAAGTTATAATGAAAAACCTTAACCAGTCCTACATTCTGCACCCCATGAACTCCTGAAATCCCTTATTATGCTTTTTTTACTACTGTCATCAACTGCTGGCAGATAGTGTTCTGTGCCTCGGCCTCACAAAACAGAGAGTTGAAGGGCCCTGTCTTAAAAAAAACCAGTGAAAACCCAAGGCTATTTGTTAAAGGGGGGCAAGTGTCCTGGTTTGCAGTGTTCATGAACAAACATCTTTCATGACTTCGGTGATGCAGCTCAAGTATTTTACTTCTAAAAACAGCTCAAGGAGATCCCAGAGTCTGGAATATCCCCACAATTCACAAAGAAATCTAAGTATGGGTGAGGTGGAAGACAGTTGAGTCTGTCGTCCATTAAACATAATCATGTCCTTCCTTAGTCTGCATTTGAGGTAGAATGGGTCAACCCAATGTCATCGCAGTATCTACGTAAAAAGATTCAATGTATACATTGAACAGCACTTGCTGTTTGAAAATGCACTGCAATCATTAAGTACCAACCCATGCTCCTCTGGGGAGATGGGGAATGTCCACATCCAATACATCAAAGCAGGAAAAAACTGAATCACTTAACTAGTTGTTATTGACAGAGCGCAGGGTGACAATAGAAATCCTGACTTACTGCTTTAGGCACTTAAATGTAGTAAACAACAAAGTAAATAAAGAAGCCTGCCAGCATGTTGATGTATTTAACTGCAATTCACTTGGTCCCAGAAGCAGAGTTAAAAGTTCATATATAGTCTATGTAGTTATGAAAGCCTGACTGCACACAACGAAATACAACAGGTCCTTTTACTTCAACAGGTTTTTTTCAAAGGTATAGTTCTGAAAAAAAATTGAATTAGCTCACAACAGCATTTGCAAGAGAAGTCTGTTAGAGTAACGCCAACAATTTCTAGCGATAGCTAGAGTAAGGCTGTCTTAAATCATCACTGGAATAGGAAAGTCCTGTTAATAAGTAGTTGCAAGAAAATGTATATCTGGTGTTCATATAAGGCTGGCATTAGGTTTTCCATCCAGCATCTATACAAACCCAGCACAAAACAGAGCTGAAACCCTCGACTTCAGGAAGAACAGTACCTAGCACCATCCTCATGAGAAGGCACAGAAAAGGGAAACAAGCTGCTCCTCATCCAACTTGCTCAGCTAAAGGCCACAACCTCATACTTCAAAAGCAAAGGTGGTTTACAGGCACCCCACAACATATCAAAGGCCACATACAAGGATCACTACAGTGACCGAGACACTCCGAGGAAGAGGTCTGCTGGGTCTACGGGACCACCCACACATTACAAAGAGACCCCTGCGCACTCTGAAGCTCAACACGTATCTGGTGCAATTTCACAGGCAGCAGCCAAAAAAGTCAGTGCAAAGAGTGACTCTCACCAACGAATGGTGAGTTTGTTCTTGGAGAGCACAGCTCACCAAGGCACTTCACAGAATCAGACTGGTCTGGGTTGGAAGGGACCTTAAATATCATCTAGTTCCAACCCCCCTGTCATGGGCAGGGACACCTTCCACTAGACCAGGTTGCTCAAATCCCCATCCAACCTGGCCTTGAACACCTCCTGGGATGGAGCACCCACAACCTCTCTAGGCAACCTGTTCCAGTGCCTCACCACCCTCACAATAAGGAACTTCTTCCTTACACCTAATCTAAATCTACCCTCTTCCAGCTTAGAGCCATTACCCCTTGTCCTACCACTACATGCCCTTATAAAAAGTCCCTCTCCTAAAGGCCCCCTTTAGGTACTGGCAGGCTTCTGCAAGGTCTCCCTGGAACTTTCTCTTCTCCAGGCTGAACAACCCCAACTCTCTCAGCCTGTCTTCACAGGAGAGGTGCTCTAGCCCTCTGATCATCTTTGTGGCCCTCTCCTGGACCTGCTCCAACAGGTCCATGTCCTTCTTGTGCTGGGGGCCCCGGAGCTGACTGCAGTACTGCAGGTGGGGTCTCACAAGAGCGGAGTAGAGGGGGACAATCACCTCCCTCGACTTGCTGGCCGTGCTTCCTGGGATGCAGCCCGGGATACGGTTGGCTTTCTGGGCTGTGAGCACACACTGCTGGCTCACATTCAGTTTTTCATCTGCTAATACCCTCCGAGTCCTTCTCCGCAGGGCTGCTCTCAATCCACTCATCGCCCAGCCTGTATTTGTGCTTGGGATTGCCTCGACTCACGTGCAGGACCTTGCACTTGGCCTTGTTGAACTTCATGGGATTCACACGGCCCCACCTCTCAAGCCTGTCAAGGTCCCTCTGGATGGCATCCCTTCCCTCCAGCACGTCGACTGCACCACACAGCTTGGTGTTGTTGGCAACTTGCTGAAGGTGCACTCAGTCCCACTGTCCGTGTCGCTGACAAAGACGTCAAACAGCGCCGGTCCCAATACTGACCCCTGAAGAACGCCAAGCAACACTGACAACCAAACAAGTGACAGTGATCTGCAAATGGAAACATGTATCTACCACCAAAATGGATTTTGCCAGAAAACACTTCACAAGCTGACAGTTGCTTTTGCTGTTTATGCCTCTAATAACTGTAATGGCTTTGTGTAGAACAGGATGTAATTGGAAACTCCATGATTGTACTTAAGTTGTCAAGGACACAGTTGTCATAGTTACAAGTAAGGCTCAAGTGTCTGTTATTCATGTTGCTTATTTATTTATTGACACCAACAGGATCAAACATTCCCACTACTGTTCAGAAGAATAGAAATGGGGAGACTGGTTTTTGCCTTCAAGTCTTGACAAAACAGTAAATATTGCACACAACTGTATAAGTCTTCCCTAATAAACTGGCTTTTTTGCACAGCTACCTTATCTCACTCCAACATTCAGCTGGCATTCAAGTCAGTCTGTTCTGAAAACTGCAGCAAAAGACCAAAGCAAGATGCAACGCACAAGACAAAGACCTCACGTCCATAGCTTGGAAGTACTGTACAGTACCCATCATGACATGGCAATACCTACCTGCCTAATGAGGCCAACAACCAGGTCAGAGCTGAACCAGCAGTGAAGCTAGAACAGAAAGCTTCAGTCCTCCCATCAGGTTTTAAAACTCATCTACAGTCAGAAGTGTCATTACACTCATGTGTCCAGGTTGTCCTTCTTAGATGTCCTCCAAGCAGGGTTTGGTGGTTGGGTATGAATACATCTTTTTTTCTTTTCTTTTTTTTTTTACTTTAAAAAAAGAAAATGTTTCTGCCCTTGTCTGTTTTCCCTCTCTCCAACAAGTACTGGACCAAGAAAAGACTCCTGGTCCATAATCCAATGAATAAGAACAGGTGGGAATGTTGTGATTATGGCACACTAGGATTCAAGTGACCCACTAAACTTTTCAGCAGCTCATTTTTGATTCAAGAACTACTGGAACAGCTAAGCTGGGATAAGATCTGCCTACACCGTCCCTGTGAAAGAAATACATTGTCTCAGGGAGAAAAAAAAAAAAAAAAAAAAAGGGATTGAAAAAGCATGTTAGAAATTGGGCACGTTCCAGATCCACACCTAAAAATACCTCCATAAATGGCATAACTGTACACAAATGTTGGTAAAAAACAAGCACAACTAAACTATTAGCTGAAAAAATTTAATTTTTTCTTATTTTGTCATTCCTTAATAGCTCCCACCAAAAAAACCTGCACTTTGATATTTCAGTGAACTTTAGTAGTGAGCTACACATAAGAACCTCTCTTCAAGTCTGCATATTTTGAATCCATTACTTTAAATGAAGATGGCAACAACATATCCAAATCGTGCCTGTTAATTTCCATACATTCCCCACACCAAATCAGTTCAGCTCTCAAAGGGTTAAACACTTAAATTATGGCACAGCCGTGCTTTTCAGATTAGTTGCTCCACAAGCGTTCTGTAGTTTTGGAAAAATTAAAGTATTGCACAATACCCTCAAGTGGAGCTTCGTCTAAGGAAATTCAGTTATATTCCTTGTAAGATTTTATTCCTCAGCATCCTACCACTGCCTCCTCAGAGGTCATGAAAATAGATAAATAGCATCAAATAAAATGTACTGTAAAAGCACAATTTATTCTTCTGCTTCCTGAAGTCATAAAATAGCTCATTTGGAGGCAGCCTGCACCAAACCAAGGGAAACATCTTACAACGGGAGCGAGTGCTCTGGTTTCTCAAGGTGACCCCCATTTCAGCTGAGGACACAGAAAAGCAGACGCATGCAGGATATTTCTTTTACAAGGCGTCCAGCAAACAAACCAGGGAACAGCTAACCACACATATCCACGACAGGGACATTTTAACATCACACACGCCTGCACATACATAGAGACATACGTTCACCTCTGAACAGAAAGCACGGGAGCACAGCCCTTGCAGGCTAAGCCGGAGTCCGTGCTAACCCCCACCGCACGCAGGCACAAGGGAAAGGCACTTACATGACCTGATGAAAACTCCCTGCAGCCAGCTCGCCAGTTGAAAACGCTGCTCCCTCCTTCACTTCAGAGTCGGCTGCTGTCGGCTGCATTTGTGAGAAATGCCATTGCTGTCAGCTCCCTCCAGCAGCCGCTCGCGACTGCCAGCAGCGAGGACAGGCATCACCCAGAGGAAACCCCGAGCTGCGACCCTGCAGCTTAGCTGGGGGAATGCCCCAGTTAATGAAAGTTAATGAAACCAGCTCCTGCAAGCTATGCCCCGTGCTCGGCCAAACCCAGTGGAGAGTAACACCCAACAGATCATCTGGTTCTGCCTGTTGCTACTCCGGTACCTCTGGCATGGGGGTGCAGCCCATCAGCTCGGACCCCTGGGAGTCTGACTTCACCTGAATGCCTTCTCAGAAGGTTTCTGAAAACAAATTCCTGAGATGCACAGCCAGACTGTATTAACGTTTGAAACGGCCCCTTAGTTTTCAAGAATTGTGGAAGCTGGAGAACAGGTTTTGTCCTTAAAACCCTTGATTTTACTCTGGTTTGCAAATATCCCAGGCATACAACCATCATAAAATAACCTCGGTTTGGTTCAGTTCCTTCAGGTCACGCACAGACGCAGGCAGTACAACAGCCAGCACGCATCCTACCACCACCTCCTGCGCACTGCTCGAGATGGGGAATGGGAGAGACGCGAATATGCAAAGAGAATAAGAGCAGCATCCCTTCAGGCCCGTGGACGCAGGGAAAGCAAGCACAGGGTGCCATCGCGGAGGCAGGGATGCCATCGCCAGGTTGCCATGGTGCTGGGGGGGCAAGAGGGAAGATGCGCCAGAGCACAGGAAAAGGCTGAGCCGCTTCAGATTTAAATCCCTGTGACAGCGATTCGGCCGAGCCACTGCACGGTTGCTGTGGCAACCGACAAGTGAAAAAAATCACAGAGGAAATCTGTAATTATCACAAGCGAGATGGTGACTTACCCACTTCGGTAATCAGAGCATTAAAATGACTCAAGCAGAGGAGGGGGTGCTCCATGCCCCCCAACAGGCAGGGCGGCACTGCAGCAGGGAGCCAGGGCTGGATCCTAGCTGTGGGACCTGCCTTACGGTCTATCTCCCACAGGCTCCAGCTGCGGGATGCGACATGTTGGCAGGACGCTTTCCTAAGCGCAGGGTTTGAAGCCTGCCCGAGGGGCTGCGACCGAAGCACCCGCACCCACGTGCTGCAAGGAGGGAGGCGAGGGAGCAGCCTGGTCCTCGGGGAACCAGCGTGAGCCCCAGACTTGTGCTGCCGTGGTTCAGCACAAGCACGGTGCAGCACGAAGAAAAGCCTAAGACAGCAGATGGAAGGACAGATATCGGAAGGAAGCGGCAAAGATAGAACATGCAATGCTTACGGGAAGCGGCTAAGGTCCCTGGCAATTTAGCGACTCCAGTTTGTGCTGCTGTTACAGCACCACGCTTTCTTCTTCCACCTTCTCTCAGTGCGACAACAGCAGCAGAATTTATTCGGTTGGGGTGGATGTTGTGATGATTACCATGCTAATACAGGAACAACGAGGGACAGAAAGTCATTCGGGTAGACCAAACACACTCTGCAGTCTCTCTCCATTGTAACATTGTCCTGACACAGATAATTTACACACCAACAGATGCGATGCCAGCATCCACACAACCAATTCATATCCATTGCAGCAGTACATGTTTTAAAGTCACCATGTTGTTCTCCAGAGCTCTTCAACACGAAATGGACAATTGATCACCATCCAGACAAACTGCTAACAAAAATGCCATTAACACCAATACGGAGGGGAATCAGACATGGCTAACCCTGTTTCAGCTCCCTTCTCCTTCACCTTAAGACTGTGGCCTGGGATCCTCTGTGAGTACTAGCCCCTGTCGAGAAAGGAGCCCAGCCTGCAGTTGTTTATAGGACACATACCATACTACTCCGAAGTAACAAGCTGTTGATTGCATCCAAATTTAAGACTGAAGCTGATCCCTCACCTTCTTCATAATTTAAAATCTGTTATTAATTACATACACAGACTGTAAATGACATTTTTAAACTGGCCTGTACTGGTTGATAGACAGTAAAAAAAACTCCTGACTTTAAATTGAACTTGTTAACTAGCTAATCTACCACAGAAAGTGCAATAATCCTATTCAGAAATATGGTTAGCGCAGGGACACATCAAAGTAGAGGGGGAAGGACTGAGAAAAGTTGTACGTATTTACACTCGCCACATAAAACATTGGATTCAAAGGCAATGCTTTGTATCAGCGATTTATTACTACACTCATTCAGTGAATAATCAGGATTACAGCTCCTAAGGGTGCACTGTGTGGAGATCGAGGTATGACAAAGAAATTCTTGTGCCTCTGCTGAGTGCTACCTTAACATGATGCAAGACTAAACTCATTTAACAAAATTATCTTGGATGAAAAGTATTTCTTATTGTGAAATGCTACAGTAGTGCTAACAAGTTATATGACAACATCAACTAGAGAGTCCAGTCAGCATCATGCCCCATCATGCTAAGCTGTGTCGTGTCCAACTGCTTGGAAACTCATCCAAAGAGAGAGTAATTCAGTAGCAGACTTTTATTTGTAGTGGATTTTTGTTTTAACCCTTGCATCAAATGGTCTCTCATTGGAAAGGACATCGCCAACCACCCACAATAAGCATACAATTGGCACTGATATGCAGTTTTCCAAAGACGACTTGTTATACAATCTTTCACTGTTAGAAAATAATCTCCTGCTTTAGCAGAATCAAAAGCATGTCTTTCCACTGTTAGAAATATTTTTATATATCAATACTACATACATTCTGAAATATATTATGATGATACAAGGCAAAATGGGGATCAGATTCCGGCCAGGCTGGTCCATAAGACCAAGCAAAAGCAGAAGATTAGTATAAAGGATATTTTGTTTTTATGGAAGATATTGGAAGGTTTAACTGTGTTATCAGCTGCAGGATTTCACTGCAAATGATGGCAAATTCCTCCAGAAGCAAATCTATAGCCCTCCTTAATCCCTGCTTCACACTCGAGAAAGCATCTGCTACAATTTGTTAGGAAAACCAAAGCATTTCAAACAACACACAGCTACTGTACTTGAGAAAAATTCAGTATCCAGAAATAGCAGCTCAAGGGTAGAGACAAGATGTCAAAATCCTAAACGTCATATACACCTGCAAGAAACAGGAACAGAACACATTAGTATCACAAAGCAGAGGGCAAGACACACTAAGATACTCAGCACCAAGTCCTAGTCCTCCTTCAAAAAACAGAGTTGCCACAAGACTAAAAAGGAGGGTCTCAGGAACCCAAACTTGCATGAAAAGGAAAAGCAACACCCCTCTTAAGGGCTTGCCATGTTCAGAGAAGGAATAAAGCACTAACTGGAATGTCAAATCAACTTCTAGTTACTGTGAACAGTAACAGTAATTACTAGGTTCACTTTAAAATATATATATATAAAAAAAAAAATCTTTCAATGCAGTTGGAAGAAAACATAAAGTAGGACTGTATAAATGATGACCCCAAGGTAATTATAAAAATCTGAGCAAACGATTTGCAGACAGAAGGATAAGAATCTTATTTGGACAAAGAAGATTATCATGAAGGGCAAACCAGACAATAAAAGGAAAAACTAGCATTGCTTAGCTTTGCAGGAAACCTAACACGCTGCAGCTTTTCCAACCTGTGGCTAGTCAGAAGACTGCTTCCTACCCTAGCACATTCAATAACATTACACTAAGTGTACAGAGGTAGTTTTTCTTCTCCGAAAGAAGTAAAAAGCTTCATGAACAGAGTGGAATTCACCGCAATCAGTATCACTAACATCCAGGGATTTCTTTTGGTGGGCAGGTGCCGAGTTTAAAGAAGTCAGAGGTTGTATGTGTGCAAGGGCATACCTGAACTGCACCTGCATTACTTACAAATCAGTAACTGGTATAACTGACACAGGGGGAGAGTAGGATCACACCCCTCTGTTCTTCAGATGCCACCTACTTTAATTCCCATTAAACTCGAGAACTTCACATTTGGAAGGAGGAGAAGGAAAGGGATATAGGAATTAAGCACAATTACTATGAATTTCTACTATTCAAAAGTCCATTATTGCCTGTTTATTCAGGCAATAGGTTACAAAGAACAGCAATTGTGCAGTTTTCAAAACAGTTTAGGGAACATAGATAGGTACACAGCATTAATCAATAGACTCTGTGGCTAAATTCCCTAGTATGTTTTGAAAATTATTTTTGGGCTCCAGATGGACAAAGAAATTATTGCCAATCTGATTCAGCAAGATACATATTTCTCAAGTGGTCCCTTTTACTTCACTGGGCCCATTCACAAAACTGTAGCTGTGAATGAGCCAAAGCACTCTTTTGAATTGAAAACAAGGTAGAAAGACTGGTAACTGGAAGTCTCACTGAAGGTTATCAAAATCTGCAAGTTACCCACTGAGGAAAAAAACACATGGCTACTGCATAAACTGTGCTTATTTACTCCTTATATATTGCCTGTTTGACAAAAATAACGAAGCTGCTGCGTTATGACATTTCACACAAGTTCTAATACCTGGACACAAATTTGAGGAGGCAAATTAGACCTTACTAAGTGTGCTAATGGCTAAACTCACTGGGAAAGTCTTGCCAAGGCACATCTATACCGCACCCTCTAATATTACGATAACAATGACACCCACATAAGAGACTGAGCACTGTTTTTTCAGTCTGGTACATACAAAGTACGAATCACATGAATGTGAAGATCCTGTATGTCACATTTAGGTAGTTAAAAAGTGTTGGGCAGTTTTGGGAAGGCTGTTAGTACTGGGTAAATCTTTATAAAATTTTCTATTACGAGCTGAACAAGTCCAGCTTAGTTGCTGGAGTCAGAGAAGAGGGACCTGGAATCAAGAAACTGTTGAAGGAATCCTTGTGTAACTGTGATGGTCAGAGGGGCTGCACAAATTGGGAGTTGGGACACAAACCCAGGATATTATGTCAACTGCTTCTGGAATCACAGAAGATACCCACAATTTGCATTTCATAAAGAAGGCCCATTGGACTGGAATTACAGACAAGCTAACAAGCTAAAAGCAGGAATGGAAAACAACTGATTTTTAAGGATTTGGGAGGGAACCTTTTCTGGAATATCTACTTGCACCAACACTCCAAGCATGTTTTGAAACCTTGTGAGAACTACCTGAAGCCAGCATCCTTGCCACCACCAGCTGGTGTCAGTGCTGCACACCTTACCTCCTGGCACCAACCATTTCAGAGCAGCTCTACACTGACTCTATTCATTTCCAGCAACCAAAAGGGCCGCTGGATGTCCCGCAACACCACAAATATCCCATGAGGAACATCCATGGGTGCTGCAAGGAAATATCTTCCAAATGTAGGTTGTAATGATGAATATTAAGTAATTAATCAGCTGACAATACCACTAGCCTTCATGTGGTAGGACAGGTATGAGATTTTGCTTTCTGTCAAATACCACAAAAGTGCTGTAATAAGGGCAGAGAAAGGCATCTTAATGTAAGCTGTCCAGTGGCATGGGGCAGCAGCTATCCTCTCTTTTTGCGCTCTCAGACAAGCCTGCCTCTGTAACTACAATATTGCCACAAAGGCACTAATAAACACTAGGAATGACTGTCGTATCAAAAAGAGATCAAGCTAAGTCTACTGCTAGTAGAATTTTAAGCAGCTCCCCCAAGTTACTCCAGGATGAATACAGTCAGTATGGAACAAGAAGCTAGTAGTTAGGTTAAACAGGTGTTTATTTATTTAAGAAAAAGCTGTTAAGGGCAATATTTATCTTTCTAAGGACAGCTCATGAAAGTAAGCAGTGCTAGCACAATGGGACAACGGGACAGCAGAGCACTTCCCTTCAGAGCACGGCCCTCCATCCTCCTTCAGTGGTACTTAACCTCTCCCTCTCAAGAGGCCCCAAGAATGCACTGTCATAGCAGCTCAGGGAAAAAAAAAAAAAAAAAGGCACATTTTTCTTCTCCTTCATAAAATCAGGGTTTCACCAAATGGATGCAACTGCAGGATTTATCAGCAATGAGATAATTCTTCACAGAAGTTACTAAATCACATGCTTTGTTAGCCTTTAGAAGTACTGTGTCAGTATTATCTCAAGCTGCACCTTTTCGCTTTCTGCTGTTAACTAGTGACAGTAGCTGAAAGAGATAATCAGACGTAGAAGTTTCGCAACAGATGAGAGGAATGCGGCTGCAAGCCTGCAAAGCTTGCTTACCAGCCAGAGCAGAGGATCAGTTATGCAAGGTTGCATGTGGATTTTGACCAGATGAACTTTCTCCTCCCTCTTCCATTCAGAGCAATAAAACTGGACCCGTGAGCTGTTTCCCATCGTTTATCAGATCACTCTGGAACACGATTTTCCCCTGCATATTTTCAGGAAAAAAAAACCAAACCAACACTTTATGCAAGTGCTGCATCCAGAAATGATGTATGGTGTCACCCAACCAACCTTGGGTTTGCAAGGATAGTAGCATCTTCTTAGCCTCTTTTCTGAAGAGCTCCACTTTCATCTAGCTCTCCTGTCACCTGCATTGCTCAGTCTCCCATCCACACCGGAGAGATTCCCAGTTTGGAGAAAAGACATCATCAAACTCTTCACAGCATCCAGTGTAGTCACAAGTTCAGCTCAGAGAAAACAAGGTACACCAGTGAAAGGAAACAACTGAGCAGTGTGAGGAAGAAGAGGTCCAACCATGCTTGACTCACTGTTGAAACATCACCTACACATGAACCCGTGTTCATCATCAGTCCTACCATTTTGACTGAATGAAGTCCCACTACACCAAAATCTACAGAGAAGCAAAAGAACAAACTCTGAACTTATTCATGATCATGTAATAGTCCAATTTTTATGAATAAATTAACACAAGGAATCTTACAGGTTGCATCAGAAGAGGTATTTTCCAATCACCTTCTTGGTGAAGGAAAAATAAAGATTACTGACGAGAATTTAAGCAAGTAAGTCACTGATCTCCTGCTACTGCTAAAAGGCATTTCTTAAAGAACTGGCATTTTGGACTTCACAATTGGAAGAAAAAAAGCACAACAAGATTTGTTAGCTATAGTTACTGCAACACACAGATGGTTGCTGGGATCACAGAAGTTCTTCCCAGTCAAAGGCTCCAAAACATCATGAATCTAGCCCCTAGCACTGCTTGTCATTATCTCCATTTGCCTCTACTCCCTCTCTTAATAACACAAGATAGCCCTTTTTATGTTTTTCTTCAGCTGCTTTTTACAACAGCCAAGGCAGAAGCATCACGTTACAGCAGTTAGGCCAGCCCCTTACAACACCTGCTGCCCAAACCATGGAACAAACTGAAGATTTTCACCCCCGTAACTCCATTACCTGGTAAAACTGCACTGCAAACAAGGAGCATGGAGTTCATCTGAGCCAGCTCATCCTCTGCTTTCCTACCTCCACCAGCACGCTCTGATTGTGTAATCCTATTTCCCTCTCCGGGAAGCTGCATTGCAGCAATAGCTGTGGAGCAAAAAACAAGGTTTGCTTTATCCTGGAGCTGGGACGAGAGAACATTGAGGTGGATGGCAGTATGGTCCATAGAGGTAAACCACATCCCTCAAGCCTGCCATCCGGGGACCGTCGCTGTCAGTACACTCAGCAGCGTGCTTCGCCTGAAATGATGAAATCGGTAAGGATTCCGAAGTCACGGCCTCTAGCCTGTCCATAGTGCTGTGTGGTAGGATTATGCTCTGGCCTGCTGCCAGGAAGCATCTTATGCCTGAAATCTGTCCTGTCATGCCAGAGCAGTTTGTTTTGGTTTCTAAACAGCTTTTTAACCTGCCATATTCTCTAATTCCCACTGAGGCAATAATTTATATAATCAGAGTTATACAATGAGCTGTTAAAAATGCTTCACTACAATCCTACTTCCAGTGTCCTAATTTTTTTTTGGTGTACATCGCAACACTAATATCAAGCAAGCACCTGGCAAAAAATGTGTCATTCACACCAGATGCGGAAAGAGAGGTGACAGAGAAGAACAAGATGGCTGGTTCCCATTATTTGGCATCTAACATGAAGAAAGCCTGACAGACAAATCTGGAGGAAACATAATACAAACAAAAAAAATGTGACTGCTAATAAGTTACACCAAGCTTATTAAAAATGCTTAAATTTTATGTTATTTATGATACTTATTCACATTTTTGTACTATTGCCAGACCAATTTAAAACATGTGAGTTGATTTCATTTGTGTTTACTGTCAAGGGATGCTGCCAAGACCTCTGCACGCTCTACCCTTTGCTAAAAGAGGAAGCCAAAATTGGCATGCTGTTGTGATGTTCAAAGTCTTTAATCAAGATTGAGCCTGATGCGATACAAATACAGATGAGGGATATTATTCTTTCCTTTCCCTGCAAACTACTTTTTTTTTTTCCATTTTCCTCAGTGGCTTCTGCAAGCCTATATACTTGCATTACTTCATTCAGAAAGGGAAAGTGCTGAAAGGACAAGAGGTGCCATCTTTTGTGAAAAAATCTGTAAGGTTGTTCATCTGCTGGGTAGGAAGGAGGAAGAGGAAGGGGTGATTTAATACCAAGATTACAGGCGAGAAAACTAGCATGAAATCATCCAGCACTAGGGTACGGATTTCTATGAAGAGCTTGCTGCCTTGTGCTTTGCCTGGTACAAGGCTTACAGATGGAAGCTGGATACTTTAAAATTGAGCCAAACATCAAAAATAGGACATCATGAAAACATCATCACTAATTTATGTCTTCTCCCAACACCCACTGTTTTCTCCTGTGAGAAACCAGTGATGAAACCAAGGTTACAAGGGGAAGAAAAAAAATAAAGCCCTCAACTCCCCCGCCCCCCCCAAACTCCCAACAAACAACTAGAAAGAAAACCTTGTGCTGGGAAACCACACTCTTTGGTAACTCCTCCACACCCATAAATATATCACAGTGCTTTCTAGCCATCCAACTGACCGACAAGTAACCTGTGTACTCCAGGCTGAGATGCCCGCTAACATCGCTGGCAGGACAGCACCTCTCCTCACTTTTTCTTTCAGTTTACCCTACCCACGCTTGCAGCTTCCCTTTCCACACGAGCAAGTCTTTTATCCAACAGGCTACCGTATGTTCTGCTATACCTCCTACAGAGTTATGATGGTCTTCCAGTCGAAAGCATTTGTTTTTAGAGCTGACAGGTAGGACAAAGAGTCCTTAAAACAGATCTGAGACACAGTAAACACAAGGGCTGGAAAGCTACGCAGGAAGGCCAGTAGAAATAGAGAGACTGTCACTCTGACACTGCAGGCAGGCTAACAGGCTTCAGGAAAGAAAATGTGGTGCTCGTGACATGCAGATGGCAGAAGAGATGAAAGGGAACGTGAGAAAGATGCACTGATCCTGACGCCAGAATCCATGCTCACAAACACGGCTGATACAGCTGTGAAAGTCGCACTGTCAGTTGCGAACGGAGAGCAGACTTTGACACGGGAACCTGAATCCAAATCTCTCTGCTGACTCAGTGAAAAGTATAGTAAGGGACTCAGCACAAAATACGAATGCACTATAAACCAAAGGAAGCATGTGCCAATTTCTTCCACAATGGCAGTCTCCTCCTGTGGCTAAGGAAGAGCTTTCTGCTCGGGAAGACCACATTTCAGTGATGCACTCCCAGTACCACCACCCTTGTGCAGAGGCTCCCAGCAGCCACCCACGTCTGCCAAGCTGGGCTGGGAAAGGGTACGCTGTCGTATCCCAAACAGGCCAAGGCTAAACTGGATTCTACTTGTGTATTTTAGCAGGTGGCAGGTAAGAATTGCTCAAAGAGTGATTACTCAGTCTCTCTGCTGTTATCCAGCCAATTTTCTGCCCCAGATCTAGCTAGGAATGTATTAAAAAAAAAAAAAAAGTACTTGAACTATGCCAGGTTTCAAACTCCAGGCATTTCAAGGACATTGCTAAAAAATTCCTACGTATATGGGTACAACAGTTGCAAAGCAACATATTTTCACTTGTAAAATTAAAACTGAACTTTGTTTGGGGATGGCAAGGAAACTTTCATCTGGAATAAGCAATATTTTTAAGTGTTTGAGATAAGGAAAGCTGGAGATAGGTTTAGAAGTTGTTTTACTCTCAGAATTACAGCTGTACAGCTAAACCAGTAGGTTGGCACTTCATCCTGTCACCTAGAATGTACTTGAAACATACTGACTTTTTACATGAAATCTTTAGCAAGCTGCATTACTCTAAACTGCCACCAGAAACACCATCAGAATTAGATTTTAATTTTTAATCTACTGAGTTTTGCAAGAGTCACAAGAAGATAAACACTTCTTAGAGAGCTCCGCTCCCTGCCAATGCTGAGTTGTATTTCAGTGAAATCATAAAATCAAAATGGGAAACTCACCAAGTCTGAAGGTTTATTGCCTTTAAAATGCTTTATACCTTGCCACAGAAAGAGTTATATAGTACACTGCCTTTCAGCCAGAGGCCAAAATAAGAGTTTGATACAGTATAACATAAGCACTCATCTACACAAATGCTTTTTTCCTGCATTAAAACTGAGAGAGATTCACTAAAATAATTGCAGTAGATGGTATAAAGGGGACTCACTTAAGTTTGAATAACTAAGTTCATATTCCTGGCTCTTTTCTTCAAGCTGGCAGCATTCACTTAGTGAAGGCAGTACTTTCAGTTGAGTGGTTTTAGCGCTTTCTCACATCAACCAGCACAGTGCAGCTTTATCATTTTTTAAAAAGTTCATCACTAGGGCAGACCTGTGTCCTTGACACTGCAGGTGTCAAGCTTTCAGAAATACAGCTTCAGAAGCGACTGCAATATACCTTCACAAAGGCAGCTAGCGAGATCAGCTGCTAGCTGGTGCAGTAAAATAATTAAATGACTATCCAGCCCGAGCTAGAACATGTATTCGTTTCCTCAACAGAATTTACAACTGTATAAGCTGCCATGCACAAAACGCAAAAATTCTCCAAATCCACAAACTAGGACAGAAGAACATAAACTTCACGCTGCAAAAAGTGGGATTTCTTTTCAAAAGAAACTCATACTCTCTGAAAATGTTCCCTCTTGTGCAGATAGACGTATCACCACTGGACAGCAAGAGAGACAACCTTCTTCTTCCATATAACCAAGAACTGCAACACGTAACCAAGGTTCCTGCCCGATTCTTCTCAATTTCTAGTATCTGGCTAATTAAGAGATGGGAAATGAACAGTAAAATATTTTGCAAAAGGAAAGACAAACAATCTAATACAAGGATGCAGTACGGCACCCTACTCCCACAGATCAGAAAAAGAGTCTGAAAGCCACAGAAACGGGTTAGGACAATATTCTCCATTTTATACACTTTGCATGCTTTGGAAAACTCCCAGAATACTGTTATTTTTGCACAAACACCATATGGCTAAGAAAATATCACTTTCTCTGTTTTCCTGGCCCACAGCCGTCATTTCAGGAAACAGGACTGTGATCTGATAAAACAGATCACAAAATTCAGAAACAAAGAGGTGACAGAGATGTATGGCTTTCAAGTCACAGAGCAGTGGCTGGTAGAATTATCTACTTTAAGCTGGCAGCAGCTCCGACCCCTAAGGCAACCTCTTCTGTTCATAAAGAAAAGGAATTTGAAAGCAGATCAGTCTGGAACATGAATAAGGTGTTTTCAGCCTCCTGAAAGATAAATCCGTTACATAAGTTTTAAAGCATATTGATCCATCCATAGGTGATAGGCCCACATTGACAATTATCTGTGTAGTGTATTCATGGTCTTTAAGCTGCAGTGCTCCTCATGTGTCATTTTTGCATTACTTACCTATACTTCCACAGATTCCTACACATCATTACTAGCTGCTCTCATACTGATGGAATCCAGCTCTTTTCTATTGCCTACTCTTTCAAATGGGATAAGATACCTCACTACTTGATTCAGACTTACCATTATGCCTGAAAAACTTAAGAGCTTATAAAGAACTCTGAAAGAAGAGTAGGGACTACTGGAAAAGCCTGCTTGAACAAAAATGGTGCACACAGATTGACAATTTGCAACATACAAGAGGGAATCAAATGGTCTTTGAAAACAA
Organism: Haliaeetus albicilla; assembly: GCF_947461875.1. Taxonomy (NCBI): domain Eukaryota; kingdom Metazoa; phylum Chordata; class Aves; order Accipitriformes; family Accipitridae; genus Haliaeetus; species Haliaeetus albicilla. Next base: position 12,508,759 of record NC_091504.1, on the reverse strand, counting down.
TAAAGATGAGAACTGTTTTACATGAAATCTGAGAATTACCCCATCAAGACGTATTCCTTTCTTCTCCCTGCTCCCTCTCGCAAAGGCAAAGCCAAGAGCAAAGGAGATTCATCCAAGTTCACCAAGTTCAGAGAGTCGCCATTTCATTAAAAGTTTCTGGTATACAGACAGTACAGCAAGATTTTAAGATACAGCAGGGTTCTATCTTAACAATAGGGATAGAACAATGAACATATGAACGTTCATATGGTGTACACATGTACCGCCGCTAAAGAGCCCTTTTTTCTGAGACATTTCCACAAGCTGTTTCCATTTGGATAAGAAAGAAAGGGAATCTTAATTTGTACTTGAAACAGCTACAAATTTTCAAAAGTGTTTCTGGAATGGACTCTCAATCCTAGAAGTCATAGAACAGAGCTGGGAAGCCAAGAACCAGATCCAATTTGTCTTAGACCAGCTGTGACATCTTCCTAATTCTGTGAATCCTGATGTTATAATCACTGAAAGTATGAAGTTAAGCACTAGTGTTAGTATGTGTCATGAGGTAACTTGAGCTGCTTTAATTCAGACCCAGTGATCAGAGCACAAACCAGGAGGAACACTCTGCAGTCAGAGTAACACCTCTGAGGGCAGGAGTCGACCCTATCAGCACACCCAGCAGGGCTGAGATCTGTGCAGTTGTACCTAATCGCACAGGCAACTATTGCTAGACTGCTGACGAATACAGCTGTGGGGTATACAAGGCATTGTACAAACTGTTCTGAACCTTCACTGTTAAGCACCATACAAACCAGACAGGGCAAGGGGAACCACCTGGAGACCTTTAAGCTGCTGGCAGGTGCAGCAAGAACTGGTTTGGATGTATAAATGCATGGCCTGTGAGCATCTTATTTCCTCTCTGCTTCTGAAAGAATCCAGATCAGGACATTTTCCTTCTCCAATGACAGCACAGCTGCCAGCAGGACACCTACTGATTTGCTTAGTGTTTATTTGTATGCTGTACTTGCTTACTGCCTCCTGGGCATAAATACCTAATTTTATCCACTTATTTCAGTTTACTTTGTATCTGAATGTACAAGACACCTCACTGTACAGTATGCCTCTAAGCCTGTTATTCCTCAGAAGACTAAAGGGCTGGGCTTTGGAGAAAGCAGTTCTATTGCATTTTTTTCCCCATGCATTTTACATGTGGTCAGCTTGTCTAACAACACTGTACACAGGCTCAGGTCTCCATTATCTGAGGATGTCTGCATCACAGTCTTTTGCACTCCGGATTGTCCAAGAGGCACAACAGTATAATGGCAGAACACTGGCTGACTGCAGACAACAGAAGACCTGAACACTGACCCCGAGTCCAAAAGGCTACCCAGCAGGTTACTTGCGACAACAGCTTTCCTTTCCTGTATCTATCTCAGTTTTCCCATCCGAACAGTCAGTCCAGTGATGTTTAACTCATTTGTGAAGCACTTTAGACACTAAGGATGAGAAACACTATGACATCCAGATACTACTCTTCTTTGCATATGCTGTGCTTTAGTAGTACTGTGAGCTACAATTCAGCATTTGAATCGCTAACCTCCAAGTCTGCATATGTAACTCCAGTCAGAGAAGACAAACTGACCCCAGACCCAATTTGCCCAACGCTCACAGTACTCAAGTACACAGAAGGACCAATTACAGTAAAAAAAAAAAAAACCAACGCAACAAGAGCTGCAAAATGTGTTCTTAAGTCAATTTATAATACATAATCAGACTATAACAGGATTCAATAGGCAATTTCCTTACTGCAGAGCTTCCAGAAAGTAACCCTCCTAGTACCCTCCTTTTATACCAGTTGGCTTTCATCCCATACTGAATTCATTGCCTCAAATTATAGGAGCAAACACTCTTTTAAGGAGCCCACAGCCATGAGCCATGCCTTTGACCTGCAGGTCAAAATCCAATTTTTGTAAGCCTGAACATTCATCACCGATTACAAAATTACTTGGAAATCTCCCACAATAGATCGGTTTCTTTGCATATCGTTCCCTTCACTACATTTTATAAACACAGACGGAGAATCACAGAGCAAAAGCCAAGCTAGGCAAAGCTCTGGCCAAAAGCACAAACGAAGGTAAGGGAAGCGAAGCCAGGGAGGTCTCAAGGCAAAGCCTGAGGTAGCGGCTCAGGTTTTGCATCACAAGCATTAGCTGGAGAACAGAAAACTGAAAAGAACTGGCGAATCTCAGCTGGAAGCGCAGCAGCAGGCCTCCATAAACACCATTACTGAAGATTTCCACTCAGCTGGCTGCGATATATTAAGAAGGGGAGCGCTACATGCAAAGCCAATCGTGTTTTCCCCACGGTACGCATATATTTTACGTTCCTCGTGGGTTTTGTACCCTCGCATTCCCTGCTTTTCCCCTTTCCGCAGGTGGGTCGTCGGACACGAGCCCTACGGACGGTGCAGCTGCGAGGGGCGCAGACCGCGACACTCGCCGCCTCCTTACGCAGCGAAACTCGGGGAGAACCGCAAATCCTCCTGGTCAGGACGGTCCCCCGAACCCACCGGCAACGACTGCCGGCTGCGCCCTGCCTGGCACTTGTGGGGCCCGCCACCGCGCTCGGGTCTGACAAAAAAAGGACTCCCCGAGGGTGTCAGCACCCCGAAGGCAGACGGGAGCGGGGGCAGCCAGCCCCCTGCGGCACACGGCGCCGCGGCCGCTCCGCCCGCACCTACGCGCTCGCCCAGCGGGAGCCGAGGGGAGAGGGGCCACGGCCGGATCCCCCGGGAAGCCCCGGCGCCCCATCCCCTGCGGGGGCCGGCGACGGAGGGACGGCCTGGCGGCCTCCCGCCGCGGGAAGCGCCCCGGAGAGGGGGCGGGCGAGGGCAGCCCGCTCTCCTTCCCCACCGCACGCCGAGCGGCAGGGCGACGTGGGGCTCCCCCGGCGAGGAGGGGCGCCGCCGCCTGAGGGGATGGAGGCGGTGAGGGAGGGGTGCCGCCGGGCCGCGCTCCCAGCCCGGCGGGGCCCACGGGGAGTCCCGCTCGCCGGGTAGGAGCGGGTCCCCGCGCGGGGAGCGCCGGGGAGGCTCAGGCGGGCTCCCCCCGCCCCGAGCAGGCCGGCGTCCCGGCCGCCGGCCCCGCGCGGTTCCGCCGCTCACCGGGAGGTGCGGGGCTGCGTCTCCCCCGGCCGCCGCGCTCCGTGGTGCCGGGCCGGGCAGCCGCCGCCGCCGCAGGCCCCCGCGCTCGCTGCCCGCGCGCGGCCCCGCCGCCGCTCTCCGCCCGGCTCCACGCGCCGCAGCCAATCGGCGCCGCCGCCGCCCGCAGCCCCGCGCCCGGCGCGGCCAATGGGGGCGCGCGGCTCGGGCTCGGCCCCGGCCCCGGCCCCGGCGGCGCGGGGAGGCGGGGCGCGGGGCGGGGCCCAGCGCGGGGCGGGGTCCAGCGCGGTGCCGCGGCCTTGCGCTGTGGGGAGCGGCCCCGGTGTCTCCCTCCCCCGCGGAGCGACCCAGCACCCGGGCGGAGGAGGAACCGGGTACGTGAAGGGCCCCAGGGCCGGCACGGGGGACACCGCCTGCTCCCGGGGACGGCTAATCCCTGAAGCCTCGCTGACCGACCGAACGCACGGCTGCGGCCGGACCCGACTGGTACCGGCGGTCCCAGCGCGCTCCCCGGGAGCAGAGATGGCCCGCGCGGGCTACCGGTCACAGCTGGCAGGGAAACCGAGGAAGAGGAACCGGAGTCCTGGGGCTGGCAGTGGCAGCTCCTGTCCTCTTGAAAGGGGAGCTGCCAGCCTGCTTCACTCGGCGCTGTAGGCCGTGATGCCTCAGAGAAGGGCAGGGCACCGGTTGCTAGTCGCGGTGGGAATCGGGGTCTGCGCTATTACAGCTTCACAAAGATCTACCGTCCTTTCATTAATCCCTAGTATTTACCTGCAGCCACTGGGGACATACTTAGTTCAGCAAACACAGCAACGGGGGAAGTCAGTCGGGCTTTTAACTCTGATTAGAAATTCAAGTTAAACCTAGTATCGATGCCAAACTCCAAATTTAAAATCCAAGTCTTCGCTAATATTTAAGCCTGACCTAGAACAAACGTTTTCTGGTAGATAGGAGTGGATCGAAGCAGCTAGATGCGATGCGGCAGCTAGAAACGATGTGCATGGCAGTGACATGCCGATGGCACGTGAATCCTCCTCCTACCCAACACCATGCATGTCCCTACTACTGAACCAGTCCAGAATGCAGACGAGATTTAAGTCAGTAGCAGACCTGATGCATCAGGAAGTTTATAGGCAGGATTCAATGCCCTCTGAAGACCTCGGCAATCAATCAACTCTCTCTGTAGTGTGGGAGTGGGACTCCGCACCAACATTAAGCTTTCGCAATAGTTTCTCTATAAGCAATAACGACCTCTTCTTCTGTCACTGTTTATCTCATCTACAGCAATGTGGTATTTGCAGACACAAAACTGCCCTTGAAACTCCCACCCAATAATAAATATTATGTATCTCCTCCACAACAGAAGCTATGGCAAGCACGTTGAATCCTATTTGGACTCTCATCTCACAGAATTCTAGGTCTCATTCACGGTCTTGGTTTTCTCCAAAACCTAAGATCTGGCTAGCAAAAGGCCAACAGAAGCTTCTGAAATGTACACACCTCCCTCTCCTCTCCTGTGACCAACACGCAGGCATCATCTCCCCTTTCAGATGACTTCACAAGAGAACTCTTGCACTGGGATTCACAACAGATGCACACTTAGTCACAAGAGAGAGGAGCTGTCAGACCCTGCTCAGCCCTCAAGTACCTTCACTGAAGGCTCCAAGGAGTATCCTGGAGCAGGTATCGTGGCAGAGCAGCTGGAGGCCACTAGACAGGAGAGCTGAACAGGACAGAAGCAAGGCAGGAACCCTGCAGGCTCTGAGCTGCCAAAGCTGTTCTTTTTGCTGCAAACACCACCGATTTGCAAATGGTGTGACAGGACCCTTCTGTCTCTGCACACACCACTCGAGGCTGAGCAGGCTATACCTCTTCATTTCCACTTATCCTGGGTAGAACTCTTACATCTGTCACAGTTTATTACAATAAGAAAGATTTAATGGTCCAAAATTGCAAGAAAGGCAGCAGCTTAGCCATTAAGAAAACCTTTGTATCAGAAAGGATAATAAAGCACCAGAGCAGATTACTGGGAGAAATACAGGCCCTCTATCATGAGAGCCCTTAATAAGAAGCAAGACAAACACTCATCACAATTTTTAGATGAGTACGATTCTGCTTTGAGAGGAAAATAGAGCAGGTAATTTATTGGTGTCCCTTCTGATCAATCTACAGTGTAAACCTGCCAAGCAGGAAATTACTTGGGCCATTACAGAGCAGTAAACTACTTTCTTTGTTGTATCTTCTAACTCACTGTTAACTTTCTTGCCTCACTCACTCTATTTATTTTTCCTCATCCTTGAGGCAGGAGTTAATGTTACTTTTTAATTATTATTAATTAACGTTTTGTCACTATCTGATCCACTATCAAATATACACAGTATTCAAAGGGAAAAACAGCATTTCCCCAAGAATGGAAAGATGAGCCACTTGACAAGTTCAAGGGATTACATGGTACAGTCACTTGTGCTAGCACCAGACTGCACTCACAGACTGGAAAGGCATTTTTGGATCATACATTCCCACAATAAACTGTCTTCTCCCTTTTCCAAATAACTTACTTTGTAGTTGGTGCTAGTGTATTATTTTCATTGCCTGATCAGCTCAAGTCCTAGGAGTATAAACATAAAACAAGACTCCCTTCTTTCAGAATCAGTTATAAGAAACTGGAGAGAACAAAATCCATCAAATAAGAGAATTTTTATAGAGTACAGTTTGCTCTCACTACCCCTATTACAAAAGAAAATCCCTCACACGAAGGGAGCAGGAGCTTAGAGAATACACTCACCTTGCTGAAGAAGCTAGGGATGTTCCTTTGCATCTCCTCTTCTCGAAACCACTGGCACCGGCTTAGGCAAGCCATCTGTAAACACACACACACATACATGTAGATATTATGTTACTGCACTTGGGTGCTGGTATTGTTAAAAGAAACTCTGTATGCCATCTGCTGGAAGAAACCTTCTCTGAGGCAATACGCTGTACATCTGACTGCACTCTGTGGCAGCCTAGAGGCAGTTATTTTTCAAGATGAATCTTTACCCTGTTAATACACCAAACTTTCAGCACAGATGCACAGGACACACAGAAAGTCAGGGTCAGGATGAGTGAAACAAAAGCAGGATGAAGTCTGTAAGAAAATACAAGCCTTTGGACCTATGTCACACGCCAAAGCGTATGAAAGCCTAGCAGCAAGAAGTAGCTCATTTTCAAATCCTACTACTTGACTTGAACCTCCAAAGACTTTTTGTCTCCTTCCATTGCTTTCTTCTAGCTATGCACATGACACTGTGCTTACCTGATCAGTCTGATGTAACTCTCTAGGTAAGTCAGCACATTAATCAATAATTTATACTTTGTCCTATGAAAAACACTGCATAATCTTCTCTTCAGAGGGTGGGGGAAAGTGAAGGGGCAGGATTTGCAACTAGACACAGAATCTGAAAAGAAACAGCTTCTTTCCAGCAGCTGTGGCAGATCCCATTCAAGACTAGAACCTGATTGGTTTTGGTTAACGATAATTACTTTTTCTCTGACAATGTCTTCAAATAAATGAAAACAAGTTTCAGAATGCAGGAAGAAATGAAGAATTATCATTTGCTCTCTAAATCCATTCCTTCCCCATTTTCTGTTTCTTGCCGCATGGATCTTAACAAAACTTTCAGTCCCTAACCTTTGGGATTAATCTACAGGAAAGCTCTTTCCTGCCACCTCTATTTTTCAGGTTACAAACACCATATTCACACTCAGGAGGTGAAATGCATTTTAAAGACATGTCGCTAAGCATTAAGTGAGTAATTCTCAGTTTACTGTCAGATTGAAAAATCCCTACAAGTTTATGAGGCCGGCAGCTATCCTTGACACTTCACAACAAGCGGATACACAGGAATTCAACAGCCACTTTTCAGAAGCAGTCTTTATTTTTCTGTACCCAACACTCAGCATCAACAACTGCCTTTAAAAGCAACAGAAGCATTTGGCCTTAACACTTCTGGCAATCTGACTACAGGTAATCATGGTCTCAGGCACATGGCTGAGATAAATCAGCTTGCTAAAATGCCATGCACCGCCACATGTGTTAAGAGTACAGTTTCATATAACCCCAAAGTGGACCCAACTATCCACTGCCATCAGAATAGTTGGTCTGCTCTGTCTTTATAGCCCCAGCAACAAAACTCTACTGATGACCTTGTACTGGATCACAGGAGTCCACTGGATTAGATCACATTGATCCAATGGAGAAATACACTTGCAATTAGATTTCCTTGGAAATCAAAAAAAATCTGACTCAGATTGCAAAATTGCTATAACCAACACTATTGGAGGGGGAAAATATACAACTAGAATATAAAATAAGCAGAGCGTTGAAAGCAGGACAGCTTCTACAGCAGCTGCCTATCCTTTTATCAAAAACAAAGCATAATGCAAAATGGTACCCTTCACCTGTAGCCCACACAGAGAAAAACATATTATATATGCTTCAGTCATCACAGTTCAGATGGACAGACTTGTGATTCAGCTACAGCACAGTAACCTGTGAACTTGACTCAGACTCTTAAGGCTCTTCAGAGATGGGCAGCTACAAGTCAGCCCAAATAAAAGGCTGCTTCTGAAAACACATTGCTCAATGCAAGAAATAGGGCAACTGTGCAGATGTAATAAAACTGAGGACTTGCTTCCTCATTCTGTCTGCAAGAATCTATCCTTTTATTTCTCCATGAGCATTATAACTTGCACCTTCATCTCTTGACAGGCCAGTACCTCTACATAAAAGGACATTAAAGAAAAAAAAATATAAATACATCATGACCAAGCTTACTTGTATGCATCATCTAGACATTTGGGCTCCTGAACTTCCCCTATTGCGTTCCAGGAGTCCCCCAATTACTTCCTAAGAACTAGCCCCCACCCCCCATTACTTTCTTGGACTTTCCCATGCTGCTTCCTGACAATCCCCACACAGCTGTGTAGGACTGCACCTCCTCGAAATTCCTGGCTTTCAAGGAAGACTCCAACACTACTTTCTAGGATTTCCCTCAGTTTTGTAGGAATATCCCTGCCCCTCTAAATCCCTCTGGGTTTCCCAGAATTCTTTGTGCTGCTTACTAGGACCACTATGAATTGTTCCCCCACCACCACCATTTTCAGGGAATCTCATTTTCTATCCAGGATTTCTCCCTTTTCTAAAAAGTATAGTAATCTTCTTTGCTATTTTTCTCCCTTATGCTATTTAAGGCCTCTAACAAGACATGGGTCTGTGCTTCAGAAACAGTGTAATGAATGCTCATAAAAATCACATAACGCTGCAAAAGGTCACTGGTAAAGTGCATTTAAGTCTTTCCAAAATTGACTCTAGTCACTTTTATTTTTGTGAAATAATCAATTTCATAATTTACTTTAAGCACATTGTGCTACCCCACTAGAGATAGGCCAGTATTATATTAGTTCCTTAGCGAAAGATGCTGGAATCCATTGGCTTATTGATCTTGACACGACAGACAGTAGAAATCTCAAACACACAAAATTATTTCTTCAAGTTTCAAGATGTGCACCAGAATGAAAACACAAAACAAACAAACCAACCAACCCCAGAAATGCAACCGCCAGGGACAAAGTCCTTAATTCTCTGGTGAAAACAAAAAAGGACTCGAGCTAGTGGTGTATGTAGAAGTTCACGAGAACAGGCAAGTCGGTGAATAGACACTCTCATGAGATTTATCTGCTATAAAACTTTGAGATCCAATTTAAGTCCTGATCTTCTAATGAATGAAAAGTCCCTACTACACACACAAAGTTACATCCACTTCTTCCTAGAATGTTTCCTGAAAATCCAAAACTGCTGGAGGCAGCCTCCTAAAGCTACTGTTAAAAAGTAGGTAATTAAACATCACTTTTTTTTTCAAGACTATTTCCATGGTAACTTCATCTCTAATACACACATCTGCAAGTCTAGGTGAGAAATGCAGAACTACGTATTCAACCTAAACTGTTATGCCAAAGTACAATATTGATAAAACAGAAAGTAACAGGGTGTTTAACAAACTGTAAAATGTTTTGACTCAAAGTGTTGTACGGCAGATGGAGCTACAAGTATGGTCTATGAATAGCCACCTACACATGAGAACACACAGAGGTAATAAATATACATAAGGTATCCCATGATTATCTTAAACAACTTTTCTTTCTACTGCAAAATAACAAACAGAAGTTCACTTTTGTGAACAAAAGTTCACAACAAAGCAGCTCTCCAAGTTCCACATCAACAAAGATGGAAAAGTAATCAGCTTGCAATGCTCACATAGAAGTTCAAGTTCTCCTTTTGACCAATATCTACAATTATGTCATTCTTGTTCCTCTTAAGAGGAGATAAAAGCAGGACAGGGGTGCCTGCCATCTTCATCTGAAGTGTGGGGACTGAGAAAGGACATGCATTACTTCACCACATACCAGTGACAAAAGTAAAAATCAGTTTGTTTCAAACAAGATTCCTCCTGGAAGATCACATGTCCATCCATTACCACACTTCCCAAGAAAATAGTGACATTCCTGTCTTTTATGAGAAATAAGTGCACTGCAAGCATTCCACAGGTTCACCTCCACTTCTTCTGCGCCCCTCTTTCCCCAAAACAATCCATCTGGCTGACTAACTTGCCAACCAGATTCAGAAGTGCTGGATCCAAGTACAGAATGACTTTGTTTAGCAGAGGAGAAAGTCAGTTTTCCAAATGAAATCTTCCAACCTCAGCTCCACAGCAGAGTACAGACATTAATAAACTTTAGATTAAGCATCTACCTTGTCTTCTTTCCCCTTCACAGAAATAAAGGACTTGCAGGAATGGGCAATACTGACTAGAAACACTTACTAATTCCCCCTTTTTCCCTACTAGCTATGAGGTGATCAAACAGAACCACATGAATAGGCCAGCTGAGTTCTTAAGGGTTTTACAATGAAATATGCAAACTCTTTCCCAGTAGCTCACAAGTCCAAGACCATCCATCCAACCTGATGTTGAATCACTTGACTTTCCTGTAAGTTGTATGAATTGAAAGACTCAAACAAATTTATATGGGACTGTTGTATACGTACTAACAACATCTCCCCCTCACAATCATATTTTCTCTCCTTTCCATCTGGCTAAAAATCATGGCAAACTCTGTCCAACACACAGCTAAAAAAACAGGAATAACACAGGACTGAAAAAAAAATATCTAAGAACATTACCTGTCACAATTTTTCAAAATTTAGATACATCACCACAGGACCATACTATTTTTTAAATCATGCTTTATTAGGAAAAAATCCTTCATACAGATAATATGCTCAAGGCATTAGCATTTTAGGCACTAACTTGATTTCCAGTCATAACCTGTATGCTCAAGACTAAATTCCCCACTTTTAATCATCTTAATAAACAACAAACTGCTAAAGGTGTAAATTTGCATGGTGAGTTCTGAAAACAACTACCACGTATGACACTTTCAAAGTACGATTAAAGTAAAAATTGAGGAGGTACTTAATATCCTTAAGTAGCAACGGACAATTCTCTGGCAAGACAGGCTATATTATCTCTCATTAAGACTGCAAAGCTAAGGCATTGTGAGACTCTTGTGATTCTTGTGGTCTTAGAATTGTTGCCTGCTTTTGACTATTCCTTATCACCAGTCAAAAGGGTCACATCCAAATTTGCAATTTGGCCTTTAGATCTCTGCCACTGAACCCTCAAAGCTGTTGCTTCCCTTCAACAGAAAGATTAACTTTGTTTCCTTAGGAGGAAATCCTACTTCAGCTTGCTTCCCAAGCAGCCATGATGTTTGTATTTACTCAACCAAAGATACAAGTATAAAAATCTTTTTCAGATGTTAATTTAAGTCAGCTGTGGTAAAATGTCCGATTTCTACATTTAAAAGAGCTACAGTATCCCTCTACCCAGATGACTTTCTGCTGATAATTCCAAAGACTTTCGGAAGTCCTGTGCAAGACAAAAATCTTCTCTAACTGCACATGCTATCTCACATCAGTTCAAATTAACTGAAAGCAATTGGTTTTGAATGTAGCTGCTTATTTAAGTAGTAATTTTTTGAAGACTGTAGCAAAAAATTACTACTTAAATAAGCAGCTACATTCAAAACCAGTTGTTTTCAGTTAATCTACCAAAGTTAATAGCATTGCAAAACAAACAAACAAACAAAAGAACACTAGTTTGGAAATCTTTGGATTAAAATACAGTTTTATATCTTTGAAGTTCAAATGAGGGTTCTGAGAGAGAAGTTCTGTATTAATCTAGGCAGATATATGCTAAGATAATGTAAATTTTTGCTTTAACTATACTCACAAGAAAAGACCATCATCATCTAATAACCCTTCATCTCATTAAAGAACATGAAGAAAATATGTCTTCATACACCTAAGCAGGTTATGAAATAACTAACCTAAACCAACTGAATTAAACCAAATGTAAAACAGGCTTTCAAGAAGTCAAACAGATGCTTCTAATATAATGTATGCAGACTCCCACGAGTCACAGGCCGGAACAGCTTCATCACCGATACTCTCATAATGCTAAAGTATCCAGCAGGCACAAGAACTTCCGTGACAGCGTACATATGGCAAGTGACATAAACATAACAGTACACATAAAATTTTAGAAAGTACAAACAGATTTTTGGTTTCATTAATAACACAGGAGAGATTTGATCAATATGTTGTACTTTAATCCAAAAGCTAAGATACTGAAGGCTCCATTTATATGGGCAAGACATTCTTTGTCACCCCCTCCTCCCCAGCCTCACACGTATACGTTGAGGGCAGAATTCCAAACATTTAAAGAGCAGTAGCATATCACTTCACATGGTACCTTCCCACCCTCAACCTGGCAAGGACAGAATAGCTTATAATTCCAGCAGGACAATATAGCTCCAAAACCTTTAGAGGTTCAAACAAAATGCATCTTGTCTCCCTTTCAGTTCCAACAGTAGCCCTAAACTAGAACAATTTAGATAGGACAAAATGAAAATTAAGGATTAAGTTTCGTAAACAGATTGCTTAAAGAAAAGTCCATGAAAGACAAACAGGTCTTGCCCAGAACACTGTTTCACAAATGTCCATAAATACAAATAATGTGGAACTGGGATGAGACCAAGAACAGTGTCCATGTTCAGAAAATTGTAAAGGAAAATGCATGACATCTGCCAATCAGACACATGGAAAAGGTTAAATACCTCTTTGTCAGACTAAAACCTAAGTCGTGAATCCCAAAGAGCAAGTCACTGTGTCACTGCCACTGTTTGGCACCCAGCATGTACTCTGAAGATCAATATTAAACAGTTTTGTAAAAGAAACATCAAAGAAACCTAAGTGCCAAACCCAAAACTTACTGAAGTAAAGCAAATCTGCATAGCAATACTTTCTGAGAACACAGTTCCAGCAGGAAAATGCTTTTCTTGGGATGAAAATCCTTTTTTAATACAAAAAAGCTTTTATCCTTAGATAAAGATCTTCTATTTTCTCATGTCCCTGTCATGTTAGCTGTTCAGCAATGATCTTCCACAATTCCTGTAGGAGTGGAAAAAATAGATACAGGCATTAGATCAGTAGGTTGCAATTGTGAAAAAGTTCAACATGCCCACTTGAAGACAAATTTTAAGACACACCCTATACTCCACCTATAGATACTAAACCCATCTATGTAATCTCCTAGAACAACCACCAAATTGTCTTTGAGACAGAGCAATAGAATTGATTTCTTCATTCTTGTTGCATGATTTTTTAAAATAAAAAATTAGTATCATTCAAATAATTTGTTCTAAAATAATTTCATTGGTCTGCGTGACCTTCTGCAGTATTTTGCCTGGTAATCTTGCTCTTTTTCTTAGCCTGTGTTGACAAACGCTTTCAATAATGCTAGTAAAAATACAACTGAAAAAATACTTAAATTACTGAGAAATCAAGGTCTCACAAATGCATATCTTATACAAACACACATACCCTTCTCAATCTGTTGGACAATGAAGATGAAAAACAGACCACTTCTGTAGAATGAATTAGTATACACTTTGTCTACTATACAAAAGATGATTAAGCAGACTCACATACTCTTCACCATGACATCTTGAATTATGGCAATATACTTCATGATAAATAACAAACGTAGGTGTTTTAAAAAGGCACGTATTTCAAAGACCAGTAGCCTTCCACAAAAAGGCCAGGGAATGAGTTTAACACTTTTAGGTATAATCCAGGTTACATTTATGTACTTGGAAAACTTGTTTTAAATTTTGCACACATGTTTTATGCCTGAAGGTATCAGCATTAAGTAAAATGAATCAATCTCATGAAGTAACTGTGGCCCCCATAACCTTACTATGCATACATACTGCAGAAGACACAGCAATAGTATGTTGACTACAGGAACATTATTTCTTGGTAACAGATTTGCAGTCCAGTACAAGATTTGCAAGTTCTCTAAAAAGATTTGTTAGATTGTATTGCTCTAGAAACTAGCAAGCTATTAGCTACACTGCATAATATTTGTAAGAGCAGACAATTGGAAAAAAAAAACAGAGAAAGAGAACCGTAAGTGCTTGGTAGGTAATTAGATAACTACAAATATTATATCTGACATGTTTCTGAATTACAGAGGTTTACAGCTAATTGACTTCCTCATAGATATTAGAACATTATTTCCTGAACCCTGAACTGGGAAAGGAATTACTAAAACTATGAAATGACAAGCCAATAAATGAGAAGAGATATTGGTCCCATTTTCTAGTCAATCACAAAAACTGTATTTTACAAAGTAATGGAGACTGGTTTTTAACCTTTGAGGGAATGAGTGCAAAGTCACTGTACTGCTGGTGACAGAAAAGGGTATGTTATGTCAATCCAGTATGGATTATGAAAGGACAAACAAGAATCATTTTAAAACAACAAAAAGCTAAATGGAAATAAATGAAAAGGTAATGTTTGTTCTCCTGTTCTTACTTCATGTTAAGTAAACAGCTGAAAACTAATTTGAGATGATTAGCCCAACACATTACATTCGTTTTAATGAATGCTACTTACCAACTGCTCAATTCGTTCATAAACGAGAAACTGGCAGAAATCAAGCTTAACGGGCTCCACAGTATATTTAATTTTTCTATCCTGGAGGTTCTCCAAATCACTTAGAGTATTTCTAAAATGACTGTAGGCTTCACATGTAACATCCATATGTCTCAAAGTGAAGTTCAGCCTGGCAAGAGAATTTTTAATTTAAAATGTCTCTCCTGTACTGGCATCTTAAATAGCTATGTAACCTTCCTCAGCTAATGGAAAATGTGGGTCTTCACAGTGTAATTAACTAACTTCAATAGCAAAAAAAAAAAAAAAAAAAAGGAGTAACACCCAACACCCTCCCCCATTCCTGAAAAGCAGGCAAGACTTATGTTAGTGTCAATACACAATAATACTCTTGGATGAATCTTTCCATGGATTTTAAGGCACTTTGCCACAACAGAATCATTGGCTTGGCTTCCTGGAGAAACACTTGGCAACAAATCATATGAATAGCTATTGCTTACATATCTCCAAAGATTTAAGCAAAGCCTATTTATGTATTAGTTTATGAATGGACTGCAACACATGACTACTAAAAACATTCAGTGATTCCCTGAAAGAAAACACAAGACAAATTGTTATAGAGGTACTCAAGCTGGGAAACATACACCCTAATTCTAAGCCCCTTCATTTCACTCTGTGACCTCAAAAACATCCAGCAAATGTTTTCAGGCATTATAGAATACATCAGTCTAGCCAACTATTTATCCTTACTCGCACAGAGATTATCTCATGCAAGACAAAGGCAGGACAACAAAAGCCAAACTCTTGCAGAAGTCAAATTCCAAACTGATGAAAATTAAGCATGTATAAAAACAAATGCTTGTCTTGAGCATATACTGCAGCCTGTGATCAACTCATACAATGAAAATCAGAAGCTCACCTTCAATCAAATCAGATGTTTCTTCCAAATAAAGAAAGTACATAAAGTTTGTAGTGCTTTTTACTTAAAGTTCTTGGTAATACTTACCGCTTTTCTAATGCTAGGTAAATTGTGCAAGAATTTCTCAAGTTGTGTGTGATTCTATACAGCATTCTGAACAAGGCATCTGTCAGGTCATCATCATAGAACACTACAAAAAAAAAAAAGATGAAGAGCATAAAATATCTAAGTGTATTATTTACCTAAGTCTCAGGTATGAAACAACAACAGGCCTTAGTTCGATTATTCTAATCAAACAAGTCACTATTTTAACTAAATCCCGAAGTATATTTTTAATGGCAACAACTGACCCTGTAATAGTATCCACTGCTGCTATTTATGTCAGGCTTTCTTTAAGATTTCTCTTCTATCAATGGGAATCACTTCTGTCAGACAACTTACAAAACTTTTACAAGATCTCTATCAGCCTGGAAACATCTTACTGCAAAGCTAAAAAAGACAGGACATCACAATGTATAGGGCCTCATTTCTTACACAAATACAGAAAAGGCAGTTACTAATATACTATCATGACCGTATCTCCTCAGAAAGCAGTCTTGCAACACCTTTCAGTACCATAATGAAAAACAATCCTCCTTTATTTATCTATCAAAACAACAATAGTTCTCCTATAAAGATAAGCTAGCATGTCAGGTTTCAGTCTTTCACTTAAGCAAGAAAAGGAGCAGGAAAAAACAAGACAGAGATATCCGAAGGCATAGACTCCATGGGCAAGTGCAGCATCTGAAACTGTTTTTCACATTATAGAATATATAAGTCTAACCACCTATTTATCATTACTTGCATGGAGGTTGTCTGATGCAAGACAAAGTTAGGACAACAACTTTTCTGAAAGTCAAATTCATCACTTGTGATTATGTTCTGTGAGTAATATATTTAGTAACAAATAATTACCACAGCAAAGGAAAGAAAAACCTAGTAGTTTTCAACATCTGTTCTCCTATTGCTAATTCAGAATGTAAATACAATTGTTTAAAAAAAAAAAAATACAGGCAGGAACACTTAAGGCAGAGCTTTGACAAATTAGGTAAGGATCTCACCTACTAGATTTTACAAGCAAACTAGGTATGTTTAAATTATTACTCACAATGCTCAAGTGTTTGATTTAAAAGCTTACTGTTTATATTTTCCTACCATCAGCTGCCATTATCACAGTACAGTGGTTATGCAAATCAGCAATCTCTTCTTCAGACCAGCTATAGGGAGCTTCAGGATCTGTAACAAAGAATTTGGTTTTGGTGTACATGATTAAATGTCTCAAATGATTGACAGCTGGAAAAAAGAAACTTAACTCCTGTGGTCACCTGCTACTCCATAAACGGAGCACCCCACAAGTTCCCTGCAGTCCTTTGCTTTCTCTGCGTTATGTCCAATCCTCCCAAGCCTGACTGGCAAGAGTAAGTTTTCTTTCACTTTAGAATTTACAACCAATTACTACCCTGTAGCAAGACCACAGATTTAACTAGATTAAAATAAATAATCCTTTAAATAAATAAATAAATGCATCTTCGTACAAGTTTTGATTAAGCTTCCGACTTCACCATGCTTTTTAAAATTTACTTTTTTAAAATATAGAAACTTTCTCTGAAAGTCTAAAAACATAAAGCCTTTTCAACTGACAGTATCAAGTATTTTCATTAACCACAATTTTTTGAGGTCCAAGAGAGGCTTTTGAATGTGTAAAGGATGTTTCCGCTTGCTTAAATAGTTGTTCTATTTTTTATAAGCATTACATCAAATCCAACTGATGATATAAAAATCTATAAAGTAGGCTTCATATAACCTAGTGCAATCACTAGAAAGAAAGTTTTAGTGATCTACTTTACTATCATTAATTGCACTTTGAGTGTTACTCAAGTTAGTTGCCTTTATTCTGCTAAAAGCAGCAGAATACATTCCCTTGGCAAATATTTAAAATATAACACATTCACCACTATATTTGGAAAAAGTATTTATACATCTGCAAATCATAACCTACCCTCCCCACCACCTTTTATAGTTTTGTATTCATGCAATCGTAAGCCACACAATACCATCATATCAAAATCTGGACGACAGTAACTCCAATCCACGTCACTGTGCCTGGATTCCATTATCATCACGTAACAGACACATCTTGTTTGCACCTCTGGATTTTGACCTAAGTAAAGGACAGCCACCACTCGTCTATTCTCAACCTATCAGTAAACCTTTCCTTATTCATTCACAAGGCAATGACACACCCAAAGACAATCGTGTACTTTCAACTATTTTTCCAGAGGTGTATGTGCTGGAGGGCTTACTTCATAAACAATGGAATAAGCTTTTCTTGATGGGTATGAAGGGGAAAAAAAACCCAAAACAAAACACCAAACCTTATCTGAAAGGACCCATTATAACCACCTACCAGTGCAGAATTCATCTTTCAGCCAGTCCAGTTCCTTTACTTTAACTTCCCCTCCTGTGGGTGAAGAAAGATCACATCAGTTATAAATGGCCTTTCAGACAGTACCTAAGCAAAAGTAAAGGATCAAAATCTGTACTGAAACAAGTGATGAAGATCTATTATGAGGACATATGAAACAAGTAACATTGAACATCAAATCATTTACTGTACAAAGCCAGTTACCCACTCACAAGAGAACAGGATGAACTTAAGGGTCAGAAAGGCAACCTATGTTCTCTTTCACAAGTCTCACCTGCAAAATGCTGCTCCTTTCCAGAGTTCTACCTCTGCCATTTACGCTCTCTTTATGCAACCCTTAGCACCTGGATATCTGTGATCCTCCCAAGCACCTCAGTGAAACTCACACAATGACTGTCTAGGAACTACAGCTAGTCTTAAATGATGATCAGAGAAAGAGTAAGTATTTTGCTCTTCTCAAAAGGAAGCTGTCCCATTACATATAGGTATCTCACATCTATCTTTTTAAATGAGTAATTTCTAACCAAGACAAAAATTTAATTTTACTTGTGAATATGCTAGGTAGTCAATGACTGTGCTGTTTAATCCCAAAGCAGTTCATATAGGCAATTGCACAAACAATGACTGTACAGCACTTACCTCCTGGCTCCATCAGGTGTTTGTTTAACACAACATTTTGCTTACACATGGCCAGAAGATCTTCACCAACATCTGGAAAAAGTGATAATGATATTCAAAATAAGAATATTTTGCATGGGCTGTGCATGCCCCTGACCTGTCAGACTAATACTCCGTTTCTCTCAAATTGATGAGATTAAGGAAAATTCAGAGCAACTCTATCCACTGATGATTGCTTCCCTTGTATCCTTCTTGTTTTTGTCTTTCAGTACTAAGCTCTGAGCCACCCTTGAAGAAAGAAGTTAGATCCCCATACTACCTGTTTTAATCTAGGCACACTATCTTGAGTTCACAGCAATGCATCTTGCTTTTAAACTCTTGCACTTAAAAGTAGTAAAGCTTTTTCAATCTGTTGAGAAAGTTCTTGTTATTTTTCAATAAACAACACAACTTTATATACACTAATAAAAAAGTTATTAACTAAAACTGAATAGATGAGGATGAAAATGCCAGGATGAAAGCACTGCTTTGTGATGTTTCATGAAAATATTTAACTGAAAATAACTGCCTTACCTGTGCAATAAACTCTCTTGGCAATTGTTCCCATGATAATGCTTGTAATTCCAGTGCCACCTCCAAGCTCTAGCACCGAGCAACACCTGAATGTGTCCCGTTTAAACAGAATGTAATCAGCAAGAAGAAAGGCTGCACGCCAGACCTGTGGATAAGAGAAGCACTTAAAACAGAGTAAATTCTGAAGCACAATCTGTGAACAGCAAGATACTGCAAGGCAGAATACTTACTTGTTTACCGACATCTTCTAAGGGGGTTGCCATAGTATGTTCTGTGAAAATGAAAGTAGAGCAGAAATAATTACCTCAAAATGTTGTTCAAATCAAGTTCCATAGTGGCAAATTTGAAAATCATGGCACACTTCCCTTTCAAATATAGAACTAAACACTATTAATTCTACATAATAATGCTAGGTAAAGCCAAAACCCCCACTCTAGCTAAGGACCACCAAGTTTCCCATAGTATACTACTGCCCAAATCACTTCTGGACAAAAATGGTATATTTTTTAAATATTTACAATATCACAGTATTACGTTTGTTTTATTATCTCCTTTCATTTAACAACTGCTGTTCCATTTCTAAAGAAAACGTATTTTTTGTTTTACACAAACATATTTATTCCATTTCTCCTTGACTGTAAGCCTGCTATTTACCTATTTTAACAACATCACTGCAAGTACATTCTTGCTGTTCATCTTCAAAAGCATCTTCTTTCCCTTTCATCAGAACTACAGGATACACTCTATCCCTCAAAAGATCCTCTGCCTCTAAATCAGAGGCACTTCGAGGTCTTCTGACCACTTCCAAGTCTCCATCATCGTCTAGCAGAGCTTCTACTCCTTCACTATTTAATTCTCTTTCTGTTTTTAGATTATTCCTGTCCTTGTCACACAGTTCATTGCCACTTCTGTACTGGTGTTCTCTTTCTGTTGTAGCTTCTCTCATGTGTTTCTCAGACACCAAATCTTCTGTGTTCCAAAGGAGTTTGAAATATGACAGGAATACTGTAAGGACACAGCGGGGGTGGGGAGTTAAACACCAGGTAAGAACAGAATCTATGCGCAACTTCCACTACATGAAATTTTGTTATGCATTCCACATATTAAAAATCTAGAGGATAAAAAATTATACAGATAACTTGAAATATAGTTCAATTTGCTACAAAGAAATATTTCTGTTATTAAGTTCTGTCAGTAGAAATAAATGAAACACTTTCACGGTCTACTGGCTGACTCAGCATCTACGCAGTCACAATGCACACTTTCATCTGATTTAGTAACACTTATTTTAACAACTGGCAAAAGGGATGGTTTCTTATATCTTCGTTGTCTATCCTAGCATGAGAAATTTTTAGTCATCTACTGTTTGCATGACAACCAGATTAAACTGATTTGAATATTTAACAAATTAGATGATGCCATCAATGAATGAAACTTTTGTTCTCCAAGTCCATTCTGATCCTTTGCATGTTCTACTGTGTTTCAAGAGGTGTAAGGTAAAACTGACCCAAAGCAGCAGAGACTAAATCCCCATGAGGTTCCCTAAAAACCAGCAAGTGACAGTGGTAGACAGTTGTCATACTTGTTAGAGTAAAAGCTGTCATACTACAATCCAATTCTTGTCTTAATAAATGAAGGAATTTCCCAGACCAAGTACCTTCAGAGTAGGTAGCACATGCTGTCATTTCATTCTGTTGAAAGGTTCTTTGCATCAAGCAAAATCACAGCAAACAGATCTTGAACAGCACGAAGACACACTACAGCACTGATTACCTGTTTTTGACCCGATCAGGGTCAAAATTATTATCCACTTCTTTGTCAAGCCTACTTTTATCATTTTTTACATTGTCATATGCTAGAACAGCTGCAAAAGTTATTCTTTTTATGTCACAACTGGGTTCGAGAAAACAATGCTTCGGTCACAGCAGGAGCAGTACTTTTCTACAGAACATTTTACCAGCAGCTTCAAGGCCAGTTTCCTCGACAACTTTATAGAAACCTACAAGCTGGCAATCAGAGGCATCTGCCAATTCATTTCCACTACTGCCTTGACTCTTCAAATTATATAAGTCAGTCAAAACCATTGCTATTCTGAGCTTTCTTGTTGCCAATTTTTTTAAAACAAAGAAATTCCCAAAACCCAAACAAAGCTGTTAGGCTCCTCTGGAATAGATGGTAAATCATCACATAAAGATTTTATAGAAATTCCTAAATTAATTACTGATAATTTTTATTTTAAACTTAAGTTACACTGTTTTAAACCCCTGGCTTCTCACCTTTTGTTTGTATGCAGGAAACATCCCAACTTTTTAACGTGATTCCCAAAATATGATATTGATATTATAGCCAAATGAACAAATAAATAAATAAAATTAAACCTGAAAGCAAGTTAATTTTGTTACTACTTCTCAGAAAGTAATCTTAAGTTTCTTTTTTAAGATAGGCTGTCTACAAATTCTACATTAATAGCTTTCATTTCTGTGGTTAATTTTATGAGGAGAATCCAGCTAGCCCTCTTTCTGAAGACTGAGTAGGAAATGATTCTGCTTCTAACTGGAATAAAACATGTAATGATTAATATCAACCATTCAAAGGAGGATTCAGACATTACAAACATATGAATACACTTAAAATACAGCTCCATCAGTCTAAACATACATTACCTGGTTGTCCAACTGCATTCAGTCGTACCATGAGATGTCTTTTGTTTGGACAGTATAAGTGAACATCAGAAAGTACAGTGTCACTTTTAAATGTGGGATTATCCATCTTCTTCTCTGTTACATCTACCATGATGTGCTGGTGAGAGGAACACCTACAGTCCCATATGAAGTGCTGTCACAAAACGATTTGATACTCTTCTATTAACAGGCATCAAGTAACAGTTTTGCTCAGCAAGATAACCTCATGACATAGTTTCTGAGAAGACCTCAGGCAACATGTGGTCATGCAAGCTCCACCGTGCTCCAATAAGACAGCAAGAGGCGCAACAGGATATTCAACCTAAAACCAAACACAGACAGCTTTTAGTGACATCCTGACACAACACTGCTCCACCAATATTTTAGAAGACGAAAATCAGATTACGGTGTCCAATAAAGTTGCAATGCTCCAATGTTCTCTTTTACAATGCTCCAAAGAATCATCAAATACATAATTGCTGGTAGCTCATTGGCAGACATCACATATTTTAGGAAGAGCTACTAATTAGCTTGTGTTAAAAACACAGCCCCCCCCCTCGTCCCCGAAAAAACCCAGATGTTGCCATGAATGCACAGACTTACAATGCCAAGTCAAGGTCTTCAAAGGAACACAAAGCCTTGGGCGCACAACTTCACCATTTTAAGGGATCTTGTTCTTCATAGGAATCTCTGAATTTTCTCAGAAACTGACACAATTACGGAATGTATTATCATAGGTTAGTTCCCCAAATTTTGTAAAAGGACTATCTTCCCTTCCTGGAGAAAATTCAGCTCCTTTTATACACCTCCACTAATCAGGCAGTTAATGTCTCCTGCCTTTGGTGCTCATTACTCTTCCCCAGAAAAAAATATAAACACCTGAAATCATTCTCATTACTTAATGTCCAAGGCTGAGCTGTCTCTTTGTCCTAAGACGCAAACAAATGAATTACTTCTTATGAACAGAAAAATAAAGAGGACATTTATTTCCCTATGCTCTACAAAACTTGACATTTTGTGAAAAGTATGTGAAACACTGATGAACCATAGATCTGAAAGCAAAATATATGTCCTCAAAAACTGAGATGACAAGCTTAGATCACAAACACACACACAAATCATCAAACATGATGTGAATGATTTAGTTAACAAAGACACCCAGGTCTCACCAGCTATGAGCACCCCTAATACTCCTTACGTAAAAACCGCTGATGCCGTTTCCTATGTTGGCATTAACATCTTGGAAGATTAAGCTAAGTTTTCTATTATCTGCTTGTGCTTGAACAAGATCGTAAATATATAGGCTTAAAATGCTTCAAGTTACCCAGGCAGCCTTCGTAACTGTAGTTCTGAAGTTCTATTAACAGTTGCAAAACCTAACCCGGCCTCCAAACCTGCCCTTCGCCCGCAAAAATACGCGCACAAGCTACGTCCAGACGCGACGTAAAGCAACAAAACGCACCTTGCCCCCATCCGCGGAGGAGACAAGCCAAGGCAGCGCTATGGGGGAAGGCCGGGCGCCGTTTCGCGGTCAGGGCAGAGCCCGAAGCCTCGCGTTCCGCCCGCGGCCAAAGCCCCCCTCCCCGAGGACCCACCGCCTCCTGCCCGCAGGCAGGCCCCCAGCCCTGCCAACACCGGCAGGTTTCCAAACGAAGCCGCCGCCGCCGCCCCCCTCCTTCTCCTCTTCCTCCTCCTCCTCCTGCTGCTGCTGCTGCCCGGGGCCGGCCGGCGCCCCTCAGCCCCTCCGGGCTGGAGGAGCGGCTCCGCAGGGAAGGGATGGCTGCGGGGGCACGACGGCGCCAGGGCGAGCGCGTCCCCTCGGCTGACCCACCCCGGCGGGCCCACCCCGCCTCTCCCACCTGCCGCCGCCGCCGCCATTTCGCAGGCGACGGCTCCTTCCGGCGCGCGGCTGACGCCGCCGCCGCCGCCGCGCCGCGCTGCCCGGCAGCCCCGCCCGCAGGGAGGGCCGGTGCCGGGCGCCCTTCCGCGCCGCTCGCCCCGGCGGCCGCTCCTCCCGCTGGCGCCAGCACAAGGCCCGGGCTACGCATGCTGGCGCCTAGCGCCTGCCCTGCTCGCTGCTGGGAGCCGCCGCCCGCTTGCTGGTATCCCGGGGCAGAGCGGGACTGACGGCCGGCCCCGGACGCTGCAAACGGTGCCCTGGGGTCGCCCCCGGTGCTCCTGAAGGCTCTTCTCTGTTGAGGAGTTACCCGGCACTAAGCCCTCGGTGAAAATCTCCCGGGGGAAACACCAGCAGCTAGGCTTAGTCTTGCCGCTGAAGCATCCGCAGCCGTTGCCCAGGGTTCGGACCCTCGTTTCTCACCCCCGTTCTTTTATTACTTGCTCTCAGCGTCGCTTACCCTGTTGCAGTTCATGTGTAATTCCATGCAAAACCTCCAAACAGCTTCCAAACAAAAGATGGAAAACCTGTATGGAGGCAAGGGGGCATTTCTTCCTCAGCCCAGACAACGCCAGAACTCTACTACCGCCGTAAGATGAGATGAGCAATAGCAGTATCTGCTCGCTCACTTGGCGGATGGGGGGTTTAGCTGCTTAATTCTGCAGAGTTTCTAACTAGGCATCATGAACCAGGTAAAATAAACCGACGACTGAGTTCATACCAGAGTGCTTCAGGAAACTTAATAGAAATTTCTATCACTTGCGGAGTTAGGCAACAGCTGTCTAGCAGATTTTAGTATCTACATTCTGGATCTCGGTGCCTTAGGTGCTCATTGCACAGCTGAGCTCATCTAGAGCCGAGAGCTGGCTGCTGATCTGGCGCCGAACGCGGGGCCGTGTCGCCCGGCCGTGCTGTCTGGAGGCTGTGGGTGTTGTGCTGGCACAGTGCACCACAGCAGCTGGATGTGCTGCCGCTGTCCATAGCTCTGCAGTCCGGTCTCCGTGCAAAATCACAGACATAGGCATGCTCCAAACTCCCATCCGTGTTCTAGTCAAGTTCCTCTGCAAGTCTGCAAGGGCTACTGAAGTTGTTCGTATCTTTCAGCAGGACGATCCGGTTCAAAAGTGGGCATTTACTTATTAATTACTTGTTATAGGATACTAATGTCAATTGCTACAGATGATCCTTGTATTTTTCTGGGGTGGATGCTTGTGGGGAAGGAAGAATTAAAGAACTAATGCTGGAAAAAAAAACCCTTGGAATGTAATGCATAGTCTGTATTTATTTCTAGACATCTGTTTCTCGTCATCTGCATCCTTCTATAAAGGCTAAGAATTATTAAGAGAATGAAGTAATCTTTCCCTGTTTTTACAGTTTAGAGTGTTAAGTGGTAATGAAACGGAAAACACAGCGAGCCATTCAGATCTGCCATTGGAGTTTCTGTGGGGAATTCTATTGGATGAACATCTGACAAAAATGCTTTGGAGGTTTGTTTTCCTTTTATCTGGCTCCTGTGAAAGAGCAGAATATTATTTTACTTCCTGTGGTGATATGCTGCTACATAAATTATTACTACAGTCTCTCTCTGCTGGCATATTCCCCACTGCTACAAAGTGCTAACAATATGCAGACAAAGCGGATTATATTTTTCACAAAATCTTACCAGTTTGCAACAAGAGACACTTACTGGTATGCAGACTAAGTATTACCAGAGGAGTAGCTAAAAAGCTGGGTGTTTCACTACACTAGACAGAATCTTTCAAACACAAAGGCACATTATATGAGAAATGGAGCTGCTATCATTTCTTTTCTAAAAAATGCAGCTACCTTGTTTTACATACATATAATCATTAGGCAAAGCAGGAATATCCTGTGGCTGTAGAAGGTCTTAAAGGAGCCAGTGTGGCTGCAGACATTATAATGTGGGTGATAACAACAATAGTGTTTAGGGACAGTCTGGAGGTGCAGTTTCTGTACTACACACAAGAGGGCTTTGGCAGCAAATTCCTGAGATCTACCTCTTTTTTTAAAGACTTTAGGATGCACCTCAGTTACATTTCCTATCTTCCTCACAGCCATGTGAGATATGAGTTTGCTTAAAGAAAGCAACCCAAGAGTATCACTTAGTCACATCACACCAGGAATTAGGGGACTTAAAATAAATGACTGCTTCCCACATGATTTTTGTCCAATCCTTTCATGGCCCGAAGGATATTGCTAGGACAATTCCTTAGAGTGCCTTCTAAAATGCCAGCACTGCTGCAGGAGGGTCAGAGAAGAATACTATACAGACAATCCTGAAAAATATGTATCACAGGGAAAATCTAATTCCTTAGGAATAGATAAGAGAACAGAGCTGATTCTAAGCAGGCAGGAATAACCAGATGAATTAATACACCACCACATATTTGATCTTGTACTGTGCTGTAGTATATCCCTGATAGCTCATGATCTTTTTCCAGTACATACTACACTGTCTCTTTGCTTGTCTTCTTTTCCTTCATTATATGTCTACCAGACAGAAGCACATTCTGTGCTTTCATTAGGTCAGTAAAACCAAAAAATAAAACAAAAAACAAACTGAAGGCTATCAGCAAGAAAAAATGTATCAGCCCTCACAATTTCAGTCATACTGTACTGGGGCTGTTGAAAGGAGATATGCTGAACTAGTTTTCACTTCACCTTGTTTACTGGTATGCTGGTATGCAAAGTACTTGAGACAAGTTCCTTAAGCCATCAAGCAGCACAGAGAAATGTCAGGCAGCACAGCGAATAAAAGGACTGTTGGTCTAGATGATAAATCAGTGAGGAATTTTGCTCTGCTCTCCAAGCATGTATGGCACCTCAGTGTTGGTCACCAGGTTGAAAATTCCTAAATAACTGCTTGAAGTTGAAAAGTGCACGAGAGGAATAACTGAAAAATAATTAAAAAGGGCAACTGCAGCTGTCAGCTTTTGTGTTTCCACATTTCCTGACCATCCATTTCTCCTTCCCAGGGGAAGCTAAGAATCATACTGCCTCACCAGCAAGAAAACTGAATTACAAAGCACTAACAGTAGCAACACAGAGGTAAAATCCACAGTGATTTCTTTTTCATTAACTATTTTGTTGTTGTTTATCAGTTACATTCACACTCATTGACTATAGCATTTTTCTCTATGGGCTTATTCAGAACAATAATTTGCATGCCCTTGGCATCACCCCATCATGACTCCTTACATCCAACACAAGCTGATTTGCACAGAAGTTTTTCTGAGAGGTATGTATGCAATGTCTCAGGTGATTCTTAGAACAATGTCAACCCAGTGACTATAATTGCAAACACCAAAAATACCTCTCTTTAGTCAGGGGAAAAGGAGCAAAATTAAGGTAAATGAAAAGCCCCCCTTCACTCCCAAACATCAAATCCACAAAATACAAAAGCTACTCTGATTCTTCAGCAGCAGTCAGTGATCATAGTCTTAAATCAGTATCTCTACACTAGATTATAGTGAAGAATTGCAGAAAAGTAATTTATATTTCATGCTCCATACCAAATGCTCTCTTAAAATTTTAGCAAAGACTCACATTGAGCAATGCTCCAGAAAGTAAGAGAAAGTTCCATCCATCCATTCTGCTCAGCAATACTTTTCATTACTTTTTCAAGCATGTCAGACTAACAAGGCAGTGAAACAGCCTCAGGCATTTCTCAGCCTTAGACCTGTAGTGGATGAAAAAGAGGAAGGTAAAGACTTTAATTTACCTCACATACCAGACAGCTTTACAGAGGTTTAACTGCTTGTTTTAAATGATGAATTGGGCCAATTTCATCCACTGACTGAGTCCCAAGAAGTCTATGCTAGAGATAAACTGGGTCTGTTCAAGACAGAGTAATAATTAGATAATACAGCAGTTTATTACAGGCTGTTCACATCATCAGCAGGGGTCATTTAATCTCAATTTAGATTCTCATTAGACCTGCTCCTCTCTGACATGCTGTACTTCTCACGTCCCTCTCATTGCGCCTCCTCTGTATTTGCTTACACATACCATGGCAGACTTCCTCTTTTGAGCTAGCTGGGCTAGCCAAAAAATGCTACTGTTCCTGTTGCTTAATACAATCCACCATCTTGTCTCTTGGTATTAAGACTATAAGAGTGTCCTGTAATCCCATTGAAGCAAAGTCATCCAGATGAGGTCACCTTTATCACCTGCTTCAAGTGGGCAGTATTTCACTTACTCTGTAACAAATCATAAGTGTGCAATGGAAACGAGACACTTTTATTAAACTAAGCACTTTAGCATCACCATTGACCTTGATACTATGAAAAGTTTTTGTATTCACATCCACCACATTCATTTCTTCCCTGACCTGTTTTAGAGGCAGGCTGTTAAAACAACCTTTGTTCACAGTTTGGGGATTCAGATCAGGCTGTTCTCTAAGGCTGCTCTCTAAGGCTGCTATAATTCTCATCCATATACTGAGTACTTGGGGCCTTATTATCTTAAAAAAATGCCTGGATAATTAATGTCTAGATAATGCCCAAGAAGGAAGGTTTCAGTGTTGCTACATGTCTGTCTGTTTTTCCCTGCGACATACGCACCACTAGATCCTGTGGAAGAAGCACGAGACTGCAGCCTTTCAGAGACCACATGGACATGGTCAGCTGGGAATCACATAGGTGGGACAAACGGCAAGTGAAGGAGACATGTATGGAACTTCCTGCCTGGGTATGGATGGAGAACAGAGCCTGACCGGGTGTCAGAGCTGACGGCGAGACACACTGAGGGACCTAGAAAAGGCTGTGCAAAGTGTTGCAATGCAGGAGGCCACTTCAAGACTGCAAGGCAAGGCAAAAGGAGAGGGCCGACTGTGAAAATCTCAGTGGGCAAGATGGAAGATAAAAGTCCCATATTTTAACATGATTTCTTTATTTTAAAAGCTGCTTTGCTCTATTTTTTTTTTCTTGATAGGTCTTACAGACCAAAGTTAATGCATCCTGCAAGTCAGGGTGCTGAGACACTAAGGGGGAATTTATCTCAAGCTCTTTTTTCCACATACTTCTTCAGCAGTCAAAAACATTTCTGTTGTGGGTGGATTGGTTACTCCCTGTATTTCCTGCACTGCCTTTGTGTTCTGCCCTCTTTTCTCTAGTCTTCCTGAGCAGTATTTGTCCCTGTCAGGCTTGTCACTTTCAGTGTTTGAGCTCATCAGCATCTGTTCTACCTGCTCAGTACACTCTTATTACCTATACGTCTTCTTCTGCTTGACACACTACATAAATACTTGCTTGACTAAGATTAAGTTACACAAACTTCCTTTTTTACCTTGTGGTTCCTACACCAATTTCCAGTAAATCAAATTATGCTTCTCAGAGTTTTGTGCAGTTCTTTGTATGTAGCCATGTCAGAATTCAAACCAGTGCTCCGTAAATCTATTTCCAGAGTGCACAACTTTCAAGAGAAAACAAATGAGACCAGCAGTTGATTTTTACTTTCAATACTCATTTCATTTTTGACTGGCACCTTTCTTGTGTATCTGAGGGATGTGAGGCTAAGGCAACTTTTGGGGGTGTGTTTAAATACAATATTTGATCTGGGATGCCCCACAGTGAAACACAGTGCGATTCTCACCAGGGATTGCCATGTGGATGACTTGGAGGCCTTATTATTAACTAAGAAAAGTGACACATAAGAACAGCATTGATCTTTGGGTGTTTTACAGTGATGGAGATCAAGCCCAGAAGAAAATGTTAGGAAATCTTATATTCAATACAACAACAACAAGATCATTTTCAGATGTCATTAGGTAGGATTAGAAGTAGAGTGCCTAAACCAGGAGCTTTTCTTTCACATACTTGAGCTAACACTTTGTTCAGAGCACTGGATTAAGTGTCTTGCATAGTTTACAGCTACTGGCTTCCTATGAAAAGAAAAGCCAGATTAAAAAATAGGAATATATTTTTTTGGCTCTAGACAAGAACTTTTGAAAGGATGAGATGTGACTAATCTCTTCATTGAGTGTTCTGAACTGCCTTTCAAGCAGAAAAATATTTGGAAAACCTTAACTACAAAGCTTCTCTGAACCAGCCTCCCGAGATACTTCTTCAGTCCAGTTTTTGTTCATGGTATCGCCAAGCATAAGCATGGATAATCAAAGCTTTCCCACAGTCTATATTCTCACATAGTGAAAATAGAAATACGTGGGACTTACAGTTCACCCCAGTCCAAAGGAGGAAGCTTAGGTATCATGTGATGAAATACAGGAACACAAAAATATATTAAGAAAGAATGCCAGGGGAGCTTATTCAGCATGTTTTGAACCTTCCTCATATGCTTTGTTTATAGCTTGTATGAAAGCTAAACCCTCTAAAGACAACAAAATACTACACACATAGTGTAGTAGTATTGGTACTATATAGTGTCTTGGTATGTAGTTTTGGTACCCATAGTCAAAGCAACTGCCTGAGACCTTATGGGGCACACCATAAGTTGCCAATGTTCTTAGCTGATCCAGTAAGGAGTTTACAGGACTTGCTGGCATATTTTTCCTTTTTTGCACCAAAACACAATCCTATATTGTATGCAGCAGCAGTAACTTATTACACACCATTACACACCATAGTCTTGCCAGATAATCCTAAAGCCCATAATGACTTTGCCAGAACTTTGCCTATGTCCAATGTACATGCCATAGTAACATCAATAGGATTTTTTCTCTGGGAAACCATTGTAATGTAAACTAACATGGCATAATACTAAAGAAGAAAGTTTTGAGCTGCATTCTGAGGCAGCATTTGATCAGTGACTGCAGATGGCCTACAGTAGTCTTTTTTGTTGTTTTTATGACTCCAGTAGGAAGCTTTGATATAACTGAGTAGGAGAGTTAGTTTCTGACAGTATGATACTGGATTTTGCCTAAAGATTAACATTTTTCAATAGAACTGCAACTTCTTTTAGTGGCATGACCATGAATAGAAGATTACAGGAACTATAGCTCCAGTAGATACGTACAAGACAAACTTAATTTTTAGTTTGTTAAATATTTCAGTTGAACAATTGCACAAAGAATTTGCCAGTGCTCCTACACATATCAGATGCTAGCACTTGCTGATGGTTACCCAGCTTGCAGAAAATCCTGATGTAGTGGGGTCTGTTTCTAATGGGACAAGCAGCTACTGCACAAAGCATTTAACTTTCCAGCACTTTCCCTCTCTGTACATGGTTAAGCATTAGAACCGGAACTTGGTAAAGAAAAGCACATACTTATTTGTGCTGTTCAAAAATACTGCTTTTAATACTCCATAAATACTCATCTCCTTTTCTGTATCAGAAAGCCAGGTAATTATATTTCTTCATTTTTCCACAGCATATTCTAGCAATCTTTACCTAAAAGCAATGACTTTATTAAAACAAGCCTTCTTAGGTGTCCTTGGCAGTGTACTTCCTGAGTGACCTCAATTCCTCAGTGACCACTCCCGTATCACAGTGGAACTAAACCTGAGAGACTAAAACATTTACACTTAACGTCATGAAAAAGATTGTAGAGCATCCAAATGAAAACTGAACACTAACCATGGATTTTTTACTATTCATGCAAACAGCACCGTAGAGATACTGTTATTCTACCTACATTTAGAAATGGATGGTGCTGTGTATGTGTAGACAGAAGATGCTCCCCTGGTAAATGGTAAGCGAAATGATAGATGCTACTACAGAATATTTGTTGCTGTAATTTGCTAGAATAAAATTGCTAGAATTTGTTGCAATAAGGTCACAGAATATAATCTAGCCAGGTGGCCTAAAAGGAGATATCCCTCCTACTATAACCTCAACAACTAGTTCTCCATCAAAACAACTTACAACAAGACTTGAAAGAAACCAAAGTTGACTGTGATAATGTGTGCTGGGTACTTCAGGCACATCCCTCCTCTAATTCCTCTTTTAATTCAATATGACATGTCTACACTCCATGGGTTTCTTTGGTAGATCAGGTAACACTGAGTAAGAGTCAGGACATTGTGATATATGCCCTGTATTCTCTTGTCAGCGATAAATTGTGACTGGGCAGTGCTCCTTTAAATTCACTGCAGGTTGTGGCTGTTCAAAAAATGGACATGTACAACTGCATGATGAAAAGATTAAATCCGAGAAGTAATGGTCAAACCTCAGATCAACCTGCCAAAAGTTAGTGATTTCAAAAGGCAGCAAATCTTAAAATTGTAATATTGTACATTGCCTTTCAGCTTTTCTCCTTTGAACCACAGGGGAACTAATTGTAGTAATCTTTTAATAGTTTAAAAGAACAATAAATTTCAGAATCCAATAAGCTTTACTGAAGTGCTGAATGGTAAACTGGTTTTCAATTTAATTCTTCAGTCAAAGAAAAAAAAAAGGAGAAAAAATGTGGTATTTCCCTGGAAAAGATTGCAAATAACATCAGGTGTGTTGATAGTACTTGTTTCTGTGGCAGTGATTAATTACAGTCATTGGTGCACATTTATGCTGACTGGCTTTTACTTTCCTGCAGTCGTATGGGTAAACATTGTGGGAATCCCTCCCTTCCTCAGTTTACATATAATTTACTTTTAGTAACTCAATCAACTCTTTCACAAATACAAACAGAGCAGGGGAAATAAAATAAACATTGGGGGAAATTGAGGAATTAATCTTGTAAGAAGAGTCTTTTTTAAAAAGAAAGGTTTTGATGAACGTCTTAAAAAGTATACGTGCTTACTGAACTTACATGGATAGTTTATGTAGTTTGAAAAGACAAACACTGGACCTATGAGAGGAATTGCTCTTTTAAATCCAGACAGAAGTTAAGTCCAGAGAGAAGGTGGACGTTTTGCTGGTAACAACTGTGTTTGTAATAGATTTAATGACATGCTATTTCCTACTCTGAGTGCTCATATTCAGTAAACCATTTAGAATGATTGACCACAAAGTGCCAAATCACTTTCTCTGGCTTTCACTCACTCCTTTCCAGTATTAACACAATTAGTATAGCACTTCCACAGCAACTTTACCTCGAGGATCTCATTTGGACTTAGCTCTCAATCATTAAACGTAACTGGACTGGGGCCTCTGCTGAACCAGTACAGTACAGGTTGAGAACAACTCAGAAGAAACTGTGCCATAGATGCATTTTACCCAGTAAGAGTCCTGGGAAGCCATGCTGGCGATTGCCAGAGCACAATGCCCTCTGAATCCTTCAGCACCCATGTACTCTTGCAAGCAGAAATGGTAGGGTAAAAGTTACTTACACAAGCTCTGCTGTGCTCAGACTGGAAGACTGCTAATTTTGCTGCATCACACTCTGTGGACTGAGAATTAACTGCAACTTTGGAAGCATTTTCTGAATTCTGATATTCTGAGCAGTGGATTGATGTTAGCAGATCTAACCAACACCTAGTCTGTCTATGCAAAGTTACTCCTTCTCCACAAAGATAAATCTAGATGAAAATTTTGAAACTTTTATGCTGAAAATCCTGGTTTGCCTTTCAGAGTCTTGAATTCTTTTTAGAGACCTCAGTAAATTGGAAATTACATCTCTGGACAAACTAATCTGTACTACTGGCTTTTTCCTTTCATTGCAAACCTTTCCTAATGAATACATGAAGGTGTTTTGATGAACTCATACTTTTTTAGTTTCCTGACTTTGTAGGAATTAATTTTTCCTCAGCATGAGAATGAATGCCTAAATAGATTATGCTGATGTTGAAATTAAACCTCTATGTAGAGTTGATTTATTCTTGACATAAACTTTTCTATCATCACAGTCTGGTCACACAAGGATAAGGGGTTAGCAGGCTCTAACTTTTGTTTACTGCAAAGTTAGTCTAGACAGATTCAGCAAGGACTCCCACATATCTTAGGCAAGGAAGGAGAGGTGATGGGGTGGCTCTCTATGTTAGGGAGTGTTTTGATTGTACAGAGCTACATGATTGTGATGACAAGGTTGAGTGCTGATGGGTAAGGATGAGAGGGAAGGCTAACAAGGCAGATATTGTGCTGGGAGTCTGTTATAGACCACCCAACCAGGGTGAAGAGACAGATCAATCATTCTACAAGTGGCTGGCAGTAATCTCACAATCATGTGCCCTTGTTCTCGTGGAGGACTTCAACTTTCCAGACATCTGCTGGAAATACAACACAGCAGAGAGCAAGCAGTCTGGGAGGTTCGTGGAGTGTGTGGAAGATGATAACTTCCTGACACAGCTGGTAGGTGAGCCTACCAGGGGAGGAGCCTTGCTAGACCTACTGTTTACAAACAGGGAAGGACTGGTGGGAGGTGTGATGGTCGGAGGCCATCTGGGGCATAGCAACCATGAAATGATAGCATTCTCAATTTTTGGTGAGGCAAGGAAGGTGGTCAGCAAAACCACCACCATGGACTTCCAGAGGGCAAACTTTGGCCCATTCAGGACACTGGTTGAGAGAGTCCCTTGGGAGACAGTCCTGAAGGGCAAAGGGGTCCAGGAAGGCTGGACATTCTTCAAGAAGGAAATCTTAATGGCTCAGGACCAAGCTATTCCCATGCGCTACAAGATGAACTGCCGAGGAAGACAACAGGCCTGGCTGAACAGGGAGCTTTTGCTAGGACTCAAGAAAAAAAGGAGAGTTTATAATCTTTGGAAGAAAGGGCAGGCAACTCAGGAAGAGTACAGGGATCTCGTTAGGTCATGCAAAGAGGAAATTAGAAAGGCAAAAGCTCAGCTAGAACTCGATCTGGCCACTACTGTAAGAGACAACAAAAAATGTTTTTACAAATATGTTAACAATAAAAAGAGAGCCAAGGAGAATATCTATCTCTTATTGGATACAGAGGGGAACATTGCCACCAGAGATGAGGAAAAGGCTGAGGTACTTAATGCTTTCTTTGCCTCAGTCTTTAATAGTGAGACCAGTTATCCTCAGGGTACTCTGCCCCCTCAGCTGGAAGGCAAGGACGGAGAGCAGAATATACCCCCCATAATCCAGGAGGAAATAGTTAGTGACCTATTATGCCATCTGGACACTCACAAGTCTATGGGACCAGATGGGATCCATCCAAGAGTACTGAGGGAGCTGGGAGAGGAGCTTGCCAAGCCACTCTCCATCATTTATCAGCAATCCTCATCAACAGGGGAGGTCCCAGATGACTGGAGGCTTGCCAGTGTGACCCCCATTTACAAGAAGGGTTGGAGGGAGGATCTGGGGAACTGCAGGCCTGTCAGCCTGACCTCGGTACTGGGGAAGATTATGGAACGGTTCATCTTGGTGTGCTCACATGGCATGTGCAGGACAACAGGGGATCAGGCCCAGCCAGCATGGGTTCCTGAAAGGCAGGTCCTGCTTGACCAACCTCATCTCCTTCTATGACCAGGTGACCCAGCTAGTGGATGAGGGGAAGGCTGTGGATGTTGTCTACCTGGACTTCAGTAAGGCCTTTGACACTGTCTCTCACAGCATACTCCTTGAGAAGCTGGCAGCTCATGTCTTAGACAAGTGTACTCTTCACTGGGTGAAAAACTGGCTGGATGGACAAGCCCAGAGGGTTGTGGTGAATGGAATTAAATCCAGTTGGCACCCGGCCACAAGTGGTGTTCCCCAGGGCTCAGTATTGGGGCCAGTTCTGTTTAAGATCTTTATTAATGATCTGGACGAGGGGATTGAGTGCACCCTCAGTAAGTTTGCTGATGACACCAAGTTGGGAGGGAGGGTTGATCTGGTCGAGGGTAGGGAGGCTCTACAGAGGGATCTGGACAGGCTGGATTGATGGGCTGAGGCCAGTCGTATGAGGTTCAACAAGGCCAAGTGCCGGATCCTGCACTTCGGTCACAACAACCCCACACAGTGCTACAGGCTTGGGAAGAGTGGTGGAAAGCTGCCTAGCAGAAGAAGACCTGGGGGTGCTGGTTGACAGCCAACTGAATATGAGCCAGCAGTGCGCCCAGGCAGCCAAGGCGGCCAACGGCATCCTAGCCTGTATCAGAAATAGTGTGGCCAGCAGGAGCAGGGAGGTGATCGTCCCCCTGTACTTGGCACTGGTGAGGCCGCACCTTGAGTACTGTGTTCGGTTTTGGGTCCCTCGCTACAGGAAAGACATTGAGGTGCTGGATCGTGTCCAGAGAAGGGCAACCAAGTTGGTGAGGGGCCTGGAGCACAAGTCTTATGAAGAGCGGCTGAGGGAACTGAGGCTGTTTAGCCTGGAGAAAAGGAGGCTGAGGGGAGACCTTATTGCTCTCTACAACTGCCTGAAAGGAGGTTGTAGCGAGGTGGATGCTGGTCTCTCCCGTCAGGTGGTTGGTGATAGGACAAGAGGCAATGGCCTCAAGTTGCGGCAGGGGCGGTTTAGATTGGACATTAGGAAAAATTTCTTTACTGAAAGGGTTGTCAGGCATTGGAACAGACTGCCCAGGGAAGTGGTTGCGTCACCATCCCCAGAGGTATTCAAAAAGAGTGTAGACAACGCACTTCAGGACGTGGTTTAGGGGGCATGGTTGATGGTTGGACTTGATGATCTTAAAGGTCTTTTCCAACCTAAACGATTCTATGATTCTATATCTTGATGGCTAAAAGAAATTATTTAATAATGTTTCTAAAAATAAACATGTGTCCAGAGCTTTGTGGGCCCTAAGATTAGGACAAGAACTCTCCAGGACACAGATCATCACTGATAAGCATTTCATACAATACTTGATTAACAGCTTGGACCCAACTGGGTTAAATGTTCCTGCAGTTTTACACCCTTTGCTTTCCCTTGATTTTAATTGGGAGATGGCAATGGCTGATCATTGTGGTGGCATGGTGGTTTAGATGCATGAATGCCTCTGGTTTAGATTTATGAGAGGAGAGCTGATAAAACATGTGCTCAATACATGGTGTTTGTGGGGCTAAGAAAAACTTTCAAGTAATTCTGCAAATATAGTTAGAAAAAACAAACAGGCTTGGGGTCCCAGTTAAGACTCATGCGCCCCAAAGCTCATTCATTTTTTCTTACTGCATCGGTTAGTCTAACAAAACATTTCACCTTGCTTCATAAACCTTGTACGGCTGCTGTCACCTAACCATCACTATTACAACGAGGTAACAGCTGCTTAGTTTGTAGAACTACACAGGCACATTCATATATTACAAATACAACTTGGAGATGTAAGAAAGAGATGGCAAAGGCTCAGAATAATGCTACAGCTGCTTCAGTGTATTCCTGAATGGAAAGACTATTATAATCCCAGCAATATACACCTTTCTGTACATTTGCAGAGCAAAACATGGTCTGTAGTGCTGATAATCACTGTGTTTAAATAAATGCTCTCTGTCAGGGAATGTTTTCCTTTTAACTGATCCTACTGCTGAAACCCTACTGGTTCACAATAGCTTGTTGCCATGGATGGGTAATGATGTCACACATTCTGCCCTGTGTTCATGCCAGAAACTAAATGAGAATGATTTTTTTAATGACTAGGAGTTACTTAGCAATTCCCTGGAAGACCTGAAGTGAGTTACAAGAAAACAAGAGGCCCTGTTGACCCTACCTGCACTGTATCTTTATGCCAGTGAAGCGATGCTGTAAAACTCCATAGTAAACGCTCTGCAGATTTAAAACCAAGGTTGTGTTACTGCAATTTACCTTGTCAGCCAACAGATTTCAGCGGGCTGGAGATCAGCAGGAGGCTAGGTGAAGTGCGGCTTAGGGGCTCACACATGACCACGTGCCCTTGGAAACTACATAACTGTTTGTCCTTCCGACGTTTTTGGAAGAGGGTATACCGTGTGTGTCCTCCCCTCCGTCAGTGATGCTTTGACAGGAAAATCATCCCGAGCAGGGTACAGACATCACTGTATCAGGCAGCAATTGCCACGTTACTGCTTTCTCTGACACCACCTTTCAAATTAGATCTATCCTCTCGAGGTCAGCATCTGGAAGGCAAAGAACACGAGGAAATCTCTTGTAAATACAGACAACAACAGAAAGGCAGTAAAAACACCCGCCCTGTTACTGCTCCCCAGAGCCTGGCTTCTGCTCGCCCCTCTCCTCAGGGACACTGGTGTTTGGAACAAGGAAGCCTTTGTCCTTCTGAGGCGAGACCGTCCCGAGAGTTTCAAAGCCGCCTAAGCTATCCGAATGCCGCCCTGCCCGTATTTCCTGACGGGTCTCCCTTTCTAGGAAGGCAGCCTTGTCTTCCAGGGCTGCCCCATCCGTGCCCAGGGGCGCAGGGCTCAGCGCCCCGCTCCCCACAGCCCCCCTATCCGCAGACCTTCGGGGAGAGCGCAAGGCCGGCGGCCGGGGCTGACGGGCCGGGCGGGAAAGCGAACCGAGCGGGGCGGCGGCGGGCCGGGCCGGGAGCACCGCGGGGCCGGGGCCCGGGCCGCGGCCGGGGCCGGGGCGGGGGCCGGGGCCGGGGCCGGGGCCGGGGCCGCGGCCGGGGCGTTGCGGCGGGACGCGGGGTCCCCGCTCCGCCCGGCGGCGGGGTGAGGCGCGAAGGGAGACAGACAGCCCCCCCCTCCCCCCCCCCGGCTCCGTGCCGCGCGGCCGGGGCGGGGCTCGAGGCGGGGCTCGAGGCGGGCTACCTGCGGCGGGCCCCGCTGGCCCGGCCCGGCCCGGCCCGGCGAGGCGAGGCGAGGCCGCCGGGTCTCGCTGAGGCGGGGCGGCGGCGGCGGCCGGCCGGCGGCATGAAGGTTAACTTGGGCGTCCTCTCCCTCTTCGTGGCCCTGGTGGGAGCGTCAAGCTTCGTCTTCCTCGTGGTGGCCATCGCGACGGACTTCTGGTACATCATCGATGCCTCCAGGCTGGAGGCGTCCCGTAACGGCACGGACGCCCTCAGCTCGCACTCGGGTCTGTGGCGGACCTGCCGCGGTGAGTGGCGCGGCCCGGCCCGGCCCACGCGTGTCCGGCAGGGCGGGGTGGCCGCGGGCTTCGACTCTTCCCGGCCGCGGGGGGCGGCGGCGGCGGGGGCAGCTCCGGCCTGTGGCAGCGGAGGGGCCGCAGCAGGCGGTCGCGGTCGCTCCTGGTCCGGGCTGTGCGTGCTCGGAGGAACCGTCCTTTGTCCGGTATCGACAGGAGATGACTGGCCCGAGGGGGCGTGGGGATAGCCAATTTTCGGCTACTGTAACCCGATTTTACATCGACTTTTAGTTCAAAGTAATTCAATAAACGTTAACCATTTAGAAGGAGGGAGATGTCTCTTCATTTGACTCGGGGGGAATCGAGGGGCGACAGCTCTGGGTTAAAGCCATTAAAATGGTAAATAGTAATATCAAGAATATTAAACAATGTCTAGTTTACATACATAAGTAATATTAGTATAAGTGATAGCAATATAAATATTATTAGTTTGAAATGTATCTCTTTAAATAATATAAATAAAGTTAACTTAATCCCATGCTAACTAAAGGTAAGTGACTAAAGACTCACTGGGTTCACCAAGTAATTGTACTGCATTTGATCCTGCTTGGTGTTTCACAGTTCTGGATTTTAATGAAAGATCCATAAATCCTACGTGGATTTTACAGGATTTTCCCCATTTAGTTTAACTTGTGTGCCGGGCATATTACTTTTGGTTTTGATTCCACCATTAAGAACAAGCAGTAAGTAGTGTTCATCATAGGCAAGAAAGGATGTTACCTCCAGTGGAGCAGGGGAGAAGGAGCAGGTTAAAGGAATTCTCCCCTTTGCTGTGCCCTGAGCCCCACTGAAATGAGCAGATGTTTCCCTCTTGACTTCAGTGGTCAGGCCCCATGGGAGCAGAAGCTGGCCAATGCTGGGTAGTGAAAATCCCCTCCTTTCCTTCCCTACCTAGGAATGACTGTTTTTAAAGCAGGTAATATTATATGACTTATATGTACATGCAAAAAGAAAAAAAAAGAGGATCTACTGCAATAAGATATAGTGTAATTTTTTCTCATTGTTTTTTCCCTTCTCTGTTAGTGAGGAGCGAATGTTACCCTTTGATTAATCCCTTCTGGCATGAGAATGCAAACATCACTGATTCACACAGACAGCTTTTGTGTGAGTAACTTTTATATTATTTCTACAGTTTCATCCATCCTTCCCTCCCTCCTTGTCCACTTATTTACAAGTTCCCATTTCTGATTCAGAGGGGGGCTCTTTGAGATAGTGTTTTGACTCTGCTTTTGTACAGTATTTGTCACTGCATGTGGTCTTTAAGTGGGATTGCTGTTGAAAATGACCATCTATTTGATGTCAAGTTCAGCTAATTTCTTCCACAGGAGCAAGATGTTTCTACCTGCAATGGCTCAGGAAGGCAGACAATTGTTAAAAATAAAAGGCAAAAATGTTCAAAATCTCCTCAAAAGAGTTTGATCACTGAAAATGCTTGAGCACACATTTAAATTACTCTTTAAGACAGCTACTTATCTACCCTTTCAGTGAGATTCCTTGCACTGAAAAAAACCTTAAGTATGTGGGCATTTAAGAAAATAAATCAATGACTAAAAGGAGTCTTCGAAGTCTTTGTGTTCAGAAAGATTACTTTAAGTTTCTAACTGTGTTGGTTAGTATTTGCTTCTTTTTCTTTAGATTCATTTGTCAATGACAGAATGTTTTCAGAAAGTCCAAACTAAACATTTTCAAATACTTTTAGGCTTCTCCTAAAAGATAATTTCGCTTCTTTGCATCTTATTCTGCACAATGCTTTGCTCATACATGCTTGTGTATGGGTTTGCTTTTTTTTAATTTTGTATTTGCTTACATCTCCTCTCTGACTCTGGCTGTTTCCCCCTTGCAAGCAGAATATATGCATTTTTCCTGTATCTTAAAATGGTACTTTTCCCCTCAAAACCAGCCATTTCCCTGAGCAATCCTTCAGAAAGGCTTAGAGTGTCTTTAGTCTTTTGGAGCAGCATCTCATGATATAGCTAAAAGTGCAGCAGACACAGCAAAGTAAGCCTATAAGGTACTGATGCTAATGTAGCTGTGTTGCAACAGTAACTGGAAAGTTAAAGTAGGAATGAGATCACAGTGGGCTAAGGAAACAGCCATACAAATATATTGACAGGTTCAAGACTAACACCACAGATTGTCTCTGTGCTTTCAAATGCAAAGGTGCCATTTCTTTAATCTTCCTCACTTAAGACAGAGGGCCTTAGCTGCTTGATGTTGCTGAAAACTCTGAGGATCAGTGAAAATGATTGTCTGCTGGATCACTTAAGTCTTTGAGGGTTCAGAGTTAATCAAACCTAACCAGACTGATCACATTTTAGGTGTGCATTAAAGTGTGCACCTCAACTGTTATATTGGGGATAGTCTAAGATTTCAGGATAAAATCATTAGCATTTCAAAAGTTGTGTTTGTATTTGCAAAAGATATATCTGTAATTTTTCTCAGGCGAGGAGATTTTAGGTTACAGCTCTTCAATGAAAGCTGAATTCTGCAAAAACAAAAGCAACTATACAGAGCTCTTCTGGTTATAAAAATGATGTTGGCTTGGAAACAAAGGACAGCTCTTTGGTAGTCATGGAGTGTAAGAAAATAGTGAATATGAGTAAAAATTGGATTCATAACAGTTTACAGACTCTTCAGACCCTCAGAGAAATTTTTCTCTCTCACTCTCGTATCAAACACTATTTTTAGGTTCCTGGACAAAGACTTCAGGTCTGCAGAGACACTTGCAGATTTTATTATAAGCAGGTGTTGTCTGCCTAAAAATGATAAGAAGTCAAAGATACTTTCTTTGGAAGAACCTACGAGGTTTGATTAGAATGCTCTACAGAGTGAACTTTTTGATATTTTAGGTGTTCAGCTTCAATGCGGTTTCAGACCCACAGCAATAGCAGCTAAACATAGGAAGTGCCATGTCAGTACTTCTTACTTGTAGGAAATATAGATATTTCTAAGTGATGTCTAGGTTTGTTAAGTACTGAGATATTACCTTCTACTTCAGCCTTACACTTCTTAAATATTTTCTGACTGTGGTCACTGAAGCATATTTAGGCAGATCAGGTTGAACATTTGTCTTCATCTACAACACATTCTAACTAGAATTTTAGAGGACAATTCTGGGATCGTGGATTCCAGTGTAGTTACAGTAATTTCTTCACGTGTTGCTATATGGGGCAAACAGGCTAATTGCACAGCTTTAATCAGTTACTTCAGAAAATTATGTTTTGCTCTGTGTGTGCCTGTGCAGGTGTCTGTGTGAGGCACATTCATATGGAATTGATCTCATTCTGTCTAGCAGTACACCCATATTTCTCACTGTTTGATTGGCAGACTGAATTTCAGGAGCTCTGGCAACATCAAACGTGTTTCTTGCCGATTATTCCTAAAAAGATTTAGAAGGGCTGTGTCCTAATGCAGGCACTTAAGTAACACATCAGGAATCCTGTTCCCCATTCTTCAGAGTTCCCATACTCTTGCTGGCATGTCTTAACCAGACACAAGTGCCAAAAAGATGGGAGAAAGCCTATAACTGAGTGCAAATTGCTGGGTCCAACTGGAAACAGAAGTGCTGGTCACTGCCAGAAGACAAACCCTTCGCTAGAGAATGAAAAACCTTCACATTCCCTCCCTCCACATTTCCAATCTCTCTCCTGTTCATCCCCAGCAGATTCCTTTTAGGCTTATTGCGTACTTCAAATACAGGTCCTGGCAAATTAAAAAAATTGGGTGTACAAGTTAAAAGTTCTGTGCTACCAGCAATATTACTCAGGCAATCAATCTAGGTCTTGTTAAGCCTGAGAGTATGATGTATTTTCACATCATAGGAATACTCTTGAGCAATTTTTCTAATGGATTAGGCACAAGCATGCTGTCTCCTGTACATTAAGCTTCCATTTCTTTTCTTATCACTCCCTCCAGCCGAATATATGGTGTATACCCTCTCTCTCCCTCAAACCCACAATGTATAAAACATTTTCCTACTATAGATTGCATTACGGCATGGTTATGTATTTGTTTAAAACATCAGCTATTGTTTAA
The DNA here is from genome assembly GCF_947461875.1 of Haliaeetus albicilla. Lineage (NCBI taxonomy): Eukaryota > Metazoa > Chordata > Aves > Accipitriformes > Accipitridae > Haliaeetus > Haliaeetus albicilla. The sequence goes on along the minus strand of NC_091504.1, from coordinate 12,466,508 downwards.
AGAAATATACCGCTAGACTACCTACCACTAGCTTTTCTGAAATTTCTGCATTTAAAAAATTTTTTTTTACTGGAGATGCATATTTTCCGCTGTCCCATACAGGATTAAAATGAAAGTGTCACTTTTCACAATTTAGACAGTTATTAAGGTTTCTTGGTGACCACTAGGATTAAAGATAGTCCTCTGAAAGTCACCTTTAAAACTGAAATCTGTCAGCAAAGTCACCTCAGATATCTTGTCTTGCCGTGTGTTCTCCTGTGGCAGCTATGAGAGACAAGCAGAAAGAGCAACTTTTTTTCATGATGAGCTGGATCCATCTCTCACTAAATGGTAGAAGAAGAATGTCACTCTGACTTGAAAGGAAGTTGCATCAGGAGTTCTGAGCAGCTTTGCCATTTTCTGGTAGAAGAAACATAACATTCAAAATCACATCTAAATGTTGAGGATCACATACAGAGAGGGGGAAGTTGGTGCGTAGAAGGAATGGCAGTATCTACTGAAAAATTTTCCCCAAGAGTTGCAGCTTTGTAAAATAATTTCTTTCAGAAAAAAACCCAACCCAAACCAAAACCCAACAAGTTACATTGGGAAAAGGTTACTCTTGGGCATTTTTGTAATAGAGATGTTTTCCATTTGCCAAAGTCTATGTTGTTAATAATTAGTAAATCAGTATAGATTTATCTAAAGACAACATCAGTGTAATCCCTGCAAAATGAACAATTTTGTAAATAATTCTAATCAAAATCAGTTTGTACTCTGGACTTGGTCCAAGTACTTCTTTCAGGACAGATGAGCTGTCAAAAGAAGAAAGTAATGTGTTTGCTGGATACTAATGTATCCTGTCAAAACTCTTCTACATCTTGGAAACTCAAGTAACCTGCTCCTATGTGTCTCAGTTATGGCTGGATAGTGACCCCTGCTTGGTAACATAAAAATTACTTGCATCTACATTCTTCTGAACTAAATGTTATATGATTTGCTGATCCTAGAAAGCTGTGGCTGTTTTTTTCAAAGCATGGTGAAATTTTTTAAAATGTGGAGGGTTTTTTGTGTGACTTCCCCCCCTCCTCTTATATTTTAAAACCAAATTGCCACAAAGCTTTTTTTTTTTTTCTTTTTTCTTTTGGCACACCTAAGCAACATCTATATGTGTTATTTGGCCAAAATGTAAGAGGCCATTTTGGTCCAAAAGTGCAAACAGATGCAAAATTACAAAACAGATAATTTTTCCTGAATCTTAGCTTTGCACCCCAGACTGGTGCGGGGTCCCATCTACACTGCAGAGCTGAGACTAGCGTTATGAAAAATAACGTGAAAGGAACTACTATTATTTCTTAATGGCTGCCTGGTTTGCCCCTGACACATGAACCAGCTGCGTTAGGTACCTACAAGGTATGATTAAGCCTCTGACAATCCTGATTTTTTGTTAGTAATATGAACATCATGTACAGTGATTGATTTTCTGTTACAAGTCACTTTTTAGTGCTGTCCTCTATTCCTGAGCCTTCCAGAGATGATCAGTTAATGGATGTGGTTTCCACTTATATATGGCTGGAAGAAAATGTTTTTCTTGTTATAAAACCAAGACTGGAGTGTGCAGCTGCCCATGCACAACTGCTTAAATTATTCTCCCCAGAGTATTTTTATTTATTTTTTTTTAGACATCAATATAGCTGGAACCATGAGACTGCAGGAAAGTTAGTGCTTCTTGTAGGGAAACAAATCTTTGCAGTAAGGGCAGTTACTGATACCTCAGTTTTTATAATGTAACAGCTGCCTTGGTTTCTTCATCAACAAAATTAGTTTAATAGTACAGTTAAACTAAACTGGATTTCCTTGCAGCATGTGGACGCTGTAAGTCACTAACCAGCTGCTTTCACACTTCTCTCCACTCTCTATGGACCTGCTTCATTTTTACTGAGTTACATGTTTATAATGTTACAATTCCAGAATGCCTAATTCTCTGGCTGCCATTATATTTTTCCTGGGTGATTTACAGTTCTTCATGATTTTTTCCTTTTGGTTTTAAGTTATCAGAAGGAAGCAGCTAGGGCTGGAATACCTGGCAAGAGCCAGTTCAGAGGCCAAATGAAATAAGACCCAAATGATGTACATAGAAATTCTAGTGTAATTGATATGGTAGGTGTATACCTAAACGGATCTGCTTTGTTTCTGAGCAACAGTGCAGTGGGCCTTCAAAGAGGTTCCAGTGAACATTTGCTTTGGTACTTACAGTAGATATTACAATAAATATATACAGAAATCTGAGATAACTTTAGCATCACTGCAGCTGAGACCTAATGAGCGACAACTTCTGATGAATGTTCTCATTTTCAAATTAATTGGTATCATAGCCATAGAACGTGCACCACAGTGTATCACTTACTTTTATCATTCTACCCATTCCTAGTATTGAAGGTTTTCATCAGTGCGCACCTATACCAAGTCTAGCATAATTTTATTTCTACTGTCTATAATTTGTCTTCCAGTTTAGCTCAGAGACTTGTTGCGTAAGAAGAGCACAAAGCCAAAATGTGTAACACAAAGTCCGGAGCTTAGCTAATTATCCTGGTGTACTCTAACCCTGTGAGCTCTCCTCCAGCATCATCTTTTCTCTACTGAACAGGAAGGAATCCAGGCCTTCATGTCCCTGGGGTTCAAGCCCAGAAGTCTCACATTTAGACACAGACAGCAGTTCTTTTTTGTTGCTCGTTGTTTCTCTGTTGTTTCCTTCCTTCCTTCCTTGCAAGCAGGTCAGGCTTTCTCAGTACACTGTTTCTTCCTGGCTTTGCCAAGTCTTTCCAGAGCAGTCCCACTGGTTTTAGCTACTGCCAGCATTCTGTTTCAGCTAGAGTCTTTTGTCTTTCTAACTGGCTATTTAGTTACTGCTGGGGAAGATAAACAGGTCCTTAATTAAGCTCTTCTGAGCTGCTGCCATTTGGAGTATTTCTGATGAGGTGACTATTACAGATTTCTAGAGACTATTTGCTATTATAAGCTGTGCAAACAAAACCAATGTTAGTTTGAAACAATTAAGCTCCAGCATGATAACAGGAGATGATTAACAAAACTGCTAGACCTGCAGTTGGCTACTTTTGACACCATTCAATTTTTCTAGTTCATTCCACAGATTTCTGTTACGAACAACTCGTCAACAACTGTGTTAGGTGGTAATTTAGAAATGTCTGCCAAATTCACAGATCTGGACACACACTGCAGATGTCAATCTTACAGACATTTGGTCAGACCTCTAGTTGAAACAGCTTTGTCTAGCTGATGTAAAACTTCATTAACTCAGGTCAAGCAATTAAAGTATTTTTTGCTACAAAAAAACTGGAACATTTTTAAAATGTTCATCAGTTTGTTTCAGTATTTTCAAGATTAAACTATTGGGGCTTTCATGTTGGACTGACAGGGAACTCAGGTGTTGAGAAATAAATGTGGGAAACTGAATTCTGTTTTATAAGAAAGTGCACATGCCTCCTCTTGTGCAAAATGCTTAGGTTGGTTTTGTTTCAATACTAGATTAATTTCATCAAAATGAAGACATATGTATAATAATGCATAAATATGTATTACAACACAACCTAAAAACCACTAAAATTACAGCAAAATTAATGTTTTAACTTCTTTTACAGATGATTATTGAAGACAGAAAAACAGTAAAGATATTTTAAGTCATGTCCTTCTATAAACTAATTCTGTCCCTCTAATCAAGCAATATAATGACATAATATCATATGCCAGATGGCATGAATTCAGATTCCTGAGTGGTTTCCATGGCAGCATTTTAGAATAAGTTTCCCAGGCAGTTGCAGATTTCATAGAAGAAGGACAAATGGGTATTAGGTATTGAACTAGAACACTGGAGGTGATAAAAGTGCTGTTTAACCAAATACAATCCATCAAATATTTGATTTTAAAAAAGCTGCAGGTGATTCATGTGAAATGTGATCCCAGCTGTGTGTAGGAAAAGTAAGGCTCTGTCACAGAGGGATTTGTGGGTTTCAGCTGAGATATCCCTAAAACCTGTATTTTCACTGAAGAGGGCGTAAAAATCAGAGTTATTCTGATGTTGCATGCAACTGTCCCAGATCATTAATGTAATCTATGACACTCCCCAGGAGAATACTCTGGTATGGTTTTGTTTTCCCTTGGCTTCAAAAGGTTACATTCAGAGCCTTGTCGTCTTCATCCGCGCTTGTCCTGGCTAAGGTTACAGTCCTAGCTGCAGTAGCTGAAATCACACCATGAAAAGGAAGGTCAAAGAAATAGCAACTGTTAGTGCTACTGTCCTGAGGTATAGTTTGTTCACAGCAACTTTGACTCATGCGGGACACCTGGAAAATCACAAAGCACAGGCCCAGTGATGAGCTTGTTTATGTTTCTTCCCTCCAGCAAAGCCAGGTCTGAGGACAGAGTTGCACCCTTCTTACATTCTTACTTTTAAAATATTAATTGCATCATATTTTATCCCCTCAAGGCCTTTTCACCTCTTACATGCATGTTGTGGTTTAACCCCGGTCTGGTAACTAAGCACCACGCAGCCGCTCACTCACTCCCCCTCCAACCCAGTGGGATGGGGAGAGAATTGGAAAAAAAAAAGGTAAAACTGGTGGGTTGAGATTAGAACTGTTTAGTAGAACAGAAAGGAAGAAATTAATAATAAAAACAATAATAAAAAAAGAATTGGAATATACAAAACAAGTGATGCACAATGCAATTGCTCACCACTCACCAACCAGTGCCCAGTTAGTTCCCGAGCAGTGATCCCCCCCGGCAAACTCCCCCCAGTTTACATACTGGGCATGACATCACATGGTATGGAATACCCCTTTGGCCAGTTTGGGTCAGGTGCCCTGGCTCTGTCCTGTGCCAACTTCTTGTGTCCCTCCAGCTTTCTCGCTGGCTGGGCATGAGAAGCTGAAAAATCCTTGACTTAGTCTAAACACTACTTAGCAACAACTGGAAACATCAGTGTTATCAACATTCTTCTCATTCTGAACCCAAAACATAACACTATACCAGCTACTAGAAAGAAAATGAACTCTATCCCAGCTGAAACCAGGACAATGCAAGACCAAATCTAAGAGGACACATGGATGTCAAAATGGTGGGGAATCAAAATCAGACCTAATACACTCAGGAAGCACAAACAGGGAGAAGACTAGCCTGTTCCTGCTGCCTCTCTAGAATATGAGAATTAAATTGTGTGCCAAATCTCTATTCTGTCACATCATGTCGCATCACATCCCTGACAACCAATTCTAACTCCTGACCTAAGTTCCATGGCTATTTCCTCTCTTGGTATTCAACTAAGATTTGCAAACAGTTTTGACATACTGGTTTATACACAGGAAGTTGAAGATTGATTTGACTGTTAGTGTCTGAGAATTGCTCTAGGTTTGGGTTTCTTAGCCATCAACAGCAGCCATGGCCAGTTTTGCTGAAAGAAAGCCGAGGCAGTATGCTCAGATTTAGAAGCAAGGAGAGAAAGTGCTCCCTTCCATGCAGAATGCTGAATTCATGCTTTCTGAGCATCAACTGATCTGATGTGGGCATATGTGGGTCTAAATATGAGAATATAATACCAGCGTAAATAAACAGCAATGGAAGAACAATGGGCCCACCTCCCAAAACTTTTTCCTTGTGAATATCTTCCGTACTACACGTAACAAATAATTATGTCTTCAAACCACATTCCACTCAATTAAAGAAATTAAGTGTCTGCCTTGATCCCATGCAGGCTTTTCCTAATCTTCCAAGGTTCCAGAATGAATAGAAACATGTACACGATTGTGTCTTATCTTTATAATGGTATTGAAGAGGATAAGCTGGATCCTTAGCCAGTGACGGGTGGAGTACCTCCAATTCAGTGGGCAGTTACAGTGACTTAAAAAAATTGATTACCTGATCACATACAAACCGTGATCTCTTAACTGACTCCTTTTCCTTAGGAACCAGCTAATGGTGTATTGTTGTTCCTCTGTGAAATTAAATGAGACACTGAAGCCTAGAGCCCTTCAGAAAATGGATTTGAAGTTTTCCTTTCTCAGTAACTCTGCACTTCACACTGGTATGAAATAAATTGATACTGGAAGCCGGAATTACTTTTTTTTGATCATTATTCTAGAAAAGGTTGGGTTGAACGTTGTGGATAGATTGCATGAGAGGGAACAATGACACAAAGATGGTTTATGATGGAAAAAACAGTGTGATATGCAAAAATATATAGCAACCTTCTGTTTACACAGCTATTAAAATGTTATAGGGATCAAGAAAGACTAATGTAAAACGTTTAGCATGGGAGGAAGCAACCAGGATGGGTTAATGTACTTAGTGAAGCTGCTGTAGGAAACAATGACAGACACAGAATTAGTGCTGGATGGGAAAATTTACCTCTAGTTGGTGGTCAGCTGCAACAAAGGAAAAGGTCAACAATGTGCTAGATCGGTTCAGCAGAGGACATGTGACAGAAAAAAAAGAGTTTATCCAAAGCATCTGCTGGATCCCACCACCCAAACAGAACAATGCCACGCACTGTGATCTGTATGATTCAGATAACCAGGGCTACCTTTTATTAAGGTTGTCAGTGACTACCTGATATACAATGTATGACCTGTTATTCAGCTAGGCTTAATATCTGAAACAGTTTAATTGCTTAAATATATCCATGTAGACATATCCTTTTTATTTGTGGTCTCTGTTTGAAACACAGGCTGTGATCGTGTGATGGGCTTGCTCTGTATGTTACATTTTTCTCCATACCATATATTTGTCCTGCCAGCTTAAACTGAAAACCCAAGAGATTGCCCAGCTCCTTGTCTGTGTAGCACAGAATAAGGCTGTGAGACTGATCAGGGGCCCTGCACTCAATAATTATTAGTACATCCAGTGCCACCATAATAAAATATTAAAATATTAACATTCTTCATTTTTCTTCAGACATGCATGGAACATTTGTCATCCTGATGCCCCTCAGCCTGATATTGATGATTTTTGGAGGAATGACTGGATTCATCAGTATTCTTGCCAGGGCCTACCTACTGCTTCTAATGACGGGACTGCTTTTTCTTTTTGGAGGTACTATATCAAACTCCCAGCTTAACTGTTGTAAATAGTAAGAGATTATATCTGGGAAACATCACTTTATCTTCCGGGTGAAAAAAGCTAAGCAAGAATTTGCTTTCAGAATAATGCTGGTGTTCATTCACTTGGTGTCTGCTCAGCTCCTGACGGGATTCTGGAATAGAAAGCTGCCCCTTAATAGTCACAAAAGGCAAATAATCACACACAACCATACATCCTTGTGGAGTGAGTCATACTTTGAACACTATGTGTTTCCTGTGCCCATTAATGCAAAAGATTGAATACCTTCTCAGCACAGTGCCCAAATTCTTTACAGACAGGCTAATGGAGTATTGGAGAGGTGACTTTGGAATTAGTAAAGCATAGGGTTCGATAGCCTTGCACAGATCTTACAACTGTTAAGAAAACTGCTATTTTTTCAAAGGCATTTGCACTGAGTTCCTGAAAAGGGTCTTGCTAGGCATTCCTGGGTTAGCTTCACTGCTAGTTTTGAACTACAGTGGTCTCCCTAAACTGTGGGTAACAAAAGGAAACCACAAAGAGTTATTTTAGTTGGAGTGTAACATTTCAATTTGAAGCTAGTAAAATTCTTTTACATTTTGTTTTCTATTATTTTTGCTGTAACCAAAACCTCTGTGTTTTAGAAAGTAATTTATGAATTAAAACTAAGAACATTCTGTCAAAGTAGAAGAACTGGGTTTAAATCCATCTCCCTTTTCTTCTCCAAATACATTTTCAGTACTGTTTCACAATGTAACTTGAAACAGAAATTTTCCCCAACAGAAAAGGGGATCATCAGTATTGGCTTTCATCACCTGATTATACTGTTCTGTTGCTAGGAAGAGAATGCTAGGGGATGGCTGGAAACAAATGCTGCTGTCTCAAAGTCTTGACTGACCTTTTTAGTCTGAAATGATCTTACAAAGACCAACCATCCCCCATTACAAAAAAAAAAGTAAGTTCTATTTCCTTAGAACATCAGAAAGCTGTATTCACTAAAAAGGCTTAGAGCTATTTGAAAACTACTCCAAATAGTAAGTGAAGGATGAAAAAGCTGTGAAGTGCAAGGCATGATTATCCCACCGAGGAGTGGGTTACTGCGCCTTTCTTGGGGTTGCAAAGAGGGAAAGGAAGCACAAAGACAGTATTAGGAGAAGGGTGCTTGAATGTGTTCTAAAGATGCAACTAGTGCTGTTTCCCAGGACAGTGTGAACAGACTGCAGGGTGGCCTTTGGTGTGAGACCAGACCCTCCTCTCGCTCAGATGGTATTGTTCAGCTGTTTCAGCTGCACCGAGGCTTGATGCATATAACGGGCATGCAGTTTTATAGGATATTCCGGTTCATGGAGTCCAGTATTGATTAGATAGTTCTGTCTCAGCAGAAAGAAATATTTTATGATGCAATTCCGGAGACCTGAGTTTTTTGGAAAATAGCAGAACTGATATGTTCCACATCCCAGGACTTGCTATATGCTTTCCCATTTTTTTGAAATATGGCCACATTTAAGGTGGATCAGAGAACTTGGCATACCTTGTTGAAAATGTCAACAGAACAGTCATTTCCATTTCTGCTGACAAAAGGTATAAAGTGATTCTTTCCCCCCCCTTGCAGAGGACTAGGATAAGTTACAGGCATCATAGCATGGTTAAAATGAGGAATATGAGTATGAATTTTGACTGTTGGATAACCCAATACTCTTCCATCTTGGTTTGCCTGTACTCAAACTTGTCTTTCTGGCAAAAATGCCATCTAGACTTACACTGTCATTTAACAGAAAGCCAGACAAAAATTCTTCTCCCTCAGAATTAGGTAAGACACTATCTTGCCCTACAAGTGTCCTGTATCTACTTTCCCTGGGCTACAGTCCTTCAATCCAGGCCCTTTCTATTGCATCTTTCCTGCCATTGATCCAGTGAAGTTATGACTTTAGTTAATATATGTCCTTTGAGTGACATAAACACCAGGCCCAGGATGTAGCATGTACTTGTGCTAGATGTGCCATTCCCTAAGTTTGCTAGCTTCTGTACAGTCCTTTCATTCTGAAAACATCTGGCTTTTTGTTTGAGTGTCTTTATGAATTTATTTTTGGTCTGCTCCAAGGATGTCTTTGGCTTAATTATTTGGAAGTGAAGAATAGTCACGACTCCACAACATTTGGTGGGAGCTGACAGTAAAGACCAAGACATTTACACTGAACACTGAAAACTTACGATACTCAAAATTAGAAAACAGCCTAAATTCAGGTCACTGAGCTGAAATGCAAGAGTCTCTATGGGCTTTCTTGCATAGAGGTATACAACTGTATGTGGTGCACAGCAATGAGAAATCAGGATGCATTATAATACAGTATTGAAAACAGAGATGTACATGCGTTAGATATCTGTAAAAGACATGACTAAATTTTTATTGTGGGAGGCTTGCTGTTATACATTTTGATTCAGTATTTAACAGTGAGAACACAGTACACTCAATGGACAGAAATAACCCTCCCTTTGCTTCCCTCTCACCCTTCCCCCCAAAACCGCCTCAACTAGATTTCAAAGGTAAACAGAGCCTAACTGGTAATCTGGCCTGGGTAGATAGGAATGAGTGGCAAAGAAGCTGTAAGAGGTATCCAATTAATTTTTTTTAATTTCTGCAGTGAATGCTAACTAGCTGAATATGTTTTTCTTTCCCAGCTCTTGTTACACTTACTGGGATCAGTGTGTATATTGCATATTCAGCTGCTGCCTTCGAAGAAGCTGTCTGCCTCCTGAGGAGTAAGGATGTCCTGGTAGAAATCGACATCAGGTTTGGCTGGTCACTGGCACTAGTCTGGATCTCCTTTGTTGCAGAAGTGCTCACTGGGGCTGTGTTTCTCCTGGCAGCAAGAGTTGTGGGTCTGAAACGGCGACGTGAACAGACATTATGAACAACAGGTATTGCAACAACAGAACCCTGCAGAACCTAGAAATGTGGATTGCTGGGTCCATCTGGTCACTAGGGGTAATAAAAGTGGCAAGGCTTTGACTGAGTATCTTGTCAGCTGCCGTAAAGCCTTTTCCTCACAGTTAGCTATAAAACACGAAGATTCTGATAAATCAGCAGAACATTTCAAGTGTTGTCAATAAGAAAACCCTTGTGACTTTAGAGGAAAGTACATTGCAGTGTTAGTGTTTCCAAAATAATTTCAGCTGGCAGCTCATAAGACATCTCCATTCATTGCTTAGAACAAGGCAGATTTCTTGCTTGCTTTTCCCCTTTCTGCTGTTCCAGCAAAGTGCCTCAGAGTGCCTTGCAGGCCAGTATGCATGGTCCACTTAGCTTTTGGTTTCTCCTCTGAGACTCCTAATAAATATGCCCAGGATTCCAGTCATGTTGGCAGCCTCTACCAGCAGACCTGCTCTGAGATGACTACTTTGTGGCAGGTAATGTGATCTTCCTGCTGCCTTTGGAGGACTGTAGGGATATATGATGTCTATACACCTGAACCCAGGGAACAAGTGTGAGGCGTAAATATCCTCAGTTAATATTGCATACTTAACATTATTTTGTTGCACAAAATAAAATCAAAAATAAAGATCAAGAATAGGAAGAAATGCAGACTATTTGGAGAACTCCAGTGATAGTCCCGAGTACTAGGGCATGGCTAGGACATCTCGTGAGGTGAATATTAATCTTTACTCTGGTGTACACCTTCCATATTTATTGGATCTTTCTTTTCCCTCATGTCTCCCCAAAGAGGCCATCCTCTCTCCTGTACCACAATCACACTATTTTTTTGTGACAACACACAAAAATGGGAAGACTTGAGAAACCAGAGAACCCCAGAAGCCTAAGCCATGTCAGCTGTGTGTAATGTCTAAGGAGAGATACAGCATCATGTTCTCTTTCCTAAAATCATTACTTATAGGGTGAAAATGAAGAAATTAGTCATTTTCTAAAAATTAGCTTTGGTGCTGTGATAAAATGAAAGGATATAAGGCCTAGATACTGTGAATGACTTGGTATTAGTTATCCAGCAGATGGTAGTGACTATGATGGTAAAGTTCTCAAGTGCAGTGCAGTGGTAAGTGTACTGCAAGAGAAAGATACAGCTGCTTTTCCAGATGTTTTAATAACTACTGTAGCCAGCCCCAATCTGTCAGATGGTCAGGCTACGTATTTACCTCTTTCAGCTTAGTAGTAGCTGCTTTTTCAATTCTGTAATGCAGAAGATGTATATGATGCATTTCTCAGTTCTTCTTAGTAATTTTGATGATGCTTCCTTTTCATGAGATTTGTGCACATGTTTTGTGCTAGAATATGTTTAACTTGTGCTGAAAACTGCTGAGTAAAGCTGAACGCACAGGATACCTGAATTTCATCTCAGATGCCAAGAAATCTGGTTTTTCTTTATTAGTTTTTCCTCTGGGTAATAGCATTTAAGAGAAAATTTACTTCAGTGCCCACTGAAGCTAATGAAGAAATTTTCCTGACTGCTGTGGTTTTGAATAAAGACTTGAATGTGTTAACAGTTCCACTACATTTCTGTTAGTTCGTGTATTTCTGGAGGACTTCAGCATATTATAGTTCAAGACTGTGACTCAGGAGCTGTGTCAGCAAGGCGCACTGTGTCATTGGGCAAGTCCATTGTACTTTCTCCAGTAGTGCAAAGGGCATCATTTACCTACCTCTGCTAAATATCAGAACAATTTTATCATTGTGTCTCGTGTTAAAGATTGCACATTTACTCTTACCGAGCTCAGCTCTAATCTAGTCCCACAGTCCCAATTACTTTACAAAAAATAGTGGCAGGGAGCTTCCGAGAGCTTACAGTCTTTGGAGATACAAGGAAACATTATTACTACCGTGCTGTGAATGGAGAACTGAGGCAGAAAAACTGTCCAAGGTCACATGAAACCTGAGTTGCTGAATCCTAGTCTAAGACCTTAGTTGGCAGACCTTGCTTGTTATCAGAATGAAATAAAGCTAGAAATCCTGAATAGACTGAGCAGTAGAAATTCTGTGAATAGCCAATACAATTTTGTAATTCTCACTTGCTCCCACATTGGTTTTCACATATTTTCCATGTTGCCTTACGTTGGGACTGTGTAATTGTGTCATTTTACAAGTTAAAGCATACCGAATCAACTTTATAAGAAAAGAAAAAAATCCTTTGTAGCCAAAATTCCATATGCTTAAGTTAATTATGTAAAATGTAATATTTCTATTTTTTGGTGCTGGTGAATCTATTTATAATACAATTTGTATGATGTTACTCAGACATTACTGTAAGCTGTAACAGTCAAATATCATCTGAGGGTTTTTTTGAGTATTTATTACAGATGTTATTTTACAGTGGTTTTGGATGTTGTAAAATTAAATAAAATGACATCTCAGAGCTGGGAATTATTTACGAAGACGTGGAAGAACCAATATATGTATTTTTCTTTAACTTTTTCTGCAGATCTATTCTACAGTTTATATGATGCTTTTGAAGTGCCTGTGTCACACGTGGTAGGCATTTATAAGATACTTAGGCAGCTACAATAAAAAATACTCTAGTGATCAAATGTAATTAGAAAGCCAATGAATCTGTTATTGAATTACAGCAGTTCTCATTTCCATGGCTTTCCTAAATTTCTCATTCTGGCTTCCTGCAATATCTGGCACAATGATAATAAAGAGTATCTTCTGCTCCTGAATATTTGTATAACCCCTGAATTTCTCTGAAATTCCTTCTCAATACAAATCAAAAAAAGATGGTTTGGAATAGTCAAATAAGCCTTGAACATTTTAAAGAATTAACTAGAAAGAGAAAACATCCAGGAAAGGACTTTATGTAATTTGATTCAAGTGACCTTATCGGTCAAGTGACCTTCCTCTTACTGAAACTAATGTTTATTTAATACTCAGTTCTTTGCTGTATTTTCCCCAAAATGTGTTACTGAGATGAGGACACTGACTGTTCCCATTACTTTCTGGTGAACTGCAAACTCATAGGTAATTAGCCACACTTACAGTGAAGAAAACCAGATGTACTGAGCAGAGCAGTACTGTTTGAGTGGGTAGAGTGCACAGAGCTACTGGCCAATACTAGTCACTAATTTAAAGGCTTCCTCAAGGGATGGCGGAGAAGGATAGGGGAGGTCAAAGAAATCCTTGAGGGTGAAAAACCTGCAGATATACAAGACATTTAGAGGAGATGCTTGTGAATATAATGTAGATGTGAAACCACAAAGATTCAGTCTGGGTCTGTGCTGTTCCTGAGCTGGCTCCTGCAGAGCAGCTTGGATGTCTCTGTATACTCGCCTCTGATGACCAAGGGGACATTATTGTTTCAGACACAGCTTCAGTTAAAGTAGCTTCAGACATTTGCTGATCCCTGAGCCAAAGCCAATAGACCTGACTGACTCTATGCAGACACATGATTCATAATTTCCTCCTTCCAAATTTAAAAGGATGGTAGGTTGGAGACCAAACAGGACATGCTCTGTCCATGCCTGATGGGTCAGCACTGGGGGAGGGCCAGAATATGCCCAGAACCTCTCCACTAAGGTGACCACAGCAAGGCATGGAGTGCCTGCCCACTGAAGCTGTTAAGGAAAACTGGAACTGGCCCATGAGACAGATCCAAAAGACTTAGATTTTTCCCAAGTTTGATTGACATCTTGGGATCTCAGGTAATCTTGGCCTCCAATTTTATCACTTGTTTTGCATTGTTTTGCAAATGAAAGGAAATCTAAGCTTTCATAAATACAGATATCCTTTTCTCTGGTTCATTTTGTAAATCCCTTGCAGCGAAGCAGTTCATGGTTAGCCAAGATATATCAGTAAAAAACACATGTCCCTTGGCGTCCTGACTGTCATTTTCATATTAACAGACTAAATTGCCCCAGCTCAGGACCAAAAAGTTTAGAATGAATGTTCTGGCTTTGTACTAGAGAATCAAACTGACCCCAGAATTGGTATATCCATGCTCAAGAGAGACTCCCCTGTGCCTCAGTATTCCCAGTTTGTTTGCTAAGGGGGCACAGTTGTTAGCCCAGCAATTGCAAATTCACAGGAAATTTGGTCAGATGTTCCTGGAGACCAGACAAAACTACCTTGAAGGCCAGGTTCAACCCCCAGAGTTTCAGCCATCCCTGGTTTAGGTTACAGGTCTTTAACTACTGGATTGCATTCTAGTTATGTTACAAAAAACTAGATCTTTTTGCTCTTACTAAAACATTATAGCGCTCTTTTACTGTAATAGCGTTCTCCTATGTTTTACACATCGGCTTTAACCCTAACTAGGCTCTCAAACTTTTCCCTCCCTTTTTGCCAGTCCTTTCAGCAGCCATATCACTGTCACATTCGGTCTTTGGATGCATATTAGCAGTGGCAGTATATACTGGGTCACATCCCACTTTGGCATTTGTATTGCTAGTAATCCTAGTTTGAATGCTCTGACTTGAGAGACCTTTTCTGTTTTATAATTGTTTGCACAGAAACAGTGGTCTCTACTGACATCTCATGGCTACACTAAGCAGTTGACTGTATTTGGAAAGAAACCCTTTCCATATATACCATTTTTTGTATGGTTTGAAGAGCAGAGGATACGGTCATGCTCACTGGGCCCTAGCTCCTGTATTTTATAGCCCAGAGAATCTCATCTAGAAACTGCTGAATCTGAGTCAATAACATATCCCAGCTACTGCCCATCTTAAGTTAAAGTGTCAGGTGATGGGAAATGTACTGTTAACCTTCCCTGTTTTTTTAAAAAATTAATCACATAACATTCTTAAAGGTTTTACTGCTTCTGTTCCTAGGAGATAGATGCTATAGCCATTCTATTGATGGTTATGTTTTGATTAGATCAACCAGTATTGTTTTTTGTTTACATTTGTGGCATAAATGTCAAAACTATTAAGCTGAAACTAATCAAATTGAATATCTGAGGATGTAAATAATAAGAAAAAATAAATAACTTTATATCCTGGCTTATTTCCTGAATATGACAGACTGTCTAAGAATTGAACAATTGAACAGGACAGACTTCAGGATCAGTCCAGAAAATTTAAGAAGGTTTCTGCAGGAAACAGCATGCTACATTTTTCTGTGGCTTTTAATTTCTTTACCGTGTCTCAGTAAAAACATTTTTTCCTACAAAGTCAGGAAGCTCTGCTCTCGGTATGAGCTGAGCAACTTCAGCGAGATTCAGCAAGACGTTGTTGAATTGTGAAACTATGCAACAACTGTCAAATAGAAGAGACCAGCTCTAACCTCTCACATTTATTAGTTTCTGAGAACTGTGGCAGCATTGTCCACTCCAGATCTATGAGTTTACCTCTGCATAGACTACTCAGATACATCTATAATTCTTCCAAGCCAAATTACTAGGGTAGATGCATCTCCTGTAAAAAGAAGTTCTTTGCAGTGGTGCAGGATCGAGCTGCTAAACTTATATGTTGGACGAACACTGTTTGGGGATAGTTCTTTCATTGCTGAACTATAGTCCCCAAACAGATGAACAGCAGTTGGTTAACAATCTGCAGGTATGTGGAGTCAGGAAAGGAGGGAAGGGATGCAACACCATACCCCACCGTAACTAAAGTGGCATTGACAGATTGAAATCTCTTGTTACGTGTGACGTAGTTTCTCATGCTATTACCTAAGAAAACCCATCTTTGTGATCTTACAGGAACCTTTCAGGTTCCATCACTATTGAGGACGAGGCACTAAAGTTAGTACTTGTAAAACTATCAGAAAGGAAGGGATATGGACTGTAAGTAGGCAAGTTATCATCAGTTAATGAATTACTGCTTATCAGCCAAGCTGTTACAACTGAATGTATTCATACTCTCAAGTCATCTCCCACCACCAATTGAGAATTAAAATGCATTTATTCAGAACACCACCTCTACAGCCTGGTCCCATTTGCATGATAGTTTAAGCTGTTGGGTTTAATATTTCATTTGGAGCAGACCAGAGCTGATGAGCAGTGAAGTATTAAAAAGTAGCGTCTTAGTCCTTGTGATAGTCTGCTTATACCGCTCATTTCAAAGCTAGCTGAAAGACTGCTTGCTTGGGGTTGGAGGGATGGTAGACAGTTCCCCAAAGAGCTTTTGGCTCATTATTTTACTGTTTTCATTTTTGCCAAGGACAAGGCAAACACTTGTCATGGAAGGCTGGGATTCTCTCAGTGTAATGCTCCCTAGGTGTTGAAAAGAATTTGTCTGCCAGTAGCTGAACAGCATTTGCTAATGGCTTATGCTTCTGGACAACACATCTGGCTGCTGAAGGAGCTAACATATTTCTCCATCCAACCTGGCCTTCTCAAATATTTATAAGCTAATGTTGTATGTAATGCCTGCAGCATACAGAGAGACTGAACTGAATTGCACTGTGGAGGAGTCTCTATTTCCACAGCCTTTTGGAGTTGGCTGCATCAGCACTGTGAAAACCCTTTGGCATCATAAACCTTTTATTGCCATAGCTCCCACTTGACTAGTATTATACAGTGAAGCATTTAATTATGCAAAAAAACCACATAAAAAGAATTTTATAACTGTCAGGCAAAATCCATAGAAGGAACAAACTTTGTAGGACTTGCAATAACAAGTCTTATGAGTTATCTGCCTTTCTATTTATAAACAGTACATTACAGGCATGGCAACAGCTGTAGCCAGCAGACTTGGAAGCTGTATCTCCTTCTTGTCTGTGGCAAACTTCACATATGACAGGACCTTGATTTGGTCCAGGGCATTTCTGATAAAATGGAAAAGTTCTACATAAGTAACTGAGAAGACCAGGCTTGTTTCATTCAGTGAAGAGACAGATAAGAGAGCTGACAGATAAGAGAGCTTTTTAATAAAGTGTGCAGCATAAAAGTGTAAATATTTCTTTCTCAAAACTCAGGAATAATGCAATATTTAATGAAAACAAAAGAAGAAAGAAATGGCTACAGGGTGCTTTCTCAGCCAGCAGAAATCAAGACATTCACAAGCCTGTCTTTTAGACTCAGACCTACAGGATCACCTCATACTCAGATACTCACTGTTTAAGCTGCTAATATAATTTATGCAAACACCCAAGTGACAGGACTTACTACTGTGAGTTTCATTTTGCTGAACAGGTGACAATTAAAAAACCCCCATCTTTACTTGAATCATTCAGATCAACAAGACGCACTGGTGTTAGTCTTGAGGTACTCGGCACACAGCAGCGACGAGGGTTTGGACCAGCCGTAACTGACTGTCCTGCAGGCATCCCTGAAATAGCGGGGGCAAACAAGTAGAAGAAACAGCATCACCGGTGACTGTGTCTTAAAGAGAACCATTCTGCCTGACTTCTGTGGTTTGCCACAGATGAACCTGTAGGTGGAAGCTGGTGTTAATAATCCAGCTGAACAGCAACATCTTTGCCGAACAGGCTGATTAACAAAAAGGCACGGCAGAGCGTCTTTATTGTCCTACTTTAGTGAACACTTGCTCGTCCCATTAGCATGCAGAGGCACATGACTGTTACTCTATGCAGGGAGCTGTGCTGGGCTGGCTTCCTTTTGAAAATAAGACTTGTTATTCCCCCAGAGGGTCTCTGATTGCTGTGTGTGTCGCCAGGAGGCTGTTAAATCAGCAACATAAATGAGAAAAAAGTCCGCTTCCTGTACAGATATCCAACAGAAAAAACATGCTCCTGCTCCCGAGCCCCTCCTGGGCACAGACCTGCCCTTCAGAGTCTGTCTCGGGCTCACTTTCCTGCTCTCCTGCTCCCCAGAAAGTCCTTTTACTCCTCCTTGGCAGTAATAGCAGTGCATCGGGGCCTTCTGTCACCATAACAACTGGGATATCTGTCTTATAATTCAAACTGCCCTCTCTAACTTCAAGGGCCTCTTCCTACACATCGTCTAGAGCTCATCAATCCTTCCCCGAGCAATTGTACATTTTTTATTGGAGTAGTAACTCCCACACCCACTCTTTCTAAAGCTGCTTCTCTGTCATTTTATTTCCAAAAGCCTGATGAGCCATATACTCAACCATTTGGGAAGAGGATTGAATTTGATACAGGTAAGCCTTAGTCTTTTCAAAGACCAGCTAACCCTGTGATTAACCCCATTGTCTTGGGTTTGCCTGTGGGAACGGTTGCCCCAAGGAGCTCAGAAAATAATCCCACAGAGAGCAAACTGCTCACATAGCAAATCCCCTTGTAACTCCTAATTCCTTTGGAATTTAGACAATATGACAAGCATTAAAACACTGAAGGCTCTTAGAAAGCCGTATGTCACCCCAAGATGACAAATGCATCCCCAAAATCTTACTCAGCCACTAGCTAACTTTGTGACATTGGACTAACTGAACCATTTCTGTACTTCACCACCTTTAATAGCAGCGTTCCTATTCAATTGCCTCAAGTTGAATAAATGACTTTACTAAACCTCCTCAATAGCTCATTTAGAGATTGAATCATTTTCATCAGATTTTCTTTCATTATATGCAGAGATTTCAGCCTGCACTGGCAGTTGCAACCCATACAAGCACTGCAAGTCAATACAAATATTTTCTGCTAATTTGGTTAAAATGTGATTACCCTCTAAATAGCACTTTTACATAAGAAATAAAGATACAGTATAAATTAGTACTTAAAACGGGTTTTGAAATACACATAATCATAACTTGGCATTTCACCGAACTAATTTATAAACCGTTATCATGACATGGGCACCCAACTAACTGGTAGCTGTTTGCATGAGTGTAATTTTACTGTACAGAAGCAGTCTCTGTGATAACAGCATTCCCGGTTCTACATTGTTGTGCTTTGCCTGAGCAGCCACTGCACGTCACTGTTGTTCCACACAGAAGAATCAAAAGAGACTCATTTATGTGAGCAGGTAGCAGGACTTGGAGAATTTCTTTGCCTTGTTAATCAAGGGAAGAAAATGAGCTACAAACCAAGGGATGGAACTTACTGAAGCCAAGGGGGACTTTTTCCCCAGGACTGAAAGGAGGTCATACCTGTTACACTTTCGTTTTTTTCATTTGCCTTTGCAAAAAGGCTTTATCAATCTTTTATCTTTAAAGGTGTAAAAAGAGAATGGTCATTAGCCAGGGACACACAGATCCTAAGGGAATTGCCTGCTCTTCACAGGCCCTGTGTGAACCGTGACAAATCACTAAACCTCTTGATGCTCAGGTGCTGCAGTAATGACATCATACCCTGCCTCACAGTGTTACTGTGAGGACTGGAATTAAAGATATGAGATGCTCAGTTTTAACTGTAAGAGCAACATCCTCTATACCTTCTTAGGTTTGGAGCATTTCTTCTTTTCAAGCTAAGGGGAAATTCTGGAGCATTATGTTGTGATTTTAGAAATAAAGAGCTTGAGAATTTGGCATGATTATTAAAAAGGCAGCTATAACCAATTTTTCTAGAAGCACGACACTCCTAAGAAAGCTTTGTCAACATCTAGGTCACATAAGCTGACTAGCAGGAAGCACCTCCTTCCAGTACTTGCCACAAAAAATACAGAAATATTCCCAGTTCCTCACATGACTTTTTCCCCAGGTTTTCAGCAATTGCCACGTTGTCTGAGTGCAACGGGGAGGCTTAATTCCTTTTTCAATAAAGTTTCATACAAAACAATTCGAGAGGAATGAAACTGCCAGTAAAGACAATTCCAGTAGAGGGTAGGAAGAAGGAGCCTGAAGGATAAAATAAAAAACTAAAACAAACCCATGAGAAGGTGTTGAGGGGAATTAACAATAGAAGAGATATATAAACTTAACAGAAAATGATTTAGCAAGTAGAGACCTTGTGGGATCTTCTGCAGCACTAAACGCACTAAAAGCAATAGTTCCCCATCCATGGGTTTTCATACTGCACTTGCAGACTATGTAGACGTACTCAAGACAGGTTTACTCATCTAGCTCAGTGTCCTGGTTTCAGCTGGGATGTAGTTAACTGTCTTCCCAGTAGCTGGTACAGTGCTATGTTTTGAGTTCAGTATGGGAAGAATGTTGATAACACTGATGCTTTCAGTTGTTGCTCAGTAGTGTTTAGACTAAAGTCAAGGATTTTTCAGCTTCTCATGCCCAGCCAGGGCACCTGACCCAAACTGGCCAACAGTGTATTCCATACCATGGGACGTCCCATCTAGTTTAGGAACTGGGAAGTGGGGGGCAGGGATTCGCCGCTCGGGGACTGACTGGGTGTCGGTCGGCGGGTGGTGAGCAATTGCCCTGCGCATCATTTGTACATTCCAATCCTTTTATTACTACTGTTGTCATTTTATTAGTGTTATCATTATCATTATTAGTTTCTTCTTTTCTGTTCTATTAAACCGTTCTTATCTCAGCCCACGAGTTTTACTTCTTTTATCGATTTCCTCCCTCATCCCACTGGGTGGGAGTGAGTGAGTGGCTGTGTGGTGCTTAGTTGCTGCCTGGGGTTAAACCACGACACTCAGGGTCAGCAGCAAAGCTGAGCGACAGATTTCAGTATGGAGTAGCTGTGTTCCTGCCAGGCTTGTGAGGTGCATGATGATTCCCATGCCACTGCATTTTCCTGATACAACTACCCTGACTTGTGATGATTACAGTTATTTCACAGATGCTTTCACACTTCTCCAGCCTGCAGAAGAGATACAACCTGAGGAAAGCATTCTTCTTTTCTTCCCTAGTACCCCACTAAAGGTAGCAAGAATCAGATGCCAACTTTGTAAGGTTGAGCCCTGGCATTTCCCACACTGGGAACGCTTGCACAGGCACAGAAATACCTGCATCTCTCTGGCTGTAAGAAGTAGCTAAGCCTCTGCATGCTCGACCTGAGTGCTGCTGTAGATCCTGTGTCACAGAAAGGAAGAAAATTCCAAAAAGAAATTATCCTGCAACCTCCAGCCGTGATCTTAATCCTTTGAGAGGCCTAAAATCAGGCCAGAATTCTTCATGCAGCACAAGAACAAGGAGTTTTGTTTCTGAGGTTACGAAACCAATGTTTATTTCATAAGCCCAGATCCACAAACATGAGAGGAGAAGAGATCATACTGCCGGAGGGAAGGAAACCCTTTCCTGAAGCAAATGGCTGGGCTGTAACACTGCATCCTACTGAGACAGGGATGATTTATAAAAAAGAAAACACACACAGCTTGCCGATCAAAACAGTTGCCTCAAGATTGCTGAGCTGAGTGAAGAAGTGAAGGGACACAGAAGTGAATCAAAGTCTAGAATCGAAGGCAGAGGACTGAAAATGTCCGTCCTCCTTCAGACTTTGTGAGAAAATAGCATTACCTTTGCCTGCAACTTTTGTTCTCCATTTTGTGTGTTACTCCTGTGCTGCTAAGGGATGTGTAATTTCAGATGTCTTGGTCTTTACCTTACGGTAGCATGCATTGGTCAAGATGATTCCTGCTGCTGTACTGCCCTAAGTATACTTGACCTGCAGGTGTTTCCTCTCCTACAGATAACAGATGAAAGAAATCTGACAAAAACGATGGGCCAGATTCTTCTCTCAAGCAGAAGCCTTGGCGGAGAAAGTGGGGCATTGGGGAGTCAGAGCTGCTGCGTAAGAGTGTCCTGGTGCCCGCTGGCTCTTGAGCCTGACTGCCTGCAGGTTCACTGCCCAGGCAGGGCTGAGGAAGAGCTGTGCTTTGCCTTGACCATTGGCTGAGCTAAGAATTATCACTTAAACCAGTAATACCTGATTTTTACTGGAGAAAAATTTTAGCAGAGACTTTGCTGGTGAAGTTTTTAGCAAGGCAGCTCTGAACAGCGTCAGGTCCTTTGTGTGACTAACGTCCTGCTGAATGGTTGGAGCCAGAGAAGCCAAGTCTGGCTCTGACCTGGCACCATAAATTGTTATTGTCTGTAAATTGCAAGATTTGCCTTTGTTTTGTTTGCTACATGAGCCCAAATGGAAGCTTGAGGATCTATTTGCAGACCCAGTTATCTAAAGCTTTTCAGCATACATGCTTGTAGGTCCAGCTTTGTATTATTTAGAGCTTTTTCTTGTTGTTTTAGGTTTAATGTGTTTGCTCTCTTGATGGCTCCATCAATATACATTCTGCGCTGAAAAAGTTAAGTGTCAATATATAAAAAAAGATAGGGCCAAAAATACCCATCCAGAGTTTGGAGATGGAAGGGAAATTGCAGGTTTGTCAATAGTGTGTTTGGGAGCATTTTAAATAGTGAATCACTTGATGCTAGCTATTGTAAATATTGGTTTAAAGGTGCTATAAAATTGATGGTACATAGTTAAACCTTCCTCCAAATCCTGATCTATTTATGCTGCCTCACTTAGTGTCAGATCCAAAGACCACTGAAGGTAATAGGAGACTTTACCAAGTCGTTAACAAGCACAGTGTAGTTTTAGCAAATGCACATAATCTTGCAGTAGGAGCACAGCACATTTTCTTACAGTTTTTGTTAAATTAGGCATACTATACTCCAGAACATGCCTTTCATTTTTTTTTTAACATGACAGAAGAGAAAAATGGCATAGAGTGACATTCAAAGGAGTGTACTACTCTCTACCTTAGCTGCACAGCTTTTTGTGATGTGAGCTGAGACAATGAAAACAGTATTCAGCTCCCACCACATATCGTAGCGTGGGACATGGTGACTGAGGTCTGAATCCCGAGCAGAGCTGGATGGAGTATTACTTTCAGCAGCAGTTGGGTGAGATTTGCTGTTTCTGCAGAGTCCTTCACTGAATGTTGGATCTGATCAGTGTAAAACGTTTGAGCTGTGATGCCAAAACAGTGAACCTGAAAAATTATTCATGTAACTTCTATCCCGTCCAACCCCCATTTTGTGGCATTTGAAGGAATTTTTTATCACATTGGCCCTAGGCTCTACAAAATCTTATTTCATCTTCTCAGAGGCATGTAACCGTCCCAATATCTGTGCATTAGATTAAGTCCTAATTTAGAAGCAATGGATTATTATTGAGGGCTGGAGTTCACAAAAGGCCTAACATCATTGTCACAGCCATATTTTCCAAGGATTTAATGTATTGCATGTATATGGAAGAGTCTGGCCAGCACTGTTCTAACACTGGCTTCTGCTTTTTATTTTTGTATTCATGTAGATACCTAAATGGAGAAAAAGGTTTTATGTATGGTGAGCACCTTAAAATCTGTCTGAAAAAGTTCTGAAGATTAAATAGGAATTCAGGCTCCACAAAGGTAAATCAGAGTTTTGCTGTTGTTGACCTGAATGGAACTGGCGTATGTAAGTGTGGAGAGCTTTGAATGAAAATCCATTTCTCAGTCTTGCAAAGACAAGTACTTAATTCAGCCCAAACCTTATGCCACCATGATGCTTGCCTAGAGTATTAGTATACCTGAACTCCACATGGAGAAAGGAATTAATGAGGAGGAAAATCCAACAGGAGAGTTTTTCATGCTCATTTGCTTTTGATGTAGCTGTCTATTGTAGTACATCTGCATTTTCGCCCTTGTCTCCCCATTTTTCCCCCATCCTTTTCCCAGGGAATAAATTGAAAACAATTCTGCTGTGGGCAAGTCTGGAACCTGTCTGGTTCTTCACCTGTGGTTTCCATCACAAAGAAAACTGTGATTAAGGGTGACAGGGCCCTTAGGAGACTGGAAGGTGAGATGGCAGCTGCAGAAGAAAATGACAGGCCTCTAGAATTATCTGTTCCCATAGAACAGGTGTCAGCAATCGCAGATAAGGCAATGCCTGAAAGTTTCAGTGCTCCAGGCGGCACTGAGAGGGGAAGATGTGTTTGCAAAAGGGCATGTTCACTCAGTTATAGAGTGCATGTGTTGTGCTAAATGTCCTTAAATCCCTCTGGTAATGCAGCCGTCTGTAACAATAAATAGCAAATAACTATTGTCTCCTCTGGGACTACAGCTATCATGCTTCCAAATAGGAGTCATCCTGCTCTGTGTTGAGGTGTAAGAGGCCATACACTTACTATGAGTTCTGGGGAAAACCAGTGAAATGCACATAATTTAACCTGAAATCTTAGATTGCTTCTGTTTACACAGTATTGCGCAACAGCAGTAATAACACTTTAAAAATCCCAAACAGCTCACTCCTCCCAATTATTCTAGGTTTGAAAACACCTGATAGGTAAGAAATGCTTGTGTGTTAGTACTGAAAAATGTTATTATTTGTCTGTCTTTCCATTCCACTGCCTGCCCCCTTGTTTCCAGGGACATCCTCATTTAAAATTTTCCCCTGAGTAAAGATACAATTGAAAATCCCTTATTGTCCAATTTTTTGTGATTGGTAGGAGTATAAGAAAGTGGATAGATCAGCTGAGAAGTGAGGAATCTAGCAGATTATGTACATACATAATCTTTTAAAAAGTGAGTAGCAGCTCACCCTCTTTGTTTTAAAATGTTCATGTGTATTTCTGGAAAAGAGGATAACAGAACATCTAGTAATAGCGAAGGGTTTTATAAGCCAAGCCAAGACACTCAATGTCTTGAAAGTATTTTACAAACATGAGCATAACTATACTTCATGACTCATCTGTAAGGTAGCTATCATTATTTCTGTTGTTCAGATGGGGGAAATGGCATCCAGAAATGAAATTATTGTAATACTAACACCTCCAAAAAATCCAGGATCATATTTCACGCCAAAATACACAGAACCAGAACACCCTAAAGAAAGATACAAGTAGTTCAAAGGCTGTAAAGAACGCTGAGGTTTTCTGAGCTGATCACAAAGCTCAGCCAGGCTCAATCATAATAAAACATTTAGAAACCCTCCAAAAGCTAGCATTCTTCCCTACTGCAATACCCATGCCCAATTATTTGACAGTTTCTTTCACATGTAAACCGGTATTTCTCTCCTAGATCTGGGAACAGAATTCAGCGATGTAGATACCTGCTACCTGCTTGCTGTTTTCCAAATAAGTGCTTAAACCGTCAAAAGGTTGCAGTGATTTAAAATTTGAATGGGAACATACTGATTTCCATGGTTTTGAAGCAGTCTTTTACAAAGGCAAAGCCTGTTAGATTAATTCCTAGTAAAGAATGTATTACTGATCACTGACCTATAGTATACTATGAAAGGTCCATGAGAAGCCTGTCACACAGTTAAAAGCTGAATTTTGCAATGAGTTTGGTGAAGGACAAAACTGGTCTTCCTAGAAGCTGGTAAAACTTTCTAAGGCCTGAAGAGACCTCAGATTTAGCTAATTATCTGCATCCTTCTTCTCAAAAACATGGTTTTGATCTTAGAGTCTTGAGCTCTAGAGCCACATCCTAGTTAACAGTCACAGACTGTGGGGAGTGGGACTTTGAAATGCTGTGCACTTCATCGATGTAATACATGCAGCACTTACAAATCTAAAATCAGGATTTACCAGTTCATCAACAGAAAGGTCAAGGCCTACCCAATATCTTTTCTCTTTCCTCTATCAGAGCAGTGAAAAATGGTTTCCTTCTGGCTAGAAGTCTAGCATGTCCACTGTTACGTTCATCTCAGACAGCCGCATAACCCCTAACTTCTTCCTCTCCATGGAACTTTAAAAAGGATATCCTTTCCACTAACTGCCTCCAGCACTGGATTTCCTGAATGATGCCTTCACCTTTTATGAAAGTGCTTTTGTCTATAGTTGTATGGAAGCATTGAGCATTTGTTTCTTCATCATACCTTCTAATAGCTTGTCATCAGCCAGCATATCCACCTTGTGCCAAAAGCCAGTCACAGAATTGTTCCATTCCAGAGAGTGCTGCCAAGAACTCCTTTTCTATCTGTCCCATTTCTGTATTTGTCAAGGCATTTGAAGTCAATGCTTTTGGCTCCTGATGTGCACCACTGTGACTCCTAGTCTTCCTTCCACTATATCACTCTGCATCTCTAACTGCTCTGCACTTAACCAGCAGTAAGCTGCAGCATTGCCTCTTCACTGCAGACTCGGTTCTCCATAACCTGATGAGTATGACTTGCTGCATTCTCATGGTTTCGTGTGGGGTCTGTTTCTAATTTCAGTTTGTGCTTTAACTCTTCACATTCTTCCAAGAAATTTTGCTCTACTATTAGAAAACATCTAGTCTATATGATGCTTGGTGCTCAGCTTGACTTTCTCCTTCACCCTGAAGAAATGCTGGTGCTGCACTAGCATTAGCCAAGCTTACCTGTCCATGCTATTTAGCAGTGAACGATGCTTCTGTTAGTCAAGTACTTTGAAGTGCCAACAATTACGTCTTTTCCTTCTCATAGCTACTGACTACTGTACCTTTCCAACATCTGGTTACA
This sequence comes from Haliaeetus albicilla, assembly GCF_947461875.1. Lineage (NCBI taxonomy): Eukaryota > Metazoa > Chordata > Aves > Accipitriformes > Accipitridae > Haliaeetus > Haliaeetus albicilla. Next base: position 12,440,243 of record NC_091504.1, on the reverse strand, counting down.
TTTTTCCAGCTCAACACTGCTGTTTATCTCTGCTGCTTAGATTTTATTGAGCTGGAATTGAACTGGTCATTGTCTTATTAACACAGCTGAAAATATGGCAGTGGAATGACGGACAGCCTTCTTCAGTAGTGCGTGTATGCTGAAAATCTTCAGATTTCTTCACAGGTCCCTATACCTAGGTCCACAGAAGAGGCTTTTGAAGAGGACTGTGCTTTCTTGTAAGATTCAGGGAGCAGCAGGAGGCAGAGAGGGGCCACAGACTACACCCAGAGATTTTTTTTCTGACCACATAGGCTGTCAACCCTGTCTGGTTCTTCTCAGGCTTCTGAGAACATCTCATTTACAAGGGGCGTGCTGAGAGGCTTCACAGGGGTATTAGCACAGTCATTTCCATTACAAGAACATGACATCTGTCTTTCCCTCCTATGTCCTCCTTGTCTTTCTGTTGATCACTCTTAAACTCTGCAGAATCACTTTCTATTTTCAGCTTTTCCCACTATTTTTGCACATACCTTCCACCTCCTGTCCTGTTTGCATCCTAGTTGCTTTCCTTCGCACCTTCTGTGGCATCTTCTTCCACTCCCTTTCACTGTTACATCTCAGTGTTTATCTGATTGTTCTTTTTTTTTCTTTATAAAATTTTAATTCTCTCTGTGCTTTGCATTTGCTGCTGTTCTTCACTTCTATTATATCTTAACAGGGTTTGAACTGCATAGGTCTTAAAAATCTTACAAAAGGGATTAAATCAGATCCATATTATGATTAAACTCAGATGAAAACTGAATATTGTAATGTTTGAATGTACGTGGCTTGACAATGGTATTAAAGAGATCAGTTATATCTCAAAGTACTTTAATCAGTGCTACAGTTCAGAAAGACAGTAATCATAAAAAAAAATTCAGAGGTGCATGTGTGACTACGTACATATACATATACATGTATGCACATACACACTCAGAAATGAAACACACGCGGTAGACATAACTGAGTCAACAGTTAAACTAATGAGCGTAAGACACTTTCCCAAAGGTTTACGGTACATTGAAGTACCCATATAGAAAACTATTCCCATCTGTGTGCTGGCTGGAAGCTGCACTTCTACTATATGGGCCTTTGTAAGCAAGAGGTCTGTTATGTGCAAGAGAGGAGACAAAGCCTTGGTGAATTTTTTCTAGTTCTGCTTAGCTTTTCAGAGTTACTTTGTTTAAAAATAGGCCAATTTAAAATGTTTCAGAATATCACAGCCCAATTTAGAATTGAGACAGGCTTGATTTTCGTTAGCTGCAATTACTGGTAAAGGCAAGGCAGGTTGCCTCAGAAAACGACCCTCCATCTGGGGTATATAATTCTTCACAGGTGCCAAAACAAGTGCTCAAATGCTAAAATCAGTGAAATAGACACAAACACAAATATTATTTAATGTCTTACTTTAATGGGCAAGAATTGTTTCTGTCCTTTAAAACACAGGGACAACCACTCATTTTCCTTTCATTACTCACAGAGCAGGTGCTTTATTATAGTCTGTAGGGAGGATATGTTACTACATACACAGGGGCTGGTCAGATGTTTGCACTATTGATGTATTTAAGAGGTCAAGCAAGGTGTTTAGTTTGATAACAATTGAGTTTCTTATTCACTTTTATGTATCTGTCTTTCACATAGCTCTCAAAATCCCCATTTTTTGCTGGTCCACCATGTTAAAGATCAAAACCAAAGAGAAGCATCCAATCTAGTTTCATAAGGCTTCCAAAACATGGAGACCAACAACACTGGGATGAGATGTGGCCAGAAAGGAGTTCATTAGTCATGTACATAAGGAAAAGTAAACCCCACCGCTCCTTGTTTACTTCAGCTGGATGCTCGTTTCTGGAGTCAGTCGCAGGGACATAATAGGTCTAGATCCTCCCATATTTTGCCTCAAAGAGTTTTTCCAAATATTTCATGTTGATTTCCCCTTATGCATAAGCAGTTATACAGTTGACTTGCCTAATGTCTATATTAATTTTGGTACATTTTTAATTAGCAGATAGCTAATTAACATAGTATAAGGTTATCTTGTTAAATGTTAATTGGATATGTAAACATTCTTTACAAGTTAATATTCAGAGGAAAAATATGTAATATGCATTTGTTGCGTGTGTCATTCTGAATTAATTACATGACAGCCAGATTTATCCCTTCCCAACTTGAGAACCCTCAATAAGTACTCTTTTAAGAATCAATTGATACTTAATTAATATGTACTGGCTGTCCTATTTAATTTAAATTAGTTCTTTCAACAAGTTACAGCATTGCTGAAAGACACAGCATTCCCCTTGTGACACAGAGCATTTTCTGCTGAGAGCACATGAGGGTGCTGTGAGAAAAGGCTTGGTGGTGCTGGCCCATATTTCATGACTGGGCACACAGCCTCCTCCTTTCTTCTTATCAAAACCAAAAACTACCCACACGGAAATCTTTATGAAAGTTGCATGTACTGTGCTGTATCTCATTCCACGGGGCTTCATATTGCTCAGGGCTCTGCGATAGCTCCCTACCTGGATGGTGTTTATTACATTAGATGATGAGGTCAGTAACCTTCTCCCCCGATCAGGTAGGGAGCGAGGTCCACATTCCTTCACTCCCCTTTTATGTTATCTTCATAACATCCACTGATGAGATACGCGTAGATTTAGCTCATTGTTTCGGTGCATTGATATTCCTAGCTACAGGAGAACAGCATGATTGAGTCCCCGAGGGGCTGAATTCTGGGATGGATGCATGGCAACAACGTTCACGTATAATTTATTATGTGTATGAAATCCTTAACATCAGCAAAATGGTCACAGAGTTTGCCTTTCCTTTCATCACACAATAAGGCTGTTAATGAATAAGAAACATCTCTGCATGCTGCAGTTTAACACATTCTGTGCCCAAGCAGCGGCAACAGGGATCTGAACAGCTTTTCTGTCTGCCCAGACACAGATTCCCTCTTCTGTACCTTTGCTGCAAATGATAGTGGGTTTAATTTTTGGATGATTATATCTCCAGCGATCCCCGAGCACTTTATAAATAACAATTAAGTATTATCACACTCAGGTGATATAAGTATTACAGGCAGGTTAACTGAAAGACAGAGGTGAAGCCTCTTGCCCAAAGCCACAATGTGATACAATAGCAGCTCCCAAGAGCTCTGACTCTCAGTTTCTCCCTCTAAACACAACAGCACACTTCCCTTCTCCAGTAGCTGCACTAACTGACCTCTTTCTGGACAGGTGATCTGTCATCATAAGAAAAATAAAAACCCTTGAATTCAGACTGGACCCTGTAAGCGAGGGCCTGGTCTGACTCTCTGAGGTCAACACAAAAGATCCCTTTCACCCTTGTGTGGTATCAGAATGACAAATGGTGAAGATTAAAGTCTGGTCTTCATAGGTGCTTAGTCCCTGGGCCTGCTAGTAACTTCAGGAGTTTTAAATGCTTAACCTTTCTAAAACCACATCTGAAGGCTTGCCCAAGGTCACACAGGCAGCCTTTTGCAGTGCTATGGCAGCAGTAAATTTGTCCAATTGTCTTGTCTCAGAGTTTGCTGGTGTTACTAAATTTTCCTCTAAGCAGGATTGTCCCATTTGTAGCAGCTGAAAAAGCTGTTCTTTTAGCTTGAAGCAGCTGAAAGAATCTGAATACATTGTATTGTAATCATTAAATACCAGTTTTCTACCGGATATAAGCAGAACACCTATTTTTAGTTAAAAAGCTGCTGTTAGGTTACACAATATCTTTTATGGCTGAAGTAATGCAGCAAGCTGGTACAAACCAAATGGTACTTGACAGTTTGCAAATTGAGCATCAACACAAACAGCAGGTGGTCACTCAGCTCTAGACTTTCATGCCGATTGTTATAATAATAGTTATAGTAATAATACTAAATAAGTAACATTCAGCAATATATGTGGGTTTTTCATGGGGAGTTTGAATACTGAAGATCCACTTTTACAATTCATGCTTAGACAATTATTGCCTGCAGCTTTATTTTTATGATCACTTTCTCCATTTTCCTATTGTTGAAGGTTAGGATTAGTATCCCTGTATCCCTGTAGTCAGGCCTTCAGATCAGATAGATACTTTCCTGGAGCTCCAGGGTGCCTTTTTATTGTACATGACTGCTGCACCAAGTTTCGTCTAGAGTGAATTTTTTAGTTTTGTAAACCCTAAAAGTAGGAACACATGACCCATTTTAAAACATCTAGGAATCATAACTAAAAATTTCCAAAATAGGCATGTATGACAGCAGTCTTCTTACTGCTTTTCTCCTAGCTTCACTAAACATTATCCGATCTAGTTAGCTTCCCTATGTCCATCTCCCTGGGCAAGGGGAAGAACTGAATAGTCATTCACTTTGGAGCATTTTATGACACAGTGTCTGTGTAGATACATGTAAAGAATTCAGATTATCATGTAGCAGTCAGGAATTTTAAACTGGAACCCAGAATTTAGGCTAAGAAAATCTCTTGGTGTCCAGAAATGTTGAAAACTTGCAGATACCCATCACTATTGGCCTTTCTTCTTCTTCTTCTTCTTCTTCTTATCATCATCATCATCATCATCATCATTATTACTACATACAGCCAAACTTCTATTTCCTTGTCCCCACTAAAGAGCACTAGAGACCACAAGGACTACTTGTGGAAGAAGATGCTAGTCAATACAGAGACGGCCCAGCCTGTCCCTGAATCAGGCTGAATGCAGGTTTTGTAGCTCTCACTGTTAGGCATTTAAAATGTCTGCTGTTATATTTACTGTGAGGATAGTTTGCCTCTACAGTTATTTCTTCTAACAGGACACTGGGAACATATCAGTTACAGACCAACAGACATTGGTCCCTATGTGACAGTTCCCACGTGCTTGTCAGACTTCCATCCTTGGTGATGCTGATGTGCACTAGCACAGTCCAGTACAGGAGGATCCAACGATGTAATAGCATTAACTGCTTGGTTAAGTCCACCCATGTGGTGAGGATGACTCTGGTGCAGAATGAAAGGTCTGAGATAAATGGCAACTAAGATGTAGAAGGAATAAAAAAAGCTGATAAAGGGAAATTCTAAAAGAAACTTGTGAGTCTGGAGGAAGAAGGTGAAAGCAAACATTATGAAAATGAAACCAACAGAGGCTTTATCTCAAAAAAATTTAGTTTTATATATACACTAGTATTTATCTTGTGTATAAAAGCCCTCCCAGAGGTGCTACAAGCATACCTGAGTAATGCAACACCTAATTATCACTATTAGAAAACAATGAGAGACAACGTTAATGCCAAACATATAAAGCAGATACAAAGTTTAATTTTTAATCATTTTCAGTGCATTCCCATGAAATTTCAGGTCCCCAGAATCAAGCAATATACAAATGCAGCCTTACAAGTATAACACAGCAGTTTACCTCTGCTAGAAACAGGCTAGCCTTCATCCGAATATTCTGGTTGTCCCAAACTGTAATTTGAGGAGACCTATCACTAGCTATGAATTCAAGTCAAATATTTTTGGTGGAGCAGAAGAGAAAAGCCTATATTGAAACATTCCAATGTTGTTTGAACTGTTTGAAACTAGATTTCCCTGACCAACTGAAAATTAGAACCAACACAAAATAGGTCAATACGGGATTTCTAGTCTGAGGCCCTGAAGCACGAGCAATCTGAGGTGAAGTTCCAGAGACAGTGGACAGGTCACATCCTCATGTGACACAACTGCTGCTTTTGCATACACCTGGTTGGCATAATGAGCACTTGGAACCAATGAAAACTAGTTGCTATGAAGCAAGGAAAGCATGAAAAAGATTTAGAAACCACTCTTGCAAGTAGATGTCACGTGATTCCAGATTATCAGCAGGCCAGCCTGAAAAAGAAGCAGGCACTGTATTTTTACAGGTGTAACATACAGGGAGATTGCCAAAACTGCTCTCAAAGAACTGCAATTCCCAGAACTGACAACCCCAAAGATCACACAAAGACTTAAAGTGAAGCATTAAACAGGGTCTTGTCGGCTGAGTGGCATGTCTGTTAAACCTTCTAAAGCAACACAATCAACTACTGTCAGAAAATTCAGATTCATATTTGTGTCAACATTTGTGCTTTCCGGTGTCAGCTGAGATATCCTCTTCTATGCTTGTCTCCTGAAATGATTAGTAGACCTTGGGAGAGTGAAAGCTATTTTTATGAGCAGCTGGTTCTGATATTGTAAAATGAATCCACTCTGCATTCCTCTGAAATCTGGTGACAGTGGGGATTTTGATCAAAAATGGCTGGCATTTCATGGAGAAGGGGAAAAAGTAGGGACTCTGCACTGGAGGCTGCATTTTTCAAAGGCACTTCAATCTCTGTGGCAGAGACGAATCTACAGTGCCCACAGAACCCCCTTATTCCAGTCTAGCAGTTTGCTCCGGGAGGCGGGAGTCGAGTTGGTTGCCCAGCCGTGGTGTACACCGTTGCGTTTGGTCCTTGCCTCCAGAAGAGGATAGTGTGGAGTGGGGTTAGCGCAGGGGCTGGGCTGGAGGCGTGCGAATGTCTGTGCCTGCAAAGCTGTGGGAGCAGATTTGGCGAGGCTGGCTTTGCAGACCTAACACTGCCTACTCAACGTGGTCTTCACAGCACAATGCCGGCTTGGGGATGCTTCCAGGACTAAAGCAGGCAGAGGGCTAGGCAGAGTGAGGACCTAACGCTGGAGCAGAACAGATGCCACCCCTGTTTGGGAAGGGAGGCTGTGCGGCCATGTGGGTGCAACACCAGCCTGGGCTCCCTAGCTGGTGCTAATGAGGGAAGAGCCGTGCTCCTTCTGCCTGCTTTACTGGCTGTGACAACACAGAAGCTCTTTAAGTGGCACTAAAAGCCCTTCCTGCCCTTAATATGCGTGAGAACAAAATGAGTTTCTTCAGCAAGATACTCTCATTTTGTGAAACTTCAAAGAAGGCTCAAACTCCCTGTTTCTTCACGAATAACCCAGTTTGAGTATTATACTATTAATAAATGCATTAGAACTATTTTTAAGTAAGCAAAGACTGGATGATAGTCATCCAAATTAATGAAGGGTATGAACTTAAAATTGATTATGTAAACTGCACTAAATCCCTGCGTAGATTTAATGATTTAAATTCAAATTTAATTTAGATTTAACTCAAACACTAACTTGAATTAAAGCCACTTTAATTCTGAATGAGACTGCCCAGAATGGGCTTCAGTATAGGTTAACAAATCTGCTCTGTGCAAAGATTTTCTTAAACGGCGTTATTTTTTCTTAATGCCATTAAGTCAGTAGTCAGTAGATTGAATACACTGGGCTCTGAAAGAGAGCCTATGCGTGGAAGTAGAGGATGACTCACCAAAATGCATAAGCAGCCCGCAGCTATAAGTACAGGAGAAAACTCACATTTTTTAGGCTAATTAAATCCCACAACAAGCCCAGAACTCCCACGTCCTGGAGCACCTTTCGAAAGAAGAGGAGTTCCCTTCTCTGGTGTGCAGGACGGTGGGCCGAGGCCTTGACTCCCCCCCACCAGTACGCTCTCCCCTAAGGACAGAACCAAAAGGGAAGCAAGCTCCCAGGTTACCGACTCCCTTCATTGGGGTCCATAAAAAAACCAAAAACACCAAAGGAAAACTTGACTGTTGCAAGGGAGACAACCTCCGGATTTTCCTTCATTGCAAGACATTTGTTTCTCTTACTTCAATCTCTGTATTTATCGTACATATTTATCACACACACTGCCAGTTCACTGGCCAGGGAAGGCCATCAGTGTATTTCTAACGAGTTCCTCACTGGGTGCAAACCGGTGCAAGCAGCAGACGGTGCAGCAGAGCCGTCCGTGTGCTTCAGTGTGCTCTAGGTCGGACTTTCCGCGCTGCACGTCTGCTGCTGCAGTGATCCAGGTGGATGTAGTTCCCGTTTATTTCATGCTGGACCCGCAGCACTGTGCTGGGTGTCCGTGCCCAGGCGCTGGCAGCGGGGGGCAGGGCCCTCTGTGAGGAGACGCAGCCGGTTCCAGCCGGTTCCAGCCGGTTCCGGCCATTTGCCTGACGGCCCCACCTGGGGACACGGCTCAGCCCGTCAGTGAAGCTGGTGAGGCCTCTGGGAAAACAGATTTAAGAAAGGGCAAAACCCTGCCCAGGTGTGAGGGACTGGGCCAGAGAGTCTCCTGCAGCCTGTGTGAAGGACCCATGGCGGAGCAGGGGAAGGTGTGAGGAGGAGGGAGCGGCAGAGAGGGGCTGCCATGGGCCGGCCACAGCCCCCAGTGCCCTGCCCTGCTTGGGGTAGGGGGACAGGAGGCAGAGGAGCCCGGGGTAGAGTGAAGTTGAGGTCGGTGAAGAAGGGGTTATGGGAGGTCTGTGTGGTTTAGTTTTTGTCTTTGTCTCTCGCAATCCTACTTTATTTTTAATTAGATTAATTTTCCACAAGTGAAGTCTGTTTTGCCTGTGATGGTAATTGGTAAGTGATCTCCCTTCTTTATCTTGACCCATGAGCTTTTCCGTCTGATTTTCTCCCGGCTTGTCGAGGAGGGGGAGTGTGAGAGTGGCTGAGCGGGCACCCGGCCAAGGTCAGCCCGCTGCTGGGCCTTATCTTGGCTAGATCAGTGCCAGTTTGAAGAAGTGCTGTGAAAACTGGTGGCGTTTAAACACACGCACGCTTCTGTCTTGTAACCCAGACGTCGGACAGTGCTCTGGCAGACATCTAGAACATCCTCCTGAGGCAGCAGGAGGGTTGGTTACCTCTAGCTGCGGGTGCAGTCTTTCTGCTTGGGGCCACTTAGCCCAGGCGGGTGCCACCTGCCAGCGTTCCAGCACCACGAAACTTGTACCCCTCGGCTAAGTCCAATCAAAACAGGAATGGCGACAAGCGATGGAAAGGATCCATCTAAGTTACAAGTTCACTCCTCCTGGACAGCTGTGGATGTGACAGCTTCCCCTCTTCCATGGAGAGGATTTTGCCTGAATAAGGGCTTAAGTTTCCGGGGCCAGAACACAGGCTGGGTCGAGGGCCTTTGCAAACTGCCTACCCTGAGCAGGCTGGCTTTCTCTTTAAGAAAGCACACGGTGTACTCTAGCTTAATGGTACGTGTTAAGCAAGAACATCTGCTTATGAAGAGATAGATATGCTGAAACATTTACTGATGTTTTGCTTCCTCCCCTTGTGTCACCTGAAATCTATCATCTCGCTATGGTATCCCAGCACAGTCCTGCTTACAAATCTAGGGAAGCAGGGCAGTGGTGCACAGCTTTTAGAAAATGATTAGTGATCTGTCAGGCTAACGTCTAAACATGGGCACAGACTCAGATGTGTTACCTATAAATCTGTTCATCAGCAGCTGAGGAACATATGTGCCTCCTCTTTCTTAAACATAAAAACATTAATTACATTATATTGTATCACAGTAATGGGCAACGTAGTAACAGAGGCTTGCCAAAACTTCAATTTTAACCATAAATCTGGAGGGTCTGAAATGGTGATTCAAGCTGCTTTAAAAGATGAAGATAAAGCTCAAGTCAGGTGTGTAGAACCAGGGGCTGATGGGGGTGGGGAGGAATTAGCATGGAGAATTAGCACAGACTGGCTGAAACACTTGAGCCTGAGATAACAAAACTACAATCTTCCTTGGATAGGGGACAGGAGAGAACAAATTGCAATTCAGTAACAGCTCCTCTTCTGACTATCTGCACTAGTCATGGGATAAAAAGGTTTCTTCTCTCCTAGTCTTGGGTCTTGGCTTCCTACTATTTGGTTTAGCTGTCCCTCCTTTTCTCTTTCCCGGTGTAATCATCTAATCACAGAGAGCATACTGAACAAGCAGCCCTTGGTGTCCTTTCTCTGGCTGGATTTTCATTTTGAATAGAGCTAATCAGGAGAAAAGATGAGGCACAGCATGTAGCTTTCACTGTCCTTTGTACCTGGATAAAAGCAATGAGAAGGAGCACCCAGATTATTTACCAACAGAAACAGGAGGAATATGGAAATCTGTGTGTACCATTAAATATGAAAGGCACCAGGAACAGGTTCTGTTGCATTAGGTGCTGTATCATTGACTGTTCAAGGGGTTTATCAGATGAAGCAGTCCTGCTGATTTGGGCAAGACAGAGTAGAAGGTGGCAGCTGCCAGTGCCCCGTGCCACTGCTTGTCCCATGTGTGCTCCTCCCAGATCTGACCCAATCCTGCCTGGCTGCTACTGTGAACCAGCTGATGCCCCTGAAATCAGTGCAAAGATGGGCCCTTTGGCAGCCAGACATCTCTGCTACAATTGCCCCAGTCTGCCTCGTTATGCCACAGGCAAAGGGAAATAAATTCTCTTTCTGAAATTACACAGAATCCCCCTGAACTCTGCCTTCATTTTGGGATTTGCCTGCAGTGTTTCAGAGCCATCTGGTCATGCTCAGGTTACAAATCTAAAATGTTTCAGCAACCTGCATCAGATAGAGGATTGGTTTTGGTACTAGGTCTTTAAAGGCGTGTGTCCCCTGGTCACTTGTGTCTACTCTTTAGGGAGAAGGAGGAAATTATACCAGAGATGGGACTCTACTGAAGGGAAGCCTACACCTTTCTCTTCTTATTTGTTTATTCTCTAATTCTTCTCTCTATTATACCAAATTCATCTCCATAAGAGTGACAAAGATGATGCCACTTGTCTGCATAAGAAAGCAAACACAATTAAAGCAGAACAAACTGTTCAGAGTAATATTCTTGTGGGCACAAATCCAGAAGGACATTTTCCCTTTGGAAAGGCAGCTGCTGTTCAGAACCTATGTAGCCACTGTTACTCTACAGTCCTGTTCCACTTTACTATATATTTGGTGGTCAGTTTTCTCGGGTAGAAATCCCTGAAGTGGTTTACCTTTTCAGCAGTTTGTGAAAGTTTTCCTCTATTTCAAGTAGAGCATCACATGTTTTTAAAACAACACAGACCTATGGGTGGCTTATATTCTACTCACAGGCTGTTTCCCTGCTTTTGCTCCAATATATCCCTTACAGGTACATATGTTCCTCTCATCTCCTGTAAGTAGTAACTCAACCCTTTCCACGCTGCTTCTCCCTTCTGATGTAAGAAAGCTTTCAGAGCTACAGATACACTGGCCCTGACAGAGCAGTGCTTTAATCCATCTAGGTCCAGTTTCAATTGGCAATGATTCCACAAGTATTAAAAGGGCAAAAAGCCATGTACAAGTACCATGTACAAATAATCCAGGCCTGGACTGCAGAGGTCCCAGATAAAGATATGTAGTTGTTTAGAAATTCCATAAGGTCAATGATTTTTTTGTTTTCTCAAAGCAGGAACCATGACATGGAACATGCTTTCTATTTGCCTCTTGGCTAAAGAACTTAACTGGCTGCCGGATGTATTAGCCTAGAGAAGAGTGTGTAGCAGCAGAAGATACCAACCCATTTAACCCAAAGTACGGGCTGGGGTGCAGGGCAGAGTTTGCAGCTGCTGTGTGGGGCATTTCTCCCCTGTCAGATCAGCACAGGATGTATCTATCATAGAGCAGAACACTGAATAGTCACTGTGCACTGGACAGCAATATTTCATTTCATGCACCATTAAGAACCTGCATTGGTTCCAACTAGTCATATAACCTCATCCTGCACTCACTTTAAAGCAAAAGGGGAGAAAAAAAAAAAGGAAGTCTCTCCTTCCCAAGTCACTAGATAACTTTAAAACTTGGGTACTTGAAGAAATAGTCTTTCTTAGTGTCATCTCTCTTAGGGACCAAGATGCCAAATGCAGTACCCTATGACTTGGAAAACAGCAAGGACTCCAGTGAGGGTCTTGGTTTCAGTGTAGCATGGGTTTGTTTAGCACACATCCACTTTGCGGTCATGTGTTTGCAGGAGGTCTTATCTCCCCATCAGTGTTGGAGTCAGTTTGATTTGGAGTAAAGTTCTGTTCAAATATACTAAAAAGAGAAGAAAAATATCAGAAGAGAATAAACTGGCACAGTAGCTAGTGTTGGTCTCCGCAGCCAGCTGAGCTGGCTGTGAAGCACATGCTCCTGGGCAGCCACCTTTGGTGCTCTCTGGTATGACCATGTAACAGTGCTGCGGACAGTAGTAAGAGAACCATATCAGCTTAAAAAAATTGTGCATATTTAGTTTGAGGGCATTTAGTGGATTTAGCTCAATCTACTGTAGGTGTCTAGAGCTATATCTGAATTTGGGGCCTGGATCTAGATTAAGAATGAAAAAAGAATTCAGCGATACTAAGGCTGAGTTGCCCAACACTAACGGTCCCATGCTTTAGAAGGCAGAGTGTCCTTCTTCTAGGAGCATGGAGATGTTACAGAGCAGTACCTCTCTTTCTAGGCTGTAGCAAGACAGTTGGACCATGCATGATGGCCTTCCCTAGGGTCTTGTCTGGACTGTGATGGGGTTGTTGGCCCCATTGTGAACTCAGTTTAGGTGAAAAGGTGCCAAGCAGAGTCATCTGGGAAGACTCAAACAGCTCTTACTGTGTCTTTTCAATGGCCATTGCTCATTTCTAACCATGGTCTTTGGCATGTTACTAAAATTTCTAATTGAATTTTCCAAGAATCACATGTCACTCTCAAAGGGAACCTGCAAATGTTTATCAGTTAAAGGAAGGAGCCCTGAAGACTGATAGTGCTGTACATGTTTGCTAAATTCATGGTATTTAAGAGGGATGTTATTACTTGTTTATACTAGCAGTCTCTCCTCCTCAACTTGAGAAGAGGAGAGGGACAGAAAGATGAAAGTTTAACTGGCATTATTACCAGCTGCTCTTACTGGCAGGGGAGCTTACTCTCCATGAATAGGCTGGGTTTATTGTACATGACATAAGCCAGAGTAGAATAAGAGCCTTGCATTCATTTCTGACCATAATTTCACAACAAAACTTGCCTTTTCCTTGTATTTTAGTCTCTCATTGCCATTGTTTGGCTGGTTCCCCCCCCTCCCCGTATCTTCAGATCCCACAGCATCTGGTGGCAAATCAAACATGGTAAAATGTTGTTTTTGAGCTTAATAATATTTTCCAAGTCATTTATTTACCAAATGCTCTTGGTGGAAGTGTTTTGTTCTGTATGTTAACAGGTGGTGCATACTCAATCTGAATGTATGGGTAATCAAATCATAGCAATAGGCAAGTCTCTCAGGGTGTTGTGCTGAAGTTGGACAAGTCCTTATAAATTCAGAGGCTGCATGTTTTGACTATCTGAGCTTCCTGTCCACTCCTCCCAAACATGGGCATGGATTTTGCTATCACATTAACTGTTATGGTTTGCTTTTCTGTACCTATTCTATTTATATTGCAGGGCAGTGATGGCCTCTTTCACGGAGAACAGTGAATGGGTTTATCCAGTACAAAACTTCAGCTAAAAATTCAGGATTCAGCTGGAAAGCTGCCTCCTCATCTTTCTTCAGACCCAAGCCAGACCTCAGCACTCTGTGCTCTCTCCTTGGCAGGCTGAGGTTATCTTTAGAGCTTGCCAGACGTGTCTTGCTCTTCAGGGGGTTTACTTCGTATACTCCCATTTTCAGTGACTACAGATCTCAAAGGGAACAGAAATAGCAGCAAAAATGTATAATTGCTGTTCTATACATTGCATTTGGATGAATTCACAGCCAAGTTTAAGATTAGTCACCTAAATTCTATAAGGCAAAGAAAATGAATAGAGAAACATTATACGTGAAGTAGCCCCCCCCTTCTTTTTAAATTGGAAAACCACATCTTTCTTTCAAAGAATAATAATTTTTACCTAATTTCATATTCTTAGGGTATCTGCAGAAATGTGGAGTTATCCATCATAACCTCTGTGACACCAAAACATAAGGGGCCTTTGCAGTATTATACTGTTTATAAAAAAAAATTACAAAAGTTGTAGGTGTCTGTTATTCGACAAAAGAGAAATTCATTATAATGATATCAGCAGGGACTGTCTAAAATCATGACCCTTCTAACTTCAGAGCACTGGATAAATTCAAACTGTAAACTTAGACATGGAAGTTTTTTCAATCCACCAAACAACAGGAGCAGATGCAGATTATTTTTTGGATAAGACATCCCTCTTTTGGAGTGATTTCACATGCTAACTTTGCTTGGGAACTGCTCCTGTTGGTGACCATGTGTTCAGCACATCTGCTTTGGCTTGTTGTTTTCTCTGAGACTGACAATATTGTGGCAAGACGTCAGAGTGAATTGAGGTAAAGAAAAAGGAAAAGGAAAATTAACATGAAAGAGCTGCATTGCAAGTCCAAATGAACCCTGAGAGACTTTCCATCCCTTGATCCTCCATGTGTATATTAGGATATGTGTAGAGGGATTTGAAGAGGTGGGAGGAACTGACAGGCTTGAAGTAATACCTGGGCTTGTCTTGTCACAGTCAAAAACTGAGCTCTAGCAGACATGCTGGGAGGACATTTCTGACTTCTAGCCCACGGGAGAGGATGCCTTCAAAAAGTTGGGAAAATCCTGCCAATGACTCATCAAGGCTAGTTTCACTGTTCACTGCATAATGCACTCATTCATCAAACTGAAAGGATTTCAATCAATATTGTCAAACTAAAAAGTTATGTATTATATACACATGCACACACAAGTGCACTCAGTTATGCATAATACATGTGATGGCCATCATCAAACAAATTACAGACCTGGGTTCCAAATGGAATTTACTAAAAATCCTTGTCTCTACCTGTCCCTTATTTGCACTGAGATTATCACATAAAGTTCAATATTTTTTCATCTGTTTCAAACAATCATTAATTAATGAAAACATTTGAAAAATAAAACAAAAAAATCAGGAACTTTTTCTTTCTTTCTTTCTTCAGCATATGGCTCCTTCACCAAAATCACACTTCGGAAGATGTTGAAGAGGCAGCATTCATTCCCATCACAGAGCAAGTCTGAAATCTGAAGTCAAGCCAGCAGAAGCTTAGTTCAGGTAACACTGTGCTGCTTTGAAGATAGAGAAATTTTCACAAGATCCAAGGCTAACTCTCACCCAGAAATCTTTTCATTGGGCAATCAACAGTAAATAAGTCATAATGTTATATGATCCTTATTTATGGAAACGTGGGTGCAAGTATAGGCTGAGTGGTGTGGCTAGGGGGATGCAGGCGCTCTGCGTTCTGCTCCTCATTCAGTCTCTATCTTGATGTCTACAAAGAGGGAAGTGATGAGAATAAGTATTAATTCTCTTAATGCTCCTCTCCTTTGTACTATAGATAAAGCTGGTTGGAGAGAGAGAAAAAGAGATAAAATAAGGGTTTTCTGTGGCCATAGGCCAATTCAATAAAATTTAAACAGTGCATGGAAATAATCTGATTTTCTAAAATAGAGGCCAGAGTTATAGATCTCTGCCTCAATTCCTGACACCTCAGCAACTCTGCTTCATGGCAACCTGCCTGGTAAGTGAGAACCTGGAGACCTTGTTTTCACCATTTGTGGCTCCTCAGCCACCTAGATATCTGGGCCCTGGGGGCACTAATAGTCCTTAATGGCCCTGAACATCCTCACCTGTGGCCTCCACCCTCCCCCTCTGCCCATGGCTCATCCCCTCCCCTGGTGTGGGACTCGTCACGGACCCTGTTATCAGCCCTCGGCTCTGTCTGCTGTGCTGTGGGTACAGCCTGGCTGTGCTGCCTTGCTTTCTAGTTCTTCTTCCCTTGTGGAGCAGCCCTGCTCTTGCTGGTCCCTGACACTAGCGTTTGTGATCTGATACAGCCAATTAGGCTGTCATTGAGGGTTTCATGTAAGAAGTTTGGAGCTTGGAGCGTTGTGTGTAATTGTGACTTGAATCAAATTTTGGTATGTTGCCGCTGTTCACGAACTGGAATTGCTACCCTTCTGTGAACTAATCAAACATCAGGCAAACGGTCTAGATACCAACATGTCTTCCCTTGTAATTATCAAGTGTCTATGAAAAATTGTAAGAGCTGGTTGGCTTAACAGTACAATTCTGCTGAATTCTGCCCACACGCCAACTCTCAGAGCATTAAGTGGGCAGGGAGCTCCTTGTTGCCTTCTTGCAGTGTCAGTTGGTATCTCCTGCCATATGGGCAGGTGCCATACAGTCATGTCCATGTGGCATTGCTCTCTAGAGATACTCAACAGAAGAGTAGGCTAATGGCTGGCTTTTAAGGCAGACCACTGATGCAGACGAGGATTGAGTAAAGAATTTGCCTGTCAGGTTGAAATCTCACTCATATGAAGCATTTTATATGGGGATCTCAATCTTATAAGATAGATATATAAAAACATAAAAAGACATGAGAGTTGAAGGGATTTTTTTTTTAATATGCACAAAATGGAGCAGCAAATCTTGTAGTAAAGATTTGATTTGACATGGGATGTGCACTCCACTGCTCAGTCTAGAAAAGTACTTATATACAGACTTTAAATTTAAGGATGTGAATAGGCTCACTGGAGTTAATGTTAAGCCACTACGTAAGAATTTTATTGGTTTGGGGATGGGTGCACTAAGCATCCTTCAGGAAAAATACCTTCCATTTGCTTACGGGCTTGGACTGAATGAGGCAGGCTAAGCTCA
Source organism: Haliaeetus albicilla (assembly GCF_947461875.1). NCBI lineage: Eukaryota > Metazoa > Chordata > Aves > Accipitriformes > Accipitridae > Haliaeetus > Haliaeetus albicilla. The sequence goes on along the minus strand of NC_091504.1, from coordinate 12,423,723 downwards.
GCTACCTTGCGCTTTCTGTGGAGGAAACAACTCTGATGTCAGTCTGCAATTTTCTGAATTGCCAATCCAGGCATCTCAACCAGTAAAAACAATACCTGGAATCACCAAAGCAGTGGCAGAGTATTACAAGCCATGTGAAATTAGAATTGGGCAGGGTTGCCAAACTTCTATGTTGTGGTCACCATAGAATGAACACTGTTTTAACTGGATAATTATTTTAATTGTTCTTATTAAATATAGGGAGGAAAAGAGTCCCTCTTTCCTGCAACTCTGGCCTAACCCTCTGTTTTATCAATTTGGGTGTCTTTGTAGGGACAGTTTCTCTCTCCTTCTCCCCTACAGCCCTTCTCCCTTTTCAGAGCTTGTTCCCCATCTCCATTTGTTTGGTTTTCCTGGTGTTCCTGATCTCTCTTCAGCTTGGAAGCTCCTGGGCCCTTTCACCTTCGTGTCTTACTTCTTGTAACACTTGTGAGGCTCCTGTTGAATCTATGCATCCCTCCCTGCTAGATGGAGGCTGTGCACTTGCTGCCAGGAGAAACAACCTTCCCTCCAGATATGCTGGTGTCCCTCCAGCCCTAGGGCAGGGGCGGGGGGGGGTGGGTGTCTGAGATGTAATCTCAGCATGATTCTAGCTCTGTAACTGATGTATTAACCAACAACTTAAGTGAAGAGTGGGATCTGCTCTCTTCCTGTTGCTGGTAGTTGTTGGTCTCTATGCCACAGGTCACCTCTGTGTTGAGTGAGTGAATCTGGTGGCTGGATTCTCAGCTGAGGTGGTGGTACTAGGATGAGCTCAAGCTCTCCTTCCAAGCGTGGAAAGAAGGCCACTGTCTTTACCTCTTTGATGTTAAATACAGGTCTCCCAACACTTCGTGAAGAGCCATGCACTGCTGAGTCAGACTTTCAAACAGCATTAGCAACATTCCCCTCCATCCTTCAACACATCCAGTATAAACACATGGACACTACACTGTATCTTATAAAGAATGTCCTTCAGTCATACTTTAACAGTAATCGAGTACCAAACACTGAGACAGCATTTTTCAGATTACAGCCTAGGCAATTTGGTAGCCTTTTAGCAAAAATAGAGTGCGTTGCTACCCACAGGCTTTGGAGGTCTTACTTTCTGGAGTATTTAGTTACTAAAAAACTTAATCCTTGCCTGCTCATTCTACTTTTGAAAGACAGTCAGCAATTTTCCTGCTAAATGGATTGAGTACTTTATAATACCAAAGAATTTGTGCCAGGGTCGACCTTACTGTGACTGGAGTTCCCTTCTTGGAGAAGGTTGAAAGCTGTACCTGCAGGCACAGATGGGAGAGGTTTATTGCAGGTATGGGAACCCACATGATGAACTGCGGTGCTAGGTGAGGTATTTTATTTAGCATTTAGCTTTGCCTCACATGTCTGCGGCCTATTAATTCATTCCCAGGAGACTTACTGTAATTTTCCAGACACCTGAAAATTTTCAAGCAGATGTCACTTTAAACAAAATCGAAAAACTTGGAGATGTATCTGCTGATTCTTACTGTTGTCTGAAAGCAATAATTTCTACACTAAACCTGCTCATTCTTAAGATGAGAGGGGCAGGCTCCAACATCTGACTAGTAGCAATATTTTTTACATTTAAAAACAGAAGCGTGGAAAAGGGACGTCTGTTATGTTGGAGGAGAAGGAAAGGTTGGGAGTGAGCACTCAGTTTTAATCCTGGAAAGGGCTGGAATAGTCAGCTTCAAACTGGGATGAGTCTAGACATGAGGAACTTTTACACAAGTCTTTCTTTGAGCCTCACTCAGGCAGATAATGAAATTCTCTGGAAGACAAATAGGGAAATACACTTAGGAAAACGCCATTGCCAAAAACATTGCTAGATGACAGTTTAAGTAGGGAGCTTGTCAGCAGATGGCTAACACCTGAAGAATTTTAAAGCTTTGTTATCATAGTATGGTTATAACCTCCCCCTTGCCCAACTCTGTATAATAAAGTTTGGAACTGAATGATCAGTGTATCCAGCTCCTTTGCAATCTAACAGATTTCCACCACTCACCCAGTTTTCTACACTGTTTAAGGACACTACAGAGGTAACAGCATCAGGGTCAGTATCCACGGTTTTTGTTACCTGCATGTATAGGTGACAGATGAATACACTCATTTTCCCAGTTAGCCCACTTCTAGCTGTTACTGTGGGAAGGTTCAGGACAGTGATTGCTTGGTGTGGTGCGAGCTGTTGGGAAAGCTGGAGGTGGTGCTGTCTAGCAGGTTGCCTTGTCCTCCTGCGCAGCATCGAGTCAGATGTGGGAGGCCTGAACACAAGCATGGGAAAGCTGACAGCTCTAGTTCAGCTACGTTCAGACTGTGTGCCATTAAGCCTGCTCAGGAGGGTGTCCCTTCATCCCTTTTGTGACAAGAAAAACAGAGCCTAAGCAGTACTGTTTTTCTGTCTATTTCACTAAACACTTAAGAAAACAAAGACACATTTAAAAGCTAGATGCCTGACTCTTTCCCTAGATGCCAAGGTGGTGAAATATTAAGAACTTTTCTGGCTCAGTCAGGTCACTCCATGAGCATCAGAAAATCAGAGTGGACTGTGTTATGCATCTGTCAAGAAAGTTAACAAGCAACTTTCAATTAATTCTTTTTAGGAGGAATGCAAATTGTCTTTGCATGTGACAGCTCCACTGCAGACTGGAGCCTGTGCTCCATAAAGCAATGTTGTTCCAGTGAAATCAATGCAACTTTGTTGGCTTGTAACAGCTGAGGATCTGGCCTATGCCGATTTTTGCTTAAACCTTGTACAATAAAATGTTTTAGCACATGATGAATGTTATGTTTCTTGGAAGTTCCAGGTAGTAATGAGATTCTGATTTCTTAGGTTAACTCTTCAGCGTTTGAGTCTTCATCAGCAAACTTGCAACAGTTCCAATTAAACGAGTCGTGTATTTATTGCCTTTTCCTCTGAGCTGGAGAAAACGGTTTGCAATAGTTACAGAAATACAAAAGACCGACATAATAGAATTAATATATAAAATAAAACCCTGTATCTATAAATATGTGAGAAGACATTGAGTTGAGAGGAAATACTCATTGTACAGAGCACTGCACACGTATGGCAAGCTCGCATAACATGACCCTATTTATGATAGGAGCTTCCCAAGACATGATGTTTTCAAGGTTCTCTTCCCTTGCACTGTCATTCTCAACCTTTCCGTTCCTCATAGGCAGGCCAATTACTGGGATAGCTCAGAAGTTTCTGTCACAACTCGAGCAGTTTCTCAAAACAAGTATCAGCTTAAAAAAGCATAGATGGAGGAAACCAAAAAAAGCTACAGGGATATAGCTGGAGGGGGAAAAGGGAGGGAATGTCAGTTGTCTACTTCCAAAGCAATTGTGGGTATGGATTGCATGGAAGCCTTCTCATCAGCAGGGAGTCTGACAGGTCTATCAGGGGAGAGTTCATCTACTTCTATAATAGTAGTTATTTGAACAACTAGAGATCGATATAGTTTCTAGGGGAGATGCTGCTATTTATTGGGAAATAAGAGAGAAACATTGGTGAAAGTTTCCTTTCTGTTTCTACAGTAACCACCATCAGGAGGACTGTGTACATGTTTACTCTAGCTGGGGTTCACGCTTAGCGTTTCAAAACTGCATGGCTACAGAGCAAAAGCAGTCTATGCATGTCACATACAGAGCACCACTTGCTTTGCCTCAAACTTTTCAAAGCTCAGAGTGTTCAGATAGTGGGCATTAAAGTGATGAGTTAGCACCTGAAGGAGATCACTTGTGAAATAAAAATCGGCTCTGAATTTGCATCTGCCTCTAGCCAGTGACAGGGTGTTTGGATGGGGGCCCACCCATGCCTGCCTGCAAGTGATTCTTGCAGCCTCTTCTGCTTCCAAGCTTTCTGTGAATAGATTTGTGTGCAGAAGGCAGCGTGTTACAAGCCCAGGAAACACGCAGTGCTCAAGGTCAGCAGCTCATTTCTATGTAGAAAGCAGAAATACCCTGATAGGTGGTGGGCAAAAGGTTTAGATTTAGCTCTGAATTTCCTTGAGAAAGAGGGTCCATGTCATTCATTACATATGAAAGACTTGGGTCTGTCACCCCACATGAAGAGAGGGGTGCAAGGTGCTGATGCCCCGCACCACCTCAGACCCCTTACAGAAAAGTCATTTCTATGAGTACCCATCACAAAAAAGCAACATAGGATGTTGGCACAGAAGGACTGGCATCTGGTTAAGTAATGATTAGGGAGACAATAAATACTACTGCATGGTGCATCGTCAAAGGCAGGCAGGAACACTTCTACTCTGTTAGCAAACATACCTGCAATATCTTTACCTGAAATGAGCTATAAAGTTGTCTGCCTCTCCTTCCCTGTTTACTTTGTGTTACCATTTTCTGCACATGCTGCAGTATTTTGCTCCTTAAGAGGTGTGTGTGATAAGCTCATGAATAACAAATGAGGATTTATGTTTGTGGATTGTGAAATAATATTAACGTGACTATTACTTTTAATCTTTGCTTTTGAATGATGTATTGAGCTGCAGGTAATCCCAGAGGGATATTATTAGGGTCTGAGTATTGAAAATGTCTCCTTCTTTTGTCTTCCCTGATATTAAGTGTGGAATTGAATGTAGAATAGTGAAGAAAGTAGGACAGACACAGGCTCTCTGATTTAATGTCTTATTTTAGAGTCTGAGCCCCACCAGCTGTATAATATAATGGGGGGGAGAGGAGAAGAAAGATGAGAAATTCTGAAAATCTGAACACAAGCTACCTTTTCTGAGAGAAATGATGAGAGTCCCTCCATGCTGAAGTTTGATCTTCAGTAATGAAGACTGAAATTAGCTGTTTCCAAGAAACGTTCATTCATTTAAAAACCCCAATTTTCCTTACTATTTGGAAATGAACAAATACATTTTCTTTGCAGCTTCTGAGTACCAGAACTGGAAGCTGGACTGAATTTTGCAGCTTAACATTTGAAATAATAGTATGAAAAAGTAAACTGCTTGAAATTCTATTGGAACAAAATTGAATAGACTGTCTCTTCAAATTTACCCTTCTTTATCCGACTGTGATAGGATGCTATTTCTTTAAGAGGATGGGTCTCTGAAAACATTCTCCAGGAATTTCCTCTCCGGGAGAGGAAAAATATGATGTCTGAGTTGGTTTCATGCAAATACATGCCGGCCCCCACCCCCAACACATATGTGTAAGTAAACAGAAAATCTTGCTAGCTCTGTAAATCTACTGTTCATTTCACGACACCAAAAAAATATTGTTTGTTATCTTTGCATATCAGTAATACCGCTATTAACTTCCATTCATACATTATTGTTGTATCTCTGTCAATAGAGCTGGCTGGGCAAAAGAGGAAATTTGGGGGCAGAAGGAGAAATACTTGATACTATTTTAATTCTCATTTCTCATTCAGATACACTTCTACTGAATATCTTTCCAGGATATCCATCAAAACCAACTCCAGCCAGCCTGCAGGGGTGGTTCAAACTTCCTAGCCTAGGAATTGTACCTGGGGTTTGTACTGGGCCACAGGCAGCCTTCCGTAGGCAGCAGCAGTGCTGAACACATGCTTGTGCACCTGGCCCAGGGAGCAAGGCTGGTCCTGGAGCAGGGCAGGGAGTAGAATGGCCGCTCTCCTGTGCATGGCCTGACACGGGGCTGGGGAGAACAAGCAGGAGGATGAAAGCAGAGTGACAAGTACGGGTGGTCTTCAGGTACTCAAAAGGATCAACTGCCCCCAGCTCTTCAGAGGCAACTGCTATCCCCTGTCCTTGTCATGGCAGCAACCACTGGGCGAGAAGAAGGTGCTCAACTCTCAGGACAAGCTCCTCTGAGTGACTGGTAGGTTCCCATCTTCTCCAGGCAAATGCTGGCTGCAGGGAAGCCTTCTGCAGGCATGATCTAACTGATGGGCCACCAAGCTGCACCACATTGCATCACCTGCTCTTAATCCCACCAATGACAGAAATGCAGAGACATCCCAAGATAATGCTATGCACAAGGTCAACTACCAGCTCTTTGTCTTGCACAGTATCGTAATGCAAAATCCACCAAACACTGCTGAAAAAGTGAGCACAGACTCCTACCTCCTCCTCCTGAGGGATCTTCTAGCAAAAATGTAGATGGCTCAGCTGAAGGCAATGCAGGTTTGCAAAAAACTGAATGAAAAGCCTACAACACTTCAGAAGCTTGAAGTGTGAGGAAATTTAAATGTGGTCCCTGCTGTAGGGCAGATCAGAGCTGAAGCAAGCTGCAGTGCAAGGCTGGCTGGGAAGGAGCAGTGTCCTTTTTTCAGGAGCAAAGTGACTCCAGGTCTGCAGCTCTTGTGTACTCACAACTCTGAGGCCAGTAAAAATGGCAGGTGGATAAGGGGTGAAGATTAGGTCCTTTTGTCCTTTCTAACTTTACTCTGGGAAACAGTTTAAATTTCACTGGGAATTCTTATTCTTAAAGCTAAGGCAGTCCTGTCCTTGAAAGCTGGTAGACCTAATTATGAGAGGCTTATAGGAATGGTGAATAGATCATCTTTGCTCCTTGAGTTAATCTTGATATATAATGCATGGCAAATATTGTCTTGTTTCTTTTAAAAACCGTCAGTGAGAGGAAATTCCAGAGACGGGAAATGCAATCTTTCAAAGGATTAAGAGAGAACTAACTAACATGAACCAGATCATTAGCTTTGTATTTTCTGTTCCACCTTCTGATGCCCATATTTCACTCATGAGGATGAGTTGGAACGACTCCAAAAACTAAGTGGAAATTAATTTCTCAAAGGCTGATCTGGAAGTTAAGATGCATTTCAAAATCACTTGCTTTACAGATCCCATCCATTTGCCCTGAAGAAAGAAAAAATAATGCTTTATGTAGCAACACGAAGTACAAGTTAAAATGAATATGGGTGAGCCACTACAGGAGGCTCAGGGGGGAACCAGCCAGCAACCCAGCACTGCCATGAAATGCTACATCAGCCATTGTGAGGGTGTGTTTAACATGTTTAAAACAGATCCTTAAAATGAGAGATTTTTTAAGGAAGCTGGGAGGACAATGCAAGGAGGATTATACACACTGTGATTTCATGGAAGATTTTAAGATATCTAAATTAAGTTTTTTAAGAGACCCCCTATATTATGAAAACCTACCTTACAGAAATTTCAGGAAGGTTTGATTTTGCTTTCAACATTATGTTCTGTAATATAGACTATTTAAGAACTTATTTTCAAAATGAAAATAACATTGATAAAATGTTAAAGCTCTTTTCTTCCTCTAAAGCATGATTTTTGTGATATATAAATTGTAATCTTTCTAAAAGATCAAACTTATGAAAGATTTAATTACTGAAAGAATAAGTTTTTGTGACGGAAAACTGCTTTGCAGAAGGTTCTGCAGAGTTGTTTTGCAACTAGCTTTAACATAAGCAATTCCAATTGCAAACAAAAAAAGAAAGAAGAAATTAATCAGATGTTCTGCATTGTTAGAAAGCTTCTCTTTTGAACGAAGCCGAGCTCCAAATAAACACAGCAGAGTTAGGGAAAACTAGGGCAGTTGTGAGATCTGATTCTAGGCTCAGCCTCAAATAATGTCCCTAATTTTAAGGCTGAGAAGTAAAGGGTAAAATACTGGTGCTTTGAGTTATGAATGTGCTTAAGGTCTTTGCTGACCTATGATATGAGACTGATGATGATAAATATTGTGAAAGTGATTAAAGCACGATCGCATAGAAATGCATTGGTATTACTAATATTAGGTAATTAAAGTCCTTGCATTCTTCCTAGCTATGCTTACAGATACGTAAGAGGAAACACAGTTAAATTGATACCTTCATTTTCAGAAGTTCTGCCACTCTTTTCTGTGTGCCATGATTATATTTAGCATCTCTAGACATCTTGCTTAAAGTCACAGGGCAGCTGAGCAGTGGCATAAGTCATCTGGTTTCATATCTAACCTACAGATCATTTTGGAAGAGATTTCTCCTGGCATAGGATAGGGAAGAAAGGATCAAGTACTGCAAATATGGTACAAATCATTTAATCCTGGCACTTTGTACCTTGATTCACATTGCAAGTGAAAGTATGCCTTGGGGTAAATAAAATGCTGACTCTGCAAAGGGAAGTGTCAAAGTCAGTGTGGATTTTAATAGCGCTGGATGTTAGCGCTGACATTTCAGCGTGACAGACTTGTGAGAAGAGTTAGCATGTGCCAAACTAATTGAGAAAAATGCCCACTAAATAAGAGCTGAAGACTGAATGGGAGTGACTTGGTCCTTCCTGCTTTGGGGAAGCACCAAAGAGCAAGAAGGCAAGGTGGCTGAATTCTATGGAGAAATTCTTTGCATAAATTGAGAACTGAGGTTTCCAAAGCTGCTGGGTAAACCTCTTTCCTAAGGTTTAAGTTAATTTAAAACAGAAAATGCAGTACCTATGAAAAAGCTTCCCTTTGTTCCAGTCTTAAAAAGTGCCTTTTCATCCAGTTGAACCTATTTGCACTGCCTTAAAGCAGTAATTGCTAATGATTCTTTTGGTTCAGTGTTATTCTGGACAAATTATGGCAATTACCTAGATCACAAATATATGTAACAGTCTCTGATACTTTCTGTAATTGCGCATGAAGTTCAAATGCCTGATGTTTAGTATGGCCTGTTCCATTAAGGATTGTTCCAAGTAAAGTTAATGGCAAAAGTCCCAGTGACTTCAGTGATGAAGGTTCACACCCTTACATATGGTTCATCTCACTTCAGAGGAAGATATTGTTTTCTTTTAATTCACTAGATGGTAGCAGTGTACAAATTGTGTTGTGTGTGCGTGTTTTGTTGGTTTTTTTTTAAAATTCTAATCAGACTCACATTCAGAACCTTCCTTCATTTCCCAACCCGTCCTTTCTCAGTCTTGTATTGGGGTCTTGAGAGGAAAGAAGAGAAAAGATTTTAAACAGCCTTCTGAAGGGATGCCAAAATTTGTGCCGTCCTCCAGATGTTCCCTTGTGATGGCAGAAGCCAGACTGTGTTGGAAGAGTCCAGCTACTGATGGTCAGAGAATGACATCAACATCTAAAGCTGAGCTTAAACACTATTATCCACCAACATATATGAAAAGAAGGAAAAGACGTTAAATCTCCATTAGTTCTGTATCCCTTCCACCAGTTTTTATGGAATTGTCTGCAACATGTCAGGCAGCATGATTAAATGAATGTCCATTATGACAGTAGTTGGTCCTGGGAAAGTCACTGTGTTCAGCAAGGGAGAATCTAGCTGACAACAGGCAAGAGGACTTGGGCTTCCAAACTACTGATCTAAGGTAGGGTTGTTCCTGAGTGTAATCCATTTTTGTCAACAGTGGATGTGCAGATAAACAAGAAACAGTCATTTGAAACACGTTGCTGTTTTGTACACTTTTGTCCTACCTAATACACTGGACATGCTAGGGTTAACCTCGTGATCTACATGTTGCTACATGAGCATTAACTGTTTCTTGGGAGAGAGGAAGGGATAATGTTACATAATGTTGGCAGTCTTTCTCCAGCAAGAAGAAATTGTTTTCAGACAGGTTGGTATAACCTTTGACATTTCACTTTGATCACTAGCATGCCCTGTGCTTTCAGTGACAATGGCCAGTCCTGCGTGGTGCTCTTAGGGAGCTGGTCACAGCCAAATGTTCCACTGAAAGGGCTGCGTCCTGCCAAAGTGCTTCTCAGCATCTCTCCAGAGAGTCTGTATCCCTCTGGTTTCTCACCTACTACTCCCCACCTCTCCTCTCACAGTTTGTTCTACTATTCAGGATCTTCTGGGAGTGGGGTGGGGGAGGGTGGGTATTACAGTTATCCAAGTGCTAGGTTTAGCCAAAAATTAATTCCAGAGAAAGTGCTGTGCTGTTATGGCCTACCTCTAGTTTGGTATTACATCTTATCAACCGCATAGGCGGCTCCTCTCCAAGGCTGCCTGTTCCTGCCTGTCTGTGTCTTGAACAATCACAGTCAAGCAAGCTGACTGTCTCTGCTAGTGCAGCAACTTGAAACTAGCTCGATATTTCTTAAATATATACAGCACTCATAGCTCTCAATTTCAATCCTAATAGTTCTACTACAGTATATCAGAGATGAACGATGGAAATTTGAAGTGGTCTATCAGAGAGACTTTTTTAGCTAAAAAAGATGAAGATATTTATGTACTGATAGATAATGGCCAGAAGTAGCAGAGATATGATTAATGCAACCCTCCAGCGGGTAGCTAGAACTAACTATGGTTATCCAATATCCCCATCTGATTCTAGTGGGATGCAGATAGGAGCCTTACCACTGACTGAAACAGAGTCCTCCTGACTGAATCAGACAGGCTGATACTGAGATCACTTTGCAGAAGTTGCTGTATATAAAGCTTGCAGCAAACATTATTTTCTGGTGGTACGATGAAATAAATCCAGGGGATGTTTGCAGGAGAGTTTTCAGAATTCCTTCAGGTAATGACTGTGGAAGAGAGACTGTAATGTAAGTACACTCTTGCTTTGTGCAAAGCACAGTGAGATAGGCGGAATTAACAATGATGGGAGAAAGTACCCTTGGTTTTCATGAAGATGTTTAAATATCTGATATTGTTTTGCCAACTTGAGTGGTTGAGTGGCATGAATATACTGGGTTTTATACTTTATTTTTGGCAGCAACTGAGATGATACTGAATTTTAAAATGCACATGCAGATGCAAAAGAAAAAAATAATTGTAAATGGGTATTATACCTTAATGGCTTGTCCATTTTATAAGTCTTTGTATAATATCTTGGGTAATAGGAAGCAATTTCCTAGTCAGGGCCACAAAAATCATCCTCAAATATATGATAGACATGATGATAAAACAAGACAGTCAAGATCAGATTTCCATTTTCTTTTGGTTCGTGTTATTTCATAATTGCTAACAAAATTTTCAAAATGAGGGTCCCAATCTAAAATTTCAGCAAGGAAATGATTCACACCTGGAAAATAACAGGCTATGCTGAAAATAGCAAACAAAATATACCAGTTCATGTTGCAAATATGTGCATGAGAGGAAAGCAGGGTATATGCTGATTCCGTGTCATACTAATTCTACAACTATCACTTAGGAATTAATAAAACATATAACATGACTCTCTTGCAGCTATATTCCTGCTGGCTGCTGCTGTGGTGATACATTGCAATAATATGCCAGTGATGATATTCCAGTAATAAATGATGGTAATATACCATCAGATCATCATCACTCCAGTGATGTACTATTGCAATACATCATCAGGCAATGGAGTTTAAGCATTAGTGGAAGAGGCAAACTTCAATATACTGAACACGGTGTATGACATAATGTACCGTATGCACTGTGTATGTATGTTCAGCAGGAACTGTATGTGAAATGTATACTGCATGTACGGGTTTTTGTTACTCATTTGAATACTTAAAATCTAAAGGGAAAGTGAGTGTTCAAACAATCATAGAATAGAGTCATAGAACCAGTTAGGTTGGAAAAGACCCCTAAGACCATTGAGTGGTGGAGCTGCTTGGGAATCAGCTCTCCAGATTTTCACCATCTTGCATTGCAATGTGTGTTGGGTGATTGCCTCTCGTAGTATTTACACACCAAAATGATATGTAGAGCCTTGGCAAGACAGGTCAGGGTCAGCAGGCTTTCGATTTAATTTGCGACTGCTTCTGAGCTTGTTCCCAAGACAGTGATTACTGCCAGAGGAGTCTCAAACTATTTTGTGAGTACCAACCAACTCTTCTGCAATAATGGTATAATATTACACCTGATATGCATGCAGGTGGACCAAGTAATTGGAGGGAAAAATTGAAGATATTTCTCATTCCTTATTCTTATTCCTTATTTCTTTCATTTGGCAGCTGTCTTCATGGGAAGCTTATACAGATGTAAGGCATCACAGCAGTGACATTTTCACTCAAGTCTTCTCAGAGGACATCATTCATAGATTAATCTCCAGCGAAATTTCCTGAAGAACTGAGGCATCCTAGCTCCCAAACAGTGATGTGAATTTGGGGAGTCACGCCGAGTCACCTGCCTACAAGTAGGTTTAAAAAGAAGGAAAGATTTTACTTTGGAAGCCAAAGTGGCAATACCAAGATGTTAGAGTCAAGGGAAGAGACTCCTTTTTAGTTAGTAAAGTGCAGTTTCAGAGGTTCAGTTTTGATGACAACAGACCAGAGAATTAAGCTATGCACTTTAAAGATTTTTCCTAGCCTTTCTGATACTGCATTTCTCCAGAGGAATTCAGTACCAGCCAGCTCTGTGATCAATAAATATGCTATTGATGGAAAATGAGGGAAGGACTTAAAGGATCATTAAAGGTCAGCTGATTTGTCCCTAAAGCTCATATGCTCAGCATCTGTTTACTACTTAAGAGTCACAGACTGAGACAGTGAAATTCACCTGGGAAAGAGGTTTGATTTTGTATGACTGGCTGAAATTTGTATCTCCTAACATTGAAGAATATTAATTTCCACTAGCTGGTGTGAGTAGCTTCTGCCTGAGCAATCAAATTAGTCACTTCTGCTTCCACTGTTCTTTGATGTAAAACAAGTAAGATAGTTCTATTTAAATTCAAATAAAAAACCCCAAGCCAAGTAAAGCATCACTCACAAAGCTTGGAGCACTGCAGTTTCATCACCCACAATGCTGCTACTGTAAATTTGGTTCAGCTACAAAGATTGCATCTTTTAGTACATTATAAATAAACTTTTTAGGATACTATTGCAAGAGTCAATGCCACATGCTGGAAAAAAAGCAATTAGAAGAAAAGAAAGCTAAGAGAGGTGAGGATCTCCAAGTGTAATATACATGTTGTAACCCAACAGAGCATCCAGACCCACAGGGGCAAACTGCATTTCCTGCTGGGCTTGAAACATTTTGCCTGCTTTATTAACTTCCAGTAGTGATAGTGCAACTATAGCCTCAGATGGAAAAAATATCCACCTTTAATATAAAGATTCCTAGTGATGAAAACTATCACAACCTTCATTAAATTGTTCCTCTGCTTAGGAAGCTTCACTGTTAGCAACTTGAAAAATATGTGTGGAATATACACAATGTGGGTTGCTTAAAGTTGAAGCAATTCAGGTTCTGCTGTAGATTTCCTTGTTCAGCAGAGGTTCCTGCTTTCTGGTGGCTTTTACCTTTCCAGTTACTCACTCTATAGCCAAGTTATTGTGTATCTTTCTATTCTGTTTGACCTTTTAGTACACCTATTGATTTATTTTCTTTTAAAGTTTCTAAGTTCATAGTTTTATTTTGTCAGCTGTATAGCAATGTTTTACTGAAGCCTAAGTATATTTATTAAATGCTCTTCTGATATCAACCAGGTTAATAATCTCTCTAAGAAGATTAAAGTTACTTTGAGAAGATATATTTTCCATACTTTGTTGATCAGCATTAACAGTAGCATGCACCTTTCAGTCTCTGTTAATGGAATTAAATATGAGCTTTTCCTTTGTTTTCCCATACTGTTAGCCTGACAACCTCTGTAATCTCAGCCATCTTGCCCATACTTTTTAATGAACTAACAAGGAACTAGCATTCTTTAAGTTTTCTGGAATTCTCCCCTGTCCACGGGTTACTGAAAAAATCAACATTAGCTGCCAAAAAAGCTTCTCAGCCAGCTGCTTTAAAATTCCTCGATGCAAATTACCCAGAACTTCTGATTTAAGTATGTCTAACTACAGTAGCTGTTGATTAATACCCTCTTTAGTTACAGTAGGAATAGAAAGTGTATTACCATCATGATATAACAAATACATCATCCTTTCTCCCCAGTACAGAACAGACATCTTTATTGAATTCTCTTGCATTGTTACTAAATAAAAAAGAAGTATCTATTGTTTCTCTTTGGGAACAGACCTATTGGTCTGTTTCAAGTTTTTTTTTTACCACTCCAGAAATGTTTTGCTAAAACTGTTCCCTTATTAATGTTCTCAACTACACATTTTTTTCTTGTCAATTATCTATCTTCTTTTACTATCAAATTCATCTTTTTTCTCCTTATCCGTAAGACTTACTTTTATGACTGCATTCACTTCCTGCTGCAGAGGTTTTTGATTTATTATGCTGAGCTTATTCTGTTGTGTTTTTACACAGATACAACCTTCTTTCTCCTGTTAAAAAAGATATTCTTAAGTAGTTCTTACAAAGCTCTCATATTTTCTGCCTTATTTCCTTCTTCTAGTTGATTTTGCTCATAATGGTTTTTGGCTTTATAAAGCCTACTTACTTTCTCAAGGCACCACTGTATACTGTACTGGTTCAAACTTCATTTTGCTTGCATATAGCAACACTAGTTGAATTATTACCACCCATATGTCAATAATGAAGCAAAGACTGGTCCTTGGTGTAGGTATTTTCCCTTTATTCAAGAGCACAGCAAAGGTAAGCAAAAATCACACATAAAACTGACTCATTCACTCCTGACATGGAAGTCTTCCTTTCTGGTAAAGGTTTCTCATCTTTCCTACAGGAAAGACCTGGCTGCTGAGTTAAACCAGGAGGAATGCCAGCCTCACCAGAGCAGTTTTATAGCTCCCTGTGGGATATGGCAACTCACTCCAGCTGGGCCCAGGCACACATTCTACCTCCCTCCTCTTTCCCCCATGGCAGGGTTCCCTGGCAGTCCCTGAAATGAGGACAGGCAGCTGTGAGGTGTCCTCTGCCAAGGCGAAGAGCATTAACCCTCTTCTTATCACCCGTCTGATGGGGTCTGTAGGATTTACGAAGGAATCATTCAGACCCGTAGGCTCTGCCCCAAAGTTGCCTGGCGTCAAGGGGAAGCTCTCCCCAAGTGAATTCTGTGCTGGGCTGGCTTCAAGCCTGTGCTAATGTTGGAGGTAAAGGATCAGAGCTTGGCTTCTTAATAGGCTGCATTTTTCAAGTTGCTTTGCAGCACTCCTGTTCGCTCAGCTGCTGGTTGAGAGAATAAGCTGCTTTAAGTATTTGTGTCTACGTGGAGCAGGTTCAGGCTGCTTGCTGTTTCAGTTTGAGGGAGAGACTGAGCTGGTAACTTGCCACAGCTCCCTCTCCTTAAAGCCCAGTGCTCTCAGAACAATACCCCTATTTAGTTTGGTTCCCTGGGCTAAAATGTCTGCGCACTGTTTTCCTCACTGGTACTTGTGTTTGGATCTTTACTCATAGCCGCTGTAATTGGAAATGGTTTGTGTGCAATGGCTTTGCTAGGTGGTTAACAAATCCAATTAGGGCTGAGTTCAATATCTGTTATGCTGCAGAGGACCAAAACTGGCTTACATCTTAACTTCAAACCTGATTAGAGAAAAAAAATCTTTCCAAAGTTCTTTCCCAGTGTATCTTCTCTGTCTCTGAAAGTATTTGGATTTACGTGTGTGTTTTCAGCAGCATGGTAACTTCCACTGCAGGCTGCCTGAGTCTGCAGTCTGCCATGAAGTGGCATTTCTGTAGTCACATTGCTAGCTCCTTCCAGCCCACGATTCATGACAGCGTGCTGTGGCTCCAGCAGTCTTTAAAACTGCCCACAAGTCACAACGTGGCCCAGCTCTGTGCTAACCTCCGTGTAAGTGCAGGATGCTGCGGCTGCTGGAGCAGGAGTGGGCCTTTGCCTGCTTTCTTTGCACCGCTGAAACTTCCCATCCCACATAAAGTCTGAAATCAGGCCGTGCATCCAAATATGACTGATGGCATGGTATGTCAAATACAAAGCTGCTTTATAGCTGCTCTTCCCCCTCCTCATCCAAAAAAAGAAACAAAGAATTCTTTCTATTTTGCAGCTTAGGCTGTAGGCTTAAATACTATATATACGTGAACTTTCAACATGCAATATTATATTTTATAAAACCATGGCAGAGAAAATATATTGAATGCTTGCCAGATTCCTCCTCCTCAGTCCTGCTCCTGACACTAGGCACCTATTGTAGAGCTAGCAATATTCCCTCCCCACATCTAGGTTTTGACAGTAGCTTGCTTTTGTCATTGCAAGTGAGCCATTAAAAAAAAAAAAAAGAAAGAAGAGAGTTGCAGCAAATTAATAAGTCTCCTCTGCTGAATATGTTATTTCTATTAAAATTTTAAAAGAGTTTGAAGTGACAGTAAATGTGGTCTTATTTTAGAATGGTTTCCATAACACTACACAACAGTTGCCAATGGCACTTATGCCTTCTCGTACATACACACACAGCTATTTAGCTGACAACAGTGTTTAAGCCATTAAACACGATAATATTGCAACTGTTATGCAATGGTAAAGCTCGCTCTTGAAAGAAGTATTTGGTGTTTTAAGCTGAAAGCCAACATTTGTTCCATATTCATTTATATTTTCTTTATTAGAAATGTATAATTTAATGTAATATTCAAGGCCCTTAGGGTATACACTCTGTTACCTATAAAACATTCATGCACATTGAACACTTTTTTGGTGCCAGTTCTTGGCTTTGTACATCTGCTATACAATACTGAGTATTCTAACTAACAACATGCCTTAATTGAGTTTAGGTGTTTGAGTCATTTATTTAAATTTAGTAGTGTGAATAATTTATTTCAATTTACATTTTAATTATTTTACCCACTTTTTTGGGAGTAACCTCATTTTCTGGTTTCTAAAAAAATAATCGGCATATGTTTACTGCAGCAACATTCACACTTACTAAATTCTCTGAGAAGTTTAGTTCCAAACTGAGAAATACTAATGAATTATTCATACGTCAGGCATTAGCTGGAATTAAATTAGGATGTCCAGATCTAAAAGAAACCTGACCTTCTAGTACCCAACAGTCCTTAAAGCTCCCTAAGGATTGTTCATCTGCTATGGCAAGTTGGACTAAGCTCCATTTAAATATGGCAAAATATGAATATTTCTGCAGTCACTGTGGGTTTATATGTTTTAATTTATTATTATATGTTATCATTTATTATCTGTAATTGAACAGTTTATTGGGACATCATACATGGCACGGAGTACTTGTGCTCTTTGCCCTGGAATATTTATAACCCAAAGGAAACTGATTTTTTGTTGTTGTTGTTATTATATTAGTGTACTTTGCAAAAATGGACTAAACAAGGCGATTTTTTTTTTTCTTCCCATGTAACTAATAGAAAGTGAAGGTCTGAGATAGGTACTCCATTTCCAGCTGGTGCTTATTGTATTTTAGGGGCCACCCAAATGAGGAAATGGATAAATACCCATACACACAAGAACCTAATCTGTGGCACCCTCAGAAGTTCACCAGTGTGCCCAGAGCTCAGCTCAATTTAGAAGCTGCAGTGCAATATATTTCTTGTGCGTTTGCTGGGAGAACTGCAAGGAAGTCCAAGCTCAAAGGATTTACATCCTCAGAAACAAATGGGGACTTTGGTGGGAAACCAGCAACAATTTAGAAAGCATTATTTATTTATTCACTGACAATAAAAGCTAATTGCTCATTCTCTGAAAAATCTGCTTTAAAGGTGGGCCTGAAAAATGGAGGGACCCAAAAATAGACCAAACTAAAAAAGTGCCAAACTGATTAGAACTCTAAGGCTGCGGTGCTGAGCCTGTAGTGTTGCTGGCCCCACAGCGAGGGTCGCTGGGGCACACGGGTTGCCTGATCTGCTGCCCTGAGTCCTGCAGTGCTGAGGTGAGCACAAACGGCCTACCCCCGAGCCACGGTCATTTCCTTCTAGTATGTGCAAAACTTGGAAAGCAACTCAATTTGTGTGCAGAGTTACATAGGACTTACTTACTTTAAAGACTTCTGCTTATATCTGAAATAGAAGCCCTGAGCAGTTGTTACCAAGGGAGCCACAGGCAGGCATGGTTGTACCGAGTCCTCTTGCTGGTTCCTGGGCCTTTTTCTTGCAACCTGTCTGCAGACCTTTTTCTTGCAACCAGACATGTCAATAGTTTAACAACTCAGTTTACTGGAGCTATTCAGATACATCATCATTTGCATGGCACAGTCTTCAGGACTCATCAGTTTAACTCATTAAGTGCTGCTGCTGGTTTAACTACTGCTCCCCCGCTGCACAGGGAGATGAAGCAAGGTTGCTCATCCAGGGCACAGCTTGGTAATTTGTTCACCAAAGGGCATCTGTAACAGTTGCCTCCAATTCTTTCACGGGTTTCTAGTGCATTTAGCCTCAGGGTCTAACTGAGTCCTAATGTTAAGACATACAGTATGATCTGATTTTAGAGGAGCTTAGGATCTAAGAAAATATCTAATGTCTGAATCCAGCTCTTACAGAACATCTCTCTCAGTGGCAGCTGCCTGTATAGTTTTCAAAGTGTTAACAGCAGAAACACTGTCCCCATTTTGTAGACACTTGTTAGTGACTGAGATGGCTAAAATAGTTTTATGACCAGAAAAAGATGCCTTCAACAAAGGGCAGTGAAACCCACTCAGCATAAAATATGTGAGGATTTTTGTTTAGTGGCAATGTCAATTTGTGACATTTTGCCATCAGTCCTGCATGCAGGCATGGATATACACATGCACCTGTGTCTCTCGAGTTGTCTTTTTTTTTTTTTTAATGATCTTTTCTGAATACAATGTGAATATAAGCAAAAATATATGCATTGTTTTCAGCCTGAATGTCTTTGTTCCTTAGATTTCTATGTACACATATATATATTATTCAGCACTGTCGTTTTTTATTCATGCATCCCTTTTCACGCACATGAGTGCACCCTGAGATGTTATGATCTCTCTTACCTGTCAATCTATAGCTACATAAATGTTTCTCTAGGTAAATAAATTTCACCACATTTTACTTTAAAATGTAATTTTTTTCAAATTCACTTTTACTGCTAAATATAGTACATAATGGCCCGTCCATAGATGAACACCTTGAGAATGGAAAATGGTAAGGTGGAAATATTTTTAATAATAAAAATCTTTAGCCTTTAGCTACAACAAACTACATGCATACCTTTGTTTTGAATATCAGTTGAGATGCTATTCAAAATAAGCCTTTTTTTTAGCTGCAGAAAAAAATCCCAGCTGAGCAGAAGTTGGGTGTAGAGGAGTCTGCGAAGAAGCAGCGATCTGGTGGGTTGTGATTCAGGTGCAGTGACAATCACCCTAGCTGGAACTATGAACTGCAGCTTTCCAGAGCTAAAAGCACAATCTGCAGCTTCGACCGAAGAGGTGGCAGTGCTGCTGAGGGCTGCACTACATGGGACTTCTCCGCTGACCAGGCGGCCACCTTGGAGGTGACACAAAATTTGTTTTGAGGTTGGCAAGTTCTCCGCTTGGGAAAGGTTTGACGTTATTTGTTGTGGGGTGCAATGAATGCTCAGGCTGTTTTCTCTGCATCACAGTCTGCAAATTCCAGCTGAAGGAACTGATTAGTTCAGCAGATGGTTAAATACCTTGTTGAACCAGAGCCATATTCCGATCCCTACACATGGGGAAATAATTTGGGGAATGATTATGACAAGCACAAGGCTGTGGACTTCTGAGAAGTGAGGTGTCCCAGAGCCATGTGCAGGCGGTGATGGGGACAGTGCCAGCCTGGACACGTGGCTGCTGGGGGTCAGGCAGCCCCCGGCTGGGGCTGGGGGATGCAGCTGCCGCAGGCACTGCAGGGAGACACCCGGGCGTGGGGGGAGAGCCCCACGGGGACTTCAGCATGTAAAGGGGGGAAGGTCCATCCGTGCTGCTTTGCCACCAGCAAGCAGCAGAGCAGGAGTATCCTGAGAAGCAACACACCATGAAATAAGCTGTAGGGACCACGAGCTGCTGCAAATTTGTGGTATTACACAATCTACTCCACAGTCATCTTTAGATGTTTATTCCTCAAGCTACATATGCTCTAACAAAGGCAACTTTTCACTCAGACCCTTAGAACCCCCTGTCCTAAAACTTTTTGGTCTGTCGTGGTTTAACCCCAGCCAGCAAATAAGCACCACGCAGCCGCTCACTCACTCCCCCCCATCCAGTGGGATGGGGGAGAAAATCAGGAAAAGAAGTAAAACTCCTGGGTTGAGATAAGAACGATTTAATAGAACAGAAGAGACTAATAATGATAATGATAACACTAATAAAATGACAACAGTAGTAATAAAAGGATTGAAATGTACAAATGATGCGCAGGGCAATTGCTCACCACCCGCCGACCGACACCCAGCCAGTCCCCGAGCGGCGAATCCCTGCCCCCCCCTTCCCAGTT
This sequence comes from Haliaeetus albicilla, assembly GCF_947461875.1. Classification (NCBI taxonomy): domain Eukaryota; kingdom Metazoa; phylum Chordata; class Aves; order Accipitriformes; family Accipitridae; genus Haliaeetus; species Haliaeetus albicilla. Next base: position 12,403,568 of record NC_091504.1, on the reverse strand, counting down.
CCTAAACTAGATGGGACGTCCCATGGTATGGAATACACTGTTGGCCAGTTTGGGTCAGGTGCCCTGGCTGGGCATGAGAAGCTGAAAAATCCTTGACTGTAGTCTAAACACTACTGAGCAACAACTGAAAACATCAGTGTTATCAACATTCTTCACATACTGAACTCAAAACATAGCACCGTACCAGCTACTAGGAAGACAGTTAACTACATCCCAGCTGAAACCAGGACAGGTCACAATAGATTTTCTGGATTTTTGTAGTAGTAATGGTATGCTGTGTGAAGCTACTGGTGAGCTGTGGTGAATATGCAATATACTTTCCATAATACAAACCTGTGCGTATCCTAGAAGTAAAAGGATTAAAATAATTTTTGGACAACTTGGCCTCTGCTTTGAAGGTCAGAAGCAAAATACCTTCCTGAAAGCTAGACAGAATGTTTTGCAATGACAAAGAGTAATTTCTATAAGAAAAAAATTCCATCTTTGAGCAAAGAGCTTAATAAAAAATACAAGCCAAAGGTAGAAAGTCAGCATCAGTTGTTGCAAACCCCCCCCCCCAAACCAACCCTTTGTTTCACACAATACATTTATAAATACTTTTTTTTTTATAGTGGTCCAAATTTTTGGACATTTCATGGACAACTCTGAGACTAGCATTTTGTCTCATTGCACCTACCATCCAATACTGCACATATGCAAGAAATGAGCAAGTGGTAAGACTGGGAGTTATGGACATAACTGCAAAAACAGTTTTGGCCTTGTTTGACTGTGAATGACTTTTCAGGTGCAGATTTATTTGAAAAACGGACTAATATGAGAAGGATGGCTTCTTATTTTGATGGCTCTGAATGTACCCCCCCCCTCCTCACCTTCTTTATGCTAGAGGCACAGTGGATATGCTGGGGAAAGGCTCATGCCATACTTTTCCTCTAAGCCTCCACTGTTGGAAACAGGATATTAAATGCTTGGCAATAAAGCAGGTTCTGCTTGTTGTTCAGTAACCTTGTAGCCTTCAGCTCTGCTCTAAAATCTTATAGGAGCCGAATACCCAAGCAGGAATCAATGATTTGTATCAGAGAGGAAGGAGGATATTAAAGATACACCAGAGGAAACAAAAAAAGAGAAGCTAACCTTGGAGCAGCCAAATGGGTAGAGACCCATTGGTTCAACTTCTAACCCGCATTACTTGTCCCTTCCCATTGCTGAATTTAATCTTCTTTACATGATTCTTGCCAGCCCCTCCTCTGGCACTGCAAGCTGGCTTTTTAACTTGATTAGTGGCTTTTGTGCCCAGCCTCTACTGGGTGGGGAGTTGAGGCTGGGGAGTGAGATGAGGCAGTTGGGGAAATAGCACTGCTTTTCCATCTGGGCTCCAGCAGGCCCTTGTGGATGAAACCTATCAATCATGTGAAAAGGGTTTCTGAGCACCGCTAGAGCTGAGGAAAGTGTATGTTTCTTCCCACCTTTGTTATTAGTCCACCCCCCCTTACTTCAGGGCTGCACGCTCATTAGCAGCCACCTCTTTGTAATGCCCAGGAGGAGCTTGGCTGCTAATCCTGATGGGAGAGAAGGCAGCAGCGGGAGAGGGGCCGTGAGCGAGGCCACGGGAGTGCTGAGCCGCTGCTCCCCGGCGGCTGCAGGTGACGGTGTCTGCAGGTCTCTTGGGGGTGCTGGAGGTGCTGGGCAGGGAGAACAGCACCACAGGAGTAGCACCCGAGCAGGGCTTGAGACCGTGGTTTGCATAGTCCCCTCTGGCTCAACTGTCGGCTATCAACCACTTCTAACGGTCCTCCTCTGCCTCCCCTATTCCTCACCTCGCTATAAAAAATTTCCAGACTTTTGTTAAATTTGCAATACCCAGAGGGCTGTCCCTGCAGTATGAGCTCTGCCCCTTGGCCTCTGCTTTTTGTGTAATGGTCAAACCTGTGGTGCAGCTGTGTATGATGGCCAGTTAGCTCTCATTGCCCACAGCGTCCCAGCGGACTTGGAGATCAATCCTTACACAGACAGAGCGTTTCTCCTTTGCAGGAGCACAGTTTTCTGTAGGTCTTACTGAGCTAACTGAACCTGCTCAGACAGGGACAGTCCCTTGAGCAGCTGGGCGAGGTGGGGATTTAAATGCTTGGTGGGTGTGTCAGGTGGATTTGGCAAGTGAGGAAGCCCAGGTTGTGAATACAGGACTCAAAGTGCCTTTTTCCTGTTCCCGCTGAAGGAGGAGGCGGTCAGGTTTTGGGGTTGCCAGGCGTGCTGAGGCAGCGGGGGAGAGCAGAGGTGAAGGGCAGTGGGGCTTAGGCTGTGGGTGCTGTGATGGGCTGCGCCGGTGGCAGGACTGCAAGCCAATGAAGCGTGCACGTGTTTAGCTTTTCCTCTGAAGTACACAATTCATTGGTAAGCCTTCAGAGAGTCTTACTGTTCACAAATTCTGGGTCAGGGAAGAATTACCCTCTTTTTTTCTGAATGCAGTGGATCATGTGGGTGAGAACAGGTTGGTCTAGAGGATATTACAGCCCTGACGCCTTGATGGAAAGACAGAGGGGACCAAACTGAGAGACTGCAACTCCAAACTGGAAGAAGGAAAAGGTCCAGGACCTCATACTGGTCCCTGAGAGCACACAGGGGACAGCTGTGACAACACAGCCATGATGATTTGGGGACTGCCATAATGCAGGAACCTCAAGGACCGAATCTGGTCCTGGTTCCCGCAGTGCAAATCTAGAACAGCCTGTTAAATCTGACCTGTTCTTCTGCTGTGGTGAAGAACAAACGGGAGCACATGAGTCCTCCACCTGTAGTCACCCTTCCAGCTCCCTGCTGAATCCACTGGGTTAAGCCTTCCCATACGCCAGCACATGCAGAGCTGCTCCCCAGCCCCTCTGCAGCTGAAAGACCACCAGAGGCTCCTTGCATGATGGTGGCTTATTCTGCTGTTTGAAACAGAGAGCGTCTTTAACCTTGCCTCTTAACTTTGGTCTGGAGCAACTACTCATTCCCGTGTATCACCATAAAATTGATCTGGAATGCTAGATTCACTTCAATTAAATACCAAGCTTCCAGATTAGTGCAAGTGTAATTTAAGAATCATTAACTAATTCCGAACATTCACGTTCTCCTGGCCCTAGCAGAAGGCTGTGAGAGGAGCTTAGTGCTTTCAAATCACTCCACTGTGCTCTCTTATTAAATGCCACAGTTTTCAGCCCCATATCGCATTATTACCATTGTTGTCCTTTAGGGGTTGATGTTAATAATGACTGAAAGAGCTTAATGAGCATGTGCCTTGAATAAGCTCTTTATACACCTTATAAAACAATTACTCACATTTTATTGAAAACTCCACAGGGCCAAGTTCACAGAAGCAGTCAGGGGTGCCAATTTAATATGATACGGTACACTGCTTTACTCAAATAAGGCCTGATCCTACAGAAGTTCACCTTCATTGCCACAAAGGACAGCAGAATCACACCTGCAGCTGCTGAGCACAGGGCTGCAGGATACTGCCGTTCTCCGTCCCGAGACGCTGAGGAAAGGCAATTGAATTTAAGGATCAGAAAACACTCTCTTAGACTGGAAGTGGTGTTGTATGGCAAGAGAAATAGGATTTGGTTTCTAACAGCACAAAGACACCTGATGATCTCTGATGAAAAGCGACTTGTCAGTAGCATGTTAAACATTCTTTAAATAGTGCTAGTAAGCTCCTTTTTCCTGTCTTGTTCCCGTCCGGCACAGATCAAAATTGTTGACCTATTAAAGAAAGAAAGATATTCTCAAGGGAATGACTTGGGGTGTCTTCTGGGATGCAATGTGGTCTCTGCCTTTAACAACGCACAGCAGCAGCAGCTCTTATAAGGGCTGTAGAAAGTTCTTAAATAGGAATGAATGACAAACAAAAGTCCTATTGAGTCTGTGATACGATAAGTTTCTCATCAAGTAAGCGTTTTGTCTTTGTCAGAGGAAAATGGCTACATGATTTGCAGTAGGTGAATTGCTTGTAATACATTTGATTGGAAAATTAAAATTTGAAAATCTATTTTTCATCTTTAAGCAAAAAGCTTCCACATCTATCATTGAGGAAATATTCTTCGAGTCTGAACAAAATAAAAGAAGGAAGTCCAAATGAAATACTCCTGTAACGTGCTTTGACTGTTATGAAATACTATTTTTCTGGATGAAATTAAAACCCTTGTGAAGACTCTTTCAACCAGTGCCAGTTTTTAATTATTATTACTTATATTGCAAAAATGCTTAAGGATCTCATAATTTCAAAAACAGACCAACAAAATGTGCCTTTTTTACTAATAGGCCTATGAAAACTCCTTTCAAAACATTTACTAAATGTGTGCAGGACATATGTATCAGACCCCACAAGGACCAATACGTCAGCAAAGCTTCTTGCTATCCATGGCTCTTAAGGCAGGGAGTCTGCAGCTACTGATGAGATTTGAGCTGCAGCAGACTGGACCAAAAAAACAGTGGAAGCCTTCAGCATCCAGATCCCAAATTCCTTTGTCGGCAAAATTCTGAATTTTGTGTTAATGCAAAGTCAATGCAGAAAATCATAGGATGCTTAGGGAAGGTGGAAGTCTGGCATATTTTTTCTCTGCCTTATGGTTTCTGAGTCCTTACAGTAGACTAGCGTCATGTTTTCCAATCTTTCCTTTGCAACTGTGGAGGTTCAAAGTGTGTTTTAAAATGTCATATGCATGAATAATTATAAATGTCCTGCTATTCCTATGACATTTTGTGGCTCCTATCCATGGCTGCTTATTCCTACACAACCAACCACAGCTTCCGAGCCCTCAGCTAAGGAACACCCCCCTTATAATTGCTTTAGCTCTTGGCACAAGGTCAGGGTGGGATGAAGGGCAGGGAACAGGAAGAACCTCCTAGAATGGATCAGCACCAAAGAGAACAGAAAACTTTTCAGCCCATGGAGCATGCACTTTAGGAGGTTTCACCCATCCCTCTTCTGCAGCATGTTATGGGACCATCACGATTCACGGCAAGCTTCTCCCCAGCCACTGTGCTGCAGCTGTCAGGAGGAATCCACCCCCTGATGGGAAAGAAATGTCCAGCACAGACCACTGCTTAGTTACACGTCTTGCTCAAAGCAATTACTAGTTGTGCCTACAAGGTAAAATAAACAACCTCAGCAGAGAAAATGGTGAGAAGTTAAGGTGGTGAAAAAAAGGAAGGGTAAAAAAAAAAAAAAAAAAAAGGCTGTTTGCACAAGGCAAGTCACAAGCACTTCCCATGTTTCACCCCTGCAGTTTACAACAGGGAGCCAAAACAAACCAAGGGAGGACACTGAGGGTATCACCTATCTGCTCACTGTCTGTACACAGGGACATCTGTCATGGGCAGTCCCACGTGGACCACCAAAGCAGAGCTTTGTGTGTATTCAGTGCCAGGGGTTACACTCGGATGTCTCTTTGCAGTTTATAATCAGGAGCTCCATGAAATCATTTCATTAGGCAGGTGTGAGGTAAATCTACAGTGTAATCCAGTATAACACAATCATCATCACATTTTGATTCCCCTGCCCATCACCTTCCACATTTATCTTCAGAGACCTCTTGATGAAACAGCTGTTTAGATTTAATTAAACAACAGCATTATACAACCAAGTTCTTTTGTTTTGTGCGCTGAACAGGGTATTCATCTTCAAAAGCTTTTCTGCCATAGCTGGCCTTGCTGCCCCTTGACTTGTCTTTACTCCAATTACCACTCCAGTTTAGCTGATTAATTTGTAGCCACTGGCAAACATGCACAGTTGGCAGGACATCATTCCATTTCAGTGACAAGCACTATAAAAAGATCATTATTTTCATTAGCATAAATAACGGCATGTTGATAGAACTCTGGTTTCTGAAAATAGGTTAAAGTCTTAACTGTCTTTATTCATTACCCAGATATAATTGGAAGTAAAATTATCACATAAGTGAACAATAAGCTATCAGTGTATAATTCTTAATGACTGCAGTCAGTCCAGTAACAGTCTAGAATGATTTTTTTTTCTTAAAATGAGACATTTTAATGTAAATGTCTGTATAGACACACACTAATTTTTTATGAAACCATACATACTTGATGGTATATAGAAGAGTCAGTGGAAAAAAGAATCACATGGCAAATAAATAAAGACATTTTCTACTGCATAGCTTCTGCTTTCATAGGGCATATGGATATTATTTTTCCAGTCACTGGCCCAGGTTGGATGCTTTGAAAGCTTCTCTGCCTGCAGCCTTCTAGTCAATCATGTTCCTAATAGTTTTTCCCTTACCAGGTTTTTAAGAGTTAATATTGCATAACATGGTCCTTTGAGATTAAAGGCTTAGTTTTCTCTTTCATTCTCTTTTCTCTACCATGCTGACTCCACATTCTTGGTGGCAGTTTTATGCTGGCTTGGAAATGCAACATCCAAGTCACACTGGTTATAGCACTATCTGTGCTTGCAAAGTGATTGTCCCCAGTAGGACCCTGCTCTGTGACGATACCTCATACATGCCAAGAAAACCACAACAATAATAAAAGAAACCAGCAATAATAAAAAACAGAGCTTGAAAGGCAGGTGTTTCAAGAGCTTTAGATCCTTATTTGTAGCTTATTTGTAGCTTAGCAGCTCTTGAGGTGAAAAAGTATATCAATACAAGGGATGTGACTATCTAGATGGTTTTAACCCACTACCCTAAAGAGAAGGTTTGAAGTGAGATTTCTGCTTTCAGCTCTTATGGAGTATTTGGTTTTGTTTCACTCAGAAAACTTTACAAAGTTTATATATATACCTTCTGTGTACACACACACACACACACACACACACACACAGATGGGAAGTATTAGTGGTAAAATAAATTTTCCTTTGTATTATGTAGCAAAACAAAACAATGGGTACTGCAAGACAGAAAAACAAGAGAGGCTGCCTTTACTTTGCTGCCATCAGGAAGCCTTGCCACTGCTTTGAAACGTTGCCCAGAACATTCTTGTGCCCAGCTTGTATCTCCGTATATGTCAGAAGATGACTTTGAAAATTAGCTGGTTTATATAACAGAGAAGAGCCAAGGGTAATAAATATGAGAGCAAACGATTGCCTCAGTACTGAATATTGTCCAGGAAAGAAATGTAGAGGAGTGAAAGGTGAAAACAAGATTTGGACTCCAACAAACAAACCTGTGACATCCACTGGATCCCCACAGGTACTGGATGGCAGTTCCTCGCAGCCGGCCCCAACCTCCCAGGCAGAGCCTTGCCTGCCTCTTGGGGCTGGATGAGGACATATGGAGAAAGCTGAAGAACCTGTTATGTTGTCAGAAGATAACCAAACTGAAAATGTCTTGCAAAGTGCTGTGTAATATTTGCTGAAATTTCACACCCAGTGTGGGATGCAGGGGAGAGGAGGGTGGAAGGTCTGACAGCACTGGTGAACATCCAGTTTGGGAATGGAATGATATGACTGGATGCTAAAATGGATTTTTTCCTTTTGAAATCACCCTTGTGAAATGCTTATTTTGCAACAAATAACTCATAAAACTTAAAAAAAAAAAAAAAGCATTGAAACATGCTGTCATTTGGGCAAAAAAGAAAAAAACCCCACACATCAATGGAGTATTTTCAGGTTTTGCTTGTACTTAGAACAAATGCCCCAAATTAACGCACATCCAGCCACAGTAACTGTCTCTGCATGCCATGAGTCCTGCAGCACCAGCACACCCCCTGGGACCATCTGGGCCTGGCAAAAGCCACCAAAGGACAGAGCTGGAGCTCGTGACAGTGGGGTCCAGGGACCAGCTCTGCCCTGGGCATTCGATGGCAGCAGGCACCGAGTGGGTGGTGGGTGAGGTCCTGCCCGTCATCTGCTCCTGTGAATAGCAGCAAGAATCCCCATCTCCATCAGATCAGATAAGTGATAGTCGAGACACAGTTGGCAGGGCTTCAGCTTCAACATCTCATTGTGGCAGCGAGCAGACTACTGAAGAGGCAGCAGAAGACTCTCTTCAGACACAAGCAGGGGAACCCTCTGTCTGCTTCCTATGGAGCATGAACAAGTCTGGGAAATGCCTTTCAGTAACAGTGATTTAGTAAGCCATGGTGTTTACTGATGATAGCAGGAGCCAGAATTGCAGCAAACTGTGGTTACCTATTTGGGGAGGGAAGAAGAGGTTAAGGATTGTTTGCAGTAGACAACGACTTGCAGAGAGGAGCCAACAGGTTTGGGTTTGGTTTTTTTAAAGTTACTGCAAAACATCCTTGGACGGTCATTGTAAATATATAACATTTTGGACCTAACTACTTGGGGTGTTGCTGAATTGGATGCATTGTATGAACAGGACAAAAGACACTAACAAGTCAACAAAAGCCAGGCATTAAGGTAGAATAACTTGCCTATTTCATGTATACAGAAAACTGAATATTTAAGATGCAATGCATCTGCTGGCAAATTGTGGCATTTTAGAAAATGCTATTGTAGTTCTGAAAAACCATGAAAGGAAGTACATATAGTCTCAAGGAATGATTTTTACTTCCTACAGCAGCGTCCACCTGGGCTGAGGTCCTGTTAGGCTGGTACTGTATGGACACGGGAGAGGAGCTTTGTGCAGAGCAAGGACTGCAGGTTAAAGCAAGCAAGGTGCCTGCCTGTCAGATTAGCACTAAATGTGCTCTACCATCATTTAGGGAAGTGTTGCTTTCGCAGTGGCAGCAGACTTGCAAAGAACAGCTTGCCGGAACTTAATGAAATAAAAAGACTGGTAGGCACCTTTGAGTTTTGGTAAACATGAACATTCATTTACCTGAACTATCAGTCATAAATGGTTTTATAATACCACTTAGCAGCTATGAGAAAAAAATGAAAAGAGACCAGAATAGTTTTTTATAAATGACAAAACCCATCATCTTGCAGACTAAGTGAATTCAATAGCATTTACCTGGAATAGAGGCTGTAATGTCTTGTTAAACTCACTGACTGGCTGACATGCCCTCAAAATCACCTGCCTCCATCAGCCAGCATAGTTAGTAGCTGCTTTGTTTTCTGTAAGTCTATGGCAAATTACAGTTAGGACTTTGTGCTAGATGCTCAAACACCAGGCAAACATACGTGCTGCCTGTGTCCATGCTTGAGATATGTTTTTTTTTTTTTTTCCTTTGAATGACTATTTCTGTTACACCATCATTATCATAGCAATTGTCCCAATAAGCACAACAAAAGCAGGTTTTGTTTTCTGTCACAAGAGTTATTGCTGAAGACTCATTCCGATGCCCTGTTCCTTTGCTGGGCAGAAAATGCTTGTGTTTGCATTTTCTTCAGCTCTTGCTATCCTGGCTGCCAACATGGCTAAACTCATGATGGATCAGACTCACTGCTGCAAGATGGCTTGCTTGGAGCGAAAGATTCAAAACGCTTTAAGAGGCATCCATGCTGTTCTCTAAGTATCACTCTATTGGCTGCCCTCCAGTAGCCTTATCTGGCTAATACAATATTGCAGAAACAAAATTGTTGAGATTAAAAAAAAGCAATGTGTGTGAACGTGGTATTGTAAAAACACTGACCAGGGAGAACACATTTTTAATGTAATGCAGGTGACCTGGAATATCTTTCATTCCTGTGTCCATTTCCCCATACATAATAGAGCAGATTTAAACACTTTTTAGTCCTTTGAGTGTGGATTTCTGGGCTGAAGGATCACAATGAAGTTTTATAGCCCTTTCTTATGAAGTGTGGCATTTCTGACATTATTTGATGCGCAAGAGCAACTGCATTAGTCAAAGGCTACGCTTGAATAGTTATCACTTTAAGCCCATGCCCTGGGAGTATTCTATTCAGTTCCCTCATTATTTCCAGCCCTGCAGGTTATACCAAGAGTTGCTATTAGTACATTACAATCATAAAATGAAGGTAGTCACTTTCTATAAGGGTCAAGTTTACTCCTAGAACCAGGCAAACTCCATTTCACAGCTTGGATGGACTGGCAGTGCCCCGTTCCAAGCTTTTCTGCCACCTGGCTGTTTTGTGTGCAGCCTTGCTCTACCTTCCTGGGTCCAAGACTCGCTTGGACAACACTAAAACATTTAACAAAATCTAACACTATAGCATCTATACGACTCAGCCATCAGCCTGTTCACCTTACACAAGCTCTTATATCATTTACCAAACATACGGTCCATAGTATCTGAGGAGTGTTTGGGTCAGAGTCAAAGGTATTGCATATTGCTCTACGAGAGAAGCATTTTGGGTATATTTAGCACTTGCTAATACTGAAGAACAGCAGTTTTCAAGTGGGTAGCATGTTATGTTTGGTGAAGTCAATGTGCCTTCCAAGTACTCTTAACCTTCGCATCATCTCATTGGATATCACTGGACAGATAAAAAACCAGAGACAACGTACTTCAGTGAAGCACCCTGCCCTGTGCTTCACTCCTGTCTGCCAACGTCTGCGCGCAAGTGATACAGGTGTTGGTACTCAGAGGAATCACAGTGATTGAGGTCACCAAATCTGGAGGAAGATGCTCAGAAAAGAAATCACATCATCCAAGCCCACTTAACCTGAGACTGTTATTCCTTCTAGAGCTCTTGACTCAGATTGCGCTGCGTGCTGCAGGCAAGGCAGCACCCACTGCCACGACACACACTGCCTCTGGGCTTTTACCTAGCTGGTGGGAGGAGAGCAGTGGTGTAGGTGTTAGTGACTGTACCTAAGGGACTGAAACTGCTCCCAATCTGGCTGGTGTAAGGATGTAACTTCCCACAGCCTGGCAAACCACTGCTGTTTCACTGAATACACCCCTGATGGCAAGAAGGTAGGTAGGTTTCTTGGGCACATCCGAGTGCACATCTACTGCTGAAAAAGTCCTAATAGATTTTAGGCATGAAAGAAACAGCTGAAATATTGAAAAACTGTTTTCAAGGAGAAAAATTTCCTTGACCCCAATTTGCTGTGTGTTACAACAAGCAAGATACAGATCCAAGGGACATACAAAATTAAATAGAAAAGAACAAGGAGCACCATCCTCTTTTGAGCCACATGCTTACTTGGCTTTGCTGTTGTGCTGTAGCACATATATGTCCTGCTTCCACACCATGCCTTTCATTTGTTAATTACTTTTTGCAAAAGCGGTGAGCTCACTTTTGCTAAAGCACTGTTTAACAGAGGTGCCTCACATCTGATCAACATTAATCAGTGAAATGAAAGCCATCAACTTAATGATACGATGATAGGATAAAATCTTAATGCATCTCATTGATGGTGCTTCGCCTCAGAGGCACAGGAAAGAGCCTTATTTGGCTGTTTGTTATCTACATTCAGCAGTGCTGTGAAGCCTGGTCTTTAAATGTGGCACCTTTCCCTGTAAATAACCCCTATGCTTACCTTAATGACAGTACTAATCAACACTAGTAAAAGAGTAACATCAAACTGCACCCAAATAATTTTTTGTGATCTTAAATGGTAACAGAGTTTCAGCAATACATAAGAAAGATTTTAATCAAATATTTTCTTGGATGTTTTCTGAGAAAAAAACAATCTTCAAGAAATCTCAGATCTGTGGCATGAACACCTAAAGCAACAACAATCTTTTTTTGACCGTGCTTTCCCCAACAAAAAATTACAGTAGTATATTTAAAAAAAATAAATTAATCCAAATTCCAAAATATTCCCCTGCACAATTTTTTTCTTAGGAAAAGTAAAAAAAAAAAAAAAAAAGATGCGATGGCTGTTAGCCACACCACTTACTTAAAGTATTTAAATGCTGTGGTGTTAGGCAGGTTATATAAACATACATACGATATCAGGATTACATATTTAACATTGTATAGATATTTATTTATAGATGTCTTTCTAAAACATATGTACAGACTACAGATATGTCTCGTACACACAAAGATAGTCAGTGGAGATACCTGAGGAGTTTTCTTTGTTATGTTTTGGGTTTGGTAAAGCTTCTTATTCAAAGCATAGCCAGAGTGATTTCCAAGGTTAAGGAAAGACTACTAATTTTGATCACTCTCTAGGCTGTTGTTGTAATGGCCAACTAGGTCAACAGGTTATTTACCACCATGGCTTATAGTCTGTCTTCTGCTGATGTGCTTGTACCTATCTGTAAGGCATATTGTTTATGCCGAGTATAATTATACCTTCTAGGAATCAGGTATTAACCCCAATATCACATGTGTGGATATAACCTTGGTATGAAGTACAATCCTTTCACTAGAGGCTATAAAGCTCAGGTTTCAGGAAAGCTGTTCTTCAAAGGCCAAGAATCCCAAAACTGGAGCAGATAATAAGATTGGTGCTAACAGCACCAGGAGCAAGGAACGAATGAAGCATTCACACTTTAAATATGACTTCAGTTGAACTAATTGACTCGTGGTGCTAGAAGAGCGAAACCAGCATGAGGCTCTGCCCCTGCTCATGCGTGCATAGGAGAGGAGAAGCCCAGAACAGCAACACTGCATAACGACCCAGGAGCAGTAAAATGATGTATGAGCACTCTTCTCGTTTTCACAAGGCAGCAGTGGAACACTAACTTGTTTCCATGGCAACCCTGAAAAAGAATTACAGCTTTAAAATTGACTGAATGGTAGCCCCATGAAAAAGTAAAGGGCAGACCATATCTTTCTAAAATATAATTTAGTACTAAGTCACCTGAACAGTATTAGCTAAAAGGATTTCAGCACTAGACTTGGGAAGTGACCCATCTGGGATATGGAGTGTTAGGTTTTTCTAATGGTGTGCTTTAGATCTGAAGGGCCTGGTGGACATACCATAGCGTACAGCATAAAAGAAGAGGAAAAAACCTTTCTGCCTGAAAAGTCTTATCAGAAAAACAAGAAATTATTGAGGTGAAGGGGAGGGGAATAGCCTGATAGATAACTGGCACTTTTGTAAAGAAACAGTAATACACATGTTGAGTGCCTAGTACGAAAATACATGGGGAAGGGAAAAGAAATGTGGTGGAAATTAAACAATCCTTGGGGCGAGTAGGGGGAAGCTTCTATATTTAGACTGGAAACACGTCCAGTTAGACTAGGAGGCCAGCATCTGCCTCTAGCGTGATGCATTATCCTGCCCTCAGAAGGCAACTCAAATCTAATCCTGAAGTCCCATTTCAGTAAGTTTTTTTGGCAGGAAAAACTCCCATTAACTTCAGCAAGAGTTGAGAAAATGCTCAGTATTTGGTCCTTTATGTAAATCTGAGGGCTGTGGAGAAGGTGGAGCAGTAATTTGTACGTGCAAGATGACATTTTTAACATGACAATAGTTAAAAAATAAAATTTATTATGGGAGACAAATTTGGGAAAGCAGGAATCTAAATTTATTGGCAGAGAGTTTCCTTTGCAAACAAGAAAAAATTAGATACCTGCAAAGTCCCACGTACATTAGTTTGAGACTTAGCACTAACCCCATATTTGGAAAGTGTGGTCATATCAATTTAGAAAGGCAGATCTGTAGCTGTTATAAACTGACAGCAGACAACTGTACAGTTCAGGATTTGGTCAGGCAAATTTCATTGCATATTACAGAAATCAGTGTTTTAGCAAGAAATACGGCCAATACACTACTGGGAACAGTGTAATACCATGAAAATAGACTTTCACTCAGGAGTAGGGCCCCGTTCAGCTCCTCCCACAGTCAAATGTTACCGTGTGAGTTGTGCTGAAATGCTGGTGCCCCTGCTCTCTTTCAGTGGTTTACAAAAAGCAGCTGTCTGTAAAACCACATTGAAAAGTCTTGTTCAAAAAATAAGTACAAGCATTGACCTCAGTTTCTAGAAATGGACACAAGAAGGAATTATTTCTGTGTCTGGGTAAACAAGGGCTTCAGTCTGCAGTCTTCCCCCCCCCCCAGCAGAAACCTGCACAGATCCTGTTTTCACAAAACCATTGCTTTTGAGTCTCAGCAAAACAGGTGTCCCGATTCTCAAGAATGATCAACACCATTAATCCCTTAGGCTGGGATTTTCAAAAGAATCTTGAAAGAAAACCTCAGTGAAAGAAAAATGTACTCTCAGGCACCTTGGCCATGCCTGTCTGTGGGCCCCAACGCTGGCACCCAGCAGCGGAGAAGCCCAAGGCTGCAGCTGGGTCCCCTATGTACAGGCTCCCTTTGCCCTCTTCTGGGAACACTCACTTAAAACATCACATTAAGGTATAGGTTGAAACAAATCACAAGTGTGCTTAATAACGTATAAAATAGCTTAGTAAAATTGTCATGAAAATTTAAAAGCTTGGGCAAAAACCCTACACCTCTGCCATTTATACTGATGACAATGATAATGAAAAAAATAATGATGTTTTAACTCACCCATCAAAAAAATTTATTCACCCTGAGAGAGTAGAACTGTGCAAAGCTGGTGGAAAGATATACTTACCTTGAATTTATAAACTGCTCCTCAGATAAAGAAATACAGGATGAGGAGTTGCCTCATTTACATTCATTCAGTCACCCTTAGCCGTTTTTTTTAGCCAAGTGGATGCAAATGCTTTGAAGTCATTAGAGTTTATAAGAGAGAAGCCCTAAACCTGAGCCTGGTTTCACTGTCCATATATACATGTCCATACATCTGAGGCAATGATGACTCCTCGTGTGCACCAACTGCCAGAGAGGACCTACAGCATTGCTGGGCACCTCCGCAGCAGCCTTCAGGTCACTGACTGCAGCCCATCGAATGCTCGAAGCGTGAGCTGAGGAGTCAGGACCTGGAGGAAAGAAATATTTCCTTGTAGTAGTGGTATGGCCTGCCTTACCTAAGACCACTTAACAATCTCTCCGCTTAATAAAAGGTGAACAATTTTTCCTTACTTCAGTAGCTACATGGCAGGTGAAAAAATAGAAATTACATTATAACTATTAAACTGAGAAGGCAATTTGAATGCACCTGTTTCTTGCTGGTTGATGTTCAGAGAAATTCCATATCCTGAACTAGAGCTTTGCCATCAATTAGGTCTAAAAACAAAACAGAAAAAAAAAAAAAAATTGTTTACTCGTGAAATCACATGCTAAAAGACCCTGAAGGAACAAAAGGCAGCAGGGGAATCAAACAATAAGGGTTGTGGTAAGGAGATCATACGATGTCACAAGGTAGATGTTTCTATTTAGGAGTTGTTCAATATCACAGAAGAGGTCCAAGCTGGTCAACTTGGCTGGACATGGCAGAGCAGAAGTGATACTTAAAACAGGATGTAAAGGAGAGAGCATGGCTTCTTAAAGATTATTCTGAAGAGGGCACTTCTTTTTTTATGGGGCAAAGCACAAGGCATTTGCAATCAGAGAACACAAGTGGGTATTCAGCCCTAGATTTACTGCAGACACTGGTATAACAACAGAAAAAGGAGAGAGAACAGCCTGAGCTGTGGATGGCTTTGCTTTGTGGATAGTCATAGCTTAGGGAAATGGAGGTATGAGTAAGGACTTTTGGGAAGGTTGCTGTGCTATAAGACATATTCCTCCGAGTGCTTATGCCTGCTCCTCCCTAGCCATAGATAAATGAAAATGAAGCAGTTCTTCCATGACCTTGTTTGGCATTAGGCCCCTGACATCTCCAGGGTATCACGAGGTATGCTTCAATGTAAATAGAAACACATATTTAGCGTTTAGCCACATCAGAGCCAAATTCCAGCTTTTTTTCCTGTGGAAAATGGTATGGCGAACTTACGCAGTTTGTCATTGCAAAGAATGAGAATCCCACTGGCAAAGTGCTCCCTGCAGCGCCCAGCAGCAGACCTGGTAAGTGACTATGATCGAATCTGTTATAAATTAATTTGGAAGTGCACCGGATTTTAAGATGGAAGAACTGATCACAGCGCAGTTAATTGGGCCTGTCCTCTTAGCCCCGTGCCCCATCAGCCCAGCTAAGCAGCTGTCCCAGCAAAGGGAGATGGGAAAGTTGAGGTGGCAAGCAAAAAACTCTGACAAGAATTTAAAGGAAATAAAATAGCCAAATTCTCCACTTTGTTGGGGTTAGGTCTGCAGAAAGCTTGAACCAAATGCCCTAACAAACACAAATACAAGAACAAGCCCGATTTGTGTGGCATTTCCACTATGCCCATCTCTGAATGCTGCTCTCGGCTCCTTGAGAAGCTGCGAGCAGGTGCTCAGCTCTCTACACTGCGGAGTGACTTGCAAAACGTGCCTGCTGTTACCTCTGCCTGCGGTTCTGTCAACAACAGGGTTTTGGGGTCCGTTCACCCTGCTAGAAATGAGGACTGAATGGGGCTAACGCGGCGTGCGAGGCATCCTCCTCTCCCGCGCTCAGCCGCAGATGTGCTGGTACACCATGTGAGCTGCGGGCTGCCCCTCTCACACAGCGCAGAGCTGGGAACGAGGTCCCCAATTACAAACAGTTATTACAAATCCCAAATAAGTGCTGGGGTGTGACAGACGCAGTAGCACTGAGGCATGCACAGCAGAGAAGCGTAAGGCGTTTGGGGACTTTTGCTGTCAAAGAGATAGGTGCAAACGGCCCCGCGGCTGCTGGGGTGGGAGCTCTGAGCAGGCCTTGAGGGGCCGCGGCGCTTTATGTGCACCGCGCTCCCTGGTAAGGTGCTCGGTAACGACTTGCCCAGCGGAGCCTTTAAAACAGATTATGGATGACAAAGCAGGAATCCAAGGTAAATTTTCAGAGCTGATGAGTGAAAAAGAGCTCACATCTTTATATACCGGCTGAGCACACTTAAGAGAGAGTCACTGGGGTGCAGTAAGCACGGTTCCACATTATGTCACTTTTAAGAGTAAAAGTTCATAATCCTTGGCAACTTCTGCATCCTAAAAAGCAGGGTTTGAAAAGTTACCACGCGCTGAAACACCTCGTATATCCAGGAGACCGTTATTGCTCAACTAACTCATCCCTCGGGTGACTCTGGGTGAGATACAGTTGCCCGAATGCTCACCTGCTGCGTGAGGACCGCGAGGGCTGCGGCAGGTCGGGGCGGCGGGAGGAGGACGAGATGGGGCTGGCTTGGATGGGGTCAGCCGACTGGCACCCCAGCCCTGGCAGGGCTGCCACCCCCCGCTGGCCTCCCGAACTTGGGGGGCACCAAAAATGCGGTCCCTCTATGAGACTTGCTTGCATGAGTCTTCACTACTGACTCCTAAGGAGTGGTATTTACGGGAACCAAAATCAATTAAACATTCTAGAATTCTTAATTTTTAGGCGGCAGCTCATCCCGCACTAATTAGTGCAAATGGGAGGGTGGGTAGAGGGGGGGAAAGAGCAGGGTTTAAACACTGCAGTGACAGATGCATTTTATAGGATTTAATGATTCATTCTGAGGCACAATCATCTTTTCAAATACTTATTACCAGCTACTATTCAAGGACTGTCTGTTTTCAGGGTTGTACTCATCACAGGTCAGATCCAAAAACTATTGAGTATATTGCAAAGACTTAAATGCCTTTGATGTGGGAGATGATAGCTGACATGTTAAGAAATAAATCTAATTAAATTCCCTGTTATATGGATACATATGTGTGAATACAGGTATATGAAATGTTCTGGCAGGTGGACGTGGTATCAGTTCAAACCCAGCTGTCTTCTGTGATTGTTGATGAGCCTTTGGTTAAGTTTCTGCTTAAAATAAAGCAAGATTTCCAAAGAGCAATTCATGATTTTGGCTACCCTGTCCACCCTGAGAGATGTTCCAGCAGCCAGTGTGGCAGAGGGTGCTGAACATTCATCTCTTGCACACTAGGATGTTGTTATACTTCATATTGACTTTTCAGACATGAACTCAGCTAAAATCCTTGAGTTATTTTTGAAGATTTTGACCATATTAGAGCAATCTATTAAATTTCTTGCCCATGCTTCACATGAGGTTCTTGTAGACACTAGCAAAATACTCTTTAAGGCAACCCCCCCCAGAATTCTCAGAATACAGCTGCTCTGTAAAATCTATTGATCAGAGATTTCAAAGCAGAAATCCAGATCTTCTTCAGTCCAGTCATCATCTTACTTTCTCTGCCTTTCCATAGTCTGTAGGCATTTTGCATGCAATACTAAAAAGGCCACAATTAAGCCTGTTTATACAAATTACAGCACAGGTGACGTCTTACACTTTGGGTGTCGTCTCAAACGCTACCAGGGCTGTATGTCAGAGCACTTCAAAAACCAGAAAGATAATTTGGCCAGCACTTCAATATAAGTGACAGAAATTTCATCTCTTTCATTCCATTCTTTATTAATGGGCATTCTTAGATGGGATCAGACCCTAAATCCACTTAGTCCAGCTTGCTGTCGCCAAAGATAGCAAGCAAGAGGTGAAGAGAAGAGAAAGTGAGAGCCAGAGGTTATGGGTATAATGTGTCATCACATAACTCTCCTCATAATTTCCAATAGAAAGA
Organism: Haliaeetus albicilla; assembly: GCF_947461875.1. NCBI lineage: Eukaryota > Metazoa > Chordata > Aves > Accipitriformes > Accipitridae > Haliaeetus > Haliaeetus albicilla. The sequence continues at coordinate 12,385,245 of NC_091504.1, read as the reverse complement.
CAAAGACTAAAGCCAGATCTAAGATAAGCTGCTATTCCATGGCTGCAAACCATCACACCACAAAGCGAGCGTCCTCCCAAGGTGGAAATTCCACATTCAGAGAGTGCCTTGTTTTCTGGGTGTCACCTGGGCCCAAAACAACCTTTGGCAAATGCAATGTAATTTACGTGAGCTGGTCTTTCTTCCAATTTCATCTGCAGTGATAATTAATGAATCTGACAAGCACCAGACGCTCTCTCTTTGCATCGTCTTTGAATGATTTGCCACACAGAGGGTACATCACTGCCTGAACACCTTGCCTACCACCGTGGTGAATATTTATACAGATTTGTCACCATGAGCTACCATGATTTTGCAGTAATCATTAATCTGCTATCTAGTGTTTAATTGCTCTTATCTGCTGCTGCAGAGAAAAGGAGCAGTTCATTAGGCAGAAACAGTTCACTGGCAACGTCTCTCCTCTAACTCTGGCCTGGAGCTGGAGGGTGTCGGACCCCGCTCTCTCCCTTCTATGGCTGTAGGGATCCATGGTCTGTAGATCACTCGTGCTGGAAATCTGCTGGATTCTTGGGGTGTCTGTGTGGTGTCCCCCGTGCCTGGGGCTGCAGGCTTTCCTGGCAGGGCTGCCCACGTGCTGCAGCGGTGCTGTCACGCTGATGGCAGCAGGGTGCAGGATTAAAGAAAGTACAATATTGAGCATGCACTTCCCCAGCACTCTGGCCAAGCGTTTGGCCGTCAGGCAGCATAAAGTTTCAGCCAAGCCTTGCCTTTGCTCAAGCCTGCCCAGCCTCATCCCACCCTCCCCTTTTGTCCCTGCATCCCTTGGCCCACGGCCCTGCAGCCCTCTCTGCTCAAGGCTGCCCGGCTCCGTACACCGCCTGGATGCTTTCCCCCGCAGCCTTGCGATGCATCACCCTGACACGCGCTTTCCCCGGGGGCTTGGCTTATGGCAAGAAACAAAACATGAGGGGCTAGTTAATGCAATGGGCTGCCAGCTCTTGTTCTTCATGCTAAGAACGTGAAGTATGTGCCTGCCAAAAATAACAATACCGTATACACAGATACAACTTAGCCATCAGATAGGAAAAACCCAGCAGCTTCCCGGTGAGAGATGCGAATACAGCTCTTCTGGAACAGAAGGAGCAGAAAAACGTAATATCTACATAACTGAGTTTTCTCTGCTGTGTGCTCCAAATGACACCTTTTGCTCAGAGGCCCTTAGGCGCAAAGAATCGGGGTAGCTGGGATGTGTAAAATAATATGTTTAGTTTTGGGGTAATCATATGTCTTTCAAATGAGAATGGCCTAGCGCTGCAAGCTTCAAAGAAGCAGTCAGTGCACTTTTTAAAGCCCAAATAGGCATTTTATGATGCAAAGGATAAATCTGTCAGTAAAGATACTCGTAAGTCAAGTAAATACAGCTGTTCTCTTACATGAAGAGCTAGATATTGCTATTGTGGGGAAAATTCTGCCTTCTCTTAAAAGGGAGCAAAGAAAAAGGGAAAACCAGAAAGGCAAAAAGGTGGTGAGTTTTTTTCTACACCCTGCAGCGGCGAGCTGCAACCAGATATACATTGACTGGGGATGGGCTCTGGCACCAGCACTTCAGCACCAGTGGGGTGTGTGGTGGGGGACGAGGATGTGCAAGCTGCCACCCCCCTGAAAACACAGTCTGTTTGCTCCATCTGAGCATCAGCTGGTCTTTCAGATCTGCTCCTTTGCGAGTTGGTAATTCCTCAGGTCTGTGGCAAACCAGGAAACATGGGTGTAATACGAGAGTCATGGGTACACATTTATGTGACATGTAACAGAAAGAAGTAATGTGGGGGGAGAAAAGGACAATTTAACGCTGGCTTAGTTAAACATAGTTGGACAGTAGCCAGGAAGACAACTACTTGGTCCCAACCATGATAATTTCCAAAGATGAGAGGAAAGGGCCTAATACTCAGGTTCTGGAGCTGGGAATAAGCAGACAGCCAGGGTTCACGCTGACAGCAGCTCAGAAGCCTCCTCTGGAGCAGGCGCCTGGCGGAGGAGCAGACACTCCCATGATAGCAGCATTTCAGACATAGGTGTGCAGCTGCCTACAGCCATAGAGCTGTGCATCACAGGCAGGTAGCTGATGGGGAGCTAGTGAAAGCTGGCATGCACATACCTGTATGACACTGAAAAGCCTCATGTGCCTATAGGCCATGCTGTCATAAATGCAGATATAAACAGGTAGGGCTATATGAATCCTTGACTTACCAAAGCCAGCAAGGAACCAGAGATCCATATATCCCTCATTTTATATACTCTGTAGTTCAAACAATAAGAAATAAATACTGCTTTTTTCTGAAGATTCAGTTTTAGAATTCCAGGTCCCAAACAGGACTCTTGCATCATTATGAGTGAGAAGTAAAAGACTCCCAAAACTCATCTTAGAGGGACTGAACCCTGTTGCTTCAAGTGGAGGGTTGTAAAAAAGGCTGTAGAAAACCTTCCTGTTCGATACCAGACTGCAAGATCAGCTATAAAACTGCAGGATCAAAGGTCTGTCTAGCTCAGCAGCCTGCCACTGGCCAACAAGCAATGCTGAAGGCAGGCTGCAAGGGCAGGTAGGTCCTAAGCAGTGTCCCTTGCATGCCATCCCCCTTCTAGACAGTAATCCTAACTTCCACCTTCCAGCGGTTCAGCATTTTCTGAGCCAGCAATTGCCTTCAGACAGACCACAATAGCTAATATGCAATAGTATCTGTATCCTTTATGCATGTTTAAATTCCATTTGAAGCCATTTACAAATGGCAGACTTGGGAAAGGAGGCCCACTGTTTGGTTGTGCACTAGACTTAACGAGATATGTAGAAGAAACCTGAGATGCAGTTTGTCCTCCAACCTGTACCAACAACCTTGCAAGCACATGCTTTGCGTTCATAACTGTAGCTCTTTAGGGTCCAACTCAAGCCATTAGCCCTTTTGCTGCTCCTGGAGTCCAGCTGGACTCTCCGTGGAGACAGTGTGAGAAAGGCGGACCGTGCGGGTCTGACCTTTGGCTGGCTGCCAGCCGCCCACCCAGCTGCTCTCTCACTGCCCTCCTCGACAGGACAGGGCGGGGAGAAAATAAGATGGAAAAGCTCGTGGGTCCAGACAAAGAAGGGAGATCACTTACCAGTTACCGTCATGGGCAAACCAGACTTGACTTGGGAAAAATTAATACAATTTATTGCCAATTAAAATAGAGTTGGAGAGTGAGAAACAAAGACATAAAACCTTCTTTCCAGTCTCAGAAACTCCTTCACTCCAGTCTCCTCTAGCTCCTCCACCCCGAGCAGCACAGAGGGCAGGGCACTGGGGGCTGTGGCCGGCCCATGGCAGCCCCTCTCTGCCGCTCCCTCCTCCTCACACCTTCCCCTGCTCCGCCACGGTCTCCCCAGGGGCCGCAGAGGAATCTCTGCCCCGCAGCCCCTCCTGCCCCCGTCCTGCTCTCCCCCGGGTGCTCACAGAGCTGGCTCTCGCCCTTTTTCTTTCCTCACAGCTGTGCATCGTGTTGTCTTGTCATAAACAGGTTTTCCCACAGGCACTACCGGCCTGGCTGTGGGGCTCGGCTGTGCCCTCAGGTGGGGCTGTTGGAACCGGCCGGAACCGGCTGGAACCGGCTGTGTCCGGCACCAGGCAGCCCCGGCCTCTCCTCACAGAGGGCCCTGCAGCCCCGCTGCCGGCGCCTGGGCACGGACACCCCATTACAGGGATTTTGCCGTTCGTCTGTCCCGCACCTGCAGGGTGCACAATACACAGCCACTGCCCGAGCCTAAATCACATGTGCGCGTTAGTGTACAGTCTCACACACGCGAGGAGCTCGTTTCTGTATGTAACCGAAGGCCCTTTGTCTAGAGCGGACACCAAAGCATTTCCTCATTCCCCCTTGATGAGGTTGGAGGTCCGTAACTTCCCAGAAGATGTGCCCCGGTGAAACCCAAGCGATTTGCTGAAACCCCGACACAAGTGGTTGAAGAAGCAGAGTGGGGACTGGTTCTCCTGCATCGTACTTCATCCGCTTAATCTTTTACCGCGTCCGATGTTTTAATGACCTCCGGCCCTCCTGTTATTGCACTCCCTCACAAGGCTGCCTTCTCTGCCGCTCCCAGGGCAAACACCAGCCCTTCAGCTGTTGCCAGAAGGCTTTCACAGAAAAGGCTACTTTCTCTGGCACAGCACAGAAGGGCTTTAAGCTGGATTGCAAAGGAATGATAGAACACGTTGTTATAATTACAGCAACAGGCTTATCCTGTAGATTTTCCCTTCATTAAACGAGCTGCTGAGGGAGCGGTGGCCTTGCGAGGGCGGCAGGGGCTCCACCGCCATCGGGCGTGCTGCTCCACGGCCAGGCGGCGCAGGCGAAGCCCGGGCTTTCGGTGGGCTCAGCCCCGCGGGCGGGCATGCTGCCCACTCCCTCGCAATCAGCCGCCGCGGCCCTCCCGTCCTCCCCAGTGCGCGGGGAGGAGGCGGCAATCAGGGCTCGACGCGGTGCTTCCTTTGTAGAGGAGCTTCTCGGGAATAAGGTTTTAGCACATGTTTATTCAGGATTAGTCCGCCTGCGATTGCATGTGTTTCAGTGCTGCAGGGTTTGTTCCTCCAGGACAGCTCCGGAATGATTAAAGAAGAGGCAAAAAAGCGGTGGAGTGAAGTGAGCTTTGGATACGTGCTGTCCCTGAGCTTTTTTGCAGCTCCAGTACTTCATAAGCCAGCTCAGCAGCTGCCCAGCCTGTGGTAGCAGGCAGGTGAGGACACTTTAAGTCTTCACTTGTGACTGGTGCTCCCGGACGCTCTGATGTGCTGACGCTTCAAAAGCAAAAGATGAGATAATGACAACTCACTTCCATCAGGAAGCAACTCAGTTCATGTGGTTTTGAATTGTGTCCGCAACAAAGAAATCACATCACAAAGCAACTTTAAGCACAATGAGCAACAGAGGAGCTGGAAAAATAATGAAACTTTAACTGATCTACTGCAACTTTTTCAGGCATGCTCTTTCAGAGAGAAGCCCAGGTAATAAATTATCATAATTTTGAAATTGAGGTATCTTATAAATATTTACCGGCTACAGTTCTTGCTAACAAACAAATAGTGGTTAAAATCTCCAATTCTCTCTTCTTCATTTGCTCAGTGGTATTTCAACTGAACAAATTCCTACTGGGTTGTATTTCCTGTCTGTAGCTTCCACCCAAAGATAATAATTTCTGAAGAGCTTCAGAAAAATCAGGATAGCAGTTTTTGAGTTATGTGAGGGAAGGGAAAAAATATGCTTTTCCCATATGTTGTGATTGAAATGTTTCATTTGCATAAGTCAAAACCAGCTGTAGCTATAAAATTTTTAACTCGGCATGATTTATTGCCCTTACTGAAGAAGGAAAAACAAAAGATGTCTCAATATGATCTGTTCAGTGGATTTTCAGTTAGGGTATGAATGGTTAGGTCTGGCGTATGTGCAACCACAGTATTTTCTAGTAGGGTTTTCTCAAAGCTCTTGAACAAGAACATTTTAGCTTGCACGGCATGCACAGATCCAGGAGTCCTAGCTGAGGATGACAGCATTAAAGGATACTCAGCATTAGTTTGCTCTTAGAAATAATATTATTACTTACAATTGTTTATTCTTCAGTAGTGTTTAAATGCTCCACAGTCATTTGGCTGCGAGTTGCAACGATATCTTCCTCGAACAGCATCAGTAATAGCCTAGCTGGCTTCAGTGGGATCTCTGACAGAGTAAGAAAGATGCTACTGAAACTGATTCAAAATACCAGTGTGACCCATCGAATGCCCTGCCCCAAAGATCTTAAGCTGTTAAAAGCAGATACAAGGACGAATGTGGCAAATTAAGATAGGGAACAGAGACAGATACAGAGAACACAGGGCACTTGAAGGACACCATTTCCTGTACGAACACAGAAACCATTTAATAATGGCTAACTACTTTTCAAAATGAATGTCAATACTTAGGCTTAAGAACATCCTGGCTTTTCACAGAAATGAGCATATTTTGCTCTCAGATTTTTTGTTTTGGGCCTGGATTTTTAGTTCCCTCTCCCCTTCTTGTCTTCCATTCTTCACCTTAGATGCAATAAGATAAACTCCCTTGGAACTGGTGTTCCTCTCCCCTCTTCATCTACTGTCAGAGGAGTCACCCTGCAAGTAAGAGATGCTATCTTGCTCCTCTCTCCCTGGCATTGCAGTGAGGTAGGAAATGGAGCTATACTTTACTGCACAGCAGCTGAAATTTTGTCCTGGTGAAGAAAGAGACAGAAATTTCCATGCGTTTTGATGGGGTGACCAAATCACACAGAAATGGCTGAGTCACTTCATTCATCTCTGTAGAGTGCTTTGCGTTCCTTAGGGAGATTGGTTTATTAGTGCAACATATGCATCTATCTGTGCACCAAAGAGCTTGTCCAATTTTTTTCAGCTATACCAGTTGGTCTAATGAAAGATATCATCGCTACTTACAAACCCTGTCCTACCTATGTCCTTAAGATCATTGAAGCTGCAGCAAGATACCAGTTATCAGTAGGAGTCAAAGGTTGACACTGGGATAATGCTGAAAGTAGGGGTTAAAGGATGATATGGTCGTTGTCAGCAGGAAGATTATAGAATCACAATTGCATCCTGCTTGAGAAATTTCAAAAAGGGAAGAAGCCCATCACACAGCTGTTAAAGAAAATATTAGGTTAACACTGAATTGAATGAAACCATACTGAGCTACAGCCACTGAAATGTGGTGCACTTGTCCTTGCCGTGTGTCAGGCTTTGACAGCCCTTGTCACCTTCTTGCCTCAAAGACTTCTGCAAATAAAATCTTGCTGAGGTTTGACAAGCAATTGGGGTCTGCATGAGAAAATTTGGCTGCCCTCACTGCCGTGGTCAGGGTACACAGGGCACACACGATTGGTCCTGGGACTGCAACTAGTGCAACTCTATCTATTTGGCTTTCTGTACCCCACCCCATGCTCTGCAGGTTTTGCTTTTGCTGGCAAAAGTTGTTTTCTCAGTGTCAAAAAATGAGCCAAAGTCTACAGTGTAAAATGATTTTTTTTCACCTCTCTCACCTTTCTGTGGCAATTGGCAGGATTTGCAGGTTTCACATTACGTGTCAAGCTGCTTCCAGAGGCTCCGAACTCCCAGACTCTTAAAAATCAATGAGCTAGACACAGTGAAAGCTCAAGAATTTCTTGCTTCATCACATACCATACAGCATATAATGGTGTTTTAAAAGAAACAAAACAACACATGGATACACAAACCTACCCACAATTATAGCTTCTCTACATTTTGGAGGGCTGAAATTTGAGGAACTTGATGACACGTCTGCCTGCATTAAGGCTGGAACATAGAAGTTACCAGTTAGGAACTATGTGTGGGGAAAAGGTAGTAAACGTACTCCTAATCTTATAGCTTTCCTCAACATTTAGGATCTGCGGCTTGAGTGGAAATGAGGGAATCTGACAGGAATAAGTGTGATACCAGCATTAAGGTTGCTTTGGTCAGCATAGAGGACCCACTTGTGCTGGAGAACAGTCCTGGGGAGGATCATGGTAGCAATGGTGCCAATGGGAACACACTTGAAGGGAAGCAAAAAAAAAAATTAAAAAAAAGGTATTATGATAAGCTGTGGAGTAGAGCTGAGTCTGCTCAACTCCAAATAATCATAGGTTGAATCCAAACCTGAACTACATAGTGAAAACAGGTAAATGAGCTCTACTCATATGCTTATTAAGCAGCATTGAGCCTTGTGGAGACCCAGATCTCGCGGGAGCTGGGGTGGAGGGGGGTGCAGGCAGGTGCTCTCCTGCCCGGAGGCCACCCTCCTCTGTACCCCAGTGAGGAAGGAATTGGAGATTTCCTATCTACCTCTCTCTTTGGATACACTGGGAAGGGACAGGATAAAAAGCATGCAAGTGACTTCAATAAAATCCAACTAGTAGACAGGAAAATATTTAGTCATTCGCCTAGAAAAGAAAACCTGAGCAACCTATTCATACATTTCAACAAAATCTGTTTTCCTCTGTTGGTGGAGTAATGAATCACCATTTATTTACATAGGGGAAGTAGCACCTTCCAGTAAATGGATGGAAATGGAGACTAATTTGAAAGTGTCATTTTGTGAAGGGCACCAGTAACATTTGTGAGACATTCTAGTTTTTGACCATCTGGCAACGTTGAGGGCTAAACTAATGTATAAACCTTGAGAGACCCCATTTGTAGCAGGAACTGCTTTAGACTTCAAATTTTAATGGAGCGAGATCTCAAATCAATGCCACCCTAATAATGCAGAATGGATTTGGGCCAGGACACAGTGCTGTTTATACTGGCTTTCTCTGAAAGGCCAGAATTACAAATACAGAGGCTAAATCTTTCTCTCCTAAATTGAAAAAGATCTGTTAATAATTATTGTGAGCCAAGAGAAAAATCCAGATGACCTCTCTAGAGACAAAGGAACAGGCAAATACAACTGGGAGGTCATTAGCTTAAGCTTTGCAATTGCTGTCCAAAGGGGCTCTTTTTCAAACCTGTCAGGAATTTCTTTCTAACCATTCAGCTATTCAAAAAGTGTCTGCTTGGATATTGCAAAAGTCAGAGTCATACGCAAAGAAAGGACACAGGGAAGAAGACGTGAAATTTAGCAGTGAATCCTAATCTGAGTCCAACAATTAGCATATAAGAAATAATTCAGGGAGGCAGCTAGCCTAGCGAGTGGTGAAGTGGTGTGGGATGATGAGACCAGAGCTGAATTGCTAGTGCTGGGGCAAGTCTATGCCCTTGCCTGCCTCAGTTTCTCCTTTGCAAAACAGAGTAATGACAGCGACCTTGTGAAGTCTTTCCCTTGACTCCAGCACACACTGGAGATGGAAAGTGCTTGCAAAGGGAAAGTGCCGCTATTTCGGGATGAGGGAGGTAAGGCACTGAGCAGCTGAGCGACTTATCTGCAGGCACACAGCGAGTCAGCGGCAGCTCCAGGAATAGCACATGGGTCTCTTGGCTCAACGGGAACAGATAATGCTTAATAAAGTATTTAAAGCAGCAATTAAGGGTGCACTTCTACCAACTTTACATTAAACGAGGAATCCCTTGGCCTCCTCGGGAAGTAAATACAGCTCAGAGTGAATTAGGAGTGCAGACCTGGGACCTAGAGAACTGCTTTGGATGAACAGTGTCACTCGAAGTGTTTTAGCAAGTGAAAACCAAAGTCAGTGCTGAAGATTAAGATTTGAAAGCAAGTGCTGACATACTGAGGTCCTTGGAAATTTTGTCTGTGAGGAAATCTACTGTATAATTAAATTTGCAGTTTCCTTAGTGGGACCATCATTTCCTTCCATGAACAAAAAGATAAATTTCTTAGATATTCTGTCATGGAGTCTTCTAATGTAACAAGGCTTGACAGACTGAATAAGTAACTTCACAGCTTTTAAGAATAATCTTTTTGATAGCAGCGATTCCCTGAGATGATAACCTTCCTAAAGACAACTAAGGAGTCTACCAATGAGCTGAGAAGCGTGGTTTTGCCAGCCACAGAGGAATTGCAGTCATGACCTTGTCCAGACTCTCTGACAGGATTTTGGCAAGGACTGCAGGAACTGGAGGCTCAGGAGGAAACGCGAACTTCCTGGTCGAAACACCAGTTGATAAGTAATTCAGTGGGAGTCCCTGGGCTGCACTGGAGGGGGTGTGGATGCCAGCAGTACATTCAGATGAGACGAGCGTAGTGGTACCATCAGAAAGGCATCTCACACCTGAGGCAGCCTGAGAAGAAGAGGTCTTTCAGAAAGACCTCTTCTAAAATACCGCTAGCCTGTGACAAAATACCTGTAAATCATTTTATTCTTTCTGTGATGCAAGTTAGCCAGCAACTTTTCAAAAATTACCCTATTTGCAGGTTAGAAGATATCAAAGACTTCTATGTTTGCTTCTTCTGGTATCTCCTATTTGTAGCTGCCATTTATACAGATGGGGCTGCTGCCCTTCAGGCACCAGAGCAATGGTGGTTGTCTTTACATATGGGAAAACCTCACTGGAGTGGTTTTTTTTTTTTATTTTAGTTTATTCAGACCGTTTGTGCAGCCTTAAGTCTTTGAGTGAGAAGGTTTAGTAGTCTAGGTTTTTCTTTCACAGGAATTAATTACAACCAAATTCAAACCTGCATGCTGTCTCCACCAATCTAATCACAAATATGAGTCAGCAACAGTATACAAATAATCTTTATCAAGGAGTGTATAGTTATGGGACTACAAAAATACAGGGCATGGCATTCCCAAACTGCCTTTTATTTCAACAGCAATTCACGGCTACAGAGAGAAACCAGAGTGTCTGCTCTGCATCTCCTCTGCCTCTCCTCTCCCTGACTCACTTTAAGGTCACACCAAGAGGCAAAGCAAATGGATGAGTATATCCATGTTCCTCCACATCTAAAGCAGCTGGTAGCAGCTGCAAGCACAAACTAGAAGTATCTATAAAGAAACAAGGTATAAAAAAAGCCCGTTTATGCCAGGTATTAAGCCAGATTAAGTCCAAATTCACACATCCTTTAGTTATACTTAGAGGAACCTTCCACTCTGAATTGATCCTGGTGCCAAGAGAGGCAGCTAGTGCACTTTGGAGCATTTAAATGTGTCTTTGGGAGAAAAAGACCCTCAGGGCACTGGAAGAATATCAAGATTTGTCGAGTTTGATTGTCTTCTTTGCTGTAGCTGGAAATCATAATTCTGTTTGCATTTCACTCCAGCTAGACGAGGAGGGAGCTCTGCTCACTATAGGCAATCTTTTGGGGTGCAACCAAGCTTGGGTAGTTAAATATTCCACTGCTGATGTTTGGACTTACTTATGGTTCAGTGCGCAAGGAGCCATGCAGGAATGAGTAATTTTTTTCTACTGCATTTCTCTTAGTCTGCCTATCCTAAAGTAAAGAAGGTAGAGTTTCCTGCATCACAGTTTCTTTTTCCTTCAGTGCAAAATCAATCCTAAATTGGCCTGCATTGAACTCTGGTTATGTGACGGCTGGCTACAGGCCAACCCATGCAACCCTGCATCAGAAATGCTCAGTACTGCAGCTGAGAACAGACTTTCAGAAGAGCTGATACCTGGCTTCTCAGCAGGCATTTTAGTATCTGGATCCAGCTGACATTAAAAGGAGTCCAGCCCCAGATACACTTTAAAAGCTGGGTCTGAAGTCTTATGGAACTGCCTGCGTCAAGCAGCCAGATCTTGAGAAAATGGGGCACCCTTTCTGGGAACTAGGGTAGTTTGAATACCTGTGCAGTTTGTTAAACATCTGAATGGGTGCTGCATATATGACACACTTTCAAAGCCAGTTTTCCCCTTTTGACATCTGTTTGGTAGCTTATATGAAATAAACCATAATTTTTTCTGCTAATTGAGTTCATGTAACAAATTTCAGTTAAAATGGAATTGTTTCAGAGAAATGAATGAAGTTACCTATGTGAACTACCTGGCTGAATCCCTGGAGAAAATATTTTGTTACATCTGAATAGTGTTTTCTGACAGTCTGCAATGGTGCATTCTCTTGGCAGGGGTCCCTTCATAAATCACATACTACAGACTGTAAAAAAATGAATGTTTGGTATGTTACTGTGAGATTCCTTGGCAAATCTTCATGCAAAAGAGCTACTTCACGTGCCTTGGCAACTACCTAGTGATAAAGAACGAAAGATAAGTTCACAACAAGGGCCCTCAGGAACTTCAGAGGGACAAATGGTCCTCTGATCACTGTGAAGCTACGGAGAAAAATTGTCAGCAAATTTCCATAAGCCAGAAATACATTCCAAGAAAATCTGAAACATTTCTGTAACCTCATCCTGCCAGAGTGTGAAGGATTCAGATTTAAGCCTGAAACCAGCAAAACACATAAGAGTGAATTTGAAGTCAAAGCATAAAGCAACTTCAGGGCTGTGGACAGGGGCACACAGTACAAAAAAAAAAGGAAACCACATGGTCCTTTCTGCTTTCTGGCCATAGCTGGAGAGCAGGAAGTATGGTCATCAAACAGAAGGCAAAACATTTGTAACAGCTACTAGCAAACATGTGGTCACTCAACACCTAATTAGACCTTTGGGCCTTATAGCAGTAAACCGTGATACAAGCCAAAATATCACTGAATTTTGAAGAAAATTGCCCTTTTTTTTTTTTTTGTGTGTAGACAATGTATTCACAGTTACAGCATTGGCTTGCAGACCAGCATGTCTTGAAGTATCAAGCTATTGTGATATTAATCCTACCTTCCAACTGACTGTGAGAAAACTTTTCCTGTAGTTGCTGCCTTCCTGCGTCTTGGCCAGAGGCAGAGGGCAGCATTAGAGGGACCATTCAAATAATGCAGAGGACTGCTTTTGCACTCATAGGAGGAACAAAATTCCAGTACGTGACCTTCACATGCGATGCTCCATGCAGTGAGATAGTTGCAGTAACAGTTTCCCTAACTTCGTTTTGAGTCAGTACTGTCACTCCCATTAAGGATCTTCATCGTAGTTAGGAATGAATAATCTGCTGTTATTGTACCACAAAAGTAAGCATGTGCCATGGTACGCCAGATGTTAATGGCATTGTTGTATGGGAATATATGGGAGCATAACGGCACCTCCCTGGCTCCACCAGCAGTTGGCAGTCCATATGGTGGTGGCACACACCCCATACTGATGGATGCTCAGCAGATGCTCTTCAAGAGCTAAATAATGCAAACAGAGGCTGGTGTGATCAATATACAGCCCTCATAGTTCAGGCACTGCTCACAGCCAACAAATGCAGTAATTTGCAGGGGGGTGGTGGGGTGTGTGTGTGTGTGTGCAGCTTTTAAAAGAAAGAATAGTCTTTAAAAAAAGGCCAGTAAACCTTTTGGCATTTTAAAAAAGCAGTTACAGGTGCTGCTGAAGAGAGACTTTTACTTTGTTACCAAGCTTCTGCTCTTACATTAAAAATATATATATTTTGGAGAACTGTCTTATTTAAATTAAATGATTTCTTGACCTTCAGGAATCTATATTTGTCTACCTCTATCTGGGATTGTCTTCAAGATACCCATGCATGTGTGTGTGCACGTGCACATGCACGTATGTATGCTTACGCATTCATAAAGTGCTTATTCTCTCCTCTGAAAATATTGGGTCCCTCAAGACCAGGAACCTCCACTGGAGTGAATATAATTTCTCAGTTCCTCTGTACTGCTCAGACAGCTACATGAAACTAGCAGAATCTGGATCTTCCTAGCATAATGCTAGGCTTTTTTTATTGTCATGGTTAAAGAAAAATAACCTCTCTGCTCATATCAATATTTTAGAGCATCTTCAGTGGTTGAAATTAGGTCAGGTGCAGCAAAACTGCTGGTAGTTGAGGTGAAACAAAGATCAATAAGGTTACCTGATACAGAGACAGCACAGCCAGCAGCAATCATAATATTAGCACAATATGCATCAAAATCCACTTATATGTGGGAGTCGCAAGAAATGGAAACAAATACTAAAACCCACACAGAAGACATAATTTATGATTCATGGGATGAGACAGGAATGCAATTTTCAGAACACCACTGAAAACAAAATAATCTAAAGGAAAATGCATTCGGTATCAGTCCATTTGAAGGAAAAAGGCATAAGAGCTGCCAACATGACCCTGTAGCTCCTCCATTTTGATACAGAAAGCAGCCGCGGGAAATAAAAGTTAGAACTTAATATCCAAGGTCGTTAGTGTTCTCAATAACAGATTATCTTCGAAAACATGTTAAAGAAAATTGTTTTAAATATAAAATTGGAATAAGCCAAAATTAGCCCATAAACTTGAAATAAAAAAAAAAAATCTTCTATGCATTGCTAACACTTGTTAAAAAGAGCAAAAACTGTAAGGAGCTTAATGCTTAATGTGAATTAACTCAGCCATGTGTATTACATAGCCAAAGCCGTAGAAATGGCCATCTAAATTGATTCTGGAACTGGTAGGCCTGCAGCAGATTTGCAAATGATAATGCATATATTAATAGATACTTTCACTAATTTCACTAATGACCGATAATGAGAAATTTGGATTTGTAGATGAACAGAAACATTCCCATTCCATCATTTGTACACATGCAAAGAATTCCACATCCCAGGGCAGAGACTGAGCCAGCCGCAACAGACTTATCCCTCCAAATCCACGTCCAGTGCGGCACAAAGGGTCGCTCACTGCCCTCATGGAGCTGGCCCTCCCCAAGCACCTTCATAGATTTAGGTCTGGCAAAATACTGCTTGGTTCCAGAAAATGGATCCCCTTCAGCTTTAAGGACTAGGTAGCTAATGACACGGGTTTGTGGAGCTGCTGTGGAAGGAGTCACCTGCTAAACTAGCTGACAAACCGAATGCAGACTGTTCAAAGAACTGCAAAAAGCAGCCCCTGAACTGCATGCACAAACTAGAAGCTTGTGCGGTCACAGCAGATGTGCCCCTCTCCTTGCACGATGCTGTGACACTGCGGGCAGCTGGACTCTGCATTGCCATGGAGGGAAGAACCACCAAGTAGCGTGGTGCGGCTAAGTCTGATTTTTTAAGCAGGCAAAGTGGGGGATCAGCTGTGTCAGGAAAAAGCTCCTCAGTCACCGCCTCACCCCCTGACTCTATCAACTGAGACCTACCCCCTTTCACAGTCCAGCGAGCGAGGACATGGAAACCTCTGATAACTCCCTGTCTCAGGGTCCAGAAGAAAGCCATCAGAAATACTCCAGGGACTTCTGAAAAAAGCAGCCTAGTGTGCTAGGAGAGAGTGATCATGCAGGCAATCTCTTGATTCCTACAAGGTACTGTTAACCGCCCCCCCCCCCCGCAAAACCTTCCACTGTATAAGGTTGGCTTTACCAGTTACCACACAGCCATACAAATACCCTGACTGATATCCTTTGCCCTAGCCTTGTCTTCCACCACCCCAAAGATTCAGTGGGCACCCTGTATCTGAATGAATGGAGAAATTATTTCAGCTGCAACATTAACTCTAGGGGCTTAAAGGGTTTTTTTTCTAAATTTGATTTATCCTGCAACTAAAATGGCTTAACAGTGAACACATGCAGAGACTCATTATCTCTGCCTCTGGCTTCAAAAGGCTCTGGGAGTTCCTTGGACCCATCCAAAACCTCTTCTGCTTTCAAGTGCCATCAAACATTATTCACTAACTGTAACATGAATATCCAGACACAGTCTCCGTGTCTGATCTTTGTGGCCACCAGATTGTTACTTCCGTTCTCTCCCCATTCTCTATATATTGTATTCTTATGTGTTGGGGTTTTCTGGGTTTTGTTCTTTTCTTTTTTTTTTATCTCTCTGCTTTCACATTTCCTTCTAAGTAGGATGTTTTTATGTCCAGCATAATTTTGTTCATGTTTGAATAATTCTGCCTTCCTGGGCATTCAATAAACCATCCTTGAAAATTTCCAGTTTTTATTACATTAGTGTGACTTGACAGGAATGCTGACAACTGCTTCAAGCTTTGAAAAAAAAGCAGATAGATAGAGTCATAGAATAATTCAGGTTGGAAGGCACCACAAGAGGTCATCTAATCCAACCTTCCACTCAAAGCAGGGTCAACAAGGAGTCAGCATACTCATGCCTAAGAGGTACCTTATTCTGTGTGCACTGAGGAAAGGTTCAGATCATGAATACCCAGGCAACAGCTATATCATAGAGTAACTCCTCTTATCCCTCATGATGAAGTACAATATTTCCCTCTGCAGTGGAAAGGTTTCTCCTAACAGTGCTCCCTCCCCTGCCCCCACCCTGAACTTTAGAAACTAAACATGTAGCCCAGCTTGAATTGACCCATGATGAGTTTTTCTCCCCGTTCTTTGCAGATACCTACTCAAAGAGCATCAAGCAGCATGCCCTCCTTCTTTTGCATTTTGTCATAGCTCCGATGTTTAATTTGAAAAATGCTCCAGTAGAGCTAGCTACTCGCCAGTCTTTCACATAAATACAGATCATGGTGCAAGCTTTCAGCAAGAAGCCACGTGGGAAAGACATACTTCAGAGAAACAGTGGGGTCTCCCCTCTTCATTCTTCCCACATCCCTCCCAAAGATCATTCCCGTAACTACGAAGCATAATCCTATAAATCAGCAGAGAATTTGGCCTTGACAGCTGTGCCATCTTCTTTTATGTATTACCTTGAAATGCTTTCAGCTAATTTCAGTTTTATGAAAAAATCAAAAAAAGTCTTTACAGGCTTCATATATTGACCTAGTCACTTACATATATCTTTTCTTTTTGGTAGATTGTGGTCTTGCTTTCCTCTTTCCCTGTGAAATAGATGCATAACTAAATTTCCTTTAAGAGGTGAGGTGGTAAGCTTTCTCCATACATCTGGTGTGATACTAGCTTCACACAAGCAGGACGCTAGCACATGCACACATGCATGTGCACACACACAGAGAGGACTGTCTTGAAGACACATACAATCCCAACACTACAGAGTAGTTTATGTGCACAAGGAAAGGATTGAAGTTTCCCTCTAACATGATCTTCCTCAGTTCTGGGTGCTCTTGGGTCTCAGGGAAACCATCCTGCTGCTCTCTGAAGCTGCTGCCCCCACCTCAGCTGGTGATCCCCTGGGAAAGAGTCTTGTACCTTGTTCATTGTCATTGGACATGAACTTAAATCAAAGCTGTCAGGGACAGCACTATGCTAAGTTGCTTGCCAATGCTGGTATTGAACTCTATACTCACAACCTTGCAAAAGTTTCCATTGCAGGCCCAGCACACAATGTGCCAAGACTGCAAGGACTTGGGTTCTTTCTATTTATCTGCATGGACTACACATATTCCTAGATCTTCTTTAGGGGAAGCTCAGCTGCAGCAATGCAATGCTGCCCTCTCTTAAGCTGGCAGCAGAGGAGTCAGAGAAGGCCTAATGTGCACCAAGGAAGGGGAATCTTGCATAGATGATTTTTTTTTTCAGAAAAAATAGGAAAGCAGAAGTTTGCAACAAACTTGATGTTGATACGTCTCTTAGAACCTGAAGAGACCAGTTTCATTGGTATAATCACACCAAACAGAAGTGGAATTGAGGCTAACAAGCCCTTAAATTGATAGTTTATCCTTTTAAGGATAAGGACATTAAGGACGTTTGAAGTTGAAAACATATAAAGCTTTGTTGGTCAGGAGCAGCTGGAGAAGGTGAGGGTTGTCTGCATTTGCAGGTAGACAAATGGCATTAGGAAAATTTTCTACCAGGGTAATCACTAAAAACACAATACACCAGAAAAGTTCTAATTAGCTCTTTTCAGATTATTGGTCTGAATCTCTCAATGATGGACAACATGTAGGAGACTATTTGAACTTGTTCAGTTTTGAGGATGCTTTTAAAATCATCCCTGGCAAGCAAAAAAACCCCCACCCTGTGTGGAGTGGCTTAATGTTGGCTGTGGCCTTCTGAGAATAGAGCTGTTGTGTGCAAGCACACTGCTGACTATACATCTGAAGGATCATGCCACTCTCCTCTTACACATGTGAGTTTAGGCATCACAGGCCCTAGACATTTCCCAAGAAAAATATTCCCAATTTCCTGTATGAATGTTACCATTGTTGCAGCAGTATGAGATACACAGAAGCCAACTCCAAAGGCTGTGTGGAAGACAACACACTCATAAAAGGGGGTTGTGTATTGTCCAACACAACTGAGAAACATGGCATTTTGACCAAACGTACCAGGTTTAACACGAGACTGCTTTTATGGAGGAAGAGAACTTAAATTCCATATGCAGAACAGACAGGCCTTTGTTTTCCAGTCAGGCATGAAAGACCTGCAGCTGCATGGAATTCTGTTTATTAAGAACAAAAGGGCGAAGAATAGACTTGTCCATTCTAGGACTCTTATCTGTGTATTTTAAACCTAAGACTTGAGACTGTTAAAGCATCCACTTGCTCTTACAAATGCTGCATTGCATATTGTCTTTGCTCTGCAGTTTATGACACTAAAGTGGTACTGAAGTTGTTCCTTAGCACAACAGCCGGGAGCAAAAAGCCCAGTTTTCATCTCACAGTACCTTAGCTGCTGTCACAGTGGCAATGGCACAGTGGCAACATGCAGTTGAGTTTAGCAGCAAATCTTGGTTGGTACCAATGTTTCCAAACCCACAGTCAAGTTGTTGGATATGTCAGTCAAGGATTTAGTACAGGTCATAGAAAACAGGAGGCACAAAGGTGAAGTATTTGAAGTAAAAGCTCCTTGGAATAAAATATTCAAATTTCTTTATTAGAGACATGCCATGAAAAGAGACACTAATTTGAGAGAATGGTTTAATAAGACAAGATTTTGGAAATCTGAATCAAAAGATTAAAGAGGACACCAGAAAATATAAT
This sequence comes from Haliaeetus albicilla, assembly GCF_947461875.1. Taxonomy (NCBI): domain Eukaryota; kingdom Metazoa; phylum Chordata; class Aves; order Accipitriformes; family Accipitridae; genus Haliaeetus; species Haliaeetus albicilla. The sequence continues at coordinate 12,366,895 of NC_091504.1, read as the reverse complement.
ACCAACTTGAACTGAGACATTCCCAACCTTGTTGATCAATAGCTTGAAAACGCTACAAAGACAACTGGCAAGAGATCAGCAGTAGACTGTTCCCTTAAGCACCACGATAGAAATTTAATCATAGATACAGTACCTTTCAAGATACCAATGCTAGCAATTTCTAAAAAGATGAAAGATATTTCTAATAAACAGCTGGCACAGTAAATATTGAAAATTGGAAAGGATAACAAGCACACTCTAGATGCAAGATTACACACGAGAAAGTTCAAGTTGTGCTGGTTTCTATTGCTGCATAGTAGAATAGAGGAGATTAAGATAAGGGTAACTCTTTATGGGACGAGCACCTGAGTCAAAGGTATGTAATATAAAAGAGTGTTTAGGGTAAAAGACACCACAGAGTCTGCACTCCAATACGGTTAAAATCATAACCTGTGAATGATGGACGTGTACAGAAAAATAATGATAACAAACACAGTGAATGAGATCTGAAGAGATGGTCTTTGCTGGAAGATCTGACAGTATCGAATGGATGCCAAAACCCCCTCTAAAATAATCTATAATAGGAAACCAAGCAAGGTGCAGGTAGCCCTGGAGAGACCCTAGCAGACTTCTGTTCAATGAATTCTGTTACCCAGACGTTCCTTTGTAGTTCTCAAAACCCTTTAAGACTCCTGGTCAGTAAAGAAGTTTGGAAAAGATTCAAAATTCAGTTCTGCAGTGTCAGCATATATTCCTACCTGTGCTAACTAAAGCACAGTGTTAGCAAAAAAAAAGCAATTCTGTAAAACAATGCCATGAAATTCCACTTTCATTCTCTGTGTATGATCTCCAGATCAAGCACTTAATCCTCCCCTGAAACTTTCCTCTTATAAGCTTCCCTTACTGGTGCCGATGGGGATTACCCAGTTGCCTGGGAGCTGTTTGTATGCAACACTGGAGACCCAAAGCTTGATTCATGTGAAAGGAACTGAAAGTTTCAAGTGAGAAATAATCCTAAGAAGGGTGAAGAGAGGACAAGGACCAAAGGATTAGCTACAAGGATTCCTCAGTTCTGGAAAGACCTTAAACCCCAGACTTGCCTTTACAGCTGTCTGACTCAATGGGATGTAACATTTGCACCAAGGTCTGAGTGCTTGGCTCAGCTCATTCAAACGGAACTGAAAAGCAGAACTGGAAATCTTGCTACTTGCTTGCTCAGGAGAGGGTGGCAGTGTCTGTACAAAAAATTAAACTTGGTTTAAAAAACAAACAACCCTAAACCTGCAAATTGCCACCAATAATGAAAGTACAACAGCACCTTGGCATTCCTGCTGCAAATCCTTTGATTGGTGATTTTCCTGTGCATTCATCTCACCAAATGCTGTCCGTGGCTACATGTACAATTTCCACTCACTTTCCTGGAAGTGGTATGTGTGTGTCATAGCCATTGCTTCACAGCTGAATATTACATCAGAGCTAAAAAGATGACATCCTGTGATGGGAGCTAAAGAACCCAAAATGCCCTGTATCACTCCAGTACCCTCCCAAATGACAGCAAGTCTACATTGCTGATACATACCATGGGGACACAGTCATGTAACTAGTATCACATCTTGGCATTAAGTGAGGAGTAACCATCAGGCCACAGGTGCTGCAAGTCCACACAGTAGTGCATCTTCACATATGTTCACACCTGTATAGCAAGAATCATTAAAAAAAAGGAGCCCATTAGCAGTGATGCATCATTTACATTATGAAATCACGAGCCTTGACCTTCTACAAAATGTGCTATTTTGTCTTATAAACAAGCTGAATTATGGGTAAAATTAATGCACCTAAAATGAAATAGGGAATATTCAAACATAGGCAGGAAAGAAAAATTATCTGAGAGAGGAAAAGCTACAGAGGGATGCATAATATGATGGCAATAAAAGCGTTACAACGTTTGGAGACCTGAAGCATGACCCCCCCTCCTTTCCCACACATCTTTTTATTGAAATAACTGTGCATTCCAAGCCTTTCCAACAGATACAGGAATAGTCTTCAGGATGCTTTTATGGTCTTTTCTAATTTTAATCTATTTTTCGCTTTAGAGATGCCAAATAGTGTTTACCAACACATAGTTATCTCACAATTGCAGTACCTCGTGAGCAAATCAATATAACATTTAAATGCATTTTCTTCCTTGTATTACAAGTAGTTAACAGAAAACTTTTGGAAGAGGTAAAGCATATCCAGCAATACGTACAGTGTAGACATATTCAGCAGGACTGGAAGAAGAGATCAGTTATGCAGGAATAGGGCAGGTATCTGAAGTATGAGATTTATGTTGGATCAATTATTCCCAACTCCTTTTGACTATCTCAGATGTCAGAGGAATACATCCAAAAAATGGACAAAGGTTTCTTAAAATTCAAAGTCTGTCTACATTTGTGTCTTATTTAGAATTTCTATAACCCAGCACAATCCTTGTTATATTGCAAGACTTCACAATTAGTAGCTTGCTAATGGAGATAAGTCCTCAGTCCATCAGTGTGCATGTGTGCTGGTGTTGTGGGGAGAGTATTACAGTTTTTTTTAGTTAAGTTCCTCACTTTATGAAAATCAAATCTGTTGTGAAATAGCATGTTGTAGCAAAGCAGAATTAAATGGCACTAATTTCTGGACTCCCATTGCCCATAGCAAGTATTGGAGGCTAAAAAGTTAGCGTGGTTTGGAGAGCCAGGAATGCAGCAAACAGAATTTCCACTGTCTTCACAAGAAGCACTGGTCAAGTGGGGTTTAGAGTTAATTTGGTTTCCACCCATTAAAATTATATGTTCCAAACATAAGAGTCATAAAATGCCTATAAAAGTGAGAGCACTTGCACACTGGATAACTTTGGAAATGGAGTTGGCTCACGGGTGAGGAGCAGCAGGCACAAGGGCAGCACAGGCAGTCTTCCTGACCGGTGGCACGAGGGCTGTTGGGTGAGCAAGGTCCCCAAAATTCACTCTTGCTGTACTATTTCACATTAGCTGAGCAAAGCAACACACAAAACAGGACAGAAACCATCACAAAAAGCAAGGGCGCTTGTCCTTCTTCACCAAGAATTACCTGGTGATCAGAACAGTCCAGTTGTGGATTTGCATGTGCCATATAAGATGTGCTGTAAATGCTATAAATGGCACACTAACTGCCATGTTCTTAAAAAGCAGGCTGCTACAACATGCCAAGGACTGTGTCTTCAGATGATGTAAATCTGCTTAGCTTCATTGAGCTGTGGTAATTTACACCAGCTGAGGGATGGACCAAAGGCATTTAATAAGGCTGCAGTGTATTTAAGAAGAAGCACAGATCAATAGTCCAACAAATATTCATTTCACATCACTACTTTTCAGAAGAGAGGTCAAATGGATCCTTACACATTTTTTTTTTCCTAAAATTTCAAGCAGAGTCTAGTGAAAGTCAGTAATTAAATCCCCTTTGAAGGAGGCACTGGCAATGAAGGCTAGGCAAGAGCTGGTACTGGACAGAAGCAGTAGTTCTGGCTCACAGGTGGCATTAAGGGCTACGAGAGACCATGACTTACCCCTCGAACTGTCTTCTGGGAAGCCTGGTTTCTCGTCAATGAAAGGCCAGTTGGAATGAATGTAACAAATGAACAGTTTGGTATGTTGGTCCCAAAATAACCCAAACTGAACTCTGGATATTCAGAAATCAGCACCTTTCTCTGGTTATTTTTCATTTTAATGTACATGACTTCAGTGAGCTTTGTAGTGGTATTGCTCTCTGTCTGGTTATAAGCAAGAAATATAAGCAGCGTCATAGGGAAAAATATTCTCATGAGATTTCCATCCTAATTATGCAAACCCAAGACAACCTTAAGATTTTAATGAGATTTCCAAGTGTATTGACATTTTCAAATAAAACATGACAAACTTGACTTTGGGAAGGAATGCAGTGCTTACTGGGAAGAGAGCACGGTCTACAACTGAGCAATCATGCCAGACCTTGGGACAACTTGTATCAACAATCAGCCTCATCAGAATGACACAAGGAATTGTATAATCACAACGCCTCCCTTAGTGAAAGAAAAAGAGAAGAAAGCGCATCGTACGTTGGATGCTAAAAATCAGGGCCGTCAGTGATGGTAATTTCCTGAAGCTATAGTGAACACGTGAGTGATAATTTTAGGTCAGGCTGTATTCCAAAATATGGAAAATTATTTATCTTCCAGGTTGATTTTAAATTAATATCACCACCAGACTACTCTGTTTTGTTGTATGTTGGTCTGTTCTCTCCATCCTTTTCAGAATAGAGCCCTGGCAGCAATCCTTACAGCTTACAGCAGTGAAAAAAAAAGCCATAGGGCTTTAAATTTTTAAGTCGGTGTTTTGAAAATACTGCTGTATGTATTAGGCTTCTCCTGTTTTAGAGGCCCTTTCCTGGAGAGTCTTCCAACAGGAATATCATTTACATCAGCAAGGCTTTTTAGCAGTTTTTCTTTTTTCCTTTTTATAACCATGTTGCAGTAAGACATCAGTTTAGGCAGCCAGCTCTGCAATAAAACTGACAACAGGTTTATTCTCCTGCTCCTCATGGGACCGATAGGAATTTTAGAAAAGAAAGCAGGAGGGAAGGAACAGCAACAACATGTGTGTATGATCTGCTTTTTCCCAGCATACCGATTCTGCTGTTTTCAGAGTGATTCTCATTTAAAAATCCAGTGTTTTTCTTATATTTCATTAGCTATTTTATTCATTTGGATTACTCTGCAGGGGCAATATATCTAGAGCAGAGGTATTAGGAGGTCCTATCGACTTCAAAACTGCCAGGATTTTAGCTTTGGGGTCGTACTGTCCCTTGCCTTGTTCTTGTCACAACTGTGGAAACTACTGTGAAACACCAGTGCCCTGGAGCTCTTCTGCCAGAGGGAATTCCCACAAAAGCACTGAAAAGTTTAAAAAAAGAAAGGCAAACCAAACCTGATCTTTTCAGTTCATTGTGGAAGAGACTTTTATCTCAGAAGGATTGTATCTTGGAAGGAAATTGCTGAAACCTGGCCTGGCTGCTGTGCCTGAAGTCACCCAAGTTCAACCTCTGCTCTTGTCCCAGGAAAGAGCAGCAGCACTGGGAGCAAAGGCTTTTTTTTGCACTGGCTGCACAAAGGGTCACTTTTTGACCACGAAAGGATGGTCTTCCCTTCCTCATCATCAGATAAATGAAACTCCTGAGCATGTAGTGATGGTCTGGGTTTCCACTTAACCCTGTTTCATTCTCCAACACATAATGGTGATAAAGCCAGTGAGCACAGTACCCACAAGGCTAGAAGATGAATCAACAGTCTAGGAAGGTCTCATGGCCATGCGTGGGCATTTGCCCCTACACTGCCTGGAGCCAGGGGGGTTATATCTCACAGATTAGCTGGCTATGGTGCAGACCAGCATGCTTGGAATAGGGTAGGACATGCTGATAGATTAGAAATTCCATCTTGATTTAGCGTCTAGGACATAATTAAATCTTTAAAAAGATTAATCCATCTTTACTACCTAGCATTTATCATCTCTAAAAGCTCATAGACTGAGTGTGTGTGTTGGGGGTATGCACACAGATATTTATTTAGAGAAAAACGCTGTTTTATTAGTAGGAACAATTTTCAGGTCTGGCTAGGCTTGAAAAAGTTTGTAATCTCTTGCGCGATTCCATTTATTCCAGTTGCAAACAGACGTTATGCCCAGATGGTGGCGCCTACAAATCATGGATCACTTCTACATAATTATTAGGTAATTCATTCCTGGCAGGTTATACATTGTGGGCTTTACGGTTTATTGCAGAGGAAAATAGAAGTCTCATTGTATTGCAACCCCTCAACCACCAAACCCCCCAGCATTGCAACTCCTACCTTCCTTTCTCCAGAAACCATTGACTGTATCACGGTACTGTGTTAAATTAGCTTTTACAGCTACCTTCCATTTGGTGAGAAATAGTACCAGAATAAGTTATAAGAAAAGAAAATACAAAGGGTTTAGACTAAAGATTCTTCATCCCATGGGAAATGCATAATTCAAGGTATTTGTAAATGTGTTTGTGATGAGCTGAAAAGCTGAACTGGAACAAAATAAATAAAACCAAGAAAACAGACCTGAGAATCCCAATCTTTGATGGAAATCAGACAGGCAGGTTTAGATGTATTTTTGAGGGGACTGTAGGATTAGGGTCAGCACACTGCAAGGCTGCCCTGGTCAGCGACAGCCTCACACCAAAATGAAGCTCTCTGAGTGTTTTGTGCCAGCCAGAGTGACTACCAGTCTCTGACTACAGTACAGTTTATGTTTATTTGGGGGGTGGCGGGGGTGGGGTGGGAATAAAGCTATTGAGAAAATAACAGCGTGGAGGGAGACAAGACTAATTAATTCTAAGTGAATCACCAATGTTTCAGGGATTCAGGGTCTGCACACAGGGTAAAAATAAAAGGCTTCAGACCTAGTGTTTGAAAATCAGTTCAGTAAAGCACTTGAGTTTGGATGCTTATCTGGGACTGGCGTTTTCAGAAACAGGGTTCTCTCTGAAGATCATCTCAAATAGATGGGGATACCAGAACTTCCAGCATGCAAAAAATTGGTGAGAAAATCCTGTTTCCTAGTACGAAAATGTTTTATTTGAATTTTGTGATCATTGCTAATAGAGGTTCAGGTTTAACACACCATTTCCTCTAAATGTATGTGTTCAGATACCTAAATGTTAATTCTGACCTTTGTCTACTAAGTACATCTAATGTTCCTCACATATTTCAGTCACCTATAACAAATTACCCATTCCTTCCAATTCTCTATGTTCATTGTCCTTCTAAAGATGCCTAGAAGAGGGGGGGGGAAAAAAAAAAGCTGAGGAGCAGAGATACGCAAAATTGATTTCAGATTTGGGAGCAATCCCACATTCTCTAGATTATTCCTTGCAGGGAAAAAAAAATAAACCAAAACCAAACAACAGAAAAATAATAAAACACCCCAATCCCAAACTTCATAAGTTTTTTTTGGTAGGGAGGATTTCCCTAGCAGCTTTCATGTTTGCCATTTGCTGCCCCACAAAAGTATCACTTCTTCTAGGTCTAGTTCATAGGGAAAAGGGCTTGGTGGGGTTGAGCAATCACAAAATCCCCTGAAGCTCAAACATTCCAAGCCTTCAGCTAGAAACTCGGCAAAAAGCAACCAGTAACTATCCATTAAGTAAAACCCCTGGCAACAGCTGAACCTCAAAACTCCTTTCACAGTTGTGCGTGGCCGAGAGAGTAAGGCACGCTGGTGCTACCCACGTCCCAGCCTGCTCTGCACAGGGTGTTGGACTGCTGGGCTGTCTCACTTGTGAGGATGCTCCTCGCCTTCCTTTGGGACTGCGGCGTGGGGCCGCAGGGCAGCCCCAGCTCAGCATGAAAACCGCCGCGTGAGCCCAAGGCCTCCCAGCTCCGTGCTCCCAGCACAGCGTCCACATCTGCCCCGCTGCAACAGGCCGTGCTGCGCGGGAAAGGCCATCGCGCTGGTACAGCTGCGCCTGGTATTTGTATTACAATATTGCAAACACTTAGCTATGAGTTATAGCTCCTCAGAGACCGGCTGACTGCAGGTAACATGCATAAAGTGAAGCAAATTCACACGTTCTTGTCCTCAGATGATTTCCAGTCTGAATTCTAAAGAATCTAATTTCTTTCTCAGCACAGCCGGTATCTGGTGGCTGTTAGAGCTTCACTCAGGCTGGGCAGCAAGGCAAGTATTTCTCAGCTTTGCTAGCTGGGCTGCAAATAGCATTCATGCTAAATATGATTTCAGTTTCAAGATCTGGTGATTTTCTTCATATGCTTAACATCAGGAGTCTCAGACTATACGAAGACAATAGCTGATTTTAAGCAGTCATAAACAACAAGAGAGACAGTGCAGAAAGATTCATTAGCAATGACAACAACAGGAGTATTTCCAGCTATCTTGTGTGACGTTTGATTAAGTATTACAGACAACTTTGGTTAAAGAAACCCCTTGCTTAAAGATTAACATATTTTTATCTCAGCAGTGACAAATGTTGTACATATACCCTCATCTGTCTTGCAAAAAAGTCAATACATGTGCAGTGTGGGCTATGAGTGTCAGTTATTTTGGATGGGGTTCACATTTGCTATTGTACCACCGGCAAACTGAACACCTAGAAGTACCGAGCAGGCTCTCCTAACTCTTGCTTTTCCAGGGCCATTTCAAGTGCTACAAGCATTGTTGCTGCGGATTAAAGACAAAACCAAAAAGCCACAAGGAATGTACAGTTTAAAGCCACAATCCTGTAAATGCCTTAGTGTGAACTTCTTTTACTAACAAACACAGATGATAGATCTATTAAATAAGTTGTTTTCTCCTCTTAAATGCTGAGAATAGTTTAGTCCCAAAATGGCATCTTTGACTTATTTAAGCATTTCTCTCTTTCCGTCTAAGCTTTGGGGATGCACTTTTTTTTAAGAAAAAAAAATAGGTAGGCTATCTCAGCAACTAGAAAAATTACCATTTGGGTTTAAGATTAATTCCGAAAGACAAATTTAACCAAAGTGACTTAAGAGGTGGAATCAGAGGTCTGTTTGAAAGAGTATGATGAACATCTGAGAGCTGTGCTAAAGACTGCTTTTCATCAGCTCAGTGTGGATCCAAATTCCCTGGGCACTCCAAAAGAAAGATAATCTGTTTGATCAGCAAAAGAAATGGAGATGTCCTGCTTGTTATTTGTCAGTGTCTCTTGGATGACTTTTTAAAAAAAACCCCACAACTAAATTATACTAAGGTTTTTAGCTGTCATAAAATTCATTAGGCTGGGGAAGATATGAGGGGATCATTAAGTCCATGCTGAAGCAGAGTTCAGAAGTTATTAGGACTGTTACTGGGAATGCTCAAACACTAGTCTCATGTATCTAACTGACTGTTTTCATGAAAACATGCAGGAATTCAATTATCCTTTTCTTTTAGGACTTCTAACCTGTGACAGACCGAGTTGAAGTCTATCAAAAGGCTCAGAAATTTCTAGTGAAAGAAAACCACACTTACAGACTAAGTCATCTGTAGAAATTAAGTAAGCATTTCTATAGAAAACCAGACTGTAAAATTCCCAGCATTTGGAAGAAGTGGTAAGACGTTTTTTAGAGTCCAGCTAAAAAGTACTTTAAAGATTTCCAAAGACTTGGTTCCCAGTACTTTGTAATAGTTAGGCTTCTTTAGTCCTGTCACCAAAATCACTAGTCACTGAGAATACGAACGATATCTGGAGAGCTGAGTATTCCCTTTAGTTAATGCATTCATAATGCTGCTGCCAGCAGTGCTGATGGCAATGCACAAGCAAAGCGAGACTAGGAAACTCAGATCTAAATATAAATATCTGCATTAATAGGGGGGGATACCTTTATTCTATTCTGCCTACACAGAAAATCAGCAATACTGGACTCTACAAGCCAGTCAGATACTGCAAGAAATTTACTGTACTGCCTTGCAGCAAACAAACACCTGAAATGCTGTTACTGGGCACAAAGCCGTGACATAGCTTAACATCTCTTGGGTGGAATATTACTGAAATTAAAGTAGGTGATATGAGTGAGATATTTAATTTTTCAAAAGCGCTGACATTCCCCAAAATAATGAAACACATTTCAGGATATGCTAAGGTATATACAGAACCAAACACAGACATCAGGGTTAGCAAAATGAAAACATCTCTCTAACTCCCCAAACATGCTACAACAGAGTACACATTTATTTATACCCTGTTAGAGGCTCAAGCAAGAGATTCAGATTTTCTGGAATTTGTGATTTATTTGTGAACTGAAGGCTAATATATTCTTAAGAATAAAGAAAAAAGAATCTCCAAACCCCTCAAGGTTTTATTTGATCTACAGTAATCCTGTTCTTACCAATCACTGTGTTCAAACAAACTTTAAACATCCCCCAAACAAACAAGCAGGCAACGCTCCCCCCTGCAACCAGGAAACTTTCCCCGCTTTTTAAAATCCGACAATAAAAGCAGCTTCAACTGCAATGCATAGTAAGAGAGAGTATGTAGAGGACCAGGCATTTCCTATGATAGCCTCAGCAAATGGGAGCAGCCATCCCTGCAGCGATCCTCCAAAAACCTCTGGAGCAGAAGCATAGCAATTCTGTTATTAGAAGGTTTCTCGGCTGTAAGAGCTAAGAGGGACAACAGATGTATTTTTGCCCCAGACGGTTGCTTGGAGGAAATCTGTGAAATCAGAAACTAAGAACAAAAGGATAAAGTAGAAAGAAAAAACCCACAAAACAAAACAGTAAAATACAGATTGTCTACCAGGAAAAACTTGCATAGGAAGAAGCTAGAAGTCTGTAGGATGATCTGCGAAGAGGTCATTTTTGGTGTGAAAAATCTCACCGTTAGAGACACATAAAGCTGGAACTGGATGAGACGATGCCCTTGAAATTATAACTGTAGGAAAGGCTCATGCTTGTTTTTTTCTCAGCTGTGTTAGTGCCACTGAGGTAGGCTGCCACACAGGCAAGGATGATTTAAGCCTGCAAGAACAACTGAGATGATGATCCTTACATTTGCACGGTAAAAATGCTAAAGCTTCAAGATTTCTCTCATTCAGAAAACTCCTATTATTATCAGTAATGAAGTGTGAGCTAGAAAGAGCACAGCTTGACATTGAGATCCCAAGCTGAGCTTGTGGATGGGCGGGGGGGGGGAACCCCCTCTCCTTACACATAAACCAACAAAAACCTCCCCACTAAAAACTTCTGCAAGACATTAAACACAGAAGTGAACAATGGCATTTATTCAAAATCCCCTTTCCAAGGTGAACTGAGTATCAGCAGTCCAACAACAGCGGGAGCTCAGCAATGCTCATGAATAACTTCAGCAACCTGCACAGCTGGAGCGATCGGCCTCGAGACTCGGACTGACGGGGGGCTCCCGGTCCCGCCTGCCACTGCTGCTCCCTGCGTGGAGGGTCCTGTCATGCGCCGAGCCGCAGTGGCAGACAGGATCGGGTGCCTGCACACCAGCTATCCCACGGGTACGGCAGCCCTGCGGGCACCAACCATACAGACAGACCCACCGGAGGGGCTGCACTGGGATGCTCGCCTACGGCACGGGGCAGGTACCTCCGTGGCAACGGCATCAGTCCCTGCCATCAGCACCCGCTGGCAGGAGAAGCACCGTTTCAGAGTGAAATGGATGGGGAAATATCAGGAAAATTAGTGAAGTTTGCAGCAACGGACTGATTCGTTATGTGAGAGATGTTTCTCTTCTGGTAATAAAAGTCGCTCCTAAAGAATTCCACTCTTTTTTCAGTACAGCTGCTGCTTCTTAATGGGGCGACAGACTATGCTGTCTGTATTAGTCAGCAATAGATGTAAGAGAGTAGCTTTGCCTGGTGATGCCAAGCTTCAGTGTAATTTCTGCAGACATCCTTATCTGAAAACACCTCGGGTGACAGTTTGGCAGGCACACTGGCATTTCCAGCCGAGTCCCCGCTCCTCCTCATTGAACTTCAGCACTGCTAAAGTCACTAAATGAGACAGAAACCCCTCTGCAATAGGAAGGGTAGAAACCGAGCCAGGGCTAGTCTTCGTCTCTGTGTCTGGATAAAGCAAATAAACTAAACGTGGAAGGGGAAAAGGAGACAGGGAGAGTGTGGCCAGAGGTCGCATCTCCGGTCCATGGCAGGACACAACTTTTTGACACACTCTGCCCAGGACTGACGGGATGCTGGAGTCTGAGCTGCTTTTCCAGCCCTGCATGTGTCCTCACTGCTGCTCTGGGGTGGTACCGGCAGCTCTGGTGGTAACGCCTCTGTTGGGCTGAGCCTTTGCCTCTATCTGCTCTGTCGTTCAGGTGCCTCTCATCAGCATCGCATCTGCTAAACTCAAAGGAGAGGAAGCACGCTGTTCTCACACATTTCTGTGAGCGTTTCTTTCTTGGCCTCATCAGTGCACAGACACTGCAGCATGGATTTTGCTTTGGAGACCTGACAGGCCAAGTCAGGCCTCTTTCTAATCTCACTATTCCCCTTGAAAAGCAAACACATTTCTTTTGAGACCACAGAGAACACTCGTTCCAGCCTCTTGGCTTTCACTTGCTGCAGATACTTTGAAAGACTAACTCCTGTTAATTAGAAAAAGATAAACAAACTCAAACCTTGCAAGTGCAGGTCTTGCACTGGCTGGTTCCAAAGGGGAAGAGGCTTTGGAAGTTGGTTTACCAGACACGTTTCTGAACCGTTGCTTGAATTAAAACAGACCCCATTTATTTTACATGCCTTCTGAAAGCTGTGTTTCCAGTGAAAAGAATGTAACATATTGATAACAGCATGCTCTGCCACAGGAAAGAATCGAGACTCACCCACGCGTTGCCTTGAAAACAAACAACCCCTAAACAATTGATCAGTCACTGCTAGTATAGAGACAGTCTATTATGGATAAAAATACAGGTGGAAAAAATTCATCAGGGATGTGCACATGCCTTTATTTAAATTCCAGCAAAGTAAAGCAAGCTTTGCTCCTATAAACAGGAGCGGTGGATTATGGATGCATTTCTCTCAAGTCTTGGCAGAGAGGGAACACATTTCCAGGCTGGGGGAACCAGAAAACTGATTTCCCTGCCAAGGCTGGGATTTCTGAGATGGCTTATCCTGACTGCCAGGAAAGGTGGAAGTGCATCAGAGACTACTGTATAAATTCTTGCTTTGGCTCACTGTGTGTAATCTGAACACAGCCCCACAGCTGAGCTCTTTATCCAAGCACCCCGGCAGCACTGCAACACCTCTGCCGAAATATCAGCACCCGCGAGGAAGCCGTGCAGCACAGTGTCAATCGCACAACAAGCCACGGTTAGCCTTAGAAACTCTCACTGGATAGGTGAAATGTTTAATTAATTTAAAAAAAAAAAAGGCTGACAGAGCAGTCCATGGAAAAGACACCAGGAAGGATGAAAGACCATCTGCGTACATGGGCGGTGTTTGTGTGGGCATATATACGTGTGCATGTGCGAAAGAGAAAGAGCGAGAGCAAGACCACTTCAGCTCCTTGCCTCAGTTTCCACTAATTTTTTCCCCACCCTTTGCTGTAACTGCCCATGTGGATGATGTACTTCTCAAAGGAAAGGCTGACACTTGTGCATGACATACTATGCCTGACTCAATATTTTCCTAATGAAGAAAGGTATTAGCCAGACTTTTAAAACCAGAGCTAAGAAAAATGCAAGTTGAGAGTGGCCACAATGTCTTTTGGTTTTGTAATTTTAACTTCCTTTTTTGGCTATGGGCATACAATACAATGTCCAATTTTAGTTTAGCCTGTCCACTGCTCACCTTCATTTTTACATCATTGCTTTGGGAATCTTCATGGCTTTCTCAGCAGAACTATATACTTCAGACAGCAAAACCAGACCATGGCTGGAGAGCTCTGCCACTTTCTAACTGACATTTCAGCCTAGGAGAGAAAATACAACAAAGTATCTCAAATAGAAAGGAACGATGACAAGAATTCACTAATTTCCTTGCAATAGAAAGGGGGAAAATAGAGAACTTGAATTTTGAAAATTCAGGTAAACAACAATAACTAAAAGCACTAAATATGATTCCACTTTAAACTTAGGAAAATGAAAGAAAAATTTCAGCATTTCGACTTTACTTCTCAATCATGGCCATGCAGACAGAGTTACCCAGGTGTGCTGGGCTGACCTTGGCCAGTTGCCAGACACCCACCCAGCTGCTCCCCCCCCCCTCCAATAGCAGATTTTGTAGTCTGTCTATGGAACAGACTGTTTAGACAGCCTGTAATGCCTAGTAGTATTCAAATTACATACTGTGTGAAAGACTCTTACGTAGTGGCAGAAGAATAGGGTTACCATAAAACGTCATCTGTACATATATGGTCAAAAATCCTTCCCTATACATAGTCTGGGTGATATAATGCTAAGCTCTGCAAAAGCGATTCCCCTGTGAACAATATGGTGGTCTTGCATTGGAGATTGAGCTTGAAGCAGAGTTATTTCATACATCAAATCTCTGTAGATAGAAATTATTGAAGTTACATAGCAGAGAGAACATCTTCAGTGTTGAGGACAATAAGAAAGAGCTACCTTAAATTTTGCTACTGGGAAAGCCATTAACACGAGTGGAGTGGGTTCTCTTGTATGACTAAATTATTTGGAGTTGAATTTTTTTTTTTAAAGAGCAGTAAATCAATATAAAACAAGACTATGCCTATAAATGGAACAAAAAGAAATTTATCACCTTGTTTCAATCAGGAAAAGAAACCACACAGTCTGCCAATTTTTTATCCTTACTACTTTCAGTCCTGGAGTTTTTTTCCAGCAACATCAACGTCATCGAACAATATATGGCATTAGCTGGTGAATGCTTATACTTCAGTGTGGGCAGATGATATATCTCAGCTTTCCTTGCTTGAACTCCATTCTGTCTCCACCTCTGCAATATCAGAAACATGAAAGTCCCAAAAGTTATTGCATTAAAAGTTAATATAAGGAAAATCAGGTTATTCACTTTAACTGAGAGAGCAGGGTCCCTGATGAGAAATCACAAGTCAGCAACTTCTGGGATGACTTCCAAAGGCACAAATAGGTGCTAGAGCTCGTAACCATGCAAAGTCAAAGGTAGTCAATAGCTTGATTGCACCACTCTATTTAAATAGTGACAGTCCCACTAAGCTAAATTACCATTCAGATCTGGAGAAGCTGGCAGCCATTTTCACTCCCCAGTATCTCTACCATCATCTCTTCCTCCAAATATATGAATACTGTATAACTCATCAGTTTTATAGATACATAGATACGCTATAGCTTCTCCTGGTCTTGAAGAACAAATTGTTCCTTCAGTGGGGGAAACCACAAGGTGCTGCAGGCAGCGTGTGTTGCAGTCACTACACTGTGTGAAAGCCAACCTTGGGCAACACTGGGAAAGTGGGACATGGCGACACGCAGTTGTTAACACTGCTAGTCCGTCCCTTGAGGATACAGAGGGACTGCAAGGATACCTTTGCTGTTATTTGCATACACACCTTAATCATGACATGTCTGATACAGGGGCATCATTTGGTGCCTTTTGTCCTTGGTGCAGAGCTCTTTGGAAAAACTCTTATATTCATTGTTTGAAGACAAGATTTTAAAACAAGGGATGGGAAAAACAGAGAAAACCCACCATAAAATAAGAATAAAAAGCCCCTGCTCCCTGCCAAATCTGCCATGCCTGGCTAACAGCGAGGTCATCCTTTGTTTTGGTTCAGACAAATTCTTTTCTGAAAGCTATACTTTACACAAAGAGACTTCATTCAAATATGCAATTAAATATTGCTTTCCTGAACAGAAGTGGCCACACAGAGCATGATGTCAACACATCCCTGCAAGATTTCTCCAAGAGTTCAGCAGAATAATTAGCTTTGGTACCGTTGCACAGTAGTTTTTATCTATCAGAGTTTTATCTTGCCTTCTCTCAGTGGTGAGTCTAAGAGAAATTCTGAACGTTTGCCTCATGGGTCTAATCATCTTATTGACGCTCAAAGCATTTAAATGTGATCTGCAGCCCCTTCACTCTTTGACATTCCAGTTCTTAAAAAAAGCCAGATATTTTGGCAGGTGCTTAGCGCAGACTTGTTCTTTAGGCTATAAGGCTTTTGCCTGTCTAATTAGCTGTGGCAAAAAGCTGAGAATGTTGACAATCTGGGGATGTGAGGTAATAAAAAATAGATTATTTACCAGCAGCAAATTAAGCCCTCTAAGAACCGGTGCGATGAGTTGTGCCCCTCTGACAATTCCCTGTAGCAGATAGATACTACTGTCTCCATCTGTCTATCTTGTGCACAGTGTACCTGACGGCATGTTTCTAATCTATTTTCCCATGCAAAAGAATTGATCCACCAAAGCCTTCAGAGACTAAAGAAAGTAACCTTTCTGGTGACAGGAAGCAAAGTCTGCGTGCTTCCAAAGATGATTTTCCCAGTTTCCTTTGGGGCAGTGCAAATAATTGGCCAACATCACCAACCGCTGTTCGCTACTGGAGATGCAGGGTAGTTGCGCCTTCTTGTTTGGACTGGCAGACGAAGGCATGGAGGAAAAGGCAACTATGAATTATGGATGAGGTCCTGCTCTTCAGAAGCGAGCAGCTCCATTACTCAATATGCTGTCTGCTCTGCTCCGTGGCAGCTTTTGTCTGGCTCTGGCTGCAAGGAAGCCAATGCTGCTGTGGGGCCAGAGGAACAAACAGCAGTCTAAACTTGCAGAAAGACAGAAAAGCCCATATCAAAAAAGTTAGGAATGGAGGTGATGTGACTTCTTGCCTAGACACATGGTGAGCAATGCAGAGAGGCATGCAGGTGCTACAGAAGATTTTTCCCCTTTTTTAAAACCAGTCTCAGAAGACGGCTAATAAAAACAATGGGCTAAAATCCATGGCTCATTAGGGTACTTACTTTTATTTCCCTCAGCCAGTTTACCCCAACTGACAATCTGTCGTGGCTTTACTCCTTTTTTAGGCCACACTACTTTTCAAATTCCTCTCCCAAAATGTATTTTAAAGAATGTAGTTTTGGAATGCTTTTTGGTTTATTCAAACTAGGGATTCTTGCAGCATATACTATCCTCTCATCGATATTTCTTTAGAAATGGATTAGCCACACTTTCCCATATGTTTTCCCCACTACCTGGTTAGCACAAGGTGTTAGACAAACTTCCAGGTCCTGTGAGCCAGTGCAATGGTCTGTTGACAAAGGAATGGCAGCAAAACTTCTCTGGGTTACAATACTCGGTATCGTACTATTGCTTACTCCAGAAAATGCTGTAAACACCATCTTTGGATCTAATGCCTAGTCATGGATTGCAGGTTATGTGCTGCAACAAATCCCCAAAGTCCAATTCTTTGTCAATGTGCTTTTATTATAAGAATACTATTCTTTTTCTTAGAGAATTTGTTAATGAAAATGGATGGAGTAAATGATGTTGTAAAGCTCATACACTTGATTTTTACAGGAATCAGAGATGGCAGCAGACCTTCCCTTTGGAGTGGTCACACCAATGATAATATAGCACCTCAAGAAATGTTATATGTATATGGATATTTTTCTCAGCAAAGACTGCAAATTGTGTAGCATTTTCAGACATACCAACTCCCTCATGTTTTGGCTTGTCTCATCATCTACAAAAGCTAAATATGCTGTCAAGGTTTATTGAGAAGATCACAAAGCAATATTTATTTTATAACAGTTAAGGATGTCTGAATGAGTTGAACAAACCGACACAGACAAGTTAAAAGCCTTTTCACACATCTGTGCTAAATTCCAACAGAATTTTCTCCAAGAGTTGGTCTAAAAGTTATTCAGCTAAATCCTTACAGAGATGGACAAGAAAGAAAACTGCAGTTTCTCCCATCCATGTAAAAGGCTAGAAGTATCAGAAATCTCATGAGTGTGATTATTGCCAAGAGGCTGTCAGTTCAATTTGAGAGATCAAAGATGATAGAGAAACATTCTGTAACTCTGGTTTTTAAGCAATGTGTAAGGAATAAGGAACAGGTAGATATAATTTAGTTTAGCAGGTTTCAGAAAAGGATTGAACATATCTGTGGAACAGAACATCTAGAATAATAAATAAGACTGCTTAGAAAAAGCCTATGAGTGGACTGTGGGCACAAAGCCCACATAAATTAATGCAAGACTTTCTATTGACTTCTGTAAGCTTTGAGTTGGGTGCTAATGGATATCAATTAAGATGATGCTTTCTTTATAGATAGGTTATCCATAATTCCCTGCTAGTAGAGGTTGCTACACATCAAATCACTTTGTCCTTTTTAGCAAAGGACCTCATGAGAGACATATCTTGATCTGCTGAACTTTGAACAGAAAGAAACAAATTCCATTCAATAATATATGGTATTTTGTAAGATATTTGCTGAAATAAATTTCACTGAATCCACTGTCTTACTGGTGATCACAGCTAGTAGTAACCGTTAAAAGCACAGAGAACAAGTAAGCACACAAATTCCTGCTTGATTTTCAGCTTTTCCTTCCTGGAAATACTAGAAAAGACTCGAAAAGCTAACTTTCCAATAATACGATTAATTTGAAAGGAACTTAAGGAGCTGTCTGTATGTCACAAGGCTTTTAAAACAGATACTGACAATGAACTTGGCAGCTTTTTAGAAAGCTTCAACATAGTGAAAGGAAAAAAAAGAAATTAAAAGAACCCTCTCCCTATGTGCAATTTAGTAAGAGAAAGAAAGTGTCCTCCATTATATCTCTTTCTCCTTCCAATATCCAACACTATGTTACACTGCACTGAAGAAGCCAAATACTGAAGCAAATTAACTGTCAAGGGGCTTTTATCAATAAATAACGGAATTCAGTTTTCAAGAAGGGCCAAGGCTGGTATATTTTCCCCTACAATTGAAATGGTGTCGTGTTCAGTGCATTTTAACTGCTACTGCATGCTACTGCATCACCAAACCTTGATAGGGGAGGGAAAAATTTGGGGTGTGGAACCAATTTGGAACTAAGAAAAAAAAAAAGAAGAAAAAGGAAATAAGTTGTATTTTTATACTGCCTTATAGTTACACTGCGTGTGTTCACCTGTTCCTAATAACTTTGGAACCTATTGACTGATCTGATCCATATTTGAGAGGTGCAAAGCTACCAAATCAAGTCTACTTAATCTGCAGGCACAGAAAACTTCACTGAGGAAAGAGATCTTGCTAAGGGGAAAACTACAGCATGACACACCATTTACTAGACAGAGAGAGTTCATACACAAGGGGAAGGCGTAGAGGGTGGGCAGAAAGGAGAGATGCCAACCCTAAGTGCAATAAAAACTTGAGAAGAAGCTTACATCATCCTGGACACCAGGGAATCCAACCAATGAGATATAAATCTATTGAAAAGCAGGCTTCATTAGTTGCACTGCTCATGGAGCTGCATGTTTACAATTTGGAAGGAAATGGTCTGAAACTGAAATGTCAAAGCAAAAAAATGATGGTTTAATGCAGGGTTTATAATGGTTTCATAATAAAAATACAGCTTCTTAAAGGTCCTGGATACAATTACAGCCATCATGCATTTAATGCAGTAGGTATTCACTAATCAGGATACACAAAGCAACCAAACAAAAGGGTACCTCCTTTTAAATTGCAGCAGGGGTGGTCAAGTTTACCTGCGGGGTAGAACTCCTGTCTGGAGGGGACTGCCTGGGCTGGCAGCGAGGTGCAGCACAGATGCTTCAGAAAAGCTCAGACCAGTGTCGGGGACGTCACAGGCAGGGCTGAGCTCGTGTTGAGGCAGGGGACTTCGAGTCCAGCAAAAGGAAGCAGGAATAACTTCATTATCAAGGCTCTTCTCTCATTTAAGCAAATTTAAAAGAGTTTTGCCTGTCTCAAATATGCTGCCTGGTCATTTCGCTGAGAGCCTTTCCTATCTGCTTTACAAGAGGCGGTGAATAAGTTGTGACTCAAGAGGATCTAAAAGGTGGTCCCTATAAGAAGCTTATACTTCCACTTCTGCAGAACACTACCTGCCCAGACAACCCACCAGATTACAGACTACACCAGGGACTCTCTGTATATCAAGAAGTGAAACACATTGGTGGAGGCTTTTGGGTGGTGGTGCCCTGGAAGAGGCACTGAATCCTGCTGACTTTGTGCTACTCCTTTTTTTTTTTTTTCTTCTTTCTTTCTTTTTTAATTTTGTAACTCCCTGGTAGTTGTTTAATCTGGCTGATGACCGTCATTCCATTTAGCATGAACAGTTTTGGACACACTCCTTCCAGGTGCTTTGTGTATTTGTGTACTGGATCCACGCACACAACAATTACACTCACGTTCTTATTTTTGTAGTGGTGTTTTCCTGTCCACTTGCCAAGGGCGGGCTGTGCCGGCACAATATCATCAGTAGGTGTGCCACTTCTGGTATGCTCCCTGTGGAAATAAAGACACCCTTTGAAACTAAAGGAAGACAAAATCATTCCGACTAAGTTTTCAGCTAGTCTCAGATACCCACTGCAGCCACATTCATTAATATGAAAAGCGACCGCTTTCGATATATATAAAGCATCTTAAAAAAGGTTGGACACTTACATAATTAACATTAAAGACATTAGAATTGAAATGCTAATGCTTACACTAAAAGCCAAAATCAGAAAAAAAAGAAAAAATATCTCAACTAATTTAGGATGCTTCAAGGCTCAAGCTCTATAAGAACAAACAATTTCTAGCAAATGTGAAATGTTTTCTTTTCTGCACAGGTTTTTCCAAAATGGTTTCTAAAGTCTTTTTCAACCGTTAGTATGGGCCAGTGTCACAGACACCATTTTTGAACGAAACAGGCCACTGACATAATACAGTAAGGCTACTCTGACCTAAAAAAGATTTCTGAATTTCTAATGGCACACAGCTCCCTACCACTCATCTCTTACAAATTGAACATTTGCAACAAATTCCCCATACAGCCATCAGTTATGGTGCAGAGGACAGTTCCCTGTAACATATCTGTTTTCTGGAGCTTGTATTGTACAGGCAGAGTAGAAAGCAAGGCTCGTGTGGAAAAGTAATGCTTCATTTCTTGCCTTGGACTACGAGACAGGGTAGAAAACACGCTGTTTTAAAAGGGTCAGAAGGAGCGATAGGCCTTTGGCTCCTAAGGCACGCAAACAACTCGTACACCCCCCCGCCTTCGCTCTGGCAAGTTTAAGCGGGTTCCCGTCCCGGTGTTTGCGAGCACTCCTCGTTGGTACCAAGCAAGGCAGTGAGCTCTGAGCTCACTGCAACTTCTTGGGGGATCCGAGATGAACCTGTCCTGTTTGCAGACTCGATTGCAGTCATACCTTCCTTGCCATTGCAGTTGGCATAATGTGCTTTGGCACATAAACATCAACAGGTGCGATGCAGCAAGGAGCCCCGTGTAGCACAGCGTGGCATGAATTAGTATCCTATTTCAGGCAGGAAAGGGATTAAGAAAGAGGCAGAAGAACAGCTGATAATGACAGTAACTAAATTAGTCAGCAGGAGATGAAGCTGCCACCCTAAATCTTGGGAACCTTTTTCACTCTCCCACGTGCTTAGATACAGGAGAACACCTGAAGTCAGCTTCGCATGGGGCAGGGAAGATTTTAAAGCACTTCTGAGCAGCGCTGCTCAGCCAGTGAGATGCTACCAACAGCAAATGCAATGCATAGCATTCCCCTTCTTCCACTCCTTTTCCTCTTCCCCTTTTGGGAAACATTAAGTGGCAGCACAAAGAATTTCTAAGCAACTGAAGTGAAGCACTGCTTAAAGAACAACTACAAAAAACACCGAGACTTACTGCTCAAAAGGATTTTGAAAGAAAGATCCTTAATTTGAATGGAAAATGTCTGTAAATCCTTTAAGCTGCTTTGAAAATCTCAGTCTCCATGATATGGTTTACATCTAAGATACCTGTGTTATTCTGAAACCAGACAGAACGCAACCTTACCTAAAAGAAAGAGGGGTAGAAAAAGCCAGAATTCTCCTGTAGTTTGTTTGTTTGTGCTTTTTTTTTAAAGAGTCAATTTATTTGGAGGGCAAGCTGAAAATCTGAGCCTGGGCTTTCAGGATGGGAACCACTTTGGAGTAGAGCATCAGGCCACAGGCAGTACCCAGATAAGCACTGCAACAAAGGGGCTGTTCTTGGGGAGTAAAGCTCGTAGCAGAGTTTTTAGCTGGGCTCAAATGAGTAGTTGAAATAGTTTGAAGCACCTGCAACTACATAGGAAGCTCTGGATTTGGAAAGAAATTTTATCATCAGAAGATTATGTCACTACCTAAGACAATTTAAAACAAAGTACTGCAGCACGGATTCAAATGTTAACAAAAAAAAAAATTCACGAGTTTTTTTAATTATACAGCTGCCTGCTGTACTGGCACTGTGAGCTACAGCGCTCACACATCATATACTTGCATGTAGCACATACACATATATATCTACCTATAGCTCTTTGCATTTTAGACTCTACTTATATGTACCTAACCATCCTGGCAACAAAACATCATCTTATAATTGCATGTTTCTCAGGTAGGAATAAGTTCACTATTCTTTGAATGAAAGAGGGGTAAAAAAGAAAGGTGGCTAAGTGTTATACAGAAGGTGACGTTGAAGATGTATTTAAAAGTAATCTGGAGTGTGAAATAACCAGGGTGTTTAGTATTAAAAATATAAGTTCCTTAGAGAGGATAGAGAACAGTACAAAGAGAGATTTAAGCTTCGCTTGTGTTGGAGGATTTATTAGTTCTTGAAAATGAAGATTTCAAAGAAACTAGTAATGAATGAGGGAGTAATTACATACTGAGTTTGCAGAGAATAAACTAATTATAAAAATATGGTATGTTATAGGCCATCTGCCCCCCAAAAAAAGAACTGAATTGTCAAATTACTGAGCCAGAGATGACACATTATAATTATACTGTTACTATGCAAGATTTAATACAAAATCTAACAACATTTTGCAATAACAACCATTTCTCTTTCTTGTTTGAAAATGAGAGTCATTATATGCTATCATGAGATTTGACGTTGCTTGTCAGGATCCCAATGTGTCAGGATAACTGCACTACCCGTCTTTCTGGAATGAGAAAAAAAGCTAGTGACAAACCCAATGGAGGCATATTCCAGTGCTAACTCGGGAAATAAGTGAGTTTCACCACCATTCAGAGCACAAAGTACTCACTTAATAATCTCAGCCAAATTATTTCATTCTATGAATAGGTGCATAGACATTTAACAGAATGCACCAAGCTGGCTGAATGTCCCAAATCATTTCGCCTTGCCTTTGGGCTTTCTTTTATTAATTAAAAATAGAGGTAAAACTTAGACTGTGATTCCTTTCAATCTGTCTGTTGTTCGAGTCCTTCCTTTGAGAATGCTCACTTTAAATCCAGTTTAAAATCTAGTTTAGGTTCAAACATAATAAACCCCACCATTCTGCCTGGCTTAGGACCATGAGCCCCTCCTGGCAGTAAAAATGCTTGGAACCTGGAGTCCACTTTCTGCTAGTGGGAGAAAGCAGTGGTGGTGAATCATAGCCAGGAATTAAATGGTTCAAAATGGTGAGGGCTTTCATTTTATATTAAACTAGTCTTGGGTGTTACTTATGGGTCTTTTTTCACTTTTCATGATTCTTTATGAAGCTCTGCACAATAATTTCATAAACTTCATAAGATTCAGTGCCTAAGATCATCCTACATGTAATTCAAGTCTGCTATATTCAATGTTTTCTTCGGGATGTTAGTCTCAGGAGGCTTTCAATTCCTATTAGTGAGTTTTGTCTCTCCTGAAAAACACAGAGGATAATCAAATAATCAGTAACCATTGCTAATGTAAAAAATGAAGGGGGGAGAGGCAGGGGGAAAAGGTACAGAAAGCCAAAATGGACTGGTTTCTCTTTCAGTTGCAAGTGCTTATGCCATGACTGTAGGCACCATCTTCTTAAATAAAATCGTGATTTTGCTTCGAAGCTTTGTACAGCCACGAGCCTATCGCCTTCTCAGAGCAGTTTTTCATGAGTCATTCACATTTTCCCTGGACCTAGTAAAGCTCTTAGTTTCAGGTGAGCAGGGATCCCTACCAAAGACAGCAGGATCCTTGTGGGCTTACAGCACAGTTGCTCATGTGCCTTTTTACCTCCAAGCCTTCAAAAAAGGCATCTAAATTCTGAAACCTGAAGAAAATCAAAACCAGATGAGTTTTCCTCATCTAGGTTTGGTACCCTGAAAGCCCAGGTCCACAAACTTATCTGGGGCCAAATACCACTGGGAGAATGTTTCCATTGGCTTCATTGGTCTTTAGATAAGAACCAGCTAACTATTGGCAAGTGTGAGTAGGAATGAGAGGTGAGGATATTTTTAAGCAATGTGGTTCTAACCCTACAGTACATCCTGCTACAGCTAAGCGAGAATCTGCTTCATGATCTTTCCTCTCTCACCAGTGATTAAAAATGGTAATTTCTATTTCTATAATGTATCTGTAGCAACAACCGAAATTGCTTACAAAGGGAAAAAACCCCAACATATTGGGAAGAGTTTTAGGTGATATTTTCAATTCCTGATATACTAAAGTACAAGGAAAATCTCCATTCATGCAAAAGGTCTTAATATATTAAAACCCCCCTCCAAACAAACACAAACCAAGCACAACAAAACCTAGAAAAGAAAGAGGGGGCAAAAGGCAGAACGTTCAAAGCTTTTGAATTTTTGTCAGAGTGCCCATCAGGCCTAAGAAGTCCCTGCATGACTAAGGCTTCCTCATTGCCCAGGACAGCTTAGATCTAGATTCAGTTCTCCAGCATCAGTGACAGTGGCCAGGGGAAGCAGAAGACAATCTGATCTGTCAGTCACACACAGCTGAAACTCAGTGACTGATACCTACATCTTTTAACGCGTTTTTTCTGTCATCTTGGAGACATCAAGCTTTGGAGCTGAGTTTGCATCACTTCATATGGTTAATGCTTATTAACATTAAAAGTGGTTCAGCATGTGATTAAAGTTTGTAGTTTAATAAGTAATTACACAGTGTTACTGCAGTCCAGCGTGCTGTACTTTTCTTCCTACAGCACTGACATGCATATAAAATCAGTGAATCCATTCATGCTGATGTCTTCATTGTATGCTCTGTTCTTACATGCACCCCCCAAATTAAACATTAAAGAGGCAGTTAATAAAACTAACAGTTAGATGAAACAAATTAAATAGAATTTCTGAAGAAGGTATTAAAATTTAGTATTAGGATTATTATAAACCAAGTTACGTTTTCTTCCATTTATTTTGGTTCCAAAGAATTTTTTACAGGACTCTAGTATTTAACTAAATCCTGAAACAAGAGCTGTATTTCCAGTAGAACAAATTAAATTGGCATATTCCTGGTCACATTTTCAATGACATGAAGATGTGAAGCTGCCACTGTTTTCAAAGAGAGAAAATTTCCCAGAAGTTTAAGGCATTCAGACTGGCTTTGCTCATTCAGCTAATCTCCCAGGTGGGAAAATAGACCGCATCTGAACCGATCAAAATAAACCCCCGAACCCGAACACATTTATGCTGTATATCCAGCTTATTAAGTTAAATTCATACACTAATTCTTCATCACAAATAATATATATGTAGCCCTGTTTATGCCAGTGCACTAAGAGGCATTCTGTTTAGTTGACACTGCGGATCCCTGAGTCGTGCCATCACTGTTAGATGGAATCAGCTTGTAATTACTTTTTTAAACTGCTGAAGTTGTCCACAGAACAGTATTTTTTCGCCATCAGGTGAACAGCCTTTTAAAATTAGTATCCAATAACACAGCGACATGTAGCTTTTTGGAGCTGATGTCAAGCCTAAATGGCCACTACTCTAGAAAAATTTTTCCTTTGGTCTGCATCTTACCCTCAGCACATTTTGCACATAGCACATGTCAAGCCTGCAATTTTGCACATGTGAATAGAAAACCAATGTCATGAACTGAACACAGCCCTAGCTGAGATTAATTGAAAAGCAAACAAACAACCAGAAAAACCCTGAAGAGAGATTTTCCCCATCTCAGTATATTAGAAGAGGGATTACTACTGACAGCAACTTGAGAGAAGAAGAAATAAAGGACAGTGAAGGGGGAAGTAGTTTGCAGCATTCAATCAGTATGCAGCATCAGACTCTTAATTTGCAAAAGCTCTGCTGTAGACGACATTCCAGCATCACTGATAGCCACTTTGCTTCCAATGACTGTAGCTATTGCAGATGCAGTGTAATGACTTCTGTAGTTGTGGAAAGATTTCCCCAAATGAAAGTGCGTGTTAAAACTTTGTTTCCCCACTCGTCATTCAGTAAGACAGAGCACACACAAAGGGGAATCCATTTCTATGATTTTTTTATATGGGCAGGTACATGCACGCTCTTGGTTGGGGTACAGCATATGTTCAGCTTGCTTGAATTAGCTTTACACCTCTTGTGTACAGGAAAAGCACAATAACTTAAATTGTGTTGTTAGCTCCACCTCTGAGCAGCTCCCTGTGAATCACCTGTGAGGTACCATGACTCAGACATAACCCTTTCCTTCCTCATTACTCCAGCCCCAGTACCAGGAGTGTAATACCGTCTCCCACTGAGCTGTATTAGCTGAAGCTTGGTAGGGAAGCAGGTTTGTATGGGATCAAAGCTCTAGCCACCGCTTATCCACCTGCTCCTGGTCAAAAAAAGAGGTCACCTGGCTGTATCTAGTTAGTCTGTGGTAGCCCAGGGAATATTTTAATTCCCTTTCACCAGAATAGAGTAGATACTACTGACCTCTAGGAAAAAAAAAAAAAAAAAGCAACTATATTAACACAGTTTAAAGTAATTTTCTGAATTTCCACTAAGTCAATATAAAGTAAGGTTAAAAAAAAAGTGTCCCAACAAGTTTACTCCATACAGACACAATTATAGACCTACTAAAACCTACCAAGTCCTAGAAGCATCTCAGTTGTAAAACTGCATATGAAAGCAGGCAATGAATGCCACCCACTGCAGACGGATGCTGGGTACCATCACACTGCTAAGTTAATAATAAACAGACATAATATATACCCAGGCCCTGTGCTCTGTACTTTCCCTATGCATGGTGAATGCACTGTGGCATGAACTGACCCTAGGTCATTGCATTTCTCTCTGCGTTTCTGCCCCAATGGGTTTAACAAGTGTTT
This sequence comes from Haliaeetus albicilla, assembly GCF_947461875.1. Classification (NCBI taxonomy): domain Eukaryota; kingdom Metazoa; phylum Chordata; class Aves; order Accipitriformes; family Accipitridae; genus Haliaeetus; species Haliaeetus albicilla. The sequence goes on along the minus strand of NC_091504.1, from coordinate 12,340,219 downwards.
TCTTCTGGTGTTAATCCCAAGCAGCTGCTACCATTATCACTTCAACCTTGAAATGTCTGCTTAAAATGTTGCTCTTCCTCTAAGTAAAATCATTTTGATCCGATTCTGTCCTCTGTGTTTCTCATCTCTCCCTAAACTGAAATGTGAAACATTTAAAACAATAAAAATCACTGTACTGGAAAGCTGTACTGTTTATTTTTCGTACACTGCATGCAAGTGTACAGCAGACCTTTAAGAGTTCTAAATTCATTCTGACCTTCTTCATCGGTTATTTACTTTGGGCCTTGAGGAAATGCTTAGCTTAAATGGCCTTTTTCCCTTTCAGAAATCTAATCTTCCAGAAAAATTCCACTGGACAGCAGGTTTTGTAATGGAATTACTGTAGTTAATTCCTATCACAGCAGTTCCTTAATGAAAGGCTGGAAGAAAGTCAACAGGTACTGTATTCTGCAAAAGGTGCTGTAAATATGAGTGTCTTAGTTCAGAAAGGTGTGTCATCTCCCCATCAAGATAATTAATGGTCTCTTGAGTCAGGCAATTAAAGGTTGCAATAATAATCTATAAGATATCTCCCTTTGTTTCCCAATTAAAACTTTTCAGACTAATTAAAACCATGGTTGTGTCATGCAGTGTGGTGGTTTCCAACTGGTGCAATAAAATAATGGGTCTCAGCCAGAGAAGATAAACGCTTGAAAAAAAATTACCCATTTAGCACCATCTTATGTCAACATTGATATATGAAGTTTTGCTTCACATAGTGGAGGAAACCATCTTTTCTTTAAGGTAACCCTGCAGTAGCTTTCATATGAGCTGAGAGCCTCCTCTTTTATTATTTCTCTTCAGGGAAACCTTTATCTGTTAAAGTCCTGTAACCAGGAGCCAAGTGCTTGGGTTCCACAGAATAAATGAGCCCAAAGTAATGTCAATTATATGAAAAAAGAGAGAAAGATTAATTAAAACTTTTCAGAAATCTCTTCAATATCGTTGTCTGACGTGTGTGCTATCAGCAGAGCATGTCTTCCATCTGGCAGCTTTAACAATGTAACACTTTTAGACTGTTCTTAAGGTAATTATGTCAAATATACTGAACATGATGGGAAGCAATTGGTATTAGTTTCAGATTAATCTCTGCACATTCTGGCATTCCAGTACTGTCTTCAGAGACCGAAGTTGCTTTTTCTGTGTTGCTGGTCAATAGGTTTTTCTCTTTCTGGTTGGTTTTTTTTTGTCCTGCTAGCTGGGATTACATAGGGACTCAGTGTTACAACACAGCTGGGGCTCTCCCAGAAGAATCAATGGGGCAGAACTCAGTACTGTGTGACCTGGTCTCTGAGATGAGGAAAAAAGGATGGACCCCATTACCTACACCCTCAAAGACCTCCTGTAGCCTTTTCTGGCATTAGTATAATCATTTTTAGACTTAAACTCCTCTTTACCCACTGCAGAGATCTGGGGATTTATCGTTCTTGTGGAACATCAGTGGAGTACGGCAAAATCACATCACTCAGCAGTTATACACTGAATGACTTCTGTCTCCATTTCTATCCCTGATCTCGCTACTTAATTAGTGGTAGCTAATTACTGTAAATAGCCTTACATCTTTAACTAAATGACTGTGTGTAATCCTCTCTGTTTTTCCATTAAAAAAAAGGGGGGGGGGATGTTGGTGGTATCACACACATAAATATGGTGCATGGGACTATCTACCTGGCGAATTGTAGGAAATTTGTTCCCATCTTTGCTGTGCTCCCAGCTTCTGGGGATGTGAGTTGGAAGCTCTGGGATCATTCTGGTGCTGAAGTGAGCTCAAGGAAGTACAGCAAGGTAGCTGGGCCAGTGGCTGCTGGGTGACACCGAGGAGAAGCAGAGCTTGTTTGCCTCCACCTGTAATGCAGAGCATTAGGATACTCAAACCGGAGTGGTGTGAACCCGCTGGGCAAAGCCTCTCCCTCCAGGACCACAAGCAGCCACAGGAGGGTACTTCTGCATTTCCATACCTGATGAGCCCCTAACAGGGAGATATTGTCATTATAGGTGGAGATGCCAGTGTCGTTCACTCTAAACAGCTTACATTTCACTAAACGGTAATAAACTTTGCATGATTGACACTGAACATAATCTAGCTTTGTCTCTGTTTAAAGCTCTCTTACACCTTATTTCTGTCCACTGTGCAGCTCATCCCTGGCTCCCTGGCTAACAAGGGCATTTGGGGGCTATCACTATGTGGCTGAAGTTGCCATCAGAAGTCCCCAGGTGCAGTACTGGTGGTGTCAGCCTCTGCTACACTTCTCCTTACAAAACTCTTAGGTCTGCTTGTTGTTTGTCAGGCTTCCTAAATTTTACCTTACTAAAAAGATGATTTCCAATATATTTGGGGTTTTGCATCAATGCTGCTATAAAAACAAAAAAAATGCATCAAATCTGGACAGTATTTTCCTGCGTCAGATTCTCTAGGAAACTCCATTTTTGCCGTGGATTAATATAATTCCCTGTAGAAAAATGCACTTGCTCTTTCTCCAGAAATATGATCTCGATAAAGGAGTTTGATTAGAATTACACATGTGATTCTCAGTTTGGGGTTTTGTGTGTGTATAGCACCAAGTCTCTGAGCTAAATCAGGTTTTTGTTACTTAGATCAGTGGTACGAAGCAAGATCAGTTACTATCATTTGCAGCGGGATGGGCAACTTCAGTCTGTACTCCTTTTATCTTATGGCACTATGCAAACTTCATAACTTGCCTCTTGTAGAGAGAAGAAAATGAAAAATGGAGGACTTGACAGGAGGCAGCTAGCTGGCTTCTTTGGAAAGGCCAGTCATTTCTTCTAACCCAGAGCTATAGTAGGTTGAAGAGACAAATTTTACCCTTGGGTCTTTCAGACCGAACCATGTTTATATGTAATTTTACTGCTGAATCTATGAACAAGAATGAGGTTCACTTCTAATATTTGACTCTATGAGAAAACTATGAGCTTACTAGCCTAACCAATTATTTCTATTCTTATATGTGTCGTTGTTAAGTCTCACTACTGGATTCATCTAGTTGTGTGAGAAGGCCAGCTTGCATTCAAAAAAAAGAGAAAGACCCCACAGATTTCTAGTTCTCAGCACTGCAGAAAACAAGACACAAAACTGAACCCTGAGTACTCAACTACAGTGAGAAAAATAAAATTTTAATAATCTCATAAATTTGGAGGCCTTAATCCTGTTTACTTACTCCTTTGGGCTAAGCAAAGCAGTACGAATGAACAGTATATCAAGTTCTAGATAAAATTTCAAGGCAAGAAATGTTATAAACCTATGCATAAGCAACCAACACCTTTGTGAAAAAGATAAACAGGGACACCGCCATAGGCCTGTTTGTCTGTACCTCTATCTCTTTCCTGGAAAGATTCACATCTGCTACAACTAAATCATATTTCCTCTGTGCCTAAAAGCTACGTTCAGTATGTGAAACTCATGGCCTGCTCACATGAAACCAGAAGTTTGTGAAACTGGAAAGAGTTGTTTGCTGCAAATATTTCACTCAGCTCTGACTGTGTGCTAATTCTTGCCTAGTCTGAACCAAATCCCACAGACATCAGGAAACCCTTTTTTATTGGTGGGAATGGGGTTTGGTCAAATTTTAAAATTTGTTGTTATGTAGTGTATCTGATGGATTGCCCAGTGCCCACTTGGAAACATGGGGTTTACAAATAAATATACCCTTGAAAATGAAGGTACTTCATCAGCCAAACTGACAAGCAAACACCTTGGTCCACAAAGGCACAAGTATCTCAACTTCCTAGAAAGGAGAATTAAACAAAACTTCCTGAGAAAACATGATGCTCTTAGCACCTTTTCCAAAAGTCACCTTGGAAGCATTATTAGCAGGGCTAATTGTAGGTATAGCATTTCTGGAATAAACAAGAGTAAAAGGCTGGTGTTAGGGCAAACCCCTACTTCTGGATGGGCTAGGTGATGGGTACCAACACAAGACTCTGCAGGTGGGTGCCCGCAGAACGAGGGATGTCAGGATCTGTGCCCTTTGGTGCTGCAAGGACCATTTGGCCAGAGCTCTGCTTTTTAATGGTCTTTTTCTTCCTTTATTTTTAGTTTAAATGGCAAATTGTTTGCAATTTATTGCCACTTTCCAGGTTTCATATCCAAGGATGGCTGTATATCCATCCTTCTGGCTAGAAAGTATCATACAGACAAGCTTGTTGACTACTCTGGAAGGAGATGTCACCACAGTAGACACGGTAAACTTCAACGGTGAAAATTTCCTGTACTGCGATGGCTAATTGATCCAAAGCTTCATAGATAGGAAGGCACGAACACATTTGTAAAAAACCCTGATCCCTAGCCTGCTGCATTCCCTTATATGCCTGCCCTTTTACAGCATTTAATATGTCTTGATTGTTAACAGTCACCCATGATGTGTTTCTGATAATGAATTGTCCCAGGGCCCAAGAACTGATTCAGATCAAAGACTGACCAAGTACCTCAGGTGGAGTCAATTCAACATTTGTTGAAGGTGATAATTTGTTAAAATGGATAGAAGCATAAACTTCAAGTATGATTCATGAATTAAATCTGTCCACTCTGGCAAATTTAGATGCTGCCTCTAATACACTGATGAGATCTTTGGTAAGTCAGGAATTTCTTGCTTAAAATGTAGACAACTGAGTCTGACAGCCACACTGATATTACCAGGACTGGATCAAGCTTAAGTTCTTGAAGAATAAACAGGGCAAGTTTGTCCACTGCAGTCATTATTTACACAAACTCAGGCATACATTGCTGCAGATGTCAGCTCGGTTCCTGTTTTGAAGGTCATTTCTGTGGTCTAAAAGATAGACTTTAACTATATGCTTAGAGAAAACCTGAGATTCTGAGTGAGAAGCTTCCTCCAGAGAAGCTGTCTTGCCCCATCTCCAGTTAACTGTCCCTAGTCCTGATCAATCACTGAACTGAAAGCTTAGGAGAGGCACCGAGTATCTGAATCTTTTACCTCCTATGCAGTTCTGATTCCTGCTTCAGCTGTAAAAAAGAAGGTAAAGTTTTCTGTTTATACAGCGTACATCATTAAAGGATCTGTAGGGGCTAAACATATGCACACACAATTGATTAAGACAGGGGTTCATGTCTGAGCCCTTAAATTCAAATCCACCTGTACTCTGGGAAAATAGAGACATCAGAAAGAGATATGCACAACTCATTCAAAGTCATACGCAGCAAATCAGTCATAAAGCTAGACACGAGGTCAAGAGGCTTTGTTAAGGAACATTTTCACCTTCTGCTAGTGCCCATCTAAGAAGCTTGGGGATAGCCTGGTTTGGGAAGGCAGAACAGCAAGCTACCTGCACGCGCGACACAGACCTGCAATTGTATGGTCAACGACAGATTTTTAAAGCAATGAAGAGATAAAGAGAGAAAAGAGGACAATCTGTTTTGAACACCAAAGTCTTCTGGGATTCAAAGCCATAACTTTTTTTATTTCCTTCCTAAAATGTTAATTCAAACGTGCAACTAAGTAAGTGCCAAAACAACTTGTAAAACTTTTAGTAACCCCACATTGACAGAAAAGAAATATTGCAGCATGTGCTTCATTCCCTTTGATCTATGATTTATTGATGTACAGTATGAAATATTCATTAAAACAGACTGCTGTTTCCCGTTGATTTGTCATGTTTTTAATTCATATTTTAACACATTAATAAAACTGACACTATTAATTATTTTTTGAAATACCAAATATATTTGAGATGTAAAACTGGCATGGGTTATGTTTGATATTAAAATAGCAGGAGGAATTAGTTCAAGGAAAATATGATCTGCATGTGCTTGTAATGATATTCTATATTCTATTGCCCCAAACAACTCCCTAGTTCCCTTCACTACTTTGAAACAACTTCAAATTACAAATGCAATCTTCACTTAGAAGCAGTTGTAACATTAAGCTCATGCTGCTTCGGCATTCCATACAAATACATATGTTTGTCAGTCTTTGCTTTGGATATAACATATAAATATATTGGAGGGGCACAGGAACCTGTTTTTCTGAAATGATTACTGATCTTGGTCTTTAGTGATGTTTTTTTCTTAGCAACAGTTTGGTTTAACAATCCACAAGGCAGCTCTGTTCTGCCACTCCATCTGCTGTGTAGTAATAATAGGAAGGATTATTCATTTTTAAGGGCAACATAGTCTGTCTTATAAAAGGCAGACTCATAATTACAGCTTCTAACTTGGAGGAGGGCATCCTGAAATGTGCCTATGAAAAATTAAAGTTCATATATTGGTCAGAAAAACACTACTGTGGTACATTCATTTATGTCACCCAATTATTTGGCCCTCAGAGATGAATTGTAAAGTATTGCTCAAAATCAGAATGATCACCTTTTAGGACTGTATTGTTAAACTGATGGCATTTGAGATCTTGCCAATTCTACTTATGAAGATCTTATTTTTTGGAACTGAAGCAGGTTTATTAAGTTGCTCATTTTAAAAAAAGCTACAATTTCAAATAAATAAACTATTTTAAATAACACATCATATGAATGCTCAGAAATGAGTTCTCATTTCCCAGTGACTTTTTTCAAGAGCTTATAGCTAGAGAGAAAAGCAGGAAAATATGACGGACCCAAGATCACTCAAATGGCTCAAAACCCAGCAAGCAGCCCCCTCCCCCTCCTTATTGCTGCCAAAATCGTGTAATTAAAAGAATTACAATCTTTTGGGTTTCACTGGAGCTAGACTTGCATGTTTCCTTTAATGTCAATTCTGAAATGTGAGACGGGTATAGCTATGTATTACAGCATCAAAAATAGCACTACGAGAGGTTTGACAGCAGACAGGGTTTTCGTCTAGTCTCTTACTATTGCAGGCAACCACGACACACTAGGTTAGCTGGGTTTGGACCTAAAGGCACAGTTTTGCAATTACACTGTATCTAGGTGCTACATTTCATAGCACCCCAGGTGGACCTGAGCTCAACAGGATCTTACGGAGATTTCAGCTTCTTTTTGTACATGCACAGATCCTCTTGCAAGATGAGGAAATTACAATAGCCTGTGCATAAAATATTAAGGGTGCACAACTGGGGTTTAAAAGTTATCTTTTGCTCCATGAGACACACTACAGAATCTTAGATTTAATCAAAATGCAAAATAGATTCTAAATCCCCCCCCGACCTGAAAAGAGTCCTGGGAAGACAGCAGTTTTCAGGGATGGGGAAAGTGGCAGCATGGAGCAGGAGCTGGAAGCCCTGAGGGTACGACAGCGGGAGATTGCTGGCTGTTCTTCTGTCTGCCCATCTCTTCCATTGCAGGAGTGAACCCACCTGCTCACTGCTTCTGGGGTGACACCTAATGGGAGCAACGTCTTGAGATGACACAACCTGATCAAGGCCTGGCCTGCCAACACTCCATGCTGCTTTCTCTAGTTTGCCAAGATATTTAAAAAAAAAAGACATGTCCAGAACGGATCAAGGGTTTGGAAACTTGTCTAGGCATCACTGAAAGATCTGTATCTGTGTCATTAGCGTCTTTCTCACCTGGCAGAAAAGCAACAAACAAAAGAGCTTGCCTGGAGATTTGAGAAAGCCCAAACCTGCTACATAGTGACATGCCTTGTACAGAGAATTGCAAAGACAGCTTTTACCTTGGTCCCTTTGACCATCAGGTACCAACTCAGGCCTCCTTGCAAACACTGAGTGCCGTGTGGGAACGACTGTCCTGTAGGTCTTGTGCTGCTCTGGTGTTGGCAGAGAAAGGAAGAAGCGATGTCCACTTATTACACAAATACGTTATCTGCCATTCTCAAATCCATGTGTTTTCCACTGGCAATGTGGAACCTCAAATTTTTCAAACTTTTTTCTTCCTTCTTTTTTTTTTTTTTGTATTGATTTGTTTTATACTAAATCAGCATTTCATCTGACCTTTAAAATTGAAGTATCCATGGTTCAGCAGCTCCCAAAGCCTCTGCCATCATGTAATTATGGAACTCTGCTTCATGTCTGTTTAGCAACCAAGCTCAGACAGGAAGTTCTGCAAATATATTGTAGCTGCTTCTTCATTAACTGTCAGCAACTTCGGCTACTGGAGTTCGAAAGCCACCAGCACTCCAAAGAAACATTAAGAGCTGACTGAAAATAAGAAAGAAACATTACAGCAAAAGGCCAGGATCCTGCAGACCGTTCAGCAAGAGCATGCCTATGCGATTCCTGATGTTGCACTTCCCATGTTGCGGCTAGAATTTCAGGGCCAGCCTAACAAAGGGACTGCATAAACTTCTCTTTCAACAAGTTCATGACACTGGAAAGCACTCACTGGTCTAGAATAAGCATCCCTTTCTCTACTGTGTTACGGAGAAGGCTTTAAATGCAAGTATGATCAGACCCCGTATTGGGATGGATGCTGGTAAATTATCCTGTCAATTATCATTTCCTCTTCACTAGAACTGAACAAAAATGTAACAAAAAAACCCTCAAGATGTGTGTGAAGTTTATTATTTGAAATGTCACTGCAAAGGGAAAACAATCCTTAATCTAGTAAAATAGGATTTGCAGCTATATGCACACAATTTGTGCTATGGTGCAGTGTAAGGATGTCTGAAGCCAGTTTTGAATACATTACAGGATACAATTGCAGCAAGAGCTAGGGGACATAAGTTATAAGTCAGTTATAAGTTTATAAGTAGAAATAACTTTAGTTCTAGTTGTGGTGTAGCTGGGTTTCAGGGCTGTGCTTGTGTGCACGCCCGGGGTACCAGTAACTCTCTGGGTGACCCAGGAGAGCCCAGCCAGTCTCCGCACAGGTGGGATAAGGGACTGGCTTGAGACAGCAGGCCAGCTGGAAAGGAGGTGATTGACTGAACCATCACAATTCAATTTTTGAATGACTGTTATAGGAGCTCTCTGGGAGGGAATTTTGGACAGTTGCAGAAGTTGCCCCAGGCAGCTCCTTCTGTGTTTAGCCCAGTTGCACTGCCTAAATATGTTGGTTAACATCCTGGGTGGAGAATCTGGTCCTGCTCTCCAGAGACTCCCCTTGGCGATTTCTGCTGCAGAAGGGATCAAATGGTGCATCACTAAGACATTTGTGAATAGTTAATAGAAACTGTTGCTGCAGAAATGGTATGTGGGAAGTCATTTGTATGTAGTCAAGCTAAGAGATGTTTTGTCTTTAGTTGAGATATACCAATAGCAATGAATTAAACATGTGCTGGAGCGGTCCCCTAGGATCGTGGGCCAGCTGAGTTATAATAATTTAGCAGCACAGTAGTTTGGAGAGTCTCACCTAAACCAGCTGAAGACACTTCTGCAAGGACACTTACAACAGAGGTTCCAATCTCCGCACAGGCAGCAACCAACCATCCTTTCTGGGAGACTGGATTCCCCATGTGAGCACCATCTTATGCAAAGACCCCCCAGACTACTTCCCCTTTCACAAACCCTGCCTCTGCAATACCATCCAAACACAAACGGGCAGCCCCTCCAGATGTGCTCATGCACTCTCCTGAAAGGCAGATGCCTAGGGTGCCGCAGTTACTCTGCTTTTAGCACCCAAAATACTGCTTATAAAACTTGTTTGGATAGCACTAATTACCTTACAGCACCCTGCGTGTACACATCCAACAACAGCTGTGTTGGGCACTGGACAGAGTCAGGGAGATCTAGCCAACCCGAGAAGAGTTATTGGGCTATTTACTTTGTATATGCCTCAGTTTCCCTCTCTGTAAAAGGGGGTGATATACAGCACTTGGAATTTGTGGATGATTTAGGAGCTATACATTATTTTTAGTGTTCTCATCTAATTTTGACAACCAGTGATATTAGGTCAAAAGCAAAGCAACTTTTCATTAATGAAACATGAATCCTTCCCTAATACAGTGGGACTGAGCAGTCTGTAGGATGATTTTGTTGTCTGATATCGTTACCCGTTATGATCTCATATTTTATGGTAGTTAATGCCATTGGAGGAAAACATGATTAGAGCAGAAAGCAGCTTCAAAGCAACCATTGCTTAGTGCATTCATCACACTTGCCGCATAGCTGGATTTTTCCTCTCTACAAATATAATCAATCAGTGCAGGTAAAGAGTTAGTTGCAAATAGAAGCACTTTATGTGAACTACTGTGTATCCTGTTTTTATCAGTGTGCTGGGAAGTGTAGTTAGAGTGGGATAAGTTATGTGGTGTGGGCTTAGGCATTAATGAATATGAGAAACTAAATTATTGAATTTTGCAATGCAAATTATTTTTTGAGCACAAATTCTTCATTTTTGAATGTTAAGGACTCATAAAAAATGTCAATGGTTTATGAATTAGGCCATTAGCATGCAATTTGTGATTCAAACAGTACCACAGCCTCATGTAATAAGTGACTGAATAAGGAGCAGCATTCCTTTCTACACTTGCAAAATAGTTTGCCAGGAATTTCTGAAGGCAAATGCAGGGAGATGTCACACGAGGGACTCATTCACTCCCTCTGGAGATGCATGGTTACACAGCGGAAGGGTCCTCTCTATATTCCTAAGTGCAGTGCCTGGAAATGCTCTATTTTTGTGGCCCATACGATCATGGCAATGGGGCAACAGGCAGGGCATCTGTACCCATTAAAAAGGCCCAGTGCTCTCCAGTCATCTTCTGCCAGCTCATGGGTATACATGCACATACACAGGTGCTACTACCTTGGTCTGTCAGCAATAGCTATGCCTTTTGCTAGAAGTACAAACAAGTTTAACTGCCTTGTGAAATCTCTTGAGACTTAAAAAAAATAATAAAAATAACATTCACCCATGCTGGGATGAACATTATACCTTTTTGAATAAATACATACTTCTTGATTGAAAAGAAAATTTGTGCTGACCAAGTGTATCTGAGAGCTAGGTTAGCCTGCAGGGGATTAGGCAGCACAAAGTTATCTAAAGGTGTCCCAAACATCAACGGGTGCTGAAACTGCAGGGAGAGAAGTGTCGTTGAGGTGGGTAATTCCCGATCCAAACAGTAGCACACTTCTGTTCTCAGGCTGGTACTTCCAAAGGTAACAAAAATGCACAACTGTTATGGATATAAAAATTCATACTTGCCCAGGGTGAGAGCAATTTTGGAGAGAAAATGCTAAACATGAGAACATTTCTATGGCAGGTTGAATATTGGTGTTATCTAAAAGATCTCTCTTTGCAGCTGCTCAGTGTTTCAGAATCTTTGCTGGGGTAGAAACAAGAGGAGGCAGAGGAATGGATTGAAGAGGTATGTTAAATGCTTTTGATATATAATGTACTCTCTAAAAATAGTATATATGTATTACACATTGTACTGTGGTGTACGAAACTCTGTGAAGGGAAGGGCACTGCCAATTTGAAAATGCAGTTCTGTTTAATTTGTGCCTGTGGCATGAATGATCCTCCCTTTCTCCTCTTACAAATCAGTGGCATGAAGGCTGAAGCTTATTCCATTACAGAAGTTGACCTTTGATATGGTCTCTAATGAGGCAGAAGCTATCAATTCCATGGACCTCGGCAGGGGATGTGCACTTCTTACAATAGAGCGGCATTCATCACAGCGCTAGTAGCAAAAATGGATAGGGGCTGATCAGCTGGTGGCAAAATAGAGGAATGGAAAGAAACCTTTGATTGAGAATCAGAAACTACAAGGATTTTTGGCTGCCCCTGCTGCTGGCTCTGGTTAGCACTTAAGGCACTGCATCTTTTCTGTCTGCCTATCTTAGCTATGTAACAGAACTTGCCATGGGCCACATCCCAGAGTCTCTGACCTGGCTTTCAAGGCTAGAGCGACTCACGACCTGGATTTTTTTCTTTCTCCCTTCTTGCAACTGAATATACACACATCTATTATATGTTTGCATGTACTTAACTGGCAATTAAGAGACCAGCGTGATGGGAGTGTTTGAAAGACTGATAGATGAGGCCAGTTTCAATTTTCCGAACACTAGATTAACATTAACTAACAATACAGATTGCCAATGGTTAATTATTAGTCTTCATGAATAATTAGCATTACATATGCAAATCACTTAGCCCTTAAGAATCTTATTCTAAATTAGCTGTGAGTGTACAGCAACCATGAGGTTGGTGCAGGTAGTTAGTGCTGATTCAGGGTGGCCCAGCTTATGAGCTCATCGCTCCCGTTGTTCTGCTCATAGCCCACCTCTCCAAAAGGAGCTCCCATCTGCTTCTGACCATTTATTTTTTTTGTGGGGGGAACCAGGACTTGTTCTGGTTTCACCAGACATCTTGCTTGCTTGTGTGGTGTATATATATGTACACACACACACATATAAATATGTATAAAAACCATACATGTTTCTTTTTGTTTCACCGTACATCTTTCCTGCCTGTCTTGAAGACTTTATTATGTATGCATGTTTTCCTGTACCCTCATTTGTGCAAGTATACAATTCCCCTTTGACCGCTTTGCTGTTACACATTATTTCTATATTTCTGCTTAGATTTGTATGTTTGCTGTTTAGCCTGTTAATGGTGTTACAATATCAGGGCGTACTTACACACAGTCATCAGATACACTATTTTAGCATGCTTATGTCCAGGTTAATGATATCTTGCTTAATATGCTTATACTTTATAAGTGCAACAGACCCCTGCTTTGGCTACATGCTTTCACATTCAGTGGAACTATTTTGTGGTCTTTTCTAATGAAAGTGTTGTTACTGCTACAACCCCCTGCCCTCCACAGTTACGATGTGGTGGTAGCTGTCTGTGAGTGGTCCTTGTCCCCTTTAAAGCAAAATTTAAAAAGATATCCTTCACCCTTCATGTTTTTATGGGCTTGCTGTTATCATCAGATGCAGAGAGCCTGGGCCAATGGCTAGCAGCTGAAGACAGTGGGATATAAAACATGTTAAAAAACAGGAGCGCTGATTTACGACTGCTTTCTGTTACCTAACCATAACCACACGATCCCATTCAGTATTACAAAAGGCAGTGTACCTGCCAGCGCCTGTCAACTCCCATGACCAATGTCAGTATTGGAGCACTTCAAGGACTTGCTTTTGCTGCTCACCACAATATTGGATGCTAATCCAGACCGTATCCCTCCCTCATGCAGGAAGCAGGGGACCGAGGAGACCAGCGTCTCTCAAGCATGAAACGTTAATACTTAGTACCTCAAAGCGCTGTCAGGCTGCTTATGCCACAGGAAGAGGCATCTCTGCTCTTCTGGCCAGTTGTTGAAGCAAAGGTCAGAAACCACAACCAAAAAAAAAAAACCTAGAGGGGACATTTAGTAGGTTTGAATTACTGAAAAACCTAAGTGAAGACTCTAATAATTGTCAAATATTACCGTGCCACCACCTGAACCTCTCTTGAAGTAGTTAACAAAAGCTTATGAAACAACCCCTTCCCCTGCATACAAACACAGACCCTCTTGAAAAACAGTGCCTTGCCTGCAAGAATGGTAAAACTCAGAGGATGCATCCAGTGCTGCTCGCTGAATCCTCACCAAGATCCCATTCTCCAACATTTAACATACACAATGTTTTCAGAGCACTAAGACAACAGGGCCCCCCATCCCCTGAGCTGGGAGGGGAGAGGGAATCCTGTCCAATAAATGCTTTATTGCTCTACATCAGTGCGAGGTGGCAGTGCCGGAGAGGCTGCCCCAGGGTGGGGGGTCCCGGTGGATGGGCTGCGGAGGGGTGAGGGTGGCTGAGACGGAGCCCAAAGCATAAGACACTCACATGCTGAAAAACAAGAACTTGGAGGTGTTTGCACTATAACTCATCCCAGATGCATAGCGTTATATTCTACCAATATTATCTCAAATTTAGGTCAATACCAGTTTTTAAACTAATAAATTGTGGGGAAAGGTTGCTTTTTCAATAAAAGACAAAGCAATAAAACCCAGCCTATGGCCCTTACCATGATTAATCATGGTCAGTGGGTTGTGCTCATGCTCTAGTTGCCCAGAACACATTTGATTCAGTGCAGCTGTGTGGATTTACATGACTTATGGAGATGTGGCAGTCATTTTTAAATTATCCTGGGTGCTTTGGATTTTAGTTTCATGATCACGTTTGCACAGCGTGCCAATCACCTCTTAACATGGCATGCAAGCATTTTATTTCTTATTGTAATATCACACAGAGATATAGAGCATGTTACAGTTAAATTCTTGTTTATGGGTAAAGAGGAAGCATACCTTTTTGTATTTTTTAACTGACCACTAGCAAATTGTTTACAGCTGTTGTGTCTCCAGTGCCAAGCCTGTGCCCCATCTCTTACCCTCCTCCCTGCTGCATCCTGCACCTCTTGCTCAGTGTCCCTGCTGCATACCGAGCCTGCATTTCTCTACACTGCATCATTGTGCTGGAGTCATGCATATCCCATTCTACCTAGAACACCTGCTTTTTACTGCTATCTATAGAAAAGTGCAGATCTCCATCACAGACAAACAAAAGTAAAACAGAGATAGATGCCTGATCAGTTAGAGGAATTGCCGTCACAGCTAAACCAAGTAAAGCAAAGGCAGATCAAGAAGAGTTCAGACGAGGCAGACCTGACATGCCTCCATCCTGAGGCCTTGCAAACTCAGGACAAAGCTATGGCCTATTATCTGCAAAGGCAATACAGTATTACGGGGTTTCACTGCTACAAATAAAGAACTAATTGCTTTTTTGTTCCACTGTGTTTACTCATTATTGACCAGGAAGAATTAATCTGCAAAGCTCAGTAGGATCCCTGTTGTCCTGCTCTGCTCTGGGTGGGCAGCTGTAGTCACAATGAACCATGTGGAAATCATGTACCTGACCTTGAAACAGGTTCACTAGAAAACTTATATCTCCAACTAGCTTAGCTTTTAATTTAAGAGAATGAATATGTAATTATGAAAAAAAAAGTAATTAAAAAAGAAAAATATCATAGCCAGGGTGTGCAAATAGAAATGAAATCTGAAAAACCGGACCAAACAGCAGTAGTCCATTCTTGGGAGGCCCGTACATGAAAGTGTTCTTGAAGTGATTAGTTACTAAATACAGTGCAAAAACTCCTTTCCTCCAGTACCAACCATCCCAGCGTCCTGGCCTTTCAAAACCACAGTCACATACCCTTTCCTAGAAATGAATGATGGTTGCCTTGTGTAATAAAATATTCAACTTCACAACAATGCTTTATAAAGAAGGTTCATGAATTTTTAAAATTATTTTGTAAATCACTCTGAAAGCTGACAATGAAGGCTAACACCTCTGCTGGCGTACAAATGCCAAGTTATCCTCATCGTATTCAACCTGACACTGGGATTTGTGGAACCATTTCCCACTGATATGTCAGAAACCCTCTTCTTTACCTGATGAAAGCAGTGCCCCCACACTTAGTGTGCCAAGCCATCCCACACACCGAGAACTGCTCAGGCACTCAAGGGCAATTCTGTGACGAGGAGCTGATTTGAGGGTTATCCGATAGGATGCCCCTGCCTGTGAAACAGGGCCGCGGGAAGCACGGGCAGCAAAGCTCACGAGCTGCTTCCTGCCTGATTGCCCAAACAAGAAACGGTCAGTTTGAAGTGCATTTGTTTTGCAGTACCCGCGACTGCTTCTCTTCTTGGAAAGAAACTGGGAGTGACTATAAACATCACCAGAAGTTATAGCAGTGTCCAGATCATTTTTCAGGGAATCAGATAAATCCCCACCACCGACGACTAGAGCAAATTTCCCTCTGTTAGAAGACAATCTCTCTAAAGCACTACGGACAGGACTGTACCATGTGGGAGGAAGGGCAATGCTTTTCGCACTCCCCTTCTTCCTCTGTACTTGAGGGGAAGCAGCTGCTGGTTATTAGGCAGCCTGGTGACGGCCAGTCAACAGTGCAGCAAGAAAGGAGGAGGTACACGTCAGCAAAGCTTGAAAACATTCATGAAGGTGAGCAACAGCACCTGGAGGAAGGTGGGAAATGTTCACACATCATCTACAGTTTTAAAAAAATTAGCTACTATGGTCGCGCCTGCGGAACTGAACAAAAAAATCCCTGCTAAATTGCAGGAAGTGATTGTCTGGAGAGATCTTTTGCTTTGACTGCACTAGAAAACAAACTGGCCAAATTTTTATTGCATGGTGCTACTTAAGTGCGAAACTCCTCCTTCCTCCTCACCAGTAGGAAAGCAGCACAAGTGAGAATGGGTTTATTGTGCGTCTCTCTCCCAGGGCTGCTGCAGAAAAGGCTCACAGCCTCCCAGTGCTTGCAGCGCTGCACGTTCTGGGTTCAAACCCTGCTGGTGACCCAGATGGAGAAGTTGTTATACAATGTTCTTTAATTGGCAATTTTCTGCTCTGTTCTCTTCTGCATCTGTTATTTATGTATCACAGCTTTCCTGCATGCTGGTAGACAACAAGGAACTACAGCAGTGGTATCCCCTCATATTTAAAGCGTTTAGACAGAAAAAAAACCCAAATTCACATAACAGAATGGTTCATTACGCTCAAAGGAAATTTTGTTGCTTTACAAAACATTTCTCTGAGATGATAAAGTAAGTGCCCATGGCTGCTGCACAACAACTATTGAGCAACAGAGGAAGAACAAAGAATAAACCAAACAGCAAGATGCTTGGGCAAAGATGCTGACCCAATATAGCAGCTCCAACGCGTAGAGCTGCAACCACAGCACTGCCTTGGAGTTAAGTGCCGATGAGCTTGGTGTTATGCCAACAAAATCATCAAGAAGCTGGATCTCTCCTTGTTATTAAATTGGGCAAGCAAACAAATGAAAGGAATCAAAGCAATAACAGAGGGCAGATAACCCGTGGGCTATCTCGTAAGCAGTGGCTGACAGATGTGGATTACTGAAAAAGTAAAGAGCTTGCCACTTGTATGTAATAAAGCCACAGGGATTTCAACAATACCCTTTTTGTTTTAAAGAAGAGCAAAGGCATATATTGTCAAAACCATAAAGCTTGCCACAGTGAACTGCTGTACTGTTTCTGAAGCTATATAAAGACATCACAGGCTTACGGTTTTGAAAAGAGTGACAGCTATTACATGCTGAAATGTTTCAGTGAGGCACTGCGTGGAGTAACTAAGGATCATGCGGGGAAGCATCATCTATTTGTTCCTTGACAAGAACACCTGGATGACCTCTCTGAACTGGTCAGTTGGACTTACTGGCCTGGATATTTATCACTGCTGTTTTTTTTTTTTTTCAAGCAAGCTCTAGGAAAGCAGTATTTCAGTTTCATAAAGAACCCAGAGGTAGAAAAAATGTTGTCTTGCTTGTTTTCCATTCTTGTGCTGACCAGGTATAATTTGTCATCTGAGGATGCAAGCTGCCATTTGAACTAGAGCTTGTCCGAATTTTGGCACAAATACTAGTAGAGCTGTAAAAGCTCCACCTGTCACAATTTTCACTGCCTAGTCAGCTTACAATGTTAAGGAAGTGTTAAAGGTCTCTGAAGAGCTCCTGCCTTTGTGGCTGTTGTAACAGTCTTTAATCCCTTCCCTGTCAAATTCAAACATACACTGTACTCTTTCAAGACTGAGATATTCCTGCCTTATTTAACCCCTCATTTCAGTTTGTAACTGCTATTTTTCAGTCTGTGAAAAAAAGAAATGTGATGGGTATTGAGTAGCAGCATAACAGGTGACTTTTTTTTGTACAACACATATGCAGTCATCTGATACACACACATCATCAACGTAACACAGAGGAAACCTACCTGATGAACAATACGCTCCTCTGTTCATCTATTTCCATTACAGGTACTTCTAAAAGCTTCAATGAAAAACATGGGAATATCATCTTTAACAACCTGACACATCTTAAACTTCCCATATGCCCCAGAGCAGATTTCTCTCTGTTCCTTCCAAGTATTGTTGTTCAGCCTTTCACATCATAACCCACTGGTGTTACCACTGGGAATTTTCAACAGGGCCAATTCCCAATGATGTGATGCATGAAACTTGGTTCTAACCCTGAAAAATCCCACGATGTACAACTTAGCATTTCTCTGTTGCAAGTTTTGGATCTTCTGCTGTGGTGATTTGCAGGACATATTAAACTACAGCAATTTAATGTGTAGCTCCAAAGTTTCTAAGATTTTCTTTTACACAATGTAAATCATAATCCCACAGCTACATGCAAGGTCCTACTGCATCACAATGAAGAACAGGGAAAATATATATATTTAACTGTCTAATTATTTCTAAAACATGTTTCTGTTGTACTAGTGTACTTATGGCCTAGGGAATTTCTTTGCACTTATTTGGGATAACAATCTGTAATGAATTGCCATAATGGGTCAGTCTGTCAAAGCTGACGTTGTGTCTTTGTCGGTGGCCTGCGGGTGGTGTTCAGAGAAAGACAGCAAAGCAGGTCTTCACCTGTGCATATTCCCTCTCTCGCCATAGTTAAGTAATTATCAGTATCCAACCGTTCAAAATCCAGACCAACGCTACCTTTAAACCAAATCGTGATAATCTATATATTATGTCAACATGCATTATTTCAATTCTCTCATGTATCACCTTCCTCTTTTTCTTGTATATCATGACTAAAAGAAAACACGAGATGCCATTTCTGCATTGGAAAATGAACAAACAGTAATTCAGTTCTAATAAAATCAAGAGAACAGGTTCTGCTTATTAAGAAGCTGAAGATTAAAAATAACATTACTAAGTAGAAATGAAGAATGGTTTTCAACTACATATATATTCATTCAGATTTTTCAGAATATGACATATTTTTATGTTCCTTTGATCTATTGTTTTCTGAAACCAGAGACAAATACTTTGGAAGAGGCTATTTTGATACTGGTGGTTAAACTGTCACAGATTTTTAGCTGAATTTGGTTACTAATCTGAGTAAAGACGAAGCTCTAAATGTTTTGAGGTTCACGTATCGCTATTAACTGAAGTTCAGAGGACAAGAACAAAAAAAGGGATAAGAAAATAGAAAGCTATGAAATAATTCTAATAGATGAAGAAAAATGCTACAACATAATTTATAAACCTCTGAAGTGAATAAAATATGTGAATAGTGAAATAGGTAGTCAGAAAACCAGACAATTTTCTTCATTTTAAAATAAATTTACAGCAACTATTTATAAAGATTGGCTCTTGGGGAAAGAGTGACTAAACTGGAAAATATTGACAGTAACTAACTTTAAAATATCTTAAATTATCAAATAAAACAAGTATTACAACACTTTAATAGGCAAAGTCTCTTGTTTCCTCAAGTCATCACATGATAAATCTCATCCCACACATCAATTTGTTAGAAGGCAAGTCAGAACAATAACAAAGACAAACAGCCATTAGTGGACAAGACAGTTTCATCAAGCAAGACCTTACAAATAATATATTGTTGTTTGTCATCAAGACACTTTTAATACACTAGAGTCCTTTCCAAAAGCACCTATAATCAATTCCTTCTAATTTACAAACTCGGAAAGACTACGAGAGTGATAGTAATTTCATATTTTACACACCCACAGAGGTTACGACAATTGATTCAGTTCAGCAAAGTACTGTAATGACTTTGAATGCACTTGAAAGATTTTTGCATTTGTTTTCTAAAGCTGTAAAAAAAGTAATTCAAACTCTGCCACATGGGCACAATTTGTAAAGGTTGTACATGAAAAGTATGGATTCAGTTCTGACAAAGACAGCTCTCGTCTTATTATAACTCATCTGCAAGGCATGCTGGTCGCTGCACTAAAACACTTGGCTTCTCTTTGTTTGTACTTTATGCCATCTGAATAGATTTCAGAATTTCTACAGCAAAAAGAGGTGGAATGAAAAATGGGGGACACTTAAAAACACTTCAGAACAACTGGTTTTTAGTCAATTCTTTTCATCAATGCTGAAAGTAAGGATATGCAACCTCTGCCCTTAGATTAACAACCCACATAAAGATGAAAGCAATCAGAACCCTCCATAGCTCAATGCAAGATTTCCACCCATAAAACAAGAAGAATGGATACGTGGCCTGCCTTTCACTTAACTGCTTACTAGCCAAATGTAACTAGTAATGAAACAGCATCCCTACTATTTCTGCCCTCAGAATAACATGAAATAGCTCAATTTACAAGATCATCAGATAAGTGAGTAGGGTTTTTTTTGTGGCACTTTTTGAAAATGTTTAGTGGCCAAAGTCAGAGCTTCTGAGGGGTTATAGCTTCAGGGCAGAAAGACTGTGGCTCCAGTCCACAAGAAGAACCAAGAACTGAATAGACCATGGGGATTTTGATTGTTTTTTCAGCATTTTAGATGAGCCTTGCCAGATCCTGGCTAACCAGACAAGGCAAGAGCGGAGAAACTCCATCTGGTCTTAGTGATAAAGAAAGGACGTGGCCCATCAGTACTTGTTAGAGAAGAAAGGAAAGAAAGAAACTCAGACATCATAAAGCTGCAATGTGAGACTTTAAATAGCACTTTTAACATATGGGGGAATCTCCTGGGTGCTGAGTCCTACTTTAGGAACCATCTCTGAGTGTTTCTTCTCTGAGTCACAGAGAAAGAAGATTAGCAGATCACTGCAGACATGGACTACTTCCGCACCTGATGCTTCAAGCAGCAGAAGCCTTCACAGGATCCTCTTGTCATCAAACAATTTCTTTTTGTGCACTCATCCTCCTGCGGTAGTTTAAGGGATGTTGTAAGCTTTACTTTGGGGACAGAAGTGCTTACTTTTGTTTCCAGTTCTTGATACGAGAACACTGGATGCACATTTGAGCAAGTTC
The DNA here is from genome assembly GCF_947461875.1 of Haliaeetus albicilla. Lineage (NCBI taxonomy): Eukaryota > Metazoa > Chordata > Aves > Accipitriformes > Accipitridae > Haliaeetus > Haliaeetus albicilla. Next base: position 12,319,533 of record NC_091504.1, on the reverse strand, counting down.
TGCTTTGTGGGCAGCCTTCCTTTTGATGTACACCGTCTGCTCCAAGGCCGTGAGGGAGAGCAATCATCTGCAATGCCCCACACACCTGTTAATGAAGGGTTAACTGCTAGTACCTGAGCAGTTTCACCATAAAATGAAAAGAAAAATAGGTCCTATATATTCAGCTAAAGTAATTAATTTGTTGGTCTGCTGATATCAAAGGAACTATGCCTGTACACTGAAGAGTTGACTCATAATTTCAAATGAGACTTTTCCATCCATACTTAGACAGTTTTGGCTTAAAGATTAAGTCATTGGAGAACTCTGTGCTATTGAGAAGACACTCAACAGCAGGAACTTGAAAATGGTAACTGCACTACTTTTCCAATACTACTTGTCAGTCTGTCTTGCCTGTCTGAAAGGTCTTTTGGGTAGGTCCTATTTTGATACTGAGAGATGGTGCAGCTTCTGCCAGTATGGAGTAGGAACTCACTGGAGGCTTTTTGGAGCTGTTATGCTAAAAATGAACACCACAAGAAAGCTACAACAAAGAAACCCCGACAGTTCAGGACCTCTAGATTTAGGCTTCAAAAGATGAAATTTTGGGTCCAGGGAAGGCTATGGCAATTCTGCATTGTGTTCAGCAGATCTAGAATTTCAAGTACAGTGTTTTGGGGTTTAAAAGCTTGCCTGGTTAGAAAGCTGATGAAGTGAGAAGCAGAAATTGCTGCTTTCCTCCAGACCAAGGGAATCAGTGTCATGGAAGACACTGTAGTAGCAAAGAGATGGTACTGGTAAGGTAACACACTTGAATGATTTTATGATTTATATTCTCCTCCTTATCTGTGACAATATCCATTCTCTGAAGATGAAACAGGAAACATACAGCTGCTGCACATATATTTATTTTCATTGTGTTCTAGCTTTCAGAACAGTGCCAAGGTCCGTGGAAATAATAACCTAAGGCAAAAAGAAGAAAAAGACACGGCTGCACTCAACCTGCGAGGTGTTCACCTTGCAGCCCTGTCAGAAAGCAAACTGAATCCTCTTGTTGAGCAGTGCGTGCCTCACTGCTACCAACTAACTGTGCATCTCTAGTGCAAGTACAGGTTCCTCGTTACACTTGTGGAATACAATGTGCCATTCATTTACTCTTTGCTCTTTGACCTTATTGATATGACATGCATGTTTACATTTTATACCTTATACAGTCTGTGAAGAATGGATGCTGAAAAAGCAAAATTGCCTGCCTGAAGTCTCTAGCAAAAGAGAGAATAAAGCATCACAGTAAATCTAACAAAAACCAGGAAGTGAATTGAGAAGCCTAACTTCTTCTTGCTGGAGAAGAGGTAATACTTCCTTTTTGAGGGCATGGCTTGAGCACCCATGCACGTTAGGCACTTTAATATAGATGTAACTGGGCTCCAAGGAATGAAGTCACCATGACGGTTAGTTCAAAACATTGGCCCCTATGTTTGACACGTAGACTCCAAACAATCTAAGGCAGTTGATAGCAAATTTAATTTACAATACAGTTGCAAAAACATTATTATTCTTTTCATGTATGGCTAGGTTGAGTATTAAAATAATTACAGCCTATGATTAGATACACAAAATAGATTAGCTGAGTGTTACCAACACCAGCCTCATGAATAACATGTTGTAAAGGACACCCTCCAGAAAAGTCTAGTGCTTTTCCCAGCACAACGCTCCCCACAGCACAATGCACAGGACCATGTTCCTAACCAAAACTGTCAGGGCTTCTATAAGCTTGCTTTGAAAACAGGGTAAATCACTCATTTTTTCCAAAACACTTATAAACAAGTATATTAGCACAAAATCTGCCTATATGGGTCTCAGTACAGAATTCCAAGTCTAAAAATACATACTGACATTATTGGAACTTTCCTTCCTTCTTTCCCCAAGACACATGTGATGCTCACAAGGCTCTTTTAAACCTTTCTATCTTGGAAACTTTTAGAAATGCTTTGATAAATGAAGAACTTTAGATATTTCTTGAAGATCATGATATACTTACTGAGTGAGTTCCAAGTCTAGTTTTAGTTCCAAAGATATTGCAGTGGCTGGAAAGTGGTAAATGATTTTTTATTAGCCATAGACAAAAATCAAATTTGTGCCTCAATCGCTATCAATCTTAGTAAGACTCTGATACAGTGATACTGTTTTATTGGCTAGACTAATGAACACTGGAGTCAGTTCCTTTGTTCTCAGTTGCTTAAAAAGTTATTCACATCCTACTCTCAGTATTTCAAAGCTAATGGTCTGATTTCTGCTACCACATTGATTCCTGACAGAATTCCACTAATGTTTTCTTTCTTTTACTCTTTCTTAACTGGTATTCCTTTACATGGAACACAAATGAATAAACTGCTAAAGTTTCACTATCACAGCATCATTCAGCCTGTTTTTGCCAAAGCTGAGCATGCATCATTTTCCTGTGTTGTGATTCTATCTTCTGGAACTCAGCTAGGGGCTGGGATTTGCAAGAAAGAGTAACATCGAAGAGAGGAAAATTGCTATCCTCAGCCTCCTCAAACACAACATAAGCCACTGAAGGTGATCTACGCGAACCTACTTTACTTTATATTAAAGGAGCAGGTGCTGGTACATCATTAGTCACTGAAATTCATTGGAAGAGCAGTAGCTTAAAGCAAAGGAAATGGTAACTTCTTAGTCGCTGTGACTCAAGCCCTTTACTTGAAGGTCATTTGTTATTTACAAAATGAAGCTCTTTCCTCAAAGGCTCTGTTCATGGTCACATATCTCAGACTGGATGGAGATCCCCTCCTTTGCAGGGTATTTCAGAACAGGAACATAAATGATGATGTGTTAATCCTCCCTGTGGGCTTCCAACCAAAGATACTGCTTCACAGAATACTTGCAATAATGAATGTAGTAGCTGGAGATTGTTATGTGGAGTAAAAATATACAAAGCATTACACTCATCGCTTCCTCCAGTAAGAGATATTACGTGACAATTAGCTTCACCAACAGATCACAACTTTCCCAAACTAGTTTCTGTATTTTTTATTGTTTGAGGAATAATTTTTCAAAACCATTATGATATGAGATTGTAACTGATTTGCAAGCATCAGTTTGGGGTATTTAAATCTGAGCTGTAAAGTTTTACAAAGCTCACATGTTCTGTTATGAGACTCTTAGATACAACTTTTAGAGCCTTGTATAGAGAAGGGATTATAAACAATGCCTATAGGATGCTGCCTGCACACAAGGATAAGGGTAATAATTAATAATGCTTGTGCGATGCTATCCAAACACAAGAGGTTTATATTAAAAAAACAAGCCTAAATATATACTCAAGAAAATCAAAGTAAGAAACTAGCTCTCTTTCTTTTTTCCCCTGCTTTTGGAAGATGACATTTAGTTCTCAATTTCTTGCACTGAGAAAGTGAAGCATGAGGAAAATTCAAAACACCACCAGACCATCTATTGTTCTTTTTTTTTTTTTTGATTAAAAAAAAATTAAATGAATGAAAATATTCTTCGCTCCACATAGACCCAGTGTAAGAAATACCACTTTTACCCATAGCTTAAAATAATTACCCTAAGAATACCTGGAAGTGTTAGATTTGCTTCCAGTGGAGATTCTGATGGCCATTTCTTAATACCTGCTCATTTCATTTTCTCTCTCTCCACACCAACTCAGCATGCTTCAAATGGCCAAAACTAATGTTCTTTAACAATTTATTATGGAAGAACATAGGCACATATTCAATTACTCTCAGTAGAGAAGTGCAGGTTTCCTTACTTCGGGAACTTCTTTACTTCCTTGCAAAACAATGTATAGCCTCTCTTTCATATAGTACTAGGATCTTTACAATAGAGCAAGGTGGTCACCAGAAATGTTTTTCAATAAAAGTATCTCTGCCCACCCACGGACTAAGGAAGCACAGATCTATTTTTCCTTTTTAAGCAGTCTTATATTCCAGTAACACCAATGTTTCTAAACACTTGAGGGAGAAAGATTTGCCTCAGTTCAAAGGTATTAAGGGCTTGTTACTGATCTTACTTGCACCATGGTAAAACTAGAATAACCTGGCTGAAGCACAGGCATCCTGGGCACTGTTACACCAATGGCAACAAAAACTGGTGGGGTAAGACATTGCCTGTGTGTATGGTAAGTTCACAACCAAACTTACCATTTTTTTTGTACCAAAAGCTGCCCCTGGTTTGGTGTTAGCACTGACAGCAGCACATGCTGTTGAAATAGATGCAGTGAATAGCAGCAGATGTTTCAGGATGATGGAGTTTAATGAGAATTGGGCTAGAAAAGAAAAGCATGCCAAAAGCTTGCGTTGCTGTTTCATGTGACTCTCTGTGGATAAGGCATCATACATCATCAAAGACCAGCTGGGGTCTTTTGCATTTTCATAGCCTTTGCACTGTGGTTACTGTGCTCAGGATCGCCTGGGATGGTTGCATCAGGGAGCCCTGCTGCACCCATGAGACCTGCTCCTGCCTCCTGAGGCTGTACACTGGCTTTGGAAGGGTTTATACAGCTTTGGGGTTTTTATAGTGTGCTGTGCTTCTAGCACCAGGCAGTTCTTTTGCTCTGTTCAGAGCAAAGAAATTGAAGAGTGGTACCCAACAAAATTTCTGGTCCCGCATTGTTATTTCTAATTGCTTTAGAGATAGATCCTACAAACAACCACATCCTTCTTCGCAGTAATTTATGTGCCAACTCTTTACCAGCACTTAAATAACTACTAACTACTTCTAACCAACCATTTTTTGCCTGGAGATGTTTAATTACTACAGGATAAATGGTACTAGTGAGGGATTCATGGGGAAAGAGTAATTAGCAGTTCCATCTATCTCAATGAAAGAAAATATTATTATTAATTAATATCCATACAAGGAAGCAGAAGGAGTTTTCAAAAATCTACAATAGAGATATCTACAGGGGCCACATTTGCTCTGAGTGTCTCTTTGACAGGTACCCATTTATTATTTTAACAAGCTGAGATTGTCTGCATCTTCAATCACAGGAGGTCAATCCTTCATTCCTGTCAAGTCTTTGATAACTAAAGTGTCTGTATTAATAACTAAAAACTGAAAAGAACAAGCAAAGATAGCTATAGTAGGGGGTCACATTGCTTGAAATTGCCAAATGGCAGTCAGTTTTGCATGAAGGAAAGAGTTTATTACTGTATGCCGTGGTGGTGATTATTTTAGATATGCTCTGGCACAATTTGGCTACCCAATGGACCTTTATGTCCAAGCAGCCCTCTTTCCTACCACAGCAGCTTACTTCTGCAGAGGAAGGTATAGCTACATCTGTGGGAAGGGAAGGGAGAGGGATTTTTAAATGCCCAAATAATACTTGACCCCTTGTAAATATTTGACATGTGTAAAATAATCATACATCAGACACCTTAAATAATGTAATGAGAAGGACACCAAAAGTTACAGGGTCTCCTGGAGGAATAGGTGAATGTTTTACCCTGATTTTTAGGTTATTAAATTGTGTCCCACAGGGACAGTTTGAAACTTCCCCAGAAGGACTAAAAAGGTGGCAAATGCATAGATTTTCTATGTCCTTAATGAGAAATTTTCTTACTTTTAAGAAAAAGGAATGTAAGCATCCTATCCCCTGACTGTTTTTGGAGCTAACAGCTTTGAAAGAAAATTTCTGAATGCACATGGGAGGGCAGAGGTTTGTCATGGACAGAGCTTGGGACCAAACCTGAGGCTATGAGCACTTGGAGAGCTTCACGTACACACAGGTTCCCCAAACTGACTCATCATACCCATCACCCACATGTTAACATAACTGGTGTGTCTAAAAACCTCAAAACAGTATGCCAGCAAAAGAGAGCAGACCCATTGGTCTTGCCATTTACTTATTGGTGCTTTCCATTTATAGAACACAGCCTGAGCAGCTCGCTCATGCAGGCACGCTCTCCTCCCCTCGTGGCACAAACTCATGGCGTCAAAAATGTCAAAAATGGCGTCAACTGGTCCTCTCACTGCATCCAACCTTATGGATTAGATTCTCCAAGTTAACTTCCAGAGATTTTCCTAAACCCTGCAGATTCTTTCTGCTGTTCCCCTCTATCTTTACAAGCACCACGTTTTTCTCATCCATCGAAAAAAAATATAAAAGCTACTGGGTTTTCAGAACCTCCCTCTGTGGCTACCCTTAGTGTTGGGGTGGACAAATGCAGCTCATTAACTGCAACCCTGGCACAGCTACAGCTGCTGGGTGACTGCAGAGTCCCCAGCCTTGCTGCTCTCTCAGATGCACAGGAGTACTAGTCGAGTACCAGCGGTTTCTGAGGATACAACATAAAAAAATAATCTAATGTATATAACAGTATAGAAGTAGGAGGAAGCTGGGTGTTTTATATGAACTTAGTTACGAAGTCCTCTAGGCTACTTGCTTTAACTGTCTAGGAATGTAGACTTTAAAAGTGGTGGAAGCTTCTTTATTACCTCATTAGTCATCAGTTGGACTGAGTTTAGCAGTGGGTATATTAACAAAGTTGATGTTAGCAGTAAGAAACTGTAAGTCAGGAGACAGACATACAGCTCAACAAACTGTACAGGTACAAATGTGATTAAAATTAGAAGTGAACTTGAAAAATCTTGGATGTGCCTGCATAGTTGCAGCCTTAGGTTTTGCTCTTGTCTGGTGGGCTGCCAAGTAATTTCTCTGTCTGACTTAGTTTCCTCCTTTGCTCTGTAAACCAGCAGTAACAACACTGACCGTTTCTGCCAGGCATTATACGAGAACTGACTACTTTCATTGTAATTCTAAAGAAATTGCTTCTATCACAACTACAGATTTCTTTTTAACGGTATCTAAATGTGGTAAGTATTGTACAAACACATAAAAACATATGGTCCTAAACATGAATTAATAAAGTGGCAATCTGATATAAAGGGAAAGTTTATTGTTAAGTGTGCCTCAGCCTTATATTAGAAGAGGAGAAGAAGGATGAGTCTGGGTTCAAAGTGGGTGGACAACTTTGTATAATCACCCCCATTTCTTTAGCTTACAGATTTGGTTTGGAAATCTCCTGAAAGAAAGCCTTCCAGATAGTGTCTGATAAAATTTCAAAATTTTTGGATATACATGAGTTTTAATTAAAAAGTGAATTGGTCTTCACTGAGGTTATTTTAATGAGTGTAGCCCAACAAAGAATAGCAACTGTTCTGTTGCAGAGGGAAGAAAACAATTGAAAGAAAATGTCCTTGCTCTTATGCTGCTCAGAGGGATTTTGTCCTTCTCACGTCTCTCACATTACCTCCTCTTCTCATTTCCATATTTTTGTTTTCTCCTTCGCTTCGCTCCATGGCAGCAAATAACGCTGAATGCCGATGTAGCTGTATTCATGCATTTACAGATCATTTCTCTGAGTACCACACACAAGCACTCAGCTTTTCCAAATACAAATCAAGGCTGGTTACCTTAATTACTCATGGATTTCTGATGTGCACAGGTGAGATGGGCTTTCATTACCCCGCCTATGTTAAAAGAAGTAGCTAAATCTACATATTCTTTCAATGACTGCTCAATGCACAGTACTAGCTACAGATGAATCCTTGTCAGAAATAATTCAGTTTGCCTGAACAAGGAGTTTCAGGGGGTGACATTACTTTTAAGTCAGCAGATGAATAATAATCCAACTGATTGCTTTGGGAGGAATACAATAAAAGAAAACCCAGTGACTTTTTCACCCAATTTACTGTTTCTGGGAGTATCAAAACAAAATTTAGACACGTTATCATAAAAAAAAAATTTAGACATGTTATCCGTAAAAAGAGAGTCTGGCTTCTCTTTCAAGTAAATTGGTAGCACAGTATTAACAAAAAAAATTCACCAAGCAAAATGGAAATGCTAGCAATGCAGCAGTGCTTAAATTTTATGAGAGTTAGATTATGACTAGGTACATAAAAATGAGCGGGAAATCTGCAGTCGACAAGAGCTTGGTGCATAATTACTTTTCCTCTCTCACCAAATGGCTCCAGGTTGGAAGACTTCATTTAAACAGAAAGACAGTGATGAAAATGCTGACTTGTGGTAAATGTGTGCAACTCAAGCAGATTTAACACCGCTAAAGAAGATAAAAGAAATGTGAGACTGTAGGGGTGTTTTTTAGAAAAAAATGTTTCCTCACAGAATAATTTTGGTCAGAAGGGACTGCTGGAGGTGTCCAGTCCAACCTCCTGCTCAAAGCAGGAGCGTGTTGTTCAGGGCTGTGTTCAGTCCGGTTTGGGATATCTCCAAGGAAGGAGAAGCCACGGCCTCCCTGGACCTCTCGTTAATCACCTACATGGGGGAAAAAGCTCTTACATATACCTGGATAGCGTTTCCCATGTCCACCTTGTGCTTGTTGCCTCTTGACCTTCCACTGTGCATCTCTGAGAGGAGTCTGCTCCCATCTTCTCCATATCCTCCCATTAGGCACCTGCAGACCACAGTAAAACCCTCCCTGACCCTCCTCTTCTCTGGGTTGAGCAAAGGTCTCTCTCAGCCTCTCCTCGTACCTCCTGTGCTGCAGCCCCTGGCCGCCTTGGTAACCCGCCACTGGGCTTGTTCCATTTTGTCAATGTCTCTTTTGTACCCACACCGGCGCACACGGCTCCAGATGTACTCTCGCTAGTGCCAAACAGAGGGAAGGATCACTTCCCTCAACCTGCTGGCTACGCTCCTGCTCACGCAGCCCAGGATGCTGCCGGCCGCCTCTGCCGCCAGAGCACACCGCTGCCATGTGTCCTGCTTGTCCCGCAGGTCCTTTGACAATATTGGAGCTTAATTAAAAAGAACTGCTGTTGTCAAGAAGGAAAGCAAGTTCATGATTATTCCAGCTCAAATGACTGGCTAACCTCTCCCCGCATCCAAGACTGGGTCGCTGTTCCCTGCGTCTGAGACCTCTAAAGATTGGCACTTACTTTAGAGGGTTGCAAGGCCCATTTTGATGTTTTGTGGAATGGCCTTGTCTGAGGAACAAATTAGATTTCCTCCCCTCCCCAATACTTCTTTTTCAGACAGAAAGGAAAGAAATATGTAGTCTCCATTAGTCTAAACAAAACATTATTTTAAGTTCCAAATAAACAACTCTTCAGTGCACATCTCAGTATAAGCAAATGCTTAAGTCCAGTCTGATTCAGCAAAGCTTTTAAGCATGTATTTAAGTGTCATTGCCTTCAGAACGAAAGTTAAGTGTGTGCTGCTATGCTTTGCTGAATTTTGGCCTCACATTGTAAGAAAAGGATAATTTGGCTCATTATATTTTGTGAATGACACAATGCCCCTGAACATTAAAGTTTATATCTATTTGCATATATATGTGCAGCATTAGGTTTGGCTCTCAAATAACTCTGTAGAGATCAAAGTACACATAGATCCTTAGAGACTATCAGACAGCAATTACACTGCAAAATAAATTATAGGCAGTCTCCTTCTACATCTCACTATGTCCAGCTGCGCATTTGCTTGGGTTCCTCTACTGCCCTTGAACATGCCTCGGTTTCATTTGTTGCATAAAATACTGTTAGATGAGGGCTTATGCAGCAACCACTTCACTCCCAGCAGTGAAATAAAGCTCACTTTAAACAAAAATATTTTCTGGAACTTGAAAAAGTAAAAAAAGATAAAATTATTTTGTCATGGGTTACGCCCAAGTATTTCTAAAGGTCTTGTTAGGGCTTTTAAACAACTTTCTGCAGAGGACAAACAGAGGCTGGGGGGTGGTCTCTGAACAGAGCATATCTTCACATTTCTGGGCAGATTGATGCCTTTCTGCAGTTCTCAATTTCTATGAAGTGTTAATTTATTTTGAAACTCTGTCGCTGCTTGAAGCATTCCTGTCACAGATACAGCATGCGCCGGGTGTACATTTCCACTTTCACTTACAGAAAATGCTTCTGACTACAAGCACAAGAAAGTCAAGTTAGAGTTACTCCACCGCAATGCCTAATCAAGGAATGCCTCCATGCCAACTCTTTGCATAAGGACTCTTGCACGGCACACTGATGGGCTCTGACACTCTTTTTCTCTATCAATGTCAAGCAGATATTTGTGACTTTAATGATAAATTACCAGTATTGGCATAGTGATTATATCTGACTGCACTTGGGATGGAAATTTAAGAACAGACTGAGGAACCAAGTTATTCCGCTCCTTTCATCTGTCTTTAGGAGGTGACACCCAGCATTTGAAAACTCTGGGCTCAACTGATCACAACGTTTAGCTGATTTTTTTTTTTTTTTTAAGTGAATTGTTAGTCTGTGATTGTGATCCCAGAAAACTGAAGCTGTTTTTTCATCCACTGAAAAATATTGATCAGGAAAGAAATGGTCCCCTTCCCCAGTCCCGTATCTCCATACCTGATCCAGAATAATAGGCAATGGCAGCTGATAACAGCAAAGTTTTTGACCCATCTGGAAAGGCAGTCAACAAAATACTGGTGTTCCCAGTGTTTTGAACACTTTCCTCGACTCACCGAGCTCACACCACACAGGCACTGAAGACGCCAGACCTGCACTACGACTCCTGACCATGAGAGCTTCCAGGTGGCAGGTCAGTGCTCGTCGTAGGCAGAGCAGGCAGTTGTGGGGGGCAGCAGAATAATGAGGTGGCAAAACAGCCATGGTTAATTTGCTTATTTTGCCTAGGTAAGAGCCCTGGAAAGTCTGAGCCGCCAGCAGAGAAGTCCAGTGTATGATACATGTCGTGACAGGGATTAGGACCACTGGCTTGCAGCAGAGCAGTCGCTGACCCTGTCTTTCTCATCCTGCAGTGGCAGCAGGAGCAGCAAACCCTGCTCTCCCTCCCCTGAGCTCCATCCTCAGCCTGTTCCTGGTACAAGATACATAAACCAAGAGCCAGTCCTGCAGACTGCTTACGTAGGCTGAGGAAACTCAATCTCTGAAAACTAACCTCTTATTAAACGATGCAATCCTCTACAACTGAGTACAGGTGTTAGAAATTTGGGCAGACTAGGTCACCTCTGGATTAACATTATTCCATCTAATAAAGTCTGGAAAGGTGTCATTGGTGATGGTAGTAGCTGTCTCCAACATCTAATCTGTTATTTCTTAACATGTCAGCTCCGACCCAAGAAAGTTTATCACCAGTTCTGTTGCCTTCCAAACATTCACAAAGTTACCTCTTAAAAGTATTTCCAAATATCCCTTAGCACTAAAAACAAACACAGAAAAAACCCAAATCCCACTGTAGTCTGCTCGTGCCCTGATACCACTGCATGTCTCTTCCTGCTTAGATTTTTTTCTTGCTCTCCTCTATGTCTCCCTTAAGATGCAAATTTGAAGTTCTTTGAGAACAGGAACATTTTTTTCCCCTGCTACTGTACAATGTCTTGGCAAATGGTCTGCTGGTGTTTGATTAGGGCTTTAAGCTACTATAACAATAGAAATAAATGGGACTAAAAGTATGCAGTTCAACATTTTGCAGCAATGATAGTTTTTGAATTCTGCAATAAAAGTTTAACCCAATATAGGTTTAGAGAGAATCTCTGTGAGCCTACGGTATCTAGAGTTACCTGAAAGCTCACGTCGTTTGCGATCCTTTACTGTAGCGGAGTTTTTCAAACTTGCACAGTGTGAATTCTTTTTAAGGACAAATATCAAACAATGAACAGGAACAGGGTGATTTGTCATGAATAAATCTCAAAAAGTTCAGAACCTACTCTCTAATGGGATATGCACCACAGGTTTTGAAAAGCTATCTGAAACTGAAGCAAAATTCATATTTTGTAAAGCAGAGTTTAGGGCACCATAGTCTTTCTTACCCAAGATGAATTTGGTTGTGTCATTCCATAGAAAGCATATCATAATTTAGATTAATGCTCATGACTGAGACAGAAACATTAGGTAATAGTAGGAAAATGAGGGAAGTGAATCTTAGAATCCAAAATAAGATTTCAATTTTCAGTAACAGCTACAGATAACAGAAGGAATACTCATGTGTTTTATTATTTTATTCAGAGTTTCCTATCTATCCCTAAAAAGGATTTTTCTTAATTTAAGAGAAAGAATAAAAGAGCTTTGGATTGAACTGCATAATCAGTGAACCAGACAATCCCAAACTGCTCAAGCATATCCGACATCTGCTTGAAGAACTCGATTGCAAATAGCAGGAGAGAGTTTCCATTACAGTACACACAGAGCTGGGTTGGGAGAAGCAGCATTAGAAAGTGTTATTCCCATTTAGTAATTATGCCTTGATTGTTGTTTATATGTTTGCTCTACTGTAACTTGCTTGCCTTAGGGTGGCACTACTGCTAGAGAAAACACAAAAGTAATTTAGTTTTAAAGGGGAAATGAAAGTTTTAAAGTAGTTTAACATTTCTGTAAAACTGTAATGATTGGAGATGACTGGATTAAGTCGATAAAGAGTACTAATTTCAATAGTAACTCATGCCTTAATTCTCCTCACAGCAAACAACCTCCCTCCCTCCTTTTTGGCACACAATATAAATACTCTTTACACTACAATCAATGGAATCTGGGAGAAAAAAAAAAAATTTATTTTTATTCCTCAGAGGCTTCATAAAGACCAAATTTCCCCAAAGCTCTTATTTACTCCTATGGAAATGGCATTGGTTCTGTAATGAGGTGTAATCACCAACACATCGTTCATGTTCTCTTACTCTCTTCTAGATTTACCACTCAGTTTCTCCACAGGTGTCTGTGATCTCAGAAGAGTTAGGACGTGATGGTAAATCTGTTGTAGGCCATGCATTGATACGAGTGATCACATTAAAAAAGTCAATATTACCGAGACACAACTCTGCAGACGACAGTCAGGGCACTGAATGATCATGCAGAGGTGGGAACTTGCCATGACATCCGTTATTTCTTGCATCCCTAGATAAATGCAGTGGCTGAGTGGAAACTTCCTGGAGGTGTGTCCCCCCGCCCCCCTCCAAGATATTTCCACCTCTACATCTAATAAAAACTTGAGCACATGTGGTGTGGGTGGGTGTACCTGTGACCATGCCTGCTGGGGAGCTGCCATTCCTCACTCTGTGTTGGTCTAGCTAACGGGCATTTGCTCACTTCCACAACGTGTTACAGCAGTCAGCATTTGGCCCCAGAGAATATTGTGTGATTAATGCATCAAAAGACTTGTCTTAAAATCCTCCTCCCCTTGCTTTCCAGCTTCTTATTCTCTCAGTTACATTTTCTCTTTGTTCCTTTCTGCAAACCCTAGTGTAAATGTTTTTTGAGTAATTAATGTGTCAAATACCAGACCTGAATTTTCATGGGCAATTAGTAGGCTGAATAAAGCCAGCAAAATGCATTTCAGTTTTAATAGTGAATTGTGGCTCATTTGCTGTTTTGCAGAAATATATCCTGAAATACGGAGAGCTTCATATGCCTGTACACTTTTTATTTCTGTTTCATATACCAAAGCTCCCTCTTCTTTTCTATTTTTCACCACATACAAGATGCTGCTTGTAGTCTATTACAATTTGCATATTGTCCTTCTGCCTCATCGATAATTGATCAGGTTAACATCTGCTTTCTGCTAGTGCCAGGAGAAATATGTTTGTTTCTACAGGACTGTGTAATTCCTCAGGCCCCCGCAGAATTGCACTTCCCAAAAGAGAGTTGCCTTGTGCCCCCCGTAGCTCCACAAGGCGCAGCAGAAAACATGCAACGTGCCCGCGTGCGCCGTGCTTCAGCACGGGTACCACCTCCCTGAGGAGGCACAGGAGAGGCTTCAGGACTGTGGAAGGGTTTACCAGCTTACTTGCTGCGCCACAGTGTGTAATTGTGTAACGAAAAGTGCCAAGTCTGTTGTAGGCAATGCAAGAGCATTGTCAGTAGTCTAACTATTAAGCAGGAACCCCACACTCCTGAAGACCTGCTGAAAGCACGAGACATTCAGCGTAAGGAGAGAAGGTGAAGGCTTGAAAAACTGCCTAGAGAGAAGAGCTAGTGTGCAGTTTTACCAATGGGACATATATTTCCAACAAAACTTAGAAGTGTGGAAACTACATCGCTTTGATATTACAGGACTATTAGAAAGACTTTTATGCTCTCCACTGTTTCTGGGGATTTAGCTGTCTGATTCAAAAAATACCTGAATCCGAATCAGTTCAGCTTAGAGACAAGCAGTCAAAATGATTAGCAAAGGCAAGGAGATGGTTCAGTCTCAAGGACACATCACACTAGTCTGACTGGCACAATCCATCACAGGTTGGATGTTTCATAATTGTATGCCACAAATTTGTAAATAATCTCTTTCTCAGTGTCTATGTTGACAAGGAATAATATATGAGAGAGCTCCCTTGTTAGGTTACCTTCCATCTAGACAGACCACCCTGACACTTAGGTGTACCAAGTGCATCTTTAGGAGACGCCTAAGGAGCATCAGAGAAAGATGAGATCAAACAAGGCAGTAAGGCAGAGGCATGCCATGACCTGAAGGGCAGTCTGACCTTCCCACCCAAAAGAACTGCCTTTCTTGGGTACAGATAAAAGTGTTAAGCTTAGGATAGAGAGTACACAACTAGGCTTTCAGCGTGCTGTTCTATTTTCCTAAATACGGTGTGCCTTTGGAGGAATATATTTTCTATCAATTAAAAGACTGCCACTGTCATTGGAATCTACAATTTTAAGCGCATCTAGATAAATTCCTATTAGCACCAAAATACAAATTATCACTGCAACACAGAAACGAATACAACATCCCATCAATGCCATTGGACCCAAAGTGCTTTCACCCAGAGGTAAGTAGAGTAAGGCAGGACTGTCACACAAAGCTGAGTACGTGGGAGGGATAAACGTGCAGATTATGTTCTGTCCATCCTTAATAAAGAATGAAGATTAAAAGCACAGTTACCGATTGAGGAAAGTACAATGATTGCTATAATTTCAGAGAGAGATATAATTTGTCAATCATCAATACACAATGTCACATAGAATGACAATTTCTAAATGCAATTAGTATCTTCAGGTGAACAATTTGAGACAAAATGCAACCACTATATTGTTTTGGAAAGTACCAAGCACCCACTGTATTGAGTAAAGCCCTCTGGAGGTACCCCTACTTGGACTTGCCTGACTCCATATCACTACCCTGGGGTCCTCCTGTGCAGGACAGCATAACTGGACTCTGCTCACCTGGATGAATCTGTTGCTATCAGGTACCTGGTGTTGCAGTGTTATAAAACTCCTGTGTTTTATATACACAGGGATAACAAGGTTACTTTTCCACATTTCACGTACTCCATGCATGGCAGTATAGGTTTCTACAGATCACATTAAAAACCCCAGAAATTCATTCTGGAAAGGAGAACATCTTCCTCCTCACTTCATGTACATGATTCATAACCCACTCCCACCTCCCCAAGACCTATACTGTAGGCAACAGCACCTCTAATAACCTTAAGGGAAAATAAAATACATCAAGGAGGATCAAGCAGAGTTGCAGCAGTCAAACACTGCACCAGACACACAGGCAGGTCCCTGCTACAAAGCCAAGAAACAGACAAAGAAAAATGAGTTGTCAAGGAGATGATTCTACTGAAGAGACTCCTCCTGGAGCTGGACATCTGGGTGCTTCACATGCCAACTTTAAATCATCAGTCAGCTGGTCGGGGGGAGGGGGCAAAACAGGAATAAATTTTACATTGCCAGCGCTGAGACCGGTGGGCATCTGCAGTATCAACCACGTGCTGCAACTGCATGCTGCTGGCTCTCTACTTTAAATGTCTGCTCAACAGGGCCAGAGCAACACCCTTGCAGTTAACTTGCTCTAAAAGGCGTTCCAGCTGCTTTTTGTGGATCTAAGTTTCATTTTAAAGCTACAACTCTTGAGTGTTTAGCCATCACGACAGCAGGTCTCTCTTTTAATTTTTTTTTTTAATTGCACAGACCCGAACTAAACTCATTTGTATGGATAACATGAAAACAATAATAAAACTGATCATTGCTCCAGACAAATACAAAGCCATATCCTGAGATAGGCATGCCTCCTAAAGAAGAGCTCCAGGCCAGTTACTCAAGCCTATGTCGTCCCATTTCCCAAACTATTCTGGGTTTTGGTGTATTTTCAATGCAGTGCTTTTTAAGGACAGCATATTTCTGGACAATTAAGACCGTCAACTGCATGTACGAACTTTCTGCAGAGAAGCTTGCAGTGAAATTGTCTTATAAGCCCACCTTTTTCATCTACAATATAAATCTTCAGCACTTGGATACATGTAATACTGTATGCAAGAAGCTTCTGATCATCACATGGATATCAGCAATGCATGTGTATCTCTGGTACAGTACTGGGGTCTCAGCTTTAAACTCTCAAATCCAGCCCTTGAAGGAACCAGAAAACAAAGAAAAAGGTATAACCTTAAAACATTAAGCAAAATGAAAGTGCACAGTACTTTCTGTTTACAAGGACCTGCAAATCCATGCAGGGGTTTAAATATACTGACAACTGCAGCTGGGAAAAAAAAAAAGAAAATCTATAGCAGGAGAAAAATATTATGGTTAGCATTTCAGCTTTAAGAGAAGTTTAAAGTTGTTTCTACAATAGCAGGGGTAAGGATGTCATTCATCTTCAGTTTCAGCAATAAGCCTGAATCTGCTCTCCTTTCAAGCCTTGTTCATCATACGCACCATGCTCAGAGCTTGTGTTTTTCCTTAGTTTACTGATGGTCTTATTATATCCTTATTCATGAGAGAAACACTTTATTCCCTTAGTATTAAAATTGTCTTCTGTGAAAGGGGAGAGGTTGTGAAGTGAGGCATAATTTACAGTTTCAGAATAGTGGAATAACTTTGGTTATAAATCTGCAGCATTCATGGGTTTTCTACCTAAAGACAGGGAGACTTACAACCAGCAAAACAGCAAAGGCCCAGTTAACCTATTCACTTACATAAGGGAAGACTGACAAGTATACAACAGGGAGAGCACTACTGCACATGAAATATGCGTTGAAGATGAATTAATGAGAGTGGCTTAGAATGACTGTGGTTGTCTACCTCAATTTCATGCTCCACTCAAACCCAGCAATATAAGTTTCCCAGTATGTCTATTTGCTGATCAAGTTTCAGTTCAAGATTTGAACTACTTAATATTTCTATTTGAAAGGAAGGTTGTCTACACAAAATAACATTTGAGTCAAATACGTACTGGCTATCTCAATGTACTTCTAATTAATGCAAGAACAAAACTGAAGCTTTTAAGGTGGCCCCTGAAGCCAAGAAATTACCATTAGCTTCATTAAGGCTACGTATTACAGTATTTGCCACATAATCCTTAGCCAACATTTCCAGTTAAATCACCGGGATGCTTCCTTTGCTCCAATCCAAGACCAGCAGATCCTCTGTCCCTGTTGCTGAAATCCACATTACAAAGATTTTGAAATCTATTAAATTTA
The DNA here is from genome assembly GCF_947461875.1 of Haliaeetus albicilla. Taxonomy (NCBI): domain Eukaryota; kingdom Metazoa; phylum Chordata; class Aves; order Accipitriformes; family Accipitridae; genus Haliaeetus; species Haliaeetus albicilla. Next base: position 12,302,152 of record NC_091504.1, on the reverse strand, counting down.
TCTGCCAAAAAGGAGTCCGTTACCACTGGCAGGACAGGATGTTGAAAACACCAGTTTCTGCTCACAAGGTTATCAGCTGTCTTTTCCATGAACTTTGTTTCATATGTTTTCATAACCTTTAAGTTTCATTTTTGTTTGAACTCAGAGCTATCACACTTCTGGTCAGCTCTGGAACCCTCGTAGTTATCAGCACTTCATCCTACTGACAAAAATCCCCTGGAAGTTACAAGAACATATCAGAAAAAAATACCAAACTGCAGCCCACTGAAAAATATTTCCTGTACCTGTAAAGAAAGAGAAAAACACCAAGACTCAGATAAAAAAGTTCAGACACATAAATCAGACTTAACCCTCACTTGCACCTTCTATTAAGGCTTAAACCTAAAACTATGTGCTATTAGCTTGGGTTTTGGTTTAAAAATGAGCTAGCAATGGCATAGTAACCAAGCAACAGTAATTGCTTCTCTGAGATTAAACTACAACATGACATTAAAGCTCTGCTACTGAACTTCCCTACAAAGGTGCAAAATTTTTTGCAGGCAGAAGTTAATTATGTAGCAGGGCAATTTCAATTTAAGTTGCAAGCACCTCTGAGCTGTATGGAGACAGGACACAATGAGGTCAAGAGTTCAGTCTACCTGAGTTTTAAATCTAGAGGAAGATTATTGTAGCTTCCAATTTTTAATTGATGCATGCAGCCTCTCAAAATAATTTCAACTAAATCAAAATAAATGACCCTAAAGAACTGCTACCCAATAATATTATTGGACTCTACAGATTTCACTGTAGCTGTACTTGTTAGAATTTCACTTTTAAAGTGATGATACTACCATGAATAAGAACTAGAGGGCATTGTGTATCTTATAACCAAACTAGAAAGTTCAAGCTACTCTTTATGACCGTTCAAACCTATTATAAGACAACTAGCATGGCCCTTTCTGTTTACAGATATGAAATGACTCCTTTGGGGCTAATTATCTCAACTAGAGAGAGTACCATGATGTTACAAAAGGTATCCATCTTTTCCTTTTACACATTTAGATTCTTTCAATTTTTTATATAAATAAATTAAGAATTAAGGGTACAAGCAGCTTTCTTAATTTGACAGACTTATGCAGGTCATGTGATATTCAGGTGTGAAAAATTTAAAGCCATATCTATGTTCTAGGACAGTTTTCTGAGGTTAGCTGGAAAAAGGAAAGTGACATTTTGCAATCCACAATATCCTTTAGTTTGATATAGCTGGACAGACCAGAGCAAATATCATCCGGAGCATCAGCTGACTGTCAAGAATGTGAGAAGTAGATGAAGGTGAAAGGAAGCACTTCTGACAAACGCTGAAAGCAAACTAGAATCCTGGAATGGCTAAAAGCTTGTGAAACTTGGACCTACTTTGCCATGGTTTTCCTCCCTGAGCACTGACAAGACTATTAGGTTTTTCTATGCTTCTGTTCTCCATCTGAAAAATGAGAATATCACTTCTCATTTCTCTCCCTTAGAGGACGGGGTGAAGATAAACCTACAGAAATCACAGAAAACACTACATTATTAGAGGTCCTATGAAATCTAAAGTTCCTGAGGCAAACAGATTGGACAGAAAGATAAGACAAAGCTCAAAAGAGCTTGAGGAACAGGCATGTCTGAGAAATAAAGTAGTGGTTGATAATTTCAACACTGGAATGCTAATTGACACCACTTTGGCACTTGCAAATTGATGACACGCTAGATGCCATACTCAGCACATACTCAGTGGAACAGTTAGGTGCAGGGTTACGCTTACTGTATTTGTTTTATATGGATTATAGTCCTAGTGATGGACCCCTGCAACAGGCTGAGGTCATGTTGCTCCCTGCTGAGGAAACCATGAGTTTCACCACAGGTGGGAGATGTTTTTTGCTCCCCAGCCACCTTCACTGCTGCCGAGTACAGGAATGGCTCTTATAGACACACAGGGCCATGCCAAGAGTCAGTTGCTTAAACAGTTTCCTCACACCAGAAGGCACAGAAGCATTTTTGTCACTTGCACAGCAGTTGCCATTAAGAAGTCAATGTTTGCCAACATACCAACCCAGTAGGCTGCAATTGTCCCATATGCTTAGAATATGGCATTTCTGTGGTAACCGTCAAATATCCAAATGCTAATAGTGATTGTTTGCCAAATATTGTTATTTTAACTCTTTTCTGAGAGCCAAGAAGGAAATGGACTTCTCACCAAGCTCCTCCTCAGCCCTCTACTACTTTTTGGTAAAATTCTCTTCTGTTTTCATTACAGGGTCAATGATACAATTCTTATCATCTTTCACCATTGTAGCAGTTTCTTTTCATGTCCACTTTTAACAAGACAATAAACACTTTGCTTCTGAAATATGGAGGAAGAAATCAACATGTACTCTGTCTGATATTCAACTGATAGTATATGATGAATAGATGAGTCCTAGAAAACTTGCTTTTGCCATGACAAAGCAAGTGTCCAGTATTTCCCAGCTGAATGTAGAAGATTAGGGCATTTAGCCTTGTAGAGAGGAAACATCTGGAATACATATCCAATTCATAGCTCCAGATCACATATATTAAGCTTAACATACAAATATTAGTATTCCAGTATCACAGCTAATTTGAAGATCACTGTTCTGAGAGTTTGAGTTAGAAAGAAATGTGATCAGCAATAAAAAATATGTAGCTGAATACAGTACTGCCTTGTAGCCTTGCAGGGAAGACTGAAGGAAGCCAGTCTCTCAGAGGTGTGTGTATGTTCATAGATATTTACTTTTCAAGAGGTGGGAACTGCACTGAAATCTGAATGAGTCTGAGTCCTCCGACAAGTTCCTCACCAATTTGGTGCACAGATGTGAATTAGTCCCTTACAGGCAGAACACAAGAAGCTATGATCAGAAGCTGAATTTTTAACTTTTGCTTTCCTACAAAATGACCAGAACCTTCTTGCTGATATCAAATTTTAATACTGTTATCTTGCATGTTGCCTTTATTATCTGTCACATTAGGTTCATTGAGTTTTGTATTTGCCCTCCTTCTTCCCAGAGGTAAGCTATTCAACTTAAATTTCAAGCACAGATTGCAAAAACATCCCCACTGGCCTTACAGCCAAGTAATGCTCTTTAATTAAGATAAGGAAACTGGTTCAAACTAAATAAGAACCAGCCCAGACTTCAGAAGAAAGTTTGAAGAAAACTTCTTTATTATCAAAGAAAATTAATTTCTGCCCAACATCTCGCTTTTTCTTTGACATCTCTGATGTCTCACTTATTTTTTGGAACCCTTTTTTGTCTGACACACTGTGGACAGAACACCCATCTACTTTGTTCCGTAATGTGTTAAAAATATACTATTTGTGATATATGGTTAGAGGCTTCCTGGTTCACTGGTTAGCAGTCATTGTCTACAGCATGCTGGACATTTAAATTTCTTTGAAGTTATGTTTAACCCATACATTCTTGATATTTACCTAAATGTCCAATTCTGTGTTGACTCATGCTCCTGGCACTGGTGATACCCTATTGCAAAGGATTCCTTTAAGTCATAATAATGTGGAAAACAATTCCCTTGTATTAAGGTGCTTGTTTGTTTGTCTGTTTCTTAATCTCACATCACCTGCTGAAAAACCTCTTGACTTTGACCCTCACTTCCCTGAAGCTTGAGGTCTGCAACAGAAGATGCGGGATTTAAATAAAGGAACTAATGTGTACCCTGCAAAACATGCCAGGCCTTTTAAGAATGGGATGGCTGAATGAAGCCATGTTAATAAACATCTAGAGATCAAAGGAAGAAAACATATTTGAAATGGGTTTCCCTGGTTCTGGCTGGGTGAAATAATATTTAATGGCTTGGGAGAGGGGGCAGAGAAAGCTGGAAGTGCACATCAGAGAGCAGTGCAATGGACACCAAAACCTAGCACAGAGTTTCCACCTTCTGCTTGCTGTTTGACCTTGAGAACCTCTCTGCCTCCTTCCTCTGGCAGAAAGGGTTTCACTGTATTTTCTAAGCCACTTTAAGATCTGCATAGGAGAGTTGCTATCATGTAATTCCCATTCATTGAAATATAAGCAAAATCAAAATAACCATCAATGTCAGATTATAGTTTTATAGCATGACAACACAAATAATGTTTGCTCTCTCTCTAACACAAACCCATAAATCCTCAGTGGATTAACCTTTCAGAAACCCTTGCCAACTGTTCCTGCCACTACAGCACAGTTCAAAATCTCAAGCTGCCAAAGAGCTCTGTTGCTGTTTTCAGAACACAGCAATCAATCATGTTAAGGAAGGGAAGATGCAAGAGCAGATTAAGCAGAGGCAGAAATATTAACTTTAGAAGCAAGAACCTAACTTTAGTTTTTATCAAAACCAAATATAACTCAGAAAACTATGAGAAGCTCCCTCAATTTCCCCTGCTTGTGTAGAGGATCACTTCAGCTTCATCAGACTCTTCAGGTCATCACACAAATGTACCTCTGTTATACAGCACAACTTGTGCTTTGGAGATCTGCAATCAGCGCAAAAAATAAATGCAACAGATGACGGCACCCCTGCACAAGCTTCATCTCCTGGAAGGACCATGAGTATAAATTCTCCTGGAAGAGCTTACATTCGTAAGTGCTCTGATCCATGCTTGCTGATGCTAAATCTGAACTATCCACCTGTGAATGTGTTTAGATTAGTTAGCTGGCATGGTAGTTGGGCTACAACAAGGTCAATGTGAGCTGCAGTTTCTGCCCAAGAGCTGGGTAAGTTCTCTAGGCTAGGCTTCTCATTCATGGCAGTAGGAATTTCCTGAAAGGTCAATCTCGTTATATTTTATTTTATAAATCTGCTTATTTTTTCCTTTGTGTTATATGATTCTACTTCTTCTAAATAAAGCAGGATTACAGCCCAAATCTCTGTGTGTGCATGTGTAAAGAAATGTTTTATATTATCTATGCTATTCATAAAATACATGCAATAGATGCATGCATACAAATACTAGAGTTTGGCTTCCTAGTTTTTATATAGAGAAAATCTTTGTATGTGTATAAATATACACATGTAGGCCTGTTATACACCCAGGGTTCTTCGAACATCAACATAATCTAATTACTCTTAGGCAATGATATTCCTTTAACTGAAGGTATTTTCTTTCTGAGATATAAATATAGCATTTTCTTGTTTAAAGCATACATGGGCTCTCCTTAGTTCCATCAAATTTTTATTTTCCTTTTTTTCCCTAGGGGGAGAATGCATGAATGCTACTGTCATAAAAATTAATGGAAAGGAAAAAGAAAACAAACCAAACCTAAATCTAGCCTGGTCAGGCTAATGATGTGGGTGATGTTAAATGAAACCAGAGGAGTAAACATGCAAAGGTGACCAGCATTAAGATGATATCCCAGCTCCCAAACCCATGGTATAAGGCTTTCACTAGAGACTTGCTGCAGATCACTCCCAAAGCAGGGTGAGGGATGATACCAGAGCTGAGGCTCACAACAATACAGCCTGAGAGCTAGTGATAGCAGCACTTCTTACGCCTTTCAATATCTAACTTCTAGTCTGTGTGCAAGGGGGAAATTGCATATATTTACCTGTCTCTTGGAGGGATCACACAGCTAAGTTCATTAAAGCTCACCAAGGACTTCAAAATTAGGAACAAACATTGCAGAAAAATAACTATTAGGCCTTATAGTGTAGTCATGGGAGTATGATGAAAGGAAGAGAGAGCAGAAGACTGAGAGCACCTTCTGAATTTCTAGATGTGCTCAGATCATTTGTTCTGACTGTAAATGAGCACCCTATTCCACTCTTTGTGGAAAAAAAACCCACCCAAGACAGTTACGATCTCTGGATTAGGGATGCGAAAACTACATCATACATAGTAAACTTTTCACTTAGAGGTGTCCAAAGATGGTAGTTTCTTATTTGCTCCATTTTAATACCAGGGCAATTCCATGGACTTCAAGGGACTCACTATTTCTGTAGGTCCCGCTTGAGCAAATCCTTTACACACACAGCTAATCCCAGTGAACTCGTCCCTGCTGGGATCCCCAGACATTGAGCCACGCTGCATGGAGCCAAAGGTAATGCATAAACGTGGAGGGCTCAGCTGATCTGCTCGAGTGTTTAAGCAGAAGCACGTGCCTACGCGTTCCCTGGAGACCGGAGTCCCCTCCCATTTCAGATCGAAGGGATGTTATTCATTGCTGTTATCCCGTGTCACTGCAGAATATACAAGAAATGAAACCAGCTTGCTGTAACCAATAAACAGCCAGATCACCCTCAAGGTTACATATTTCAAGTGTATCTGCTTTACAATTCTCCTAAGGTCAAAGAAATAGCAGAGATATTATCTAGCGATCTTCACACGTTTCCTGTTTTCAGTGTCCTAACAGCAACCCTTGCATCCGTGGATGCAAGATTTCCCACAAATTTTAGTTTCCCTGTATTGTAAATACATGCTTTAGCATCTGCCTGTGTTCCCTTTCTGCTCTGGGAGGATTTGAATGCTGCAGATGGACTTTGGGAGCTGCTCTGCCTTGTCGTCAGGATGCAAACGGCAGGTTTGAATTCGTTTAACTGATGCATGTATCATACAGAGAATAGCTGTGGCAGACATAACTTGATGCATTAGTAGTCAAGATGAGTAACCTTTTTATTCCAGTACGTAGCACTTATTGTTGCTGCCAGGCTGATTTACAGTCACTCGGCTTTGATGTGAGTGGAGGAGTTCTGTTTCTTTCCGAGTCGGACCAAGAGTGTAAGTGTGAGCTTACAAACATATTGATCCAAAACACACGCACTCACAAAAGGCACGGGAGAAGGACAAAGTATCAATTCAAGTTACATCTCTTGCTTGGAAATAGTTTTTAAGGCTTAAAAGAAAACAAACAAACCCCTGCGGTCTTATCAAGGACCATGGCAAAAACCAGCAACATGCTTGCTCTCTCTCTCTCTCTCTCACACACACACACAGTTGGAGCTGTGATGCAAACATGGATTTCATTTTAAACACGGAAACCATCACTGTAATTTGCACTTCTAGAAGAAAAAGAAAAAAAAAAGTAGGATTTATTCTCTGATGTTTATACAGCACAAGAGGATTTGCCAGCTCAAATAATGAAAAATAAAAAGGTATTTCTTAGCTGGAAAACAGAAGGGGAGCTAAATCTGCTCACTGCCAAATGGCTGTTTTAGGACTGCAGTGGCTTGGATTGTAGAGTCTAGAGAACCACCTGCAGAAAAGCATGTTGGGAAGCTTGGGAAGGAAGAAATGAATTTAGGGAAACAACCTTGCATTTGGAGGAGCTAAATTGGCTGAAGCTGATTTGAAAGACCAAAGCTCCCTGCTGGCTGATGGAACAGGAGCGTGGATTTCAGTGGAGAGCACAGAGCTGCCCCTCGAAATGGTGCATTCAGGTGATACTTACTGATCATTGTAATCCTAAGTTTCAAATACTCTTTCAGAATCTTCAAGTGTAATTTCACCATTTCAATGGTTTAAGAGGTAAGTAAGACAGCCTCAGGGACAGACTCTGTATCACCCACTTCTTATGTAGTTCCCTCTACTTTAAAAATGCTGATAAGCTAATTTCCACATCTAAATTTTAATTGGACATATTGAATTACTTAAAAACCTGTCTTCTGTGAAGACAGAAATATGCTATATTTTCTACAAAGATAAAATTGTTCTTAGCAAACCTGAATATCTTCATTTCTCAACTCTGCAGTTGCAGCATTACTGTATCTGAGATCTTCCTTCCAAAGAAAGGACCATTCTAATTTCCACCATCCTACTGTCCACAGTGCAGTTGCTAGGATTGATTCTTTACTCACCTTATCTTACAATATCACCTATTCCTATGCATTCTTAATATCTAGTAAGCATGAACGTGATTTAGAACCACATGGTTTTATATTGGATGCACTTACTATAAAGCAGGAAAAGATCGAGCTCTTTTTTAAAAAGTCCCTGACCCACACATGCAGTTACACAACTATGGATCCCTGCGGTAGACACAGCAGAAAGGTAACCCGTGCGGCACTGCTGCGTTACGGCACAGCCAGTGTACCTAGGCTTCCATGGGTGTGAATGCCTACCCCCAGGTCTGCAATTATCCTACTATTTTGTCACTATTTAAAAGCATTACAGTTTATCCTACCTACATCTTGCAGGTTATCATTTATGCCACTTCTTTCCCACCCATAGAGAGAAGTGCAGAGGAAGGACGACGGCTTATTCACGTGACTTGAGTGTATGCAAAGGCAACACAAATAGTTTATGCCAAAGCCTTGTCCTGCCAGTATTTCCAAAGTCTGGTCCTAACTTTGAGCCCCCTCCGATTACACATACACCACTATGTCTCGCCAGCTATGACTCCTTTTTGTCTCCATAATTCGGTACAGATTACCGAGGATTTATTTTCACTGCCTGCACTGTTTCATCTTAAAGATAGCCATGGTAATCTCAGACGTGCCAAATTTGGTAAAGTAAAATTGAAGTTAAAAAAAAAAAGAAAAAGAGAGAGAAAATAGCCATCTTCTTGGACAATTGGGCGTAAATTATAATAAAGAACAGAATTACTGGATATATGAATGAACATGGTATTTTGTGGAAAAGTCAACACAGCTTTTGCCATGACTCTCAAAGCTACTGCTACTCAAAGCTCGTTGCTAAGACTTCTTTGAAGAAAACAACAAGCACAGGGGTAAGGGAGTTTGAGCTGATATAGTCTATTTGTATTTCCAAAAGATACCTGACAAGGTCCCTCATCAAAGACTTTTAAAGAAACTGTGCTGTCATGGGAGCAAGGAATTGTTCTCTCACAGATGAAGAGGTGGTTGAAAGATAGGGGACAAAAGCGGGGCAGTTTTCACAGCGGCAGGATGTCATGGGGGGATTCCCCCAGGTAGCCAAACTAAGCATGTCCAAAACTGATCTAGCAAAGGGCACAAACAGTGAGCTGACAAAGTTTTCTGAGGATATCAAGTTTTTCAAGGTAAAACTTTTTCTCCAGTGAAGTTGAAAGCCAGCTGTGAAGAGATGCAGGAGGCTCTCATGATACTGAAAGGCAAATGAATTTTCACACTGATAAACATAAAGCAATATATATGGGAAAAACTGCTAAGTTTTACATACACAGAAATAGGTTCTGAACTGCTTATCACTGAGAAAGAGATTTTTAAGTTATGAGAAACTGGTTTTATGAAAGTGGCAGCCCAGTTCTCAGTTGCATCCCCAAAAGAATATAGTAAAACCAGAAAATTAACAGAGAATGTGCCAAATGTTTTCAAAAGTACCTCTTCCACACAAAGAACCGTTACACAGACTAAGACTCAGATGAGCCCGCAAAAGAGGTGAATGAAGTGATGTGATAGAAGTCTATAAAATCGTAACTAGCACAGAGAAAGTGCTAACAAAGGAATCTAACAGCTGCTCCGTCTCTCTTCCACTGCAAGAGGGAGAGGGCACCAATAACAAAAAGATAAGGCAAGTTTAAGAGAAGCAAAAGGAGGTACTTCTGCACAGGATATGCAGATATTCTGGGATGGTGATTCTTTATATGGGTTCAAAAATCAGCTACAGAAATTAATGGAAGAAAAAGCCACAACAAATTATAAACACAAATGAAAACATTGAGACAGAAGTAACTAGGAGAATATTCGAGGAAGTGTTTGCCTTATTTCTGACTCTTCCTCTGGGATTGAGCTTTGGTTGCTACAAGCTGCTTGACTTCCAGCCTGCCCTCCTACAGACAATTCTGTAAGACTTCAGTAGTGTATGTTTTACTGAGAACTTATACCTTAGAGAAGAATATGAAGTTTGCTGGCAGCATTTTTCAATTGTAGCAGGAACAAATCTGACTCCACAAGTGATGACAGCAAGATCCAACTCCTTCTTCACCCTTACCCCTCTACCTGTGCATCTGCTCAGTGTGCTGGTTATAGCCTTCAGGGCTGGAAAGGAGCATCAAGTTCTCTCCTCACTTACACCACTGAAATCAGTGGGGTTCTGTGTTTGTAGTAGGAGGCTGAATTGGATGGTCATTGCTCCACTGAAAAATGATTTAGATAGTTTATTAGTTTTAGTAGCAGTGTGATGTACAAAAACTACACAGCTCGGCTCCTTAACTTTTGGAATTGTGCTGTTCTGTAATGTTGAGATCAGAACATAAAATGAACACTTAGCAGTTTAATTCACCATAAAGACAGAACTTTATTGTCATGAAATGTTCTTATCGGAAATGTTGTTTCTTCTTCATTTAGCAAAAATAACAATACCCCAAGGGGAATGTAGTCTTGTGAGAATATAAGCTTCAAACTTAAATAAATAATCCAAACCAAAAATAGTTCTTTAGACTGATAGCTCGACTCCACAATGTAAAGATGTTATTGTTAATACTAATTTTAAGACAAAATCCGGATGATAATTTAGTGGCTCTTAAGAGATCACATAAAACCAGATAATTGACATCCAGAGGGTATCTGATTGGTCTCTATCCAGTTCTTTCATTTTTCTTTCTGTGCAGTAATGCCTGTTTTCACTATTTGAAGGAAGTCTGATCAAGACAAAACAGGCATACAGAATCTAGAAGATCAGATTCATACTTGTCTCAACTGTGATTTCCTGTTATAGGTTTCCCAACACATTAATTAGGCAAGTAATAGTATCAGCATTATCCTAAGGTTCATCTTAGAGTGAAACCTCTTTCTTGTATGAAGATGTGGGCACTAACAGAATCAAACCAACTTGTGCATGTCGTTTGATCTCTATATTAGTATGCTCACATCTGGATATCGCTGTTCAATTGTAATGAAAAATATTTCAGTGGTGCTTTTCTGGAATGTACCTGAAAAAAATGGAGTTGGTGTTATTTAAAGCTGTATATTTCTTCATTTTTTCCTCTTGAATTATCAGATGCCTGAAAATTCAGTGCTGTGCTAGTGGTTTTTTCTATCAGAGCACTGCATTTTTGCTATTGACCAACAAAAAAGTTATTCTCCATATTAAAGTATTTCTTTTAAAAGACAAAAGAAGATCTTGTCTGCTTCTATTATGAACAAATGAAGAGTAATGGCAAATGCTTAGCTTCATATGCTTATAGAAATTCATTGTTCTCCTCTTATAACTGAGAATTTATTTTATAATAAACAAGGACAGTCATTGGTATTCCAGGACTGCACAGTTGCCTACCTTCTTAACTTCCACAGCATTCTTCTTAATTTATGTGAAGCCTTCTGATAATCCTTGAAGGCCAAAATTAATTGCTGTCTGTTTTTCCAAACTCTTTTAGGGTCCAGATTCATAGCACTGTGATGAAGACTCCTTGCCCTTCTACTTGACTGAAATATATCTATATTAGTCTGCAGGTTGACACTTAAGTAAATCATTCATATGCAAGGCTGAATATGCTAATTGTAGAATAATTCTGAGACTCTTTCTCCTCTGCAAGATAATTATTTCAGTGTGTTTAAAAATATTTTAAAACAGACGTTCATGTAGAATTCCTAGCCACCCTCAAAATTTTATTTTAGAATAGCATATTTTGACAGCTCTTGCATAGGATAAGGATGTGGGGTTTTCAGTAAAAGATAAACATAATTTAACACCTTCCATCCCAAATAAATGCAATTCTAGATCTAATAAACTTCTGTGGTGCAGGATTTTATCTTTTGGGTCTTCCTGGTTGTTGTGGTTTAACCCCAGCCAGCAACTAAGCACCACGCAGCCGCTCACTCACCTCCCCCCACCCAGTGGGATGGGGGAGAAAATCGGGAAAAGAAGTAAAACTCCTGGGTTGAGATAAGAACAGTTTAATAGAACAGAAAAGAAGAAACTAATAATGATAATGATAACACTAATAAAATGACAACAGCAATAATAAAAGGATTGGAATGTACAAATGACGCGCAGGGCAATCGCTCACCACCCGCCGACCGACACCCAGCCAGTCCCCGAGCGGCGAATCCCTGCCCCCCCACTTCCCAGTTCCTAAATTAGATGGGACGTCCCATGGTATGGAATACACCATTGGCCAGTTTGGGTCAGGTGCCCTGGCTGTGTCCTGTGCCAACTTCTTGTGCCCCTCCAGCTTTCTCGCTGGCTGGGCATGAGAAGCTGAAAAATCCTTGACTTTAGACTAAACACTACTTAGCAACAACTGAAAACATCAGTGTTATCAACATTCTTCTCATACTGAACTCAAAACATAGCACTCTACCAGCTACTAGGAAGACAGTTAACTCTATCCCAGCTGAAACTAGGACACTGCTCTTTCCCTAAACCAAATGCAGTTCTTTAAAATCAAGAAGGTGAAAATGTCATGCTCAAGCAGCACGAACCACCTTACAGTTGGATTTCCCCAGTTAAAAAGAACGCTCAAAGAAGAAATCAGCTCAACAATAGTGGGTTCTTTTTAAAAATATTTCTTTGCAGTTTCCAGTCCCTATACTACAAATAATCCCATGGAAATCACAAGCATTTGGTGAAGTCTGTAGATGCTCTAACACATGCAGAGGAGGATCTGTCAAGCAAAGATGAGTCCCAGGACTAAGAGACTTTATAAACAACACAAAGTGGGCCTTGTTGCTACATTTTTGCCACAGTCAGAGCTTGCGGAATGCAGGAATATATGGCGTGGAAGCAGGACTAGACCGCTAGCTTATGTATTTAGATCAGGGAAGAAAAAAAGAAAAGTAACGTAAGCAGCTCAGCTAAGAAATCCTTTGTTCCGCCAAATTCTCGTCACTGTAATAAGTATTCTGAACACAACAACATTTGCGGTCATGAGGAATTATAATTTATGAAAGAATAAAGGAAAACAAAAAATAATTCTGACTTCTGATTCTAGCCAGATGCCCTTTGTTGACAGTGGTAATGAGCTTGTTATTACATGGACATGGTCTTTTTAATTGGGTTCAGATTTCATCAGGTGCACACTACGTAGACCTCAAAAAATCTCAAGCTTTCTTCACTACATGCCAACAAAATCAGAGAAAGAGGTCCCATTCCCATTAAGCTTCACAAAGTTCTCATTTGCTATGAGACTGAGATTTCATTGTTCTGTTTTGCCAGAGCCTAAATTTTTCTGTTTTTCAACATGTGAAATGCTTAGTCATCTGTCATGACCACATTTCATTTTTATGTGTTTTTCCATAAGTTTTTTTCTAAATGGCCATGCTGGTCACATTTGTTGTCCTTCACTAGATTAAAATTAGTTTGTGATCACGAGAAAATATGCTCCCAAGGAAATTTTAGGATGCAAAGTTAATGGAGTGTCCCAAAAGCCTCCAAGTGTCCTGTATAGTATCCATCAAGCAAATCCCAAAGGTTTTGTGCAGTTTTACTTCCGACATGATAAACAACTCCCTTGCCTCACACCATTCTGCTTTACAGTTCTAAAACTTGTGCTGATTGTGGGTGCATTTTTCATCAGCTTCACATTGTCTTTCCAAGTTCTTCAATCATTATTTTTTCCTTCTGTGCTAAGCAATATGAATATTCATCTTGCTACTCACAGAAAGGCTTGATATCTTTGAAGAAGCAGTCCTCTCCAACTGACAGTAACAGTTATTATAACATTAAATTGGAAACATGATCAGTTTGATCTTTGCCAACTTTGTTCTTTTCTTTGTAAGAGTCAGCTTGGATGTGCATCTCTCCATTGTACTCAACATTATCTGTTCTTACTGCTTCTACAGTACACAATCTCTGCCCTGTCAGTAAGGTAACAATAAGTTGATTATGTTTGTTGTCACTCATTTAATGAACATCAGGTCTTGTTTTCATCTTGAAATTTTCTCTATGAGTTATATTCCTTTATATCGAGTCTTGTTACAAATAGCGGCCACTTTCTGCAAACAGAGTTTTCTTTCTTTATTTCTTTTTTTTTCTGTGTTTGCACTGCAGTAACATGGTGGAAAACTGATCTCTGGCTTGGTTCCAAAATACTATCATATTACAGACAATGACAATAACTGTATGGACAGCTGAAATCTGCTCCCTATACATAGTGGTTTCATTTTTGAGAAGCACAATATATTACTTTGGTCTGATTTATTTAAATATTTTCTAAGACTTTATAAGGTTGGAATTTTCACAAGCAGTCAGTTTGGCTTAACTGCATTCCCATCAAACATCCCCATCAAATTCAACAGTGGTTATATCAGATGTAGGACCGGAATTAACTGCTGAAAACGTTATTCACTGAAGTTATAGAGGAGTGAATTTCCCCAGTACTCAAAATTATTCCAATTTCATTCTTCTTAAGATGAGAATATGATGATCTATCCGTGTTGTACGGAAAAAAATGGCCAGCCTTACCACCGTATATCTTAATCCTGTTTCTTATAGCCAGGTCTCCCAATTCATTGAGTAACACTTTAAAATGGAGGCACTACTTTTTCATTCTTACTAATTCCTGCAATTTTTTTTTTCTTTCTAGGAATGCATATAATACCCGTTACATTGCTTAATTTAAGGAACAATAAAAGGGAAATCATACGACATAGAGAAGTATGCTAAATTGTATGTCAAAACACTACACAGTGTATTTCGTCATACATTATCATTTAGAAAAGACACTGAATGCCTTGCCAGTTAATTTTTAAAATTCTGGGATGCTAAACAGTGTGTTGTCCAAAAAACCACTCATAAACCAATTCTGTATGTTTGATTTCAGTAAGATACTATATCATTAAATTTAGCCTTGCAAAGACTTTGTCCATTGACTCTCTCTAGCTGCTTACCAATGCTAGTCAGTTTTCAATAGCACAGTGAACAGTTTTCAGAAGGCCAGTGCTCTTTTTAATTGCAAAGTTCTGATTTTGCCTCATGAACACATGGAAATTTGCCATTAGAAAAACTAAAATGAAAACTTCCTGAGTGCTCTTTCCTGCTGCAGTGCTCTCTGTGAATGGGTGCTGGTCTATTTGAGTGAACTGGCAAAAATTAAAAGGAAAAAAAAAAGAAATTGGAAATACCCATTTGGAGTATTCTTTAACTTTGTCTGGATTCAGGAAAAACTTTTCAAACAAGCTGTGAAGTTTCCAAGTCCATAAACTTATCAAGTACTTCAAATTTACCTCCACTACAAGAAATTAAGTTCAGTGAGCATTTTAAGAAGTTCTTTTTTCCTTATATTTAGCCAAAAAATGGTTAGAGCTAGTGTTGCCTTAACAAGCTGACTTTCGTTTTCACTAATCTTGAAAAGTAATGAAGATTACCAAGACCCTGAAGAATTTAATAAGAATTCTTTTACTACAATCATAAGGATTTCCTACTCAGGATCAAAAAAAAAATTAAAGAAGCCAGTATCTAAAGTACTTGACTTTTCAAGGGCCTTAATAAAATTATTGAAAAAAAGTCAATGCAGTAAAAGGAAGATCAAATGGAAAACCGATTAATTTCCACAGACATTAATATTCAGTGTGTATTTATAGAAAAGATGATAAACAAACCCAAAAGCATATTTATAGTAGGATGATATCCTAGACTAGCTGTGTTCAACACAGGGAGCAGAACAGGCAACAAGAGGGGCCAGAAGAAAGAGATCTTACAGTTTGACACATCTTAAAGGCTTTAAAGGTCTGAACTGTAACACTGCTTTCAGATTCAAGGCAAAGTATCTGGACTTTGTCTCCCAGGTCAACCGCCTATTACCCTGTAAAGTCTAAATACAGAGCCCATGTGACAAATAAATTTGACTCTACAGAGTGTCAGGAGAAAATATGTATCAGTCATTAAGTTTTAAATGTGATGCTTAAACAGGTTCAAAAGCAAGGAATATATGCAGGTCAGTGAGGCACTCCTGAAACAATGTATACATTTTCTTGCAGAAAAAGCATTGCATACATTTTCCTCTGATATTTCATGTCATTCTACTTATTGATCGCATACCTAGTCTCATGAGCAAGCACAAAATTTTAATCAACATACTGGACTCAATCCCACCACCACAGACTTCAATGGAAATTGGATCAATCCCATTATCTACCATATGACTCCACAGGGCCTCCATAGGGAGAACCTCATTTCTAGATCCAGCCTGCAGGGCTCCCGAGGCTACATTTAAAGCAGTGAGCAATGTGAATACCAACAAGCCTAAAATAGCATTAAATGTGTTTAAATAGGCCAAGATAATTTGGACAGCTACAAAAGCATAATCTGCACTGAAAGCCCACCAATATTTCCCACACATTTGTTACAGGAAATAAGCTATAAAGCCCAGATGTGTTAAAAATATATTACACGGCCTCCTGCCGGCCAGGAGGACGTCAATGGCAGAAAAAAATCCTACTGACTTTCTCAGGTTGAAATTCAGACCCCATTTGTCCCAACGGTATAGACAGCACAAGCTAAAGAACGCCTTGCTCAGCAAGGAGAGATTCTACCTGTCTTTTTTCATCGTGATGCCATGACTGGCATTGCTAATCAGAGCAATAAATGTGCTGCGGTACATATAGAATTAGGTTGGATCCTTAGCTGGTGTAAACTAGCATAATGTTCTCTCTGGCTCAACTTCCCAGGGGATTTTGGAACGTGATAATCCATGGTGTTGAGATGGGCTCAACACAGCAAAAATGTGGTTGGTTTCCATCCAAAAGATACTGCTCCAACATCAGCCAAATGAAACCTTCCTGAACCCGGTGGGCCGATAATGGCCCCACTCTGTTTTGCAGTAAGATAATGCAAACAATGTGATTTATGCTAAAAACCCAGGAAATGCCTGTGGGCAGCTAAGCTGGGGTGGAGGGGGCACTTTCTGGAGAGCAAGGCTGGGTGCTGTCTGGCAGTCTCGTGGGCTTCTGCCGGCAGCGGACAGCAGGGGAAGCCCCAGCAGCATGGTCTCCCAAAATCCTGAATGTCTGGGGAGCAATGCAGTACTTGGAAAAAGGCTTGGAGCTGGAAGTGGGGAAATGCGGTGCTTAATTCCCAGTCTGTTCAGTAACTACAGGAATATACAAAAGAAACACTTTTCTCTCAATAGATCCAGAAAAAAAAAAATGGATAGATATCTGATCGGTAAGCATCAGGCTGAGAGACAAAGTATCTTGATTGATCATTATCATGAATATGGGAAAAATGTTATGAACAAAACCAAAATCTAGTGTTCTGAGTGGCTTTCTAAGCAGTTACAGACAGTGCCACAAGAATGAATTAGAAGCCTAAGATTCACAGCCAGGTTTAGACCCTTTTAAAAATTAAGTGTTTTTAATAATTTTATTTCTTGTTCCAGCTGTCTGTAAGGCTAAGTAGGCAAAATAATCAGAAATTTTAAGGTCTGCGACTCTGTGAACACTCAGAAGTGAAATCTGGTCAATAGGATGATTTGGACCAGTTTGTCTCCAATGTCCTTGGGAGAAAAAGGGAACAACTGTTCTGGCAGCTCACAGCTCCCTGGCAGCCAGAAACTCCCTGCAGAGCCTCCGATCAACACCTGGGACATCTACCACTGCTACCACCTCTACATGGGGAAAAACAGCTGGGGTGGCAATTTTCCCAACATACTCATCCCAATGACACTAGGCAGGTCTTGGAAGGTGGTGTGGTGCTGTGCTGCTCATAGAAAGCCTCCCAGCCTCAGGAACAGCATCCCCAAACCTCCATGATGGGAAGGAGGCCATGCACAGCAGCTACTGCTCATTACTCCAGGTAATGGCTAGAATTAACTGCAACGTTTTTGTAATACTCTTCAGGAACCTCATTCAATCTACCAATCCCTAGAAATTAATGGTATGAACTTGCATTAAATCAGTCTGTCATCAGCTTGGCTTTCTTTATGGCAACTCATTAGGAGGTATTTCCTGCAAGCTAGAAGCCAAAAGAACATCTACAGACACAAGGTAAAATGCATTATGGTACATTAGCTCCCCCGCAGAGCTTGCGCGTATCTCTCAGCACGCAACAGTCACAAGGTACGAACACAGGGTGACAGAATGGGAATTGCCATGGCTATGGGCCCAGTCATAACCAAGATTTGCTCCACTGTGATGAATTCACTTGGTACTTTTGAACAGGATGATGTGGCCTTGTGTTTGCTGCTCTTGCTGATCCATGCCTCAGTTATCACAGGGACAAGGAAACTATCTGAAATAGGAGTCATCCAGTAAGGATGTCATCCCTCAAAATGCAGGTTGGTGGGATGTGAGTCCAAATATTTCTCAATACTGTAGAGAGAGGGACATACACCCAAGTAAACTCCTGCATCTGCTGGAAGTCCCATTGACTTCAACAGCAAATCTGGCCTGCACTGATAGTTAAGCCACTCTCAGCATTTGGGTACTAAAGATCAGGGTCCTTGTTATTTGTAAGGAAAACTGTTCTAGAGAAACAGTCCAGTTCCTGTGGAGAGCTCTGCAGTGTTTTGCGAACATCAGATCAGACAATAATACAGAAAGCTATATCAAGCTTATCTCCTATACATATATGTGTGTGTGCATGTGTACATATACATAAACAATCCTTTTTTCCACACAGGTATTTGCACAACATTCTAGAAAAAAAGGAGGAGGAGTTAAAAAAATCAGGAGGAAAATTATTTGTAACATCCATAGAGTAGGACTTGTGTTTTTTTCCTCTGCCTTTAAAAAGGAACACACAAAGGAAGTTAAACAATTCCACCAGCCCTTAGTAACCAGCCTACAACACAACTAAAATTGTTAGGATTTTCTTTTAAGGCTTGTATTTTTATTATTTATTTTACACAGTGAAACTTCACTTACCCTAATGTCTTATCTGAAAAAACCCACACTTGTTTGAAATGAGGTCATGTCCCTTGACACACATTAAGTGATGTGAAAAGCCCCCATTTATTCTAACACCCATTTATCCATGTTAATACCATTTGAATAAAGGAAGTTTCACAATACATCAGACTTTTCTTTTTTTTGAAGAAAATTCAAAGTTAATTAAACCAAACCCTACAATATTTATGATTTTTTTTTGTAGCTCAATGTGGTTTAGAAAAGGTGATGTTAATATTGACATTAATTAACGTCAATCTTAATGTACTATTACATTAATAGGCTGGCATATCATTCAGCCTAAGGCAATGTACTGTGCTGCTCAAGCTATTTATAACAAAAAACCAGCTTTGCCCCCCACCAAAAAAAAAAAATCAATTTATACTAAATGTTGTTGCAGAATCAGATTCATCACACTAGGGATTAAGAAAAAACGAAAGACCAATTTAATGACAGGATTTAGTTCATTATTTATCTTCTAGCATGTAAATTATAGATTGTCATGAATTTTTCATCCTTTTGGTGCCCAGTACCTAATTCATGCGAAAAACATAAGTCTGTGTTACAAAGAGCGAGCTCCCTGGCTCTGTGTACGAGAAACATCTCCTCTGCCTTTTGACAGACGATAATCTGTCAAAATGAAAAATTAATGGAGGCTCCCTTAATTCATCATCTTCTGCCTCTCTTCTATTAATGGCTTTTTTTTTTTTAAACTTCTATAACTCTGCTCGCACTGCATAGAGCTGGTGGGTGGGGGGGTGAAGATAAACAGGTCAGCTGACTGCTTCAGCTTATGCAGTGCACTATAATTCAGCTGATAGATGGATGACATGTGTTATTTATTAAATGCATTGAGGAATCCTGTGGTTTCCAACATAGTCTGTAAGCATGCTGAGATAAAGCTCATACCACACGTCTTACTACTCTCAGTTTGGCCACAAAGAAAATTACTTTGTACAAATGATCATAAAGAAGCTGTATGAACTAAGCATGTTGTACTACATACAACTCAAGCCATCCATGTAGCAATTAAAAGAAAGAATTACTAGGATTCGGTCTGATTATAAAATGTATGTAAAAACAAATCAATCCCTCCCTCAAATTTACCTTTGCTGAAATATTTATTTTATGTTGCTACCCCCCCCCCCCCCCCCGCCCAGGATTTAGAGCTTTTAGAAAAAAGCATTTAACCAATGCAGAAATATGCCATTATAAATACACTTCTTAATTTTCCTAATCACTAAAATCTAAAAATGGAAAGCTGCACCAAAGGTTTTCTGCTTTTCACAACTCATCTACTTTTGCATGTCTGATGCTTTACTATGGTTGTGACAAGATAAAGCCCAGGAAAACCATGCCTCATCACAAACAGGGGATTCTGACAGTCACATGATGTGATTGCTAAGGACAGATGAGCTTTATGGAAATGGATCAGCCTACAAGTCAAATGAATATTTGCTAGAAATAGCAGAGGGGATTATAACAACAGAAAAGCATCTCCTTTTATAAAGTGCATGCAGTGCACATCCATACATGCTTTGAAAGAATCATTTTCTGCTATGGAAATCCCTACTCAAACATCCATTTTTAACACTACAGTAATATTGTGGGCTAACTCCAGAGCCATTTCACAGAAAAAAAAATGTAGCTTGACTCTGTGTCAAGCTGAGTGGTACTTAGAATTAACTTCTGAACTAGTAACCTGCAAATTCCAGAAGGAATTAACAACCTATTACATATTAATTTTAACCTGCAGCCAAACAGGAATATTTTCATTGAGAACTCGCTGTCCCTCACAGAGCAGTATAAGTATTGCAAACATATTCATTTATCACAATAGCTAGAATATGATTATGACACTGAAGCCTGGCCAATGTCTCACTGATGCTAATGGAAAGATATCCACTGAATTCACGAGCAAGCCTTGACCCACATTTTGCAATTTGCTCAAACAGAGACTACGTTGTTTAGGTAGAGCCAGCTTGAAACCAGAGAGTCTTGGCCTGGAATGACAGAGGGCAAACTGACATTCCCTGTTACTGAACCATGTTTACTACAGCTACAGCCTGCATATTTTAGGCACTAAATAAGAGAAAAACTTTGTATCTCCTTCCCCTATGGTGGGGAGAGTAAAAATGACACTTTACCAGCTTTTCAAAATTATTCTTTTCTTTGTAAAATGTCTTGGTTAAATATATTAGCTTTTGGAAACCCTCCCCAATGCCCAAAATAATCATAAAAACCTGACAAATATTGAAGGAATTTTGATCATCCCTAATGGAAACAGGAGCAACTTATCATTATCAAACAGCTTTGCAAGTAAATTGATTGACTCTGCACATTCAAATATGGCTGCAAAGTGAGACATCTTCACAAGAGTGGATGGTCAATGGATGTGGTACAAGAAACCTCTAGGACCAAAACTCATTAAGATCTGAAAGATGTTCTGTAGCCTCCGTGCAATGAGCTGGTCACCATTTATTTAATGTGTTCACGTTACAGCAATCACCATTTAAAAAAAATCACTGTTCTGCTTTTCTTTCTGAGTCTCAAAAAATATCCAATAGCTTTGAAGCCTAGAATACTATAACTTGCTAAAGAGAGCTCTCCCTCACGAGGACAAGGAGATGAAATTTTTATTGCTGCTCTCCATGCTGCACTTGGCCTAGAAACCAAACATCTTTCTCCAAAATAGCTTACCTGCTATTCATCTAAACTGGTTATTATTTCTTAATAAAGCATTACCATACAGATAAGATTGCACCCATGCAGCATAGCTATTTGCCTTTAAAAGCTTGATGATGGAGAACAATGCAAGGGGGAGCAACAGAATCATATTCCTACCTGCCATGGGTCATAAAAAGAGCCCCCAACACCTTCTCTAGTGATCAAGTATTAAATCCTTCAGATACCTAAAAATTATTATGCTGATATAGCTGTTAAGGTCAAGGTTTAAAGTATAATGTGGATCTTAGAAGAAATTCTAGTGATTGATGTAACACATCAGACACTTACCTTGAAAAAGGTATTATTCAGCTGCCTCCACTAGAAGATTAAAAGTGGGGAAAAAGAAGTTGCAGAACTGGTTAAATGATGGGTGGTTGTTCTCAGTGGTCAATGTTGCAATGAAATTACTGTAAAAAAATAGCTACTGATATTGAAACTTGCCTGCAACATCTTCTGATCTCTCTAATACATGTCCTCCAGGCAGCAGTTCTCTCCTCACCTCAGTAACCTTGTTACACCAGCTGGTTTCAAATATTAGCAATTTTCAAAATCATGTCTGAAAGATACTTTCTGTATACTCTGCATGTGAAGTTTCTGAAACTTTCCTGACAATGAAACAGGCTCTCTTTGCATTTGCTTGGAGCCCAAGCCACTTTCACACAAATTGCTCCTTTTTTTCTGAAATTGCATGTCACTGTTTTTAATGGTTGCATAGGGTTTGTGACCACCAAGCTTTTAAACAGCATTAAGAGAATGACAACATTGAAAAGTGGGCAGAATTTTGAAGAAGACACATAAGCTATAGAAATATGGGAAGAAACATGCTTCATTGAAATCTTAGCTCACTACCAGAAACAGTCTGGGATTTTTCCATAGCTAGTGCTTAGTAACGTATATCAATTTATATCAAAGCTCCAGTGCTTTATGAATAGCATATCCTCTACTTATGACAACAATTTTATATATGTTACATAAGCACCTTCATCATCAAGCCCATTATGGAACACTGATGTTAAATCGATGATTTGCTCAAATTCGAGGGAGTTACAGTTCAGAACACGATCACTTCCACTGTAGGGTAGAATAGACAAGGAGAGGCTATAGTATCTCCGCACTCAATGCAGCTCCGGTGTAACCTGGACTCAGGATGGCAACAGGAGAACCTGATCACCCCCTTCAGCAGCCTCCTCTGTCAAGTTCATTCCCACAGAAGCTGGGAGGACAACAGAAATATCTGCTCTTTGTTGCTATTTTTATGCCTAGACACAACCAACTGAAACACAAAAGCACAAGAAGAAAGTAAACTACGGGCCCGTCAGTGTCACCTCTGTGCCCAGCAAGATCATGGAGCAGATCCTCCTGGAAACTATGGTAGGGCACATGGAAAACAAGGAGGTGACTGGTAACAGTCACCATGGCTTCACTCAGGGCAAATTGTGCCTGACAAACTTGCTGGCCTTTTATGATGGGGTTGCAGCCTTGGTGGATAAGGGAAGAGCAACTGACACCATCTACCTGGACTTGTGCAAAGCATTTGACACTGTCCTGCACAACATCCTTGTCTCTAAATTGGAGAGACATGGATTTGATGAGTGGACCACTCAGTGGTTAGGGAATTAGCTGGATGGTCGCACTCAAATAGTTGCAGTCAATGGCTCCATGTCCAAGTGGAGACCAGTGACAAGCGGCGTTCCTCAGGGGTCGGTATTGGGACTGGCGCTGTTTAAAATCTTTGTTGGCAACACGGACAGTGGGACTGAGTGCACTTTCAGCAAGTTGCCAACAACACCAAGCTGTGTGGTGCAGTCGACGTGCTGGAGGGAAGGGATGCCATCCAGAGGGACCTTGACAGGCTTGAGAGGTGGGGCCGTGTGAACCCCATGAAGTTCAACAAGGCCAAGTGCAAGGTCCTGCATGTGAGTCGAGGCAATCCCAAGCACAAATACAGGCTGGGCGATGAGTGGATTGAGAGCAGCCCTGCGGAGAAGGACTCGGAGGGTATTAGTGGATGAAAAACTGAATGTGAGCCAGCAGTGTGTGCTCACAGCCAAGAAAGCCAACCGTATCCCGGGCTGCATCCAAAGAAGCATAGCCAGCAAGTCAAGGGAGGTGATTCTCCCCCTCTACTCCGCTCTCATGAGACCCCACCTGGAATACTGCATTCAGCTCTGGGGCCCCCAGTATAAGAAGGACGTGGACCTGTTGGAGCAAGTCCAGAGGAGGGTCATGAAGATGATCAGAGGGCTGGAGCACCTCCTCTATGAGTATAGGCTGAAAGATTTGAGGTTGTTTAGCCTGGAGAAGAGAAGGCTTCAGGGACACCTTATAGCAGCCTTCAAGTACTTAAAGGGGGCCTACAGGAAAGATGGGGAGGGACTTTTTATCAGGGAGTGTAGCGATAGGATAAGGGATAATGGTTTTAAACTGAAAGAGGGTAGATTTAGATTAGGTGTTAGGAAAAAATTCTTCACTGTGAGGGTGGTGAGGCACTGGAACAGGTTGCCCAGAGAGGTTGTGGATGCCCCATCCATGGAGGTGTTCAAGGCCAGGTTAGACCGGGCTTTGAGCAACCTGGTCTAGTGGAAGGTGTCCCCGCCCATGGTGTGGGGTTTGGAACTAGATGATCTTTAAGTTCCTTTCCAACCCAACCCATTCTATGATTCTATGATAAATAGGAAAAAAAAAAAAAATCTTCTTTTCATACAGCTGGAAAAATTCAGCTTCAGTTGCACAAATATAAGAGACAGAAGCACAAAGAAGCTGAAAATCAGGCCCTAGATGACGTGCTTTTCAGCAGAAAATCCACATTTTCAGGTACTGGATGAACTTTTAAAGAATGAACTTGAAATTAAGAGGGAGAGGCTGGGGAAAAGCAAGAGCTTTGGTATCCATGGGAGACCTAACTCAGGGCTGCATCAGTTCAGGTTTTTGCTGCTCTAACATCATAACATTGCCAGACAAGTTGTTTCATGTTCATAATTAGGGCCTTTTACACCACTTTCGCCACAATGTGATATAAACGAAGCTCTTATAGCCACTTGAGGTTTGTTTCATCCAGGTTACCTTTGTTCATACCCTCGCATGTCCTCACTGGAGTTATTCCTGATTTACAGTCACATGAGTGAGAGCAGGATCAGGCCTTCTCCCGAATCGGTATACAACCACGTTGTGTCCAAAAGGATGTGTTTATGACTGAGATTAGCTTCATTAAAACACAAACTCACAGAACTAAAAATATGAGGCACCTGATTTTAGAATAAATTACCTTCATGAAATTATGGTCTTTTCTTCACACTGCAATATTCACAGGAAATTAATGAGGTTGTCAGATGAATTCTATGAAGATTTATGTGCTGATTAGGTGACATGTCTTAAAACAAAATAAAATAATAAAGAACCTCTTCCATTAAAAAAAGCAGCATACTTAATTTGAATTCAATCTTTTATCAGATTACTTCTGTTTAGTGGCAAATAGTTCCTTTGTTTAAAAACCCTTCACAAAGGCAAAGCCTCAGGAAAACATTTTGTAAAAGTATTTTGAAAGTCAAAGTCATTTTGACAGAAATCAAACCAGAAATAATTTCTCCCTGAAGGAATCCTGCTTTATTTTAATGATGTCTGGATTGTTTCCATTTAAATAGTGTAATGGGAATTTTAAAAAAAATTTTGACTCAAACTGTCCGTTTTAACAATGATCTTTCTTGTAAGCTTAGTCAGTCATTTGTCATATACATTTTGTTCAAGTGGAGAAAACAAATATTAAAGGAAAACAATTTGACTAAAAACATCTTCCCTTCATTAAGGAGCTTTATGTTCTAATGTCTGAAAGTGAAAGTCTGCTTTAATGGCTGCTGGGAGCTGGGGATCTCTCTGTCAGACACTTACTGAGGCATTCTTTCTGGGTAATAGAGGCTATTTATGGGGCTTTTCATGACCTTTCTTCTTGGTACTACCAACAGAGGAATACTGTAGGCATCTCTTTTGCATCCACATATCTGCTTGCTCACGGATTATTGTCTCTATTGTTTTCTTCATTTTGAAGAAAAATGTTGCATGTAATTAAAACAAGATAACAGCACAGTACTGTGTGTTCTATCACACATCTAACAGTCCCTGCAGTCATTACACATACTAACGTACATTACACTGTGGAGACAGATATATTGAAATAAAACTCCTTGTTTTATCACCCAGTGCATTACGAAGCCTGTCCCACATTCTGGAAGATGCTTCATCAGTAAGAAAAGTACTTTTTGGGTTTTAATAGTATAAGACAGACCTTCTTTTTTAAAAGAAAAAACCCCACCCTATAATTGTTTACCCAAATCCCACAGTCTTTCCAAGTTAAATTGAAAGCCTCTTTACTTAAACTAATCCATTTAATTTTGCATTGTGAGAACCAGACATACTCGCTTTGAGTCAGAACTTGGTTCCAGAAAGACCCTCCGCATAAGCTCCTGATTCTGAAAACACCTCCGGTCTTAACTTTCAACAGAGCCACTACTCATTTCGGGAATTTCTAACTACCAGCAGCAGTAAACCTTTAAAGTGCCACATCCTTTAGCTATACAGATGTATGCTCTAGCACTCCCAAAGAGTCTCATATTCCTGCATGTAAAACCAGCACCAGTCAGCTCACCTTTTTAACAGCATTCTCATCATGATTTCCTTTCAAAAAAGAAGGATTTGTACAATGATGTACAGTCATTTACAAAGTAATTGGTTTTAAAGTTTAAGAAGAAAACGGATATAGTGTGTTCCACTGCAAATACATTGGTATCACACTTTAAGTAGAAAACTTATACATTACTATTCTGTCAGAATTACTGCTAATTAATAGCCCATCGCCCACTGACAATAAATTTGGACCCAAGTAATGAATGTCTCAGCTGGACCCAGATGCCTAAGGCCATGCAATTCCATGCTACAGAACTACAAATGAGTCAGGAGTTTGCTATGTGTCAGCAACAGTTTGATTTGGAGGCGGTGTTTTTGCATAATAGTGCAACCAAAGGTTGAAAAAACAAGCTTCTGAAGCACCACTAGACAGCACAATCTCCATTAAGGCAAAAAACTGGTTAGCTAGGCTATCATATAGTTGAGCAGCACTGGGGATAATTGCTACTATGTCCTACTGCCCAAGTTTCCCCTATGGTTCCAATTTGATACAAATGTTGAGAGCTATATGAGATTCTGAAAAATAAATAATTCAGAAGGTTATTAAGGCTGTACAGTCCAGCACGCAAAAGTTTGGAGGAGATACTAGGCAGCTGGTTCCTTTTCAAACCTGAGTGAGGCTGTTTGTGTATATATCCATAATGAGAAAATAGTCTTAAATTTCCTGAAACAACTTATCACGAAATACTATCAAATGAGAAAGACTCCTCAAGCTGGAGTCTCAGAGAGCTGGGTACATAGCACAGACTTCTACCACTGGCTGTGATGAGAAGTCTGGCAACAATAAGCAGACTGTTATCATCACAAGGGATCAAGTGCTTAAAGCGGGGAGGGTTTCACTGTCTCCTTGTTCTCTGGTTCAGTGCTTAATGCCATAATTGTCTCTGAATTTGCTTCTTCCAGCTGCCAGGGTAAGTCCTGCGCAGTCCCTGCAGTCTGGTGATGCAGCATGCTCAACACAGACAATTTCTGGACTGAATCCAGAGAGCTTTTATTTTATTTTCAAGTGAACATTAGAATAACCAGATGAGCATGGTTAGGCTTAACACCATTGCAAGTACTTGCCCATATCCCTGCTCTGTCCTCACCAGACCCCTTCGCAAGTTATTGCCAACAGACTTCATCCTAACTAAAGCTGCTGTTGCCAATTGCTTGCAGAGTGTTGGTCAGGTGGGTCAAAGGTGTAACAGCCAAATATAAACAGATTGGACATCTCTGAAACAACTTTAATTTTTTTTTTTTAACATATATACATAAAAATATCAGCTGCTGATTTATAAGGTATGACACGCCTCTCAGTTTAAGACACAGAATATACCCTAGCAATCACACACAGCTAGGGGCCACCTGGATGCCTGGCAATGGCACGTCTCACCCCCCTGGGAAACGCTGAAGAAACCACAGTACCCACTCCCACCAGATTATCTGTAGGCTGGAATAAAGAAAGAACAATTCCAGCCTTATGGATATCTACTAGACAGACAGAAAGCATACATGGATTACTATGATTTCCTTTGGCTGTTCTTACAAATTAAACAGGTTTGTTAGATGGCCATGACCTTGCACAGTCCCTCGGAGGCCAATAGCAGAAGCTATTGGAGCTCCAGCAGAGGCTGGAGAATTCAGTGGCCCTGTTCTAACGCACAGCCACTGAACATCGTCAGGTCGAGGCTTTTCAGAAACTCATCGTGGATTTTCAGGGAGCTTGAGAAGACAGATCTCTGATGCTAGAGCAAATTTCTCTAGCAATTTTTAAACAAAGAGCAAACAAACCTTTCTAATTAAATCATTTAAATATTTTGATTATCATGAGGAAAAGCCAATCTCCTCCTTTCCTCAGATTTCTGTACCCTTGAATGCAGCGGAACTATTTTTCCTGAAAGTTCTCTAAAACATTTAGCCTGAAGCAAATATTTACATAAAAAGTTTTAGTTTGAATAATTAAAACCTGGCAAGTGAAAATGCCAAATGCCGGACTACCTTAAGAGTAAGCAGTGTTACCAACTCCATCTGTAACAGTCACTTGCATAACATTTTATGAAACCCTTTAGGACAGAAAAGCTTGCACTTTCTCTGCTGACATACTAATAATTTTGTATACGAGAGTGCTACAAATCTTCTAAGTCAGAGACATCACTGATAAAAAGCAAACAAGGACCAGAAAAGATCATAGCTCTACTTCCCAAACATCATAATATAGCTGCTGCACAAAATCTGTGTGTAAAATGCCTCTGAGAAAAGTGGAAGTGTAGTCTATTTTTCAGACAGCAGTCTACAAAAGAGGGACATTTTCCTGCTTTTATAAAAAATTTCATGAAAAAAAGTTTGAATGGAAAGAGTTTAAGTTAAAGATTTTTTAATTTGAGCACTTATTCTATTAAATGTGGATGTGACTTGATTTCTAAACGAACAATCAGATGTTATATGTGTAAGTTGCATCAGAATGGTACATATATAGATAGCTCTTAATACATCAGTGGAAGTTACTATAGATTGTCTCAGCTTATTAATTAATGCACTCCAGGCCACTGACTGATCTTTTATGAAGACATATAGGAATAACTTTTTTATAGGCAATGTATAAATGTATTCTTTCTACTACCTGTAACCAAACATTTGGTGGATGAAATGAGTCAAAAAAACCCCCAACCAAAAGGAAGCTGTAGAGGAAGACAGAATAAGGGACAGGGTTTATAACCCAGCCCTCTCCCCAGAATTATAGGTTCGCTTTAAAGATGGGTTAGATAAATATCTTTCATGAAAAGCTTAAATGTCTTGCTGATCCTGCCTTAGGATAGGGGGAGGATTAGTCAACCCCCTTGAGGTTGCCTTTCATCAGAACTGTCTATAATGCTATGTTTGTAAAATGTTAGGGATTATCTTGGCAATAAGACTGTCTCCTGTTAGAACAAGACCTTAAAGAGACGAATTAATGGCTCTGACTAATTGGATAATACAGCAAAGAATGGGTCATGTTCTGTATTGAGGTCAGGCTCTGGTCCTGTTTGGGCTAAGCAAGTTGGCATAACAGTGCATTACAGCGCATTACAGCTAGCTCTTGGCTATACATATTGAAAAGTTGCGGCCAGCACGGTGTTTGGTAACTTGATCCTTCAAAGGTCATCTTCTAACATGATAAATGCTAGCAGCGAGGACAGGCCCTAACTGCTGTCTGGTGCGCAGAACACTGTTCCGAGATAAGCACGATGAATTCCTGCACTTGTGGGTTAGAAATATCAGCTAGCTGTTTGATGTGCTGTGACAGTATGGGAGGTGACCTTTCCCCTTGCTTGCTCTTCTCATCATCTGCTCGTTGGTACAGCAGCATCCCACTGCACACTGAAAAGGAAACAGCATTTATACCATGTAACAGCAGCTGCTACAGCCTGCACTCAGAGCGAGCTGTGCAAAAAGTACCCACTCTGGATGCCCTGCTGCTCAACCACCAACGTACCAGAGGGATACCACGTCAGCTACAGCAAGAGCTCATTTTTGTTGTCATGCCCCAGAGCAGGTGTGTGTGTTTAGCAGGGCTCTTCAGGCCTGACCTAGTCTCAGTGAGAGCAAAAGCCCGACTGCGTACCAGGACGTACCCCCGGCTGCTGCAGAGGGGATGGGGGGGACATGCCCCTCTCAGGCTGCGTTTCACCAAGGGTGCAATTAACACCCGCATGACTTCGGGGGAACCCCTCTCATGCATCCTTTCAAAGTTTTAGTGGGAGACTTCCTTTTCTCCCTTCCAGTCCCAACCCATCCAGCCTAAGCAGAGCTTGGCCTTGAGCATCCTTGAACAGTTCAAATATGACTCTGCTGTCAATGTATTTTCCAGTTAGCTACAGACAACACCATGGCGCTTAACTCATCACCTCAAGGTCCTTTTCCAGAGCGAGGCAGTCTTTTTGCAAAGATACTCATTAGCATTTGACAGACTTAGCCTCATAGCAAATGTTCTGGATGGACCTCAGGAGGTGATGCAAGTGTTCCTCTACCCCAATGCAGGCTCTGCTGGCCTAATAAACACTTAGGTAAGGACCCAACACAATCTTTGCTGCTATGCCATTATTTCTTCTGTTTTCAAAAAACCAGAGCCTCGGTGGGGCTTTTTATTTCTTACAGTCACTTGATTGCACTTAGCCTTTTACTGCTTTAGTGAACTAATTTTCAATCAAGTTAAAAATGAATTCCAAATGCAGGATCCATAATTAAAAAGAAACAGTTAATCCTTTGTGACAATCTGAGTCCAAAATTATGTTTCTAAATTATTCGGACAATCATTTAGGGAAAAAAAAAAAAAAATCTCTCTCCCAGGCTTGATTACATCAATGCTCTAAAGAAACATTTCTTCCTTAGGTCTCTGATTTCCCTGGCGGCTGTGATATAAACCCTGAACTTCTTAAATGTCACTTAATTTATATGATTTTTCTGTTTACCCTTTTAAAATGACAAGTTGTTCTGTAGTATTTATGTCCGTTTGAAAATTAGATATCATGGGCAATCCAGTGCTGCAGTTGCATTTCTGTTAGTTTAAGCTTAGTAAGCACTTATCATAAAAAGAGAAAATAAAACTATGTGTACTCTTACTTTTTCAGTCTTTCCTTTTTGTTAGAATGTCCACCAATTTTAAAAAAACCTACTCATTTAACTTTTTACGTGTTGATTCTTAACAGTAGAAGAAATTTAAACTGATTATTACTTTGCCTTTCGTGAGCAACCGAAGAAGTTATGGGCCCACTTTTAACTCTCCATTGCTGACATGGGTTAATTAATTTCACTCCAGCATGTGGTCCGCAGTGAACTCTCCTCATGTGGCATCACCTTGCGGCGGGCAGTGGCTTGCAAACATTATAATCTTTTCAGAAGACCTTCTGACAGTAATGAAATTAAATTGACCTGTGTTGCATCTGGTCTCTGAATTAAGATGGCAAGATTTGTAGGCATCCATTTTGACCAGAGAAGCATAGCCCAACTCCCCAGATCATGCTGAATTTTAAACAATTTCTTTTTCACATAATAATTTTACAGTCTTTCCAAAAGGCCATCCCCATTAACACAGGAAAGGCAAAACAAGTTTATCATGCTAAACAGGCACATATGAATTACCTCTGTGTTTATAGTTATTTTATATCAGTGAAAAAACATGATTTGATCTTGAAATTAACCTATTTGGCAAAATATTTTTAAAGAATTGTAGAGAATGCCCACATTCTAGTTGAGTCCGGGAAGATTCATACTTCAATCAGGAAGAGAATTTATTACAATAAAATGTAAAACGATCTTGTTATTCTTGCCCAAGGAGACAAGCCTGGTGTTATTGCGCTGTCTGTATGCTTCTACTAACTTCTGAGACTAACAACATATTTCAACTAAATTTATAGGATGGTGGAGATCTCAGAGATCAGCATTCCCAAAGATTTGGAAAAGAAGGGACTAAACTGACCCACAGAAAATCTCTCTTTGCAGGGAAAGTTTGTCTCTGAGCTCTAGCACAGTACGAGATGCTGAAGGAGCCATTGTAGAAGAGCACCACAGAAACCACATTTCATAAGTGAGGCTCCTCATGAAACTGTATTTTTTAGCATATCCACATTAATGAATTAATCCCATTTTCTTAACTGGATGATCAAGCTCAGTCTTCACACCACAGACTCCACATATCTCTCATTAGTGCCTGGAGCCCATGTATGTTCTTGATTTAGACTTCTTACTAGCATTTTCACATCTAGGCTATGCTTGATTGCTACAGATTCCTTTTCAAAACAAAACTGGAGGTTGTCTGATCTGACAACCCAAATCACCCTATGATTTTGAGCATCTTCTGTCTATTCACATACCTAAACCAGTTACCTTGCTCCCTGAGATTTCCTAATTAGTTTTTGTTATATTATATTTTAGTTGTAAGACCTTGGAAAAAGGACTGCCTCTTCTTTTCTCACCCATCGAGTTCTGGTTCAGAACTGGACTTCAAGGTACATTAGCAATAGAAGTTAACAGCAGACAGTCCAAACGCTGCTGTTGTACCTAATTTAAACACAGAGGTAATGGTTGAAACCACAAGTGGATTCTTTAGTGTTCTACTGATCAATAACCTGTAAGAACAAGTAAATCTGTAAAACCATGAGCTAGAATAAAACAGTTTTCATAAGCTGCACCTTCTAAAAATGAACCAAAATCAAACTGTCACAAATACTGGATGAAAACACTAGGTGTAAACTTAGGATCAGAAAGATCGTGCATGTGATGCTTTCTTAGGTCAGTGATCGCCGCTATCGAATCTCAGGCTAAAAGAAAACGGGGTCTTCTCTCTCTCTCCCTGCAATTTAAGACTCAAACTAACAGAAATTCCCTCTAGTGCCAACCTCTTAATTCTACTTGATTACCTGCTATATTAATATGATGATTTGCTCATTTGAACCCATTGATCTGTTGATTCAGTTTTAATTGCAACCTTGATTTGATCACTGTGTTGCTCCATTCTTAATTACCTCAGAGATACTACCTAAGATTGGCTCAGTTATATGCTGGTTTAATTTCATAGCTCCTTGCTTATCCTAAGTTTTTATTCCTTAAGTAGGACACCAGACTGCAACACAGCTCATGAATGCAAAGAAAAACTATTAGCAAGCCACTGGTGATACTTTCAAATGAGTACCCAAGTCATTCTCATATTAATTCTAGAAACCATCGGAAGCCCCTTTTATTTCATTTTTAAATAGAGGACATAAAAGATCTGTCTGAACCTCAGCATCTTTGAGAATGTGTTTGCAAATTAGACTTCCACTTTGGGATTCAGAGGTAATCCCAATTTTAGGCAAAGACTTCCAAATTCCTTGAGCAGTAATCCCAAGATTATTATTCCCTAAAAAATAAAAAATAAATAGAATTTCATTTGATATAATTTTTATTCATACTGAAGTCTTACACGACCCTCACTTAACAGAAAATTAAAATTTCTCTTGAAAGAAAAAGAAGAAAAAGGAGATGAAGTTTGATAGGGGACATCTGTTGAAAAAGGACCTTCAAGGTCACTTTTTTTGTCTTAGATGCATATGAAGAGCCAAACCCCCCAAAGGGCCTAACAGGAGTCATAATTAACTTTCATTGTCTCAAACCCCAGGGCAGAATGAAATTGAACCAAGGGTAAGAAAGGAAAGGTCAGAGATAAAGCTTTGCATAAAATGTCACACGCTATGCAGGAATGGGATGCCTACCTATTTGCCAGTTTTGTGAAAAGGCATAAATGCTCATTTTTCACCTGTTGAACATAAGAGGAAGGAGAAGAAGAATAGTGAAGAATAAAGCAATGGGAATAAAGGGCTACTGAGAGATCATGATGACATCCAATATGCCTTTTCACCTAAGATATCTAAAACCCAGTAGTTAGTACTAAGGTGAAATTTTAGAAGTTTGAGACCTACCAGCCCACCAGGAACACTGAACTATTTTGTGAAGCACCAAGGAAGAAACTCTTACAAATTTTAAGGCAAGAGCTACAGCACAGTTACTTATTCTTGCAGCTGTAGGAGATCTAGGTGGTGCACACCTCCCTTTGCACTTGCTTTCTGTGAATAATTCAATGCCCTAGTGTGCTGGAAAACCAGAGAAACTGGACTATCTGAAAGAGTATTCTAACATGTACGTCTTTGTTTGGTGAAAAATGGAGTGAACCAATATTTATTTGTTTGTTTCATGAAAATGAACTCTGTGGCTTTGCCTCAGTCATATAATTTGGCCTTCAGGGCCTAAGGCCATTATTCATTTACAAGAGATGAGGGTGAGATCTAAGGTAACAGAAGCTTATGACACGGGCTTAACACAAGATTTCTAAACCTTCCTCTATCAGACCTGCTTTTGTCTGTTCCAAGATATGCAGCGTTGCAGTAGACAGAACTCAGCTCCATTTGAGCACAGCAGCACCTACACTGCTTCACGTTGTAATCCTTCAATAGCACAGTATGTCTTGTTAGCAGAGTTCATACTGCTGTTAATTCAATGCAGGGGCACCCACCTGCAGCAGGACTGAGACTGGCTGTCTCTGCTTTGGAGATGTTTGGGCTCGTCAATAAGCACAAAAGACTGTCCGTACATTTGCTGTGTCGGGGCTGTGTCTTACTCTGTTTGTACCCTGGCTGGCATAATGGCATCTCTAGGCACTGCATTACTAATATTAACTTCAAAGTACTTTTTTAAAGTTTAAGAGTTGAGCTTGGAAAAAACCCCTAAACATGGCACCTTTTAAAGATAGGAGTCAGTGGACTACAGAATATTGACAATTGCAGTACTTGGATAAGTAAACAAGTCTCTGTGGATTTGATAGCCCAATAAATATCCATTATTGCTTGTTGCCAGACTATGTGCCTGAAAATGAAAATGTGGATAGAACAGTTCTTAATGGCTGATAGCAAAAATAATCGAGTCTTATCTAAATGAAACTTTATTGGCCTGGATGAATTATTTTTGGCCTCCTGTAATCAAAGCTGAAAATTCACCTGTCAGGCACAGTATGGTAAAACTCATTAGAACCTCACCATGTGCTGTTATGAAATTGCTCCATATGGCAGTGCATGATTGTTTATTTACTAGATTCAAATATAGGCAGGTTTCAGAAATATAAAAAAAATACATTCTTTTCAAATTCCTTTAAGGCAAAAGTGTATATGCTGAAGTTCCTCACTTCTGTAACGGAAATATTTCACTTGTATAAAGAATTTTGCCTTGTGCAGCAGTGAAGCTATTGATCAGGCAATTGGCAATCCTCAAGTGTGAGCACTCATTAAGGCAAAGGTATATGAATCATTTTTTAATGACATCTCTTTGCTTTCAGCAGCTTAGCATGTGTCCTGGTTTCAATGGATGCACTGTAATTTAGGCAAGCTGTCTACAGACTTCAGCCATTACTCTTACCATATGTTTTCTTCAAAAATTACCATGCACTGGGGCCTGCTAGCTGCATTCATGTAGCGAGGTGCACTCTCTCTGCTGTATCAGCACGTTAACATTACTTGAAAAAGCAAGAGTAATGTGCTTATTATAAAGAGAAATTCCCAATTAGCAAGTTTAGTGCATGTGTGTTAACTTGGATTAAATACATTCCAATTATGGGCAGCTCATTATTAAAACTACAGCCAGCTGTTTGCCAGAAATGTGAGATCTGGTAAACAAGCCTTTCCCTATTCCCTTGCAAAAGATCCCAGGTTATTTCTTCTTCTCATTGGTTCCCAAATAATAAGTATGAATACTGCAGTAAACTGCCCTGCCATCCCTCATCTACATGTTTCAAAGCAGAACAAATGCCAGAGAGGGTGATGTGCTGGTTAAAAAACAAGGAAAATCAGAACTCAGTGGCCAGAAGAGCCTGGGGGCTCATGTACAATTTGGGAAACAGGCTGCTGCCAGCTTCCCTTGCTAAGAACACTGGACTGGGGAAAAAAAAATAATAAAAAAGTCTATTGAAACAAGAAAGATTTCATCCTACTAGTTCCATATATTTTTATAGCCTCAAGTCAAGTGCCTCTGATGTGCATGTTGGCTTTATTATGCTAAACTGTTATACCATTCAGGTGCCCCAGTTACTGGGGGCCTTCCAGAGTGGGCCCAGATTACAGAGAAACATATGTGCATTTTCTTAAACCTTTAATATTAAATGTTTTATTAAGTGGATACAAGACCAAAGAATTGGAAAAATGTGAAAGATACAAGTTCTGTTTCCTGTTAAATCCTTAACTTCATTGTATTACCTAAAAAATATCTACTTAAAAATACAGTCCCCGTTTTCAAGTTATTCCAGGATCCAATTATTTCAATGGAAGCTAACTAGTGAGGTAGGATTTAAGTACCTCTGGATTGCAAAATATCTTCAGAAGTTTCAAAATACGTCAGTTGTAGCGTTAGAGGATATTTTTTTCAGAGCCTTGTTTTTAAGCGTACATTTTTGGAAGAATGATACTATGCCAGGAGGTCACCAGTAACGTTAACTTTTGTACTATTATATTTGCAGGAAAACAGGGATACAGCTCTCAGAGAGCACCAGCAGCCTCGGGAGGGAAAATCTGTTAAGTTCGACTTTTGTTCCAGCACTAACCAGAAAAATGAAAAAAATCCATAATCTGTTCCCAACTGCTAATACAACCAAAGGAGAAAAACAAAGATCCTCTCTGTACCAGTGTGTTAAAACGAGGAGGATGGTGACTGCAAGGCTCTATAGACACACGTGCAAGCCGTAGGCCAAGGCACCAACGGAGGGCTTAAAACCGGCCCCATATCATAAACAGCAACAAACAACAGCGCCTGCTTTGATGTCTATCCTCACTTGAAGCTCAGCTAAATCCAAACTTTAGCTTCTAGAAGGAGAACTTGTTTCTCAGACCTAGGCCTGCAAAACCAGCCCGGCTGGGGCTGCGCCAAGCTAAGCAGTTCCAAGAAGCTGCTGCTGTTTGTTCACAGGCCTTTTAGGTCTGCGATATTTTAACTACATTTGTACATCAGCAAAATTTAACAAAAGAAAAGGAGTAGATGCAATTAAACAGAAAAAAAAAAAAAGTTTTTACCCGTATAGCACGTTTCATTCAGATACTGGTTTAGACGGACTCCCTCTCAGAGGACACACGCACAGCCGAGGCGCAGGCGTCAGCGTGGTCCTCAGGTCACCTGCAACCATCGCACCAGCCCAGAAGTCCCAGCCAAAAGAAGGGAGATGCTCCTTCACTATTCGACCACAGAAGAAAATTAAGAATGTGTTCCTGGGTCTCATCCTTAGCATCCAGTTGTTATTCTTTGCAGCTTCCTGGTCCCTACGCTTGAAGTGAGAGTAGCATTCAGCATGTCAAAGAAACAAGTGGAAGCTAGGTGGACCTCTGTATTGAAATCTTATGACAGAGATAAGCATGGGATATTTTAGACTTTATATGAGGAGGGAGCAACTTCAGCTGTCCCCAGGTGCAAGCACTAATCTTGGTCTGAAAAAAAAAAATACTCTATTTCAACCACTGGACAGGTTAAATAGCATGTGGGTATGACACAGATACAGAGTCTATCTTGAATTATGGCAATACCAATTCCTATCTTGAATTATTCGAACAAAATCCTCACAGGCAACCAACATTTTTTCCAAACCCAACAAAAAAAAAAAATCCAAGTTAGTGATAACTGAAACAGGAGATACATCTGAAAGACACATCTCTGCCTCATATGAATGTCTCTATGTTATTAAGCAGAAACACTTCACAAAGCCAGAAGAAACAGGATAATTAAGAACCATGAGGAATACCAGTCACACAATCATAATACTTGTAGGCTTATGAAAAAGGAGAAAAATAGTTGTATCAAATATGGGCCAAAGCTAGAGCACTGGAGGGTTAGAGAAGAGGTAATCCCGCTGTAGGCAGTCACATACTTTCGCACTGTCATTAGGAAATTCTGTTTAGTAGACAAAGAGTTTACTGGCTCAAGGGATACTGCTATAAAGGTTTTCAGCATTGTTTGTGCATAATCTACGTATAACATTCAACTTGGGAATGAGATATGATGTAGAAAATTGCCTTTGCAGTCCTTGAAGCCAATAATTTAGCTCTGCAACCTTAATTTGTAAGGGAAAAGGGATGGTAGTTGGAACATGAATTTGGATCACCGTCAGATTTAGGAATGAAAGTAATTAATGCCTCTGTGAAACTCCCCTGATAGTTATTTTTGGATTCAAAATCTTTAAAGAAAAGTTTTAATTTAGGGGCAGAAGCTCATTATATTCTCAAAAGAATCCTGCTGTACTAAAACATTCTGCCTCCAATTCATAGCCCCACATTCTCTCTATACATACAGCTCCTTCACTGATAAAGCTGCAAATTATTTCCCACCTTAGCTGCTGAAACTTTGATTTGCTCTCTGAGTTGTTCCAAATTGAGGCTGCTTGCCTTCATATTCAAGGCTCTTACTATTACCATGGAATGATGGTGACCAAAGTCTTTCTTTTCCCATTAGATATTTTCTGCCAGCTGCCACACCTCCAATCTTCAAATTTCCTTACCACTTCTCCCAAACAACTAACTCAGAAAGAACCTGCTCTGTAACACTCCTTGACTCACCAAACCATTATTAACTGTTGTTTCCCACTGTAGTACCTCCAAGACATCATGGAGGTGTTAAAAAATTATTGAGGTGACAACATTATCTGATTGCCACCTGTGAATTTCACCTCTCTGCTTTCTCCAGCTCCCCCCTTCATCAGTTCATAATTTTATCAGACATTTTTTAATTGTGGATAGTATGTTGCTCCAGACTGTAAAACACTCAGCCCGTGTTTGGTGCTATTATGATATATTAATAATAAAGCACAATAGAGTTGTACTCCTGGGGAAGGGATAGGGAAGGACTGTAGTGATTTTCAGGCTGTGGGTTTATTTTTTTGTTTTAACCTGCTCTTTAATGCCCTCTGTGACTAAGCCCCAGATGATACCAACCAGGCAGAATTAATATTTAATCCTACTCCAGATTCCTGAATTCTTCAGCTCTGGTTCTTCATTTGCACTCACAGCTACAGTTCCAGGGATCAGCACAGCTTCTGCTAAAGCCAATGGAAATGTTCCTGTTGGCTACAATGGGCACTGAAACAGGTACTCGGACAACTAAATAGAGTAGTGAGTTTAGTAAAGGTTTCATCTATTTACTTATTTTCCTTTATACAAAAATCACCTTTCATCTCTAGTTATTTACATTCTCCAAAGCAAGTACTTATGACAGACAGCTGCAAAAAAACCCCAAAGGTTTTGGAGCTGAAAAGCAAGCAGCTGTGCTCTGCCACTTCTATTGGCATGGGGACGTATTTTCAGATTCTCAGTCAAACCTGCAAGTGCTGTTCAAGGTTCACACAGGGATAACTGCATTTTGAAAGCTTCCAAAAGGCCAGCACAAACACTAGGGCCTTATCCACGTTTTTAAGCCAAAGGGACTATTTATGTGAGCAAAGTTAAGCTTTGAGCAAGCCTTCACAGGTTTGTGCACTGCTATTATAATCTCACACATGAGCAGAATCATTAATTGTCCTAATTTCTTGGCTATTTTAGTAAGAATAATGAAGGGAAAATCATATACATACTTCAGTATTAGCTTAGTCTCTCTTCAGCTGCCACCGATATCTCTTCTGAATTAGAAATGGTAGTCAAGGTTTGCTAAAAGGATGGCCACGCCATTCTCATTGTTAGCTCCTGAAGAATGTATTACTTCAAAAAAATCTTATCTCTATGATTTGGGTTTTGATAAATAGCTCTCTTGGAGAAATGACACTAAGCATTTCCTTCTGCTGCTGCTTTTTTTTTTTTTTTTTTAAGTAAGATTCCCCCCCCCCCATTTTAATAGGCTGTTATAGCCTTTAACTTACCATGAAATTAAATGCCTCCATTGGGGATCCATAACTTATCATAACAATAGTATTTCTAGCACTTGTTGGAACTATGAGGAAAGTTAGAAGGTGGTACAATAATGAGTGTAAAATTTTAAAGGACTACAAAATTGTCACTATACATTACTGAGCTCCCATAGTTAACCCATGAATTAAAAGCATATAAAAGTGATAATAACTGAATTTCTAAAGAAATGATCGACACTTGGTGAAATCATCACTTTGCAGGAATTAACCTGTGAACTGCTGGGAAGCAGTAAAAAACCCCAAAACTTGGAAACATATTAATCTCATAACTGACCCTGCTTTAAGCAGGAGGCTGGACTAGATGACTTCCTGAGGTTCCTTCCAACCCAAATTATCCTTTGATTCTAATAACTTCTACTAATTTTTGCTAGGTACCTGTATTGATAGATATATTAAGTATGTAGCAGGAACAGATCGCTTTCTTCTTGCTTGCATAACATTACAAAATCTCCAGGGCAGAATTAATTAAAAATTGAAGGCCAAATTCTGCCAGATGTAAATGGCCTTCTAGTAATGGGAATCAATATGTGCACCCCTCTCTAGGTTTGAGGAGTTGGACATGGTCTGATTTATAGAGGTGTTAAGCATTTACAGTTCCCAATTAAGTTTCTTTTCTTTCAAGAAAGGAGGGAAGTTCTTCAATCAAGCAATCTGCGCCTCCCAAGAATAAGGCTATGATTCAGGAAAACTTTTTTTAGAGTACTCGCAGCTCTGTCTGCTCAGCTTAAGTATCTTGCCGAGATCCAAAGCTTTGCTCAGCGTCCAGTCCTTCAAGACTCCAATAAAGAAATGCTCAACATGGAATTATAGAATCGTTTAGGTTGGAAAAGGCCTTTAAGATCATCCAGAGTCTAACCCTTAACCTAGCACTGCCAAGTCCACCACTAAATGGTGTCCCTAAGTGCCACATGTACATGTCTTTTAAATACCTCCAGGGATGGTGACTCAACCACTTCCCTGGGCAGCCTGTTCCAATGCTTGACAACCCTTTCATGATCCACTTCCAATCTTTTGTCATGCTGGTTTATTCTGAATCACATTGAATCCTCCTTGAGTTGTGTACACTTCCGTATTGTTCTTTAGTTTGCAAGTTCTTAAAGGAGGGTCTGCCATTTACTATCTTTGTACAGCTTTTTTTTTTTAGTTTCCAGCACTGTGGCCATTTCACACTGCTTGTTTTTACTACAAGAGAAGTTTCACAGTTCCTGGTGAGTTAGGAAGATGCCTACCTCCTCAATGAAAAAGAGAGAGACATTACAAAAAACCATTTTCACAATGACCAGAATTTGACAGACGTGAAAACTGCCAAGTTGTAAATTTAAGTCAGTCACTTGCATGAGTGAGATTACTTATAAAATCAAAATCATGGACAGCGCTTATTTATTTAGTTAGATTCTGACAGGGAATGGAACCATCACATAGAGCACTCCCACCAGCCCTTAAGTATCCTGGAAGGAACAGGATTTATTTTGACACAAATCTCAGAATAAAAAAGAATAATTGAGGGTAGCCACAAGAGAGGCTAAAAATGTTCCTAAAAAGTCTAGAGCAAATCTATTGTTACCACAGGGAAAACTGAATGCTCATTAATTAGAATTGCCGAAGACCTATCAACACTATGGGAAAGAAACATTCATTTTCTTGACCTAAAATATAAAGCTATGTTCAAAGGAGTTTTTCTGTAGTGGTGGAAATTGGGATTAGCGTTGGTGACTAGTCTCTCTACCAGTCTGGATGTTAGTCAGGTACTACTTGCATCCTTAGTCTACAGCAAGGTCTTTTATATCTACTCTTGGTGCTACTCCAGGAGAGCTCACATGGTTTCCACAAGCAATGCTTGTGCCATGTGATCCAAACGAGCATGGGTATCTGAGCTAGCAGAGTTTTGAGTGCTGTGAGATCTAAATTTAAATACAAAACCCAGCAACAGATAACCTTGATGATTTGGAGACAATGTGGGAACCCTGAATGTATAGACGACTTGAGACTATACCTCAAAAAGATGTTAGTTTAGGGTATCGGTACTCCTCCTACTGACGGCTGAAAAAGTGAGAACAGGAAATTGCATCTGAAATATTTGCACAGTCGACTGTGACTGAATCTTGTTTGGCATCACATTAGGGTAGCGTTAGGAGGGTGACAACAATCACCACTTCTACTACACACAGGCCCCCCTCCAATTTAATACCTGCAGTTTTCAGGCCATCTAAGGAACTGCCCATCACCAAGGACAACAAACTGATGGCACCATAAAATGACAGCTAGTACTTGCCAGTATGAAAAACAAGTAATGAGTAATAGCAAAATATTAACGTGCACACTGTTTAATTAAATAACAATATCATTTTCTTGTAATCTTTCTCTCACTCTGCTAGAAGAGTACAGTGTTGACATGATAATTTTATAAACTTGCTTGACAGTTCATGTTAACCATCCTCCACTACCTTAGATTGATAATTGGCACTTACAAAGAAAATTAAATGTCTGAGAAATTCATTAAATATGCCAAATATCTGAGAAAACCCAGTGCAATGGTTAAGTTATCTAAATCACTGTGTAAGCAGCTGAAGGGCTGTTTCCTTTTTAAATTCTAGAAAAAAGAAGTCTCATGACTTCATATTATATCTTTAATGCAATGGAAGTGAAGAGGTTACTGTGAGACAGACTCAAGTCTTCCTTCCATCAGCTGATATTGTCAGGAATTTCAATTAAATCAATAAAGTTACAGTATTTGGCTTTAGATCTGCTCTCCCTTCTTTTCACCTTCCTCCGGGAAGTAGAAAATGGAGAGAAAATTTTATTTCTGCAGGTATTCCCTTAATAATCTATTACAACAGAATCTTGTCAGAAAGCTTTATTTGGAAATCTTCAAGTGATCTATTTTCCCTGTATTGGTCATTTCCTCCCCACAGTCTAAGCACACAAACCACGCAGACCCATCCAGTGAATTGCAGACACACTTCTCTTTAATGTACTTTGGCATTTAAATTCCCAGTGGCTGCTCTATCTATGCAGTTTAAGCTGCTTGAAAAAGCAAGAACATTGTTTAATTATAGTAAGTTGCTAAATATCTGAGCAAAGGAAGTTCTTGAGGATACACGAAGTATCTTGGCCTGTCCCTCAAGCCAGGCCAGGCTCTGGAAAAGGTAAGAAGAAACTAATAAAGAGTAACACCTCCTTTGTCAAAATTACACTTGCTTG
Organism: Haliaeetus albicilla; assembly: GCF_947461875.1. NCBI lineage: Eukaryota > Metazoa > Chordata > Aves > Accipitriformes > Accipitridae > Haliaeetus > Haliaeetus albicilla. The sequence goes on along the minus strand of NC_091504.1, from coordinate 12,259,407 downwards.
GCCTTTCACTGCTGAAAGGAGAGTGAAGAGTATTTATAAAAGTTATTCTTTTTGCTAAATACACAGAATCATAAAGAATAATTTTCCAAAGCCAGCTAATGTGGACCGAAGGTAAGAAGACAGCCCAGCATCAGAACTGCCAATTTCATTTAAACGTGGCCTGATCACAGAAACATCTGTGACCAGATCATCCCCTTATAATAACTGGCCACAGTAATACAGTGAAATTCCGGACACAAAAGTGGACAAGGGACAAGACAAAGTTGTCAACTGTCTGATATTCTTGATCACATTACAATAATTTATTGTAGTAAGAAATAGTAGTTCAATCACAGATATTAAAACTAGCAAAGCCACCATTTACCTTTATGTGCAAATAAAATGTCAGAACGTGATCTCTGTTCAAGTTTTACATGACTGAATTTTTCAGTTTCTCTTGCTCGCAGATGATAAAAAGAATTAGATAAATTAATTATCTTACCTACAGAGGAACATTTTATGAGGCTCACTTGCTTCTTTTGATTGAATTTGGATACCTGGTGTATCAAACAATTCAATGATGGATCAGAGATAATCTTGTGCTGTCGCTTTGACATTCCACGTCTCAGAAGCTTCATATTGTGGACTAAGTTGTTAGACCTTCAGCATAACTGACTTAAAATGGCATTCTGCCGTCTGAAAGCACAAAAGAAAAAAATTTTTACATTTCCTAGTGTAGTTAACTGTTTTCCAAAACTGCTTAATTGATCTAATGAAGCAGAGAAGGGCATTAAACCTATTACTAAGATACATTATAAGGTGAAAGAATGAATGAATTTTTTTTTGAGATTATATGAATAGACTCTTGAAAATATAGGTGAAGGGAAAATAGTATGCTTGATATAGATGACAAAACAATTTCTGTCATGATCTACAATTGTCTTTCCCTCAAATTAACCATCAGATCTCGTTGATAACAGAGATGTGAGATACAAAAAACACCCCTCAGAACATTGGCCCAACTTCCACAGATTTTTGAAAATTTTCATTAAAAATGTTACTAGTCCAGGCCTCAAGGTGTATGAGACAATAAACGCAAGTCTTCACCAACATCTGTAGGGCATGGATGTCTTCTAGGGGTCTGTAAAAATCCCAAGGCACAACTGCCACAAGTGATACCAAGCACCCCCATGCCTAGCTCTTACAGCCTCCATTTCTTCACAGGACTAGAACAGTCTTCTAGGAAAAAGGCAGTGAAAGTGGCAGCTCCACAGAAGGCCTGTTAGAGGTAGCATGAACTTATATTTTAAGGTGTTCTAGGACCTTGTAAAACCCCAGAATATATTATTTCCATATTTCAGCTTTGACCTTACTGTATAGCTTTTGATCTGTGAATAATCCCATTTCATTATTGCAAGGTTGCATTTCTGAAGGTTGGTTATAAATTATATCTATAAATAATTTCTCAAGTTACTGCTTGCAAGTTGCTTGTTACTTTTATCTTTAGGAAGGCCTGTCCTTAGACCACCTCAATTCTGGTCTCTCACCTTTGCTATTAAACCATATATCCAAAACATTTACTAATGGCTGCTTGAGTTTGTATCCATTTTATGAATTATCCATTTGAATTTCTTATTTGCTTAATAACAGCAGAATTTTCAGAGATCAACTGAACCATTAAGCTATTGTTCTGGACACGATATTTTTACTCCAGCCTTTCTTTTCTCAGAGTACATTCTCTGACCATCAAAGACTCAAAGGAAAAGAAAAGATGGGGGTAGGTCATATATATGGAATCCATTTCTTTGTCACTCCATGAAAAAATTAATCGACTCCTTTGTGACTTGTCCAAATCCCATGGAAATCAATGTAAAGACTCCCATTGATTTGACAGAGTATGTTTGCCAGGCCTTTAACGTCTCTAAAGCAAAATGTAATAGGATGCCTAATTGAAGACTTAATTAATGCCTGTATGATGCTTTCTAAAAAAGAAGTGAAATTAACACTTATGGTTTCCACAATTCTCAACGACCAGCCTACAGATTCTAAGCTGATTAAAATCTCCTGAATATATTATATGTTTAGCATTATAGAAATCAATAAGTTTTTAAATAACAGAGCTTATTCATTCAAGAGGGGAAAGAAAAGGTTTCACCTCCTTTTTCCACCTTGTAGGTGCTAAGAGCTTACTGTAACCACTAAAAAACAGAAGAACTGATATTCTTATTTACAAAAGGCTGCATGCTATCAAGGATGCAGAGAGATTTTTTTTTTTTTTTTTTTGACCCTGGTAATAAAGCTGCATCTTTTTTCCTTGCTGTAGCCTGAAATAAAATAGCTGATTCTCAGGTGGAAAAATAATTAGTAACATGGGAAGTCAAATGAATTTTGAGATATTGAGGAAAATGTAGTTTGAACTGTCAGGTTTACTTGCTTACCCACAGGAACTACAAAGCAGTAAAGAAATAAAACCTTCTTAGAACTTACAGCTTTCATCAACCTATTCCCTCTGGCTGATTTTTTCCCCCCAAATCTCTCTTTTCCCAGTGGCTCCTATTAGAAACACAAATAGTTTGCCTCTCTGCTTAGTGACAAATGTCATGTTACTTGCCTTTTTTTTTAAAATACTATTAAATTATTATTCCTTTTTTAATAAGAGGATAGAAAGACTACGCAACCTGTTCAGTCAAATACACTTCACAGGAGCACTTGCACTGCATGGATTTTCAAAGGAAACTGAAGGTATTAGTAGTTCAACTCCTGTCTATTAGGCCAAAGAGAGTTGCCCTCTTTTTGACACCCCATCTACACAGTTATAAGGCCTGCCAACACCACCAGGAATAGATCTTTGTATATGCATTTAAAACAGCTATGGATTAGCACAGAGGACCCTTACAGTCTCTCCCATACTCTACTGTGAGCAGATCATGGAAAATTTATGGATAGAAATTGATTCTTTACATTGCAATAGCAAAAGATGAGGAGAATCAGCATCCAGTGCTTCAGCAAGCCATTGAGTCTTTCATTGTTCATGATTTTTTTGTACCCTCTCCAAAGGCAAGAACCCTAAGTCCAGCCACCTCAAGTACAAGTATACCAATGCACAAACAGCAGAAACTGGAGCTCCACACCTTCTCTGAGAGTTATGTCATCATAGGAATCACAAAAACTTGGTGGGATAACTTGCATGACTGGAAGACCACAATGGATGGCTACAAACTCTTCCAGAGAGATAGGAAGGGAAGAAGAGGAGGTGCAGTCACACTTTTCATAAAAGAGAAATTTGAGTGTATGGAGCGGAACTGACACCACAAAAAGTCTGTTGAAAGCCTTTGGATCAAGATTAGAGGGGTTGTCACCAAGGGGGATCTTATGGTTGGTATCTGTTACAGATGTCCTAATCAGGCTGACGAGGCCGAGGAAACCTTAGTTTTGCTGCTCAGGGATGTCTTGGGCCAACAGAACCTGGTCCTCAAGGGTGCCTTCAATTACCCAGACAGTTGTGAGAACAACACAGCAGCTGTTCACAACACAGCAAGGCAGGAACAGCTCCAGCTGTGGGCTTTGATACACCCTTTTCCTGTTTCAAGCTACACTGGTGGTGATGAGGGGCATCATGCCTCTCTAACAGAAGTGTTTGCTCCTTTGGTCTGATGCCTGCATTCACCAGTCACCGCACTCTCACCAAAATGTCCTTCTGATTGTCAATCTGAATTTTCTCTCTCCAGCACAACTGGTGTAGTGCCTCTTTCTCCTAACAGCCCCTGGCCCCCTTGTCTACTTCTCTGGCCACAGGGGCATTTGCACCCATTTGTTGTGTCCTTAGAGCTCAATGCCCCAAGCAAAAGAACAGGTTATGCTGCTCTCCCTTAAGAGTTACCTCCCCCTCTCTCCAAATTTTCTTCTCTTCAGCTGACTTGCACTATTAGCTACATTTCTAAGGCACTGCTTACATTAAGAACATGTGCAGGGAAGCACATAGAGACCCCATAGGAGAAGCTGCAGGACATATTTTGCAAAGACAACAAACTAAATTAGATTGCTTAGTAAGAACTACTAACCTGTAACATTGGCTTTTTTCTTAAAGGGAAGAAAATTGCTGCAAGTCAGGGTACACTGGAAAGCACAGGAAAAACAGGAAAAGGTCCTGTTTTTCTCCAGACCACAGTATTTTCTAATTATTTTGTAACAACTCCCCTCCCACTTGTCCTCTTAGAAGGATTTAAGTGCCCAAATCCCTTGTTAAGCAATGAGAGTTAGAAGCCCCAATTTCTTTGTGGATTTGCACGAGTGACTTGTAGCTGAGCTTTAATCCTCTTCTCCTTCACTACAGCCTGTTTTTCCCCCAGGGATGGAAGTGTGTCTGACTGCAAATTCCACTGCACTGTGAGCACACAAGTCTCAGTGTTGTACCCAGCCTCTGCCAGTGTAGGCATGGAGGCTCTGAGCAATGCCAGCCTAAACAAGAAGGTGAACACAGTATTGACATCCAAGTCAGAACTGTATTTCTTATTTTCTCTTAAAACAGTATAAAGTATTACCAGTTAATATTTTGAGAATATACTGTTGTTTGTGTGAAGGATATTTAGGAAATCTAATACATAGATGTGCTTTCCATTACACACTAAGGTCAGGTTTCTTCGAGAAGAAAAAGTGAAATAAAATGCCATGCAACAGAAAGAAAAGAGTGGCGTGACTTCACACGCTAAAATCTCATCTACTTCAGCCAAAGAAATTAAAAGTACATGAAAAGTCGTGCTAGCTGTAGCCTTCCATTGAAAGATGCTGTACTGGAGTTTGCATAGAAAACCAGTAAATGGGGAAATGGCTAAATGGGTGTGGAAAGTCTTCATCTTCACTGCCTAGTTTCTGAAAAGTAAAGAAATCTAAAGCAACAGGCTCCAGCAAGTGGAAGTCTACAGGAAGGATGAGAAGGAAACTTGTCATAGAGTGATTACAGATAGTCTTCGTACCAGAACAATGTTGGGAAAGTAATTACAGAGAGATTCAGGTCTTGGCAGATAGCAGAACAGTTTTAACAGGAAAGTCATGAGGGGACTTCTAGGCACCATGATAAGCATCAGTTCTTTTCATGGCACCAAAAGTGGGAAGTGTAAATGACATTCCCCAATTACTTATTGCTATACTTAAAAAGATGATTAGAGGGAGCTGAGGGCATGGAAAGCATCAAGGCAAACCACTAAGTTATTCAGAGTGCAAACTCCGTACTGTGCACGGAGGAGAAATGGGGGAAACACATTTAAGAACAAACTTATTCAAAAGCTATTAAAACAGCCAATCACTGTTAAATTGTGTAGAGGAGGAAATATGCCCTAGAGGGAGTGCAAACCAGAAAAGATTGACTTCTTCAAATTCACAGCTGTGGTGGAGCAATCAAATACTCCAACACCAGCTTTTCCCTCAGAGACAAGACAACCTGGGGCCATACGACCTCAACCTCTGATATGCACAAGGAAAATTTAATGAGAGATTTGCTATAGGAACTGATGTCTTGAAGTGACAAATTGCAAGCTTCGCTGACCTCTCATGAAGGGGAAGTTTCAAACTTTCATCAGCAAAATTGAGCAACTGAGACAGACACAGGCAAGGAAAGGAAAACTGACTCTAAGCAGAAACATTCACAGTCACTGAAAAAAAGCAGCTTAATTCCACATTCTTGCTAGCCAAAAGTGAAATGGCAATGGAGGAACACAAAATATAACATAAAAGCATCAAAACACAACTGAGGTGAAATCCTCGGCTGGGTAATTGATTTACTTTCCCCAAAATCAACACTGCTTGAGAAGAGATGCTCTGTTGATTTAGTCATTGCTAGACTCAGTCAGAACCAGGAGGTACCCAAGTGTTCACAATCACAAGAAATTAAATTAGATGAAACTCTTCCAAGCTTTCACAGCTTCCAAAAAGGCTTACTTTGGATTTTGACTGCAGGGTAAAGCACAGGCATAGCACAAAACAGAAAGCTGATCTTTAAGACCTTGTATCTTCGTAATTGCCAGAATGTTAACTGTAGGAGATTGCAGTACTGCAAACAAGTTAGTTAATATTTCCAAGTGCCAGAGATTTTACCCCAGATTTCCAACACCATATCTCATGCAGTTAATAGGTTTCATGCTGATTATTAAACTGAACAATACGGAATATCATGCTGTTGGCAAAAACCCATTATCATTAATAAGATTATATATTTGCCTCTAAAAAGGAAGAAACAGCTCTAGGCAATTGATCTATGCCTTCAGAAGACTAATAATGTGAAAAGTGATTTGTCCCATCAGCCTCTGTCCTAGCTCGTATTCTAGGAGCAAAAGAAGATTTCTGCCTGTTGAAAACCTGTACAGGTAGAGAAAATGCTAACTTTTAGAAGTTCTTCTGCTAGATCAGAGCATGGTATCTGAAACATTGTCCCTTACAGCCATCATCTTTGGTATCTTCAGAACAGAAGGTAACAGATAGTCAAAACCAATGATTTGGGGTGTTCTGCTTGAGGCAGAGTTTTTTCTGAACAAGCTGAGTAAACATGTGCCAAGAATCAAGCCTCTCTGGAATGTCACGTTGGGTACCTGAAGGCAGAGACAACTAAAGTCACTAGTAATGCTTAAAAAGTGTAGGCATAATTCCCAACACTCACACAATCTCTCTCTCTCAAAAAAAAGCCCACAGTGGCAAATTGAGAATAAATCACTCCTCACAGAAAGTCTTAAATGACAGGATTTGGCTTCAGTGCCTACAATTCTTCACTGAAATGTTACATCATGTCACTTTTTATTGCCCTGTGTGCATGCCAATGTGTACAAGATTAGTGCTGCTGCTGCAGATGAGGAGATGAACTACTGCTGTTCCTAGGCTTGCATCCTTCTAAAAAAAAAAATCTTTGATATTATGAAATCTAATTAAAAGCAAGATTTTTTTTTTTTGTAGGAAAAGAAGAACTCAAAAAATCATGTGCTAAAGGAGAAAACACCTAGAAAAAGAAGTCCTTTACAGTGTCATCATAACAATAAATAAAGCTTCAAGAAAGGAAAACATATCAGTAGCAGAATGATTTAAAAGATCTCACACTAAAATCCAGAAACAAAAACCTAGAGGAAAAGCAGATGACTGAAGGGTTCTGAGTCTACTCCCAAACTGAGACCAACAGGGTTAACAATCAATACTCTTTAGGCATGTTAAAGCTTCACCTTCTAGCTAAAAGAAATCCAATGGTGGCTCCTATATTTGTAAGTGGAATTTTGACAGCAGAGCAGATATATCTTCATCAGCACTTTGTGTCTGCCTGCCCCCTCACTTCAGTTCTTATTGTCATTTTGCAATATATTAATGATCCAAATCATCGAGTGATTCCAGTTAGGCTGCAAGAGGTTCTCTGAAGTAGGCAGCACTCCTTATAATGATAGATTGCAGGAATAATGGCCTCTTTACTGAAAGCAAAACATCAAAAAACTGGCTTAAAAATGGCAAGAAGAGGAGGGACTGAAGGTAGCAAGTGCTTTATTAGCAAGTATGGAATCAACTATTCAAGAGGGCAGCATCATTTTATATTCACTTTTGCAAGGCTACCTGTTTATTAAAGGTAGACAACGCTCATGTAGGCATAAAGCATCAGATACCTATGGAAGTAAAGCATAAGAAAAGATTATCAAGCAAGAGATGAACATATATGATCTTAAAAGTCAATTTGTAGAGTTTTTCCTCACACCAGAAAAATATATGGTATTTTTGTTTCATTGCAACTCCAAAACACAAACACATATGGTTAATAACTTAATTCCAGGCATTCTAAAGGCTAGAGAAAATTGTACAGGTACTGAAGTGATTTCTTGAGCGTGACCTGGACTTGAGCAACCACTTGTCTCTCTACTCTGTAGAACTGAGACTGTTAGGGGAAACAAGTTCTTCCAACCGCAGGGGTAATGCCCACCAAGCTCCCAGCAACGGGCAGTGAGAAGCCCTATCAATGACACCATCACACAGACTGAAGTGCTCTAGTGGCACTTTCATACACCAGCTCTTCCCAGAAGATACCACTGCTATTTAAAATTCTAACTATCCAAGCTGCCTCATGGTTGGGCTGTGGTGTCTTGGAGCCAAACATGTGGCTGAAGCTGGAAAATGTAGACTTCTAATGCACCTGACTGACAGGGCTACAGACATATCACTGACAGAAGAACATGAGAAATTGCAAAAAATATTAAGATTGTGGTGGTGTTTACCTCTGTTCTGACACAAATACATGAGTAAGCTAACAAAAACATTCTTTTTCACCTCTTTGATGAGGTCCCTCAAGTTCAAATGGGTTAGTAACTTGCCTGAGTGTGGCACATCTTGGCCAGCCTGAAACTCACAGTGTTAAATATTAATAGCTTCATGCACAGGTCAATTAAATAAAACAGTGCTTTTCTCCCCTCCTCGCCCATTCCCCCTCCATTTTGTTTCGTTGCACTGGCTGCAGAACCGACTGAATCTTATCCTTTTCAACTGCCCTGAAAAGCTAATTAGCTTTCTGCTACTCCAATTAGTAAATGCAACACAGTGGCCATTATTATATTTCCAGGTGCTCTACAGATTTTCTGACAATAAACTAGACTGATGAAAACCATGAATACACAAACAATCTGTAAAGTTTAATGCTTCCATTTGTTAGGCTATCTGAATAAGAAAAATGCCTTTAATATGGATAAGTCCTTCAACTTTCCCCATTAATAGCTGGTCTTAATTCACAGGTGCCTTTTTAATCTCTCCTGAACTCCTCTAGAACCTAATGAATACATGTAATAATAATAGCAATTCAGAATTTAATCCTGATTCTAGTCTGTCTTAAATTAGACCTTAGTCATTAAGAGATTACAGGATAGTGAATGATAGTTAATCAATGTATTTAATTTGGCCCCATTATTTATTTGATACAGTTTCTCACATAGTGGTTATAAATCTTTTTTCCCCCAAGCTTGGCCACCAGAAGCAATGCTGAAATATTGAGTGAAAAAATATTAGATTTGATGATCCTTTTAAGTGCAGGTTAAACTCTAATTAATCTCTCTGTGTGTGCTCATACCTTTCAGACCAATACATATATGCACATATGTAATTCATATGTAGCCAAACACTTCAGGTAAGATTTATTGTGCCTTTTTTTTTTTTTTTTTGGTCTCTGTTAACTTTTAGCACTATCAGTCAAGATTTCCCAGCACTTACCACAGCATTAGCCTTAAGCATCGGGAAATCACATTTCTTGGTGCCAAGGGTTTAAAAGATTCTAATTCAGCTATTAAACTGGAGGCAGCATGTGCCAGCCCCACAGCACATTCACCCATTAATTCTGTCCCCTGGAAAAAATGACTACCTCTTGCACCAGTCTGATAAAATGAGGAAACGCACTGATTATGTCTGTGGCAGCTATTCTTGACCCAACCAACAGTGACAGTCATCAAACCGCAGTAGCTAGAGCGCTGCAAGCTGTGTGAGCTAACCCAAGACATCATTAATTCTAAACACCAGAGCTTTCGTCCAGATACTGGAGTTCAGAGAGGCTTAAAAACAAATCCCTTTGGTGGGTTGAAATTCTGTATGGTGTCCATATTAACTTCACCAACAGTATTTGGAACTTATTTCTCTGGCTGGACAGGTCAAATGAGAGAATCAAAGTACTATTGTCTTTCACTGGATTGCTCAGAATTAGACCTCAGGGTCAATTAATAATGTTAGATGGACAGAAATCAAACAGATTGAAAGACTAGCTGTTTTTTAAAATTTTTTATCACTTTTAACACAACAGGATGGAGGGAACAAAGTAGCTGTGAATGCCGTAGACTGGGTGATTTGTCCAGCTGGATCTGAAACCATACACATGTTCACTACAGGAAAAATGTGAGGAAAAAACCAACACTGTATTGAAAGAGCCCTTGCTACCTACTCCTGTCAAGTCTTTGGGGAGACTTTAACTATTCAGAGGGGTCCTGGGATCTGGATTTCTGGGAAGTTACTGTATGAGACAAAATCAAGGAGGTGTCCCATGGGATTACCGTAAATTAAGCTTACATTGTAGCTTAATAAAGAACTTGTTCCCTGAAAGTGCTGAGGTACCTTATGCAGTTGTGTGCACAGTATGGCATTACTCTTAACTGGGAAATGATAGCTTACAATATTGTCATCAAGCTGCAAATGACACCCAAATAAGACTTCCCCCCCGGTCTCTAAGCCTGGGAGGTACAGTCCTAACACTGTCTGTACCAGGAGCAGGAAGAGATGGGAGGAGAACCAGCCAAAAGCCAGTGGCTTTCTTCTCCTTTGTTTCAAAGAGGCAGGGATTTGGCTGTATCTTTATCACACAGTTGGTACCAAAGCCTTCCCTCGAAAGAAAAATGGGACCTCCACCTTGTTCTGCACATTTTCGTGTTCTCTTCATGTAGAAGGCAAGGATTCATTATGAGCATTTCCATTGTCAGGTCTGATCATAGATCCAAAGCATTCAGAAAATGGGGGATCTCTGTACAGCCCTCCCAGAAGCAAAGAGTATTTTGGAAACAAAATGTGTTGTTTTGTAATGTGCTACCCTAAAAATTCTCCTTTGTGCCTCTTTGCTCAACTGCAAAAAACCCCCAAACCCGGCTGGACACACATACATTTTTTCATGGAGGTGAGTAGCCAAATGGTATCTCAGGAAGTATTTAGATTATGGACAAAATACCATGGAAGTGCACTATACACTTTTCTTCCAGTTTGTGTTTCTAAAGGTAGTTACAAAACATGCTAAGAGTCAATGGCTGAGTCCTTGCGTAGAGGAAGACCACAAAATGTTCATGAGTAATTTCACATCCTTATCTTCCTTTCAGGCATAAAGGAAGTAACCAGATCTTCAGCAGAGCTCGGTATGTTTTAGTTTGACAAACTGTCCTGAAACACTGGCAATAAATATGAGCTAAACATTAAACTCCCAGGGTGACATTTCAGACCATCCAGGGCCTATTGGGTACCCCACCAGTTTAATCTTTGACTTTTTATTTCAATAAATATATCTTGAACTCTTTCAAAAATCTGGCTGGTTGGGCTGGGAATAGAACCAAGGTTTTAGTACAGAAACATCTTAGACTAAGTCAGACAAATCCTTTGAAAAATTGCAACCAATTGGTATGCTGCTTTCCCCCAAATTTTGGGGCTGTTGCTTTCCAGTAGCAAGTATTTTAGTTTTGGATAGTCTTGAAGTGCTATTCACATTTATGTTGATTTTTCAAAATGGAAGAACTTGTGTTGCCTTAGCAATATACATTCATGCTGTGTTATTATAACAATTTCTGCATTCCTATTTATTTGTCCACAGCAGCAGAGCTAAGAAATTTTTGCTTGCTCATTCTCCTTTTAAGAAATTTTACTAGTTAATAAATAAAGCTTAGCCTTGTTGCAGAGGTCCGTCCCTCAATAGTTACTATTCTCTTTCTGACTCAACGACCAGCTGCAATGAAAACAATGCCCTCTCATTCCTCCTAGCACTTAAAAAGGTTTATAGATCTCCAGCCTCCTACAACTCAGCAGAAAACTGCTTGCACTTGACAGTCTTCAGAAATCAGCATTGTTTCCATCCTCACTAAAACTGTCAGCCACACAAGGTCAGGAAATGAGGAGAGCTGATGTCACCTGAATCATTACTACCTCTGCTTAGACCTCTCGCCACACTCCTGTCTTCCAGAGAAAGCTGGTATACCCAAGAGTAAAAGTCTCTGAAGTCTTTTAAAACTGTCATAAAATAGTTTCTGGAAACTGTTTGGAGAACTACAAAGAACTCATACCCTTCAAAATCGTAAACTCATGAATACTTTCTTACCATAGTTGTCAAACTGCGATAGTGTTTTGCAGGGGGCTCATGAATATGAGTACCTCTGCAGTAGCCTCTAATAGGTATTTTTATTTTTTAGATATGATTCTACAAGGATAGCAATAATGAATTGTTTCAAACTATCTAGACTCTATCTACTAGTCATGCCAATTAAAAATCACCGTGTAAGTCTGCAAGACAGCTCAGAAGAAACAGCTTGCTCTCCGAATACCATGGTATGTGCTGTTAAAAACAATGTCCATAGGAGAAGAGGAAAATGAATTCCATCATATGCCTTTGAGACAGAAACATTGTTTCTGTTCTATTTTAAAAATCATAAAAGCTGCGCATGACAGAATACAAGCAAAAGGCTTTTAGTGAACTGAGGTACTTTCTCCAAAGCCTGTAGGTACTCGAGATGACCTCATGGACAGTAATAATAGTTCCAAGACAATGAGGCAGTTGTAATTAAACAGGTACTTGCATACTGCATAGCATTGTACACCAGAAACTACACAAAATTCAGTTATAGGTCATATCCATAACATCAGACACACACATATATATATATGATCTGTGTATATATTACTCTTGTCCCCCATCCTGCCAGAGGCATCGTTATTCACCTTAAACCCTAAGCTTATCCTTACTACCACTAAGTCTCCGTGTCCACAGGTTGTATTTCTAACATGGGGATATTGCTTTCCATTTCACAGTTAGATGTGGTATTGCTGTTGGGTGTGTTCATTTGCTACGTGTGCACCTTTTGGGTAACGTGGTAACAGTGAATATAAAACAAAGCAATGGGCTGGTCCAGCTGGTGTAAATCAGCGTGGCTCCACTAACCTTGGCACAGTCTAAATGGTCTTTTGCAGACAGAGGCGAGCTCCTTGTGCCTGAGCTGCAAGTCAGCTGGCCATAAGCCAGCTCTAAACAGGGAGCTATTTGGCTGTATGAATGTGGTGCCAAGCCTGAGCTTATACAGATGAGCTTTTTCTCAGCAAGGCCTGTTGGGTTGGATTTAGCGTCATGCTAAGCATGCTAACACGCAGAACTTGTACCAAACATCTGGTCTGATCTGGCATCCCTGAAATCTACAGAACTTTCCTATTAACTTTACTTTTGCCAAATCAAATCCATATTGAGTCAAATCCTGTCTTCACTCAAGTCAATGGGAGTTTTTGAACTGATTTCAGTTATGCTAGGTTTAAAAAAAATATATTTTCTTTGGTCAGCCACACTGCTGTCCTCCCCACTCTAAGCAGACTGCTTTACAATACAGCATTCACCCTTTTGTTAATGATAACGTTAAAAAAATCAATGGCTCAATTAACAATCAGGAATGGAGCTTCCAGGCAACAAGCACCATGATCAATAACTTATGTTCAGTGAAATTAAAGGTACTTGTTAAGTCAAGTGTTAAAAGCTGCACACACTTAATATGGGAATATCAGTCACGAACGGTCTGGCAGTTTAACTTGAGAAAATCAGTAAGTACAAAGTTCCCATACTATGTTCCACACCAATGAGTAACTAATGAAGCATAAATATTCACACAAATTCATTTATGTAATAAATTCTCAAATCCCCCAATACACAGCAGTACTGCTGAGTCGACATTAGCTTTCACTTTTGTTATGAGTTACAATTCTAAAATATGAATCCAAAATGAAGTTGGCAAAACCAAATTCAAAGCTTGCACAAAGGTAGATCCCAGCGGTTTGAAGTAACATCAGTGCATAATGGCCTCACTGCTATGAATGACAAAATTTTCCACCAGCATAAAGGCGTGTGCTACGATTTCTTCCGAGACATTTCTCTGTGGTCACCAAACATCTTCAAATGAGATAAAATGCATTCACCTTATGAGAGAGGCGAAAGCAAGGGTTCACATAGCCCAGGATAAGTGACATGAAAACGTTTGAGTCCTTTGGAAGAGTTGTGAACGTGCATTGTGATATCAAAATCAAGAAACCTGCACAAATATAGTCTGACTTATCCTGCTACTATATTCCTACCACATTTTGTAAGATGGCGGTTAAAGGGAAGATTTTTCAAAGGCATAAAGGACAGTGAGATGCTCAAGTCTCAGTGGAAGCCTGGCTAAATCAGATGTCTCATTCTCATTTATGCAATCTAAAATCTCCCGCTTAACTTTTACACATCTGCTCTCAATAGAGCTTTTCTTTGAGAAGAGAACATTTAGAGCAATGTCAAAACTGACTCCTACATCAAGCTTGTGACAAAATTCATCTCATGGTCAATAGCCTTGTTTTTAGAGCTCCACTGATAACAGAGATGATTTAGCAGCACACTCCTGCTCTGGGAATAGCCAAATTGAAGGCTGCTCTTCCGATTATACTGAACTGCTTCTACTCAGAGTAGGGAATATTCACAGGATAATTTATGCTTCTTCAAAACTTTTAAAAATAAATAAAAGAAATGAAGAGAAATCTTTGCATGCCTCATTTTGCATATCAAGGATTCTCTTTTTGCAGTCTGGTATATATACCATACCCTTTTCCAAATAGCACAAAAGTCTTGTGAGGCCTGAATTCCTTAAGCAGTAATAGAGAAGGGGGGGGGGGGGGGGGGGCGGTGATGGGATGGCAGGATGATTCTCTTCATTTAATGAGCTGCCCCTTTCTTTAGTGTATTATGATCATATCCTGAGCATTGCTGACTGCACTTTGACGGGTACCTAATCAACGAAAATCAATCATGTGAAATTGCACAGACAGTATTTCATCTCCATCAAAAATCACCTTCCTACAGAGCTCCATTAATCTCTTCATCATTGTTTAACTCAAAAAGAAACTTCTGTTGTAAAAGATATCAGACTTTGGTTTTAAATTATAATTAAAGCTGTGCAGTGTTCGCTTCAAGGAAGCAACTAAAGCTACAGTAAGTATTTGGTTTTCCAGGGCAATTTTCCAATGCAGAATAAACCAATGCACCTTGGCGACACACGGGAGGATGAGCAACTGATAAATTTGAGTGTGAATAACCCTATTTGCTAATAGAAGACGACCTTACCCTTTCATCTCCCTCACACAATGTCACAGGAAATTATCCAGACAAAGGAACCCCCTCCAAAAATCAGGATCCCTTAACTGACCCAGCTGAGAGAGGTATTTTCTGTTCTTCTACCCCAAATTAACACCCACGGAAACACTGCCTGCTGTGAAGATTTACTGGGGTGTGGGCTATCACCCACAGGACCAGTTCTGACTGCAGCAACTCTGGAAAGACCGTATATCACATAGAAGGAAAAACCAGCCTTGTGATATAAAGCCAGCAGTGGGTTCAGCTGTTGTTTGCACTCAGAACAGCACTGATGCTTCCTCTCATGCCTCTTCTGCTAACAAAGAAACAGGACTGCAGCTGCAGTTATTACCTGTCCTCCCTATTTTCAGAAGCGTGTGACAATAGGTGAGCTGCATGACTACCCACACTAAATATTTAAAACAAAGCTAAACCATTGAATAAACAAACAAAAAAATACTATAGAAGAAGTGAAGCCTAATTCACAGCAACAGGATCTAACAGTATCCTCTTTCCTTAACTCCTTCACAGCACTTTCCTTTTGAACGTGGAACCAATAAGGGGATGTTGGACATTAATACATCTGATGGTGAGTTGCAGAGGCAAAAGGACCATTGCTGTTTTAGGAAATAGAGAATTGCCTTGAGTGAATCCTGGTTTTGTCTTGTTGATTTGACCTAACCACAACTACTCTACTGGAGACAAATTATTTCAACAGGTTTTATATCCAGGGCTATATAGGTCACATCAGGATCACTACAACAGTCCTTTCTAACCTTAGAACTTCTTATCAACCCAAGAGGGGGTTTATAAACACTTAGGAGCAAATAACAAACTGACTGTGTTAATCCTCTACCATCATGGTCAACAAAATTAGGCTAGGCACAGCTTTTGTGTATCAAAATAACAACAGGACCTGCATTTCAGAGCTATAGCACGTGTGGTAACTTCGACTGACTTTGACAGTGTGTTTCAGTACTCTGCATTTGTTTGTGTAGATGATAATACCTGCACCAAAATTGTTCATGCTTTTCCAGGTCTGATAAGCTTCCAGGGAGCAAATCTCAAATGAGCACTTCTATGGAGGCAAGTGAAAGGTTATTTCATACTCAGGTCATTTCAAGCTCCTCCTAATTGTACTTTTGAAAGATTTCTCACAATTGTTACTGCTTAACTTACAAGTTCTTGGGAAACTGTGGTTCCTATCCATATGGCCCTAGAGAGTGAAATGTTATTCAGATGTTTTATGTATTCATATCCATGTTTCTCCCAGGAAATCTGAGGAAAAGCTAACAGACGAAACTTGGGCAGTGTCAAACGTTTCTATGGTCTATTGTATTGCCTGCTTTTCAAACAGCAAACAGTAGATGTAATTTCAGTTTTCAGAATCACAGCTGCTTTTTGGGCTTGTCAACACAAGATGGCATATACTTTACACACATCTGACAAGCGTGATGGATACCAGAAAGCAAGTAAGAGTTTTTGTATTACTATTAGTTTCTGCTGCCCCTTTACAAAACAGTCTTACTGGTATTGTATTGTTGGTGCTCTGTTAGAAACTGGAAAACCAGATGAACAAAATGCATTTAAAACCCAGGAAGTCCCAAACTCAAGCAGGTCCCTTTTTGGCAGGGCCTTTTCCCACCCCTTTGCAGGACAGTCCCAGGCTGTTAGCATAACAACCTCCTTCACATACCTTGAGAGTGAACAAACACCGTTCCTGGCAAACCCCTAATGTCACAGAAACAAATCAGGATGTCAGCGCAGGAAATTGGGACCCAAGTGTAGGAGCCATAAATCTGTCCCATCCTGATTGAATGAGTTGTGCCCTGAAGGATTGCAGAGTGCTGAATGGCTTTCCCTTGTCAACCAGCTGATGCAGTCTGAGGCGGGGGACAGAGTTATGAAGAGAGCGTAGAGGTGAGCCCTGTTAAGGGTCCAGTGGAGAAAGGAGATGAAAACTCTGAGTCTGGACCTGACTAGCTGAGGAGAGAAATCAAGTAATTGGACAGGCTGCTATATTATTCAATTTGATATACTTCAAGTTGGTTTTTTTTAAACATTTAAGGATGCAAATGTGCTACGGAAAGGCATAAAGAAGGAAAGGAGAATAATTTCCTTTCACTGGCAGAGTTAAGCAGAACTGGCTAAACAGTGAAGTCTCCAGAAAGATGATGTGGCAATACAGCTGTGAGTTAAAACAACAGCTACAGTTTTTACTATAGAAGAGGTATTGTTTATTTTAAGCTACTGTTTGGTAAGTGATGGTTCACAGAATGACAAAACTGCTTAATAACAAAGAGCTTCTAGGATATCTCCTGAAATATTTAGTGAGGAATGCATGTAGTGTGCGGATATCTGTTCTGGCGTGGGTAGTCAGAGCTGATCATTTATTTATTTAGAGAGAGGAGTGGGAAAAGCAATTTGGATCTGTAGGAGAAAATGAGACTTCGGCTTGAAAACCCTTGAATCACTTTTGAAAATAAGGCTTAAGTATCTATGTCACATAAGGCAAAGGCAGACATACTTGTGCAGCCCTGGCATTTCTAAAGCTGTTGCTAACTGACTGCGTGAACACTCCCAGTGTCTTTTAAAGCAAAGTCAGGCATCTTGTTTTAAACTTTTTTCTTAAGTGGCTCAACCTAATCCAGTCTGACAATCTGTTATGGTGGCATAGCTAATAGGGATTGTAACAAACAGCAGGGGGTTGTAACGTCTTAAACAAATGTATCTGTTCCCAAACTGAGGGATAGTATTTGGATGTGATTATTATTAGGTTGAAAAATTGATCTTACATTCTAACTTTGTGTGGACTATGAATTTGGGGGTTGATATTTTGTGCTTTATGCAGCCTATTTGAGTGATGCTGGACTATTTGGATTCTTCTTCTACCACAAAAATATGGAAGAAGAATCCAGGAGATGTTCTTTTTACAAGTTTAAGGAAGTTACTGCTTTCTCTGAAATCTTGTATAAGATCACCTATGCCCACTGGAGTGTATACACAACCTTCACATGTTTTCACAGCAGGGTAAAATATATGCACCATCGGCTCAGAATACAGTTGAGGCAGAAGGATCCTTGAACAACTTCTCTCCAGGTAGAGTAGAGGTTGTTTTTTCTGGTCTCAGGAAACACCAAAGGCTCGGTCTGCTCAAGGCGAGTATGGCTAGCCCCTGGCCTGGCACTGGGAAGACCCACACACATTGCCCTGTTGCAGTGGCTCCCATCCAGCCACTGCAGGCATGCATGCTCACACCAGAAGGGCTGACTCCCTTCCCTGCACCCAGCGCATGCCGGAGGATCCCACCTTTATGGGGTTTGTGTGGCAAGGTTTTGGTAGCAGGGGGGCTACAGGGGTGGCTTCTGTGAGAAGCTGCTAGAAGCTTCCCCTGTGTCTGATGGAGCCAATGCCACCTGGCTCCAAGTCAGACCCGCTGCTGACCAAGGCTGAGCCCATCAGCGACGGTGGTAGTGCCTCTGGGAGAACATGGTTAAGAAGGGGAAAAAAATGTGCAATTGCAGCCAGAGAGAGGAGAATATGTAAGAGAAACAGCCCCGCAGACCCCCAGGTCAGTGCAGAAGGAGGTGGAGGAGGTGCTCCAGGCACCGGAGCAGAGATTCCCCTGCAGCCCGTGGGGAAGACCATGGTGAGGCAGGCTGTCCCCCTGCAGCCCAGGGAGGTCCACGGGGGAGCAGATCTCCACCTGCAGCCCGGGGAGGACCCCACACTGGAGCAGGGGGATGCCCAAAGGAGGCTGTGACCCCGTGGGAAGCCCATGCTGGAGCAGGGGGAGAGTGAGGAGTCCTCCCCCTGAGGAGGAAGGAGCAGCAGAGACAACGTGTGGAGAACTGACCCCAACCCTCATTCTCCATCCCTGTGCGCCACTGGGGCGGGAGGAGGTAGAGAAAATCAGGAGTGAAGTTGTGCCCAGGAAGAAGGAAGGGGTGTGAGGAAAGTGTTTTAATATTTGGTTTTATTTCTTACTACCCTACTCTGATTTGATTGGTAATAAATTAAGTTAATTTTCCCCAAGTCGAATCTGTTTTGCCCGTGACAGTAATTGGTGAGTGATCTCTCCCTGTCCGACTCATGAGCCTTTTGTTATATTTTCTTTCCCCTGCCCAGCTGAGGAGGGGAGTGACAGAGCAGCTTTGGTGGGCACCTGGGGTCCAGCCAGGGTCAACCCACCACACCACTGCACGGTGCTGGTGAAGGAACAGTACCTGACTGGTGGCAACTTGTGTTCTGCTGCTGGCTCAGCTACACAGAGCAGGTACAGCACTGGGCACCTTCCCATGTGTCTGGGAAGTGCAGGATACAGTGTTCAGCATGATGAAAGAAGAGAAGGATAACAGCAGGGGTGTCAGGAGCAATTTGGAGCATTAAGTGGAACATGGCAGTGAGTATTGTTTAAAATATTCCTAAAGGGAAATACCTCTGGAAGCACCAAAAGCTCAGGCTTGTTTTCATTACAGGTAACAGGAATTTTGCCATTGACTTAACTGAGAAAAGGAAGTAGATTATAGTAAAGCAAAAGGAGTATCATTTGGCCAGGTATTCAAACTGCTCTGTA
Organism: Haliaeetus albicilla; assembly: GCF_947461875.1. Classification (NCBI taxonomy): domain Eukaryota; kingdom Metazoa; phylum Chordata; class Aves; order Accipitriformes; family Accipitridae; genus Haliaeetus; species Haliaeetus albicilla. Next base: position 12,239,980 of record NC_091504.1, on the reverse strand, counting down.
ATAATTTGCACGTATTTAATGGAGAGTGGAACTGGCTGGGAAAATACCTCTGAAAGAATAGAAAATTAAATCAGATTTATTGATTCTCCAAAAGTGAGACAATTCATGGGAGCAGCTGAATTTTCACTAGTGTCACTGAAGTTCATTAAAGTTTTTTCCTACCAGCTCACTCTCTCACTGCATAGCTCCTCTCCTAGGCACATCTGTTATGGAGAATGAATCGGAACTGGGCACCCTTTGGGCTCCAAGGAGTTGAGTTTCTTCATTTCCAGAGAGAGAGCCACGTGCTCTTGAAGTTAGCTGTCTTGGAGATAAAGTTGATCCAGTAGTCAGTCAGTTAGCCAAGCAATACAAAGGGCATCTCAGAGCCCTCAAACTCAAACAAAGCAACGTCTTAAAGATCGGAAGCTGGTGCTCCTCAGGGTTTCTAGTCTCCCGGACTGTTTACCAGAGAAAGAAGTTTCTTGGGCTTTCTGGGTAATGCTGTGGAATAGAAAAGCACAGCAACCTGGGACCTTGTTCTCTAAGAAGTGCCAAGACTGACCAAAATGTTATTTGTATGACACATTAATGCCAAGTTCAAGATGCTTATACTTGGAGATGAATTGAATAAACAACAATATTTAACAGTCATATGACATTTTGCAGACATTCTCCAGCTGCAATATTCGTGTTAGTCTCTGCTTATCAACACTAATTCTTTCTCGTGTACTGAACACATACATTGCTGAGTTCCAGCCGAAGCCACCAACCACAGATCTGCTACTTGCATGAACAGGATGTATGATAATGCTTTGCTACCAGCATTTTGTGAAGACCTGTTTAGCTGTACAAATTCTTTTCCCAGGTTAAAAAAAAAATTATTGTCTTGGATCACTCAGCATTAGCAGGATCAATTTACTCAACACAAGCCAATTACTGGGCATGACAGCAACATTTCTGCAATCAACCCAGTGCTTAATTTTCTGCTCTCATCTCAGTGAATCTCATCTCCTCCACATACATGATGTGATGAAATAAAAATTTAGAAAGCAAAAGCCTATATTTTGAAAGGACAACATGCAGAAGCATCTTTGTACAGAGTTTCTGCCTTGCTCATGGAAACCAAAGTCTTGTGAAGTACCTGCCAAAGCTTGAACACTGTGAAGTTGGGGCTGGGATGGGGAAAGTGCAATGGAGCTGTGCACTGAAGCATTTGAAATGAAAAGATGACGTTCCCTACTTTGTCTGCTTTAGTGTTTTTACTCTCTTCTCCACTCTCCTCCTCCAAGCAAAGACGTGTAAAGTTATTTCAGATATGCATTTCTAGCTATTTTATTATCAAAAAGACACTGAATGCTGTGAATTGTTGTTTACTCTCATACATTTTTAACAGGACATATATGCAATTTTCTTGTTTTGAACAGTGGAACAGAAGAGAAGATCTGAAAAGACGAGTGTGCATGCAAAGGAAAAAGAGAGCCGATAGACAGAAAGATCCCTCAAGGCCAAAGGACTCTTCCACTGAGCAAAGAGATATTATCTTTGAAAAGCAGGTCTTACACCAAGACATTTTTATGTCACTTTGGCAGCATAAAGGATTCTCAACACAAAGAATTGGACTCCTGAGAATATATCACACAAAAAGGGTGCTGGTAATTGACGTAACAATGTCTGAAAATCTCCTCCAGCTTTGCAGCCAGTACAGGAGCTGGATTAAAATGAGATCTGAATGTACCGAGCTACAACTTTTCTTCTTACCCTGGTAGTGACATTACAGCAAAGGGGCAAAAATGCGTGACAAGCACTGAGATATCAAAGTAGAAAAAAGCCTGTTTGTTTCTCCATGTCCAAGTTTAAATCACAGCACAACGTTTTGATTTGCCGTTTGTTGCTCTTTACCACTAGCACTGCAGTATTGCTCGGGAACTTGGTGTGATATCCAGGGTGTAGAGAAAGGCCATCCCCATTCCAGCCCAACCCCAGCTGCAGCTCTAGCCTTTCCCTTTCCAAAGAGACTAAAAGTCTGCAATGCCCTGCCTACAGAGGTTTCTGTACTTTCAACAGTATAACACAAAGTAATCTCATTAACTCCTAAGAGACTGTCCTCTGTGTATGAACTCTGCAGAACAGTGGACAAGAAGCATGAGAGAGACAAAAAGAACTTGCAACATGAGTAAAATGATTAATATTTAGTAGAATATTTTTAGAATTATTTTCTTTAAATATAACTATAAAAATGTCCAGGAAAACAACTGAGGTATTTAACAACCTTTAGAAAACTGCATTTCCTCAGTTTTGGTCTTGGTTATTCTTTTTAAAAAACAACATGTGTTCTACAAGGTCTTTTTTCCTCTCCTCTAATTCACTAGTAGCTCAGAATAAATCTCTTCCCTTCAATTAGTTCCAGGACTGAACACACTGATACAGCAGTTTGTTTTGCATGCATTAAAAAAAAAAAAAAAAAAAGGTAAAAAAAAAAAAAAGTTGGATTAAAGGATTCTGCCATGACTTTTAGAAGCCTCATTCACAGCAAGTACCCAGCAAATCCAAAGCGCTTTTCTGCCTCAACTAACCTCAATTAGTTACTGGTCAATTCAGATATAAATACAGGATGAAGAGAGGAACTGGAAGGTTAAAGTACATTCACCCCAACCTGCATACCGTCACGAATCTGAACAAAGTAAAATCCATTTCAGTATGGAAGGTACAACTTAAATCAACGAAACTGCGAATGTTACTTTGTTCTTTTTCTGTCATAATCTATTTATTAAAACACAGGCTGATTCCTGTCTTAGTTACACTGATTCGTACCAGCAGTAGCACCACTTGTTTTAAATGAAGACCTGAAGTACATCCCATAGTTCTTTTCTGAATCATGGCATGCTTTGTTTGTAAGATGTGCTGGTTATTTTCCTATGACATAAAATTGGAGCACAGCACCAACTTTTATTATACTGCAGCCTTAAATGAGATACTAAGCCCTCAAAACAGCACTCCTAAAAGTGGAAAACATACATCCATCACGGCATGGAGCTATGCCTGAGCTAAGCAGTCCTGCAAGAAAGCAGGACAAATGACCAAGGGTTGGTGTCCGTGAAAACGCAGCTCTCACTTGTAATTTGGTAATTTTTTACCTCCTTCTCACAGAGCTCCTGCAAGATGAAAGGGAGGTTTTGGAATCAACTTTGCTTGGTGGTCACCAATGATATACTCCTTTTCTGGAGGAACTGAAGTCAGTGGGGGCTGTGCTCAGAATATAGTAAGCCCAATGGAACGTTATTCCCTGAAAAATCAGGGCCCGAAGATCTCCAGCTGGGGACATAAAGTTGGTTGTTAGTTTAGTTTCGGTCTGAGTTCAAAGTACCTTTGTTCCCTGTGCATCATACCTATGCCACCTACTCTAGTTAACCTCTTGCAAACATGAGGCTAAAACTAATGGTTGATAATTTGCCTCATCTTCTACCCAAGCCCCCTCTCAGCTGTGGACTCAGCAAGTACTGGGGACATTCATGTTAGATGATGAAAATTTTTAAGGCTTTAGACATGATGGCCATCTATGCTCTATTTGCAGTGTGCTCGATCCTAAGTATATATCTTAGAATAGTTATTTCCATACACTTTCTTTCCCAGCCACTGCCTTTGCTATATAGATATTTTCTTTCTCCTAGAAAAGTGCAAGAGCCTGTGTTTGTTTGTAGGGAGGGAGGAAGCAGTAACAACGTGTGTGCCTGGCTCCCAAGGATTTTTCTTTTTTTAAGAGTCTAAAGCAGAGCTTTGGGATTTAAAAATAACCTTTTTTGTTAACTTTTTTGAGATGCGAAGGGAAGAGTTCAATCACTTCACCTTCCTCTTCCTAAAATGTCTCTGGGTTATTTCTTCTGCATAAGAGTTACATGAAAACTTTCCCTGAACCTCTCCAGAGTACTTTACTCAGAAAAGCAACTATCAGATCAAAAAGTACTTCTGTTTATTAGTTCAATCTCCTTCATTAGATTCCCTCTATCGTGTGTTTTCCCACACAAACAGCGATAAAAAAATCTGCTAAAATCCACTGACAGCTGCGGCTGTGATAGACTTTTCCTTAATCCGATTAGCTGCCGCCTCCCTGTTCGCACCAGTTTCTGTAAGCAGTTACCATATTACACTACAATCTGCTGATTTCATCTGCACTGGCATCAGGCAGCATTCAAAGAAAGTCTGGCCTCATAATAACAGGCTTTGAGAGCCGGGAATCTCCTCTACACACATACACACAAGCTGCTGTCTCTCAAATTGTAAAAACCTGTATGATTTAGGAATTCAGCTCTAAGCGAACAGGGCATTCCCACAAACAGCCACCTTAAACTAGTATTACCCTAACTATTCTCTGCTCAGGCTTATCTTTTTTTCAGCTCTTGCATTGTGATGCTTAAATTTGCTGAGATGCTAAAAGAACACTTATCTTTGCTCAATCTACTGGCTCATGCGAAAAAGTGGAAAACATCTTTTCAGATTGGAGAAAAATAAAGCAGTTTGCATTTGAACACAGAAAGCTTATTCTTGTCTGCTCAGCCCCTCACTTGTGAGAGCTTGCACTTGTTGCTACCCAGCAGTCAAAAGAGAAGCACTGTGTGCTCCTTCTCTGCATGACTGAGCCAGCAAGAAAATGCAGGTTTCCTTCATCACTCACACCAAGTCACAGCTAGATTTTGGGGGAAGAGGTCTTAAAATAGTTGAAAAGAGGGCTTGAAGAGACCTTGACTCTAAGTAGACTAGGTGACATGTCAAGAGGTCTAAGTTTAGACAGAAATTCTAGATTTAAGATGGCTCTTAGAAGAAATTCTCGTCTTCTGACCATAATGATTTTTTCCTTCTGGCCTTTGGCTAAATGTCACAAAGGTAGCTCCCCCAAAACAACGCTACTTAATTTCCTTTCACTTCCTACCGAAATTGCAAGCAATGTCTTTTTGTTTTTATTGCTCAAAAAAGGGAAAGAAAATGGCAGAGCACTGAGTCACAGAGGAATTTTTTGAAGAGATATGGAAATTAGGGCTCATAATACAGTATATAAAGGCTGCAAGATGCCAGTTTAATGGTTAGAAAATAAGCAGCAGGCTCATTCTAGGGAGAAGACAATGTAGTCATTGCTCCTGAATGGTGTAACAAAGATTTTTCATCCTGTGTGTGTCTCTGATCCCTGAACAAGTAGTTTCCTTCTGAATATGAGGAGCATGGCACTGCCAGTAGGCATATGCAAAAGACGCAAAAGTAATTTTGCCAATGATTCTAAGTTTACAGCATTTGCCTTTAATCTGTTTGGGTTTTTTAACAGACACCCCCCCCCCCCAAAAAAAAAAAAACAAACCCAAAACAAAACAAAACCAAAACCCAACAAACAAACAAACAGAAAAAACCAAACCACCAACCCACAAACCAAAAAGCAAACCCCCAAAACCACAAACCTGTTTAAACTTCAGAACTATAGGCTTATAATTACCTTTGGCTTTGATAGTTTGTGTTTTTGAAATTTTTCCGAAAGTGTCAAATTAAAAGCTCCATTGAAGATGTTCCACACTGTTTAATTACAATGCAAGTAACAATGTTACGTAGCTAACTGTCGTTATGATTTATTGACTATGGGCAATACCTTAGCACTTTGCAGCTGGACACCCAATCAGCCCAGGAATTTAGGTATGGCAGTACGATGAAGAAACTTGCTATTTAAAATTTCAGTTGCAGAAGAATAAGCATTAGAGCAAGAAGGTACAACTGTACTCAGAGGAACATTTAACTTTAACAGTTTCCTCTTCACCTTTTTCCACTTCTTCCAAAGCAGACCACAGCTCTAAAGAGATTACAACCTCAAAATTTGGGTCCAAGTATTATATACTATCAAACAGGATGGTTTAACACTGTCAGCATATCCCTTGTCCTAGTTTTTTGCAGATGCAGATTTTCAGCACAACAGATAACTTAACAACCATTTTAGTTTAGATAGAAAGGCAAACTCCAGCAGAAAATGGCCCTACCAAAGTTTTTGCAGCTTGGTCCTAGCTGGCAGTTTAAGAGCTTTATAATAAACATATAATGAGGCCAAAATTGCTTGCCTTATACACAGCAGTAAGTAAGAAAATGCATATAACTCACTAAAAATCTTTCGACTAATGTAGAATAATAACCAGATTTAGACTTGAGACTGAGAATTCAGAAAAGAAAAAGAAAAATTAATTGAAAATTTCTGTTACATAATCTATTGTTCTTGGAAAAAAACAAGAATCTTCCTTATGAGCTTGATTTTAGCTTAGGATCTGAACAGTCATTGAAACAACACCAAATCTATACTGGAGTTACTGTGATGGCAAAAAGTAGAAAACTGGGTACTTATTCCCCATGGGGGCATGGAAAACATATGAGAGAAACTCAGAAATAAAAAAATATGATTACAAAAAATAGGCACTAAAATGAAATGTTGCTCTGACAATGGAAGGTTTCAAAATTCTTCAGTACTTTTTTAATTCCATAAACCAAATTTCTATTTGAGAAATGAGATTCTCTGAATAATCCAAACAACTCTTTCACTGTAGCAATGATTATTATCCTATTTAAATAAAAGACCTGTGTTTCTGTAGTAATTATCATACCATATCCCTAATTAATTATTACTCAAAATATCTGTTAAAATTCTTGCCAGCCATTTAGAAAGAGGCACAAATTATTCCCTTTGATCAGACTTGCATTGCTAAAGGCACATTAAAAATACAGAGAGAATCTGGAAAAGCCTTACAAAATTGTCCATAAAGCCAGAATTATGTTAACTACTGCAGCAGCCCTTACTCTGCATATTTAGAATTTGATTGCATATGAAGAAAATTGCTCTCTTTGGACAAGAGGTCAATCCACACCCCCAACATTAAATTGTATACAGTTTAAAGGAAAACAATTTCCCTCTAATTTGAATACATCATGAAAGAAAATAAGGACAAAAAACCCCACAAGACTTTTGTGAGCCTCACATCATGTTACAGTTAAATAGACGATACCAACTGCACAGATTCTGAAAGGCTGAATACAACCTCTGGATGTTTAGCACACTGCCAAGTAGTTAATGAAGAGAAAAACCTGGCCAGCAAATGTGATGTTAAGCTCTTGGTCCTATGAAAAACTCTATGGATCTTTAATTCCCATGAACAGAATCTAATTTTTTTTAATGATTCCTGTGAAAGACCCATGACAGTAAAGATAGACACTTTTCACAATTCAAATTTGTGATGCTCCTGGACTCGGTCTTCAAATCTCTGATGTTTCTTTCACTAAACCTTCCCTAGAGTTACAATTTCTATGTCAGAGTCCTCATTTCTAAGAAGAAATATGAGGATGCCCTCTGTATGTGTTTTCATTAGAGCTTTCAAACCAGTTTTAAAAGGTACTAAAAGCCCAGATGTAATAGGTACAGTGTAAGAACTCAGTGTCATCAACCTATGGCCAACATGACACCCTTTTTATGCAATTATTTTGCCTGTTACCAGATAGTCACAGGTAAGTTATTAAATAATTTCCGGTACTCTCTTAAGTGAGCATGAGTAGACCAAATTTAAACATGATGTGTGCTAAGGATGTATTTATACCAGAGAGCAATTGCATCTACCCAGGTCAAACCCATTTCACTTCAGAACTCAGAGAAAAGGCTGAGGCACTGGAGATGCTTTCCTGCCTCTGAATGATGAAGCTCATGGAAATCCAGGAAAATATACTTTAAACCATATGTCATCCTATTCACAAGAAAAACCCCACTTTTTTTCTTCAAATACCACAGTTCCTCATAAATACCCTTAGAGTCTCTTACAGAACCACAGATTAGATAACACTTAAAAACCCCCAAAAGTACAAAGAGTACTGAGCCATGAAGATACCCCTCATTCACTTGTTAGATCTCCAGATTAAAAAAAACCAACCAAAACTAATGAAAACACGATTTATGGAAAATTCCAGTGAGATTCAATACAAGCAAGGAATTACTTTCCTATAGCTTATTAGGCCAACTATTGAACTCAGCAGGAAGAACTCTGCCTTGTATCTGGTTCAACAAAACAAAGCCAGGACACCTCCGAGGCTGTCTGGAGGTCCTGTTTAATTATGCAGATATTGCAGGCTCTATGACTAACTCTTCACTTGCACTGCACAGCATGGCTGCAATGGACAGACCCCTGTTTAAACCCAGAAAGGAGATGTTAATGCAAAAAAAAAAAAATTTTAACAATCAGCTGCTGAAAAAAGTTGTTGAGAGCCTGAACTTTTAAAATAACTAAGTACAAATTTTAGAAGGAATATTTTCCTCTAGCAATAGTTACATTTCAATAATGTAGTCATGAGATTTCTTTCAATATAGCCATGCACATGAACCAATCTAGAAGCATGTAGGACTGCTCTAAAAAAACCCCAATAAAAAACCCCACACCAAACCTAACACAAATTAAGGGGCTTCTCCCTCTGCCCACCCCCCTGATATGTAACGTGTAATGCTAATGGGAGTTTTGTGCACTTCAAGAAAAGCATAAAAAGTAATTCCCATATGCTGCATTTGCCACAGGGAATTTGTTACATTCACTGATGTTAAATTAGGCCATTGTGTACACACTTTAGAAACAGAGTCAGGCCATAAAAACTCCTACATGTTATTGCTTGAGCATTCATTCCTCAGATTGTCTCTTTGCTGATATTAAAGTCTGAATGTTGTTCATCAGAGAGTGACTGATAATAAAGAAGTGATTGACAAACTTATTACTTGGCTTTAAAAATAAGTTCTCTGAATTCAAAAGATTCTTCTCAAGTCCAGAGAGACGTGGCTTGTTCTTTGTAGCAGAAGGCTGTAATTGGAAAAAATATACACAGAGGAAAAAATAGGCTTGGTTTCTATTTAAACTGTGTAAATAACTAGATAAATGGTTCTTAGTTGAAAGTATCTAGCATTGCTTAGAGAGGGCAGTATGGCCTAGGCGTGGGACTGGGGGGACTCTGCAGCTCCTTGTTCTTTTCCTTACTTCACCACCAGTCTGGCAAGTTTGAGCAAGCGGGGTCACCCCGTGGCATTCTCTTTGGAGCTGCTGTTATGGTAAAGTCAAATATGTGCAATAGCACCCTGGGATGTCCCTTGCTTGTCATCCAGGCAATCCCCTGGGGCCCATAACCCCATGTGCCTTAATAAGCCTTCCAGCCAATAGCAGGGACATGATTACACATCCCCTTAAGCCCACCATGAATCCAAGCTGTTGACAAAAGCAGTGATCGTACTCTTCCCTCCCAGTCTTCTGCTTGTTCCCAGCCCCTTCTTTACCGCCAGCAGATGGGGAGCTGGATAAACTCCCTCGTCTCATTCTGGCTGATGCTGAGCAAACGCTGGTGATGGCAAGAAGGGCTAAGCAAGGGACCAGCCTTTGACAGCAGCAGCACAGGTTCATGCCAGATTAATGTGACTCTAACGGTGCCTCTGGGAGCACTTCACACTATAACCAAGACAATCTTGCAGCTAGCTGCCACCGAAATGGGCATGTTTGCAACCTCATGGCCTCTCCTGGTCACACTTTTCCTTCTTTGGGTGAGGAGTGGACCCTGCCGGCAGAAAACTATTCCCTACTTCCAGTACGTTTATTCTGCTGCCTATTTAGCTCTCAGTTTATTGCAAGGTCAGACAAGCAACAGCGCTGTCACCAAGGAAGCAGCAGGAGCGGAGAAGCAACTGCATGAGCTGTAATGTCAGCCATGCTTTGTTTGTAGGAGCAGTCCCATAGCTCCGACTGCAGAGGTGTAAATAATCCTTCAGTGCCAAGGGCCTAATTGAAGACTGCTTTTTGATTCATTGGGCTCTAAATTAAGGTCAGACTTGCTCATTTTTTACTTTCAATGAACTTTTTGCCTTAGGTACCAAACAACAAACACATCAGATTTCAAGCATATAGACTAAACTTCAGCTGCTCCTTCTCTTAAGCACCAGCCTCTGTTGCAACAAGATCAGTGAGATTCAAATAGAGGATGAAGAGTCCTGCTTGGCACAATCTGCAGCCTGAAAGTGAAGCATGTGCACACGTGTTTGCAAAAGCACAGGCAGCCAAAGTCTTCAAGTCTCTTGACCTTGGGATATTTTGCTGAAATTTGCTCTTAATAATTGCCACCACTTGAAAGCAAAACCAGATGAAAACAAAAAATTATGATTAGTAGCTCTGCTATAGGATAATGCCAGCTGGTTTCACAAACTTGACTCTATGTTTTCATTCAAAATAACCGAACAAATAAGCTTTCTCAAGTCTTTTCCCCACCTCCCATTTTCTTTTAATCCTTGGCCAGGCCAAAATCCCCCGTGAGCCTTGTGCTGCTAACCTTCAATTTCTGTCAGTATGGTTTACCATCAGTCTGAAATCCTCAATCATGAACTTACACACCATTACCTGAAGCAGCTGGTTTTTTTCTAGTTGACCTTTTAAACTATCAAAGCTCATTTTTTAGTCAGGGTCATCTTTCACTGCTTCCCCTTCCCTCATCCCTTTTTCTCCCTCACCCAATTTTTCACATGTGAGCTTAAAAACATGTTAAATATATTTATTTGGCTTACGCTCTTGGACTCGCCCATCTTTAAATAAACAGTAAATGGTGTGTTATTTAAGATAAACCATTGCCTTTCTGTATCTATTTGTCTACTTATACAACTGCATTTTATTTTCATTTTGGATTCTAATTCACAACTTGGTACCTGGTTGTTTAGCAAGAACTGAAGCCACCTTTCTTCCTGTTTGCTCAGGATTCTGAAGGAGTGCTGCCAATGGCTTTTGAACAGTGTCTAGCCACATACATACACAAAATTACAAAGGACCTTGTATTTCCTCAGAGCGCATGAATATAAAAGCTATGTTTAGGAAAGTCAGAGACTGTAACAATGTAATGCTGTTTAGGACTCCAAAAACGTAGCTGCAGCTTGGCAACATACATCAGGTTTTATTCATCTGAAGAAGAGTCAGGCTAGTGCAATGGTACAAAGTAGCTTTTTGTCACTACAGGTTGTGGTGTGAACTACATTTCTGACAATTTGACTACCATGGAATTTACCCCAGAAAAGATTTTATTTTTGGCTTGAAAATCAGTACAGTGAGTACTTTCCTTCAACATAGGTTAAATAAAAAATTACATATTTTGAAAGAAGTAGAGCCTGTTTCCTGTCTTATTCAGAAAGGGACAACAGTAGTCAGTGTTTTTCTTGAACCCTTGCCCAACCTCTGACGTGTCTTTAGACAGTTACTCACAGTAATAAAAAAATCCACTATCTTGGAATTCAGGTACAGAATCGAGATATTTCCAGATAGTTCAATGACATTCAAAATAAGTGGAAAAATATGCATATTGATTTCCTGTTTTGGCAGCATTAAGATTTATTTACTCTTGATGTTGCAGTGACCTCTAGTTTGTCTTGGTCAATACATACCTCTAGGGTTGATAAACCTTAATATTCACCTCCATGACAGTCAATATCCACTTTATAATATAAAAGCTATCCCATGGGACAAACATTAATATTGTCAAATAGATTCAGTCACTCACCTCTTTCTTCTCGTAGTGTGAAAAAGGACAGAGCTTGAACAGTTGGCAAAATTGAGGGGAAGGGAAAAAAAAAAAAAGGCAATGAATTCTGGCAAAATAAAGAATGTGCAAAATGTACCACTGACCTTTATCTAAAAGGACTATGGATGAAATAATCATCTAGATTTGTGTACTAGAGAAGAGTCAGGCTAGTTTTTACAGGATAACCTCAAATTCATCCTTGTGGAAGATCACCTGCAACTAAAAACTCAAGGTACAACTTGTCTTATTTTTAACTGACTGTCTTCTTGCGATGCTCTCCCCAAAAGACACCAAGAGCTGGAATGGGATATTGATTTCCTGGTACTAGTGTTAACTTCTGGCTAATCACGTAGCTCTTAAAAACTGATTCTGGATATCATGAATTATAATCACCGGTGCATGCTAGGGAGCTTCCTACAGAGACAACCACAGTCCAGAATAAAATCTGGGAAGTTTGTCATTACATTTCTCTTTTAACCATTCAGGTTGGCTGCTTTATCACTGAGGGTACCTTAGGTCCCCCAGGCTGTGCTCATTCCAGTAAAGGAACTTAACTGAGGGGCAAAATAAGTTTCCTTATAATAAAGAAGAGGAGCATGGCACCAGTTTTAAATGACATCTTTAAATGACATTGCCATTAAAATGTCAGATTTTTTTCAAAGTTTACTATAGAAACATTTGGGGATTTGGCATTCCCTTCTTATACTTCATCTACTCAGGTAGCAACTACTGTGGGGTGATTTTTTTTTTTTTTTTTTTTTTACAGCAACTTCTGTCTGTCTCAGTGAGCAATGAACTGGCACTAGGCCAGGTTCACGTGTGCGTGTATCTTTTAAATGGAAGAGAGCTGTCAGTGCAACTAAACTTTCTGACATGCAATTCCTGTCTTTTAAATATTCTGGTGGGAAAAAGTCCCCTGCAACTGCAAGAGCTGCTCCAGCCCAGAAAGGACCTACTGCAGGAATGTGGACAAGGGGGAAATGTGTTCTGGTGCCCAACAGACTTTCAGTTGCCAGAAGAGCTCTGAAGATATTAAAAGATGATTTGTATTAGGATGGATCTAAGATATATTGGGAACTGGACCAGTGCCCAAGACTGGGTTAAGTGTCATGAAAAGCTAGGTATATCTTCCCGCACATCTCCCTGTATAAATGTAAACCGCTGTCTTTATGTTTGAAAGTGCAAGATTTTTAATAAAAAACACATTGCAGAAGCATTTCTAGTTCTGCTGCAGCACTGAAAATCTTAGGTGAAATCTTGGGTACAATGCACTACACTGTTTTATCAAATATTCTTGCAAATTTTTGGGGGAATTTCCAGATCTATTTTTACTGTACATGTTAAATCAGATAATTTATTTCCCAGATAAATTAAAGTACTAATGAAGTTTTCAGAAAAATGTACTTTAGTTGCAATCTTACTTTTTGTTTACATTAATAACACAGTGCAAGACAATCCATCTTTACGCTGATTATGGCATTTTGTATTTGATGGGTACCACTTGGTCAGCAATAATGAAGACATAACAATAGAAGTTAAATAAAATTCAGCAAATATTTTTAGGTATGCATTCTTTACTTGTAATTAAAGCTGTATTAATCTCTTTTAGAAGGGGTATTACCTGCAATATTGCTAACACCTCACCTAAGTTATAATGGCTGTAAATCAGATAGTGAAGTAAATCTCATTTTAAAACTACTTGATTTTTTGTAAAGCTATTCACTAAACTTCAACACTTACATTGATTCGCCAGAGCAACAAGAAGAATAATCAAGTCTGAACTGTATTTTAATAAGTCCCACTGCACACAGCTGAAGCAAAGTCTTGCTCTTTAAAATTGCAAAGCCAATGCATAAGATTGCACTATTGCCAAAAGCTGTGGTTTTGCCCCACTGCCACGATCCCCGACTGAAAGCTCTTCCAAAATTACCCCTGTGATTAGGAACCCTCTATTAATCTCCAGTTTAAAATTACTGATAGCCAGTTCAGATTTATTTATTCTCGTACCACCATTATTTGGTGCAAATTCTTCCTTCCTGGATCAGAGTCTGAACTGTGTTTTGTAGAGTTATTGTTTCCGTCATTGCCTCCATTTCATTACCCTACATCACATAAGCTTTTCTAGTCTCCCTTAGAAAGAGGAGCTATCCCTCTTCTCTTTGTTGTAGCAACACCTTGTGCGCCTGCTCTCTTTTCTGTCTTTTATTTGTGGCATGGATGACCAGAGTCACAGGGAGCATTCCTGACGAGATGGCAACTGTACCTGTGGCGCTAGTGCTAAACCCATTCCCTAAACATACTAGAAATACATGGCCTGATGCATCCTGGGGTCTCACTGCTGTCTTCTACTAGCAGCTCCATGCTAGATTCTCCTCCTTCTCATCAGTTTTTATCACCAGGCTTCAAAAAGTACAGGTTAATTTTTGTCCCTGTGTCACTGATCAGACTCAGAGACAGGGGCACACTCAGGGACATCTAAACTCCTAATATAAACTTGCTGTCTATCCTATTTCTCTCCTAACAACGCACGCTGTTAGTATTCTCTGCATATGCCCACTATATAGTGTTGCTGATGTTGCTGCTACTTTTCAGTTGAAAAATAGGAGCTTTTAGCTGTTTCAGTTGTATGCCATTGGGCTAGGCTTTTTACATAAATAAATTTCAGAAAAGACAGAATCTTCTCATAAAGTTTTTTTAAAAAAATAATTACACAGTATAACAAAGTCTGAGAAGCAGTATTATTCCTGCTTTTCCATGGAGAAACTAGCATATGTGTGCCTCTGAATATAGATTTTAATTTTGTGTTTCTTTGGGAATCACTAGGTTATAACACAACACAACTAAGAATTTCCCATGAAGATGGCTTGTCTCTTAAATATCCAGTACCTCAAGAAGAGGCGATATCTGGTAATACGTGTTCTTTTTTGACACATAGGAAACTGAAGTTCAAGGTTTTCTACTAAAACAGAATGGGAACCTTTGTAAATCATGACAATTTTCATGGGATAAGATACTCTTTCTTGCCCAGATCCAGATCCGCTTACATAGTCTCTTTTTGGCACAAGAATACAGGAGTCTGAAGAAACACTTGTACTGTTATTTTTTGTGATGTGTATTTCTGAGCACAAGCTGTGACATTAATCTAATGTATGTCTCTCTGCATTAACCAATCAGCAAATTCTTCTTGAAACATTGCTTTCCCACATCTGAGTACTGGAGGTTAGAATGTACCTAAAATGTCTGCTTATAATTTGTTTCTGCTCTTATGCTTGGGTGGGTAGAAGTCTAAATATTTACACTGTTTGCTACATAAGTGATATTGTACTTGGAATCATTCCTAAGTTCTGCAGCCTAGATTTGTTCTAGAAAGTTATGATACTCAAAAAAAGCCTACAGTCATACATTAACAAAAAAACCCAACAAACAACAGTATAGATTTCAGTTGCTGAATGCTGGTAGTAGTGGCCAAAACCTAAGAAAAAGCACAATTAAAGAAATTGTTTTCCCAGAGCATTTTAACAAAGAGCTTGGAGGAGCTCAGAAATCCAGTAGCCCAGAAATCTGCTGCCTGTGTAACTGTTTCCCTTACAGATCTGCTAGTCTGCTTTTTCTCTTCTCTCAAAGCAATCTTTAAGGATCCAATAAATCCAAGCACTACTGAGAACAGCCTCAAACCTCATATTGAAGTCAGAACTGTTCCAAGGAGGAACAGGGAAACAGGGGAAGACAAATGCTGCATAAAACCTTTACAGCCCCATACAGCATCTCTGTCAGTATGCAAAAATCAGGAATCTGGACCAAAATTCCACCAAACCCCCAAACCAAACCAACAACAACAAAAAGCACACATTTTTACTCACAGTTATCGTTTACACTAGATAATTAACAAGATAAATACTAATCAAGAGCCTTTAGAGTATTCACCTACATCTTTCCATAGTGTTTCACATAGAAAGAAAAGCTTTCAAGACAGATGCTTTCCACCAGGGTTTCTCAGTGTCCGATGCTTTGGAGCACAGGCACTACAGAAGGGCTGTCCTCCAGTTTCCTAGGCACGCTAGTATGGAGCACGACTCTTCCAGTAGTTGTTACCATAGTAGGTAAATGCCACGGGGTATGAAGTTGACGACAATTATCTTCTCACCCAACCTTACAGACTCATTCAGAGACTTTTTCTAAATCCCCAAGTGTGTATACCCATTGAAATAGTTCAGATGGAAAATCGATAATAGACACACTTTGAAAATATGATCATGCTCTGGGAAGAGATTGAGAAGTGCCACTGCAGTAGAAGAATCTCACCAGGAGTAACTATCAATCCCTCCTCATTAGAAGAAAATCAGTAGGAGGAAGAGTGATAAGTGACATGAGTAGGATGGATGGGCCAATGTACGGAAACATTTTTCTTTAACTATAGCTGCTTAGAAAACTGGAACCCAATTTTGTTTTACTTCATTGATGTTAAAAGGAACTCACAGAGGACTCTGAGAAGAGAATTCTTTATTCCCAAGTTGCAGAAAGTGGCTCCATCTAATAAATAAGTTGGCACAAAATCATAGCAAGAAGAAGAAAATCCAATTAAAAATTAATCAGGAGTTATTTGTTATTTAATGTGTTCATAAAACTAGCCTGTTGAGCCATAGCTGAAGGAATCCACCCTTAACAAGGTTTCATATGGTACTAACCTCTGCTCTGCAGGGCTGAGAGAACAGGGCAAGCAAGGGGTACACATTCTACAGCACGTATTGCAGAAAAAGGAGAAAGGTTACAGCTTTTCCTTCAGTAAAGCAGTTCTAGTGGTTATAACACCCCGCCCCAGCAACAGTACTTGTGAATGCCAAAGAGTTGCTCCTTGCAGTTACTTCATGGCTAAAAACACCAGTCAGGTATTATGGGATGTACTCGTTGCCTGCTGAAAGGGCATGGCACAGCAGAGAGTTGGGGAATCTTATTTTTACAGGAGATTCCAGCATCCCAGTAATTCAGGGAAAGAAATACAGTAGTCTATAACGCATGGCACTATAGTAAGCTCTGTCTGCAGCACAACCCAGAGGCAGGGCAAGAATCTTTTTTTTTTAAGGGAACAGCCACAAGTCTGCTTTTATACTACGGATCCAAATCTTTGATACCAGAAGGTAGGAAGATGACTTCAAGACACTAAATCGTTTTTGATTTATCTCCTGGAGGCATAATACAGGGCAGATTTAAATGCCTACATTTTCTTTAGAGGATTTTCTAGTGATAAGATACCAAATAACAAAAGAATGTAGCTGTCATTAAAAAACCAAGCAAACAAAAAAGGTCCCAAACATCCTTAGGAACAAATCTGAAAGAAAAATATTGAGGTTTTATTTAGAGTCATGCCCGGTACAGCATGCTCAGTTCATGCTGGCATCATCTCTGCTGCTGAATTATAAACCTCTCAGAAACCAAGGCTATAATTACAGCTGGGTGACACTTGAACTTTCCATGGCCAAACATTTCACAGGACATAATTTCTGCATGAGATTTCATGGCACATTGTAAAGCTTTGAACTTCTTCCATCAGCTTGGAATTTTGTGATCCTCTTTTGCCAAGACTTAAATGAATAATTATTGGTAAGTAATGATAAAAATGAATTACTTTCATTTTTAACAGTAGAATCAGTAAGATAGCTCACTCTATATTCTTGGTACTGAAGCAAAGGATAAAGTGGCCAGCAGTGTTATCTGCAATGTTTTGTTACAGTGAGTGATAGCTACTGGTTTAGAGAAGAGGGCATTTCATATCTTCTTTTGCTTTCAATCACATCTTTTCATTAGTGATGACTGAACCTCAAAACCACCTGGAGATGGTGCAGATGAGCATTTATAAGCTTGGATGGTTATCTGGAGCTTATCTCAACAACTTTTATCAGCAAAATTGCGATGGGAATTTCACAAGAACAGTTTATCTGGTTCTTCCTTTTCCTGATTAGGCACTGCAAGAGCTTGTCTGCTGCTGCATTCAAGACCTAGCCTGCTGTCTTACTCCAGACAGAATGTGAACCAAATCAGATTATTTCATCTGGTTTCCCAAGTGTCTTAGTGCATGCAAAATTAGCGCTGTGACAAGATGACAATAAATAAAGCTATTCTTAATTTCTAGGCAAAAATCCGAAAGATAGAATAGCCCACAAACTATGTTCAATTGTTTCAAATTCAGATCAGGTACAGGAAACAGCTGCTAAGATTTAGCACAACTGGATTGAAAAATAGAGGAAAATGAAAGCCTGGTTATTTGGGTCAGTTAAAATTGGACAAAGCAAATCACTGGAAAACAGAATATAGAGGACAATTTTGAACTGGCTGGAGGGCAAATAAGATGATCTAATGCAAGCATCCATTTCCAAGCATGTTGAATTCCCCTGCACAGTAAACAGCTTTTACTAGCACGGATACGGACAACTGAAAAATCAGATGCCCAGTTAGCACTGGTTTCCTTTCCCGTGGCTCTGCCCACCGAAAGCATCTCTACCCATGCGCAGGTGCTGCCAGCTGGCACAGGTTCCTCTGAGAGAGGAAGGGGCTGAAGGACGGCAGCTGCCTCCTAGGGAGCAGGCTCCTGCCACTGACACCCCCGTGTCAGACATCAGCAGGACCCAAGTGGCTGCTACGACCCATTTAGTCCCACTTGCAAAGTCAACACAAACTGGATCGTGCCTCTGACAAACAATGGCAATAAAGTTATTTTCTTAAATACTTTTAATAGGTTTGGGTCACCTAATATATTTAGAAATTAAACACCTTGCAGTACTTTCCTTCCATTTTATTTTAGTTTTGTTGTGGGTTGGGTTTTTTTGAGGAAACACATCAATTAACAGATATTGCCAAAGGCAGAATTTTTGCTCAACAGCTGTTCTTTCACTATAAAGAAAGCAGCAGAATACATTACAGACAGAAAAAGCATCCCTCACTATACGCTGGAGTTAGATAACAGAGACCAAAAAGAAGTTCCAAGAGTGATCAGCCCCTGATACTCATTTTGTAAAAGTTCTTTTCCCTTTACATTGATTTTTCTACTTTGAAATGTGAAATGTAGTTCAAAATATCCCATGTGGCATGTCAACTTCATTTACCCACTGCATTTCTAATATGTTTTCTCCATACTCTTCTATCCCATCACGGCAATTGCTGTATGCCACAGCATGCTATCATGTTTTATGCAGAATTTCACAGTGAATTCAATGGTGACTAATGCCTAAAAAGAGCTGCCACAACATGGCCCTACCTTTTATTATAAAAGCATATACCCGGGCTTTTAGATCTAGTCCTTAAAGAGGAACACTTCTCTAATTTCTATCATTGATTTACAAGTGTGGGAGGGGGTCACCAAGAAAATCTCAGTTCCAAGTACCCATCAAACATTCACATCCATATGTGAATTTAGATCTAGGATTTATAACAGCTTCTTACTTTCAAACTGCTCAGAACCAATATGCCACATTCAGTCATATACCCACACATGCAGAATTGGTACGTACAGTGGAGCAACAGTTTGCCTAGCAGTCGTCAGAAGACCATCTAGTAAAGTTCACAGTATGAAACAATGTCAATCTCTCTAGTACCTTGGATGACAAATTTTACTTTAGTTTAAAAAGTTGTAGCACTCCCCTATGTGAAAGCAGAAGCTGACAATCTGTTGCTCATCAGTTAGCTGCTAGTTGTATCTACATTCAATTAAAAACGGAGCAATCTTAATTAAAGTCCATTGATGCTACCCATCCAATATAAGATGTTGCAAACAATAGAATCCCAGTTTTTATTATAAAAATATTAAAGCTATTAAGAGAACAAACATTTTCACAATTTGTTAATCATATCCACGAAGATTTGCAGCAGAGTTGTGCAATGCAATAAATATTCAGGAATTGGGAACTGCCCGTATTACCAGCTTTGCAAAAACTCTGTATTTTAGAAAAGTCTTTTAGAATGGGATGGAGGTGGCAATGTCTTTTCTTTGTTGACTGTGGAGGGAATACAAACAATTAGCTCAGCTGGGGATGAATCATCCTTAATGCTTCCAAACAGGAATTTGCCAAATTATATACATTGATTCTGTTTCCTAGTGCAAGAAGATGCAGTTTCAATTATACAACTACTTTTCATTCTTATTGCACAGAATTGTTGCTCCAAACAAAGAATGTCAACTACTATTGTGATATCCCCTAACTTTTGCCTCTTATCTTGTTTTAGCAAAGACCCCTTAACAAAATGACTTTTATTTTACATGCAGTAGTATTTCAATAACAGTTAAAAGATTAGTGCTAGATTAATTTAAACAGTCTCAACAGGTTCATAGCAGTCAATCCATCCTCAGAGTTATATGAACACTGAGTATATACCTTTCTATATTGAATTCTAGTCTAAGGGTCAGGTGTGGTTTCTGTCTTGTCGTCTTTTCTCTCTTTCCCTTTGCTTTGACAAAACAGAAACAAAGTTAATACTACATTATTTTCTCCATTTCTGTTTTGGATGTGTGGGGGGAGGGAAGAGCAAAACTTATGGGGTACTCATACACTTTTATCACTTTCAGATTTGGGAAGCAGCTGCTCTGCATACTAAATAACAGCTCTCAAAATAGTTCACTGTTGGCAGGTAAATTGCGTTATTTGAATGACATCTTTGGTTGATGAACCTGTAAGGTCAGGAAAGGGCTGGTCTTCTGGACATCAGAGAGGGAAAGTGGCGACCATTATGAGTAACTGTAGTAAAAAAGAAAGGAGGCACTGTCTATATTGCAAAAAAGTGGACATAGATTACAGGGTAGAGAGCTGCCACTGGTATCTGAAGATGCAGCAAAAGGAAGATATCAAGAAGGGGCAATTGTGAAAGAATGAGTTGCGGTATTATTCTAGGAAGGAGAAATAATCTTGTCAAAGAGATGGAAGATTGAAAAACACAGAACTGAACAAGAATGTAGGCAGCATGAAGATGGGATCCACTTCTAATTTGGGCTGTTCCCTGTCTGCTGCTTGTATTCGACAAAAAGTGAATTTACTGAAATTTTCACATGCAGTTGGATCAGAAATAAGGAATTACTATGTAAAACTTATTCACCCATTCTTAAACTGCTTTTTAGACTGCTTCAAAACGACCTTCTAATGTCAAAAGCCACAAGGTACATATTACTGGCATTCACATATATAGATGAAAACATATGTAGAGGACTTACATCATTGCCTCGTTAACTGCATTTGTACCTGCTGTCTCCCCACGTGATATCAATGCCTGAACTCCCACAGAGTTTGATGGGAGCAAGATCAGGTCTGCTACCTGTCACATCAGTAATTGCTACATGCATTAAAAATTAACAATCTAATTTGAAGGAGTGGCTTGTGATCTGAAGCTTTATTGTGTTAAAAGCAACACTTCCAACTAGAAACATGGTTTATCTGTTGCTAAATCCACTGCTTCCCCTTACTGCTAAAATGAGATCTCTCTCTCCCATCTGCAATATATCATCTACAAAGTCCCTGATCCAATGGTATACTCTTAGAATTGAAAGTTTAGACTGATGTTTTCCTTGAGATAATACAAGGCTTTCTATTCTCATCAGTAGAAATTCATGCCCTGTCAACACAAAATTGACTGTTAATGTACTCAAATAATTTAGTTGGGAGAAAAGACAATTAATGCAATTATCCCTGAATGGTTTAGATATTAATGTCTCTAGAGCATACCCACTACCCAAAAAGCCAATTGTAGCT
This sequence comes from Haliaeetus albicilla, assembly GCF_947461875.1. Classification (NCBI taxonomy): domain Eukaryota; kingdom Metazoa; phylum Chordata; class Aves; order Accipitriformes; family Accipitridae; genus Haliaeetus; species Haliaeetus albicilla. The sequence goes on along the minus strand of NC_091504.1, from coordinate 12,218,687 downwards.
TCTTAGAAATAAACCTTTAATCCCCTGCACCCCTCTATAAGAAAGAAAATCCACATGGGAGCTTACGAAGAGGGAAGAAGTGAAATTTTTATCCAAATTACTAGAAAAGCTCAGTTTATACAGACCATTTTCTCCTTGTTTCTGAAACTCAGCAATGCATTCAGAGGTAACAAAATGCATTGATCTTTTCTATGAAGTTTTACAGTTTTATGATCATGCCACTCACAAACCTAGATTACTAGTCTCTCATTAATGCTCCAAAACCAAAATCAATATAATAATGACCTAAAAGTTTTTTCATCTCTTCATCTTGAGTGTTTTTACATTGTTATATTAAAAATAGAATCTTGGGATCAGATCAGAAGGTGGAGTGAGAAAGGAGACAAATTCAGTTCCTTATTTATGTTGCTAAAACATACCCTTAATCATGCATTTTACATACATGTATGCACATATCCGTGCTTGCACATGCACTTACACAGTATTAGTAGCTATGCACAGATACTTTGGATACAAGCTTCCAGAGTAACCACTCTACTTCTTAATTTGCAGTAGGCAAAGTAAGGTGGAACCAGGCTATGCGCAGGTGGTTTGATTGAATCAGCTGCTAAAACTCACAGCCAGTTCCCAAACTGTCTACTTAACACTGCCTCCAACAAGCCCTGCTTTCCCACAGTGCCATGCCATCTGTGCTTGCTTAGTGTGCAGCTTTTCCTCCTCCTCTTTCACATGTTCAGTTTGTACCCCAAAGCCTATATTTCCTGGCCCTCCTCCCAGGGTAGCGTCTTATTACTGTGGCAGCATGCAAGGACAGGGTAAAGGTATGTCACCCTCGTACTCAAAGTACGATTTCTGTAATGAATGCATTTCTTGAGGCAAATCCCCACTCTTAGCTGCTCTGCTAGACTTTTCGGATTTACTGTTTTAAGTTGAAGTATATTAAACTGTCGCTTAAAAAGAAAACCTAAAAAACCCTGAAACAGCTGAAATTGATGAGCAGTAATAATAGAGCTGATCACTATGAAGATTAAAAAAAGTCAGTGGTAATGCTGGGATGTACGGAGTACACCCTCACAATTTTGCATGCTCAGTTCCCAGTGCCATAGATGAGGAGAAAGGACTCCCAGGTTATGATCAGGTCTTGAATTAAAGGAGCTGAAGAGGCAAGGATTTCATCTGCTTTACTCAGTCTCTACCATAAGCTACTGTGAGTGTTGACTATGGAGTTTTTATCACCCCAGCAACATAGACTCAACTTCTCACTACCTGACATGTCATGAAGAATGTTATTGCTTTGTTTCCCAAAGGAGAGACACATACATTTGTACAGCCTTTATGCCTCTGTCTTTAAGAATTTTGGACACAACACCTGACTTCAACCAAATTTGATAGAGAACTTAATGTTTCATGGACACAGAAATCTGAGTCGAGAATGGAGGCCCAGCAGGGAGAACAGCTGCAGAGTATGTCCACACTTCATTAGACTCCAGAAAAATCTGCATATCCAGCTCCAGGCAGAGCTCACCCCAAACCATAATTCAGCCCCAAAGCAGAATTCCACAGAAAACAGGTTTCAGTGCACAGTGCGTCTAGAGGTTGTGGACCGCTGGAAGAGAAGGGGCTCCAAAGCTCAAGTCTGGCCTCTGAATTTCCCATAGTATCTGATTTAGGAAAAAAGGATAGATCCATAGGATCCAAAAGGATGGAAGTTCAAAATCAATCATTTTTTTCCAGTGTAATTTTTCTTTGTATGCAATGACTGTGTGCCCTCTTGAAGAAAGGTTTTGGTTGACCATTGACAGAAAGAAAATAGCACCTCCAAATTAATCTTGGATTCTTCTCTCCCTTATATTTTCTCACTTTTCCAGCAGCAACAATGTTACCTTAATAACTAAACGCCATATAATAACTCATAACTCAACAGCAGCAGAAACTTTATAATTATATAGAATGTACACTGAGGAAATGCAGACTTCTCAATAAGGCTAAACAAAATACTGAAATGGATGAAGGCTATTCTGTACATGCAGAAAGCCACTGCAATTAGTATGTAACGATTCACACTCCTGTGTAATTTCAGATATTAAATTCAGGCAAGCAGAATTCTGAAACAGTCAAGTGAATGCTTGTGAACAGGCTTCATTACACAAGAATGAAATGTTAAGGAGAAAGCCAGGTGCTTAGAAGACATCTAAATATCCTAAAAACCATGTGAGTAAATTTGTCCATGAATTAAAGTTTACTGGGTTTTAGGAGTGGTAACTTGCAAGAGATCACTAATTGACCAAACTCTGCTTCTGTAAAATAAATAGTGGACACTCATTACAGTCAATGAAAACAGACTGGGATTAGGCCTGACTATTTCTGGGTTTCTTTATATGTGGCTTATTACTTGGCTGATTAAAAATAAAAATGCTACTGTATCATCATTTGTTCTAGAAAAATACTGAGAATTTTAGTGGCAGTATAAACAAAACAAAGTAGGTTTGTTGTCAAGACAGTTGACTTAGTCTTGAAAAATAAGGGTTCAGTCCTGCAGTTCATGTGAAGGGGCAGAGAAAGCAGTGTGTTACATCCCTACCTGCAAGACAAGGATAATAATGTTCGTATTCTCCTGTTTTCTGTCTCTCTTGTCTATTTAGACTGTAAACTTCCAAGATAAGACTTGTTTCTTTTTGATGGTAGAATGAACCAGATAAAGATTATACTGTTAGAATAAATATCCTTTAAATGCTTTAAGTTGAAGCTGCATTTAAAAAGCGTAGCTGTACTAAATAGAATTTCTTAGGTTTCTAAAGTTGTGCTGGACACCTTGTGAGAACAGCTTTATCTAGGAGATAAGTCATTTCTACTTTTGGTCTTGAGTAAAATCTAGGTGTGCCAGGTTTATAAGCGCTACAGGATCCCATGTGTTATGTATAACCTCTGGAGAAGACCAAGTAGCATTAAAAAGTTAGAACAATTTTCACAAACTCAGTTTCCACACTGTCAAAACTCATAACCTACCCAAACCCTCTTCAAATCCTTTCTGTCTACATTTTTCTTGCTAGAAGAGCTAAAATTTATTGACAGTCTAATGACTTTGATTTGGGCAACTTAAATAAAGGCAGTAGGAGGTTAAAAGGGAGTATCATGTCCCAAAACAAAAAAAAAAAAAAAAAGAGACACTAACCGAAGTTTTAATTACGCAGCCTTAAAAGGTAAAACAGGGGCTCCAGTTGACTTGGTGCCAGACACTAATGCCAAATGGACAAAAAGTGAAATGTTAAGACTGAGTATAATGCAGCAGAGGAAGTCACAGATCAGAAATTTATTTTTAGTATAAATGTAAAGGAAAGCAGAGAAAAATAAGCCATCTACAACTAAAACCTCACTGTAACTCACAGCAGGATGTCCTGACTTGGCAGGATATCCAAAATACAAGGAATATTCATTCTTTGCACTGCCTTAACACAACCCGTGCTATGGTTAACTTTATCTTACTTAGATAGCTACTAAAAGAATGCATTAAAGTCTGATGGCATTTCCATGTAACTTCATGCATGCCTGACTTGAACAATATGGTAGTTAAATTACTCTTCTGTAATGCTATTTGTGGTATTTTGGGCCAAAATATCATTCTTCTGAACTGCTCAGCTGAACCCACACAGACAGTGGTTCTGTCGGAGACTTTTGCCACATTAAGAAGGACAGCAGATATCCCTACTTGAGGAGGTCAGTACTTGCTTTGTTTCCTAGTTCCATTAAAAGTCAGGTCTATGAAGAATGAAGTATTGAAAGCAGATTTTAAATCTAATTGAGCATAAAAGGTTTGCCAATTTTCAAGACTGAGCTGAATCATATGAAATTCAACACCCACTAAATATTATTTCTCTCGACAGGCTGCAGGAGAGAGTTTTAATGATTTTACTTCTTAGACTGAGCCAGCAGATACCCAGAAAAGATCGGTATAATTGCTATTTCTAATTTAACATATTTTAAATTATTTCAAGTATTAAAGTGTCTTTCACGTTGCCAACCAGAGGATACAAGGCACAGGGAAGTTAAAAAACAAGATCCCCTTTGTGAACATGAGTCCTGATTCTCTGCTACTTTGCTCCTCATTCTGGGACATTGGAGGGGGAGAAGACTGCTTTAAAATCATTTTCCCAGTGTGTCAGGCTTTTATATGGAAAGCAAAACAAAGTGGAGAAAAGGAAATATTTGTGCGGGCCAGTTACAAAATATTAGACACCTAAAGACAAGAATCTGGAGATTTTCAGATTCATCACTGCTATCTAATGGTTGGCAGAAGGGAAGTTGGTAAGAATCGTGTAAGTTTCTGTCCACAGGTATTAAGGCTTTAAAAATGCCTAGTTCCATGGCAGCCAGCTTTGTCGCTTGCTGAGGATGGCTCTAGGCAGCACAGGATGCACTAAGTCCTTGTCAATAATCTGAGTCTTTTCTGGGAGCCTAGAGGCAAACAGAGATGCTGAATTCCCTTGCAACACGACTTGAAGTCCACCAGGAAATTGTGCTAGTCATACCATTTGTATGAGAGTAGGTTTCAATTAACTGGGAAGTCTAAGATTCAAGATGTTCTGATTTTTGAGTCACTTCTTCTTGTAACTTAATGTATCAGCTTGATAATATTAATATTTAATAAGCAATATGCTTATCATCCTGAGCAGAGTGAAAACGGGCAGTATTCTGAATTTCTTATGCCTATTGTACATGGGAAATATATTAGAACTCATCTTTTCGCTTATGGCTTGCGAATTGTATACTCTTCTCAGCACTCGGTATTTCACTTAGCAAAGGACAGCACTTTATAACTATTAAATGCACTGCCTTAGGGATGTGGTAACCCATTGACTTGACAAGTCTTTTAAAAAATGCTATAGTCAAACAGCAAGGCAGGATACATAGGATTTATCTGATAAGCTGAAAAAGTCCCTAATGACCCCAAACACTTCAGGCAACACTAAGTATAAAAGTCATTTTGATGAACCTGCAAATCACATATAAATCAGGAGAGAATTTTTGTGTCCAAATATTTTTAAAGGCATGTATTTCCATTGTGTCTTCTTTTTTGCCCTCTACAATTCCCTTGACATGAAAATATAAGAAATCATTCTTTTAACTGATCTGAATTAAACATTTTTTCACTTTGGCTCCCTACCTCCCCTTTTACAGCTTCAATGGGAAAATGGCAGCCTTCACTCATTTTCCTTTCCCATGCCTTACAACTTGACATGTTTTTGTGGGATAACTTAAATTTACAAAGGGGTAGAAAAAACCCAATTCTTTCCCACATGACCATGTCAATGCTATGCTTGTACTGAGGACAATTTTAGCTATAAGTTACATGCAGAAGTGACAGGAGTAAGCAACGTACTCTGTTCAGGGTGCTGGTGCCTGCCAGTCTGCTATTCCAACAATATTCTGTAATTAATGTTGAGCGAGCAATAAAGAAAGACCCAAGAGAAAGGCAAATCTGCTTGTTTTCTTTTCATTATGGATGACTATGCAAGAGGAAACCAGGAATATTCTGACAGTGCAGCTAAGATCTGGAAACTGTACATCTGTTTTGATCATTTGGATCCCAGCATTCATAAAGATGAGCAGTTTATTATGCTCAGTGCCATTTGTCAATACATCTTTCCCTATTTGTCCCTGCTGAGATTATGGCTGCTACAAAGTTAACAGCTGGCACTAGCGTTGACAGCCCAGGGCCAATTTATGGAACTCAGCTGGTAAAATACTGACCACTTCTGACACAAAAGAATGTCACTCTCCAAGCTATCCAACTTACTGCCCTTCTGTTACCTCCTTTCCTCCTTTTGGCAAGAGCTACCTTAGCGTATGCTGTTTGCCAGAGCTCTGAACTCCAGCAAACCAGCAACGCTCCCACCCCTCCCACGAGTTTAGAGGCTTTTTGCCACTCACCCCCCTAGTTTTCCTTCTGGCAGATGGTCTGCTGCATCTCAGCTGAATTTTGTGCCCCGACTACACCATACTAGCGCTGAGACTGCCCACTTAAAATGCATGCATAGGTACAGAAGTCAGTTTGATTGTTGCGGGGGGCTGGGAATAAACATTCTTTTTATTTTTTTCCCCTTAAGAATTGCATATTAAGTTCTAGACTTTTCCTGCTAAAGGAACCTGTTTTACAATTGCAAAAGGAAGATTATGGCTAAGAATACATTTTTTTTTTCCTTGCCTAGCAAGCTTAAGAATACTGGCAGGCTTCCTCTTTTTTTCCCCCGCCATGCCCATGGGTGGAATCCCATTGAGTACAACTGAGACTTTGTATTATGGGTGAAAAGGTCCTCCTCCCTGTATCTATGGCCAAACTGACAGACCTAGGGACATCTCGTGCTCCAATTTGACTGACTGTGGGGTGCTGCTGCATAGACTTACTGCCATACGTGTTACAGTTAGCACCACTGAGTGGGGCATGCAACCGAGTTGTCGTCAAGAGAACAACTTGCTATATAGAGCTTTACAGGTCTGTGTACTGTTGGGGTTTTACAGTGGCATACATCAGATAAACCCACAGTTGTGTCAATATGGGTCCTTCCGCCCTTCCGGTGTAAAAATTGCAACAGGCAGTCACCTGCTCTGCTCCACCTTCCATGTTCTTGTTTTGTACATCAGCATCTTATATTTTTCAGATCTCTAACACATCATTCACTGGTGGATCAAACAAGATACACCAAATGCCACTGGCTGGCACAGTTTATACTACTTTCTGTCCCCCTGCATTCCAACTGGAGCTGTGTGTGTAAACTAATCTGATCTCAGGATTAGTCAAAGTCTACAATTGCCTAGATTGTCTCAGAGCTCTTTTATTAGGTGAAATCTTGGTCCAAGTGAAGTAAACCAGAACAGTTGCAATTAAGAGTGTTAAAAAATACTTGTGGACCCCATGCTTAGCATGGTGTTATTTCACCTGTCTTTGGGATGGAGTATTACTTGTTCTTAAAATATCACTGCCGAGGCAAAGAAAGGACAAAATTAAATACAAAAATGGCTTCAGTTTAAAATGACCTGTAGTTGTCTACTACAGTCAACAGTATCTCCTTAAAGGAAGGAATAGGCCTAAGCAGTTAATACTTGAAAATAAGGAATCTCCATCTGTCACTAACACGTCTGAAATCAAACAGAAAAGCATTAAAACACCTATATAGCTATTACCAACATGTGCTGCTTTCACTGCTTGTTGAGCATACACATCATGTATGCCCCCCACATGAATTCACAAGTCAAGCTTTTAGGCCATTTTCTCCAGTGCCTTCTCCTTGGTGCACTATAGACCTTCGAGTAGGCAGAGCATAAATAGACATAACTCCCCCCATCACAAAAATGGTTTATACTGGCACTTCACCGCAGTAGATAAGAAAACTTTCTATAAGGCAATGGAAAATCGTGTTGTTTTGACATAGCACATTTCTGTTAGTCATCTTACTCAAGGGGAAGAAAAGTGCTCTTCCAAGACTGGTGGGACCCGAAGCCCTGTTTGTTCCTGGAGGATCACATTTCTGTAAAGAATTTTCAATAGAATCATGCTTGTGACAGCTTTGCATTGTGGCTTTCGGGAAAGTTTCACAAGCTCGGCTGTTCAATAAATAATCCTTTGGAGCCACAACAGCATTCAAAAAAGCTTTGCAAGTTGGCAACTGGTATGCAGCGCAGCCATTCTGAATAGATTTTAGAAGCTGCAGATCTTGCCTGAGCAGATAAGAAAGTGTCATTTTACTGGGCAACAGAGTAAATTACAGAAGAAAGATGTAAATTTCCCTAAACCACTATGTTTTAATGTGGTTAAATCTATAAAATACTTCAAAGTGGTGGGATGTGCAAGTAAGGCCTTCTGTGCAAGAGAACACAGATTGTATTTACAAATGCAATCTACAAATAATATTTTGCAGAACTGCATTGCAGGCAGTCTATGGGCACACCGTTTACACGGATTGTTTCACTTCTGTTGTTACCTGAACACCATATCACCAGGAAGGCAGCGTTCACTTTGCTCCAATGAGGTACATAAACAAGGAGATCTCACTACCCTCACAGAAAAGAAAATCAAAAGCTGAAGTTAGGCTAATTTGTCCCACTAATAGTCTGTATTTTCACCTGAAGTCTCTGCAGAAGCTGAAGGGATTCTGGAGACAGCTCGAGAGACAGCACAGAGGCAGGAGGAGTCAGGCTTCTGTTGTGACATGAACAGTCCATAATAACGCAGTTTTACTCCTATGGCAGATAATGCACCTACATGGGGGCAAGTAAGACATACAGGCCCTGCACTTCGTTACACTGCTCGAGGTATACACCCTGTGCTAGCAGTGATTGCATTGGACAGCCACTGAGAGCCAATCTCAGTGAAAAAAAGATCTCAAAGAAAAAAAACCCCATACCAGGCTAATAATCATCAACCCAGACTCAAAGTTTCAAACCATGTCCAACAAGCACCTATAACTCACAGTTTAGGTCTCCAACTAAACACACCTAAAGCTTCTTTTACACAGATGCTGTTGCTGCAGCTGAAATCTATGAAACATCTGAGAAGTTGAGCCTGTTTAAGCCTTAAAATAGACTTCCAAAACTGAGCAATCCAATCACAAAGCAAATGTGTATGCAAATTGCAGATGAAATACGACAGCCTTGCTTTCTAGGCTTCACAGAAAGATCAGTCCCTCAGTGATAATTAGCTTAGGTTAATTCCACTAGCACTTGGACTGTAAGAAAAAGCAAATCACTAATTGAAAGATGAAACTGGATATAGGCATCAGCAATCCAGTCTTTCTGAATGCCTTCTAAAGATGAGAAGAAAGTAATGTGTTAATCTCTACAAAAACAAAAGATACCTTCATTAGTGTTCATTTCAGTAGTCACTGTATGACACTACTGTTGCATATGAATGACTGAACAAAGCTGCTAATACAGCAGGACTAGATTCTGTCCCTGTAAACAAATTCTAATCTCAAACCCAACAGTCTGGAAGTTGGCTATTTTACACCTTTCACTGTTTATTAATGTACAGGTGATAAAGAGTAAACACGTCTGACACTTTTTTATTCCAATATTTTGAAAACTACTAAAGAAAAATTTCAAAACTCTACTCTCCTCACCATTGCTGCTTATCTGTCCCCTTCATTTGGCTTACGAACTGCCAGCATAAGGCTTGGCAATGCAAATTTTTAGTGGCATGCAGCTGCACCACAGGTAGCTACAGAAACAAACAGGTAGAGTGCTTTTCACAGCAGCATTTCTGAAATTACTGTGATAAAAATATAGCAACAGAAGAATTCAGGCCCAGAACCCAAATAGCCTGTTCCCTCATTACGATTATTATTCACATGAGCAGTCTACAGACAGTGAGGAAATTTCCCAGGAGTCAGCACCGTGGGTGTGATCAGGTGCCCTTGGAAGACAAAGATCCCACCGCCCTACATGGAATTAGTGGGCATTGAGCAAAGGGCCACCAAACACAGCCTTCGCCATTTTCTAGTACAAGTGCTAAACAATCCACTTCACTTCTGCCTTCTCTAGCAAATACTTAGCAGATATGTACATGTGAAGCATGACACTGTACATACAATTTTGCTGTTGGGAAGAGAGAACAAACCATTTGTGACAGATGGTAGTCATGCTGCTTAATGCAATACTGGAAGACACTTAGTTACACACACTTAAGATACAGTGACGGAAACAGCATATGGACCTAAATAGAATAGAAGACGCATTAAGCTTAAAACTTTGAAGCTTTTCCTTTGAAATGGTCTTGTTTTACCAGAGACATTTACTAAAGGCAGAAACACTTTGCACTGAGCCCTAGAAAAGGATTTGGTAATTTAGGGAAAAAAAAAAAAAAAAAGGAACTCCGACACATACTTTCAAGACGAAAGTGTACAGCCAGCTTTTAGATTTTTCATGCTGCTCTACACTCCTGATACATCTCCTGAGCTATTTTTTAAATGTATGTACATCTTAAGGTCTAAGATCTAACATGAATAATAACTGAAATGATACATAATTAAACATTTTGCACATCAATGTGTGATATTGATGGTTTAAATATTTCATGACTAATATGTTCAGTTAGGTTTAAGCCAAGCTACTGAGTTATTTCTCCCTCACCTCCACTGCCCTACATCTGAGAGTATTGATATAGCTTTCACCACAAGTTGAAAAAAAGATTTCAAATCTACTTCCTGGAAGGGTAGTTAAATAATTACTGTCATGCTAAAAAAAGGAACATTCAGACAATAAAGGAAAAGGAAAAGGCGTCTCTTTCTACTAGCATGTAATCCATGGCATCCTCTCTTGCGCTCAGTTTTCAACAATATGAATGCTGGTGATGGAGCTCTTCATTTTTAAGACTAGTAGCCCAAGGTACCAGCTCCCAGAGCCCCTGGACCCATATCCCATCTGTCATAAAACATGGTGCCTTCTGTAATGCCAGCATTTATTTGAACCCATTTACTGCACTTGGGTTAGTCATGTCAAGTTCAAGGCCTCCAGGTTGAATAAATCAGTAGTTCAGAGCGTTCCCTCTGTATTGCTCTGCTGGCTGATACGAAGTTACTAGATAGAGAATTGCTCCTTAGGCTCAGTGAGCGAGATCTTTATTCTTAGTGTTGAGAGCGAGAGGGTCTGTCCTTGCTGATGACTCATGTCTGGAGGTTGTTACATTTGCAACCTGTCAGAGGATGTACTACACATGATGAGTAGGGAAAAAAGTCCAGTGACAGCAAATTCCTCTTTAGGTCCCTCGACTTTTTTAGTTCTACTCAGTGAAACTTTTGCAAGCATTTCCTTCCAGTTTTTTTTCCTCTCATGCTGCATTTCCCATTACCTTTAAACTTGCAGCGTATTTTGAGGTATCACTCTTAAATGCCTTTTGAACTATCATGTTTATTATACTTCAGTGTATCCGAAGGACTTCTCTTTAGTTCCCAGGTGGAAACATTTCCCTTTTTCTTTTCCCAGTTTCCTCCTAAAAAAGTGTCAGCCCCAAAAACATACGCAAGAGCTTCTCTTACTATCCTTTAAAGTACAGCAAGATGTACAATATAGATACATCTACTACCTCTGCTACAGTATAGAAGGTGGCTGAAGGCCAAACCACAACATCACTTGTACCTCTACAACCATCTTCAGAACCATTAGCATGAGGCAGACTGTTGTGAGGGTAAAGTTATACCCTGAGAGAGCTAATAAAGCAACAAAACCCATGAAGAATACTAACATCATAGTTCTGCAAATGTTTATATTCAAGACTGGTATTCATACTCAAACTACTAATCCCAGGACTTTCAAACACATTCAAAGGAGGGAGGTACCTAATTCCTTTTGACAATAGGATTGAGGAGCCTAGTCCCTTGGTTGATAGTTTTACTTAACATGTCACCTGAAACACCCACAGGTACAGTCCAATAAACAAGGAAAATCACATCACACAGCCATTCTTGGCACTAGTTAGGGAGATATGTATATTCCAAAGGGATTAACTGGTCTGTGATCTGTTGCCAAAGCTGGTATCATACGCGCTGCATACTGTGCTGAGCATGCTGTCAATTGGTGACCATAAATATCTGTTGTAATAAGGGAGATACAGTCAGTTATACAGCTGGGATAGCAATAGAAGGGCACATTCACTGAAAAAAATCAATTTTAATTAGGAAGACAATTATATTTTCTCCCAAAGGTTGCCAAGGTCTCAAGATTTATCTTTAAGGTGATGGAGAAGCAATCTTTTGTCATTCTATATCTACTGGGTAGCACTGAACTGTGGAAATATTTCAGGTCCAAGGGAAGACCATAAGGTCCCTCAATGTCTTATAACCCAAGGCAATAAAAATCACTGGCACATCATTAGCCTGTTCCCTGCAACAACAGCTTATGATTATATCCTTTGATTTCTCCAAGCAAAGGTTTGTTCAGCTTATTCTCAAACTATCTAGCAGCGATTGGGCCTACACTGCTGCCTTTATTGCTATTTATAGCTGAGCTTTGTGCAAGTAGATAACCCTAGGTTAGCTATCATCTCCCCTTAAAATAGGGACAAACTATAAAAACTCTCAAATGGAAATCAGCTGCCTAGCCACTACGAGTTACTTTGGGACTTTTAGTAAGGAAATTTGTTCTAGTAGCTGAGAAAAGAAGCTATCCAGATACTTCTGGAGCAGTAACTAGTTGCTTCCAAGCCTTTCCATCTTAATGGGGAAAAGTTAGCAGCAGAAATGGACAGTAGGTACTTGCTGAATGTTTCTAGATGTCGATGCTTGCCTTTCCTCTACTGCTGTTTCCTGCTTTCTCTGCTCCTCCATGATCTCTCGCTTTGCTTCTCAGACAAAATGTCAACAGCTACTATAGTTTCATGCTCCTTCAGATCATTCCCTCAACACTTTGTCAGGGTAACCCACTAGAGTAGCTTTGTCAGCTTAATAAGGTAGCCTGCAAATAGCAGCCAGTCTCATTTTTCTTTCTCCTTCTAGACTGCTTGTAAGTAAAATACCTTGTATGTAACTAACAAAGCTGTACCAATAAGTTCAGGATTGTTGGGTACATGCTGATCCTTAACCCTTTGTCTGCTATGGTCTTTACACTGTAAGCTTGCCAGATGTCTCTTTTTGTGTGTGTGTGTCTGTACAGTACACTGCATTCCTGGTGCAAGATACTTATGTATTGCGGTGCCCACTGTCTAATAAGGGAACGACTACACATTCCAGGCAAACTACTGAAAAATCATAACTGGCTGCAGACTCATCAGTCTGCTTTGATGAACACCACCATTTGTAATAAAAAAGATGAGCACTGGATCTTCCGAAGCACTACTGGAAAAAGATCTGTCAGACTGTTGCCAACATTCACATCTTCCTCTTCTCTCTACAATGGATTTCTATTACAGACTTCAAACATTCTGCTCTGAAAACACCCCATTGATGTCAAGATGTCTTCAGCATATAAAACAAGTGCAGGGTATATAAGAGAGAGGCACAGCATGCCTCTGGAGTTTTGCATATTCTTGCGGCAGTGTTCTACTTTTTGAGGTGTTGGAATTGCCAACGAGCGGCCCAAACCTGCAGGACCTTACAGGGTTATCAATCTGCAATTTTTACATGTCTTATTTTCTCTCTGAAGTAGATCCCATTATATATTATCATGGTGATACTGCTGTGGTTTTATTTCAAATTGTAGTCAAATCAAAGAAAAATGTTTCTGAAACAATAAAATATTCCTGTGGCTTTTTAACACCACAGCAGTTTTAAGCTGTGCAATGCATACTATTCTTATCTCCCCAAACCGTGCACACCTTCTTGTCCAGCTGTCACAAATTTGATCCTGAAATGTGGAAACTACTAGCATTTCAGGAGTGCTGAAAATTCCTTACTTCCTTTGACACAACTATAGTGGCTCAGCACCCCGAAATCTGTGATCTGTACCTATCTGATTTAAAGGTCCAACCCTGAACAGCATTACTGTGCTCTTTGTGAGGCCTTTGACTAGTTCCAAACCTAACAGTCTTACAATAATTATAATGCAGCCATTGGCATAAATGCAGAACATACTAATACTGATCAAATATATACATGGAATTAATATCAGTCTGAATTTTAATGAGCTACAAAATAGAGCTCAGGACTAAGACTGAAAATACCTGAGTTTTGTTTCTATCTGTCTTGGTGATCTTGAAGTGGCCAAAGTGGTGTGAAAGCAATGGAAGTAAAACCATGGAGGGAACTCAGACTTCAGAGGGACTTTTAGAGATTAATTTCAGTTGTAAGTAAGAAACATGCTTATTCTTTTCTGTAAAACACTAGAACAAGCCTATTAAAAATAGTGTTTTATCATTATAAATCCTGGAAGCCTTTCTGATTAAATGTGATTGCATTCAGGGATGTTTTTCTTATGCGATTTCAACAAACTTGAGAGTAAAATTTAGTTTAATTTCAGGAAGCAATGAGAGAGGGTAAATTTAATAGGAACATATTGTTCTAGGCATGCTCTATGCCAGCCTGCAGACCTTGAGCAAAGCCAGCCATCTGAGAGCAGCAGGGGAGAGAATGAGAGAGACAGAGGGAGGTAAAGAATGAGAAGCAGGGGGAGGAGAGCACAGAGAAAGAGACAGATAAGAGAGGAAAGTTCCTGTCAGACTTTTTTGTGATGAGAGAGAGGAGTTGAGCACTGTGGGAGAAAGAGATATGAGGGAGACTCTGAGCTGACTGTGTATAAAATAAAAAAAACCCAATACATGCAGCACAAGTCCAAGACGCTATCCAACTTCCACAAAGTCAACGGAAAGACTCCTCTAATTTCTCTGGTGGCATTGCCTCAAGCCATCAGTAAATAAAAACCAGTCTCTGTCCCTCTCTTCTCCTGGGCTTGACAATAGGAAGGGGCTGTCAAACACAGAATGACTCAGTCTGTTCCTTGCTAAGCAAAGTCATCAGATAACAGTGAAAGGGGTTCCCCTGGAATTAAACAGAGATTGCCTTTAACCACATGGGTGCTCCCCATGCCATGCTGGCAGACCCCAACTGAGTAGTGGAAGGGGAGGCAGCAGGATAGGACTGAGCATACCTAACCAACTCTTTCTAGAGCAGGTTGTAAGATTTCAAGGCCTTCAAACAGAACGAACTCTTTCAAGAGCTTTTCAGCAAGTTCTAGTGAAAGGAGAAAATAAAAATTCCCCTAAGCCCTCTTAGAGGAGACACCAGCTTGTAAAAAGAGCTTCAGCACATCAGCTAACAATCTTGTTGCTGTTTTTTTGTCCTTCCTGCCTCCAGTTCCTGTCTTCTGCTCATTTTGTTTACTGGACCAGATTGTAAGATCTCTGGAACAAAAACTGTGGCACTGCATTTGAAAATACGCCATATGCATGTTTGGTTTTAATAACACTGCTAATGAGAATATCGAGTAGAAAGGCTTCACTCTAACGATTCCTGAAACTTAGCTGAAATCGCTGGGGTGTAGGATGTTCTGTCTGACATGCAGACAAAGGATGGGAATGAATTTTGCCAGGTATATACCAGCTGAGCACTCTTCCTGTAAATATCAGTTGGTATAGCAATATAGAAATTGAATTCCTAAGCATGAGAAAGGGCTCTGTGCTTAATGGAGCTAGTTTGTAAGACAATTTGGAAGCAGGATCTGTTCGCATCAAATCTTAGCTCTCACAACATCTTTATATGTGAACTTGGGCAGATTAATTTAAATCTAAGATATGCCACTTCCACTCATACCATTGTTTATTATTCCGATTGTCCAGATCAAACACTTATCAAGGTTATAGAGCCCTCTCTTTCTCAGAAATTGTTTTGGTAAAAGGCTTGTACTAAAATCTAATTTCTCCGCAGGATGGTGAAGATCAACCAACTTTTGTAACAAACGTAGATCTGTAAATAACATAACCCTTTAAACTCACATTTATTTAACTGGCAGGGAATTTCAGGCAGCTTGAGATTCTTTTGAAAATCCCTCCTTTAAGCAAGGAAACTTTCAACGCACAAGTGGTTTTCTATTAACATGTTCTCAGTTGCTATGTGGTTATCCTATGATGTACAATGATTTATGAACACAGATAGGATTAACTCTGACCTTGTGAGAACCAACAACTTCCCTGTTCCTTTTCTCCTCACCTGAATAACTTACTGGATCCCTTAAACAAATTAAAGAAATAAGTAAGAGTGACTGGAAACACTGCTGGACTATTTAAGTAAGCCGCAGAGAACTACACTGGATAATTTATTCTTGTGAGAGACATAATGATCACCCAACAAGTTTGGTTAGGAAGGTGGTTTATCAGGCCACCTTGATATACTAGGGCAAAAAAAAATACACAGAACACCTACTGATGATGGATTGCAAGATGTATTAATACAGAAAAGGATTGAGATTTACTTTCAATAGTAGATTAAGGTGCTCCAATGCAGCCAAGACTAGTTCTTTTAAAACAACAGGGACTGAGTTTCTTCTAGATAAGGACTTAATTTTTATTGAAAACCTACCACCTTCAAACTGCTCGAAAGTTGAAGCACTATAAAACTGTCAAATAACACCATTATTAAAAGCTTTATTTGACAAATATTCCACTGCTGGGATAACTTGTGTGTTTGCCTTCTCTCTCACATGAAATAAAATCATTCACTTATGCAAACTGCTGACAGGAACGGAAACAAATGGGGTTCTCAGCACAGGGTGAAACACACTATCCCCTTTCTGCAGCTTAATGGAAACCATAGTTATTCATAAATCATAAGGCATTCAGACTGGAGAGCTTCTCTACTTCTTGTTGCACAATACTTCGGGAAATGTTCGGGGTGGGCTCACAGGAAGCTATATACGGTGTTCTAGAGTAGCTGGTAATTTTTCAGGAGCAGCCTGCAGGTAGAAAATATCTGTGTGAAACTGTTTAAGGGGAAGAAAAGTGACCAACCAGTATCTGACAACCAAATCTAGGATTTACTTAAACCTCCTTATAACAAAAGAGTGTTAGTAGTTCTGCTAGATAGTCTGATAGTTAGCCTTTTATCTGTGACCAGTGACCTTTTGCCAGCACTTGCTATCAATTCATAGATTTTTAAGGCCAATAAGGAGCTTTAGAATTTTCTAGGCTGACCTCCAAATTAACATTAGCTTGTGTGAGCTTTCTCTTCTGAGCATCACCTTAGAACAGTCTGGTATGAGCAGCTGATAGATAAATACCTAACAGCATACCTCCCATTTAGGAAGGACTGACTTGCAAGTGGGTCACAAGCATTTGAGAAGATTTATCAGCTTCAAACATCTTTGAAATACTCCCAAACTTCAGGAATCTTTGCATCTGGAAATGCCTGGGGAGGTTTCTTGTTGCTTCCCTTTTTAAATAAAGCCTTTAAATAAATAAAGAACAACTTAAGATTCCTAACCAGCCCTCCAGGAAAACTGCAGGATGTGCCTTATTAGGTAAGTAGGCAAATTCCTTTCTCGGGAGATCTCCCCAAACACAGCATCTTCCAGTATGCACTTTGTCATTGCTAAGAGAGTTGCCTCCTGTAGTTACTGATTTTGTCATGCTTTTGAGTGTCATCTTGGGACAGCCCTCAGGGGATGTGAAAAATCCTGGTGATTCCTAAGTAGAAATGGCTAAATTTCCTGTGGTGCTTACGTGATAAGGAGGGGCAGTGAGAAACAAGGGACGCCACTGGGCTCTGGGGACACTCCAACCTCAACAGGCAAAGGCAGAGCGAGAGCAGAGCAAATAAAGACTTTCTCAGATCAGGTTATATTTTGAATGGGATTTAATAGAGAATTTGGAACTAGCTAGGTTTTGTTTAAGAAACTAACCAAAATTAGTGTTCTGTGTCACCACATAAAGACCAGGAGAAAAATTATCAATACAGGGTGGAAGGGGATCTGAGCTGAATCATGCTTGGAGAAGTGAGGCTTAAAGTCCAGCTGAGCAGTTGCAAGAGCACGAAAACTCTAACACACCTTCTGTAATGAATTCTGTCAATCAGAGCAGAAAGTCCCGCTTGAAGTTAATGTTCCCTGAATATTTTCCCCATCTATTTTAAACTGTGAAGTCTGGACCACTCCTTAGAGATCTGGGAAACAGTCTACCTATCAAAAACATTATTGGGCACAAGTAATAAAACAGTGGCAATAATAAAATTACATTTTCAGGACACTGAGATAAACTGATAGCATCTCACAAACCTTTGCCATGTTCCACTGCTGCATCACTCACACAGTCATTTTCATTGTTTAATACCTTCAGTTTTAGAATTTGTAATCGTTTACTTTCTTACCAAATAACATGTCTTTGTTTTTTCCTTCTATCCTTGTGACATGCCGTTCTGGTTCTGGCTGTACAGGATTAGCTTCAATGCCTATCATCAATTGGTAATCTAAATTTTATTTTTGCTCTGCGCTGCATCTCTAGATAAAAACTGAGTTGCTTTCCATTTGCTCTAGATTTAGTGGGTCCTGCAGTTTTGATAATGTAAATTACATCTCAGCCCAGAAGACATTTTGGGTTTTGATTTAGCAGGGAAATATATAGATGCTTGTAAATACTATCCATCCATGAAAGCAAGAAAGCTTGCGAGACAGAGTCTATAGTATTTCCACCAGGATCAGAAAGGTTAATGCATGATTATGGGCTGCTTAAACCACGCTTCTCTAGAGTGTTTCAGGAAACAACTTACATCCATGCTTTTCTCCTTTCTGGCAAACCTAAGAAGCTTTGGTTCCCCTAAGCCTCAATTCTCTTCCTCAGAATTTACTAACACAACTTCTGCTCCAGGAACAGATTCAATGCAATACAAGTGATTAGTTCCCTTTTAATATTAACAGTTTATAAAGGGGGGGGGGGGGCAACTCAGGTGGTGGGCTGTATGATTTGTAAGTTTGACCAAAAAACGGGAACATCACTAAAATAAAAATTTAGAAGGTCTATTACTCATCCTAATAAAAATATATACAAAACTGATTTTTTTAATTACAATAAAATTTTGAAGCACCAGCTGAAATCAAGCCCTGTATGGTTGGTATACTGCAGGTATACTACTGTCTCTCAAATGATGCACAAGCTACAGTAGAAAAGACAGAGAGTAAACTGGGGGTGGGAGGGAAGGAAAACTGAGGTGCAAGGGGCTGAAACAACTAGTCAAAGGCAAGGACAATAAAACCAAGGGATCACAGGTGTCCTGAGCTCCACCAGTATCTATGAGTCATCCTGTTTCATAAATCATTGAGGAAGTTGATGAAATTAATAGACTTTTAAAAAGACACTGAATTTATTGGCATAATATTCTCCAAACATCACTTAGGAGAGAATATTTTGCCTCAAACTGCTATTAATTTTATGTCTCCTCTGGAATGATTATAGCCTGTTTGCTTTTCCTTTGAAGCAGAGCTACCTTTTCTTGCCTCTTCTATTCCCTTGCCACGCTTTGCCCTCAAGAATACTGGGAGCCCCTAAAATCTTACTTGTTTATTGCTACTTCCTGTAGTTTCACCTTTCATTGCAAGCCTGAAAGGGCTTAGTTTTCCTGTAAGTCAGCCAGCCTTCTGTGAAAAGCACCAAGAGTGGTGTCATCTACCCAGTCAGTAATTCAAACTCTGGCACGCTCAGGAGCCCTCATCGGGTGGGTGATCTTGTTTTGTGCTTTTGGTCCATGCTTTTGAAATACGTGTGTGTGAGAGAGGGGAGGAGAGAAGGAGGGAAAGGGACAGAAGGGATGAAAAATATATTTAAACATTAAACTCCATTATTTTAATGGACCTTTTCACCCTAGAGCATGAGATGAAAATAAACAATGATGATGGAGAAAATGAATGTGAAAGGGAGAAACACTGTGTGCAATAAATGTTCTTTGCAAAAAGTCTTACTGCAGCAACTGAATATTTTATTCTTTCATTTATTCCAGACGCATGAGTCCCAAACTACTGTAGCACTTTAGACGCTTGCTTTTCTACTCGTTGTTGACTTTAATTGAGCTCATCCAGAAGGCTAATGCTCTCCTTTATCTTGCATGCCGGTAAAAGCTAACAGAAGACTTCCTCCCTCCACCCCCTGGAACGATCAGGTGGACCTTGGCAGGGACTGCAGCTTTTGCCCCAGGGACCGTGGCCAGGACCTTTCTCATCAGGCTGGCTGGCTAGCTGGCATCTATAAGGAGGCTATAGGGCAGCATACAAGCCTCTTCTGGAGGAGCATAAGGAGTGTGGCTGCGAGCCCTACCATGAGCTACTTGAGTGATTTTGCCTGTGGTACTCCATTGCTTATTACTAGTACAGTCAAGCTTGCACAAAATACAGATTTTCTTAGCCTGGTAACAGAGATGGAGTGGTAATAGGTGCTGGGGGAAGGAGATGAGAAAGTGTTAGAGTAGTGGCACTTTCAAGAAGCGCAAACTTAGTGCAATTTACTATGGTGCTTCATGACGACTGACTAGAAAATTCTTACTCAGATATAATATCATGTAAAAAGAAAAACTTCTAATAGCTACAACATTTCTGGAATCCCCGTGCCAGATTTTATCAAGTGTTGAATAACATCAATTGGAAAAACAGGTAAGAAGATTTACAGGTAATCAGCATTCCAAAACTTACAGACTACAACAGCTGAAATACTGTAGCACAAAGTTCAAATTCCAGAGAAATGTTTGTTGCACAAATAACTTTACAATTGGCACTTCTAAAGAAACAGAGTGAATATTGTTAAATATGTGCAGAGCTGTATGCGTGAAACAATAAAAATGCATTGTACAAAGCAAAAGGAACTGATCCTTTTCTGCTGGACTTGCATTCAGTACAGCAGCTGAATACCTTTGAAGATACACTCAACCTCCATTTCAATCCTACAATCCAATGAAGTCCTTGGGCCATAACAGAACCTGGCACAAGACGTCAGTATAATCAGAAATTAATATACAATTAATATTTTAGCACTAACAGCACAAATGACAGCTAGAGTAACAATTCTGAAGTGATAGCTTCTCACCTCGGTGGGTCTGACAAAATGCTTATCCCTGGTCATGCTAAAAGGTATATTTTCACTTCTGCTACTTAACTGGGAAGGCATCTGTCCCTAGTTGAAAGCTGGAGATACTTCCCAGCATTCAAAGGTTGATACCTGCATATGAAAGTGAGAGATCTGAACCTTGGTGGGAGAGGATTAAGCTTTAAATAAGGAGAGTTTGCAAAGCTATCCTTCTCATGTTACTATTCTTTCCTGCAGAGTGGCAAAGTGGGGTCTCGTGTTGCAGAAAATACCCTTTAGCACACTACCGTCTTTTTGGTCCTGACTACAGCACAACTGTACTGAACCATGCTCTCTCATCCAGGCTTTGGTCTAGTAAGAAACACATAATCCCAATGCAAAGGAAAAGGAAGCACAGCTAAGGGAAAGAAAAAAAAAAAAAAAAAAAAAAAAAAAAAAAAAAAAAAAAGAGATTGGTCTTAGATTCTTATTTTTTGGGGTAGAGGAGGTAGATGTTGTCAGTCATATTTCAGTACCTATTTCTGATTTAAAACCAGAAAATGTCTAAAAATACTATCAATGCAAATGTCCTATAAATATTTCTTTCTCTCAGCAGATACACAATGTTGGTATTTCCTTTTCCTTTTTAGCTACTAAGTATGTGAATGCTGTTTGTCAGTAATTTGCCCCTCAGCACAAAAAGAAAGCACCACCTACATCCCGAAGAGCTAATAGCACAGACTTCTACTTCTGTGGCATAAGGTCACCACTGTGGGCGCAGTTTTGGGTGTAAGTGGTTAAACATTTATGCATACAGCAAGGAGAAATCAGTATGTTTAAACTCTTAGTTCAATGCAGCAAAAGAAGCTCATGTTTTTAGTGGGTGTCTATCAAGGGTGTCCTCCTCTGCGCAGGAAGGCCACCCTACAGTAAATTACATAAGGGTTAACATGGTACTTTTTCAGAATGAATTTCACCTACAAAATAACTTTACAGATGCTACCATTGTATTTATACAAACTGAGCGTCACAGACATCTCAGGGAATTCCAACAGGTTCTGTATTTTATACCTTTTTTTTATTGCTAGGAAAACACCAAAATATAATCCCTTTCCCCTGAATCCCACCCTGCTTCACCAGTCAGGATTTTATTCTATTGTTTCCCTGTCTGTGTTGTACAGGCTCTAACACCTGGATAATGAAGTGATTCAAACCATTCCTACGTGAGCCAATGCCTGTTTGGTTCTCATGTTAGTAGCAACACCAGGAGCTCCACTGGAGAAAAGCACTTACAGTTGCCCACATTTTAAGCACCATGTCATCGACGCTTACTCACAGCAGGCTGAATTGATGCAGTACTGCCAGCCCTAATGGCCCATCTCTGTGAGAGCTCCCGTCACTGCTAGTACCACTGCAACTGCCATGATGTTAACAAGGATGAGAGTTTTGAGGGCATGCACAGAATTTTACCAGCTAGACAAAGCTTTACTGAAAATTTTCAGCCCTTGCGTCCCCCTGTGTTGGTTTTGAGAGAGAATGTCAACTATTCATGTTCAGTGCTGTGCATGAGGATTTGAACCTAAGAACACTCCTGCCTTTGTGCTTGGACTGCTAAGCCATCAGCTTCTTCCAAGGAACAAAGAAAATGAGTATGATGGAGATACTCAGCAGGTCAGCAATATCTTTGAAGAGAGGGATTTAACTTAGACATTAATCAGTATATAATTGCTTACGTAGCATGCCTTTCTTCACTATTAATGATTTAACATGGTGATTTACCAAGACACTGAGAGAATGCCTGGATGGAGGGAAAAAAAAGTACAGAAATATAGCCTGTGGTATTCCCTGCCAGAGAATGAATCTACCCATGCAGGAGTGTCAATTTGATAATGAAAGATAAAATGTATGGTGAGCCCAAGAGGGTACTTTACATATTGCTATGAATAATGCTGCTGCTCTCTCTATCCATTAGACTGGATCAGCTTCTTGCAGACCCAGACAAAAAAATATGGCGACTCCACTTCATTCACAGAAATTGTTATTCACTCAGGATACCACTTCCAATGAGCAATTTCTTATCTAGACTTGCGCTAGTGAAAAAAGTGAAATCAAATGAAATACCAGATGAAAATAAGACTTCAATATTCCAAGACGGTTTCTTCTTTTAATGTTAACATCAGAACCCTAGCAATTACTCTGTTGCTAGGTTGGCTGAAAAATTGAGGTTAGCATAAATTTACCAGACCTGATGAAACAAATTTCTCTTTTAAACAAGATATTTTTATCTGTTGAGACTATTTTAACCCATGACAGTGGTTTTCCAGTGGTTTACTCTTAGGCATCTGAGGATTATTTGTAATGGATCCATAAAAGAAAATCAAGAAACTCAAGCCTACTATGGGTAGGTTTAAACTTACAGGAGTTTGGATCTCCAGACTACAAACATTTTATAAACCATATATCAAAAATGTTTGAATAAAACTGATCTAGGAAAACATCATGTACAAAATATGCTGTTAAATCTGGTGGTTACTGAACAGTGGGATAGTGTTTGTTGTCTTCTGGGAGAAAGGCATCTGAACTATCAATCAGCATCCTGAAATGCTGTGAAAAGACTTAGAAATGTATCATTTAACAAAAGCCAAGAGAATAAAAACATTTTCAAGATGTATCATTTGTATTAAGACAAAATTCTAAATCTGTAAAAATTTGCCCCTCATTTGTCATTAGAATCATATCAAAAATAACAGTGCTCAATGACAGTTTGAATTTTTCTGTCACAAGCACCATGACACTCCTTCCTTCCCCTTTCTAAAAAGCAGAACAGGAGCAGCAATAACAATGTCAAATAACATTTTTATTGCATGAAACAGAATTCAGTCAATTTTTTATTTGTGTAGAATCAAACGCAATTATACTGGCCACAAACTCCATGCTCCCATAATCCACATCAAACTGCTATTTCATTTTGGAATTGAGCACACAATTTTTGCGATTCATGTCCTCAAAAAAAACCCCAAAGCAATACAAAACAAAAAACCCTAACAAGCCCCCAAACGATGTACCATCCAAAACCTTCTTCACATTTAGGCTGAAGTATAACAATAGAGGCATCTAAGTGAAAATGTGGTTCTCCTTTTTATAAAATTTTAATCTTTAACATCATACTGAAACAGTGGATTGCAGAAAAGAGTCACTATCTCCAAGCTCCTTTGTTTGCAAATTTGCATTCTACACATTTTGTGGATTAACAACCACAAAATTCTAAAGTAAATGGGGCAGAATTGTTTATAATGAACTAAGCTGTTGTAACATCCTCCTGTAGGTAGGCACAAAACACTGTAGGAATTAATGGATCCAAAAATTGTGAGCATGAGGCAGTAGGTGTTTCATACCATCTCAATTATCCATGGTCCAGTTTGTGATCAGTGGAGTGGTACAAATTGTGTGTGGGTTATTTTCTTCAAAACCAATTAGCTTTTCATTTCTTAACAGTAGAATTATTCTAAGTACCCGCTACTGTGTTTATTGAATCCAGTATGAAACCACTAATCAACATATTCAAGTTGGGACTGATAGACTTGATGCAGAAGAGCCTATAAAGCTGCACTATCTCCTCAAGAGCGAGGCTATGCTGCCATGGAGTAGAAGGTTGTTATAGCCCGTTTGCAATACCCACAAACACTGCAGTATCAGACACATCAGACTGAAGAGATTAACAGGTACCCAGAACTGTAACAGCTCAAATCAGGACAGTTAGCTGGACAAAGCTGAGCTGAAAGGGTCCTTAATTAATTTAGCAAGAAAGTCTCCAAGAATTCTCTTCCTCTTAAACCTGTAGTCTCAGCAATTTAGCCTTGCTGTAAACAACTGGGCCTTTTTTCTGTGGACTGAGTTTCTTTCCCAGAGAAGTTGATATGAAACAAATGAGGCCTCCTTTTCCATGCATGTATGCAACTGAACACAAGGAACACACTAACTGCAAGCACCTATTGTGGGACTCCAAAAGTTGCCTGAACATCGATGCTAAATACCACCTCATGCTCTGCTTGTAGTCAACACAAGCTGCACATGATCAGCTCTTCAAACTCCACACAAATGTGGACACAGCTCCACAATTTGTGTTTGCACACTGTAACTCTCTCCCAGAGATATAAAGAAACCAACTGCTTAAGGCAACAGATTGCAGGCTTTTCTAGGAGTCTGGATGATACTGGTTTCAGTTTTGCCTGTTCCCTCAGACTGGGATTTATGTTACCTAAAAGAAAAAGTTGGCACTGATCCTTGCCACACTTTCACTGATAAATGTGAAGCCCAGTTCAGCCAAAGTCAATCAAACTGGGCTAGTAAATAAGAAGCACACGTGACCTGGGAAAGGTGCTGGGCTTATGGGCTTTTCTGCCAAGAGGGAGTTGGTGAGTTTATCTTTAGGTAAGAAGTTATAGCACTGAAAGTCACCCCCCACCACCCGAGAATTCTTGAGCTACAAGTGCATTTGACAGTTAACTCTGGAAAAGTTGTTAAATAGTGAATAAAAGCATCTGGCCAAGACATGGCCCCTGGTGGCCTCTTCCTCTGTAAGACTTTCGTCTCAGAGATATGGAGGAAATGGAGAGGGAGAGAAAAATGGATATAAAACTGCTGACACTTCAGAGATATTTCTAACTTATGAAATACTAAAGCTCCTTTCTGCTAATACACTCTTCAGTGGTTAGCATTAGATCCACCTGGGACAATGGACAAAAAAGAATTAACATAGCTGCTTTTTATTCCATTCACACAATCTGTTTCCATTTTAAAAGCAATTTTGTAAATTTCTCACACTCCTTTTATTTAATCAATTGTGATGTAGAATATTAATTTCTAAATTGCATGAATCTTAAGTATTTGAATACTCCTGTGGTCCTAAACCCTCTACACCAGTCCTGTGCATTTATCTTTGTTAGCAAGTGACACAGTGCTTAAAGAGTACAGTTAAAAAGTAGAAAGATCACAGCTGCTGTCGTATTAATATTTAGAGAGCAGATTTAATAAATACCATATCTCACTCTATGTTATTATCTGCATTAGTGCTATCAGGTTTTAAGGGATTTCAGGAGATGGTTTCTTATCCATCAGGTTGTCAGAAGCAGACAAGAGGAAAATCAAATGTTCATTTACTCACATCTGGTGTTCCACAGGGATCCGTGTTTAGACCCCTACTGTGTTTATCTGTATAAATGTTTTCTATCTATCATCTAAATCAGAAGAGTTTATGTGTAGAGCAAACAACATCAGATAAATATCCTTATCCACTAACTCAGTATAAAAGTACAAACCAAATGTACACAGCACGTTGTAATTTCTGCTATTTACCGAGGTTATAAAACTCTCTTCCCTCTTTCTTCCACTTTTATTTTTGCTTGAGGTTCAGAACTTGATTTGCAACCAATTATTACTTTCCCCTCTTCCTCATGCCTTTTATCATTACACTGATACATAGCTTCTGTTTCTCTTGTACCGTACCAAGAAGCTGGAAAATCGGTTTTAAAAAATGTTATAAATAGGTAACGCTGAATATAACATGAAAGAAAAGCAGATGTACCCCTGGAAATGAAATATTCAAACTAAGAGATATATTGCATCTTGCTTCAGGGAACCTGCTAGGGAGGACAGAGGTACCGTGGCAGAAGCAGTGGTATTATGCAGAGCTTCTTGCTAATGCTGCCATTATTATTCTCCTCTCTTTATCTGATCTTTTTATGATGGCAGCTTCCTTCCCCAAGGAGGAGTCGGTAGAGCTTTATATAGGAAGAGAGGAGCGGAGAGAGACCATAAGCGGATGGATCTTTGCTATCAACAGCCATTTTGGCTTATAGGGTTTTTTACATGAGTTAGTTAAATTGTTTTACTTTTATGCAAATCTGAGTAATTAATACATAAATATTGAGACCATGAACACCTGCAATTTCACGTCCCATCTTAAACAGTTATCTGGTACTGCTGCTACTCTCTCCCTCTCAGGCAGCTATATGAAGTGCATATAAGAGATACATCCTCCTGCAATGACACCTGTGTGAAGGACATTTAGGTGTTGCCCTGTTTCAAAACACCTCCCTATAGCATGAGTCTTGCCCCGCATTAATGCAAAACCCAGCTCTGTTAGGAAAGTGTCTTCTATTTATCCTCTGTCCTCCACTAGTGCTCGTTAACCAAGCCAAATAATATATGTAAAGCAGGAGTATCCTGTTCCAAACAAAACACAAGAAACTACCTCATATTGCTCTGTTTCTCTCTGCCCTCTGATTTCTAGGCATTTGACTCATTCCACGAGCTGCATTGAAACAAGCACCCTGGATTTGGCTTTAACTAGCACAGCAGACACTAACCAGCTCTCTAAATAAGAGTTCCCTGCTGATTGTATCATATCAGTTAAAATAATAAATGCATGATTCATTGTTTTCTACAAACCCGGCAACACAGTCATATACTTGTTTTAACTTTCAATTATTAACAGTAGTGCTATTTTGAATGTCTCATCTGCCTTAGTTAAACAGAAATTATTTATTAATCTCCTCCAATAAAATACATATACACTAATGAGCAGTCTGTGACTTTCCTTGAATCTTGTTTGAAGAAGGATGTAGTTTCAAATAATTAAAAAGCAATAAATGTTAAGATATCTATAGATAAGAGCTCCATATCTGCACATCTTTTGCTATGAATTATTCTGTGCAAATCAGAGTAGCTCCTCAAAACACTGGAGTTATTCTTGCTCTTTTCAAAATGATGCACAAAATCATTTGACCATCTATGGGCAAAGACTTTTCAATTCACATGCTGTCAGTAACATTTTGCTACACATACTTTTGATTACTATCCCATTGGAAAGCATCACAAAATGAACAAACAAAATATAGAACACATGTTCATTAACATGCATAGGATGCATAAAGAGAAAATGATGTTAATATGCCTTTCTCTCTGCAGTAAGAAAGAGAAGATGGAGAAGAAAAAGTGTTTATCTCAGCAGGAAGATGCGTAGATGGATGAAAAAAAATGGCACATTTAGACTGGCAGCTACTACCTCTACCAAACTGATAGGTGGAGACCCCCTGAAGGATGATGCAGGGGAAACACAGCCCATATCACAGATCTGTGCTAAGGACCTACATAATATTTTGGGAGAAGATAGAACGTTACCTGCTTGTGCTCCAAGATGGCCTTAAGACATGAAAACGTATTTTACAAACATGCTTTTACAGGGTTTCTTGGCCAGGCTAATATGCCAAAGAAGTGATATGCATTGGCATGGACTTGCATTCCCACGATTTTACATGCACAGCTAAGCCAAATTAATACAGTTATCTCAGGGGAAAGACATAAATTGTTCAATAATTACAATAACCTTGTTTTTATTTCATCATTGTACCAGTCATACAGTTTAAAATACAATTTTAAAAATTTAATTTTGAGCTTCATTTACCTTCAAAACCCACATGTGTGAAGTAAAGCAATGCTACTAGCTCCTTTAATGTGGGAGAAACAGACACTCAGTGATGTAAATGACTTGACCAAGTCATACAGGAAGATTAAGTGCAGAAACTGGTCTCCAGAACATCAAACTAATAACTGAACTTGACTGTCCTGTTCTACCCCACTTCCTTTTGTTCTTCACTGCAAGAAAGATCGAGTAAGCTTTCCGCTGAAGTTGCACACCATGATACCTATCGTAACTGGACTTGGACTGTCAAATAGCAGGAACACTCCAAAAAGCGTGAAGGCTGATGCAAGTTTTTCTGCTATATATACATATAAGCACACACAAACTAGTTCATTCTAAATATTCAGAATACACAAAAGCAATATCATCCCAACAGATTATTTTACCAGCTGAAATTTTGTCTAGTTCGAAGACATACTACGTTTCATGTATTCTTTCCCTCTGATAGAGTTGGATGAACATGCAGGCTGAAAAGTCAGTTCTTGTTTTAAAGCAATGCACAGATGGCTGCTTTAACTCTGAAGTCTCAGAAATTACTAAACTTGATAAAAACCCAGTCTCTATATATTCCAGATGAGAATAAGAATCGTATAACAAGTACTTTCTGTGCACAATAATTTTTTACTACATATTAAAAAAAAAAAAAAATCTGATGCTACCACGCTATTTTGCTTTTAGTAGTGGGCCATCTGTGTGTTGCACTGATGTCCTTTCTCCAGGCATTTCTCGCTGGTAATTAGTTGGCCACACTTTCCATACCTTCTTTAGGGATTGAGCCTAATCGGTGCTTAAACTCCAAATCCCCAATTTTGATGCTCAGTATGTGCAGTGAACAAAAGTTCCTTTTTGTTCAGGTGCACCAAATAACTATCAGGCAAAATCTGGTGCACCAGTGCTTTTAAAGTTCATTGAATTCTGCTGTGTGTTGAGATGGGGTTGCAGAGGGGCAAGCAGCCCTCAGAAAGTAAGGAACAGCTTAGGCAGAACCCAGCACTTCATTCTGCCAAGCTCACATGATACAGTCCTCCCCTCCTACTGTATATTCTACAGCTGGTCATAACCTACCTAATCAGCAGGAAGAGAAAAGAAACTAAGTCAAGCTCATGGAAAGACAGTAATAGCTGATGGATAGTACAACCAACTGGTGCAGGTTCACAAGGCTGGGAATCTCACTACTAAAAGACATAAGGGTTTAAGCAGAAACACTTCTGTGACACTCATACAGAAGACTACAGCAATGAAAATGGGCCTGAGCTCTCTCATTTACAACATGCTTTCCCCAAAACTTTCTATGAAATGCTGTGTTTTCCTTTCCAATTAATGGTATCAACAATTTCAAGGACACTGGAACGATAGTTGAAATAAATATGCATAAAACATTAACTAATGGAAAGGGTCTGATATTAAAAATTTAGATGAAATTACAGTTCACATTAAATCTGATATAAAATGTTGCAACGGTGCTCTAAGAAATTGATAGAGAATATATCACAGTAAAACATACAAATTTAAAAGCAGAGCACAATAATGACTACATTCACAAATGGTTATAAATGGTTAGGTTTTATGCTATATATTTGATTGAACCCGTGTTTAGTGAGGTGTGGATCATTGCTTTTATATAAGTGGTAAAGTTGACTTATATTTGGAGTCGGCATCCCATTTTTAGGATTTTGGATGTATTTCACTACTGTTTTTCATGTTATGAAAAACCATGCTAAACTTTACACTTTACAGCTTACACAATAGGTATGGAATTAGTCCTGTGTTCAGATGCATCTGATACAATGTCACTTTACACAAAACTTTTCAAGCAAACATTTTTACTCTAAATAATTCAAATTTGCATTTAATTTCACTTCATGCACTTAAACAAGCACACTAAGGTCTATCTGTTGGCATATATGCAAAACATGTATTTTGAAGTCAATAGCAATTTGCAGAAATACAAGACATCTAGTATTCACCCTGGCATTCTTTCCAAGTTAGGTGTTTGGGTCAGGCTGTAAGCAATGGCCAGACAGAAGTGAAGTGTGAACAACTTTGTTGAGGGTGCGAACCAATTCGTCTAGTATTTTTCTTCCCAGATTAGACAGAAGCAGATTTAGATATTTGCCACTTAATCAATAGATAGTGCAAAAACTTTCTGCAGTGAGAGTCAGGTTACACCAATTTCAAGTGCCTCTGAAGCTTCCCCTGCAGTGCCCTGAGCGTCTCAGAGCACCGGTGGTGATAGTTCATCTGGAATACTTAGCAACAACATCGCAAAACACTGTTTCATTTCCTATGCCCTGATTCACGTGGGATCTGTCACTGAAAGCAATTCTGCCAGCACTGGAGAGGAGCTGCAGGAGTCGGAAATGACAACTTTAATACTGCTTCATTACAGACCCTACTTAAATCCACACAAGGGGCAACCAATATGAGATGTCGATCCTAAGGGAAAAAGAGCAGTCAGGGGATCTTTTTCCAGGGACATTTAATCCACCCCTCTTTGAGAGCTTTTAAATAAAGTTTTCTTCAGAGGCATGTCAAATCATTCATCAAGGAGGCAAACTGGCTTTGCAGCCTTGCTGTAATCAAAAGAAAGACTTGATGGTGAGCACCATCTCTTGTGCACTGATAAATTGGTTTCTCTCCTGCTTTCATTATGGAGTACTGGAGTTATGTTCATTGAAGTTAATGGGAGTATTTCCATGGACTTTGGTGTGTAGTGGGTCATATAATAAGTTCCTCCATATGTTGTAGTCTGAGGGCCAGAGGAGCAGTTACTCATTTTAAGCACTATTTTAAGATTTGATGGATGGCTTAGCTCTGTTTTCCCAGTTTTCCAAGGACCCAAGGTAAAACCAAAGCTAAATACAAAACACTTCATGGCATCCTCCTTTTTTTTCTTGGTTGGTTGTGTTGTTGTTGGGGAAAAAATGAGCATTCAGTACAGCCAATAAATCACTTTGTCACCTTAATCTTTTATTGATCTCAATAAAAATTGTATTTTGTTTCTTAACAAAAATTCACCAAGAAGGACATCGTATCCAGGGATATGTATAATGTAGGAAGTGCTCATCATTTAACATTCTTATTTGTGGGACAAAATATGGATTTTTGGGGAAAAATCTTCAACTGTTTTTGTAAGGTGATGCATCATATTTTTAAAGATGTTCTTGACTAAAAGGCAGGCTGTTTACCAACTACACTAAGAAGCCATATCTTATAGTGAGGTTTTATATAAAGAGGTTATAAATGACTTTTTCTGAAGCAGTAAAGGTAAGGGAGTACAGTACTTTCTCGCACTAAGTCCATTCTGTCACTTCATTTTAGTATATCACAGGCATTTCATTTTGTTTCAGATGATCAGGTAGGGAAATCTCAGAAAAAAAAAGGAAAAAAATAAGAAGGGAGAAGTGATTGCTACGGGAGCACTATACTTCCCCATGAGGATCAGTTTGAAACCACGCTCCCATGGAACACACAAGAAATGCAAAACCTTGACTGTCCCCATGGTGGCACTTGCTTTCTGATCATCTCTGAGAACATAAAAGCCATGCTCCTGCAACAATCTGAAGTAATGTCAGAGGCATGCTGGTAAAGCAGGATACCCTGTCTCTAGCTTAGCACAGGATGCACTTTGGAAGAGATGGAAAGGGAGACCAGTAACTCTTTTGAGCAATCATATGCTAAGTTATTGAATACAGATAGTATGAACTGCATCAATAAGCATCTGACATTTTCCTACACCTCATATAGATGAATGGCAACAAAGTCCAATTATTCTTCACCACTATTTTTTGAAGAATCCTCAGGCCCTTCTCCTTTCTGCATAGTCTAGCATACCCTTTACTGAAGACCTATTAAAGGCTTTAGTGCACCATAACTCTGTTTGCCGCTCCTGAGTTGTATAAAATTAATATGTGCTTGCAATAATTGCTTAATAAAGGTTTCCCATTTTCACCATACAATAATGTTAAATGGGGGCCAGAATCCTTTCCATTTCATTTTACATAACCTACAGGACTGCACCCAAAACTGGCTCCAAGACCTCACTTGCATAGTTTGCAATTTATCTAGGCTATCTTCCTGCCAAGAAAGGCAAAGTGCAGAGAAAAAGCCTTTGCAATCCTTCTTTGCAATGGAATTTTAAAAAAGCAGTCTGCAAAGTTGCCAGGACTCTTGGGCCTAAACATTCTACCCATCAAATACAAGTCAGACTCTGTACTAAGTGTCCCTTCATTCTCTTACTGAAGGAAATTGCATGGCCAGATAAGCATGTCCTTAACATCAAAGATTCATTGCTCACAAAATTATTATCGGAACCATCTCTCACGTGAAGTAACCCATTCTACACAGCTATAGTTACACCTCTGATTTTCTCCAATTACAGTATGTAATGTTGGTTTGGGAGGGTTTTAAGTCCAATATTCCAAATAGATCACAGCAACAGGCTTTCTCAACAGCTACGGTCTGTGAAAGACTACCCCATATGTAGGATAATCTTTTTCACCTTAATGTTAGTCACTAAACCATTTTTATAACACACTGTCATTGTCACAAGATTAACCTTAGGTTGAAGCAAGGACTATTTCTTTTTCATCACTCTTGAAATTCTCCAAATATTCATCTAGATTTAGAGATGCATACAGAGATTCCTCATGTTTATCATGTTCTACTATTCAGCCTTCTCTGCTTCTTCATAGTCTAGGCACATACTTTTTTAGACTTTAGAGAAAAAGAAAGTTCCACCAGTGCCCACAATAAACCAGAAGACACTTATTCCCTGCTCATTCCTATAAGAAGTGAAGCTGAAGAAACACTTTCTCTGTTCTTTATTTGTTTTTCAGGGTCAGAAATTCAAGGCACATTGCACAGGCTTCTTATACTGTGGCTAGAGGTCAAATCTCGTAATACATGACTTGTCAGTATCTTTTAGCACAATTGATAGTAGTGTGCTGCTGACTCTTGTATTCCAGACCTAGAAGAAAATGTCCAGAGCAACTGAGGTTATATGATAGATTTCGTAAAATATCACCAAGTCTCAGGAAGAAAGATGGTGTTGGAGGCTAAGAAAAAGGGCTGCACATCAACCTTACAAAATGCCAGAGTTTTGATTGATGTTTGAAACTGGTCATTAACAGTAGTGACTCCTGCCATCCACAAAAATCTCTGCTGAGTTTAATAGGAACTCATGTATGCAGCAGAAGCATTTACAGGTGGATATCCCCATCCCAGATTAAAACAAAAAAGACAGAAAAGCATTGCTCCTTTATTATATTTTGTAAATCTGTATAAAATGTAAAGGTGAAATTCTGGCCCCATTGGAGTAAATGGAGAAATTCTATCGACTTCTACAGACCCATAACTGTACAAAATGCTAATTATGAGGGGGGAGGAGAAGGAGTGGGTGTGTGTGTGAGTGTGTGTGAGTGTGTGTTAAAAGTCCAGAATTAGTCTAATTTTTAACAAATAAAAGGAACTGATATGATCTCTGTCATTATGGAAAATCAGCCTCCAGTAACTTGCAATTGATCTGCTCTCCATTAACAGTATATACAAAAGTGTTTCCAGTAAATCTTATTAAAAAAGAAGGTAAATGTAATCAGCAGATGAGGCTACGATTAGAAACAATGATTGGGGAGGGAATCCAAGCTTTAGTGCTAGGAAAAATTGTAGCCATTATTTCTTATTTTGAACTCAGTTTCAATTAGCTAATGATAATAAAATCTTTTTAGGATTCTGAAGGCTTACTAAGGACATATGAATACCCAATAGCAGGTGTTCTTCCATTAACTGCTCCATCTATTTCCCTAGCAATCAGTGATGTAAATAAATCACACACACACACACTCTTCAACAGGATTCTCCCCTCCCCTGCTTTTTTCCCAGGTCTGTTCAGGTTAGAGCAGTAGGGAGGACGGTAAATAATCATCAGAAAAAGGTAGAGCTACGTGCACACAAACCCAACCTATTTTCTACAGAAAAAAAAAAAGTGTTTTAGAAAATTACAAGCAAAATATTAAGGAAACTACACATGAATATGGAGGATCAGACTCTTCTTCCCTTTACCCCATCGAAATCCTGGATTACCTTCACTGGCATCAGGACAGTACAGTATTGATTAACAGGAAAGGAGACAGGATCAGTCAGTCCACACTGAAAAGTCAGCAGTCAGTCTTCAATGCACCCTGCTTAGATTCAAACGAAATAATCTTTTGGGTATAAAACAAAGCCTACTATGATATTCGATTACAGATTAGTATTAGCATTTCCTTAGTCCACATCCCTACAAATTCAAGGAGAGAAGGCTAATTTTCAGTACTGCAACTTTCCTTTTATCATAATTCCTATTTAACACAACTTTTCAATAAATTACTTTTTTAGCCTTCCATTATTCTTCAAGGACTCTAACTTTTCTTACAGATTACGTTATCAAATATTATCACAGATGTATCATGTCCTGTCAGCTTAAGTAGCTGAAAGTAAGGAGATTTTACTTGACATACTGA
The DNA here is from genome assembly GCF_947461875.1 of Haliaeetus albicilla. Classification (NCBI taxonomy): domain Eukaryota; kingdom Metazoa; phylum Chordata; class Aves; order Accipitriformes; family Accipitridae; genus Haliaeetus; species Haliaeetus albicilla. The sequence continues at coordinate 12,184,249 of NC_091504.1, read as the reverse complement.
TATTTTTATATGTAATAATTTTTTTAAAAATTCACAGACACAGAATGGAGACCAGTTTTCCATCACACGTACAGTAGATAAAGATTATAAAGAAAAAGATGTTTAAAAGTTCCTACATTTAGATTTGAAAAGGAAAGATATACAGAATCCTTCCTAATTTCACAAAAAGATATATTACAACTTATCTGATTTTAGTGCAGTTTGCAACAATGTAAATTTGAAATGGGAGCGCTACAAGAGTTTGCATGGGCATTTCAGTGTGCCTTTTGACTTCCTAGAGAGAATAGTGACTGCTGAAAAATCAAGTACCCAAGGTCAGATGATGGCAAGGCTGGGAATGGCAAGACATAACACAAGAGGAGGTGCCATGGACTCTAGCAGCAGATGTTTGCACTTTGCATAGGAAGACAGGTGTAAAATGCAGCATTTTATAGGAAAACCTCACTGTGTGAAATAGGTCTACAAATGTAACATTTTCATTATATGGGAACTTTCTAAAAAGCAATTTAGGAAAGACCTAAAGCTGACTCTACTTCTGTCTCCCAAGCCGGACTGAAAAGTTTAAGTGACTTTTGATAATATTAAAAAGTACTATCAGGGTGAAATCCTATAGCCAACTCAGATCCCTGTCAGTCAGTCAATAAACTCACACTATATAGCAGAAACTGTTACAACATCAGAACTCTGAAAATATCAAGGTCTGAAAAACATCTGTGGTCCCACCTGATTATGGTGAATATCTACTAGCATCGCTTTTACCAAAATTATGGGTACAACCCTTGTGAAGATTGAGCCATAGGTGGTTCTTAGTGCTGTGACAAAAAATTTTACGCCAAATTAATTGCTTTATGATGGCCTTCCAGCACAAGAAACTTACACATTTCAGAGCAAAGTTCTTGTGCTTAGGCAATTAACAGGAAATACATATAATGCCTGTTTATAAGAACACAATTAAAGAGTAATCACACTTTTGTCATGGCTGACAATTAGCAGTCTTTCTCCCCCAGAGATATAAACCAGCTATGTCGTTATCATTATCAAAATCTCAAGCCCACTGAGGGAGTATTAGATCTCTACAGAAAAAGAGGTTGGGAGAAATCCTGGCTCCACTGAAAACAACGGCAAAACTCCCATTTTCCCAGCTCTAATTAGCTATGGTTAAATTACAGTGAACATGCAGTGTACTTGGCTAGAGCTGATGAAAGAAGAAAAGCAGATCTTAATATTCAATGATCCCTCCTGAGTAGTGACTCTGGAGCAAGAAGTTCAGCATACTTTTCTGAGGCAGCAATCCTCAGTCTTCCATCGTCTTCTCCAGGAAGACTGTTGGCTTCAATCCCCAGTTAAAAAATGACAGAATCACGGTAATGAGACGAAAACAGTTACACAATCAGGCATCACACGTGCTTATATAATTATATTTAGTGTGTGTGGTTTTTAACCTCTAGTATTGTTGTGTATGTATTTCCATCTATCATTGTTAACACAACAGGAGTTTTTATTGTTCTTTTGCTGCATTACATATTACTCTATTCTCAGTTAAAACATACAAGTTTCCCTTTTTCAGTTTATTCAGGAACAGCTAATGGAAGCTGAAGTATGTTCTCATTCAATGTATACTAAAAGATACCTATCTTAACCTTGCCAGTATTTCCTGCAGAAAGATAACCAGGAAAGAGTTGCTTCCCAGCCATCACACAGCAATCAGTGGCTACATAGGAACAGCATATTTAAGAGTACAGCTTGGCATTGTCTGATGTTCAGCTCGGCTAATAGTGTTGCAAGAAACATCATGCAAATTAGCCTCATCACTTCCTGGCATACATGACACTGGCATGCCACTTTTGATGTGTCATGTGCGGCATTTCAGGCCAAGTTTGTTAGACTTTGCCTCTAGATTACTCATAACACAGAGACTGGTATAGGGTCAGTTCAATATTGTTATTTTAATTCAATGCAGGCTATTGCTTTATAAATACAGATTCTTAATTCTTTCATCTGGAGAAGTAGTAGCTATCTATACCATGAACAATGCAGTTCTGCTGTGAAAGTCGTGTATGGGGTGTCCCTGTCCAGGAGTTGGCACTGGGGCCTTCAAGGGGCCTCTGTGACGAAATGGCTGGGGCTGCCCGTGCAGGACACAGCCGCTTCCAGCCAGCTCCACTGCAGGACAAAGATGATCAGCACTGCTGATGTTTTGCTGTTCTCCTTTCTCTATGGAAGAGCCTTCCACTGCAGAACCTTGTGTCACCCCCATCCTTCATGACCCAGAGACCCCAAGTGCAGAGCAGCTCTCTTCTGCTCTATCCTTTTGCCAGATAAAAGAAGTGGCATCAGGCTGAGTTGAAGGGAATAGTTCAGCTCGCTTCAGACCTCACCCTTCCTATTACTGGAGCTATGATGCTGTGTGAAAACCATTAGCCCACCCCTGGGGCACAGAAACACAGTGGGACCACATATCAGTGTCATGAATACCTTGATAATACTGGTATTTAACACTTTCAATATGCACACTTTTAGTAAAGATCCCAAGAAGCAGAATCAGAATAACATAGTATTGTTACGTTGCCCATCTCCAGAAGAGAAGAGGCAGAGCTATTGAGCTATGCAGAGGAAAAAAACCCAATATTCATGTTAAACAAGTACTGACATGAGCCACTAGCGGGTAGGGAGGAAGCAGAATGAAAACCAATAATGGCTATTGTGGTAGCAAAGACAACCATAGCAAGAGTGGTCAGACTTCTGATATTTTTCCTTTGTGCCATATCTCTCTGCTCTTCAGTTTTAAAAGTTTCTAGTGTGTTTACATTGTTACAGCTAACAGTTAACTTTTCACATCCTCAAAACACCAGGCTCAAGAGAGTTCTCATCTGTAACAGAGACTTCTGCTACTCCTTGTAGCCTGCAAGAAAAGGATGCTATCCCCATCCGTCATTTTTTGATAGAGATAAATGCTGAGAAGACCTGATTGTTCATCTCTCTCTTTTTAAATACATCAGCTAGTTAGCACAGCCCATTGTTTTATCCAGCTGCAAGTGTAATATGTTCTGGCACAGGAAGAGAAATAGATTGGGCTGAGCAGGACCTTCTAAAGAGTGTGCTGTCTTGACTGTCCATCTGGGAGAGGAATGATCCGGTCGTGAGGATCAGACTGCACATACAGCATCATATAAAACTGGAGGAATGCCACTTTGTGGCAGTGTGTGTGCCCAGTCCTCAAATATTCTGTTCTGTGTTGTCCAAGCAGATTTGGATGGTTGCCAAAAGACGAGAGGCACAAATTTTGGAAAGAAGCCAAAAGACAAGAGGCAATTGACCTAGCACTTTCCTGTTCTTTCCTGGGAATTGCAGAGCTACAACATGCCACAATTGCTTACAAATGTTAGGATTGTTTTCTCTACCTGTGCATTGTGTAAAGAGACTAATGTGCTTTGACCTGCAATTTGCAAGGGGGTTACAACTACCATGGGAGAAGCAAAACGTAGTGCATAGGTTCAGAAGTGCTCAGGTGGAAGAAATGGAAACAGCTGAATTTTATTGCTCCTTGCAAGAGAAGTGATGCTCTTAAATCTTTACTTGTACACAGACCCAACCAAGGCTAACAGTATCAGAAAAATCTTGGACTGATTTATGCACAATGCTGTACAAAAACCTCAGAGCTAGGCAGCCCAGCCTCTGCTTCCAAAAGTGACTGTGTTTGCATGACACCTGAAGGCCTGCAGGTTTTCTGTGAGCAGGTTCTTTTCCTGAGCCCTGTCACAAATGGACATGGAAAACAGGGGTGCCCAACCACCCTTGCTTTGAAAACAGAAGTTTCGGTAGGATACATCGCCCAGCAGTGGACATACAGGCAGCTCAAGCTGTCAGTAAAAATAAAAAGTGCAGAGCAGTGCGGTGATCACCTGAGTTAACACTGACCCAGCACAGGCAGCCCTTTAGCTGCACAGACACGATGTTGATCCCCAGCTATTTACCTTCAAGGTCTTACATTAAATTCATTCTACCCTCAGCTGCATAAATATATGGGTGCACCTTCATTTGTCCCATTACTGTGCTCCGGAACCACTCAGTTGGGAAGCAGCACTTGGCGATGCCACCTTCGGCTGAGGAAGAACTCCAACACACATGGCATTCAGTGGAGAGGGTATCTTGCACACAGAGTTAACAGTGATCACAAGGCTTTCTTAAACCATTTGATTTTGTTGCCCTTTTATAAAATGCAAATTAAAAAAATTATGAAACAGTAGGCAATAAAACCTGAATTTTTAATACCAAGCAATCACTGAACCTTTGCACGTGAGTATGAAGGACTAAATAATCCCATTCTTTCTCACAGCACAGACCCAGGAGAATTTCTTTCGCTATATTGCTTTTATAACAGCTATCTATCTTAGTCTGGTCTTGTTGATATATTTTAAGGCTTTTAATTTGGAGGCTGTTATTTGCTCCGATGTTATCTTCAGCATTTTAAGTACAGTAAGCTTTCATCAAGTCATACGCTGGGCATTTGAGCTGGGGCAGAATTTCTTACTTAAACACCCATGTACAATGGCAGAATAAATAAATAAAGAACACCTTCAAGGCCTCCAAGCACCTAGTAACAAAATCACTCTCTAACCTTACAATAATGCTCTGCTTACAGTCCTCCCAAAATGCAAGTCATTTGCTGGATCCCAAATGATATTTGGTTGATGGATTGCTGGTGATTTCTACATCAGAGCACCTTGGAGCCCTAGTGCTAAACCCCTGACAGCGTTAGCATAAAAGATTTACATTTATGTTATGAGGGCCACACAAGAATAATAATTTTAAAATACATTGCCTTGGCTGCTGGTGCACCATGGGAAATCTAACAGCAGCAGGCAGCATGCCTGCGCTGTAATTACAAAATGGCAGCACGGGAGAGGCTTTGGAGACAAGGAACTAGAGACTACAGCCATCTGCATGCCTTGGCGAATTGAAATTACAGTAATATATGAAGACATTACCTGAAAAGCCCAGCACCATTTAAATGATTTACTATTACGCCCCAGCAAGCTTTAATTTAAGGATAAAGTCATTCAGCAAGCTAATCTGATATAGGAGGCATTATTTCACACAGTTAAGTTAATTTACACTAGCTGATTGTTGTTGTTGCAGTTGGCATTATTATCTGCACAAACAGCCGATCGGCCCTGACAGAAGCAATATACTGTTTAATACAGCGTCTTAATTCAGCAGGCTAGCTATCTGTGATAAAGGTTTGTTTATAAGCAATAATGGGGAGGAAAGTAATTTTGAGGCTAAGCTGATAACACTGATGAGAACTATTTTATTTTTTTTTGGTAAGGAAACAAGCAGGATCTATCCACTCATTTGTCCGCCTGTCTAATAACAGTAACATCCCAACAGATTTCTCCTGCACTGGTTTTGCTTTCCCACCCTACTTACGAGGTAGATCTTTGGCACCACTTTCTGCATATAGTTCCTTTGACAAACAGCCATCACCATCACAGCACGATAGAGCTCCTCTTCCCCAGTGAAATACAGGCTTCAGGAAGACCTCCACAGCTAAACTCTCTGATGTGAGCTGGTTTAAAAAGCTTCTAATATATCACAGAAAAGGCAAACTACACATGACGCATGGTGTAGTTTTGGCTGGCTTCCCTCCAACAGCTAATGATGAGATGCACTGTGGTACTCTTAGCAGAATAAGATAATTCTATGTCATAAGCATTATCTGATGGCAAGGAATGCGAGGTGGGCCAGGGCTGGCCTTGTGCCGGCTGTTGGGCAGGGCTTGGATCAGGTTGGCCTCGTCCCCATAGGTATATGAGGGATCTTTTTGCCCACAAGTAAAACTGAGGGAGACGCAGAGAACAGTGGTAGTTGTAAGCATGTTTATTCATTAAGAACTGCAAAACTCCTTACCAAGAAACATCAGCATTATTTTTCCAGTAGAAAATCAAGCTTCAGATAAGAAGTTGTAAGGGAATGACTTCCTGTAGCTTTCTCTTCCCCACCCCCCACCCAGTGAAATCACTTACTGACTCACAGATACCAAGTTGCTTGAGGGAATTCCTTAACTCTGCTCTCCTCCACATACTATTTAAAGTGCCAGGAACATGCTTCTCAAAACTGCCCCTCTTCCCCCAAACTGATTACCCAATAAAAACATTTCTCTGTTAATAAAGTCATAATGAATATAATTCAACTGCGACCACAAAAAGAAAAACCAGCCAACCTGCCCTGAACTTGCAAGCAGGCTTTCTTCATCTTTTAGCAGAAAAATAATATTCTCTAATACTGGTTCAGCAGCAGTAACAAGAAGAGGGTGTTCGGAGACTTCAGCATGAAAGGTATCTTAGAACCAGATTGTCAGAAGTAGTTAGAGGGCTCAGTACCATTTAGGTGTCAAACTCCATTGACTTCCACAGGAGTCAGAATCCTAAATACCTCTGAAGGCCTATGTCTTCAGATATTTCTAGAAAGCATCTTTTTCACAACACAGCTTAAGCATGTGTTTAAACAAGCTACAATAATACCACTAAAAAGCAAGTCTACAGCCAGCTTTTCCACTGGTCTAACTGCACACTTCTGAATGACTGACTCCAGTGGGGTATCAGCAGTTTGTACCTGCCACGACTAAGCCTTCAGAGTAGAACACGAAGTACTGCTGCGCTCAGCCAAACTTTTGAAAAGTTGTTCTGGCAGCTAAGAAGACGGGTGCTCATTGGTTGAGCTTCTCTGGGGTACAACATTTGGTCCCAACAACTTACAACTATTGAGGTATTGTACTACAAGTTCTTTCATCTTTTTTCAATGCCCTGAATCTGTTGTTGTGTAGCACCTGTCAGAGGTCATCAAGCAAGCCCTACCCAAGCGTAACAGGGCGCACACTCCACTTTGATCTGTGCATTGCACGAAAATTATCCTTTCTAGAGAGGATCTGTCTCACCAGCCACTGGATCAAGTTACAAAAGCAAGATGCACTTTGCTACGTTGCCTTCCCAAGATCACGTGGAAGCCAACATACCAGCACAGCTTCAAGAGGAAACGATTGGACAGCTCACATGGCCTCATTTTCCAGGGTTTTGTTATAACTGGCAAAAGAACCAATGTTGCGGAAATTCTTTTGGATGGTCAAGTCTTACATGCACCATGTTTTGCAAGCTCTTTCAATAGCCTGTTGGCGCATGATTTTCTTAAGAATTACATTATCCTAACATCCTGTGGCAGAAGCTCACAAAATCTGCACTCATTTCAGCCACTCAGCGATCAGTGAGTATTCATCAGCAATTGACAAAAAGCAGCATGAGAGCACACAAAAGTAATACAGAACAAAGAACAGTTTAAGGGATTTTTTTCCCTGTTTTATGGTAATAGCAGGATTTTAACGACATGCTTTATGGCCTTTCAATTTTTTCTGCTTATTTGATTTGTTTCTCCATTTGTGTTTCTTTCCCCATGTTTGTTCACAAAACTATGTGAATGGTGCAAAATAATAATAATGAATACCAAGTGTTTAAAAGATTCAGTTAGAGGTAAGTTTTTACTATTCTATAGTCCTTTTAAATTATATTTTAAAGAGTGTATATTAGCACCTTAGATGGTGTAAAAAGAGAATCACACCTCAAGTGACTTCTTTATTTTCAATTCAAACATAATAAAGGCAGCTGAGTTTGTGTCAGTCATTATAACACCTTAATCAAGGAGTTAATTTGATTCCTGTGTATACTCATATTTGAGTATCAGGGTTCTAACGCAGAACAATCTTCAAGAAAGAGATTATAAGGCATAAAAGAGGGAGAATACAAGATGCCTAGTTTTTGTGATTTTACTTTGAACAGCACAAATACAGTCAGACATGCAGAAAATAAAGAGGAATAATGCAAATTAATTTGAAATTATTTGGATTAATTAGGCTTATCATCTGATAACTGAATTTTGTAGTGTATTGGAATGTAAGGTAATAAGGCTAAGAGCCAAAACGTAATCAGATATTGAAGAATAAAAGGAAGGAAATGCACTTTCACAGATCAGGAGAAAGATTTGGGGTAAATTCAGGATAAATGATAAAACAGCTGAAATGTTGTAAATAAAAAAAAAATTATCAAGCAATCCACTAGAATACAGACTGAATGAATTATCCATAATTAACTCACATACATATTTTCCTATTTACAATACTCCTTACAGGAAAAATTTCTTCCTAATGTAACTACTAATTTAAAACAGGGACTGATTTTATAAATCACTGAAATTCAGTAAGAAAAAGATGGCTCCAGCCTTGCAGAGTTTTAGAGAGCTCATTTCCAAACTAGTCTTAAATACTTTATCCTACGAGTTGACTCTCACTATTCAGCATTAAGCAATTTTACTCCACAGTGACCGGTTAAGTTGCTTATTATCATTATTCCTTCTGCTAATTTGAATGACACTGGTAGTCCATCAGGGATGAAATTCATCCACATGAAGGATGAATCTGGTAAAACATTTTAGGGTTCTTGCATGTCTCATGCAATTTATATTTACATATTAGAATACAAATACAGAGAGAGTATATGGAGGAACTATATATATGGATGGGGAACGGACTGAGAGCTTACGCGTCAGGATTAAAGGGAGGGCAGGGACAGGTGACATTACAGTGGGGGTCTGCTACAGGCCACCCAACCAGGAAGACCAAGCAGATGAGGCCTCTATAGACAAATAGGAGCAGCCTCACAAGCCCTGGTCCTCATGGGGGACTTCAACCACCTTGGTATCTGTTGAGGGACAACACAGCGGGGCATAAGCAATCCAGGAGGTTCCTGGAATGCATTGATGACAACTTCCTTCTCCAAGTGAAAAGCGAAGCCAACGAGGAGAGGTGCTAGGCTGGACCTTGTTCTCACCAACAAAGAGGAGCTGGTGGGGAATGGGAAGCTCAAGGGCAGCCTTGGCTGCAGTGACCATGAAACAGTGGAGTTCAAGATCCTTAGGGCAGCGAGGAGGGTGCACAGCAAGCTCGCTACCATGGACTTCAGGAGAGCAGACTTTGGCCTCTTCAGGGATCTGCTTGGTAGAGTACCGTGGGATACAGCCCTGGAGGGAAGAGGAGCCCAAGAAAGCTGCTTAATATTCAAGGGTCACCTCCTCCAAGCTCAGGAGCGATGCATCCCAGCAAAGAGGAAGTCAGGCAAAAACGCCAGGAGGCCTGCATGGATGAACAAGGAGCTCCTGGACAAACTCAGACGCAAAAAGGAAGCCTGCAGAGGGTGGAAGCAGGGACAGGTAGCCTGGGAGGAACACAGAGAAATTGTCCGAGCAGCCAGGGATCAGGTTAGGAAAGCCAAAGCCCTGATGGAATTAGATCTGGCCAGGGATGTCAAGAGCAACAAGAAAAGCTTCTATACATACATTGGTGATAAAAGGAAGACTAGGGAAAATATAGGCCCTCTCCAGAAGGAAACAGGAGACCTGGTTACCGGGGACATGGAGAAAGCTGAGGTACTCAGTGACTTTTTTGCCTTAGTCTTCACTGGCAAGTGCTCCAGCCACACTGCCCAAGTCACAGAAGGCAAAGGCAGGGACTGGGAGAATGAAGAACCGCCCACCATAGGAGACCATCAGGTTCAAAACCATCTAAGGAACACGAAGGTGCACAAGTCCATGGGACCTGGTGAGATGCATCCTGTGGGTCCTGAGGGAATTGGGGGATGAAGTGGCTAAGCCACTATCGTGTTTGAGAAGTTGTGGCAGTCTGGGGAAGTTCCCAGTGACTGGAAAAGGGAAAACATAATCCCCGGTTTTAACAAGGGAAAAAAGGAAGACCCAGGGAACTACAGGCCAGCCAGTGTCACCTCTGTGCCTGGCAAGATCATGGAGCAGATCCTCCTGGAAACTATGGTAGGGCACATGGAAAACAAGGAGGTGATTGGTGACAGCCAACATGGCTTCACTCAGGCCAAACTGTGCCTGACAAATCTGGTGGCCTTCTACGAGGGGGTTACAGCCTTGGCGGATAAGGGAAGAGCAACTGACACCATCTACCTGGACTTGTGCAAAGCATTTGACACTGTCCTGCACAACATCTTTGTCTCTAAATTAGAGAGACATGGGTTTGACGGATGGACCACTCAGTGGATAAGGAACTGGCTGGATGGTCACACTCAAAGAGTTGTGGTCAGTGGCTTGATGTCCAAGTGGAGACCAGTGACGAACGGTGATCCTCAGAAGTCAGTATTGGGACTGGCACTGTTTAACATCTTTGGCGACATGGACAGCTGGGCTGAGTGCCCCCTCAGCAAGTTTGCTGATGACTGCACCACACAGCTTGGTGTCGATGTGCTGGAGGGAAGGGATGCCATCCAGAGGGACCTTGACAGGCTAGAGACGTGGGTCCTTGCAAACCTCATGAATTTCAACAAGGCCAAGTGCAAGGTCCTACAGCTGGGTCGGGGCGATCCCAAGCACAAATACAGGCTGGGCGATGAGTGGATTGAGAGCAGCCCTGAAGAGAAGGACTTAGGGGAGTAGGTTGATGAGAAGATCAACATGACCTGGCAATGTGTACTTTCAGCCCAGAAAGCCAACTGTATCCTGGGCTGCCTCAAAAGAAACATGGCCAGCAGGTCGAGGGAGGTGATTCTGCCCCTCTACTCTGCTCTCATGAGACCCCACCTGCAGTACTGCATTCAGCTCTGGGGCCCCCAGCAAAAGAAGGACATGGACCTGTTGGAGCGGGTCCAGAGGAGGGACACAAAGATGATCAGAGGGCTGGAGCACCTCTCCTATGAAGACAGGCTGAGAGAGTTGGGGCTGTTCAGCCTGAAGAAGAGAAGGCTCTGGGGAGACCTTGCAGAAGCCTTCCAGTATCCTAAAGGGGGCCTACAAGAAAGCTAGAGAGGGACTTTTTACAAGGGTGTGTAGTGGTAGGACAAAGGGTAACGATTTTAAACTGAAAGAGGGTAGATTTAGATTAGGTATTAGGAAAAAGCTCTTCACTGTGAGGGTGGTGAGGTACTGGAACAGGTTGCTCAGAGAGGTGGTGGATGCCCCATCCCTGGCAGTTGGATGAGGCTTTGAGCAACCTGGTCTAGTGGAAGGTGTCCCTGCCCATGGCAGGGGGGTTGGAACTAGATTATCTGTAAGATCGCTTCCAACCCAAACCAGTCTATGATATACACACAGAGAACTGGGAGTATTTCTAACTTTGTAATTTATTCTATGGTCAGTGAGGTATGTCATTAAACTATTTTATCCCACTTAATAAATTTCTTAACATTTATTAACTGGGGGAAAATAATAATAATTGATTTTGCCTCCTGGACACACATACCTCCTAGCCATGTTTAACTGCCTAGGTATTTGATGAAAAATGTAACATACCGTTAGATAATTCATGGAATTTAGAATTAACGGTTGACTTCTTCATGCTTGATCCTGTATTTAGTAGGAACCATCAACCCAGCCCCTGCTCCATTCCATTCCAAACTAGAAACCCCTGTCATGAGTCAACGGAAATAGAGGTTACAAGTAATGACATTGCCTGTAACAGACATTACAAAGCTCACTCACAGTTCAAAGGCATGTAATTCTACCGCAGGAGCAAGAGAAAAGAACCAGACAGGAAAAAATTTGTTTAGTACAGTCCATCAGTTTGTGACTTCATTTTGACCTCATCCTTAATAGAGGACCAAAAGGAAAAGGTAGTGTCATATGTTTTATATTATTATAACAGCTAATAGTAGACACACATATTTAAAGAAAGCAGGAAGGCTTTTGGATTGGACTACTGGATTAGGACACAAAAAGACACGGGTCTCTGTGGCAGCAATAGATCGACATAACGCTCAGAGGTGGAGGGTTGACGTTGGCTGGCTGCCAGGCACCCACCCATCTGCTCTCTCACTCCCCTCCTCAACAGGGTAGAAAATAAAATGGACAAAGCTCATGGGTCAAAATAAAGACAGAGAGATTGGTTACCAGTTACCACCATGAGCAAAACCAGACTCAGCTAGCATGGGGAAATTTAATTTATTGGCAATTAAAAAGGCCTTGGATGGTGAGAAACAAAGACAAAAAATAAAAAACCTTCCCGCACCCCCCATCCTGGCCTTTTTCTGAGGCCCAACTTCACTTTTTCCTTCTTGACTCCTCTACCTCCTGTCCTGAGCGGTGCAGAGGGCAGGGCACTGGGGGCTGTGGCCGGCCCATGGCAGCCCCTCTCTGCCGCTCCCTCCTCCTCACACCTTCCCCTGCTCCGCCACGGTCTCCCCAGGGGCCGCAGAGGAATCTCTGCCCCGCAGCCCCTCCTGCCCCCGTCCTGCTCTCCCCCGGGTGCTCACAGAGCTGGCTCTCGCCCTTTTTTCCTTGCTACTCGCTGCCCGGGAAGCGTTTTACCCTTTCTTAAGCATGTTTTCCTGGAGGCATCATCCAGGGCCATGATGAGGGGCTCAGCTGTGCCCTGCAGTGGGGCTGTTCGGGAACCGGCTGGAACCGGCTGTGTCCGGTGTGAGGCAGCCCCGGCCTCTCTCACAGAGGGCCCAGGGCACATCCACCCAGTGCCGCGGCACATTACCTTCAGGAAACAGGCTCTATATGGACTCTTTGTTTTATTTTTTGTCTTATCACGTTCTGTCAGTCTTTTTATTGTTAACGTTGCTGTTTTAAAAAATATTGCACCTGTTACACTATCTAACCTTCTCCTATTTTATGATATTTACAGAAATGTTCTAAAACTATTTAAAATTAACACCCTAAGAATGAAATGCAAAATTAAGTGCTATATTATTGGATTAAGACATTCTTAGTCATATACAAGCTCTTATTAAAATGCTGCAAATTACATGCATAATTTTCTATAAATCATGTAAGACATTTAGCTGTGTTACTTTTATGAAAAAGAACACAGGAGAAAACTTTAGACTAACTGCCTGATAGTCTGAGCGGAATGAACAAAGGGATATGAAAGACCTCTATCATTTCAGAAAGTAGATGTATGTTAGAGTAAAATTAACTATACTAGATATCGCTCACAATTTTTTTTTCTTTTTTAACAAAAACTGAGAATGCATTCCTATTGAAAGTATACAAAGAAATGTTGTCTCCTTAGCAAGCCTAGGCAAGATAAAAATATTTCTACCACAAAAGATGATGAGGTGGTACTTAGGCCAAGAGCCATAAAAAAAATCAATGTAATTTAGAAAAAATCTACAAGACTTTATTAGTAGACTTTTATCTGTTATGAAGTTACTCTTTTTTTTTTTTTTTTTTTTTTGGAGAAGGTGCAAAGTGCTGTAAAGGCTTGGACGAGAGTCACAGCTAAAGCTGAAGCAGTCTCTATTAAGTTAAACAAGAACACAAAATACCATAAGGCGCTGCCATGGGATTGAAGTGGATTTGGGAGCAGCACTCCTCAGCCTTGCACTCCAGCTTTCACCGGCTGCAAATAGGCTCAGCTGATGGCAACTCACGAGTGCAGTCTAAAGGGTACCAGGCCATCCTCTATCAATGTATCATAGGACAGAGATTGATCAGCCCTCCAGGACTCAAGATGAACCTCTTAGAGCTGAATGTATTAGTTTTACACAGACATAATACACTAACTCATGCATTCCCCCAACATTAGGGTCACAAGTAAGTCAGTACTAAAGAGTTATCCAAGGTTTAACAAGACGACTAACAAATTAGGTAAATTTGAGCACTCAGCAAGAGAATGAATTGGACTTTGTGAGACTGTTTCTGCAAACACCAGCTAAAGATTACAGTCCTATCAATTAAAAAAGGAGTTCAGTACGTGTGCTCCTGAACACGCATCTTGGCCATTTCCTAGGGGTTTTTAATACAGAAGAACTGTGAAGCAGCAGTATTTCTGAAGATTCCGTAGAGAATCATCAGTGAGGAAGAATTTCTGCTACTGTAATTCCTGCCACCATTCTGGAAAGATTTTTAAGGCAAAATTTTGTGCAATAATTGAAAATAAGTTTTCAGGTTAAATGCTTAAGAATGTCATTCATTTTTGTTAACACTTTTTCATTTTGCTAATATATCACACGCACATAGGTGCGCGTGTGCACACACACGCACAAAACCCCTCCACCTCTGGGTATGGATGAGAACAAGGCAGGGTTTGTAGGTAATATTACTTATTAGATCAACTGAAATAGCAAGGAAAGAACAGACAAGCTGTCAGGTGCACAGGCAAGTCACATCAGTTAGTCCAATAAAAGACACTGCCTCTCCCTACAAACTCTATCTCACTTATATTCTTAAACCACTGTGTTTACAAGAACAATACTGTTAACATGTAAAAGAACACTGTTGCTTGGATGAATCAGATAAGAACCTTACCAACAATATAACTTAATTGTTACACAACATAACACATTTAAAATTGGATTCTGGTCCTGTATGTTCTTTAAAGCCTCTCCCACTGTATCACCAAGTAATGAATTCCAATTGGAAATATGCACTGACACCCCTCATTTGTGGCACACTAGCGGTGTGATTCTGTTTTCACATAATTTTTGTAGAACAGTGAAACATCATCAAACTAAAGAGCTATTTCTGGCTTACAAGGAACAGAATTAAGACAATTCTGTTTGTTTGTTTGTTCAATAGTCAATATAAATCGGAGATATCCAATACGGGATATAAATGGTCTTGCCCCTTCTCCTGCATCTTCCATAAATTTCAATTATTTAACACATTATTTAGCACACAGGTATAAATATTTGGATTAAATCATACACACACTGTGCAGATCCTCTTCATACTCAACTTTGTTGTCTTTCTGTATTCTAAGTCACATGCATCAAATCTTCACTCCTCTTACATTTAATATGCAGCTCTGAAACTCCAGTTATACATCATTTTCATTTGTTGATGAGTGATATATAATCTGGACTGAAATTAAATAATGTCATCCTATGTTTAGTATTTATTGATACAAATTTAACCTGCTCATATTTCAACCTCCAATCTTCCCCTGAATAATCTGTATTTAATTATGCATTCCACCTCTCTATTGACCTTTGAAAATATCCCTCATGACTACTAATCAAAAATGATATAAATTAGAAATTCTTTTGAAGTCTTTTGCAGTATTTATCATTCCACTCCCCAAATTATTCAGCACTTCGAGTTTGTTCTCAAAACCTGTCTCCCTAATACTAAAAAACCCCAAACCCCTTCAAGTTCCCCAAAATTTCAACTAATCATTAAAGTATTACTCTCCATTTAGCAAAGATAAGATAATTGAATAAATGAAGCAGTCCAGAGTTGTTATGTTATGGCTAAAAATGAGGAAAATTTTGAGCGTATCATTCTGTCTAGTGTTAAATAAGTTTGTCCTTAGACAGAAGAAACTGTAGCCGTACTTTCCTGTATTATATTACAACTTACTAGAAACATTTATTACTTGATGAAAGAATCAACTAAAAAAGACACAAAGAAGAAATAAGGTGGGCGAAATTCTATCCAAATACAGCCCCCTCCCCAATTTATTTACTCAGTCTTACAAGATATGTAAACAACAAAGCTGCCATTTGAGCTGCAAAGGAACTTCTCTTATAGCTACCTGACTTTTAATTTATTACACAGTACATGAGAGTTCAAATTTAGAACCAACTCACAAAATAGTAACTTAAAGTGTTTTTCAGCACATAGAAAAGAGCAACTATTTTGCTAATTAATTTCTATGGTTTTACCATGAAGTTCACTTTACCCTCCTGAAGCCAAAGTATTCTGACTCTGCTCAGAGACATAATGAGGGAGTAAAATCCATCTCTTCTAAACCATGGCCAGGACGTGATATAACACATAGATATCCTATGAACAAATGCACAAGTTCTGGCAGTGGTAACATATTAACACTTCTGAACTTTCTCTGAGGTTAAAAGAGGTACATCAAAGTGAATTTCAGCAACTGGTGCTCTGTGCACATGTAAGAAATGGTGATTATTCTCTACAGCCCCAGGATTGGAAAGACAGACTCATGTAATGGACAAGTGATTAAGCCATAGACGTTAATTCCAGGACAAACAAGACTTCAACTCTTACAGGTATAAAATATCTTCCAACACTTTGAATAAATGTAAGACCTATATTGCAAACAGTCAAGAGCTTCAGAACTACAATGTGCCACAAGGAAAAGACAAAAGCACAACTTTGGGCATATTTGACCTAAAAAGTTCCATCCATGCAAAGACGCCTAAATATGTAATCAATGATTTACCACACAGTGGCAAAACACCACCACTAGTTCCAGCAAAGCAGAGTGGAATTACAATCCTTTCCTTCACTGAATGTAGTAATTGTGTTAGTTCTACCATATGAGCAGGGAACAGTAGGTATATACCTCAGAAACATTTCAGTATTGTGTAAAAGCTCACTGTCTGACACACTAACAGCAGACAATTTCTGGTGCTTCGAAGACTACTCCCACTCCAGCTTTAAGAAGCCAAAGTTAAAGGAAATTTTTGGCCTTTAAGAGTGACTGGCAATAACTCCGCCATTTGAATTAATAACAGTGTATGAATGCAGTGCAAGTACATTGGAAACATACAGCAGTCCATTTCACATGAACTTCATTAAATACTGCCCAGAAAAAAAATTAGGCTCCTTTCTATGTTGCTTTGTGTTCTAGCAGTTCTAGAGCTTAATTTCTGTGATTGTTAGAAAACTTGGTCATTTTAAATATGATTTTGTACTGGTATTGCCATTTAATTTAAATGGTTCTTTTCCCAACTTGGTACTAACTTTTATGCTTGTGATACTCATAAGAGAATAATCATATTCACATACAGCTCTTGTTTGGCTAAGCAAAACCAAGTTCTTTAAGTCTCATCACTTAAAATAGCTTCTCCATTCTTCTGGTCATCCTCTAAGCCTTAAAGGCATTCTTTCATTTTACATTCATCTTTTCTAAATATAGGATACAAGTAGTTATACAATATTTTGCATATCTTCATACCAACATCTTTCTAATGATCTTAGTCCTCTAGTTGTCCGGCAAAATTCTGTAACTGCATTAACTTATTTATGCATTTGCATTGTGCTAAGGGCTCACTATCATCCTGGAGCTGAATGACACATCCTGATCTTTCTTTCCACCTCTGCTTTCAATTTTTTAGTCTTCTTGTTAGCACTCTTACTCATTCATGAGCACACAGCATACCACTTTTTAGTCTTAAGTTTCGTTCTGCTCTAACTCTTCCTCAAAGAAACTTTGGCATCTGCAGTGATGGCAATACCTACTGACTGTGTCACCCCCAAATTTTCGAAGTATACATCTGCCTAGTTCTTACTTGACGGTTAGTCATTAGAATATTAAACAGTGCTTCCAAAACTCACACAATCACAGAAAGGTTGAGGTGGAAAGGGACCTCTGGAGGTTTCAAACCCCCTGCTCAAGCAGGGTCACCTAGAGAAGGCTGCCCAGAACCACAGCCACATGACTTGCAAATATCTCCAGGGATGGAGAGTCCACAACCTCTCTGGGTAACCTGTTTCATTGCTCAGTCACACTGAGCATTGAGCAAAAAAGTGTTTCCTGATGTTCAGAAAGAACCTCCTGTGTTGGTTTGTGTCCACTGCCTCTTGTCCTGTCACTGGACACCACTGAAAAAAAGCCTGGCTACATCTTCTTTGCACCCTTCCTTCAGATTAGATCCCCCTCTGAGCCTTCTCTTCTCTAGGATCAACAGTCCCAGCTCACTCAGACTTTTCTCACAGGAGACATGCTCCAGTACTTTAATCATCTTAATGGCTCTTGGCTGGACTCTCTGCAGTGGCTCTGTGTTTCTCTTTTACTGGGGAACCCAGAACTGGAACCAGTACTCCAGGTGTGGCCTCACCGGTGCCAAGTAGATGGGAAGGATCACCTCCCTTGACCTGCTGGCAATATTTTGCCTAATGCATCCCAGGATACCATTCACCTTCTTTGCAGCAAGGGCAATACTTACTCCTTACAATTTCAGTTTGTACATTAGCTTCCATTTTAGACAGCTTTAATAATCTCCCATGTATCACTCTATCATGTGTTTTATATGGATAAGGCTAGGCTAACCTCTCCATTTGATAAAACCACATTGCCAGTGAGGTTATGCTGACTATCCATAACCTTTGTGAATTTTAAAGAAGAGGAAGTGGCCTGTGTCTTTGCATTAGCTTACCTAACTTTCTTCAGCCCAGTCCAAGGCCCACTGACAGTACTGGAAATCTTTATTTTTGTGCACATATATGCACCTACATGTAATCCTGCCCTAATCCTGAATAAACAGGATACTTTGCTGGACTCCCATTTGGTTTGGACAAGTACGATTACTGGAATAAATCACGTTATGAAACAGCACCTTTTATCTGGCAATGTAACTAAACTTTCCACCTTTTCTCCAGGATGTTCAGGGTCATGTCTTCCACTGCAGTTAAAATCTGCCCATGACACCACTGAGGTCCTCAGAAGCATAGGCTCTCGATATCAGGTGAATATTCCTAATACATTTAGTAGCAGCAAAGCAGTTAATTAATATTGCTAATATACTGAATATGCTATCCCCTTGGCTAATAATAAATACTGGGGGGGGGGGGGGGGGGGAAGCATAGTAGAAGGTATGTAGGCAAAAGTTTTGATTAGGTTTATCTTTTGAGACAGTTTGATTAGCTAGATTAAGTTTCTGTGCATCTCTCCAAAGACCACAGTAATAACCAGTGTCATGACTTTCAAATCCTTTGAACTGCAGAAGGGAATCAAACATGGTTGTCTTTTTATCCCAGCTTTTACTCTTTAGAATTCTAAAAGCTTGCTTTGCTCATCTGTCAAAGGGATGGCATTAAGGGGATCACTGTTGACAAGTGATAGTACAAATTATGCAACACAAATGACATTTCACTACCTCTCCTCTGATCTGCAATTCCCACTCTCAGTCATTCCCTATTCTATGAAAATATTAAACCACAGATCCAACTGCAGAAAAAGTGAGAGTGTAGGCGTCTCTTGATATCTTGCTACTGAACAAAAATATGTTCTGAAGCCCACACCTATAATTATGTTTGTGAAAGCGGGTTCCATTTAAAGTCCCTGAGTTCCTGTGGGGATCTTCAAATACAAGCATATAGATGTCATCACAGGATCAGGGCTATATGGTCTTTTCTAAATAAATGTTAATAGTAGTGCAATGTCTTGCATTGAATTTAATGGAAACCAACAGTCAAAATCATTAGGCTGTACTTCATTGAAAAGGTTTCTCCTTATGCAAGGAGAAACTGAAAAAAAATTATGTGCTCTTCCAGTTTGCCCCTTGACCAAGCAACTTCACTATGTGCAGAGACCTGAACAGGATTCCGAGAAATCAAGTTGCAGCATTCAAGCCACTCAGGTCACAGCAGTAGCAATCAAAATGCCAGGAGTATGTCTGCAGTAGTGGTGGTGAGAAGAGAAGCAATTCCAGTAGCTAGGACGCGGCCACAATCAGTGTGACATAAGACAATCTGCACACATTGGCTACATTGCACTAGCTAGAAAAAATTAGGTTTTCAAGTTTTAGTGCTGCACTCTTATCACTACAGTGAGACAATTTAGTCCTTCGACATTAGAAATCAGACTAAAGGCTGAAAGTAAACTAGTTTTTGGACTGCCTCAGAGGAGGAAGACTGGAGGTCGTTTTTTATACAGTAGATGAGATTATTCCCTTCCCATCAAAGTATGTTGGTGTGCTTGTAATCTGGAGTAATACAAGTGGCAAAATAATTTCGAGAGTCACCTGAAGAGATTGCACGGGCACCATTAATGATGCTGTTACCAAGGAAGTTTCTGTACATATACTTTGCAACTGTGAGTTTTGTTTATACTTAGAGTCAACAGTATAGAAAAGGTCCATTTTTCAATAGCTTCTGTTTTGGAACAAAAAAGTTGACTGAAAACAATGTGTGAACATTTTCAGAAGTGTACAATTGACTCATTTTGGCACCTGACCTCAAGACACTGTCAAAGCACAGAAATATTGAAATGAACAAGAGGGTTATAATATACATGAGAGAAAGAGAAATGGGATTAGAAACAGAAGGTTTGCCACAAGGCTGTATTTAGACTGCAAAAGCAAAACAAAAGAACAAATAAAATTGTATTAATCTATTTTTGCCCAAAGCTTGAAAAAGCTCTTGTGTCAAATATCATCCCTCTAAGTTACACTTGGTATTTCCATTATATATTAACTGCTTTTTATTACCAATCTTATTACTGTTGATGTGCACAAGAATAGAAGCAGTTTACAAATAAGCAGAATTGGACTGCAAAGAGTACAAACCATACGAATTGTTACAAGTTATTTACTGGCTTAGTATAAATCTGCATATAGATTGAGGAAGTCAGTCATAAAGCACCTTCAGGTATGCCTCAAAAGATACGATTATGGAGGTACTTGGAAGCCTTGTATGCACACAATGGGCTACTACAAATGGAAGAATACAGTTCAATTTGTCAAACATGCTTAGGCATCTCTTTTTATTTGGGAATTATTGTATGGTATGTCTTGGAAGAAAAGGAAATATAGACCTTGGCTTATTGCTAAAGAGTAAGCCACTGGAGTTCTTTGTAAAGTAGGATTATGCTGAATTTAAGGATAAAAATCCCATATTCTAATGCGATTTAGGACACACAACTCCCTATGCAAGTTTTTCCAACCTTGATCGCTTTTCAAAGCTGATTTTAGTTCCACTGAGTAAATTATCCAAGAATCAGTCAGATTATGAGGATAAAATGAAACTAGAGGGAAAGATAGATGTGTTAAGAGCATTAGAACATAAAATCTGCAGTGTAACTCACAGTTTAGCTGAATGCTACCCCTTTGAAAAATTGACGATACAGTCTCTAAGGATGCCTTCTCACCTGCTTATGGAAACCACAGCTACTGTAAGGGAAATAAAAAGTGCTTCTATTTATTGTGTATAGCACAGTCAATTCTTAAAGGTGTTTCATTTTATATTTGTTTGTAGAAGTTTTCAACAAAAAGAGAATAGTTGAAGGTAAGTTAAAATTTATTTGAAACCATGGCTCTAATTTATGCTTTAATCCAAGTAAAGCCTGGGCACCAACATAACAAAACCAGGACAGTGACTTCTGAAAATTAGGTTGTTATATAAAAAGACTAATTCTTTACAATCAAGCAAAAATTGCTTAATTAAGATAGGAGTGTTCTATGGTTATATGAAAGAGGACAGTCAACCCCAATACACTTAATTTTTGCTATCTATTGTATGATCTACACGAGGCCACTTAACTTCTCTTAAATGTTTGCATCTCTAATTGAGAGGACAGTATTTCTCAGGGAGATATATTAAAATAAGTCCTAAGCTTCAACTGATCACTGAATCTTATTATTATTCATGGAAGTTCTACTGTTAGTGTCACACATAATGTAATCTCTAGCTATATTAATTAATGTAATTTTGGAGTGGTCTCCCCTTATTGCTCCTCTCCTCTCTCCTCCTCCTGTCCCCTGTGTCATTTTGTCACCATGTTCAGCATGGATAAAATTGTCCTGTGGAATATAGTGTTTGACAAAATCAACCTTATATCTCTTGGACTGCCTTTTAGCTGGGGCAGCTAGCCCATAAGGGAATTATTCGTTACCATAGCTGTCATTAAGGATTCTGAATCCTCTACAAGTCCATAGTATGTGAACTTACAAAAGTCAATAAACCTCTGAAGGGACCTTAAGCTGTGATATGAGTATTTAATCTTTTGTTTCTTTTGGAATCTTTACACAAAGTACTCAGCAGTTGAATTCTGATAAAATGAAAAGGTAAACTCTAATTAGAGCGATGCTGTTCAGGCTTTTACATTAAGGTTGTCTCAGCACTTTCAATATAAAAATCAGTCTACGAGGGCTTATAAGTCAAGACATGAAAAGGTTTCTATGGACTTAACTTGGCTAGCAAGGTCTCTAGCACACTGTAAAACCCATTTTTAGCCAGGTTTCATATAGAAATAAATCTTGTTAAAGCAAAGGGTACACATTCATTCTGCATTTGCATGAGAGTATGCCTAACCTAGCATCTCTGAAACTACTGGCTAATTTCAACTAAGTTAGATGAAAAATGCAAGGACAATTATTTTCCTGTGTGTTCTATAAATATGGGTTGTTGGGTAAAGAAGCTACACACCAAAACACAGAAAGAAGCTGCACTACAAAAGTCACTCATTAGTAGATCAGACAGAATCCACTGATCCACTGAAGCTCACATGTTATTGACAGTATTGTCAATCACAAAATGCACAAATTTAGAAAAGCTTTACTCATAGAAACACTTACTTGTTTTAGGTAAACTTGCTTGTATATAAAAATCCCCCCAAAATTGACAGAGTATAATAGTGTTTGACTGTCTGGCAATATCTACATAAACTTCCTATGCCAGGTAGATAACCTGGTTACAATTAGTAGAGGAGTGGCATACATCCCACCCTCCCCTCCACTCTCTCAATTCCAATCTCTCTTAGACACTTATATTCTGCTCTTTACTGATGAATTAAGTCAAAGTTTATTGCCCTAGAAAACAAATGTAATTTTTCATCTGGAGAATTCTGATTTTTAAAAATTATTTTTGTTTTAGTCAATTGTCACCATTAACATATGAAAGAAACCAAAATTAAAATTAAATGCATTAAGACTTTAACACTTTGCTTAGGGGTAAGGGTCACACATTTGTTCAAGGTACCTGGGAGCTCCCAGACATAGTGCATGTGTGTGAAAATGAGATTCCTTTCTCTTTGGAATGCTAACTTTCGATAGACTAAAGTGTGAAACTACTCAATAATACACAAACCACATCCATAACAGAGGTAAATTACTTCCTGGCAGTGCTTTTCATCTCCAGCCTAATTGCAATGTCCCAAAAATCTTCTGCTGAAACTCACTAAAATTAATTCCTTTCTAAATCTATTTCCCTTTAGGACTAACTACAAATACACTTTTCTAGGACTTTCAAAGTACTATAAACAAAGAACAGCTTTATCAGCAGAAAAAACCAGCAAATTAAGATCTAGATCCTTTTTGCTTTTCCATGTAGCTCTAGAGCTCTGAAAGTCCCTTTTTTAAAATGTATATCTTTAAATAATACTGTGCCACAGTTGTTTTAGAATTCAGTCTCTTGGGTAATCTGCTTTTCTTATTTTGAACATACAGTGAAAATTTTAAGAAATATTGATAATTACTGCTAAGACTTGAGATTTGAGTGATTTGGGGACAAGAATAAAACAAAACAGGCTTGGTGTAAAACTTTCACTAAAAGTATTCTTAAGAGTAAAAAGAGATAATTGGAGAATAACAACATGGGTTTGGGCAAAAGAGGAAGGAAAGCAGATTAACTTTAGTACTGTTTTACATCACATGCAATAAAAGTGAAGCATCACCCTGGAACAGTTAGCTTAAAAATGTTAGGCCATTAAATTGTTTCTTTTTTCATCCTGACTCTCCTGTTGTCCTCTGGCTGTCCAACTATGCTAAATAAAATACTTCAAAGAAAAGAACCTCAAGTGTTCAACAGTTGATTTTGTTCCCAGAGGTGCTGAACTGGCAAAAGTGGAAACATGTGGAGCAAATATAATTAGCCAGAAAGGGAGGATGGAGTACTAGAGCATTTTAGAGCCAGAAAATAAAATAGTAATGAATAGGACTGGAAGATGAAGATGAGCATGAGCTAGGCTTAATTAGAAAGGCAAAGGAATGGCAGGGATAACAAATCTACAGCTTCTTAACATGTGTCTTATTTATGCAGATAAAATTGTATACCCATGCATAAAAGGAAATAACGCCTTTCTTCTGCCAATGGTTGTGAATAAGCTGTCATGTCCTTCAGAACTGGGTCTCCATGGTAATAAGGGCTGGGTAAGTAGTTCTGCAGAGTTCTGCACAGCCCATTCACAAGTTTCTCATGGGTTAAAGAATCTAGGTACCTGAATATTTGGGATAAATCGGTACTACAGTCATCCACCATGTCATAATTTGATGGGAATTCCCTCATAAAAAAAACCCAAGTGTTTAGTCCATACCTTCCTAAGCTGAAGGCTCGTAACCGATTCGCCATCAGATGAAAATAAAGCTAGCTGTGGAAACCTAACCATGAGGGAAAAATATTGTAATGTTTACTCCAAAGTTTCAAGAGTATTCAGCTAGTGAAGGGGAGATGCCTTTTGTCTTATGCTTTAGAACAAGCAGAATGTGACATCACCCCGTTTGGAAGAGACATTGCAAAGAATTTCTCATTCAGGGACCCAAACCAAACCATCATACAAACCAAATCTACCATCACAAGTAATAAAATCTAACACATTAGTTTTATACAGTAGTTCTAACTGATACAACTTCAACTCAACAGAGATCATGCTCATATAAACTAGAGCCCAAGCTTCCAATGAGTTATAACTGTTCTTTACATTACAGTGTATGATGCAATGAACTAGTTTCCTAGGATTTTTGGTGATGAAATTTTTCACATTGTCTTATGTAGTGGGCTGACCTTGGCTGGCTCTCTCACTCCTCCATTCAACAGGGCAGGAGGAGAAAATAGGATGGGAAAGATCATGGGTCAAGAGAATGACAGGGAGATTGCTTACATACTACCATTATGGGCAAAACAGACTCAACTTGGGGAAAATTAATTTAGTTTACTGCCAACTAAAATAGAGTTGGATAGTGAGAAACAAAGACAAAAACTAACATACCTTTCCCCACCACTCCTTTCTTCCCAGGCTCAACTTCACTCCTTCCTTCCTGACTCCTCTACCTTCTCCCCCCACCCTGAGTGGCACAGGGGGACAGGGCAATATGGGCTGTGGTTAAACCCCCAGATTTAAGGTCCCCTCAATCCTCCTACTCTCCTTCCCAATTAATACTTGGAATTTTGTATATTCTTTTTATTTAAACTCCAAGCAGTTTTATCAGCTGTGCTCTATTGTATTTGCCAGGTAACCCACGCCTCCACACACATGACAAAACTAGTCGAGGAGACAGACAGCATTTTCCATAACTAACTGTGTCACCCCCCAGGAGCTTCAGTCTTTCCCCAGCCCTGATGTAAGCTTGGTTTATTCAAGCAATATCTCCTCCCAGTTCCACACTCACATTTGCTTTCACAAACGGAAACAACTACACATTAATGACAATATTAAATCATGCCTTTCCTGCTCCCTTAATAAAAAGTCATCCCTGTTCCTCAGCCGCACCGTCCCCCGCCCCCAGAACCAAAACCAAGACCAGATTTAATCATTCATGAAAATTCTGTTAGGGGAAATATCAGCATATCCCTTTTGGCAAAGAGTGCTGCCCTACAGAATACACCAGAAGCTTTAGGCAGAATTGGTGACATACATCCCCACCATTAGTGCTGCACTTTCTGGGTATCAAAAACTCAACTAGGAGAAACAATTTATTACTTCACACCCCACATTTCACTGGGTATGGATAGGACCATTACACATTTCTGTTGCAAAACACTGTTGATAGAGCATCATAGTGTATTAGATTTCCTGTATCTTATTTATTATAGATGTCCACATATTGTAATAATTGGGTTGTATAATATCCCATGCAGGCTAATGTGAAAATAATTTCTGCTGAATAGAAATTACTTATTTTGATTCTGCAGGGGTTTGTTTTGTCAAAACCCATGTAGTATTTAGGAAACTAATCATTGTTCAATTGTGGAACACAAGAAGTGTAAAATTATCATAACAGAAGTGGAGAGAATGAATAGAACAATGGATCTGACCTCATTTGTTTGATTATTAATGGTGTTTCATCTAATTTACAAGGTCTAACCTTGTGTGATGCAAATGTAGAGCGCAAATGTACCTTTTTATCTCACAGTCACTAATTAGTTATGCTATATATCATACTATTTTTGCTCTAGTTAAGCAATGGGACACATAGGAATTGGCAGCAAAAAGCCTCTAAGAATCTTTTTTATAAAATACCATAAGCTTAGAAATATGGAGAAAAAATAGTGAAAATTATTTAATATAATTTTATAATTTGGTATAGCTCTTCCTCATCAGCTAACGGGGGGAAAAAAAAAAAGTCATTAAAAATTAGAAGTGAAACATTTCCAGAAATGCTGCAATTTACTTAGAAGGCTTTTGTTTCTTTTCCTAAGACTTCACAAAGGTACCAACCACAGGCAGAAAATGGCCCTTTATTACATCGGGTCAGTTATAGGAGCCATTCAGACTGCACAGTATCAGTGGCATTGCATTTTGCATTTCAGAGAAGACACATCACCTTTCTAAAGAGTTAGGTAAAAGAGATTTGGAGATCACAATAGTGAAGCAATGCCTCACTTGATACTTCTAGTAACCCACATCAGAGGTAAAACAGAGCAGAATCTGAACCTACTTCCTATTTAATTTACATATAAAACCACACAGATGGATTGGCTTGTAGATGTGAATAGGAGCAAAACGCACTTCACTGAGCTATGTGAGTTATATGCACAGCAAGGAGTCAAAGAGAAGGGCGTTGGTTCCTCCCTCTGCCCCAGATTTTGCTGCTTCAGGCTTCAGATGTCTTTCACAGCTTTTGTTTCTCAGGAAGTTTTGTAAAGTAAAAATCCACACTTGCTCAGTTGATGGATTTTGTTCCTCTGCTAGTTGAATTACCATAACAACAGAACAGAGCACATGCTGGAATCAGGCCAACAAGCTCAGTTTGGGTGGCTTCTATAACATCTCGGCATATCAGCAGAAGAGAAAACACATCTCCACAAAACAATTAGGTAAAAATCAGAAGGTGATAAAATGGAAAATTAGTGTACTTAGAATTTAGGATTGAAGCTTTCCTCCTTCCCATTAATCCAGTGATGGATTATACCACTCTGTCCTCAATACATTTGTTTTAATTAAAGAAAACTGAAGGACGGACCATGCTCATTCAATATTTTAGGTCAGTACCACTATAGAATTTTCTGCAAGTATATATTGTACCTATCTCTTCCCTTATACTCTAATGAAGTGATGTATCAGTGAAAAGGGTGAAAAGCTCTAAACCTTTAGTTTTAACACTAGGGGTTTTTCATAGTTTTCCTCCTGAAAGTGCAAGGACTCACCACCCTTACCCCCCATCAACAACAACAATATCATCTCCTCTCATTTAGGCTCCTGTCTTACACTGCCTACAGAATTTCAACGATGGCAAGATGAGACTTAACCAAGATTGCCTTGTGGCTTCTTTCTGCTCCCTATCTGTTTGATTTTATATTTCTGTTTGATGTTTCCAGAGTTCCTAGCACACCAGGGCATTGGGCCATGACAGTAACTCTGAGACACAACTGTAATACAAATAAATAAGAAATGTTTAAGAATGCCTCTTATTCAAGGAAAACTGAATAGCCTGATAGGTCCCAAAATAACATTATTTTTAAAAGTTTTAAACATATATATTCTCTTTAAATTTTTTTTCCTTGTCCCCTGACAACTGACTGTTTTCTCAGTCCTCAGGTCTGTCTGGGCTAGCAGTAATTTACTGCCGAGATAGCTGTTCTTCACAGTTTCTATACAAAGGGAGGTGTCAAGGCTAGCCAAAACCACTAATGCCATTGAGGAGAATAAACTCTTAATAGGTGATTATGTACAGGCAAATTCAAGAACCTGCTACTAACATGCACCGTAACACCTAACTGGTTTTGATAAAGCCATTTTCAGGTAACGATCATTACCAGTAATGCTTTCATTAAGTTTGTGTTAAATTTATCTCCCTAGTACCATGTCATTATTAGTTGTTTACATCATGCTATAGATTTCCATGGCAATACACAAGGTGAGGGTGCTAGATGGGCTTTCTGAGCTCATCAGACTAAGCAGAGCTCTCAAGAGCAGACCAGAGGTAGGAGGGTAAGAGGGAATGCAGAATAATACAAAGGTGATCTATAGTCTGAAATACTACACAAAAAGTACTAAGCACCAGTTGAAGTATCACAAGAGCACGCAAGAAAGAAGACATGCTGTCAACTGAGGTAGAGAAGTTTCTTTAGAAATAATAATGCTTAAAATAAGTTGCGTTGTAATGCCAAAAGATAGAGAGAGTAGTCAAGAGTAAGGTATCTGTGGGAAAGAAAAATCTACAAAAGAACACCACCACCCACCTCACCAACCAAACAAACAAAAATCACAAAACCTCCTTTGCATCATGTTTTGTTCCCTGGCACTGTGGGTATCTGCACCAGGGCTATTCCCTGCCAAAGGGCTTCCACAGCTGCTTAGAATTTTCCTCACTGTATCAAACAGGGACAGCCTTCATCCTGGAGTGGAGTGTCTGAGATATTTAAAAAAAAAAAAAAAATCTTGCAATATCAGCAGATCAATACTTTGATATTCAGCAAAACTATACTTTACTTTCTTCCCTTTCTTTTCCAGCTCAGTTGGCCAGCATGTTCAGGCTTCTCTCTTCCTGACCAGAAATCCACAGAATGCTCCTATTCTGAAGTCTGATTTTTGTTCAGACACCCAAGAGCCTCACCTACCTTCAGATTACAAATGCAGGGTATAAGTTTATCTTTATTTTTGGTCTCTTTGAGCACAAAGTCATGTGCCAGTTATTTCGTTCTTATCCTTCCAGGTGTGTTCTCTCCTCCTGCTCCTTCTCACCTAGTTCACTCTACTCTTAATGAACAAGTCATCGGTCCACTTGTCATCTGCTTATTCATGAGAGTGCTCCTTTTCCATCAAAGGAAACAATTTTCTCTCCCTTTTTAAGGGCCCACCAAACGCTAACCATACAAACTCAGCCAACTAGCATTCCATCAAGGGAGAGTGAGGATAAGGAACATATAGTTTAGTAACAAAGCTCAGCAGGAGCTTGGTATCCCTTCTGCTTCTGAAATAAATGCCTTGCATCTGTCCCTCACAAAAAAGTATGTGTGTAAATTTGTTTTCTCTTACCTATCTGTTCACATACTCCGTAATCCATGATATAGACAGCGGTTCTTAAGATCATGCAATATATCATCATATGACTTGGTGCAATGCAATAATTCTAACTGGAGTCTTCTAGGTTCTAGTATTCTTTGATGCTTTAGCCACTGAGTTTCATTTTGCCTGCGCTTCACAAAAATCATACAGCAGGAATAAAGGAAGGTCGGCAGAGTAAAAGGAAAATGATGAGAGACTCAGGAAAACATCTGCTTATGCGACAGAGCTTACAGAGACATTTACAATAAGCAGCAGCATTGGCAAGGTCATCAGAATACACCTACCTATCTTGTAGCATTATAAAAGAGATAAAACAGAAAACCCCACAAACCACAGGAGTGAAATATTTATATTTAATGAACAATCTTTTGTTCACAGTTGTCTAAATTGGTTCTAATGTTTTGATCAAAATAATTTAAATAAATTAAACCTCAGGCAAAAAATAAACAAACTTAAGGAAAGGAAACTTTCATTTAATTTTGACAGGCTGTTTAAAATCACAATGGTGCTCATATTCAGAAAGGCCCTATTTGGAATGGTTCAACTTTACAAACGATAGCCCTTCAAACCTGGGTATTTTATAGCAATCTGCTGTGGTATCCTGGCTTGCTGTTAGCACTTCAGTTGCATTTTAAAGTTCAGATCAAGGTTGTGGTTTTTTATTTCAAGGTCTTTGCTAAAATGTCTGTACAACATACTGCTGCTCAGTCACATTTATTTGTGCTTATTATCTTACGCTATTATTTTTGCTGGAAAGACTGACAATTATGCATTTGCAGATGTAGTAGATCAAAATCCCCTGAACACTCTGGTGTTTGCTCTGGGCTTATTACTCCCTGATACTTTTGCTATCAGTAGAATTTGCTTGTTTACCATTGCTATCTCTATTTAGATCATTTATATAGATGAGAAACAGTGTGAAGTCGCACTGCTGACTCATGGGAGGTCTCATTTGTTATCTTCTCCCAAATGAACAGCAGCTACTTTTACTACTGTTTGCTATTTTAAGCCACAGCTCCATGCACACCTGTGTTCTCACTTGCACTTCACATAGATTTGAGTTTAAAAGAGATTGAGCTATGCTGGCTCCAAATTCAGCAAAGGGGAAAAAGGTTTCCAGAGAAAAGATAAATGTTAAATTCTGGGCCAATGACAGGGAGAAGCATTTGGTTTTTACAACCCAGAAGAGGACTGATTATATATGCTAGCAAAGAAGGAAAAAGAAAAAAAAAAAAAAGAAAATAAAGAAAAAGGTCAGCTTGGGAATTTTGCTGTGGCAACTTCTCTTGCACACCTGTGTCCTCAGCAGACTGAAAAGTGATCAGGTAAAGCAAGAAAGTAACTTTATTGGGAGTCCAGGTACAGCTCTGGGGAACTGGGGCAAGCTACCTCTAATGTTTCAAGGTCTTTTTAGAGGTTGTCTTTGTTTCTCTTTAAATGAAGTAGTGGAGCGCACAGGAGAGTTAGTAAAGCTGTTTTCCTATAGATTTCTATTTTGTGATGGGATTTTACTGAAATTTAATACAGTGTAAACTCTGAAACTTTGATGGAAACCTTGCTATGGAGAAGGGAAGGAGAAAGGGAGCCAATTCTTCAATTAATAGTTTAAACTATTAATTCTCCATCAGGTTTGGCTGAAATAGGCTGATGCACTCAGAATGGATCTTACTCATCATAATAGATAAAAGTCATTATTAGATAAGACACTTCCTTAAGAAACAAGACTCTGAAATGAAAAGAATTTAACAGTAATGCCATAAAACACTATGAAATCAAAGCTACTGTTTTGGTCATAAGTCAACCAACCCTCTCAAAAAAGCCTAAATTTTTTTTCATGCTGACCAGATTCACTCATCTCAACTGAGGATATCCTACCCAGAGCTAATTTTAAAACATACAGTTGAAAACACAAAAGCTGTAGTCTGGAGGCAGGGCTCTTGGCATTTTCTCCTGATGTGCCCAATTCCACCCAGTTAAACTGGAATTTACCATCTTGTATACATCAGACTTGTAGGAATTACATTCACCTTGTCTTTAATCTAGGTAATTGCATCATCTTGACTATTATTTTCAAATTACAAACTACCCGCAATATGTGGTTTTCATGGTGGATCCGGAAAGGGTAAGTAAGAAGTATCACTGATTCTTTTATTTTTTGTACTTTGCAATCCCATAGCAACCTATTTACCTTATACTTAGTATAGCCAAGTATAGAGGTGGGTTTTTTTTGTTTTAATAGCAAAAATTTCTAACAGTGAGTTTCCTTCTTCTTTTAAATTTATTTCTACCCCATTTCAGAGAACTGAAAATAAGAACTCTGTGAACAGGACTGGTACCCTTCATTGAAACAGCTTCAGTGAAATTAGTGCGGTAACTAAGAACTGCACTTCTTTGACTGCTACAAGGCATTCACGTGTGGGGCTAGCTGGCAAGCACACCGGTCTCCAAAACAGCTGAACTGAAGACAGGACATTCCCCACAATTTGTGTCCAATATTTTCCAGTCACATCCCCAAGGGTCTCTGCCAAAGAGACCGATCCTGGTTTACATTGCCCTCTGTTGCGACTGTGAATGTGGTAAAACATTACCTCCGTAAATTGTTACAAGCAAAATAATGAAAAAGCCTGGCACATACAAAAATCTTAGCTTAAAAGAAAGCCTTGATGTCCAACTTGGCATCCATCTTCAGTGCAAATATGCAATTTGCTTTTTCACTCTTAAATATATTACCTTGACCCAACCTCTGTCAGGAGAACTCCTTCTGCCATTGTGGAAACCATATTACAGTATTAAAAGATCCTTCTTATTTGTGGTGACTCTGTGGTAAAGTATAAATCACACTACTAGCACTAATACTACACTGAATTTTCTGTATCAAAAGATGCCTTTTCCTTCATGCAGCTCTTCTTTTCTCAGCCTTTATATTTTTCATATCAAGGATTATCTCAGCCCTTTGTATTTTTATGGAGCAACAAAACATTGATAAGAGGCTCACATCTACCTACAACATCCTCTTTCTCTTCTGCACCTTTGCTTAATCATTACTGAAGACCCGCACACAGTTCTCTTCTGTCACAGTGCTGGACTTTTCAAAAAGTATTTCAGCAACCTAAACAACAGGGATATTGTTTGCAAAACCCTGATAAGTAGATGATAACAGTTTTCAAGATGTTTTTAAAGCATACTGAACAGAGTCTTAGGAGGCTGAGTATCTCCTGCACACCAGAAGCACTGTAAATATTATAACACACTAAATGGTGTTTGGGATACACAAAGTATAAACTTTAAGCCCTCAGGCCACAAGGTCCCTGGTGCTCCTTACAGATGCTTTCCAACTTTGTTACTATTTAGAGAGCTTCAGCTCAACTGTAAGGCATTAACATTAACATACACCCAGATGTTCTCCTCTGATCTTTGTTTAAAGACTGTTCAATCTTCATAGTGTAGTCACACTGTATGACAAGGATTACCCTAGCATTTCAGCACTTGAAACCCAAAGTGGAAACTCACTCTTTTCTAAAAATCTTCAGAACATTGTAGGAAAATACAGTGGGGTCTCCCTAAAAGGTAGCAATTGTCCTTAGGCTACGGATTGACAAATCTCTATGGTTACTGGTGAAAACTAAATTGGTAAGTTCTATCCACGGAGGCACATGTAATGTGGTCAAGACATTTTTCTTTCTTTCTTACTTTTTTTTTTTTTTTTAACTCTGTGGATAAAGCAGATCAAGAGATGTGTGGCATACATTGGCAGGCTACAAAGCTTTCAGGCAACATACGTTACTGGAACAAGGAGAAAAGACTCTGGTTCAAAACTTCTTACAGCAAGGATGAACGCTACAAGCTGACTGCAGTACTTTCTGCAGCATATCACAACTGACTTGAAATCATTACTGAAAGCCATGCCACTACTATTGACTTTGCAATAACTCCATGTCTCAGCATTGGTACAATGGCAGCCTGGATCAACAAATAGTAGCTAAAACCGGCTCTGGGCTTTTGTATCTATTGGTCTTTGTTAATTGCATTTCTATTTTCTTTATCACATTTGCTTCTGAACACTCTGCAGCACAGAGGGTGCTGACAGGGCAAGTAAGTTTTGTCCTAAGTTCATGCAGAAGCCTCTACAAATAAGACTCTGGGCTAGATGCCGTGTTATATAGCTACTCTCACTACAGGAGTAAAAAAAACAAAGCAGTGCAACTCTTGGCAATGATCCTAAATATGTAAGAAGGAGAGACAACAAATCCCTCCAGGGACACACTGATACATGGAGTTAACTAGCACTTGAAAAGCCCAACACCTGTGTTCCTCCCACTGCTAGCAGCAGTGCTACGTTGACTCATAGCATATTATTCAGTCACAAGGGGACTCATTTAACCTCATCTTAGGTGCTCACAAAGTAGATGTTGACATCTCGGTTAGTTATCCTTGTATAACCAGTGGAAGGCAACTGACACTTCTACTAGAGCATGGATCATCTTGTCCAAAGAGGGACATCTAAAACAGGTCAGAGGAATCGCAGCCTAGAAGCAATGATTTTTCTCCATTTTTTTTATGAAGAACTCTGGATGTGAAGGTGCCTTGGGAGGTGTAAGGGCTTTTCAAACATGAAGTAGAAAATAGAAACTCAAGGTGTTAAGCCTATTTATGTCAATAACTAAATTAGACTATTTTCCATATGCCACACGGTTTGGAACAGCAAAATCCTAACCTTACCTCAGTTTGTCATTCTGCAACTGGCATACAAGCACACCAGCCCAGAACACGCCTGTCACGGAGCAGAGAACAGCCTCCTAGCTTCACAGTGTTATCTCTGAGAGAAAAAGAAAAAAAAATTCCATTCCATGTCTCACTCCTTTTTCATACTCCTGTTCATGCATAGCTACAGTAACTACCCATGTATAAAAGAGTATGAGAAAACTGCTCTCGCGGATCACAAAGCCTGACTGCCAAGAATAGGGTAAATCTGTGACTACTTTGAGGTGGATGCATGCTTCTGTTTCTCAGCATTCATATCAAATCTAAAAGTGTTTCACAAAAATACAGCTTCTCCTAGCAGAAATTCAGCTTGAATCTCCACTGCTGTACCCTTTGTGCAGTTGTTCCTACCTGCGCTAATCAAAATGTCAGCTTCTCAGCTGTATAGCTATACATGAATACCTAAGCTGGCAAAGGCAGAGGCCTTCAGGATCCAAGGGGGCTTTGAAATTGTATTTCAATATATATTGTCTCTTCTAAATTGGATCAAATTTGTTTCTACTGAAAAGTGCATCACTTCCTAACTACTCTGACACCTGAACAGACTATTCAATAAAGTCTGCTAAGGTAAAAATTCTAAGCTATGTCTTATACCATCAAGAGCATTCCTGAGTAGGTAGATGTGCTGTTGTTTGATCTTATCAGTTAAAAAAATAAGTGGAAGAATGGTATTTCTATTAGCACAACAGGCCCCAGAACCACAGTAGAATACTATATCCAGGATTAATTCAGATGCTGCCTATGAAATTCTCAAAAAGTTCTGCTCTTCCCTCTCTCAAAAATTAGAGTGCACAGTTTTGTGCTGGTGGTGGTGTGGAAGGATTATTACTAATTTGGTGGAATTTTCTGTCTTTTGGAAAGGGTTACATACAATAGTAGCATTTTGTCAGACATGCACTCTGCAAGTAGATATGGGAAAAGCAGGCTACAAGAGAATTAGTGCTTTTGTTTAAAGAAGGAACACTTGTCTGGGCATTTTCAAGATGAAATGTTGCCATTATACACTGGGACTGAAGGAGGCTGCGGTGCTAACACAAGACCTCTGTCTCTCTTAGACCTGTCAACCATGTATCAGAAGTATAATGTACATATGCATGTGACACTACAAAGACAGCAGTATTTGTACTGGGTTACATGACATGTAGTGACATGTAGATTTTTACAAAGCTTTGTTTTAGAGATGGAAAACTGACCATCGACTCCAATCGTCTGTCATGTTTCATCCAGATGTCCTCTTATTCTTAAAAACTTTAGTCCTCAGAAGACTAAGTAGCATGGCACAGGCAGAAAGACTAAAGGATCAGGATGCATTACTTAGTTACAATTCACTGCTTGAACTGTGCTGTTTTCACATTCCTAGCCTACAGCAGCAAACACCTCTAAATGCATTAGCCTAAATGAATGGGCTGAACCTAAGTTGTTCTTCCTCATCTTTGTGAAACAGAAAAAGCACCGTAGCTCAGCTGCTGTGAAATAACCAACGAGGATTTGGGTATCTCAGTCCGTAGTGAATAGGTAAGTGATATGGACAGATACTCCTCACTGCCTGAGGTGATGTGGTGGTTGCAGCCTGCCTTAGTTCCCAAAACAGGATCATAGTTCAGTCAAGTTAGAACTTTAGTATTAATCAATGTGTTCTGCTTTGTTAAGCTTCAAGTTAAACCTAAAAAAGACAAACTTTTTAGCAAAGAAATTAAGTACATTGACACAGTTCAGATTTACCTCAGTCTGTCTTTACTACATCCAGGCCTTTTTTATGCCTGCACACTTGTCTTTGATTATATTCCTGGTGCCAAGGCTTTTGGAAGGCCTTCCACCCAGCACAGGTCTGCCCTGAGCACTACACTAGCCTGCACTGTACAGCGCAGCCCTAAGCAAGTCAGGGAACAGCCTTTTTGAGGGACTAGTCGCTCCCTAGCTCATCATTTTCATAAGAATCACATAAAAGTTAATGTTTAATCTCTTAATAAAGCTGTCAGAGGTAAACATCACTTTACTACTTTCTTCTTAAGGACACTAGACATACTCTGAGGGAGAGATATAGATCTAAATGAAGTCAGCTCTTAAACTACTCTCCATCTTCCATAAGAATAAATCTCCTTCAGAAGGCTCTAACAATATGACTGGTGTTGTGGATTGGGGCAGGAGTGGAGGTAAGAAGACGAAAATAAAACAAAATCACCCCCAAAACCAAGCAAGCCCTCATTCCTGACCTCAGACACTGAGGATACAAGATTCTCTGTATTGCTTCAAAGCACTTGCCTATCCTATCCGGTGTTCTGTTCCCAACCACGGCTGATTTTTATTGCTTCAGAGGAAGGGAGAAAAACACACGGGATACATACAGCCAGGTACACACTGGAAGAAAAAAAATCCTTCTAATGCCTGTAGGAGACTAACATACAAGTAACTGAGCGCAGAATCTCAGCCTGAGTTTCAATGGGTCTGTATATTGTACAATATTATACCAGCGAAAAATGACTTTAAAACATTTCTACTATTTTGATCAGATACAATTGTTTACAGTCGCAAGGCACTAGTATTTATTTCTGCACAAGGTGTTAGGCAATTCAAAATCTGGTTTAGTTCAGCACATGTTCCCTTTTCAAACCTGGATAAACTCTTTCTTTCTGTGATGACTTCTAAAGCTTCAGCTTTTTGAGATACGCCTCTGAAGTAGTCAGCTGGCTGTCTCTGCTACTCATTTACTAAACCATGAAGTTCTTTTGTGTGAATGCACAAATTGCATTTCTAACAATACGCCAAAGAATTCTCCAAGACTGACAAACAGATGCATATACAACACAGGTAATACAACAGTTTCAGGGCTATCAGGAAAAGTGCACAGCAGTTTCTGTCTGCACACATTAACATCCAAGTCATTTAAGCACTTCTTCTGTGCCTCTGAGTCATCTCGATTGCTATGGATTACTATCTCCCTGGAGATTCAGGATGGCATTCCCATTATCCACTTAGCTACATGCTTTTACTATATCATCTACTTAACTTAAGCTGATACTACCAGCTGCCATTAGTTCTGTGTTATGAATACTGGAGTTGATAGACATCAACCTGCCATTCCTCCCTCTTCCAGAGGATGCAAAGTCATGAAATGTTGCAGCATTTAGCTTAGAGCTTATAAAACAACCTGAAATAGCAAAATCTCAGCTTTGAAATTCGTTAGCTATAATCTTGATTTCTTGGTTATCCTTAGGTAAACATTACTTGTTTCAGTACCGATATGTCAATTTTTTCCCCTCACGAAAGAAACACTCGCTGTAGATCTAACCCAGAATAAGAGAACCAGACATGCTCTTCTCACTCTAGTATTTTGTTCAATTGGTCCACTGAATGACAGGACTCTGAGTTTTCACAGCTTTCCCCATCCATGTACCAAATATGTCACTTAAACAGTGCGACAAAGTTACAAAATGAGTCACAGCAACACTAGTTTGCAGTCAAACAAAAGGCAAGTACAATATCTACATTATTAACAAAATCTATTTCATTAGAGCCAGTCAGATCAAATGATTAACATAATGCATAGAGTTAAAGAATGAGTCACACTGCAAGACATTCTGCATTCAGTTCTATAAAGTTATGCCACTTTCAAGACAAATAAGCCTAGTTTTAAAATGACCTACTAAGTGACACTACCCCATTAGGTTTTCCATAAAAATCACCTTATCACCTTCAAAAGCTGTTCTCTGCTTTATGTCATAACTCCTAGACTGGATATCTTTCATGAAAAAATGAAGTTATTCACTATTTCAAAATTTTCTTTCTATCTGTTAATATTACCTTCTTGGAAAATTTGACAAATCTGCTAAAGTCTTCATCACATGTATTAGCATGGCCTAAGGAGCTACTAAATAACAGCCAAACTGTTCGAGGCACTGTTTAAAAAGGCAGAAAGACCATAACCTTAAGAATTTTAATTTAAAGGGAGGAAAAAAACCCCAAATCCAACAAACATACATACCAGAAAAACATGTAACGCACAAGCAGAACAAACAAAATACTGATCATTCAACAGCTTTTGGAAACAAAAAAAGTAGCTAGGAGGGTACAAGGTACTGGGGGAGGCATGGGACATGAGGGCATGGAAAGAAAGGTACAGATCTAAACTGGGGTGAAGATACTGTAAAGAGCAGTGAAGATGTAGGAACGCTTACTGTGAGGCTAAGCCAAGACTGTACAAAATCCTCAATATAAGTTAGGTATTTACTGAGACGGAGAAGGAATTTCATCTTGGGGGAACATAACCCTTCCTCCTTCTTCCCTGCAGCTTTTATTGCCAAGCACGATGTCATATATTATGGAATATCCCCTTGATCAGTCGGGGCCAGCTGTTCCAGCTGTGTCCCCTCCCAACTTCTTGTGCACCTCCAGCCTCCTCCCTAGCGGGACAGTGTGAGAAACAGAAAAGGCCTTGATACCATAAAAGCACTGTTCAGCAATAACTAAAACAAGTGTATGTTATCAACACTGTTTTCATCACAAATCCAAAATACAGCACCATACAAGCTAGTATGAAGAAAATTAACTCTACCCCAGCCAAAACCAGTACAAATGTCTCTGCAAGAGAGCAGTGTACACGTTGATCCCACAAACACCTAAATAAGGAATTGGCATGCTAAGGACTATAGTCTTTTCTTACCGCAGTACTGCATACTAGTCCTATGACCTGTTTTATGTATTCAAAAGGGAGAGGATGCAATCCCTCTTGTCCTCAGTGGTTTGCTTTGAAATCATAGACACTGACATCAGCAAGAGCGGAAGTTGCTGAGTACTTTACAGGATGGTTCCCAGGCTCTGTGTGTGTATTTATCTGTCTGTAGTATTACTATTCATTAAAAAGTCTGTCCCCCTTTCGAGTGAAAAAATATTTAGTTTCCCTGGCTTATGACAGTCTTTGTAAAGAGCAGTGGTATATTGATTCTTTCTTCAGTGTGTATATAAACTCATTTATAATGTTATGACCTGAACTGTAGAGCACAAATTTAAAATGACCTGTACGTATTACTTGGTAACATTTGGATTGCAAGTTAAATACTCCCTGATTAAACATGAATGCTTTTCCCTGGGAGTACGAGATATCTTATCAGAAAAGCCTTCTTATCAAATTCACCATCCTGGAGGCAGACACATTCTCTTGCAGTGCTGGGAGTTTATAATGATAAAATTAACAATGTTGTATTTCCCAATGAAGTCAGCAGTAGTGCACTGCATCCTACCATTAATCGTTAGAGCCAGTTCTCATAACAGAGCCACTTGCTGGCCCTCAGGCACCTGCATCACTCCCCAAGCAATTCCAGTCCCCAGCAATAACTTATCACAGAAGCCAGGGATCAAGATTAAAAACCCAGTGAATAATGGGAGACTGTGTGCACCTCTATTCCTCTGGTAGATACAAGCAAGCTAATAACCTCCTTAAAGGGGAAGCAAATCATTCCATATTTTTCACTTTATAGACAAGCCAGAAAAGACCTGTATCTATGTCTCAGTAAAATTTATTGTATTAAGTTGCTTGTTTCTGCCTTGTGCAAGGCATCAGCATACATAAAACATTCCAGGGGGGGCTCCTCTGTATAACACTATTCCAAATACACTATAGTCTGCATTCTGCTTACAGTAAAAACTTCAGGGGAAGGAAATTTTAATTTAAGTCAGAAAATCAGAAACATTACCCCTTTTGCAAAAGAATTTGGGCAAACAGCATAATCGGAGGCCAGATTTCCAGCTGGTAAAAAATGGATTGAATTGACATTTGTGCCACAGAAGTGATAAAAGAGCCCTTGCAAATGCTTTTCAGCCATGGCTTCTCCCCCTCTCTCCTTCCCAGTCACAGGGCACGGTACTAAAATACTGAGTGTTCTGCTGCTGCTGAAACTCGGTGCAATTCTCTGGGAAAAAGCCTGCTGCAATCAATGCAGCTCACAACTTGCTAAACATACAAGAGAGACAAACAGGTCTGGAAATAAAAAAGGAGCATGTTATAGAAACCTTTGTGGAACCTAATTTAAATGTAGCTACTGGGAGAAAACAAATGCATGCATACATACATACATGTATGTAGGTACAGTTATATAGAGAGAAAGGTTTTTGTCTCATTCAATTCAACATCAAATATCATTCTACTTTCCAGTCCTTACACAGAGTTACCCCAGCTATTCCCATTTTCACCTACAGAGCATATGCAACTTTAAAATTATTATTATACTGTTTATTAAAAAATTAATCTGGAAAAATATTTGCAGTCCTATAGTAATTTGAAAGGAAGTAAAGGAGGTAAGCCGTTCTAAGAGACCAAGACACAGTATATTGTGCTGCTCTTCAGTGTTCCCGAGAATTTCACATCTCAAGTTTTCATTGTTTTGGAGGTTACTATAAAGGGGGTGCTTGAATTCCTGAGTGAAAAACAATAATTACTATGCTTAATGTAATTAATACTTGCTACAGATTTTGTACAAGGTGAGCAGAGAAAGAATTTAAAGTATGGCATTAAAGAGGAAGAAAATACAGGGAATTTAAGAAAGATAAATGTAGAACTATTGTGTTAAAAGTATCCAGTTTACATAGGTAGTTCTTTGCCACACTTGTATATGATACCTTAGTCAACAGCAATTTCAGACAACACACTGAGTTGAACCAGTACAACATATAACACTGCATCTTTGACAAAAATATATGAAGAAACTATAACTGAGTTATAGTTGGGCTGATTTCATAATGAAGACTACATGGACTTGGAGGAGAAATCTCCATCACTGTGGATCTAATTTGCCATTTAGAGTACATGAAACGTTAAGAATTATGGACACTGCAAATTAATCTTTAAAAGCTGAAACATATCACCAAAAACTCTGAGAAAGGAATGGATACCAAAAATGACCACAAAAATTTGTTAAGTTAGACTAGTCATTGAGCCTAGTTATAAATCGTGTTTGACTCTTTTCTTAAGAGTTTTCATAAAACAGTTATTTTTGATTGACAGGTCTCAAAAATTCTGCCTCTGATTTTCCCACCTGCTAAAAATATAAGTTCATCATGGTTATAAAAGCTTGATGCACACCAAAAGCTTTCCAAGCATACACTCAAATGAGAGAAAAGTCATTACTACTTACTGGTATATCTGTAAACCTACATAAAAATCACATTACACTTAATGATTTAGAAATAAATAATAATGTATTAATGTAATGGATGTATTTCTGAATACCATGTGATATGCCGGAGTGTTAAATGGTTCAAGCTTAGTGCTATTACCATTAGTTCATGAGGTAAGGTAGTTAAAAACCAGGACAATGTTGGACTCAAATGTGTTGTGATCAGTCCAAAACATGTAGTAAATAAAAAAAAATTGATTTGAATGTTGAATGTCCTAATATTCCAATCATAATGAATCTACAGACAGCTATTTCCACCCAAAATCACATAAGATGCCATTATTCACTTTTTCATGTTCAGTTTGTGCCCAGGGTGGGAGAAACCTGAAACTGAATTGAATAATTCTGCTGAATGATTTTTCCTGACTAACTCTGACAATAATTCAGTTTCCACAGAAATGTAGTCCTTCCTGATGGGATCTTTATTTTTGATAAAAGAATTAAAAAGCATGTTATTATACATCAAGTTTCAGCAAAATGTCTCCACCGAGCATATCTTGGGATCCTGTGATTCTTATTAATATTACAAAAGTCTATTGTAGGGGGAGAATAGAGAATACTGCAAGTCATACAATTACTGGGATTTTAAAATATTATACCCGTGAATGCATGTCATTCACTTTACAAATGTCAGAACTGGTGTCAACTGAAACCTTTAGAGATATGATGCTATTAGCTTCTCCATGTGTTCTTGGAGGAGGCAAGATCAATGAGAGAATGCTTCAAAAGCTGGGTACAATTGATGTACTACTGATGGAACAGCAGAGCAGCAGAGGTATTTTGGTTGTGTCTCAAGGAAAGAAGGCGACAATCTGATAAAAATGTTTCTGCAGGATTATGCTTCGGAGAACACAGTCCGCAGGTGGATAAAGAAAGCAGCATAACAAACAGCTTTTACAAGTTTGTGGGTTAGTCTGGTAGCTAAGGCTTTTATTTAACAAAAAGAATTGGCTTTCTAGCCATGCTCCTGGGGTCAGAGAGGTTTGTAAATCAGATCTTTACATCTTGCCAAATAATTCAGTAAGGACAGAACCACATGGTAGAATCTATTTTCCACTCTTGAGTTGATCCTTACATCAGGCAGAATACAGGTAACTTGGGTGCCAGAAAGTCCTGTACTGTTCACTACAGTGTCTCTCTATTTCTTACTACTGTAGTTGACCTCTGCCTATTCATCAGCTTGAAAAAAACGTCCTTTTGCTGACCTTAATAATAAATAATCAATAGACCTTTTCTAGTCTCACTATTGATTCCTTATTCACAAGCAGTGGAGACTAAGTCAGATGGAGCTCAGTGGCATCCAGCAAAAGAGCAAGAGATGGCAAGCACAACCCAAAACATAAGATAGCCTATTTAAACATCAGAAAAAGCTTTTTTCCTCAGATGTGGTTGAACACTGGAACATGTTGACTAGAGAGGCTGTGAATTTTCCATTCTTGGAGATATTCACCACCCATTTGGATACTGCC
Source organism: Haliaeetus albicilla (assembly GCF_947461875.1). Classification (NCBI taxonomy): domain Eukaryota; kingdom Metazoa; phylum Chordata; class Aves; order Accipitriformes; family Accipitridae; genus Haliaeetus; species Haliaeetus albicilla. Next base: position 12,141,926 of record NC_091504.1, on the reverse strand, counting down.
CTAAACAATGTTTCTTATTTGACCCTGCTTTAAGCAGTAGGGTTGGCCAAGATGATCTCCAGGTGTACCTACCAACATTCAAACTCAAACATTCTGTCATTTTGTGATGCTATAAAAAGATTATATTAATTGACACCTTGTGACTGACCCTGGTCCAATGCCTTTGACTGCAAATCTAAGAAATACCTGTGATTACAAACAAACTGTACAAGTGTATGTTCCCTCAAACATTCGTTTTCAGCAAGCAGCAGTCAGCTTTCAACACACACTCCTCCCTCCGATATCAAAATGGGCCTTCCTGTCTGCAAGAATAGTTTCAAAGAGCTACATACGTGTTCCTTGTTGTACAAGGTGCTGAAGGCTAACACAGGTATAACAGCTGTTCTCCGCAGGAACTCTCTGCGTGGGACAGCGGGCAATAGGGCAGTCTAAGCCAGGACACAGTAGTGACCTGTTTACAGTGCATGGTTTGTTAAAAGGTTAATCAGATTCTCAGTGAGGAAGAGATTCATGACAGATCACTGTGGATGTTGTGAGAAAAAGTTCAGTCTCCCTTGGTCATAGGATGGATGAATTAGGGACTTTCAAGAAATAGAAACGTTAAAAAAATGAAGCTACTATAAAGATATGGTGCAAGCATCTGCTAGACCTGACTTGAGACTGGAAGAACATAAGTTTTGATTTAGGAGAACAACTGAGAATATGCCAGCGTCAGTCCTCTTTCTAAAAACATACCAAAAGGTGTTTAACTTTAGGTAAAGGCTTAGGCCTTGTTTAAGATATTGTTAATTGTCTTCTCAGAAAGACGCTCTAAATCAGCATTGCAGGTGGAGACAAAGGCACAACAGTGGCGACAAGAAGTTCTACTAGCAGAGACAGCTAAGACTTCCAACACTTCTGAAATTCAAAGGGGAAGAGGAAGATGCAGGCTGACTGTTATGGAGGTAGTATTAGATTTGAAATAGTTGTACAACAGACCAGAGAAAATTCAACAGTGACTACTCTTGCAAAGGATGTAGCATTGGAGATTATTTTTTTCTTTTTCTTTTTCCTTTTTTAAGAAAATGTTTTTAATCCCATAGCTCTTAGCCCAATACAATTCACTATTACTCCCTCTGTTCAATGAGAACAGTAATTTTCCTAAGACGAGGTAGTGGAAGACTGTATTTATGAGCTAAACCTTAGAATTCTTAGACTGTTAGAAGTTTTCTAATTGGGTTATTTTTTCTGCAAATTGGTCTAAACGTATCAAAGAGTCTTTAGTATTCTTGTAACATTGCTCATATAGCTTGAAATAAAACAAAAATAAACAAAACGCTGAAGTAAAATAAACTGAAATAAAGTAATACTTAACATTTGATTTTTCACTAGGAAGCACAAAGTTTGAATTATTCTACTAGGTTTCACTGATATGTAAAGAAACAAAAATGCCACTATAAAAATGAAAGCAAAGGTTCAATCCTGAAAATGCTTATGCACATGAATAATTGAAAGACTCTAGAGTAAAATTATTCATGCTTTGGTCTTCACGCACAAGTGTCAGGATGCAAAAAATCAAGTTATCATCTCTTATTGAAATTTACAGTTTTATATTGTCTATTCAAGCTTCCTAAAATTCCTGCTGATTGCAATGAGGAGTTTACAGATGATGATGATCAGTACACGATCATGCCATTCAAATCCTGCCTGTTTTGGGTACAGAATACATTACACATTTGTGAGATTATCTTCATCTTATAAAGCCCGACCTTGTATTTATATACAATCAAACCCAAGATATTTATCATTTAGTTGCTAAGAGATTGTATTTTTTCTTAACTGTTACTTTAGAATTATCTCATCTGCTAATGCATTCCTTGAAATTGTGCTTAGATTAAAAATGTCTTTAAAGGAAATGGAATAAGACATTTCAATAGGTCCATATTTTTTGTAATAGGCTTTACACAATGCATGCAAAAGATCAAGCTCTTGAACACAAGCAAGCATCAGTTTGTGAAGGCCTTCAAATGTGCGAGCGATTCTTATGAAAGAAAAAACACAGACATCAAAGGAACACAACTACTTCTTAGCTTTGAATAAAAATATTTTTATTCTACCAAAAGTGCCTAGGTACAAAATGTCATTCAACTCTCTTCCTCTTTCAGGTGGCTTAGTTTTACACAAACTTTCTCGTCAATGTAGAATGTAATGCGACTTTGGAGAGAAGAGGGTTTGGGGCTTTTTTTAGTGTGTAATTAAGCCGTGAAGACTCAAACATTTTGCTGAGTTAAGGTGATTCAATACGTTACCCTGCTTAAGCTCAATATCTATTTCTGTGTTGCCTATTTTAATCTTAGTTGCAAGTTAAACTGACATTGCTGAAGCTTTTTACTAAGGGTTTCCAACATATAAGCTAAATTGCAGTACTTTGTAAATGGGGTTTTGTCTGTTCAGCAGATGGATAGTGATTGATTAAGCTTCAGTGACTGGTCTGTGGATATGAATTCTTAAAGACACCGATCTGCAAAATCAGAAGCCCAGTGATAGATTACATTGGCAGAATATTTCAGTGCAGTATGCTTGAAATTAGTGGAAGCTGTGGGCATGAGACTGAAGGGCACTCCATGTTTATGTAGGCCAAAAATTTTATGCTCTTTAATATTCCACCATTTGAAAGAGTGGAAATGTGCCCCTCTACTAATCTGATTTCACCAAGTTTTAAAGGTCTGCAAACTCCAAAAAGGCAGATCTTTTTAGCAAAGTGTTTTTAACTTTAACATATAAAAATAATGACAAAGTATACTTCTGACACAACTTAAGGAAATGAGGAAACAAAAATGAGAGTTTACTGAACCCCCATGACCTGATGGCTGATGAGAGTTAATGGCAAAGAAAAGTATGCTATGAATTGCTTTCTACGGCTCAGTATGTGTGTTTCAATTCAATATTTTAAAGAGCTATGCATATTTCAGAGTTGACCCAATTTAGAATGTAAATTTAGACTCCTTGCTTTCAAAATTATTATCCTTATGAATACACCCTGGAGTACATTGGTTTTGTTTTCTCTTCTGAGCAGCAAACTGACACAAACAGCTTGTGGATCAATAAGCAACTTGTTTTACGGTCTCCATGTGCACTGATTGACAAACCATTTGTCTCCTTGTAAACACCATAATAAAACAATTATCACTTAATAATGCACCATTGCATCATCAGTGGCCAATCAGAATGCTGAGGAACCAGAATTTTCTTGTCCCTGTATATCATCTGTATATTGTAGTTCATTCAATTTTAGAATAAATCAATATATATTTCTTTCTATGGCCTGGGTGTTTTGGAAGTGCTCATGTAATTTCTCCCTAAACAAACAAAAGACCACCTGAGAAAACCAGGTAACTCTAGTTTTCAATAACCTGGAAATAAATGAAAGCAAGCAGGTTTTAAATGAAAATTTTGTATTGAGGAATTTAGGATACAATATCTATTACAATCAATATTCTAATTTTTAGATAGACACATGCCCTGAATTAATTTTAAGGAGCCAATTCTGGTACCTTATATGTAAAATATACGCAAGTGCAGAAAAGCCAAGAAGTTTTAGAGAGCCAGGAATTTTGGTTAGAATTAAAATTAAATTGCTAACTTTTGTACATACACAATGGCAAATTGAGGAACTCTATCTTAAGTCTGACAACCTGTGGTATACTGAAAAAAATGAGGAATTTCAAGATCTTCATCAGACATCAGGAATACTATGATGGGTTGACCCTGGCTGGCCGCCAGGTACCCACCAAAGCCATTCTATCACTCCCCCATCCTCAGCTGGACAGGGGAGAGAAAAATATAACAAAAAACTTGCGGGTTGAGATAAGGACAGGAGAGATCATTCACTAATTACCATCACGGGCAAAACAGACTCAGCTTAGGGAAAATTAGCTCAATTTATTACAAATCAGCCAGAGTAAGGTAAATGAGAAATAAACCAAAATCTCAGAACACCTTCCCTCCACCCCTCCCTTCTTCCTGGGCACAACTTCACTCCCGGATTTCTCCACCAAGCCCCCCCCAGCGGCACAAGGGGGACAGGGATGGGGTTTATGGTCATCACATGTTATTTTCTGCCGCTTCACCTCCTCAGGGTGAGGGCTCATCACACTCTTCCCCTGCTCCAACGTGGGGTCCCACCCACGGGAGACAGTCCTCCACGAACTTCTCCAACATGGGTCTTTCCCACGGGCTGCAGTTCTTCACGAACTGCTCCAGCATGGGTCCTTTCCACGGTGTGCAGTCCTTCAGGAGCACACTGCTCCAGCGTGGGTCCCCCACGGGGTCACAAGTCCTGCCAGAAAACCTGCTCCGTGGGCTCCTCTCTCCACAGATCCCCAGGTCCTGCCAGGAGCCTGCTCCAGCGCAGGGTTCCCACAGGGTCACAGCTTCCTTCAGGAACCCACCTGCTCCGGCGTGGGGTCCTCCCCGGGCTGCAGGTGGATATCTGCTCCACCGTGGACCTCCCTGGGCTGCAGGGGGACAGCCTGCCTCACCAGGGGGGAATCTTCGCTCCGGCGCCTGGAGCACCTCCTCCCCCTCCTTCTGCACTGACCTTGGTGTCCACAGGCTTGTTTCTCTTACATGTTCTCACTCCTCTCTCTGGCGGCTGTTTTCTCCCTGTCCCAACTTTTTTTTCCTTCTTAAAAATGTTATCACAGAGGCGTTACCACTATCACTGATTGGCTCGGCCTTGGCCGGCGGCGGGTCCGTCTTAGAGCCGGCTGGTATGGGCTCGCTCTCTCTTGAACACAGGGGAAGCTTCCAGCAACTTCTTACAGGAGCCACCCCTGTAACCCCCCCCCGCTACCAAAACCTTGCCACATAAAACCAATACAAATACTCAGGTTGAAAGAGACTTTGGGAGGTCTCTAGCCCAAGCTCCTGCTTAAAAGAGGGTCAGCTGTGAGATTAGACCAGGTAGCACAGGGCTCAACCCTACCAGGTTTGAGAACCTCCGAGGAGAGAGGCAGAACAACCTCTCTGCCATGTGCTTCACTGCCGTGGTGGTGAAGTTTTCCCTGTCTTTGGTCCAAACCTCTCTTGTTTCAATTCGTGTGTGTGTCTCTTCCTCCTGCCGTACGCTGCACTGCTGTGGAAAGCCTGGTGCTCTCTCCTGGATGACCTCCCTTCGAGGTACTGGCAGGCTGCTGTTAGGTCCTGCTAAAGCCTCTTCCTCTCCAGGTTGAGCAAGCCCCATTCCTCCAGTCTTTTCTCACAGAGTATGTGCTCCAGCCCTGACCATCCTGGGGAGCCATTCACTGAACTCCCCCAGTTTATCAGTGCCTTTCCTGTATTGTAGGACCTAAAACTGGATGCAACATTGCAGACGCAGCCTAATGACTGCTGAGTAGAGGGGGATAATCACTTCTCTTGATCTACTGGCTATGCTCCTTGTAACACAGACAGCCCTCTGCTGCCAAGACACACTGCTGGCTTGTGTTCCATTCGCTGTCCACCAAGGCATCCGGATCCTTTTCAGGACAGTTGTTGCTCTTCAGGCTGTGTTTGTGCAAGACTTCACATTTTTCCTTGTATTTTGTAAGGTTCCAGTCAGCCCACTCCTCCAGCCTATCCAGGTCTCTCTGGATGGCAGTCCTGCCTTAGCTCTATTAACTGGTCTCCTCCAGTTTCATGCCATCTTCAAACTTGACGTAAGTGCGATCCATCACTTGTTGCAGATTACTAATAAAGATGTTAAATAGGACAGGTTTTCCGTACAGGGCCTGAAGTGCTCCACTCATTAGCAGCCTCCAGACAGATTATGATCCATTGACCTCTACCCTCTGACCATGATCACACAACCAGTTTTTACCCATCTGGTTGTCTACCCATCCAGACTAGAATAGCCACTTGGATACAAGAATATTGTGGGAAACTGTGTCAAACACCTTGTTAGAGTCAAGACAAAATGATATATCTGCTCTCCCCTCATACATAAATCCAGTCATTTTTCACAGAAAGCAATCAAGTTGGCCAGGCATGCTTTACCCTTGGTAAATTCATATAACTGCTCCCACTCATAATCTTCTCTTTCATGTGTACAAGGAAGACCAAAGTGAAGCCGACTGAAATGTGGCTCCCCACATTATAATTCCGACTGTTTTGAACATGGGTAATGCTAAGCAATTCTGAAAAAAAGTTATAACCCATGACATTCCGAATATAAACTATCTTGTGTCTTAACCACCAATTGCAAGTATTCTCCTTCTCTCAATCATACATACGTAGATACCATCTATGGTTTGTATCTGAAATGCCTTTGGGCCTTCTGTTCAAATAACAAATGGCTCCTGTGTACCAATGACTTTTTTTTCAATGAGAAATTGTTTCACAAAAGAGATAGAATTAAGTCCTGCAATTTCTGATTTTTTTTTTAAATGAATTGTCAATTTAGTCATTTGCATTCCCATTTTTTACTAGCAATGTAAGGTTAAGAGACAATAATGACAAAAATTAAATATGACAGTTAAAACTTTCTTTATGGGGAAGGAAACTGTATGTCTGAACTTCTTCAATGAACCCAACGTTTGGTAGGACTGTTGCCTAAAAATGCCTAATGCTATCTGTCAGTAATATTTTTCTCAAGAGTTACTGATACATCCTCCTAGTCTAGAATATACTTATTCCTTCAGCATACTACAGAAACCTACAAGTGTACTATGTTGATAGTAGAGGCACTCATTTGGTCATTTTTGGAGGAGATTGTCAGATATCACTGAAACATTTCCAAAAAGGACCTTTTGAGGTCATTAAATCAAACCTCCCACTGACATGGTGTACAAATCTTACCTAGTAAGGTTCTGATAAATTTCTTTAAACAGAGTAGACCCTACATTAACAAATTAAAAAACCTGAAATACACAGTTGGAAGTCTCTCCTCCTTTATCTACAGATGGTGAAAATCCACCTGTATTATATCACCTCTGTTCTGTTTATCCATGGCTTTTGAGAGGCATTTAATACTACCTGCCATAGTCCTTCAGAAAAGGACTGCATTGGGCAGGCAGATAAATGGAAGAAGGTTATAGAAGGAACTCCCTGACACTGAAAGGTCAATAAAGGTCAACAAGCAGGAGTTAGCCTGACACAGTTGCAAAAGCTGTGTCTTTATGTGCATTGGACAAGAAATTGTATCCTGGGAAGGCAGGTTAAGTCACCTTTGTAAGTAAACGGAGTACCTAAGATGTTGGAATAAATGTTTTTCCTGTGTACCTATTTGATTCTAACTTTAACAGTACTTTACATCTGTGTTTCAGAACTAATTCTTCATGTTATTCTTGTGATGGTCAATTAGCATACCTTTTGGTATCTATAAGGAATTAACTTAATTCCAGTGATGGCAAATGCACCTATTTTTGTCAGTATTACCTGCAGTTGCTCCCTTCTATAGCAATACGGACTCTGAAAGTGGCAGCGTACACTGCACAACCCCTCTTCTGAACGTAATTGCTTCCCAAGAGAAATGAAGCCCTCTCACAGCCTTGGTATGACAAAAACCTACTATTGCTGCTTCTGTTCAGTGAATTGCACTGCCTGCTTTCACTGCTGGTGAAGATGAAATTTCTGTTTCCACCTCACACCAGAGTGGCCTGCTGCCTCAGAAATCAAAGTTTAACTCCTCACAGAGAAAAATATGTGGTCAAAAGAACAAAGACAGGCACTGACTGCAGATTCACCTCCCCCCCCCGCCCAGCTCTCATACAAAAACTGCATACACTTCTCAGTCTTCAAGATAACTACCTGCAAGGCACCCCCACCACCAAGGTGACAGAGGAGCTTAGTTGATGCTAACAGTGTAATGAATTAGAATATTCCTAAAGAATAATGGTCCCTGGAGGCTACGTAAATGCTACAGCAAAACCACCTCAGACTTTGATGTCTTGCATGACCACACAGCATTCTGTTGTAATTACGACCTTTCTATTATACCTAATGACATTTAAAGCCTACTTCTTTCATTAGATGGTTATTTCAGTAGTACTGGGAGGTTATCAGAAGCACACATTTCCAAGAATATGGAGGATGTTAGAGAATTGATAAACTGTCCTGGGTTCAGCGCTATCACGTGCTGCATTCACCTAACAACATTACTACAGATGTCTGCTCCATTTCTTTTAAGAATGTAACGCCCATCTGCTGTTTCTGCTAGTTTCACCTTGTGAAGAGGAGGCCCACAGCACAGGCTTTTTTTTCTTTTTAATTTTTTAAAAACACTTCTCAGGGAGATTACTTGGGAAAACATATTTGCTCTAAGTTAGTGAGGTCCGGTTCTTTGAGGGCAGGGACATAGGAGCTCCTCATCACTGAGGCTGAGGCAGAGACAGAGCTTTCCATGTTTTCTGTAACATTTACTTGGATTGTAATCACTGTAATTTTTACAAGTTAATAATATTAGTCTTCTAAACTGTAGTATCTGCTGTTTGTTGTATGCCTATTTAATTGCATAAGCTTTTAAAATCCTATATTGCATTAAGGAAAGGCTGTGCTTGTAAAGCCATAATTAATAGTACATGACAAAAGTAAAATGAGACGAAATTTGGCCATTACAAATCTGACTCTCAGAGGAGGTTCACCACATTCCCAAGACCTTTTGGGGACTGCATAGGGTACCTGTGATCTGAGGCAGGGCAATTTGCACAGTTCTACATGATTTAGATCCTCTGCTCACTTATGAAAAGAAATCAAGCTCCATGTATAAATCCTGGCTTGAAATAAACAGTCATGAAATTGTTTGCTAACCATATAAAACTAAGCACATAGTTAGACACATTAGATGTTGACCATCAACACTTAGTTTCAAAAGACAACATGAAATTCCCCCACAAAAATGTGCTTGTATAGCAACTGACCAGCAAACGATATGAGTTACAGAACCACAGCAGCAGCAGTTCAGATGCGACTATGCAACAATGTGCTTTTATGCCTCTAATATTGTATTTTTTTCTTTTTGGACAACTGGATGATTATTATTTTGTTTGGCAGTATGGTAGACTTTTCCGAGTCTTTAACAAAATAACCTTCCTAAATACATAGCAATGAGTGTTAAATTCAGCTGGCCTGGAAAGGATGGCATCTGCTTCAGCTTTGATTTTTGGCTTGCAGGGTTTCTCCCACTCTTCATGTCAAACATTGCTTTCTATCTTTACATTTCATTTTTACCAATGCCAGGATCAAAACAATTAAAATAACTTTGAAGATATTACGAGGGACATGTCGAGAGGATCCCTCTTTTCTTTACAGCAGTTCTACAGACCCAGTGCTAAGTACTAGGCTGGCTTAGATTCCTAAATACTTGAAATTGCCTAACGTATCTTGCCATATAGGTCATCTTTCTTTGTTCTTGATTCAGCCATGGACTAAACCTCCCATCTCCCCCCAAAGAAATTTATGAAAAGGAAATTTTACAGATAACTGTAAAGATATCTATAAGAACTGTATAAAAGTTCCATATGTCAATAAGGGAAAGCAATTCATCAAGATGATGGTTTCTAAAGTAGAAGAAAAAATTCTATGTTTCTGTTGGCCCTAGATGAAAATTAGATGTGACACAGAACAGCAGGCCATATTAATGAAAGTGTTTATCAACATTATTTGTAGGGAGGTGATGAACTCACCTGAACTTCCATAGTGTCTGAGATTTCTCTGATTTATGATTTTTTTTTTTTAATCCCCCCTGCCCCTTTCTTGAGGAAAAAGCATACTGGCAAATCTGCATACCTTAAAAAAGGGGGAGGGCAGGCTCTTTATGACTTGCTCTCTCTCATGCGATCAAACCTAATTTCCCTCTCAATTTGCTGAGCCACTATCTCTGGTAATTGCAATTGGAGTGTCAAAACTGTTGGCATCTTGAAATAATGGAATACTACCCAGTATCAATCTCATTTCACATTTCTGACAGAAAGCATGATTTCCCTTTGTCTGTCCCATTTGCAGTAACAAACTACATGATTTCCATTTTCACTAATAATTTCAACACACACAGTTGGCTGACCAACATTTCAGATCTATTCCTTTATTCTTACATTGATATAAATGTTCTTTTCTATCTGAAAAAGTACTTAAGGCCTCCAAGACTTTCATTTTACTTTTAAAGCAAAAGACCAGAAAGGAGTTTATTTCCTTAACCCTGATCAATATAGAAAATAATTGCTGAAAGCTTGTGGAATCATCTTATTTTGGATAAAAAAAAATTATACAAGTTGAGAATAAGAAATTATTTCCTTTTACTCATAACTGGTATTAAATAATACTTGAGGCTGACAAATCCTACTATGACTCCAGATATCTCAGATTTCTATTCTGCATATTTAAAATGAAAATATCTTTTAAATCTTTTTACATACGACCTCAGACACCCATTTTGGAGATATTTCCTTATTGCCCACATGCCAGAACCTCTCTGTTTCAAAAAGGAAGGCTTCACATTTCAAATGAGTAGAAAACTTTAGGTCATATCAATCAGCGTAACATTATGACTGGTTTATCCAACAAGACAACTCTAGCTAAAGTCTACAGCTATAAATTTGAAGCCACCGTTAACTTTTCTCAGTGGAGCCTCTTTCCCTTGGCTTCCCTCCCTTCCAGCCCCCCGACTATCTTGGGGCCCACCTCTGGGCTTGATCAAGTTTATCAACATCATCTACTGGGGGTCCAAAACTGGACACGGTATCACAAATCTGAGTTAAAAAGTGCCAAGTAAAGGGAAATGTTTGCATCTCATGGTATACTTCCTTCTATCTACATGATCTCATCTACTTCTGTCTACCAGAGAACACTATCTCCTTTCATTTAGCAGAAATCCTTATATTGTTTTAAAATTTTGTCTTCAGAGCAACCTATGTATTTCAAGTAGTACAACACTGCTACCCCTCCTAATTTCACCAAAGGGAAAAAAAAGTAATTAGAAAACGTCATGCTTTCTTTAGACAGGCTTTCACCCTTGTGCATAAAATACACCTCAACTTGGGGTGAGCCTGCCTGGACTGCAGGCACTAGCTCTGTTTTATGCTCCTATACTCATCAACTCCTTGAAGATTATTTTTTCCATTTAGTTATGTGTTTGTCTTTGAATACAACAGATAGACTGTAACCTAAAGAAGCAGATAACCAATAAATGGAATTTTTAAAACATAAATGGAATTTCAGATTCCTTTTCATCCACCTTTTGTACAAAATAATGGGAAAGTGACCATTAATTAAGAATACATTTTCCCATTTCCATCTGTATAAAAAGCAACCAGATATTCCTATTTGATGGCAATTTCTATTTTGACTGAGCAAATTTTGGTTTTAATGTATGACTATATCTTTAAACAGATAACCACATTGTCTATAACTTGGAAAAAAAGAAAGCTTGAATGACCTATGAGACACTTAGCATTAAGACTGACTACATCATGTTATTCCTCTTTGTTACAATAACTGTCAAAATATTCTCCTAAAACTGACTGTTGGAAGATTTACAGACAACCGTCCCCTATTCCTTACTGAGCTAAAAACGTTTGTGTGATTAAAACCACCTAATCAGGTTGCTACTATGACTTAGATGACCCTGCCTGCTCTTCTTAGAAATATCATGGCTACTGTAACACGCTACACAGAAAGAGCTGAGAAAAATTCAGACCCTGCTGAACTCTTTGAATAGTCATATAGTAGCTTATACACTAGAGTTCAACCTGATAGACCTTTCAAGTGCAAAATGCTCACCAGTATTAAAAGAAGTTGTTTGCATCCCCACATTAGAAAATACAGTAAGTACAGAATAGCCCACTACTTTCGATGTTAATGACTGCATAAATCTAACACGAATAGTTTTGGCACCAGTCTTTTTCCTTCTCTGAGCACAAAACACCGCTAAACAGTGATTGCCAAGCAATATTTTTCATTACCTCCAATAAACAAAATTATCCTTCTCCAAATGCCAAGCTTCAGAGAATTTCATGAGAATTGCATATATCCACAGTTTTCTGTTTCCTATTTGGCCAGCAAATCTCCACAGTATAAGATCCACTACCTCTACCGAACACAGCTGGAACGCTATTTTCCCTTTTTCATATCACATTGGTTGAATCCCCAAACAACATAGAACAGTACCTCTGGGGAAGAAACCTGCACAATATTTAGGCATATTGTCCCTGAAGAGCCACAGCATTAGTTCAAGGTCTTCCTCAGAAGAGGAAGCTTTTTCAGCCTCTCCTCCTATGTCATGTGCTGCAGCCCCCTAAATATCTTGGTAGCCTTTAGCTGCACTCACTCCAGTTTGTCAATGCCTGTCCTGTACCGTAAACCGCACGCAAGCCTCCAGAGGTACTCTCCGGAGTGCCTAGCAGGGGGGGAGGATCGCTTCCCTTGACCTGCTGGCTACACTCTTGCTAATACAACCTAGCATCTCATTGGCATTACCGATGTCTTCTGTGACTTGGTTTTGAGGTCTGGTAAAATGCAATACAGTAATATATTTCAAACTACTCCCTCACAGTGCAGGAAGGAATTTAGCACAAGCTCAGTTTGGCTGGAGCTTGCCCCAGCTCTTGAGATTAACACCACAGTTTTTGAGGGGGGCCCTGCAGACCTGGAAATGCTTTAGTGTTCCCCAGGTCAGAGACTTGCATTAAGAAGTACAGCTACAGTACACCTTTGATTTGGTTTTCCCTCCGTCTATATACACACGGTGCTTTCACTGCATATGTCAAGCAGCAAGGTGAAATAACAGTGGAGAGACTAGAACCGAACACTGGAGATCTGCGTATCTTCTCATCTCCAAGTCTCATCTCTACTACAGACATAGGGACCTCAGGGAAAATACTCTATTTCTCTGTGCTCAGTTCTCCATCTGTAGAATTAATATAACAGTATCTCCTTCTTTCCTAACTTTTGTCCCATGTATTCCAATTATGAAATTCACTGTCTTGAAATTATTGCTATTCTGTGACTTTACAAGACATACTGAAACACAAGAATTAGAACAATAATTACTCAAGGCAAACACCACAAAGAAGGGAATTAGCCCCACACTGCCAGTGTTTTTACAAAGTTTTAGCTAGATACTACTTTATGCTGGCTACTGTTTTGATTAGGCAGCATGCTTATGTTCCTTTTGACGAATCTTTGCTGAAGGAAACGTTTACATTTTTTTCCCCTATGTATCCACTGCCATGTATGCAATTTTGATGGAATGTCCTCTCTCAGAAAGTACAGATTCATCTGTAATTCTACATGGCAAATTTCTCTATGTGCAAAATGAAACTGTGTTTAACCTTGAAGTCCCTCTTGCACAATAAATTTTTACTCACGACTTAGAGGAATAAGACACAATTACAAAAGCAAATCTCACTGCATATCACCTCCCACCTGACCTGTTACAATACAGCTAGATATTTGGAATATGTTTTTTTGTGATAATTGGTTTTATTTATTTTTTATATATATATATTACATATTTGCAAGTGTATCTTTTTTGCAGACAGAATTTTCATTTTGATGACTAATCTTGTAAAGAATCTTGAAAAATGTCTTCCTAAAAATATTCTCCTTTTTAACTAGGGAAAGGGAGAACTCTACCAAAACAGCATGAAGATCAAATGTCCAAAACAGACACTCAACAGTAACATTAGATAAGAACTTTGGTCGTATTTCACCACAGTCTTCCCAAATCATAGCCTTGTAAATACATCACGGCATAAGACTGGCCTACCTGCTGCATAATTTCTGTTTTTGGATGAAGGATGAGAGTACTTGGAGTTTGCCAGCCCCAATGTAAACTTCTGTGTGATTTGGACAGTTCACCTGATCTTTGTCTTTCTCACTTTCGTCACCTAAAAGAGAAACACAGAGACTTCCTCAGCAAAAGTAGTTAAATAGTACAGTTCAGCAAGCCAATACAAGAGCAAGAGATACACATAATCAGCAAATGAACATGTTGACAATCCTATTCATTTAGGGGAAATAATGGAAACCTTTATCTAACAATCTACATAATAGCTTTCAAAACAGTTGATATTGACTGTAAATTCAATAATTATCTTAGCAGTTATGATACTATACCAAACAAGATCTCTATCTCTTAAAATGAAAATGATAATTTGCCTTTTTTTTTTTTTAACCTAAAAACTTTTGCCCCTACTGCATCGGAAGATTACTTAACAAGTAGAGGTATTTCACAACAGAATTATTCTTAGGAGCATGACAGACTCATCAATATAGTGTCTCGCAGCTTCAAACTTACTCAAAGTGATGGCTTTTAGGGGAGAAAACAATTCTACAGAATTAGGGGAAAACATACTAGTGAGCTTCTGGAGTAGACACTTAATGTCCAGTGGTGTGCCAAGTGCGTCTGCTGCTGAAGTCTCCTAACTTGATTGTTTGAGCAAAACACCCTATGCTAGAAATACAATTTTAGTATGTCGATATAAAATAAAATTTATTTTAATTATACATGCAAACATGCAACTATGAAAATGATCTATAATCCTAACTTTATGACTGAGTGACAACAAACATGAAAATATGTTTCAAAGAGCTCTGTGTACTACTGGCCAAAAAGGATTATCTGCTTGCTTACTAGGTGCCGGATAGAGAAGTCAATGGACTTAGAGCCAACACACCTAATGAGACAATTATGCCTTCACAGGGTCTTTGCCTTTAATCTCACTGAATGAATGGTGGGGACACATTTTGTACTGTAACAGAGTGAAATGCTCTCTTCTGCTTTCCCTTCTTTCTTGCATGACAGCACCATCTGTTTATAAATACATCACTGGAATGACAGTGCTCTGATGATGTACTAATATAATACATCATCAAAGTGCCATCAGTGATGATCTAATGATGTATTAGAAAGCTGTTTATCAAAACCCTGTTGCTTTGATGATGTATAGGTGCAATACATCACTGGAATGTCTTGCACTGGTGGCACTGTACTGATATAGACCTTGTGGGGAAAAATGGGTCCTGTTAGGACTCAGCAAGAGAACAAAATGCAGACAGATAAAAAAGGACAACGAACTAAGTAAAGTCAAACATGTAAATGAATTATATTAAGAGGAAGTTTCAAAGGTGAGGAGAAAGGGACATAGGTTTCAGAAAACTGAGTTTCTAATTAAATTGGATTCATCAGCTGCAGAGACAGAAATTTGATTACATTATAAGTGGAACAGAATGAAAAAGAATATCAAAAAAGACCCAGTTTGAGTATATTAACTGTTTCACAGATTTAAATTCCCCATTCTCTTCCACCCTTTCCTTCAATTTATTTCTGCAAGTAGGCTCAGAAAACAAATGAGTGGTTTCAGGCTATGAAATAGAATAACAGTAATCTACCAAGAAAGACCCCCATGCCTCACAAAGCTAGTTTTAGGACACTTTGTTTAAAAGATTGTGCATAGTTGTTTGTTTTATAGTTTCCTTCCCTGCCCCCGCCCTCCAACTGGTCTTGCACTTCTAACTGCTATCCATTTCTTTGTTCACATGACCCAGGGGTATTGCTCCAGAACTTCACATTCAGCAAAGACAAGCTGAGCTCACAAACTGTGCTGGGGCTGTTTGGATGGAGCTAGTTTTCTTCATAGTGCTGCATCTTGCACTTCTGACCAAAACAGGGTTGATAACACACCAACCAATAAAACAGGGGAAATTGAAGACAGAGCCGTAAACTGGTGGTCAAAGCTAACCGCCCTTCTCTCCAGTTTTGTTGCTGAGCATGACATTAAACAGTATGAAATATCTCTTTGGTGAGTTCAAGTCAGCTGTCGTAGTTGTGTGCTCTGCCAACTTCTTGTTCACACCTATCCTACCTGCTGGAGGGTGGTAGAGTGAGAAAGAGAAGGCCTTGACACTGTGTGAGCACTCTTCAGCAATACACAAAATGCTGGTGTGTTAACAGCACTGTTTTGGTCACAAATCAGAAACACAACACCATACAGGCTGCTATGAAGAAAATTAACTCCATCCCAACCAGACTCGGTATATATATTTCTATGATATCAGTCAGCATACATGAGGTGCTGCACCATCAAACACTGTATTAACACCGTATGGAGAAACCATAGTCAATACAATAATATTCCTTAAAGGCTATCAACTGTCCCAACTTTTTTTGTTGGGTGATTTCTGAAGTAAACTGATCTTCAAGATTTCTAAAGCACATTGCTATTCTTTATGTTTCACTTGAAATCCCAGAAAGAGGTCGGGGATATGGCAGTCTATCTGCTAAACAGGGGTGGCACAAGCAGTGGCAGAACTGGGTTTCTTTACTTTCACCACTGTGCCTCAACCCTGACCTTAAGGGCTTTTTCAAAGGAAAACAAGACAAAAAAAATCTTTCATAATACTTTGGATCCTGGACACTGTGGTAAGCATCCATTCAGCAGAATTAAAATGAAGTAATATTTATCCTTGCAAACATTAATGGAACTGAGTAAACATACTGACATATAAATAATACTATTCACTAAAAACAAAAGTACATCTTCAGAAGACTGATAACCCCATGACAAAGACATTGACTAAGGTTCGGACAATCTACAGCTCCCAGCTCTGGCACAAATTCCTGCTATGACCTTAAGTCATCTGATGTCTGTACACTTCCCTCTCTAAAACCACCCTTTTCCTCCCATTCCTCTATGTCCATTTTGCTTTCAAGAGAGGGACTATGCTAGTAAGAGTTTATGTGGCTCTTCACGCAGCAAGTCCCCAATTTCCACAATGTTCCAATGCTGGATATAAAGGGATTAGCAGAGAATAAGTGATCACAGAATACCTGGTTTAGGACTTTATCAATCAATACAAATCAGTTTTGCCGCCCCCCCCTTTAAATGAGTAAACGGATTCTGCTTGATTTTTTAACAGACTTCCTTAAAAAGATAACCCAAATCAGAAAGAGCTCTGTAATGCTGTCTAAGAAAAAAGGAAGACTGAAGCATGAAGAATCTAACAGCTGTTCTAGCTGAGAATTTCCCACACCTTTTCACTTAAACAATGTAAGATTTCTTGGATTTGGTGTTTGGTTTCTGGGGGTTTTTTTGTTGTTTGTTTTTTTTTTTGTTTGGTTGTGGTTTTGTTGTTGTTGTTTTTATAAAGGGCATTTTTCTTGCAGATAGGCAGAAGGCAGCTGAGTTTGTTTTGCTGGCACAAAGCAGGTCTCATAAATTTTCAATAGCCATCATGGTAACAAGCTCATTTTATTTCTTTTGACCTCATTATTATTCATTTCAGAGGCTCTTTACAGACTCACAAAGGATTTTTCAAACAGTGGGGAAAAAAAGGCTGTAAGTGACCTCCAATGGAAAAATGACCAAGGAATGGTAACTCAGCAGCCCCTTTTGGCAAATCCAGGCCACGTCACATCAATGACAAGGCTCAGTAGTACAGGAGACAGGCACACTACTTCCACAAAATAACCCACGGGCCATTTCTGTGCTGGGGTGCTACAAAGCTTAAGACCAATTGTACGTATACAAGTCTCATAGTGTGTTATATTTTCAGTATGTTCCTAGGAAAAAGAACATATACGTTAAAAATTGAGAAGCCAGTCTAAATTTTGAAAGTGATTAACTAACTACCTTATTGTCTCTGCGTTTTACAATTCCTCATCAGGAGGTTAGCAGATTTCTAAGCCTTTGAGGAACATACCAAAGGTACAGAGCTGTCAGAAATCAGTTTGGTAAGTATACCAACTCAGAACAACCAATATTTTTTGTATTAAGCAAAAGCAAAGAAGATTTGCAACAGATCTTGTCATTTTCTGTTCATGAACTGTCTTTGCAAAAAAGCCTTTCCTGACTTTGTCACTCAAAATTACCTGTTCTTTCTTTCAGCAAATTATTCTTTCTCCGTAGACTGCTTAGTTACAAAGTGCAAGTAAATTACACAATCCTCTCTGCAATTTATTTGAATAGAATATACCATTTAGCGTGTGCATATTTGAAGTTTTTTGCATGACAGCAAAGCGCATAGATCACGCAATCAGGAAAAGAAAGAACAAAACCATCACGTCTTATGTATCCAATATACATTTTATGACCCAGGACACAATGCTAAATTACTCACAAGTCATTCTGTATCAGGAAAGATTTATTGTTTCAGGCTCAAATTTCCCACAGTGACTGCTTTTAGGCACTTAAGATATCCTGATTTTCAGAGGCAAAGTCAGTTCCCTTCCCCAACTTGGGACCTGATGACTTGGACATCAAAAACAGAATGTTGAATATGAAAGCTCAAGCCTTGCTGCTCAGAGAGTAAGTGAACACAAAGAGATCTTGAATTTTGGAAAGCTGAAATGCAAGTACATACCCTCATACGTATAAATTCAGTCACCAAAATCCTTACCACACGTTTAATCAAGGCTACTTCCAATAGCTACATGTATCAGTGACAGAATAATCCTTAGTGTTCAAGAGCCAAGGGAGAGGTAGTATCTTTTATTAATTCAGTTGATTTAATGGAAAAAGAAGAAAAATCTTTGAAGTTCAGAGTCTCCCCATTAAGTTTAAAGTTTATCAGGCAGTTGCTATTTCAAATGTAAATTCTACCATTGTACAAGCTGTAGTATCCTACTGACTAACCCAGCTGCAATACCAGAAGTTATTTGGAGAAGCCAGTACTAATAGGGTTTGATGGCAGAAAGAGGGTTTGGTTTTTATGCCTTGTGCCGATCAAAAATTTTCCAAAGACAGACAATAGCATTTGTTTCTGTTTCACTTAAAGGTGACAGTTGCAGACTTTGGGGCCATCACAATTCACATGAATACTCTCACTTCTGGGGCTGCTGACCCTAAAGAAGTCTTTAAATGTCATGGAGGCTAGAATTAGAGAGAACTGTCATACCTTTATTCTAACAGCAGAAAAAGAATAACTACCTGGATGGAATGACTTTTGTGTGATCTGGTGGCAGCCACTGAGCAGCTCTGAGCCAAACTGGAAGACGGAGAACTAAGCCAGGTGCAGTAACAGTCTTGTTAGGACTCACAGGTGTCTCACAACCATTTTCAACTAGGCCACTACCAAGATGAAGAGAATGATCACTTTTCACAGGGAAAGTAGGTGTTTCTTGGTTTAACTTCTTGGTTCTTTTACAGAATGTTTGATTTAAGAGGTGTTTTGAAGACACAGATTCCAGTAAGACACACAGATTTGAAGGTTGGAGGGAAACTACTAAGGAGTTACAGCAGCTTGCCTGGAGAAAACATCAGTTGCCCCCCAAAATGGCACACTGCTTTTTCCTGTTAGTGTCACCTACTGTAACAGGATCCAGTACATCACCTTTCAAGTGCTGAAACCAAAGTAGAGTATTAGCACAACAGTAGGTATTTGAAGAAATAGGTAGATAGCCAGTTATTAAGCCTAGGCCTTAAGACTTTTTTCTATCATGCTATGCTTAACCAGAAATTTTTAACGTTGTGCAGCCTAAAGGTTTCAATACATTGACTACAATCAGAATCGTGTGAAGTTTCCATTTTAGTGCTCCCTCTGAATAGTCACAGCATTAGCAAGGCCTCAGACACTTTTTGAAATCAGATCCATGCCGCTATGGACCTTAAAACCATGAAGAATTCAGTATTATAGCAATCAGTTTACAGGGAGGCCCTAAGACTGGGCTGTTCGGAAGGGGTAGTATGAGAACAAGCCCTGGCAGGAAGATGACCAGCCACTGCACTCCTAAAACCAGGGGCCAAACTAACAGTGCTGCACAACAAGCAAAACTATGAGTGTCAACCAGGACTTCTGCAAGTGCAGCAACACGTTGATTGTCTAATTACATGTAAAGATCTGCCTAATATTGTAAAATTCAAATTCTGATTGTTCTAAAGCAGCCAGAATCCTTGGAAAAGTTGGAACTGTTATATAGCAAAATATAAGAGATTTCTGGCATACCAGTGAGTGCCACTCCTTAACAAAGTAATGAGATAACCCATGCTCCAGTGGTTTGAGCTACCTGACCATTAAACTAAACCCTGCTGAGTTAGAGTGCCTAACTTTTTGTTGTTGACTTCCAAGAAACCAGAATTTAAAAAAGGAATAAGTTTTTAGTTCAATAAAAGGAAAATAGCCAAGCTGAAGGCAATACTTGTGGAACAGCTTTGTAAGTTTTTTTTCCCTTTCAGAAAAATCCAGAGGCATACGACAACTTCACGTACAACCAAATCAATGATTTACCACCTCATTTCATTTTTAATTTAATGGTTCTGTTCATTCATAAAATAGAAATACTACAAGGTGAAACATGGACTGAAATTTAAACACCTCATTAGAGTTACATATTATTTTGTCCACCAAATATATTGCTTTGTCAATGAAACATGGTGGTTTATGCGAGATCTCTACCAGGCTGTTACTTTACAGTTATTTGTTTGGGTTTGATTTTACTGTGCAGTTCCCTGATCTACATGTATATAATTTGGTTTACATGTAGCACACTCAATGATATCATAATGATTTGTAAGGTATTTGTATTGATTTCACTTTACAAAAAAGTCAAAATGAAATTAATCATAACAAAAAGAGACCAAATGCAATCTTGAGCATTTTCTCCATAGAAAAACTTACTGAAAAGGGATACAATCCAGAAAAACACTTCAGTTTTCACTTTTCAGTTTTGCTTGAAAAAATCTGATTGCTGAAAATATTTGATCAATACTTGTCACTTCTGATTTGTCATTTCTCAATAGTTGCAGATAAAATTCATTGTAAAATGGAACTGAAAACTACCAAGATAATTAAGTGGATGCATCTAATCCATAAGTGTACTATAAACAAAATGAATTCTTGGGTTTCTAACCCTCTGAAGATAGAAATAACATTATTAAAGCAAATCTGAATCTAATGAATGCAGAAAACAGGTTGACTTCTATCAAATTAGTCCTCTTATGTTCAAACTACTTTTTCTTCAAAATTTCTCCACAACTTCCCATTTAACCCAAATGCCTGGCTGAATCTGAAAGATCATGCCAACCTGGAATTTTACATACAGGAAAAAACCATGATGAAATGTGTCAATTAAGCCTCCATTATATAATAAACAAGCTTTCTAATAACTCTGCTAAATAATCACGTGGTTTACATAGCTCTGTGCACTGACAAAATGATTAGAGTGGTGGGACAGATGCAAGCACAGCAGACAGAGCAGAAAGGATTAGGTCATTGCACCTCAGCAAAATCTCTTCTTACAGAAAAAGAAAAATGGTAAAAATCAACACAACTGTTCAGGTGTTGCCCTTCTGTTTAACAAAGCAAAGTTCAGGAATTCACTGAGGCTTCAAAGTAGCCCTGCCAGATTACCCCATTGGCTGTCCAGGCTTCCCCCCCCCCAGACAATGCAAGCTATTGTCATACAGGTTATTGTTCTTTTAAACTGCACTTGCAAAGGGTGCAGAGGAACACACTTGCCACCATGGTAGCACAAACGCTGGGAGAGAGTACAGTGCAAACAAAGTAATGTGAAGGGCTTTTACTACCAAGAGATGACATTAAATTTTAGCAAGAATAATATTGGTCAGTCTCCCAGCATTCTCTACCCCCAACAAAAATAAAATCCATAAAAAAAGAGAAAAGGAACAGAAAACAGAAGCAGAATATTTTTCCAGGATTTGTATTGCTATGATGCAAATGAATCAACTGAAATAGCTGGTTATAAGTTCACAAAAGTTTAAAGTCATGCCAGAGAATAAACCAGAAGACCTGTTTTCCATTCATGCCACCCTTGCCTAAGTTCCTGTGCTCTCCGGCTGCTCTCAGTATTCTCCAAGAGCCTCTTTCAAGGGGCGCCTCAGGCCGGACAGAGGGCAGTCTCTCCAATCCCAGGTTTGTAATGAGAGTCAACATCAGGGACGGGAGCTGCATCTCTTTATCACTGTTCTTTCCTTGTCCTCCACCTCTACACTCACCCTGCCCTTATGGAAAAAGCTTCAAGAATATCAAGAGCTTGAGCCCACACCATCAGCAAAAAAAGACAGTTAATAAATATTATAATGCCACCTAGAACACAGCCCCACTGTCTCCACAAAGATACATATAAGTGAACAAGAAACAAGGGATACTTTCAAAAATAACGTGCAGGCTATTTTCAAAGCTCAATTTCCCCCTCTTTTTGTTCAATAGACATTCGCCAAGCTTTTCAACAGCTTTCTCTAAGTCGCCAGGAAAGTGAAATATCAGTAGCTGAAACCCCAAAATATGTTTAGCTAGTTAGGATTGTGCAATAGCAAGGTCATGTTAAATTTGTTTTGCTAGGAGCATTTATTCTACTGAAAAATAATATGACAAAACTATATTTGCAACTATAATAAAAGCAATAATAATGCTGACAAGTTCCTCCTGTTTCACTTTTCATAAATTGGAATCTGTGTTAGCCTATCAGAATAAGATTAAATTCTATTTTGAGACTTTTTCGTAAAAGCAATACAATTAACTGCTAAATCAATAAATGAGAGATTATCAACTTCTTTTCTTTTTAATACAAAAACAATGTAAACCAATATTACTGGCATGAGCTATGGAACAACACTTTTTGTAACATAAAAATCAACATAAATCTAAAGTTCTCAAGTGCCCTACAAATTAATCCATATACTTATGTAGAATGACTAATATTCACTGAAAATATACTTAACAGAAACCAATACAGCACTCTGACATAACAGTATATTACACCTATGAATCGATATACCTTCTATAACTGTATAATTTAATAACATCAAACAATGAGATTTTTATGCAAACTCATATTTTACCTTTAACATGATCCATTACAAACAAACATTGATCCATCCAGAACAACACTGGATACTAAAATGGACAGCACTAAACACATGTTTAAAATCTGCTTTACAGAAAAAAGAAATTCAGCCCTGCACACAGTCAGTACACAATTCCTATTCAACTTTGGTATCTTACTGCAGTCCTACTCAATGTTTTGGGATTCAGATGTCTGTTGGGTTAGCCATCTACTGAACTTCTTTGCTAATTGACTTTCCATACAGCTGGAAATATTACAGCTAGAAAAATGCTGTAGCTAAATTCACCACACAAAGCAAAACCAAAACAAAATAATGTTCATTTCTCACAGATAAAAAAAATTAAGCCTTGAACAGTCTCAAAATTCTGATGCATCGATACACTGAGTAGTATAACAGTAAAATAGATACAAGAACTAAAGAAGCGTGATAAACACGCTCTCCTCTTAAAGGTTAAGACCACATTCATTAGCAGTGAATGTCTTTCCTATTCCTGCTTCATCTTCACCCGCTTTGACATTTAACTTTGAAAGTACACAATAAACTAATTAAAAGTGAAGCAGCAGTGGGCATGGTTGGCAATCTATGGTCTATCCAGTTTACAAAAAGTTTCCCCCACAAAAATTAACCTTAACAATTAATTTCAACTACTGCAGGAGATAGTGGGATCTAAACTCAGTTAGACACACTTGATGATACTTCTGTACGATTTGGCACTACATTTTCATGTAAGACATATTTATGGGTAGTATTAGATTAGCGTCCTCTTGTCTGTGGCCCTAGTTTTACCAGCCTACAAGACTACTATGCCGCCTGTTTCAGTTACCCTGTCCTCACCCAATGAGATACCCATGCCACGAGAGGCTTTCAAAGAAAGGTCTTTTTGTCTTTTACCAAACAAAAAGCTGCTACAATGACAGTTCAGTGAGTTACCAAGCTCTTAGTTCGAGAGTCCACTGTGACACATTTCAAGTGAGATATCAAGTGACCTGGAACATCCACTAGACTGAAATTCAAGAAGTGATACTTTTATATGCATAGAACAAACAAGGGTGAGCTATTTTGAATAGTTTTTTCTGCCAAAATGCCTTTATATTAACAATGTATCTCAATGTTTCTTCACATAGTCTACATTGCCCCTTATTAAAATTCATAAATTATTAGCAAAATGCTTATATTACTTATTCACTGATAAATATATTCTGATTTATTAATAGACTCTTCAAAACCATGTGATACTTAGTTAACACTTAGTCAGAGTACCTTCCAAGGAGAGTAACTGTAAGTATCAAATTTTCAAATGAGTAAACCAGGGCATGAGGGACTGTATTAACCTTCCCAAGATCCCAACAAGCCCATAGTGGTTTTGTGCTTTCACCAAACCAGCCACTAAATCAGTCTTTATGAGCTTCAGGGCAATGACAACAACAAAAATATTAAAAAATGGCTATGATTAAAACCCCACCAAGCAAAACTAAGATGAAGTTTCAAGCACTCCACTGTTCTTTCAGACAAGCCATAGAACACTGGGGAGGCTTGGCTGAGCGAAAAGCACAGGGCATGGCAGGCTCAGGAGCCTTTTACACAGTTGCATGGTTTTGGCCAAAAAGAACATGCTGCAGTCTTGCCTAGAGCATCCTACCACTGTCTGCACAGTCCCAACCAGAGCTGGAACTATTAAACAGTTTTGTCAGTTCTGGTTGTAGCTGAATGCATCCAAAGGGGCAAAACAGATAGCACTGTGTCCATCAGTTTCAGTTTCCCAGCTGAGGTGATCAGGCAGGTTTTTTTACACCCAAATCTAAGGGGAGAGGAGTTTCACAGCACTTTGGAGCAAACCTCAGACCTGTGCTTCTACATCTGTTGTGAGACACCATTAGTCACCAAGGGCAAGGAGCCATTTGATGCCTTTCTTTCATACCTCTCGTTTAGGTATGTGTAAATGCTGATCACAGACAAAGAAATATGGAGAGATACTCTTAAATGACCCACCCCTCAGCCCCAAATTTTCAACATTAACATGGGACCTCTTCCTCCTGTAAATTTGGGATTATCCCTAATGTTTTCTAAACCAATTCTTAGACTTCATCCTTTCATTCTTGATTTATGGTTTCAAAACTGCTAACCTGAGTAATGAAGCAGCGCAAAGAAGTTATTCTTTCCAGAGCAAACATCTAAGCCTAATTATTGATATTAGCTTTTAGTGACATCAAAATGAAATTCTGATTTCTAGCAGCAATCTAACGTTTGAGTGGTGGGGACAATTTATCATGGAAGAAGGAAAAATGGTACATGCTGTCACATCATGTATCACAGAAGTATCAAAATTGCTATGGAAACTGTGCACTTTTTATAGAGTAGGCACATAAAATTCACATAATATGTCAGAGAATAAGTTACTACTGTCCTGAGGCTGTAATAAGATCTACACCCTTATTAGTGAAAAGATTTGACAGATTTTGTTTATAATGAATACTTGTAGCCAAAGAGTTTCAGTCAAAGTCACCCTATTTTGACCCATCCACTTGCTTTTAGGTTTCTGGCCCCCTTAGATACAGGGAGAGTGCAGAGTAATATTATTTCCAATGGTTATTAGATTCCATTAAAGTCACTTGTGATACAACAGGGAAATTGGCTGTACCCAGGTACCATATTCAAAATTATTAGGAGGAAATACCTTCTTAGCCTTGGATTTTTTGCTTGTTTTATACAGACCTATTCTTAGCATTTATCTCTTTTGTTTACAATTTGTTGTTCAAGACACAGAGCAGATAAAAATTCAGGATTCATTTGATAAGACTGCAAATAGAAAACTCTAGGTTTTAACGCAAAACGGTTTAAAGTATTTCCTGTGAATAGCCTAAACACTGCAGCCCTTTGCCACCCTGATCCGCGTGTGACATGTTTCTCATTGATTGACAGCATCTCTGATCGGTTAGGTTGGAGAAAAATGAGCTTGTTTAGGAGAGCAGAAGATACTACAATTAGGTTTTGCAGTCTAGCGATATAGTGACTGGTAAAAGAAAGCAAAGTGGAGAAAAATGGTTGTACATGTAACACCCTAGGGTGCAAGGGTACATTTATCACCTTGTTTTATATGACACACTGGATGAATGTTGATGAAGATTGTCAGCATCAATGTCAGTGAAAGCAATTCCACAAGTAAAAGAGTTTGTATTAAAAGACTCTCCACCAGGAGGAAATTCACATGATTACTTTATAAATAAACAACCTACAAAATGGAGCAAAGCAGGTAAAAGTTGATTAAAGGTCATTTTTTTTTTTATTTTGTTCTAAATGTAGGCTCCTGTTTAATGAAGACAATGCACCTATGGTAAGCATACAGCAATCAGACCCAAATCTTTGAAAATAAGAGGCATTAAAAAAGCCAATGTAAAATGAGTACACTACAGCAACAATAAAGTATAATCTCAGAAGTATGCAGTGGGGAGAGTAGGACTGCACTATATGTAAACACATTATACATTACACTGTTTTACAGTAGTCCATTATTATTACACCACATCGTATCAACTAACAAGAGTCCAAGTTCGTATACAGCATCTTCAAATGAAATGGGAAACAACTCCTGCAAATTAGAATTGTTCAAATCATTACTAACTCCTACAATTAACCTTTCATTGTTTATTAACAACAAAAAGCAACACTCAGCAATTAGAAAAAAAAAAACAAAACAAAAGAAAAAAACAAAACAAACCAACCTAGCGCAGAATTGGGATTTCCTGATGCACTCCCAAACATCTTCAGTAGAAAAACCACTTAAACTCCAAGTTTTTGAAGATACTGTAGAGCGAAGGTGGAACCGTCCAACCCCAACCATGCATTCGTTGAGCTCCATTACACATTCGTCTTTTAACAGGAACTACAGGGTACCTTCTTCTGTGCTCCACACACATAGCACCACAGGAACTCACCTATACAACAGTTCCTTCACATTTCTCCTTACAGTGTCATGAAATGCTATGTCTTTACCTCTTCTTCATTACAACCTCAACCCGCAGTCATCTCCCCTCTAAGGCATGAAAACGGTTGTGTCTTTTGGCTGAAAGGGCCTCCACAACCCGATAGTAAAATGAAATGTTCAGAAGCTGTTTATTCCAAAGTTATATTGTGATTATAAGAAGGGCTCAGCTACCCCCCAAGCAGCACAGCTCTCCTGGACTGCTTCATGCCGCACTGAGCCTTTGCTGAAGCGCTGCAGTTGATCCCTCCACTTTTTAATACAGGAACATCCAACACTGTTTTTGGCGTTTCCTATGGGTTACTGCGAGACCTGGGGAGAGAGGGGGGTGACATGTGCGCTCACATGTGTATCCACACCCCTTGATTTCAGAACTTGGAGTTTTTCCTCAAACCTGCAACTGCACACTTGAAGGGACAACTGCTAAGGAAGCGTAACTCTGCATTAATGAGGAAGGATTGATTTGTTTTGACCATGCAATCGTTAAAACTTCCATTGGGTGGGGATATCACCTGTGCCCATACAAGGACAAAAACATAGATCTCCTTTTTCAACAAACTTTTGCTATTAAATTCTGAAACCTTATCCTATTTTCCATCAGCTATAGAAAACCAAACTTTTGAGGAAAAACTGCTTCACTAAAATTTCATTTTAAGAATTTTTATGAATGTCATACTTACATGTATCTATACCCTCTATTAAATGCACAGCATACACTTTTCAACATATTTAAGGAAATTTAATGAGTTTAATAAACTTAAAGGGATGTCTGTTCACTCCGTAAAGATTGTTTATTTCAGGAAATAAACCATTTTGAAATGAGTAATATGACTTTTAGAGTTATGACTATCTCATTCAATTAGTTTCTGTAATTATTGTCATTCCCACAGTATATGCAGTACTAAAGGAGAAAATACATTTTCAGGAATTACAGTGTAGGTGTACAACTGTTATTGTTAATGAGCCATAAACTTTAGTCTCCTGCTCTGTAAATTCATGCCAGTGTAATGTTATCTGGCAAAATAAGTTGACAGTTACAGTTGGACAAATAATGTTGTATTTTAATATTTTCTGAGATTGTTATCCTCTAACGCATTTCATACAATTTATTTTTCCTCTATATTTTAGAACATCATCCTACTTTTAAAAAAATGTGTTGCAATAGACTCAAGCAAGATCTGAACATTGCTGAATTCTCACTGCTCAGTTACATGCTACCTGAACTATAGACAGGGAATTTATAAGACATTTTCACCTCTACCTAGTTTTGTCTTATCTCAAATTCAAAGAGATACTAAAGAACAAATTAAACGTAATCCTAGATCTTCACAATGCATGAACTTAGACTTTGTTTACATTAGCAAGTAGTACAGACCAGCAGGAGCAGTTCTATGAATTAAGCAGTTAGTACTGAGGCCAAGACACCCGCGTGTCAGTGTAAAACTCAAAACTAGCTTTAGTCTAATCCCATGGACTGCAGTGCATTACGCATGCTCCTGGAGAATATCTTCCAGTAAAGTTTCATTTGTAAAGTATCCAAATCACATATTCCATGACTGCTCCAAAGCAAAGCTCACTAAGGAAAAAAAATGGGAGATTTCCTTCATAAAAACACTCCAATCTGAGCTAAAACAGTAGTGTAGCTGCACTCTTAGTGGCCCAACTCAAAATGTTTCATGGCCAATGAGAGAAATGAAAAGATTTTGAATCACACTTTTAAAATGTCTGAGAGTAAACCACAGTTTTTGGTGCCACAGCTTCTCCCCTGCAATATGATCATCCCCATGCTCAGAATATAACATCGGGGGGGGGGGGGGGGGGGGGAACGACGGGGGGATACGAGGGGAAGGTTTAATAAGAGTTGAGTAAACATAGGTACAGGGAGAAAAAAGTATTACTGGAAAGTTAATAATTCTGATGAATGATTTTTCACTTGGAGTTCGTTACCAAGTGCCTTGCAATTGGGAATGTTCAGCACTTCACAAGATAAAGTTTTTTGTATTTTTCTCATAGAAGATATGTTGGCAATACGCATTCCTGCCAGATTGTGGATGAGGAAAGCCTTACAAAGACAGAGGCAAAAATTGATTGCAAGTATCATCATTTGCATTCTGCCCATAAAGTGGGTAAATAATAATAATGAATGTTCTTTATACAGCAGAAGTTTGGAATTTTCTGGCATCTCCAGAACCTGGCACTGAACAGCCAGACTCAATATGCTGATGAATGTGTGTCTGCTGCACTGTGAATAGGTGTTGTTCTATTATGCACAGATCATGATAAAATATTCATCATATGAAGGAAAAAAAAAAAAAAAAGAAAGAATCAGGCTGCTGTCGTATCATTCAAAGAAAAACTTTGATCAGTAGTTTCTTTACTTCAAGTTCAGGAAATCACTGTTGACAGTTTAAAATTAGTAAAGAACAACCACTGTATTCCCTATTTTGATATACAAATTCAAGTTACATTTTTTCATTGCTATACACCTTTGTGTATAGCATACCCGAGGCTTAAATTCCACAGAAGACAATTTTCACTGGATCTTTTACCCTGTGAATATTACAACAGCAAGAAACATGGTTAGCACTGTGGTTGCCAAATCCTGTCTGCATTCAAGTTCCTCTGAAAATCCCACTGTTTCTCATAGTTAGTTGGTTCCTCACCATAAACGATTTTCTCTCTCCTCAGTTTGTGACAAAGCAGAATAAAGGCCACTTTTCCAACACGTGAAATGCACTTCCCATGCTATCTAAAGAAGTGATGGCACACTCCCTAGCAGCAATATTACAGAACAGGGTAGGACAGGCAAAGATTTTCAGAAGTAATCAACTGATTTAGAATGGCTCATCTCTGTGTTCGTGATGTAGGTCACATCCTGAAGCAGACCTAGCTTCTGAGGATGGATACTCAGCTATCTTTGCTAATCAATCAAAATCGTGATAATGAAAAGAAAAATATTACCTGTCACTTTTGAAAAGTTTAGTCCATATCTACATATTTATGCGAGACCTTTGCTTAATTGAATCCGCTTGCTCTTCTGGCTTTTACAAAGATTGTTACATTGGTATCAGAAGTTACCAAACTAGTTGGGAGAAGGCAAAGTACTGTCAATGTCAAACAATTTACATGGTTACACTTTTTGTGGCTCCTCAGGTTTCAAAATCTTAGAATTTGGGCTTTAAATTGAATGATTGACAGAGTAACATTAAATTTCTATGCTTTTAGAATTCATTAAAAAAAAGAAGGTAGGCTGGAACATTTTTACCTTTATCAAGGTTTAGCTAGATTATTCCATTTAAATGGATATCTTTCTCCAGATGTTACACAGATTCAAAATGATACCTTTTTAATGTACCCATTACTGTCTTTAAGGCAATTGTTAAATCATTCAGTAGCTTTATCTGGAAGGACAAAAGACCAAGCTGTAGCTTCAGATACTGTGTCTAAAGCAAAAATGACCCAGCTTTTCCTAGTTTTATTCAAAACTATGATGCCAATCAAGAAAGTATTTATAAGCATATGGGAGGTGATGGAATAGGAAAGGGTAAAATAGGTGTTTCCCATATGATTTTTAAGCTACCCTGTTATCATCAGAAAAATAAACAAACCCCAGCATCTCAGGCTTCAGAACAGAGCTGATATAATCGTAAATGAAATCAAATGTGCTTTTATGATTAGGAGCTGCTAAAGCCTCATGTTGATTTCCATCCTATTCACATGAAGCAGAGACTATTCAGTCTATCTGCATGTCTAGGAGACCTGGGCTTTGTAGATACAACTTAATTCCTTTTTTCTACCCAATACTACCTAGTGCTATAGCATTTAGTATTGGTAACCCTATACACATAGGACAGAATTATAGTGCCTAATTTCTTTTACATGATGCAGTGGTACAAGATAAATGCTTTTAATCAATTATCTATGTAAACACATTGTTCAGCAGAAGCCCAACTACTTCAGAGTTTAGTCAGTGCCATTAAAAAGTTCAGTATCAGTTAGCATCCTAGAACACCAGAGATCACACCAAGAAAGAGAGAAACTGAGAGGGTTGTCAAACATTGGACTGGGCTGCCCAGGGAAGTGGTTGAGTCACCATCCCTGGAGATATTCAAAAAGCGAGTGGACAGGGTACTTCAGGACATGGTTTAGTGGGCACGGTTAATGGTTGGACTCGATGATCTTGAAGGTCTTTTCCAACCTAAATGATTCTATAATTCTATGAAAACTCCAGTGAATCCTCATTCTGATTATTTTGATTATTTTAGTAATAACTTAATATTTAATTGCAGAGCTAGCTTACAGAGAAGCAATAATGCAAGCAGCACACTGTACTCAGTTTTTCTTACTTTGCACATCAGACATGCATATTCAAAACTAACAAAATGCAGGTGTCAAAGCATTAGCATTTGTGCTTTACCAGTTACGTTCCAAACATAACAAGCATGCAATAAGTGCACGGCTAACAACTTTCAGGCTACAAACTAGTTTAGATTATCCTTCTCCATCAGTACCACTGTTTCCACTGAGATGTATTTATTGGCTTGCCTGGAGTATAATTTGAGTATGTTTCAGACAAGTCACCTTTAAAATTTCTACTGCATTTTTAAAAAGATCTGTTCACTTTAAGTTTTACCTTCCTAGGAAGTGCTATGCCACAAGCTACACAAAAATTATATCTCAGTTGTTGCTTAACTTTAAAAAAATAAACAATCCCTAATCAAAGGAGAAGCAAACAATTCAACATTTTCTGGGTGCTTGTGAACCGCATGCACTCTTTCTTGAAGTCCTTCGTATTTTCTTACTACAAGCTATCAGAGATAACAAATGACACATTTAGAGGATGATTGAACACTCTACAAATGTTAACAACGGAGGAGCATACAGTTGCTCGGCACAGCTGGCATTGTAATTGAGATGCATTGGAAAGCTTCTTGGTATTCAGCGGCCCTCATACTTTCACAGGAGGATGGCATTTAGCAAATGCTCTTGAACCAAACACATATGCAAGAGCAAGGTGAGCAAAAGGAGTTGTTCAGGACTTTTCCCCCTAACTATGACATGACCATAAAACCATAGAGCAAGACAGTTCTCTCCTGCACTCCAATCATACTGCAGTAACCCCTAGAAGCCCTAACAGAAGGATTAGGACCACTGATAAGGCAGAAAGACTAAAGACCTGTTGTCCATCAGTTGGTCTCATTTCCCCTCCTCCCCACCAGTTTCCACTAGGAACGTGAGGCTGACAAATTTTGCCCAAAGTACCTAGAGATGCCAAGAAAGGTTTGCTAAACCTCTCGGAGGACCAGCCAGTTGATACTTATCTAGAAACACTCCTCTACTCTCCCCATCCGTCCCTTTCTTTTCAGATACCTCTCCAGTAAATGAAATTACTTGCGGCACTGGCAGGTTACATCCGCCCCTGCTGTCCTTGCATCCCATTTAAGGGCCACCACAGGCCCAAGCAGGTAAACTAGGACCCAGGAGGCTAGAAAGCAGGAGGAGAGGACTTTGGGATCTTCACTTACACTGGTCTTGTAACTCCCAACATTCCAAATATGATGGAGGGGGGAAGGATGACAGACATGCTAAACCACAGGCTGAAGTGGCAGCTGCTGAGGGGCTCTGCTACACCCAGGGGGCAAAGACTTTTCTCCAAGTCTTTTCCCTGCTTTGCTTTCACACTCCACTCTAGGAAAAAAATGTGAGCAACAGAGGAAAGCAAGCTTGTGCAACTTGTGAGGAAGCAAAAAACCCAGGGACTTGACATACTGTACCTATAACACAGTCAGGGTAAAAATTCCCAGTTTGTAATTTGTCCTTCCATTAAACTATAATTCAGTAAATCAATTAAACTATAAGTCAGTAAATAGCATAACTGAAAATGCACCAGTACTGCTTTTCAGTGCACAGCTGCTATTCTTTATGGATTCAGATCTGAAACACCACAATTTGCATTAAACAGAGCAAAAATTTGAGTTCCCCACTCCAGCATGTCACAAATCTTCATATGTAATCATTTTTGTTACTTGCTGAAGATGAGTTTTGAGTCATTCACTTTGGCAGTAGACAAACTGTAGAGAGGGCAGTGAATTAGTATAAACAAATGGATCACATTCTGTGTGCCTGGAGGATGAGCTCCTAAAACCAAATTCACTTTCATCTAACAAAGCTTACTTATTACTTTTTTTTTTTTTCCATAAGACCATGCCCCCTCCAATCTCTACCACTTTATGCTTTATCTTCTCATATCATATGAGGCCTCTTACCATTTTTACACTAAATCTCTACTGCACATTCATACAGAATAATGAAAATACCATGTTAAATACAAGTGGTTCAACAAACAGAAGCTCTTGTCAGCTAAAGCTGCATCTATACCTAAATATATCCACAAAGGAATTTTGTAGCATCTGGGAACCTAGATTAAAAATAAATAGATAAAAAAAATTGGCCCCATTGAATCATAAGTGAGAGTGAAAATGCGCTTGAGTCCTACTTCAGACATGGCTGGCTTTTGAGAGTGAGTCTAGGTACAATTTTAGAACAGAGACCTGGGCTGGTTTAGATTTTTGTGCATACCCAGGGAGTTCCAGGCAGCAGCATGCCAATACACAGAATTATCAGCACATCAAAGGCATTATATTTATCAAACCCTGCCACAGCACATTTACTAGCTGTATGATGGATGTTGTTGTAGCAAGCAAGGAACACTTTGATGTACATGGCCTTCTTTGATTAATGAGGGCTCTTGCTGAGAAGCTGCATATGGAGTAAATTACTCTTTTCAAAAATGGCTGATTTGCACTATTGTACTAATTATGTCACAAGCTCAGAGTCAGTTCCAGATTCAGTCACCCAAAATAAAGAAATAAAAATTCACATATACAGGTCACGCTTTTGTCACACACATGCATCAGCTCAAAATTCTAATTAAATTAAGAGTTTCTTTCCATCTGCAGAGAGCACTGATAAGTATTTCCTCCCTCCACTGAAAGTTTCTAAAAATCTAGTACCTAGCAACTAATTTGTTTCTTTGAAATGAAAACAATTTTTTGTAAATTCTACTGTATTTTTAACAAAAGTATAAGAGCTCTGCATTTTAATTCTTCACAAAAAAAGGCAGAGGGAACCACAATGCACAAAGCATGCCTCTTAAAAGCATTTTCTAGATTAATTCTACCAGCTAGCGAAACACTACAAAACTAAAGTTATTCCATTAGCCTCAATTCTCTAAGCATGTGGTGCCTTAAGCAATTTATCCACTTAGTTGTAACAACAACAACAAAAGTATTTTTTTTTGAGCATTAAAGCAGTGTTACTTTCTTAAAATTTTGAACAGTAAATATTTTATCATGTTAATTAAGTATGTTTGCAGACTCCAATTTGTTATTACAGATGGCAGAACCAGTACTTTGCCTAGGATCACACGGAGCACACAGATCAAACTCTGATTTTTATCATTGGACATATAAGCAAGATGAAAGAGAGCACAAAAGCAGTGTTCCTGCCTGTGGGGTGACACCCCACAAGTGCACTTTCTGTTAGGAAGTTCAGATTTAATCCAACTTTGGTTTCATAATTCAACACTTTTACACAACACTGTTTGCTCTAGTTGCGTGACAGCATATTAATTCCAAAAAAAAAGAGAAAAAGCAGTAGCCCACATTAACCCTATGGCTTAGACAATAAAATATCACAAGATACCCTGTCACATGACACATCAAGCTAAAGTTTAAAAAGCTGTCTCAAATTTGCATGTGTAACATTTAGGTGAGTGAATGCTTAATGTTAATTGAACAAAGAGGTTTGCATCTGACACATACTTGGTTTCACCTTTCTATAGCACCTGTGGGTTTTCCATGGACTCTAGTCAGACAGCTCGGAGAGATCTGAATCACAGTCGAGGGGTGCAACATGTTTAAATAAAAATAGATTCCTGTGCAAAGTCAAATGTTTAGGAAATGACAGATCACAAGTACATTGTGCATATCATCTGCATGCTTATTCTGAGAGAAGTCAGCCACATTGCCATTCCTCTCTAGAGATTTCTACAGAGATTTCTGAATTGCTGCAAGGAAGGAAAAGAAAACAGATTCTGTCAAAGGTACGGTTCCCATATCAACAACATTGCTTTCAATTTTTTTTTCCACAGCAGTCTTTCATTGAAAGCAAATTCTCCAGGTATATAAAACACTATTAAGTTTCCCGAAAACATAATCCAGAATACCTGCACTGTCAAGAAAACATCCAAAGTTAGGTGTTTCCAAATTGCTTAGAAGGTAGCAAGTTACAACTTTCAAAGCTTCTCTGAGAAGACATTTCTCTTGCCATAGAACAAGCTGGAAAAGTTTTTTTCCAAAGCCATATCGGATCTGATAGTAATATCCACAAGGGGGAATTACGGGGGGAAGGAGTTGAGGAAGAAGGACATTCAGATCTTTGACAGGTCTCCCTGGACGTGCTTCTGAAAGGTTAGGAGCTCACTCTGGGAAACTGGCACTCACAGTGAAATATAGTGCTGTCAGTGGACAGCCCATAGAGTTCCATGAACTTGCTCAAAATTTCTGTAAAATGTCACATATCAGCACCAAAATAATTCTAGGCCTATTTACAAACATATCAAGCAGGTGGAGCCATACCACCTGTCACGTTAGAACAGAACAGAATGGTCTGCCTAGAATTCCTAGCTGAACAGCAAACAGTATATACCTCTTTGGTACTATTAATACAGAAGAAAAAGAGTAAAACCAATAACTACATACAAAGCAAGACTGTTCTTGGCTTCTTGGTGCAGTTTCATTATCTGCTTCTTCTAGAACTTTACATTTAGAACACATTATTTTTGAAATGGATTTAAAACATTAGCAATTAACTAACACGTACAGGACATATTTTATATTATCTACCAATGTAAAACCAAAATCTAAGTCTGAGGAAGCTGAAGTCCTTTCAAGCTTCTTTGGAACCCCCTGAGGGAGGTTTACTTAATTTCTCCTCCATGTGTGAGTACAGCTCACCCAAACAGCTGAGACTGCTCAAGCTCCTGCTTCTAGGAGAGCTCAGTACAGAGCCCAGCTGTTGCAAGTTCCCTGAGATAGAGAACAACTAGACTAATTAAGAATAGACATATTATAATGTGGTTTTAGGTCTGGTTTAGAAAAGCATTTGGAATGTTTAGAGGTTTGGTTTAAATCCAGAAGTTGAACCAAAAGTACTGCAGGTACTCTCAATATGCCAGTATTACAAGACTTTCACTTCTGGTCAGTCATAGTGGTAATTTCTGTATCAAGTTGTTCAAGCTAACAAACAGATTAAAAGGTTATATTAAAATCTTGCTTAAATTTCAAAAGAAGATGAGGATGGTTCTTATTCACCATAATTGATACCTTCATCCCCAATTTTCTCTGACTTCCTTCCAGCTTTAGGGGCTATGAGCAATTAGACCACGTTGTCTGCTGTAGATGACAATTTTTTCCCCAAGAATTTTCCGAACAAAATGTTTTTGTTCGGAATTCTGCCGATCTCGAAGTTCAATATTTCATCTGGTTCTAATTCCTGAGACAAAAACATCTGCCCATGAAAACTTTCCTGTTACTTTATATAGTGAAACTACATGGGGCCAATCCTTTTGTTGTTTCCCAAGAATTTCTACCATTAATTTGCTACATTAGGTAATAAACTAGTAAATTAGTTTCCAAAGCAAAATTGGAAACACTATAGAGGGATGGTATGTTCTCACACTATAATATTCTCTGTAGAGAAATGTCTCATTTTTAACCTTATTCTTGTATCATAAACATTTTAAAATAAAATAAATGAAACCATGAAGAATACAAGTTCTGTTAGAAGACAGCTATGGCTTGCGCTGAGCCCACAAACCCAAGGAAATATAAAATGCGATAGACAAAAGGATCTAATGCTGACCTCACATTAGTTGCAAACTGCTGGATCAGCCTGCTCCCTCCAAAGTCACTCATTTGGCTTCAGGGCATTTTAAATAAGCCTTTGATGTTGGAATTGCTACTGTATAGCTGGAGAATAGCAAATGTTGAATTTAAAAAGCAAAAAATAAAAGCAAGTTGGGTAACTGCAAGCTGGTAAGTCTAACAACGGAACAAGTTCTGAAGGGAGAAAAATTAATGGTAACAGTTTAGAGGACACTCCCTAAATATACTGGGATAAGAAAACTATAAATACTGAGAAGGAAAAAAATTGACACTTGAAGGCACTTACAGCAGGACAAGTAGGTATAAATTAACTACAAGTTTAGGCCAGTGATTAGAAAGACTTTTTACTGATTAGAGTTGCAACAGTCTAAAACAGCTTTACAATTAACAAAAAACCCCCTCAACAAACCACCACCACCACCAACAAAGTGCTAACAGAAACTGTTAAAGTACTGTTAAAATGGTGTACACTACTGAGGATTGACTCTGGGATTGCACCAGCTACAACAGCAGAGAACCAGACTCAAGAACTCAGGAGGCATCTTCCAGTCACATGCTCCAGATTATCATCTGTAATTTAGCTCAGAGACATATGATTCATGGTTGTGGCTGCCTACCTGGGTAGCCAAGAATGAAATTCTGGTTCTTATAAAGAGTGCAATTATTTTTGAGGACAGAATGCTATTTTGTAGTTGTCATATGTATTCATAGCAGTTTTGGGGAGTAA
Organism: Haliaeetus albicilla; assembly: GCF_947461875.1. NCBI lineage: Eukaryota > Metazoa > Chordata > Aves > Accipitriformes > Accipitridae > Haliaeetus > Haliaeetus albicilla. Next base: position 12,104,516 of record NC_091504.1, on the reverse strand, counting down.
CAAATATGATGTGGCATAGAAGTTAAAGTTATGGTTATTAAGACAGAATTTTTAGCAATCATAATCAGTATTTACAGGCATCTGGTCTGAAGAAAAAAATAAAGGGAAGGTAGGTGGGAACTATCAAGAAGTGGGAAAATAAGCATCTCGCCCAATAGTCTTTTGACATACTACAGCTAAACTGTCAAGTCCTAGCACCTAACCCAGAAAGGAGTCTGAACACTACTTATTTCCTCCTGGACCTTCTAATAAAGCTGTGCTAATGCTGTGGCTGTAGAACTGGAATCAAAAATGCAGACAAGCAGCCCATCAGCCAAAAGCAGGACAAAGTACAAGGCTGCCCTTTGCATTATCACATGGATAGTAAATGTGGCCAAGCACAGCAGTGTATCCTTAATGCAACCACCTGGTTTTACCAGGAAAACTGACAATTGTCTGGGTCTGACCGTGATGAATGAATAAGCAAAAGGTTGAAACCTTGACGAATTAACATCTTTTCCAAATATTCCCATCTTCCATCACATTTTCCTGTCAGGAGAGTCTCAGCAGCATCATGCATCTCCCACATGGTTTGATTTGCTATGATGAGAAGTGTAAGGGGCCTCCTGCTTCAGCTCCTGAGACTTAGCCTAGCAAAGACCTGGGCTTTGTTCCAGTACTGCAAGGAAGTTAATAAGGCCATTTACAGTTTACAAACTACTTCCACTTGCATTGACCATTGTAAGCCTCAAGCAAAGCTGTCATGAGGCTTTTGTAGGGGAAACCTTAAGGGCTTTGGTTAAGACTTGCTGTCAGAAAACTGCTTGAAATGAATTCAAATCACCAAGCTCCCTTACTGAAGGTCAAACACAACATTTGCAGCTGGAATTGCCAACACAACAGCAACATGAAGGGAAAAATAAAGACCCATCCGAGAGGAAGACACTGGCTGCTTTGTTAGCGTTTTACCCGCAGCTGGGGAAGAGGGGGAGCAAAATGGCAGGCTCGGCTGTGGGAGAGGGCAAGCAGAGCCACAGGCTGCCTGTCAGAAAGGTGAAACTATGAAACCTTCCACCTTCAAAACAGCAGTTAGCCCAAATGTCTGAATTTACTTTAAAGGCTGAGGGGAGAGTCAGCCTGTGCCAACGCTGCAGAAGGAAGCGGGCCTGACCATCTCCTCCCTGCTTTCCATGCCACACAATGGGCAGGTTGTCTCCTGGTGAAGGGAGATCTCCCCATCCAGCAGGACGAAGGGGAGCCCTGACAGCTCCTGGCAAGCCCCCGCTGGGCACCTCCATAGCCACCACCTAACAGCCCCTACCGTGCCTTAACACAGCAGAAAAAGCAAAACCCCCGCGTCGCTCCCCTGCCCCACAGCATGTGGCTGGGGGCATCCCACAGCTCATGTGGGTTCCTGATGAGCCAAGATGTCCTAGATGAAGCGCTGTGCTGTGGGGCACGAATGCTGCCCTCACGGCTGAACTCGAGACAATGGCATAACACCCTCCTTCGTGGCTTATCCCATGCCATGCTGCTCGGGCACCGAAGTGACTTCCAGAAAGCTCCAGTTCACTTATTTCTTGTCTTCATTCATTCATACTGCTGCTGGCAGAGGCGAGAAAGCTTCAGCACTCGGGAGCAGTTTACTACGAGGAGGTTTCTCTAAGCAAACTTCAGCTTGCAGAGGGGGTGTCAGGGAGCTGGGAGCGGAGGGTGACCCCAGCGCCGGCCATTCCCCCCCGACAGGCTGCAGTCCCGGAGACCTTGCCCAGCGCAGGCGGAGCTGGGTGCCCTGCTAAGAGCAGGGACCATCGACAGCCCCACACAAGGTGGCGAAGCAGGCCTGCATCTGCCTCCGCAGGGAGCCCCGTCAGGAGCGGCAAGAATGGAGGACTGGAGAGGAGCTGTGGTGCAGGCCCCGGGGCAGGGCTGGCCGCAGGGACCCCGCACCCCCAGCAAGGCCGGGCCAGCTGGGGCTGAGCGTCTCTGGGGCTCCTGGGTCCAGGAGCAGAGGGCGGCGGGGGCCAGGGGAGGCTGTTCAGGGCCGTTCAGAGCCACCCGTGCTCTCGGGGCAGGGCCCTTATAGCTCTGACAGACCTACGCACCCGGATGAGGGTAGCTGCTAACAACTCCAAAAGACAAGAAGCTTCTGTTCACAATGCAGTATTTGCAGTGGCTAGAGAGCAGAGTTGATTTCAAAAGACCAAAAGTCAAGCTTACAGTTTGGAACTTGAAAAGCCTATAGGAAAATCCCTGAAGAGTCATACACGAATGGGAACGGCTTTTTCACTTGCAATGAAGAACGACAGTTAATCACGATCCTGAAGATAAACATTTAAGATACTCAGAATAATAGCAAATGCCACAAAGAATGCACAAACACTTTTGGTGAGAAAGCACTATAGCCCTTTAACATGAATTAACTGCTTAGAAATATCCAGCTGCAACAACTAAATCTCTCATGCTTGTCCAGGAACCTCCCAGAATAACCTTTCAAACAAAATAGCATATTTGCCCTGATGATAAATACTACTTCCTCCCCACACTTTTTTTTTTTTTTTAAAAAGGTGTTATCCCATTTGATGTGTTTTGGAAGCAGAATACTGAATGTTTGAGGTCATGCATAATCTCCTTTATGCATTTCAAAACCGCTTATCATTATCAGCAATCCTGTGATACCACTAATAAAACATTAAAAGGTAAGATTAACACTTCATTTTTCCATAACCATTTCAAACAATTTCCCTGTTACTTTACCGCATTTTATCTTTATTTTTTCAGTTAACACTACTGCATGCATTCCCTTAAAAGAATGACCTAAATGTCCTTCTCTTTGGTGGGAAGGTAAGAAACAGGAAACAAAAATATGGACCCGACCCATAAATGGGTTGAATTAAGGAAACCAAACAAAAAGCAGGGTGGGGGACTGAGTCTGAAGTCCACAGAAACCATGTCAAATGGGAATTTTGAAGGATTATAGCTTAAACAGATGGAAGATTAGGCTTACCCCATTCCCAAGGCAGTATGCATACATGCAGCTTCAAAGGAGTTGTTCAAAATTTATTACAGCACTAACAAGAACAGAATTAGTTATCCTTATTCCTGGGAATACGAAGGGTTGATCCAATGCTACTAGAAGACAAACCCAGGATCTTGAAAAAAGAATATAATTCTGTTTGAACCTGGCAGCACTTCACTGGCCAGCAGTCATTGGCTTTTACTGTTGATATTCAGTGACTGCAAGATTACCCAGGAAAATGTTTACTTTTGTCTTTTCTCCCTATAGTTCCTGCCTAGTATCTTCATGCATAAGATCTCAAAACCAGGAAAGAAGCTTTATTTTACTTGTTAAAGTAGCCACAAGTTGCTTTGAAACAAGGGAGCCTTCCTGTAGCACTGCATTTGTTTTCTTTTAATAGGAACTAGAGCCTAAATATCACATTTGGCTATGCTGCCCTTTTGCAAATAAACCCTGAAGGAATATGAGGAACAGCTACTGTAGTTAAGGGCTCTACAATGCCTGCAGTAACACCAATCTATGCATCTTACTGAACTGTGCCATTTATCAAAGGGCAGATAGAGGAATAGGCAAGAAAAAAAAAAAAATCATGCTACATCCAAGCTTACTTAATTTAAAATAAATAAATAAAAACCCAAGACACACAACTGGCTATTTTCTTCTTCCTGCTGCTTTATGTTTTAGTACCCTTGTAGCCATTGTGTGGTCTCTGTCAGTTAAGTTGTTCTACTCAATTTTTAAATCTTATAAATAAAATACAAATCATGTTCAAGGAACATTCTATGAAATAAAAAGTAGACTTTCTCTGTTAAATTCCATAATCTTTTTCACCTCACAGGTGGCCTGCAGCTTGAAAGCATATCTGCCTATTTCACCAGCCTCGCCCCTCTTCAGAGCAGATGCTCTAGTTTCTTACTGCCAAGTGTGTAGTTAGTCCCACTGGAGACAATTCATTCTAGGAAGCATCATGGGCTCGACTCTGAACCTTCATTTGTTCTATAGAGTATATCATACCATCAGTATCCCTACCGAAGAAAACAAAACTAACAAAAAATTAGAAAGATCTAAAAGGACCTACCAAGATTCAAACTAGATGATGTAAAGAGCAGCCCAGCTTGAGCAGAGTGCTAAGCTGTGTCCCTGTGCAACAAAGATGTTAGCAAACAACGCTGATTTTATAATTTCAGATAACAACAGATTTATAAGAAAAGAAAAGCCTGGGGAGGCAAAACCCCTTTCATTCTTGGTTTGTTCTTCTCATAATACTGAACAACCAAATTCTATAATAAAGAAAATACTTTAAAAGTTTCTGAGAAAATAAAACAGTAACTACTTGCATTAAAAAATATTTTAATATAAAGAAATACATAGTCCACGGTTTAGAATTGGAGCCTGAAACCAGAAGTCTCATACCTCCCTTTGTGTTGACACACACACACACTCTCCCCAGCCCCTGCAACAGAGGCTCTCTTAAGAAAATCTCAGCCTTTAAAAGCCACGTAATAAGTCCAGCTATTAAGCCTATCATTTCAGATTGAACTTTCCAGGGAGCTCTGTTTTATTTTTATAGCCAATAATGTGAAATAGTGTAACTTTGGGATATCACTTTCCTCAGAATTTTGCAGAATCCTGGTATCTTTTGTGGCATTGATTCTGTGGCCCAGCTTCCATTTTCAGGAGGAAAAAAAAAAAAAAAAAAAAAGTAGTAATTGGCATGTGGTATCTGCTCGTTACCCCTCTTGGAGCTTCAGCTGATCTCAGCTGCATGATTTTAAAGATGCAGTACCATCCACTGCAATGGCACGACTCCTGTCTTACACTTGGGTAAATCAGGCCAACCACCTCCTAGAATATAATTCTAATTAATCCTACCTCTCTAGTCTAACGCAGGAAATTAAAATGTCTGGACTAAAGCCTCAGAGGACTATGAGCCCCTGGCTTTTAGCTCTGTCCCCCTTGTCTCCATAGATATTGCCAAGTGGAGGGAGCTCATTAGCTCCCTTTTGCATAAGCCACTGCAAAGCAGCATATTCCTGGTCTCACACGTTCAGGTGACTGTTGGGGGGGGGTGGGTGGTGGTGGTGTAAACAGCCCAAATGTATGCTGTCCTGTAAAAAGTCCTTCTGCTTCCCAGGAGAGAGGCAATTTTTAAGTGTTTTGCATTGTTTTCTCAGACTGCAAATAGGTCAGTGTAGTGAAAATAAAATGATTACACTATGTGTAATTGTGTGCTTTTTCCCAACTAAAACCTCTGTCGTCTATTTTTGGAGGTCTCACATCTCTTAGCTGTCACTTCTGATAAGCATACAACTGTTCTGAGGACATTGTACTACTGTATCCCCCTCCATCAGATCTGGCTCTGCTGGGTTTTTTCCCTCCTTCTTTGCACGAGTTACCTTAGGTGCCAGGAGAGTTCCCTCATAGAATTTATTGTAGCGATCTTAATTAAATTAATATTCCTGAGTGCAAGGCTACTGGGATCTGAGGCGGGTATGAGGTTCATCGACTTTCACTTAGAGGGTAAAGTTTCCAGTTTTCACTCTCACGAGGCAATATGAAAAATTTATGACAGAAGCAGGAGAACTCTTGCTAGAGGCAATGACATCCCTGTGCAATTAAAACACTTTCAAGTGTCTTTTTTTTTCCGCCCTTCTCCTTCCACTCATCTTAGAAAACAATATACAGAGCAACTTTATTCTGCACTGTACATTTTTAACTTAAAGATCTGTAAGTGGTTGACAAATTATAACCTGATCATAAAAAAATTCTTACAGTTTGAAATGTAACATATTGTACAAGGTTATGGCCAGATGGTAAGGAGCGCTCTTTTTTTTTAAAAAAAAAAAAAACAACCAAAAAAACCAAACAGTTCTAAAGCTTTCAAGCAGCAGAAAAGACTCCCTCCACAAATAGCAACAGAGACCCAGTCTTGCACTCCTAGGAGATCACAGCAATTTCACTAAACCCCTTAATGAGCAGTTACAGGAAAGGGCAAGGCTGAATATGAGGGCTCCCAAGTTTTATTTATGCTCTGTAGTTCTGATGGGAGATGACTCCTGGCACAATCCTGACAGCCAGGCTGCTGTATTTAACCACACCACGTAGTATCATCCTGCTGTAATTTGTGCACAAGCGATATCCCTTTTAGAGGACCAAACATTCAAAGCAGCAGGGAGACCCCATGTCTGTCTTGACTGCCCCATGCTCTTGGATAAGCCACACAGTTCTTGGAGAGCTACGCTTTTGATTTTGAGCAGCTCCAGGATGAGTTGCCTTTGAAGAAAACTTCTTTATTCTTTCTCATTTTGCACAGCTGTATAAGCGAGAGCTTTGGGGCAGTCAGCCTCTTTGTAAACTAACATTCAACTATTGCTGTGGCTGCAAACTATGGGGAATAAAGAATAATAAATACTTAATAACCAACATAATGCAATGGTCCTTTCTTACCTCACCAGAGGACATAATTTTTTGCAAAGTGCATTGCAGAGCACACTGCAGTAACCAGCACTAACTGTGTAACTTGGAAACAATGAAGACTATTTTCTCAATGGCCGTGTATAATTCCCCTTAACAGCCTGTGCCCTGAGAGAAGAATTTACTTTAATATCCCATGCTTAATTCTGAACATGCTAATCTTTGTTAACTCTGGATAGTTAACATTGCTGCAATGCAGTAGTCCTTAAAAGAAAATATTATTTTTTATTCCTCATATCAGTAAATAATGAAAAAGGAAAGGTATAATTTCTTAAACTCACTTCAGAATTTCGACCCGAGTGGTGTAAAGAATGTAAATATTATAGCCACCAGCTGATCTAAGAAGCAGAGCTAGACACTGTTATATCTTACTCTGATCATAATGTCAGTAATATAAATAGGCCTTGAATTATAGATGCAGAATGTTGCACACAGTGAAAGATTATGAGTCTAAATTCACTTTCATCCTAAAGTGAATCTATTGATTTGTCTTTGGAAAGCTTTAAAAAACCCCCCTCTCCTTCTATCCTCATATTCACTTTATTTGTCTCTGCCCTGCCACCACTTCCCTCCTCCTCCCTCTCACTGTAAATTCAGTCTTTCTTTTGGCAATGTTTCAGAATTGGGATAGTGCACACAGCCATCTCAGACACCTGAAGGAATAAACAACACACACCTCCATCCTCAGTCAAAAGCCCCACGGACCTGTCCTGTGACACAGCAAAGCTCTTCTGGTCCCAAAAGATGGCTGAGCAACAGACAGGTTCTGCTTTGCAAAGCAGCAAGAGTGACAATACACTGCCTGGACCCAAACCCGTAGCTGCAGGCTCAGGACACCATGCTCTTTATGAGGTCAACAAGCCAACTCTTGAGGCAGCATTAATGACTACGTTAACTCTCATTTAAGTGCCTTTGACTTTTGTGGGAAAAAGAGTTTATGCACCTCCTAAAATTAGACAGCAAAACATCTTTGGTATATACTAGATTAACAGCACTACAAAGGCAAGATGCTATTTATCACACTAAACAGAAATGTCTCTCCGTTCCCTTTTGCTGCTACAATTGACTGGCATCCATCTGTCATCTCTCACCATACCTTTTGATCATTTGCTCTTACAGCAGTGAAGGCCTTTCATAATTTTCACTACCACATAGGCCTTTCTCTCACTCCAGACTGTAGTCTTAAGGCTTAACTATTCTGTGAATAATAAAGTACACCAACCACCAGAATTTGCTTACCTTGGAGGCACTTTCTGAGCGTTTATAGGACATACGTGAGAAAAGCTCAGCACCAGTGCCAACAGCTGTCACTTCCTGTGGTTGAAGCTCCTCCTTCAAGAGACATTTGTCCTGATTTTCCACAGCTGCATTAACTAATACACTGCTTCAGGTGTGTAAGACTTTCAGGTGTTATGTAGGACTCTAAGAAAGGGCAGTAGCTCCTAAGTGAAACATATAAGAGGACATACAGATAACCCTTCAAGCCAGAGCTAGAAGAAGACAAGATGTCACTGCTCATCAGTAGAGACCTCTTGTGAAAGAAACATGGGCTGGTCTCCAGCATGGGGCCCAAGAGCACATAGGGAGTGGATCCCCTCTTAAGAGGTGGGTATTTCTGAGCTTGTGCTTCAGGCAGGAAAAGGGTGGCCTCAAACACTCATCCCAGCTTCTGGAAGAGAGGGAAGGGAGCACAGCTTTTTTGGATACAATTTTAACAGCTGAACCAGAGTGAAAGACCACTCAAACACCAAATTTGTGAAAAAGAGGAAAGCAAGCAAGGTACTACCATAGAGCCATGTTCCAAGTATCACTGATCCCACCTGATTTTCTCACATCATGTATGATGATCATGTCAGTCAGAGCTTTAGTTTAAACATATGCACAGAAAGTAATGTTTGATATATTGATCTGATCATTCATGGCATATGGCATAGCTGTATTACATTGCTGTATGAGTAACTGTGCTAAACTCTTCAACTCATACAAAAAGCCTATACAATGTCCAATATCTAAAGCCCTGTAAAGGTAAAATTTCTTAAATGCATAAAGACAGGGTGGGGGGAGAGACTGCATTGATGATTGGTAGTGTCACAAGTAAGCTAAAATATCAGTTCACTGGACAAGAAAGAGAGGACCGGGATATTGCCTTTTTTTAATGCACCGAAGTATTAAACTTGCCATCTAAAGTAACCTTGAACCAGTTCTAACCATGCTGTCAAGAGACTCCTATGATAAAGACACACAAAGATAAACCGAGATATCAGCTCAAAGCTGAATTTGGAAGAAAAGGATAACCACTGGATAAAGTAACTCATTAAGGTATAGATGGAGATGACAACTTGAAGTACAAAAAAGCAAGAACTCTTTTGCTTTCTCCAGAAAATCCCTGCTAACACTTCATGTTTCTGTGTAGTGGGAACTGCTTTGCTTATCACAGATTCAGGAAGATTTGGGGTAATTTTTTTTTTTCCTCATGAAGTAGTATTCATATAAACAAACTCTGAATGTTTCAACATCTCCTATTTTGTAAAGATAAAGCTAGGGTTTTAAAACACACAGGCAACACCTCCTCTATACAATACCCTCACCTGGAAGTTATCATCCCCACATCTTGAGGCAATCAAGCCTACCACCTTCAGTAATTGGGCAAATTAAGAAGCTCTATTCAACAAGCTCTGTGTTAGCCTCAGCTCAACACACAGGCACAAAGCAGGAATGTCCTGAAGTATTTCAGCTGCTTTCAAAGTGAATGCATATTTCTGTCCCAAATTAGAAAAATCTGAGGTTAGAGCACCAGATTGGTCAAAAAGTCTGGATTCACATACCTCTGTCATGGAAAGTCTGGCAGATCATGCAACTTCACCATGCTTCAATGTTTCTATATAAATGAGTACTACCTTACATTGTGAGGGATTTATAAGGATAACTGCTTTAAAGCACACAAGCACCTCAGATAACACTGCAGTCAGGAACCACACCAAATAAATAAAGGATAAATTGGACAAAACCTGGGACAGGCACCTTCACTTTTTCTGACATTCTTTCCCCAGCCAGTGGACAGATTAACTTCAACAGTTGCTGCAGCCTAGTTAACAAAGGCAGGAATTTGGGGCACAAAGGGCAATTGATACTGCATTATATATTTTGCCAATTTAGCCTCAGTGAAGAAATCTATATTCCCTATCTGCACAGTGTTTTGCTAACACAGCATAAGACAAATAGTAACCACCAGCTGTAATAAGTGAAGTGAGGGATGAAGGAATTCGTGAAGTTCAGGATAGTTTCCCAAAGGTCAGAAGCTCACATCACCAAAACAACACCGAGGGAGATCTGGGACTTCACTGTGAGAGCAAATACAAACCCGAATGGAAAAATCCTGTATGAGAGAGTGTATCGTAATTGGTGTCGTGGAAAAAACCCTCTCTTCTTAAGGCAGAAGAAATAGACAGGATGATGGAGGTCATAAAAGGCATCTTGCACTGTAACTGACCTTGAAACCCTCCTTTTCTCTCAGCCTGATTAAGGAACAAATACTTAGTTAGATACTCCCTTTGTCCTCCACATGGATAAGCACAAGAAATAAAAAAAAAAAAAGTAGGAGGAGAAGAGGAAGAAAAAATCAATACAAGCTGTCTTCAGTTTAACCAGAATGTTACAGTGAATAGGTTTATGAAACCGCCAGTAAGGAAGAACACAATTGCTCCCACAACAGCAGAAGTTGCTAAATTTTAGTGTAGTGTTACTTTCTTAGGTGTCATATAACAAAAAGAAAATGCAGAAGGTGTTCTTACCGTCCAAGGACAGCACTTGCATTAGAGTGTAAAAAAGTACTAACCTGGAATAAACTCATCTGATCCAATATAGTGGTTGTGACAGCAATCACTACTATACACTATACAAGAAAATATAAAAACTGCCACACACAGAGGAACGAGAATAAATACAGATAATAGGAAGTATCTCTTCCCATCTCCCTTGGCAAAAAGATTTATGCTCTTAAAGAAGAGTTTACCTCCCATCAACCTTTTTTGGTTAAAGTATATGGATTTAGAACCACGCAAAATCATAAGTGCGTACGTTTTCTTGATAAATAGCCCAGTCAGCTTAATGAGCACTGGTGAATTCCTGTCCTTGCTGGTATCTTGTAGCAGTCAGTTCCACAGGGAAATTCCATGTTGTATGAAAACACAGTCCAGCTCTTGATTTCTCTCTCTCTTTGCTCACTTCCTTACATAGATATAAAAATATTCTCATCGAAACAGCTGCATGATCCTGTCTGACAAAAATGAGACAGATACTGAGATACAGAAATAGGGGGTAGGGAAAATAAGCAGATGGTCTTGCTTTACTATGCAGGTGCTGTTCAGCAATTTTTCCCACCAGTGAAGCTGCTGTATTTTGCACAATGTTTTCCCAATTCACAAGACAATCAGGAACAGAACAACATGAATGCTCTGTTCTACTACGATGTGCTGAGAGAGCAGGTTATCATTGGTGACTCTGAAGCTTGCTGACATCTGACATGAATTCCTGGCATGCTGACTTTTTAAAAATCGATGGGGACAGACCTCAGAGTAACAGAAATAGCTGTGAAGTTTAACACTGCTGAAACTGTTCAGGCTTGATTGGCTGGTGAACATGGAAGGTCAGAAAGAGGAGCACTGGATCCTCATCAGTAGGAACAGAAGCAGATTATTATAGAAAAAAATCACTCCGAAGTTTCATAGCTTACTGTTCCTGTGAAATAGCCGAGATCAGGAGATGCATAATGTGCAGCAGACCTCTTCTTTATTACTACAACCTTAAGCTAAGGATGAAAAATGTATATTGGCACACAGAAGGGCTCAATGGAGTGTTATAAAGCCATTGCTTGACCTCCATTTTTGATAATTTTAGAGCGCTTCCTAAAAACTTTTGTTAAAGGAAACACTTTAGCCATAGCCAGATTGTTGATGCTAATTAGATTTCACTCTTTGGAGTGTAAGTGGGGAGGCAACTGTCAAACTCCAGGATAAAAGTACCTGTAAATTTAAGTTTTAAGTAAAACATGGATGTAGCCTTATTACTTGCTTTGTTGCAATCAAATTAATAATATGAGTGTCACTTCAATCTAGACCAAATTACACACTAAAAACTGCAAACCACCTTACTACAGAATTGAGTAAGCACAATTTCTCATTCATCCTGATTGTTTATACATGTAAAGGAGGCTCACATAGAGTGAAACATTGTTGAGTTAATGGAAATTTAAAAGGAGGTCAGCAAACCTGTTTGAAAAGCTTTGAGAAAATACAAAAAAAAATATTGTAATTTTCCTTTCTAAATACAAATGGGAATAAATGATAACAATGTAAAGAAATATAAAATGTTTATGTAATTTGTAAAAAGTAGCTGAAAGTATGCCTGTTAAATGAACAAACAGTTATGGCTTCATAGAATAATATCTCCCTAGTACCTTCCATCCAAGTGCTTGGAAAGCACTTTAAAAGCTTTAATGAGATTAACTTGTCATACAGCCCAGGTTATGTTGCCTAGAAGTAAATCAAAATGAGCTGAAATCTCATAACTAAACTATGAGATTGCTTAGCAGTATGAGGTCCCACCACTGATGAGGGCTTCCATGGTGGTATTAGATACAGTGGTCTTGGTGCTATGAAACTAGATTAGTTCAATGTCAAGACAATATTCTTTTTTTGATTATGCAAAAATATGAATTGCTGAAAATTATTAGACATTAAGAGGAAAACCAGACAGTTGCTTGACACAGCCCCTCTCTCCCACTCGTTCCGTCCAGTGCTGTAACCAAAGGCAGGATCTAGATGTGTGGGACAGCCAGCTGTGGCGTGCTTTTCAATGGCAGCACAGCAGCAAGACTTTCTGCCCAGGCCCTCTGTAGCCCTACAGAGCTTTGTGTCCTGGCCCTACATCTTTCCTTTTCTCAAGGCAGACATAAACCAGATGAGGCACTGGATCACTCTCAGCAGTCTTTCAAAAAACAGCAGAAAGACGAATAAAGCCTGCTCCTGAGAACTTTTTTTGCTAGAATGTGAGGGGAGACCATATACAGCAGTAAAGAAAGTGAGGATTGACAAGGGAGAAGATGCTGCGGAGAAAGGCATCTAACTGTGCACGTGTCTGAGTTGGAGGAGGGTCTGCAAGGCCCAAGAAGGAGATAGAGACTTAATACTCTGGTAGATGGGGAAGGCAGAAAAGACATAAACCTACTCATAGTCCCTTGGAGCAACTCACTGACTCTCTTCCAAAAATCAACCGAGAACAACTGACCACTTCTAGCCCACATCTGTCTTCTCTTCCTTTCTTCCCCTAAACCTTCTTCAGCCTTTGCTCCTGGACCGCTCATCAACAATTCCTAGCTCCTTAATCAAAGCCCCGTGTCATGGTTTAACCCCAGCCAGCAACTAAGCACCACACAGCTGCTCGCTTACTCCGCCCCCCCACCCCCTGCAGTGGGATGGGGGAAAAGATTCGGAAGGAAAAAGCAAAAACTCATGGGTTGAGATAAGAACAGTTTAATAGGACAGAACGGAAGAAAATAATAATAATAATAACAACAATAATAAAATGACAATACTAATAAAAGGATTGAAATATACAAAACAAGTGATGCACAATGCAATTACTCATCACTCACTAACCAGTGCCCAGTTAGTTCCCAAGCAGCGATCCCCCCCAGGTCAACTCCCCCCAGTTTATATACTGGGCATGATGTCACGTGGTATGGAACACCCCTTTGGCCAGTTTGGGTCAGCTGCCCTGGATGTGTCCCCTGCCGACCCCTTGTGCCCCTCCAGCCTTCTCGCTGGCTGGGCATGAGAAGCTGAAAAATCCTTGACTTAGTCTAAACACTACTGAGCAACAACTGAAAACATCAGTGTGTTATCAACATTCTTCTCATACTGAACCCAAATTATAGCACTATACCAGCTACTAGAAAGAAAATTAACTCCATCCCAGCCAAAACCATGACACCCTGCAATATCTCTCAGCCTCCATTGAACTTGTTCCCCCCAAAAGCCAGTGATCTCACCCAGTCTTGGTATCATCTCTGAAACCTGTTTATCACCATAGGATCCTGTGCTGCCAACCCAACAGTGAATGCAAATCGGCTTATTTCTGTCTTCATCTGTGGGGCAATAAAATTCAGTTTTGCCTACATAGCTGAGAAGACTTGACTTGGTTCTGCTGCTGAATGTTCTGACAAAGGGACAATCAATAAGTAAAGTATGAATTGCTCTACTTTGTTTCATGAAACACCTGTGCATCAGTGGCATAGTCAGACATAAAATAATGTCAAGTATCCCACAAATGTACTCATATTTGGAGGTAGATGGAAACTGGATGGCAGAAACTGCCAACACAGGAGAGGGATGAAAGCTTTTTCATCAGTATTTTTCAGTAGGACCTTGCTCTTACAGATTAAATAATGGCATCATGCTTTAGAATGCAAGTTGTATAATAATCATATTAATACACTTTACTGAAACTGAGTAAAAGGATGTTGTCAAGTGCTTTTATGCAGTTTCTAATGTAGGCATTTCACTCTCCATTGATTGTATAATAACCTCTCAACAGTTTGAAAATAACATCTCTTTCTCTACTTGTTCTCTCTTACACTAGTTGGTAAACATGGTTTCTGCAGTTATGGACCACAGGCCAAGGTGGTAATGGACTTCTAAATTCAGTAACCGTCAAAAGGTGAATTAATGGTAGCAACCAAGGTCACAAATCATTAGCTCATGTTCCTTGAATCGCTGCGTCTGCATTCACATGCTTGTGGTTGTGTACTAACAGTATTTATTTCACTCCTGCCCTCAGTTGTCTTTTTAATTTTTCTGAAAAGGAAAAATAAAAGAAATAAACATTTTTCCATACAATGCATAGTGTGCCATGTATGTAAGCTAAATTCTGCGCTGATTTCTGGTAGCATAGCATGTAAGGTGCCTATTCTAGCAGGGCAGTATGGGTTCAGAATGCAATGATCCAACTCTTCCTTATGTATGAGTAGCCAAGAAGAGAAAAAGAGCCTCCAAGAGCTGTGTGTTTAGCAGAGTTTTCTAGCAGTTCTTCCATAAAAGCAGACCTTTTGCAAACTGTTGGGAACTGATCTTGCTTCCCTCAGAAGATGGGGACTTGTCTCTTTATGGACTCTCTCCTCCACCTGTTTCACTCTCTTCCAACTCTTGAAGGGTAAGGCACAACATACATCTCAGAAAGAGAAGAGACGTTCTGGAGAGGACTTACTGATCTCTTTGTATTAGGTCCCTTATTATGTATGGTCAGGGAGACAAATACGGTGCTCAAACTTTGAGCGTAATATCTGTAAACTCCTTCCCATGTAAAACTGTGCATAGCCGCAATGAAATACCTGCATAAAAAAACTGCCAAGTGCACCTGAAGTGGCTATTCGAATTTCCTAGTAAATTCTTTTCATCCATTTCATGTATTTGCTATTTAAATACCTGACGACTGGAGATTCAATGTGGTGAAATTACCTTATCTAAAAATATTCCAAGAGAAGAAGTGCCTCATTTATTTACTCTTAGAGAATTTTCTTTTGAACTTTATTCTGTTGAGTAATATTAAGCCAAAGCATTTTAAAGAGAAACCAGCTTAAGCATATAAAAAAAGAATGATAATGATTTGCCACATGGAAGATAGGTCTTTGAGTGATTTTCAAACTCAGAGAAAAGCAACTTTTCCCTTTAAAGTATAACAGATAAGTATCTCAGGTAAGTCTATCCTATTTAGGTTTCCACAAAAGAAGTCCTGTTGCAATACACCTCTTACTCATCTATGTTCTGGGCTTAACCCTGTACTTCCCCCAGAGCTGTGGGAGGAAAGGGAGGAAAGTTTTCTGCAGGTTCTAAAATCACAGGTTTCAAAAGGCTGAAGTTCTTTCATGGACACAGTGATAATTTTCAAGTGACCACTCAGTGATAACCATTTTGCAAGATATCTGTGCACAATTGTCTTAATTCAGGGTTTATTTTTAGACTATCAGATTTTAGAAGGTTCTGGATACAATATTCCAAGAATATTAAATCCATCCCAGATATTAAAAAAAAAATAAAATCAAAGCAAATCTGATTAAGCACAATAATAATCATTGTATATTGCATGCTGATGGGCCAGAACACATGATACCCTAGGCAATATCTTCTTATTTATTTTCAGAAGAGCCAGCCATCCTTTTTCAATACTGAATTCAACACACTCACTGCAAAATTTGTGGAGTATGTACATGTCCTGCATCTCCAATGTCCCTGCAGAGCCTCTTGATTCCTCCTTGGCCATTTTTTATGGCTGAATCCCTAGTGCCAGACACTTCAACTAATCAGAGCATTACTTCCTAGCATGGTTACTTCTGGAAATCAGAACAATTCACTGCCTCTGAAATATCACATTCCTCTCTCAGATGTTATGCCTCCTACTAAAACAAAAAGAGATATTTATGTCAGACATCATTCAAATATAGCATAATAGAAAAAGAATGATCTAAACATGATTAAAAATAAAATCGATATTGGGAAGACAAAACCACACAGTATAAGTGTCCTTTTCTTATTTCTGCTTTGGTAAGACAGTGGATGCCATGCATAATACAGATTTTTGGCTCTGTTCTTGACAGCATTTAAGAAAACACAAATCCCAGGAAACCAAGAAACTCTTAAGATTTGGAACTCTAGGAAACCCACCAGATGGACTGCCTTAGTGTGAGAGAGAAAGAATGTGACAATAAATGTCATCATTTGAGGCTTTGCCTGAAATTGAAAGTTTAGAAGCAATTGAATTCCTCTGTTTCTCTGTTCAACTCTATCTACGCTTCTAAGATAAACAAAAAGGACCTATCAGTCCCCATGATTTCAAGGATGGTGGCTTATTTCAAGAGTGGTGAATTCTGAAAGCTTAGAGGCATAAATGTTTTTACTGTCAAGTGATGATTTATAACACATGGGCAATGAATAAACCCAGTGAAGATCTGGATTGAACAAGAACAGATCCACTTACAAGATAAAGCCCCATGTTCACTACACATGTGAAACAGTGACAAAGTTTCTCAGCTGGCAATAATGAATTTGAAAGCGAGAGAACTGTAGCAGCAGTCACAAGTCCAGAGTCACATACATGGTTTTGTCCCTGTGTAGCCTTAGGTTGTTGTTTTGGAAAGGTACATTACAAAGTATGCAATATTCGTAGCCCTGCCAAAGGTGTGAAACTTAAAATTCTTCAGATCAACTCCTAGAAGTATTTCCCCCAAAGAGGCACAGTCAGAGCAACCAATGCGCAAGTTTCAAGGTGCGCAGGATGCTGATAGTAGCTCCCGAGGTACTGCATAGTGCATAGGATCACCAGGGAAAGTTAATGTGCCTCAAACAGGACATCATGAACATCCAAAATACTGCTTGAGGCCTTCCCAGTCCCCAGAGCACTTCGCAATCAGGAGCGAGACAAGATGGTTTAAAGATACATAGTCTTCTCTTCCACTGGGCTTTAAGTCCTTAAAGCATATTACAGTCAATCCTTTTAATCACACAATTCAGTGTTTAATTCATATCTCCCTCCAGACCAACAGTGACTTCAGCAAGTCATTTTTGCAACTTTCTAAACAGATTTAAAGGAACCTAGACCAGAAAGGCTTAAAATGAATATGTGAGTTCAGGCAAAATAACATTTTTAGTAGTTGAACTTGAACAAGGAGGTAAAATTAAATGTGTTCCACATACTTATCTCTTTTAAACTTCATATTGGCCTATTGCATTGAAATACAACTTGTTTTCTTTGATTTGGTTACTTAATAATCATTCCACTATTACCTAATTCAAATAGGTTATGAGTGCATCTTTATAATCCAGGTCCTTTCTATGGAATATTCTGTGTAATGAACTGCCACACAGCAGCTCAGGGCAAACCAAGACCCTTTATTTTCATTTCAGAGAGGAAAAGCTCTATATTTGGATTTAATAGTTGTTAATTATTGCAGATAGCATTCTGGGAAATTTTGAGTTTTGAATAGCTGTTTAACAATCATGAATTAATTTTCTTTAATGTGTAACAACATTCAGTTACCCAGAAAATGACTATTGAGGTGGCTGGTGCACAGCTCTTAATCTCAGCATCTCTGAGTTGTTACAGCACATTCACCACCTCAGCCAACAAAGATCCCACCACCCAGGCTGTGTTAGAGAGCAGGATCAGAGCCTGAGACTCAGCTCCCACTCACTCTATTCTAAAGGCTACCTGTAACATTGGGCTCTCTGTACTTCAGTTCCCCATCTCTCAAACAGGGATAATACAGTGACAAGATCTAGGGAGTTCAGTTACTGCAGAAAATGTGAGAACAGAAACATCTTTGACACTGAGGACAACCTCTGATCTCAGAAATCCAGGGACCTGCTGTCCACAAGCAGTGAATATCACATTAAGAGAAACCACTTTCGAAAAGAAAGCAAGAAAGCATTGTCCTTTACTGGCCCCTTTGATTTTATCACCTGTCACAGGATCAAGTGGTCCTTTCAAAATTTGTGAGAGTTGAAATATTATGGGCCCACAACAGTAGACAAGAAAAATGACCCTAATTTTTTTTTTTTTTTTTTTTTGCAAGGTAAGCAGGATACAAGGAGGAAAAAATACAACATTTGTAAAATGTTTCCTATCAAAATTAATTCTGAGGAAAGAGCTACTACAGGTAAAAAGTATTTGTCTCTGCTGATTTGTTAGGTTTGTGACATTGACTCATTCTCTTTGAAGCTGGCTTTAGGTATTAAAAACATCAAATGTCAGCCTGCTATCTTTTCAGGACTCTAATTCTGCTACTGACTCAGAAAAGAAAATATCCTGATTATGTAGTTACCATTAGTTTCTATTAAGAGCCCCGACTGGAAGGAACAAAGACAGAGAATTAAAGCAATGATAATATTAGGTTTTGCTTTATGCTTTTTCACTTAAAAGCACTAGGATTTTCATGAGACTGTTCAAGGGTATGTAAGAGCAATCTTTTTTTTTAGGCCTGTCTAATGCGATATCTATCTATACAGAATTGTAATGTGAATTATGTGAAAATGTTACTAAAGCTGGGGTTGTACAGTCAGCCTTCTTCAGGATTTTTGAAAAGCAGTGACATTCCTTTACAGAATGTTTTTTTAAGACTGTTCATTTGTATTAGTCTATTGCAGAGAAAAGTTGCTTGCGGATCAGAACTCTGCAGTGCCAGGCACAGAACAAAAGACAGTCACCATTCCACAACCCAAAAGACAAGCTACATTCCTGTTGGACTTGAGCTATTTGTCCTGAAACATATATTTAAAATAGAGGACTGGACATTTGGAAGTGCATGAATAGAAAACAGAAAACACAGATGCAATTAAAAAAAGCAGTGGAGGAAGAATGAAGAATTTGTTTTGAGAATATGAAAGAAAGGTACATGACAGAGGTTTTTGGACAAACCACTGCTTGGAAAGGTGCTCAGCTCTTGATACAGTCAAGACATAAACCTCCGAGCAGTTTTCATCAATAAACAGGTTAGATGCACCCTGTATCATTCCAGTTTTTCCACCTAGCAAAAAGAACTCACAAGACCTCACATTTTATCTTCAATCTGAGGACAAAAGGCTTGTTGACATAACAGAACAAATCATATCAGAACAAAACCACACTTACTCCATCTCAAAAGTTTCATGAAACAGAACCGTTGTCTTCTAAGAAGCTCTTTTGCATTTTATATATACACATAGAAGTACATATGGTAGAAAGACTCCCACCCAAATTGGACTACTAGCATTCCAGAAGTGTATGATTTCAATTGCAAGTTTTGTTTTTGTGATTTTTTTTTTTTTTGTCTTTGGGGTCAATGGTTGTTATATTCCAGAAGACATAGAAAAAAGCTAATGAAGTATTCTGCTTCCAAGGAGCTGGTCTCCACAAGTACAATGCAGGGTGACCTTACTTTATTAACATTTTGAAGATGTAAAGGCATATCACAAGGCTATATACTCACATTAGAAAGATACTTCTCTTTCTAACTTAAAATCGAATGATTCACCTGATAAATCTCCAAGCCTTTTACAGCACTGAAATTCAGTTCTCTTAATGAGGACCGGTAATTGTAGATTCAAAGACTGCCCAAACCAGTCAGCAGGAGATAATATGTAATATGTAACCACAGGAAAAGCAAACTGGAAAAAGAAAGACCACTGGCTTTCATAAATCATTTTTTGACAGGAAGGTTATTTATCATGGGAAATAAGCTTAATCAATAATAGAGTGAAACAACCTTAATAAAAAAGGGAATCAAGCTCTGTTCTGTTAGAGCATTATAATTAATGTGGGTAGGGGGAGCGAGAAGAGGCAGAAAGAATTGTTACAGAGAATTGTTATTATCCTGACAAATGGATTCTGGATTGTTTCTAAAAGTTCATTTTCATCTAGCAGCTTTGAATGAGAAAGTGCCAAGAATCACATGTTGTTTTCTAAGAAGTAATGAGAACTTTTGAGGGAGGTGCCCAGTTAAGAAAGGATTACTAATGATCAATATATTTTTATTTGATCTCAAGTGAATGACGTAAGCCATCATGACTGTATTAAAAATCAGTTTCCTTAGAAGATGTATGGAGACCAGTTTTTTTTCAATTTATTGTAATACACAAACCAAGGGTTAGCTTTTCCAAAAGTCATCATTTTTTGTTCTGGGTTGATTAATTTTACAACTATGAGAGGAAAGGAAAAGCACCCAAGAGAAATTTTGGAAGCCTGATGAAAAGAAATGTTTTAATCTACATTAATACACAAATTGTTGTGTATTTATAATTATGGTTTGGTTCAGTCACTTTTCATTTATCTTTCCAACTATTCTTATAGGTAGATGATAATGCCATCAGATTGTGAAAACATTTAGCAATTTTTTTAAAAAACATTCCACAACTTCATCTGCAAAAGGAAAAACCTACATATACCTAAAATGTGAATAAGTATCCCAACCAAAGGGAATATGTATCCCAACCACATAACATTTTTCTCAGTCCACTTGGCCATAACATAAACATACAATATAAAAGAATGGAATTGTTAATGTTTAATAAAAAATTCTAACACAAAAATCCTATCTGAAGCAAATTTACAAAATGAAAGAAATACCAGCCCCTAAAGGAAGTTCAAAGGATTTGTTGTATTTTGTGGAGCCCACACAGTTACAGTAACCCCAAAAATACATTCATAGGGAGAAAGAAAGAAAATACATGTAAAGGTAAGAATGATGAAAATGTGAATGGAATAACGAAAAACAAATTTGCTGGACTGACTTGTATTCTGCATTTCAGTTAAGTTGTCCAAAACTCACAAAACTCAGAGTTTATCCTAAACCATAAAGGTAACTATCTGCAAGAAACCCACTCCAAAGGTTTAGTAATTTAATAATTAATTTAATAATTAGCACCTCTAGCTTAGACTTCTGAATTTCAGAAGAGTGGCTCCTTTGCTAAGCCTCTCTTCTACAGAAGACATTTTGTTCCTGTTTCCAAAGCCCTTCCGAGATCCACTCAGTATTCCACTGAGTATTCACACACAATCTACAGACAAGCCACAGGTCAGAAAAAGCAGAGCAGCAAAATAATTCTTATCCAGGAGATCATTTGAAAGCCTCTTAAAGTGTTCCCAGACAATTTGTGAAGGGGAAGAAAAAGATTATTAGGTATCTTACCTGTTACAAATTATTCAGCAGCTCAAATATCTGGAAAGCCAATTGTTTTTAGGAGGCAGTTGTTGAAAGAGCAGAATTTTTTATGCTTTAATGTCAAATTCTTAACTTTTCATTTCACCTCAGGATCAAAAAAATGTTTTCAGGTAACTTTTTACACAAGCCATACCATATACTAATCTCAGCTTTTATTCTGCTTGATCCTAGCAGGATTAAACTAGTGATGTCCCTGTTGAGTTCAGAGAAGCAGGATCAGGACCCCTATTCTTCAGGAACTAGTTATTTTTCCACTCCCAATTTACATCAATACAGTGTCTTGAAACTAGTGGAGTAACATAGACATAAAGTGGCAAGAAAGTAGTATAAATATTAGGTTTTCAAAGTGGTGTATCCTAGGCCAAATTCTTCTTCAGGTTCCACTGGGAATAGTTTCAATAGCCTAATGTATAAAGCAACCCCAGAATTTAGCCTGTTCTTATTTCTTCATCCAGCATTGTCACCTAGCCATAGCTTCTTGATTGAAATTAAATGCTCAGCATTTCTTCCATCATATTCTGTTTGACTGCACAACATCAATGATGTAAAGCTAGGCTACTGTTAATTTAATTACATGGTAGGATGGAGAACAGAACACGTTATTCCAGTGTTATTGATAGTCAGTAGCAGCCCCTACTGGTACCCTCATATATTCCCTCTGGAGAATGTACCACTTTAATCATGCATATTGCAGCAGTGCAAATGTGCTTTCTACTCTTTTACAGCATCGTATTTAGGTATTTTCTATTTATCCCTTCTAGAAATGCATGGCCTGTACTACCTATTGTAAATGAGTGAGAGTCACAGAAACAGAACCCAGTTCTATATTAGTGTGTACTTTTTTGCAGAAGTTACAGCTGCAAAAGAAGAATCTTTATTCTACTGGGAAATACATGACAATAGTGATTGACCACTTCTTTTCCCGGCTTGCTTGCGATAAAACATTTATTCATAATACATGTTTAGTGCTGCAGGTGGCATTGTTACTGTTCAAAGAACCCTACTCAGCATATAATGTGGTGGGCACTTCATCTTCCTGAAAATGAATCTTGAAAACTTCTTGAATTATATATCTCCTCCTGCTTTTCAGTGGATCCATAATTTTTTTCAGAAGATGAATTGCAGACAGCAGCACTGATGAGAATTAAACTAGCAAGGTTCATGTTAAGAACATAGTCAGTAAATCAAAAACTGAAAGTAATGCCAGAGATTCAAAATCATAGACTGACAATATCCTAAGATACTAGGTATGATGGAGACTGGTAATGAAGTCATGAGGTTAAACATCAGCCTTTCATAGACACCCACATGCTAAAGCACCATAAACCCGCACTCCTCCTAGCAACAGCCTATATGCACCAAAAACTAGAGAGCTTATCTCTTCAAATGCTAATAAACAATGTCAATAACCACAAAGAGCTTTGTGAAGTTACCGCTGGGGATGCTTCCCAGCATGACAATCAGAAAGCTCTCTGTTCAACAGCAATGGAAAGAAAACTCCTTTAGAAGCTTTAGAAAATAATTTTTCTTAAAAAAGAAATTGTCATGAAAACATAATGAAAACTCTCACTCAAAAGCCATCATATTCACCTTTAGGAGCAACCATATTGATCCTGTTTAACTGAAACCATTCACTAGTAATACATGGTACATATATCAATTTGTTTTAGAAACATTTTAATAACATCTTCTGTTGTCTTGCTGCATAACCCTGCCAAAATAATTGGTATACCAATCCCATCAGCTCTCTACATGAAGCAGATATTCTGCTCCAGTGGCTGTTTCCTTATCACATCTATAGGATAGTGAAGACCTCTAAGAAAGGTAGAAAAGGGGATTCACATTCTATACGTTTTATATTTCTGCCTTCAATTACATGCACATTCCTCTCCTTGTGTCATAAACATTTGTTCTTTGTTGACAAATAATTTGCTGAGGAGAAACACACATAAGGGGCAAATATTTAGTACAATGTGCAGGGATTTAGCTGTGTGATTATGTTAAAGTTAATGGGAGTCTTGCAGCTATGTCTCTGTGCATACATGGACTTCACCTCTGTACAGTGCTTTAGGCTTTCAGGAGTGTCAGGCTCGAGAAAATTGATGGGCTATATTCTCATCTCAGTGCATCCAGATCTCTCTGTATGGGATTTATGTGAAGAAACCTACATGTGGCAAGATAAGACAGTATTCTTAGTTTATAGAGGTAACCATATTAAATCATGAAATGCTTCACATTAGAAAACTCACGTCTGTATGCAGGAAGAAGTTTTCCTCTTTTGAAATGAGATCTTTGAATTTTCACATGAATTTAGTCCTTGTGGAACTTGTCCTTGTGCCAGCTCTAAACATCACATTTCTTGTTTACCTACAGAACTGATACAGGCCAAATGGAAGCACTGTGACTGTCCTCCACAGAGTTCACCAAAATCTCTCAACCTTGGCCAGGATAAGAGGCTAATTCAAACTTCGTGTCAATAAAATCTTTACATGTTTACTGAAGTTTCCCAGTGCAATGGTGAATTCTGTGGCATGTCAAAGAGGGGCTAAATCAAATCCAGCAATTTTCCACTGCTGTGATACATGCTTCCAAAAGAGGAAGAATTTAACAAACCAGAGCTTCAGTTGATATAAATCAGCACCATTCCACTGAAGCTAATGCAGCTGCATTGATTCACAGCCACTGAAGTCTTGGACTCTGGTCTCACAAATATGACAGAAAGTTCCATTTGCTGATGTAAATATATATCGATGGTTTATAACATAAATTCATTCAGCAAAATGCATGAATCAGTACTGCTTTTTAGTAATAAATTGCTAGAACAGGTAGGAATAAGTTTTGAGCTTTTAAAGAACCCAATAATATACGTATTTCAGTCACAGAGTAATCCTGCAAGTACACCGCTGCCTTTTAAAACACCTTTTTTCTTAGTGTCCCTCTCCTGATGCAAGACCAGAAATTGCACAACCACTCCTATGACTGTAGACAGCAAATTTAAAATACCCTTAATTGGAAGCTGAAAAAACTAAGTGTGCTGCACAATGGCTGAGACACAAGACTTATGGTTGTTTACTGTAACACTAAGACAGTCCCATTAACAAGAATGATGGGAAACTGCATCCTGGCATTATTCTTAGCAAAAGACTTGACAAATATGTTTTGTAAATGAAGGAGCTACAACAGAGAAAACATATAATACACTTTTCCCCCCTTTTTCCCAATGAAATGGTTGCATGTTTAATGCTTTATACATTATTCAAGGCTCCATTTTCCAGGGTTCATCAATACCCTAGTCCACAGCAGCTAGAAGCTTGTAACAACTGACAAATGTAGACAAAACATGCTGCTTAACCCAAGAACAGTGGGTCAGAGAACAAACAGGAAAATTTATTGTCTTCGCTATATTACTGTTGAAATGGAGAAGTAAATGAATACCATACGTTATAGCTTATCACTTACAGTATGAGTGTATCATGAACAGCCCAGCATGTCCTACTTAAATAATACTGATGGATAACATGCAGGCAGCTTTTGTTCACCGCTGACGTTTTGTCTTGTCTACATGTTGTTTATACTTATTTAGGGCAAGAGGAAGAGACAAAAGAATAGCAAGAGTCATGCTAGGGGCTCCCACAATCCCCTTCCTTTGTGTGTCCATAATGAATCTAGACTGTGCTTACCACTGAAGTTATTGCAAAGAAATAAAAAAGTCTTCTTGGGATAAAAAGTGGATTCCACAATATATTCTTAGACTAGACATTATATTATTTCCCAGGTGTACTTGTAAGCAGCTCTGCAGAGGACAAAGGAGAAAAAGGGGGGGAAAAAAAGGGAGTAAGGGAGAGGAATAGCAACCCGAATTTTATTGCCTCTGCCTGCTGGAGAACTGTATGGAGATTAGCAATAATTTTTATATTCAGTACAGTACCTCTGAAGGTGACTTAGGAACTTGTGTGAACTAGAATTCTAGTAGAGTATAAGCAAACCCCCCAAACTGGGGTGCTGTTTATCTATTGCCCTCAGTATATTGTATAACCAGACCATTACACCTATGCAAAGCAGGCCAAAACGCACCTCTCAATTGCAATGGCACGGCATTAACATCTCCAGCACGATTTCTCAGGTTTCTAGTGTGAGGAGATCAGATTGCCTGAGGATCTCATCCCACACTGTCATCACGCTATTTCAGACTTTATGCCAGTGCTGCGTGAATGGCAAATGGGCAGGAAGAGGCACTGCGTTCTTAAAAATGTAATTCAGAGCCATTTCACATTTGCCCTACTAGTGTATTGCAAAAACTGCAAAGCAGTATAGAATCAAGCCCCACATAAAGGAAATAATTTAACAACATGAGGGATTCTTTTAAATTATTATTAAGCATTTTGCTATTCAATAGGAAAACAGAAAATAAAACACACACCCCAAAACAGTAATTTTTCCCTAAATTGAAGGTAATTGTGACTGAAGGGTCAGATTTATAATTTTTGGTAATTTAATAAAGTCACTAATATTAATCATGGGAATTAATTTGGTCTGACACATTTACAAGCAGGTTTTTACCAACAGAAAGAAGATATCCCCACCCCAACATGAATTAAAGAGTCCTTGTCTCTCACAAAACTGTATCATTTTAATTAAGATTTTACAGTCACCACTTATTAATTTAAATCTGACCTATATCTCAGGAAGGGAATCTAAACTAACAAGTCAGGTTTGAATAGATCGGAGCTCCTTACACAAATCACAGTGATCTTAATGAAGCAGCTCGATATTCCATCTGTATTTACTCTAGCATGATTTTGTGATGCACGGCAGGCCTCCAGTGAAAAGTATTTCAAAAAGGAACTCAGCTTCAAAAAGGAAACAAGACAGGATGAGTTCAAAATGGGACTCAGGTGTCCAGTCCTCAGTGGTCCCAATCTCATATTGATCAAGATGACCTTACTCTGCAAAATATCCCATGGCGGTGATTTCTATGCATGCTTTAATACATACTGCTCATTATTATTGGTAGGTTTATGCATGGTATAAATGAAGGATACAGATATTTACTAAGGTACAAATGAAAAAAAAAAACAAAAAACAACCAACCCCAAAGCCACCAGTCCTTGGAGCTTCTTTACCTAGTAAAAGAGTTTTTTTCTTTCCCACTTCTGCTTCTCAGCACTCATTTTCGTCCCAGTGTCGCAGAGATCTGTAGTACCTTAAGGCTGCCAGTCACTTAGGCAGACCACAGTAAGACTCAGAAGCTCTTCTGGGATGTAGTCAACTTGGCATAGTATGTTTTCCTTTCCAATATAAAAACTGAATTAGCAAGGCTGGCCAACATAGCTTTAGTAATTACATGATGAAACTGAGGCTACTAGATGACTAACATGGAGAACTTGTATCAGTGCTACTTAAAAACATCCCCGAATCTCCTAGGGCCTCCACATGAGCGTGCTTACAGAGACAATCTGTAGGTCACTAGCAGGCACTTACAGTATAACTTCAAATTCTTGCTTTCAATTACTAAGTAACTATAAGAAAGGCATTGCTTTTATTCTAAAAAGTAGGGAGGGTAATAAACAAGATTTCTAATTCTGCATTAACTATGGCCTTATATGCAGTCCCTGGCATCTGTCTGACTTGTATTTATTTGGTACTTTTAATCCATTCCCACTTTCCCTACACACATAGCATATTCCTTTCTCCTTCTAGAACTCCATGATTATGAAAGACTGTACAGGATGTGTTTGTGGGTTGTAAGATGTCCTGGAACAAGAGGGCTATATTACATGTGTTCCTGTATTCCTAGCAGGACTGTGCTACGCAATAGATTGGAGAAGGTTGTAGGACTGAATCTACAAGATACGGTGCCGAGAAGTCTTCTACTAGAATACTGAACATCTGCTGCCTCAAATCAGAGATGATAAGAATTTTACCATTAAAATCAAACACCCAGCACCACAAGCCAGCTGCAAATATCAAAGAAGATTTATAAAAATAAACATGAGAGAGCGGGAAATGCTGCATGGGACTTTGATGTAATCTGGAGAAACTTATTCCTATTACAATGTACTTTTATTTTAAAGCCTAAAAATCTCTGGGTTTTCTTATCTACACAAAGGTGAAAATTACTAAATGAAGGTCTCTAAAATATACTTAACAGAAAAAGCAAGCCTTACCGATAACATACAGGGAGAAAAATTAGCCAACCCTGACACAGCCAGGCTCTGCTGTGACACAGCAAAGGCTGGACTATGTCACATGAAAATTTTTGTAGTACCTTGGCTTATTTGTCAAAAAACCCTAATTTTATTCTGCTATAAACTGAGAGCAGGAACCACCCAAACTGTCTCTTAATCTTGGGCCAATGATCCCACCACCACTGAAGATGAACTTCCAGGACAGCCACTAGATCCAAAAACCTGTTTCCGAAACAATGGCAGATTTGTCTGGGCATCTTAAATATACTTCTACTTGAGATACTTGCACTTGGTACCTTATGTGGCATTTGTTTGCCTCTATCTCTTAGCGTCTCTCACTACAGTGTACGTTATTAGGTTGACTAACAATAGATTTGTATTGCAGGAAGTCATCAGACAGAAATCCTGGGATCTGCCTGCTAATCAAGAGATTGATGGCATCTGTAGCAGAGCAGGTGGTGACGTTCCACAGGTCCTGCTGCAGGGGCTCTCAGTTATCAAGGTGGTTCTTGTAAATTTAGAAACTTTGATCTGTAATCTTTGCCGTCCTCTAGCACTCAGGAAGATCACATAGATAGCTAAGCACAAGTATGGATCTCCAAGCACAAAGGGCCTAAAATAACCCTTGCAAAATAGCCAAGTGATAAATAAACCCAGTCTGAACTTTCCAAGCTGTAATACATGATCATTGCTCCTGGCTATGTCTCCTGGTACTACCAGAGGAAGGAAGAATTTGGCTCTGCCACGTTTGTAGCCACCTTCAGTCAGAGGCAGCTATCAGATTTATTCTCCTCTTTGCTGTACTAAACACGTGCAGGTCCCTCAACCTGGATATACAAGTCACGTGCTCTAGGCCCCCAACCATCGTGACAACCCTCCTCAGAACTCTGTCCAGTTTCTCTGTATCCCTCTATAATTGTGGGTCTCAAAACACGACTCATGCTCTGGTGAGACCAGCACCACAGAGGGGGTTGTAACAACTTCCCTGAACCTGTTTGCCACACTCCAGATGTCGCAGACGTGTGGTTTGTGGTATTTGTGATGAAAGCACGCTGTTTGCCCTGCTCTAAACCTTAGCTCCTTTTGATTGGGGCTGTTTTCAGCTGATCAGCTCCCAGCCTGTAGCAGTACATGAGCTTATTTTACCCTAAGTTGCAGAGAGGAAGACAAATACAAATCTCCTGATAGCAATTGTCGTGGTTTAACCCCAGCCAGCAACTAAGCACCACGCAGCTGCTCACTCACTCCCCCCCACCCAGTGGGATGGGGGAGAAAATCAGGAAAAGAAGTAAAACTCCTGGGTTGAGATAAGAACGGTTTAATAGAACAGAAAAGAAGAAACTAATAATGGTAACGATAACACTAATAAAATGACAACAGTAGTAATAAAAGGATTGGAATGTACAAATGATGCGCAGGGCAATTGCTCACCACCCGCCGACCGACACCCAGCCAGTCCCCGAGCGGCGATTCCCCACCCCCACTTCCCAGTTCCTAAACTAGATGGGACGTCCCATGGTATGGAATACACTGTTGGCCAGTTTGGGTCAGGTGCCCTGGCTGGGCATGAGAAGCTGAAAAATCCTTGACTATAGTCTAAACACTACTGAGCAACAACTGCAAACATCAGTGTTATCAACATTCTTCACATACTGAACTCAAAACATAGCACTGTACCAGCTACTAGGAAGACAGTTAACTCTATCCCAGCTGAAACCAGGACAGCAATATAAGACCTTACAGGTCTACACGCATATATTATCATCAGGTATTAAATAATGTTCATGTTTCCCCCGTGATATGTAGCCAGTATGTCTCAGTGCATCTTATCTATTTGCAAGTTCCATTCCATCTAACTCAGTACTAAGAACAGCAAAGCAGCACTTGAAAATAAACTAGTATCAATTTGATTGAAAGAACTGGCAAGCTTGACACTGACCCTGGTACCTTCCCTTCTGTCCTTTATGATGTTCTGATACTACCTCTAGCTTCTGCAATTCATTTGCCTCCTACTCTGAAGCATTTACTGAGAAATAATGTTGAACTTGACTTGTCACCGTTTCCCAGGAAAATTATTATGTCTTCTTTAGATTCCTTCAACCTACAGTATTTAACAATTTTGGTTTCCTGTCTGGGTTCATTCAGAGCTTCAAAGTGCAAATCAAAAAAACACAGAAATGTGAATGTGATGCGACAATTTTTCAGAGTTGTTCAGTGTGGAACACAGCCAGAGCAGGGTAGAGGAGAGAAAACTGCTAGTGACATAAAAAACAACAATGCTAAATGTAAAATAATAGTAAGGGTACCACTTTGCTTTATACATTAATTTCTGGTCATTAACATCATCACCAGTTGGAAAACATGATTAGTACACAGGATTAAACACATATTCAGTTTAGAAATTCTGAGGCTCAGAAATATCTGCAACACATAACCTTGCACAAGGAAAGCACCAGGAGACTGAAAGCACAGTGAAGGTCTGATTCATTGCTGAAATTTCTTTTTAAAGGAAAGTTATCCAATAAGGATTGGAAGTCTGTTCTACGCGATATTTGTGATAGACAAGCGCCATTCCTTTGTCCACTAGATATTCAAAACAGAGACAGCAAATCTTTTCACTGTATCACACACAACTGGATAGAAGAAAATCTCAAATAATTTTTATTAAAGGTATCACTACCTGAAAAATGGTTTGGGGAGAATGATGCATGGATGATGGACACCAAAAACCCACACCATAGATGCTTACCAGCCAAGAGCAAAGCTATAGCTAGTCTCCCGCAGAACTGCAACATTTCCTTTACTACCGTTTAGCAAAGGCTAATGTCAGACAATAGGTATAGGGGTAAAAAAAAAAGTCCTTAAAAAGAAACTTCTTGTTGGCTGAAAAAAACCCAGCCGGATTCGGGCAGTTACTGTTATGGAGATATTTAATAAAACACTTATTTTGCATTAATTGCTGTTTTAAAGTAAAGTTATTTAACTTTTTTTGTTCTTACTAATTTATTTACTATGATCTAAATTTGAACAGTTTCAGAAGTGGGGAGAAAAAACAGAAGAATAACCTTAAGTTGCCTGGAAGTTATGATTCTCTATATTTTTTGCCTCACTTTTTTATTGCCCACAAGTGTGGCCTTATTGTTGCTTATACACAGATGTGAATCTGTCCCTACTATCACACTTAACTCTGCAAGGGAAAATAACAGAACCCTTGTAACAGCAACTGCAGTGACACACAATGGTTTTTTTAGTCTACCTAGTCCAAACTGAGTCAATTAAAGGGATGCTGTGAATAAAGCTAAAAACATTGACTTTTGCTTCACAGACTACTCTAGCTAGGTAACAACTTGGATTTGTGTTCATTTGCCCTCCCTCCCCCCAATTATATATTAAGAAAAGTGCCCGTTATTGTCTCAAAAAGCAACAATGTCTTCTCCTAGTTGTTATATGATCCAAAAGCCCACCAGAAGATGTTTTGCCTCTGCTTCCTCTGACACTCCAATACAAGAAATCTGTCAACTCTTTAATGCTCAAACAGTCCCTCAAAAATACTTCTATGGACCTGCAGCTTGTTACCTCATTTACCTATTATCTACTTCTGAAAGCTTGATAAAATCTTGAAGTACCTAAGGCTTGGATCCTACTAAGACATAACATACATCACTAAGTTGCAATGTGCATACGTACTTAGGCTAAGCCAAGCACCTGAAACATTGCCATGCTGCTTACCCTGACCACCAGGTATGCTCACAGATGATGACTGAATGCAAGCCTTGTGAACTGCCTTTGGTTAATCTTCATGTTAAAAAAAAAATAAAAGGCATACAACACTAATTTATTTTCCAATAAAAGGCATTCTCCTGTGTGTTCAAATCAGATGAAATTCATAGAAATGTAAAACTACAGCCTAATTTTACTGTGTTTAGTTATCTTGCATGCACCTGTTCAGACAGCACCAGTTGGATGGGTGCAATATGAACATATTGCAGTTACCTTATTTTTCTCCATGATGAACTTTAGGCTGCATGCTGTCCTCAGTCCTTGCACAGAGCTCAAATGGAAGTCAATAGGCGATCTGTTTTAGATCAATGGCATTATATGGCCATCTATAAACAGAGGTCTGCAGGTTGAAAAATAGTCATTATCCTTTTGGTCATGAGACTCTGTCAGTTTGATATCTGAAACTATTTTTTCTGGAACCTAATTATACCTTTCACAGGGCTCCAGATGACATTATGCAGTGACAAAAATAAGTTTACCTTACCTTCTTCTAAGCATGTTAAGGACAATACAGTGTCTTTGGCTATACATATGGATTGGTTGGCATTAAGTGAGTAAATTAGTGAGTACTTTAACAACCTGACCCTAACTGACTTTTCTGGTCCTGAAGCAGCATCCTTCATTTCTGAATACTCTGTGTTGTGTGTGTGCATGCACACACGTGCCCATGGAGTCTGGCAAACTGGGTTAGACCCAGATTTCAGTAACAACAGGGTAAATGAGAAGGTAACTCCATGGAACTATTAGATGATTTGCACTGCCTGTTTGGGATTACTCTAAGTAACTTTCTGGAATTATTCAGTACAAAAATGGTTTATTAAATACCAAAAGATCCCATAAAAAAGGAAAGGTTATACTGGATAATTTTACTTAGAAAATGTGCAGAGCTAGTTATGGTCTTAGCACTGCATACACATGGAATATATAAGCTGTTTACCTTCATTAAAAAGCATGCTATCCCCAGCTTTGATTAGTTTCATTATTCTCTAAACAAAACATTCGTTTTTCCAAATTTATATTCTGCAAAGAGAAGGGGCAGAACAGAGGCATTATTGGTCTGAGAGCTCCACTGAAGTATATATGAAGGAACAAGCTGATGAATATTTTATTAGGGGAAAAAAAAAGTATAAGAAAATAAAATTGAATCTGAAAAAAAAACCAAACCCACAAACAAAATCACAAGATAAACTCCTTATATCAAAAGTTAAAATTCTCCACTTGCTTTTGACTGCTGCTCTTTTTATTATTAAAGGTTTTGCTGAGAGTCTGCATTTTGATGTTAACATATGAAAATACGTTGACTGGCACAGAAAAACAAACTCATAAATTTCAACTTTAAGTACCTGTTTTAATGTATTATTGTACTTTATTGACAATATTCCACCAGCAAATGTCTTTTTATTATTGTCTCCCCTCTTTGCAATAAAGAGGAATGCTGTTGACTGGCTTCCACTTTGGGAAATATGAAATCATTGTTTCTTGCTAGCTGTGGGCAAGAAATAGTTTTCAAACCATGCTAAAGTTAGAAAAGTGTGCACAGAAAAAATATATAGCAAGAAATATGTTAGTACCTTTCATAAATTTTCAATACATGGATACAGCAAGATAATTTCCAAGCATAAGCAGACCCAGCAAAGAAAATACATTATCTTAAATCAGGTATCATTCCTGTTGTATGACAAAAGATGGGTTGTTTAATAGCATAAAACAAGTAGACCAGCATAGTATGGTATGATACAAGTAGACCAGCATAGTATGGTATGAAATAGAAAGAGAAACTTTAGTAGTTTATATAAGTAGTCTACCATCTCTGGCTAAATCCTTTATCCCTTACTGAAGCAAAACTCACATTGGCTTCAGAGAAATCTTTGCCTGTCTACAGGGGTATTGTTGAATTAATTCAAAACTTTGGAGCATTTCGGTAGCTGGAAAACAAGTGAAAAAGGAGAATTGAGGCATTTATCCTAAACTGCATAGATAGGAAACAGTTGTGAAAATTACAGTCTTTGTGAGAGAAAGGAAGCACCAAGCCATAGACATTGTCTCAGATGCTCATGTCAGCAGTGCATTCAGCAGCTAAGCTTACAGCATACAACAGGAGCTCTACCAACAGCCAAGTGCAACACCTTATACCCTTCCCTTAATTTTCTGTCTTTTCTCCAGTTAATAATGCACACCCCCGCCTTGTATTTCATCAAGTGAATGATTAAATGAAAAAGCTCTTAAATTTTGTAACGCTGGGTAATAACATCATTACCACAAATTAGCAAACTCACTCACTGGACAAAACCTACTGTTGCACTCTCAGTTTTACATCAGTTCGCCCTACACCAACATACATACACACACTGCTTCACTTCTGGCACGCCTGCCTCATAATTTGCTGCCTTTTCATTGCTCCATGTGAACCAAAAGACTACTGAAACAGGCTTTTTAGCCAAGGAAGCCCAAGGAAGGGCTGAGAACTGTCTTCTGACACAAAGTCAGCCTTTAAACAAACGAATAATCTAGGGCCATCTGCTAAACAAGGTTTTTCCTGATGAGGTGCAGTCCTGCACAGGCACTCAGTCTGCATACACATCCTTGAACCTAGACACTTTCCTTGGAAGGTGAAAAATCCAACATCAGCCTGCAATCTGCTATAGTTTTTCAGTAAACACATGGTTGAAAACCAGCAATTTCAGATGATCTTTGCACCCTTCTTGCTGAAGTTTATTTACGATTATCTAGTAAGGTCCATTATGGAATGACTCATTATATTAGTATTTGATACACAGGTCTAAGTTAAAACCTAGAATACTTTATAGGCAATATTTGCATCATTTTTAGGGCAGTCCCTTAGCATTTTTAAATTTTTCATACACAGCAGTTGGTATGAGTATTTTAATTACATCCAAGGATCCACTATAAAACCCAATGATTTCTTGACATATTGAAAGTTGATCGTAGAAGAAGGCACTGTCCTACTCTAAGCAACAATTGATGGTTTTAGTCTTGTTCCCAGTGGATGTGGGTCAATTATGCTGTAAAAATCTTTGACACTAACTGGTCATTCTCCAGGTTAGCTTATTGGCACTGACCTATGGGGAAATTTCTTTTGCTTTTGCTTGTGTTATACTTGCTCTGTGGGCAGATAAAAAGATACAGTTTGGAGGCTTGTGAATCTAACATGTTTCACAAGTAGTAAATTCAATGAAAACTAAACAGATCCCTGAATTCAGTTATAAATTAAGTGACGTGGTTGTAGAAATGAATTCATTCTCATTAACTGTATTTACTTCTGCAGCAATCGTTCTTTTGGGATTTTAAATATAAGACCTTGCCTGCTGCTGCATGACATAGAAGTCTTGATCCAAGGTCTGTGGAAGTTATTGGAGGCATTCAACTGACATTATCAGGTATGGATATTGCCCATATAAAACACAGGTCCCATTATCTTTCTGACACCTGCTTTGAAAGGAGTTCTTTAAGTCTCCAGTGACATTGTAATCATGGATCCTTGAACAAGACAGTTATATCCAAACCAGGAATGAACTTTATATGCAAATTTCTTACAGGCATGTATGTTGTCTAATGTAATAAGCAGCAGTAAATTTGTGTGTATACATGTGTGTGTGCACTCATAAATATTTAGCAAATACAGCCTTATTGCAAAAGAGCTCCTCATTCCACAAGAATTAGAACTAACAATGAATTAAGGTCTGAAATGACAGTCTTCCAAATCTGAGAATACCAGGCAAATGCAGAGCCAGGTTTAACTTGTATTTATTGATTTCAGTCCTGTAATTTCAGAGGAATCTAGACACAATATTCCATTTTCCAAAGCACATTTTCAGCACATTTGTAACGTTTCACTTTTCTATGTTCTCTGCAATCTCAATAACAAGTATCTTTATAATGTCAGATGAAATCAAGCATTTGGGAGCTCCCACAGTGGTCATTTATTACCTAGTTTACACAAGCAACTTACCTGGGACTCCTATGATCTGGGATTTCTAACAAGCAATGTGACAGTAACTGTAGGAGATGCAATATTTGACAAATTGGTAAAATGATATTTACCATGTTGTCTCTAGGAGTAGATGAAGAGAAATCTAAAATCTTTGCTTATTGCAACCACTGCCATGCATTGAGCTTGAAATGGAATCACACATATAAACATCTAGGACTAAGGAAGAGGATATTTTTTTAGGCACTGGGCAAGTATGCTAAGTGCTCCACTCCATTTGCCCTTTTCAATACAGGGCATGTACCATGCACAGGCAGTTCCTATCCCAGGATATGATCCTGAAAAAAAACTCAGTAACTTCCAGTCTATAGTCTATCTCCTCTCACTAGTCCAAC
Source organism: Haliaeetus albicilla (assembly GCF_947461875.1). Taxonomy (NCBI): domain Eukaryota; kingdom Metazoa; phylum Chordata; class Aves; order Accipitriformes; family Accipitridae; genus Haliaeetus; species Haliaeetus albicilla. The sequence continues at coordinate 12,068,986 of NC_091504.1, read as the reverse complement.
ATTTCAAAATACAGAAGGTAACAATTAATACATCCACACAACGTTTTTATGCTGCTGCTTTTCTTACTGACTGACTTACTAAGAAGTATACCTCTAGTCTCCATTAGCAACATCTTATTCACTATCAAGAAATAAAAATGCCCTTGTTGTTATTCTTCTGTTTGCATTCATTGTGAACATCAATATTACTGCTCAGAGCCATCACGAATATTTTTAACTCTAGCCTGAAATAAAAAACTAGTTATATTACCGTGCAAATACAGAAAAAAAACCTTGCATGGTCCTTCTCCCTAAAACCTCACAGTCTAAACACGTGAATGTAATGAAGCATAAACAACCAACTATTGATCAAAAGCAGTTCTGAACTATAGCTGCAGTGGGAATATACAATAATGAACACATTGGAAGCACCACAAGAAAATTTACATCTCCATCAAACATTAGCATAAAAGGCACAGATGAAATGACATGGCTAAACTCTTAAAAAGTTTTTGTGTTTGTTTGTTTATCTGGAATTTAAAAAATCAGATTTGCCCTGATTTCTGAAGCATTCTTCCTTTCTCAATGGAAGGTCCCATCAGCTAACAGCATATCCCAAAGTCATCAAAATTCCTGCTTCCTAGTCTCTCTCAGTTACACCCATTACTCCCGTCAATCTCAAAAGTTATCTGAACCCAGATTCAATCCTGATGACTTCAGGTCAATCATGTTATTCCTTGTCATTCATTTTCCCAGTATTTCCAGCACTCACCAACAGTCACCATGTGACCACTAGGGAAAAAGAAGCTACTTACCAAATAGCAACTAGACTTCTTCCAGTTGTGCTTATACATATCTGCACATCACCAGCATACAGGTTGCACACTTTTGAGTTCAGACCTTGCCTAGCAGTACCTGTAATGGCACGTACTGCAGATCTCCATGCTTTGCACCAATGAAACTAAAGGAGGAGTTTTTCCACTCTTCCCTTTTCTTCTCAACTGTAAAGTGTCAGGTGTGCCACGTGTCAAAAACAAATGGGTGGAAGGTGATCTATGATGCATTCTCCATGTGATCAATGTAATTTTCTTCTCCCCATTTAGTGATATTCCATACCCATATTTTAGTGTGGGCACCTCAGAAGCAGGATTTAGTTCAATGCAAGGCAGATACAAGAAAACTGGACAAAGAGCAATTGAAGCATGAGTTTGATGACTGCAGCATCTGCTTAGGGGGCTCCAAATACGTCTTGTAGATGTACAGATAGTCTAAAACATAGCCAGAATTCATGTCTCGGGTGGACATGTATTCCAGGATGCCACTTATGCTCTGCAGAATATGATCTAAGAATTGCAATGAATCCACTCTGGCCATCTCTTCATGCCTTTCAGAGATCTATTTGGAAACGCGGTTCTGTTTAACAGTAAGAAGTGATTCACCCATTACAGCTTGTAACTGCATGCAGGCTAGGTTGTCTGTTGGTCTGCTTTTACTGGCATTAATGAGGGAATCCTCCAGGCAATCCTCTGCTACTCACAAACAAAGCAAAATACCCTGTCCTTCTTGGCTAGAATTTGTTATTTTCTGTATGTGAGGGCTGAATGCACAATGACCTGCCTACTTGGAAAAAAAGTTCAGACAAGTTTGCTCAAGTCTGTCAGTCAAAGAGCTTCACCTTGAACTGAGATTGTTCACAGGAATTAAGATTAGATAAAGCTGTTTTCCTTTTTATGCCCTTGTTGCAAAGGAGGATGATGAGGTCACATTAAAGAATAAATAAGCGAAACAACAAACCAACCTGCATTTGATTTGCAAAGAGCCAAATTTGCGGGTGGACAGTTGCTGAAAAGACAAACTCATCTTATCCTTTGGAAACTTCTAGTTTCATTAAGATTACTTTACCAATAAGAATTGAGGTGGAGGCAAAAACCTAAAACCTGAACAAAATACAGACTGCTTCCTTTCTGATCTGCCACATTCCACTAACAGATAAAGGGAATTTTTTAATGCAACTTTTGGTATGGTTAGATTCTGTGTTTGTTTTTATTCTCTCCAATATTTTGTTTTTAACGGACAGATGAATGGGATGACTTTACTCGATTCATTGGCACTCTAAAGCACTGACTTCTTTAACAGCAATCATAAATGGTTTCAAGATATGAAACAAGTGTTCCAGCATGGTCCATTGAGCAGAATGGAGAACAATGCCTTCTCTAGTGTCACTGCACATGATATATTTAATGATTGCTACCGTACGTTCCAATCAAAAGTGCTTTTAGTCATGTACTACATGGGATTCCATCTTGTTTATATTCTCTGAAAAAGCTGCATAGACAGTAGTAGTTTGATTTTCTGGATTCAAAACTGAACTGCTCTTTTATACATCAAATCTTCCTAGCTCCTTTTATTTCTTTTTATTATTATCATATATTTATACAAATATATTAAAGTACAATACTTAAGCATTAGAAAATGTTAATTATTGGCTGGGAAAGAGCATTGACTCTGCAACAATTTAAGTTTACTATAGCTATAAATGTATTACACCACCATTCCGCTTGCAGCTGTTCATGAAAGCCACAATACACTACTGTCATTCTCAGTATCTTGAAACATTTTTCAACAAGCAACATTTAGAGCTGATAGAGAAAAATGAACTTTAATTTATCAGAACATTTCAAAATTTTGTTTTTATTTTTGTTCAGAGATGAAAGCTAGTATTCTAAAAATTCCTATAAAATAGTTTTAATAAATTTTGATTCATTTGAAGTGTTGTATTTGACTATGTGGTAACATATTTTTAAAGAAAATAATCAGTTTCAAAAATGTTAGATACTTCAGTACCATATCAAGCAGATATTTATCTAAATTGAGAAGTCGATTTGTGGAGATGAAGTGTTACGACATCATGATATTTTCATTGAGCAAATAATTAGATGTTTTTTCTCTCCTAATATCTTTATTGGGCTAGTGTAGCTGATCAAAAACTAAAATAAAATTTAAAATAGGAGTGAGGGTTAAAAATAACCTACATTCAATAAGCAGTATTAGTATAATTTGTCATTTGCAGGAAATAGTATTTTGCCCAATATTTAGCTGCTGTAGTTTTCTCTCAAGAAATTCAATAGGTAATTGACAGGATGAGAGGAAACGGCCTCAAGTTGTGCCAGGGGAGTTTTAGATTGGCTATTAGGAAAAATTTCTTCACTGAAAGGGTTGTCAAGCATTGGAACAGGCTGCCCAGGGAAGTGGTTGAGTCACCATCCCTGGAGGTATTTAAAAGACATGTACATGTGGTGCTTAGGGACATGGTTTAGTGGTGGACTTGGCAGTGCTAGGTTTATGGTTGGACTTGATGATCTTAAAGGTCTTTTCCAACCTAAATGATTCCATGATTCTATTCTATAATTGAAAACTGACCCTTAGGCAACAGTGTGGAATAAAGATGTCTCTCAGTGACCAAGAACAATTGACCTATGGGCACTCCTTGTGTAGACCATCTTCTGACACCCTGTCCCTAAATCTTGCCAAGTACTGCCTGCTTACTTCTCCTTTAGACTTGAGGCACAACCATAGAACACACTTCAGAGCGTCTGTCTCCACTGTTTGCATGCTCCTGGACTATACCTTGCAGGGAGAAGTTCAGGGCAGTCAGAATTGAGTGCAGGTTAGCTACCAGCCAACTTAGACTCCAAAGCATAAATACAACCCTAACCAGCCTCGCCAGAGGCCACAGAAGGTGCCTTTCTGTACCTCTGTGGAGATAATAAAAGTAGATGGACTTTCGAATTGCTCACAAAAATAAGGAGCAATACTAACACAGCCACTTTACACCATGTGGGACCATACGGATTCTGACTGAAGCATCTTTCCCTGAGTCCTATGTGCAATGCAGTATATAATCTACAGTTATTCTTTTGAAACATATGATGATCCAGTTTAAGTCCACTCCTCTGAGCAGCCATTTTGCAGACTATTTCATGACTTTTAGAAAAAACTTCTTCATTCCAAGTAAAGCAGATCGCTTATTTCTGAGTGATGGTTTCTGTTCTCAGATTATGTACTGTACCCTTAATTGTGCAGTTTGATAAAGGTAGTTGATATCCTCAGGATTTCTCTAACCTTTATTTTAGCACACTCCAGGATAGTAACACTGTAATCAATTAAAGCATGCTGATGGCACATGGGGAGCCCTAAATCTCCTATTGACAGCTCATCAGGGAAGTCAGCACTTTTTTGTAATTTTCCATTTAAATGATTCCTTAGTACAAAGCAATCTCAAAGACTCTACGCTGTTTGTTCACTGTCCCATGATCCTGAAATGGAGTTTACAGAATTTTATATATTTTTATGCATCTTTTAAATATCTTTAGCTTTCTTGGTTTAGAATTTTTGGGTTTTTTGACTTCACAGAGATACATAGGCTCATCTCCAGACAAGAAAAATATTTGATAAAACATAAAAATGAGTAGTACTTTTATTTTTTAATTCTGCTCTTAGTTTTTGTACTATACTCTCCTTGTTCAGAGAACTGATGGAAAACACAATCCACTTCTTTTTTAAAAGAATTTCATTTTACAGGATGCAACCTGTGGCAGTAATTCATACACAGATACACTGCATGAATTCAGCTATCAATCAAGTTCAGTGACCAAATTAATTATATTTAAGCTTTCTAAATCATTAGATAATACCTGTGAAACTAGTTACATATTTTCTTTTCTATAAATACCACATGACTTCCTCTTGATCAATGATAAATTATAGTAAATGTCAAATGAATTAATTAAAAAACCCCTCAAACTCAGCAAAATTTAAATTATCAAAACCACAAGGAAGGCACATTAGCATAAGAAAAAAAGCTGTGAAAGTTCTTTCCAAACGCTGAACAGCATTGTACACAACACAGACTTTCCCCTATGAGGAAACCTCATCGCTGTATATCAGAAATACTCGGAAATAACAAATGCTGTTTTATTAGATATTTATTACAAAGTACTGTATAGAGAAAGAAAAGAAAGGTGAAGCCTTTTATTATCTAAGACTCACTTTCCATGCAACTGTAGTGCCGTGACATTTGCAACAAAGCATAAGAACACAATAAATGTGATATACTGAGAGAGCTTTCTGACATACCTTTTCTATCCTTGAACTCTAAACAAGGACTCCTGCCTCCCTCTCTGCCATTATAGACACCCTCTAAGTATTAAAATACAGTAATTTCAGATGGATTTAGATCATTGTGTGACAATGAATTGGTATTCTTCGGAAATAGCTATACCTGTTTCAAAGTGAGGAATGTGAACTATCAATCTAGAGCATTCACTAAGCCTTATGTGAAGGTCAGTTAGTTTCTGCTGTAAATGCAAACATCCTACATGGTGCCGAAATTTCTCTTACTTTAAGACAGGAAAAGTAATTTAAAAAAAAAAAAAAGCTGAATCCGTACTGCTTATCTCATTATGTCTAATGAAGTCTTTAAACCCCTAAAACAGTCAAACTACTTTTGTTAACTCAAAATGGTAGCTTCTTACTTAAAACAGGTCCTCCTCATTTCACTTTTTATGCAGAGAGACTCAAAGAGAAAAAGATCATGACCTTGGAATACCCAAGAACTATGAATGAGAAAATGAAGATGTAGATTTTACCAAGAGAGACCAAAGAGAAAGTCATCTGACATCCCTAAGGCTTACTCAGTTGAGGGTTTGGGGATTGGTTGGTTTTGTTTGTTTGTTTAAGTCCAAAGCTACAAATTGCATCCACTTCTGTAAAACTGGATGTGTGACACAAACCAAACTCGGTCTGAAAACTGCAAGGGACTCCAAAATCTGGTGAGCTGAACAAGCTGCAATTGTACTGGATAAAAGGTTACTTCCATATGATACGTTTCCAACAGCATGTCTAGGTGTTTGCATCATACATGGACATAAACACTTACAATTAGACCTCATACGAGTACAGAGTAATTTAACAATACCTGAGCTCTTCATGCTTCATCACATGGGGGGAGGACACAAGTTCTAATGAGCATGGTATTGAAGGAGAACGGCTTTCTACTTCTTGTTTCAACACTGCTTTTTTCCACACATAATTCTGCAAAGGAAGGGGAAGGATCATTGTAATAAAAGTTACATTTGAACATTTGCTCAGAATATATGAGAGGAGATCATCTGTTGTTGGCAGAGATGTTAAAAGAATTTCCTGTCTTTAGTGAGTGTGTTGTACCATAACTAAAATAACAGTCAGGGTAGGTCACCAAATACCTAGTAAAATTACAATTTAAAACAATTTCAACTCTTCTGAGACAGTGAAAGTCTCAGAATGAAGATGTGAACAATAGTTTTCTTATGTAATGAAGGCAGAAACCCAACCTAAAAATCAAATCCAATTTACTTACATAAAAAACCCTTATATGCACAACCAAGACTGTCACTTCTTACTATCATTCTTTAAAACCACAGATTTTACAGAAAAATAAAACGAAAGGCAGATTTTCTAATTACTGTAGAATATATTATCAGATTCAAGAACAGTTAAAAAACATGATGATGAGAAGATGGGTTACATTTTCAAACTGTGGTTGCTGTTGTTACTCTGGTTATACCTAATAACCCTTAAGATGCTTAAAGCCACAGTCACAAGATTCAACACTCTATCCATTATTTTTTCTGTTAACTTTGTTTTCCAGATCTTTTCCTTGGTAGAGTTTTTTGTGGTGTCACCTTGCTTTAGAGCAATGATTTCACATCAAGATGAGGTCACCGCAGTGAAGTACAAGGATGTCCTGACAGCCTCGCAAGGAAGTATGATATTTATTGTAAACTTTAACGTAACTACCAAATAAAAGCTTCCTCAGACTAGAAAGACCAAGTCTAGCAAAATTCTGGTACATAGCTTCATGCCTGACTTCAGTCACAATCCAGGATTGCTGAACAGTTCTGTCTTTTTGGAGACATGTAACAGAGATAAGAAAAAAACCTGGAGATTACAGGGTATCAAAATAAACTGAACTAACTTTATTACTTCTGACAGAAAACTCTCCCAGGGTTTTACAGAAGCTTAAAAAGTATGACCAGTGCAATCTTGATGGTGCAACACAAAACCTATGACAGTACCAGAAGACTTCCCAGAGCGCAACTCCTCCATGACTTATCAAGGAAGTAATTAAGCGGTTAAACTTTGTTGTTCCTGATTAAATAGTCCCACAAGGATAGTCTGATGACCAGGAAATACCAAGAAACATGTTCTGATTCTCTTCCCTTTTTCACTGGTATAATTGCAGTGTTTATAACTGCTTCTTATATACAAAAAGGTAAAAGCAGTAATCAGACATTTATGGACTGTGGCGAGCTCAGTGTATGCATCTAATAAATTCACTGTTGTCCATAATTCTGATTAGTGAGGACATATGAAAAACTTTAATTCTGGGCAATCTCATTCACACCATCCTTCCTGGATTATTTTGTTTATTTGCACTTCTTACTCAGTGACTCTCTGTTTTTATTACATGTAATAGTTACTTTGAGAAAGATCAGTTGGTCCCAATGATCCTATACAGTCAGGATGTAAAGCCTGTAGATACAGAACTACCACATTAGCATTGCCACAGTAAAGACAATTAGTGCCAACATCAGTCCACAAACTTTATTTTAAATCTCTCAAATATTCCAAAAATGTTCCAGTTATCCTTGCTACTTAGATATCAGCTAGTACCTTTTCTGAGAGCTCTGAACATTATTTTAGGAGTTTGCCCAACTCTTAATCTTCAACAAGGTCTTCTATCTGTCTTAATCACCATGTAATATTTTCTACTTCAAAATAGCTTATTTAGCTAGCTGTGTCAAATCTCTTGATCAAAACACACAAATTATTACTAAATTCTTCAATATCAGGGATTTATATTTTACTTTAAAAACATTACCTACAATTATTTACACAGCACTATCTGACACAAACAAGATGTTATCTGTGAAGCATACATTTTACCATGTGAAAATCCATTAAAGCAATTTTTCAGAGAACAGTTTAAATATACTGTTCCCACGGTAAACTTCTTTGCTATAACATAAATATGAATTTGTAAAAGCTTCTAAGCAATAATTTACTACCTTGCAAGGTTGGCTTGGTACACAGTTGTGCAGTAGTTCTAGCTGAAACACATTTAATTCCAAACCTACAAGATGACATACTCAAACTTTGTCCTTAACTCTCATTCTGAAGACAAGCTTGCCAAATTACTGCTAAATATTCAGCTGATTGGATGGAAAAGTAACATGAAAAAAGAAATATCTGGGCATAGAGAATAACAAGATACTATCTAAAGGCAACATGGATTCTTTGGGGTTCTGAATAACTGAGTGATCTGGAAGTTGTTCATCTGTTCTGACCAGGAGAAGGGTTGTGAAAAATGTTTTCATTGAACTTTTTAATGCCCAGTGAACTAACCCCAAGCTAGTGGGAATTCTCCAAAGTTCCCAGCACTGAAAAGCATCAAATCTTGATAATCTCAACAAGCTTTCATAACAGCATTGCACATTCTAGTGATTCCATTGAAAATTTCAATCAACTTTTCGTGGTATTTTGAAAGCAAGTGGGAAGGAAAGGGACATAAGGAAGTGCATGTTAAGAAGAAGGAAAGCAAAGAGAGATCAGATTTTAAAATGCTGTGGAATTTAACTCATGACTTCTGAACTTCTGAAGCTCAATAATAAGGGCTATTTTGCTGGGGGAGGGAGAAGGAACATAGTAAATCTCTATAAGCACTGTCTCACATGGTGTCAGCGCTGGCTAGTAGGTAATGCACAGACAACCTATCTGCATACGCAGCTACCTCATTCAGATAACAGCTCTATCTGTTTTTTATCTGACTTTACTGCCCAACTTCTTTCCTGAAATACTTCATGGGGGTCTCTGCAATCCTCAGTAGTAGCTGAGCCCTGCTTTGTACTAGCCAAGTTCATTTCACCATGTTTTGTTTAACAAAAGAAGAAAACAGTGTTCACATAGATGTCTGTTCCAGATTAGTGTAATAAATAAGCATAAAAGCTTGTTCCCTTTTTTCTGGTCTGCAGGAAGCTGACCTGATAGAATACATTTGGTGAGTTTCTCTGTAGAAATCATAACATGAGCAAACGCACCAGTTCTTTGAATACTGCCATCACCTTTGATGATGGAAGCAGTAAATAACAAAGAATTCCCAGTCTTCTAATTAACATGAGAAATGTTTGCATTTCTTCAGATATGCTATTGCAACATGACTGGCAAAATCAGGAGAAGAAGACTGAATAGTTGAATATTCTGACAGTTTAATAGGAATTTATTAGGAGAAAGTACTGCTGCATCATCCAGAGAATTCATCACAGACTGAAAACATAAAAGTGCCCAAGTTCTAAGTGTATTCTGAGAGTCAGTTCATTTCTTTATTTCTTTTCTCCCTGCAAATAAAAGTAATACTGATAGCACCTACTTTCAACACAGCTTAACCCGTATGTTTGTCTATCAGTTTTGAAGCACCATATTCATACAAATAATAATAATACTTGTGTAGCCAGTTGTTCCTTATCATCATCAGGTAAGTTCTAGCACAACTTTTTTGTGTGAATACATACTATCAGAGGAAGACTAAAGACTGTCCAATGTAAGTGACTAAAAGCTTCACAACAACAACAACAACAAAAATCTATATAATCTATTTAATAATGTAACCTCATAGGAATAGAGAAATTTTATCTTGAGGCTAAAACGTACAAATATTTTTTTTTTGGCAGTTATAAGAAACCCTATTCCAAGACAGATTCTGAGATTAAAACATTCAATCTTTTTGATCACTGGAAGTAATAATCTTAGTAATAATATCAAATGAACAGAAGTAAACCAAATTTTAACAACATTCTGATTTGCAGATTGTTTTTTTTTAAATCTAACCTACTGCTATTAACACTGTGGATCAAGAACAGTCTGTGCAGCAGTACCTTTTTGTATTTTTGCCACTGGACTTATATCTTAACTGAACAAAGCAATTCTCTTGGAATACACTTTAAAACCTTACTACAATACACAAATAAGAGAGATGACAGTTAGAGGAATATTACTAAAGCAGGAGGAGAAACCCTTCAGATCTCCAGGATGTTGAACCTGGACTCCAAATCCCAATTAAGCTCCAGAGATCAGGCCACAACCCAATTTAGATTTTTCCATGTCTTCTAAGACCTCCCCATCAACACACACAAAAAGTCCAAGACAAAAAACAACAAAAACTGTTCTCTTTTATACCCAAGATATTTCTTGATACTGTGTGTAATTCTTTTAATCTGCCTGCATGGGGGGTTTTTTTGTTGGTTTTTGGTTTTTTTTTTCATTTTTGGAGGGGTGGGGGTAGAAGGGGGAAGACTTCTTCTTTCATGAATTGTGAATAGTAATCTTTCCCACAGGCAGAACTGAGAGCGAAGCACAGTTTTAGACTCTGAAGAATATTAGGGGTGTCCAAACAGAGTCATTGGAATCATTGGTCACTCAAGCTCAAACAGCATTAGAACAGTGCATTCTGTTAATTTTGTTAAGTAGCTAGAGCTGCAGGATACAATATTCACAATATTGAGCCACTGGCATTAATGCAACACAAGATTCAAGGGCTAGCATGGCTGAAAGAGAGAAAGCAAAGCTTTTAAACCTCATTTAATGGATAAAAGAAAACCATCTTTAACATTCCAGTTGTCTTTGCTTTATTGTATTGATTACAAAAGACAAGACTTTGACTTGAGGTCTCTGATGATAGAAATAAATGTGGAGCTCTCAAAACATTTTCAGGAAAAAGCTTCTATAAGAAAGGGAAGTAAAATATCCTAAGTTTGACTATATTTTTGTAATTACGTATAAGTTAGTTAAAATTCTCATCTGAATAGGCTGCCTCATTGTTTTACCAACTGATTTGCTATGAGGATTAAATGCCAGGCTAAATGCCAGTCTAACCTCTAACAAAGTTGTAAATGAAAAAAAAAAAAGGACTACTTTTTCTGGGTTATTTAGCTATTTCCCCATTTCTTTAAATTTCATTAAGATTATAGACATAATTTGCAACAAAATGGCAATTACACCTCTCTCTCTCTCAGTTATCACAGAGTTGAGGATCACTGCTGCCACATCACTTCCTTTGTATTATGATTTTAAAGTGCTATCATGTCTTCACGTAGTATTTAAATTTTTTCTTTTCTTATCTTTTCTCTCTCTAACACACATACTCACAGCCCATTAAAATAAATGGGGTTAGGAAGTTCAGCCACCAAAATCAGCACTGTCAGGCTTCAGTGGGGTCAAGATTTTCAAGATTTTACCTAGTGTGCTTGTTAAGTGAATTTCCAAACAGGATTGGACTTATGCAAGTTAAGTTAAATGCATATTTAAGTATTTTGCTGAAGAGGGACCACTGAACAGGAAAGGAAGGAGTAAACAGTACAGTAAGCTTTCAAAATTATAGTCTATTGACATCCCTAATGCTAACAATATACATAAAATTATATAAACTAATAAAAGATAACAAAAAATATAGCCCACCCTCAGAAAGACCTCAGAAGAAATAGGTATTATATTCAACCAAATTCTTTGATGCAGACAAGAGAAATGGAGATTGATTTAAAGATGAAAGGACCCCTTTGCACATCAGTCCTGCTCCCAGTTCCCCAAAGCTCTCCACCTGCAAAGAGCTGCTGAGCAATGATGCATCCCTGGAAGGTCTGGCTCAATAACCAACCTGCACAGCATGGGAGGGATGGGGCTGAGAGAGAAATCCATCCAAACTGTCCCCGAGCATGAATGGGATGAAGCAAGCCTAGGGGCAGTATCAAGGGAAACGGGTTTTGTCTGGCTGTCCCAAGCCTCTTGTGCTATAGAGGAAATGCTATTTTGAGGAGGAACTACCACACCTTTGGAGAGGAATCTCTCTATTTTTCCTATTCACAGAGAGCAGGGGACATCATCCAAGTCGTTATCTCAATAAAATCAAAACTACTTATGGCTGTGACAACCCCTCAGTATTTCTGCTCAGAAGTCTTTAGTAGTAAGAACGCAAGTACTTCCTCACAACACTTAAAACATGAGTTCATCTCTACTATAGGAAAACAGGTCATGGTTAGAAGTCCAGTCACAAACAGATTTTAACTCATCCTTGAGTATATAATGGTATAAGGCATTTAAGGATGATTTTGCTAGTCACTGTCCAGGTTTGAGAGCTTATTGCTGATGACCATTATCACATTTCAAACTGTTCACAATTGTGTTTAAGAATGGGATATTCAAAATAACCTACTTGAATCTTCCCTTAAAAACTTAAGCATCAAACCTACCTAGCTTAAACTTCTTCACTAAATAAGAGCTATCTTCCCATTTCAAAAAATAGGCTTAATAACTGGAACATTATTTTTCCTGGTCAGAAAGGTAAGGTGTTCTGCATTTCTCAGTTTCCCAAGCTTGCCTTGCTACATTTCCACACTTCATTGCTATGTAATGTTCTTCTAAAAGGAAATGTTCAGATTGCTTAAAGGCTTTGAACTTAGTACAATTTCTTCCCTCTTTAGTTATAAATAAATACATACCAGGGTGGCAGCTGTTAAAGGAGGTGCCAGGTACATAAATCAAACAGACAGACCCTAGAGGGGAAAAGGCCTCAAATGATAAATAATTACTAATTCTACAGAGCTTGATTACTGCAGAAGTAATGTCTGATTAAAACAAGACCAGGATTAAGGCACAGACCCGAGCCGATAAAAAAAGGGGGTGGGGGGTGGGGAACAGGCAATTTCAGCTTCAGTGCCTGAGCAGAGTCCCCGTGCAAGGCTTCTGGGCTCCATCCACCCTTCTGCACAGGAGGGGACAGACAACAGATCCCAGTACTGTCCTGGGAACACTTTGCTGTGAGGGGCTCACTTTGGTCACCTGCAGACTGGGTGTTTTAATACCCTGCAAAGCTCTGGAAAGTTTAAACTTCTGGGTATTGGTTATTTCATGGATTTTTTCATACCACCTTTATTGCTCTAGCACCCAAACTCTCTTCACTAACGCACTCAAAGGCCCAACGTCTAACATAATCATGGCTCAGTCCCTGTTGGAGTGAATTAACTCTTATAACTTGCTTTTCTGAGGCATGGTAGTTAGCAGTCATATTGTAGGGTTTTTTTCCCCTCCTCCTTTTTATTCCCTGTTAAAGAAATAATTTCACAATAAATATTGATACAGATAAAATTGTTTTCTACTCCATGATTTAATGGGAACACATTTTCTAGTAAGTTTTTCAGCATTTTAGACTTATCCCAGTGATAATATATTGTAATTGCTTAAGAGTTAAATCAGAGCATATCTTTTCAAATGCAACATTTTTATACACTGTCAGAAGCTTAATATTTTATTTTTAAAGGAATGAATTTGAAGCATTCAACTCATTTGGCTTTTCCAATACTGAACCAATAAAGTAAAATTATGACACTATGAATATTTTTAGTGAAGAAGGGCTCTGAATAACTCAGATGTGTCTTAGAACAACAAATAGTTAGCTAAAAGGATGAATGGAATTGCTGATCTTAAAAAGACAGAAGAATTCAAGAACATGACTCTAGAAACTTTAGCTACTAAACAAACAACATAATTTTTGACAGGATTTTCAAAAGCAATTAATACCAAAAAGCAATTAATCAAAGCTGCTCTGTGATCAGCTTTTTAACTTCAGACTACTTATTCAGATTCTTTAACCATATATTTAGGTATTATGCTCTTGACCAAAATTCCAGGGAAAGACGGTAAGGGATAACTGATAGAGCTAGACATATCAGTTCACATAAGGACGCATAATTAGCCCAAATTAATGTTATTGCAGGTAATTGTACAGTCAGTGGATCATGAACTTTATGTCAAAGTTTAGAAAAAAACGGTGCACTGATTTTCATGAGTGTGATGCCATAGCTGAAGAAGCAAGACAGGATCACATCTTTTGAACTTGAAAAAGTCATACAAAACCTCCCAAGCCCACAAATTTGAACTATGCTTAATCAAACAAGTGATTAAAGCTCAGGACCATATTTCACACAGAGATACAGGGGAAGAAAATACCCCAAAGTCGTGAGTAATGGAAGGGCTCAGGACCTGCCAAAAGCAAAAGAATGGATTGCTACAATGAAAGCCATGTCCAAGAGTCTGATACCCAAAATCTATAGACCTCAGTTTTCTCTTATGAAAGATGATTCTGCAGAAGGAAAAAAAAAATGCTGAAAGACAAATAAATATTTAATGAGTCTACCTGCCTCTACATTCTGAAATGTTCACCATATTTATTCGTAGAGCTCCCTAGCCTTAAGAGATCTAGTATTGAGGTTATCAGGGAAGGCTACTAACAGCCTGGTGCAAACATTCTGATCTCTAACTGGCACTGGAATAAATCCATTTGCTAGAACATCTTGGTTGCATCTCTCTACTACTAAATCCATGTCCAATTCCAATACAGGGACATTACAGACATCCCAGCAGCCCTTTTTGCGTTAAGTTGTAAATGTAGACTTTTTTACTAGTGTCTTTATAGATATTTGAGTATCCAACATAAAATATTCCATTACAAAGGGGAAAGCTAATAAGAAGCTATAACACAGCACAGCAAGGGCAATGATCGGGCAAACGGAGAGAATTATGAAAGATATATAAATAAATTTGCTTTTTCACTCTGAAAGGTTACAGCACATACATGCATATGATCTATAATTCTCCCATTTGCAGCACTGACTGCAACATTTACTGATCTGTGTTACTACTGCGCTCGTTTTAGGAAGATGAGCTAAACTCATACCTATTACAGATAAAGCATAGTCGGTGTGACAACGATCCAGAGACTTGTCATATATTTTGATACTGTTTTGTTAATGCTGGACTGGCAGAGTTTTTACTTCAAAGGAACGGGTTCCAGTGAAGATACTTTCTGTGATGCTTTGCCTGGAGTCTCAGCAGAATGGAAATCTTTATAACCACATAAGGATTTTATGACAGATGCCTACAGGAATATGCACACATATATAGTAAAAGGAGAGCTGAAGCAAAGTAGCCTTATAGTACCCCCAAATTCTGATGAGGTTTAAATACTAACGTGTCCTTGTATGTTAAAAAGGCAGATAGAAAAAATAGCTCCCCAGAATTAGCCAATACATTTCTAAATTTTTTAGAATTAGACATCTTTGTAAAACTCATCCATGCTTTGTCAGTACTCTTCCATGGGAGAAAAAAAAATGCCGAGCTTCAATATAATGCAGATTGGCAGTAATTTGGACCCTTACAGTACAGAAGCCCTGGAATAACATGCACCACGGAACAGGCCTTACAATCTCTGCTTCCATCATGCTCTCTTATGCTGGAATTTACATTGGGAACGTTATGGGATTGGTAATGCTATCTCCACATTAGTGGGGTATTAAGAGAAATTGACTCCAGCTCCTCTACACATTTTTTATTCCAAATGCCCCTGGATCGACTTGCATACAAGTACATGGCGGGACAAAAATTCTTCTGTACTATAATGAGCTAAACAGTTGCAATGGTTCCATACAACAAAGTAGCAGAACAACAGAAAAGAGAGCACCACATTTTCCAGATGTGCAAAAGTCTTGATTCTTCTAGAGTCAGTTACACCCAAAGGTAATTTGGTCAAAATCAACAGACTGAATTTCAGTAGTAACCATATTTTTAATTGAAAGAAAACCCAAGCAAGCACAATCTGTGAGTGTGAAGTGAAATGAATGTATTAATTTACAGCACAACTAAACTGAGTAGCCATATTATCCTGAAGGCAGCCTGCCGACTCAGGGGGGGTCGGAAGTAAATAAATCATATATGACTGTGATAAATGATCAGTGCAGGATGTGTCAGAGTGCAGGCCTGATCAGCTATCATGCTGAAATGCACTGAACTACCATGGGAGGTTTGGGGGCCTGCAAATATGAAATAGACTCTTGTTAGTGTCAGAACTGGGCAAATTATTTGCCATGAATTAATACAAAAGCAGAGCTTAGCCCACTTCACATTTCTGAATGATTAAAAAGCAGGCGTGTTTTTTTCTAATGTGCTTGCTGGTGTTGTCCCACTTTCTTTCCCAGAATTGTAAATTCCAGTAATTTTTCCTATGGTTACCTATTAACAATATGTCATGAATGGTTTAACTCACTCACATCATTTATTTTGTTCTCAAAGTCCCAATGCTTCATGCCAGTGTTAACGAAAATTCATACCGAGAACACTTTCAATACAAAATAAAACATCATTAAGATAGCCTATATGTCAGAAAGAGCTATTTACTAGGGGAACGGATCCCAATCCTTTTACATTCCCAACCTCAGTAATGTTTGTGTCACATTTTGGATCTTTGTCACATATTGTATACCCTTGACAGGTGCAGAGACATATGACTCTCAATTCCATGCTTGAAGGCATGTGCAGAAGAACAGCCTTTTTTTTTTTTGATTAAAAAGAGATTAACAAGAAAAACTGTCAAACCAGAAAAAACATATCATCAATATAAACACTGAAAAAAACCCCAAACAGGTGACATTTCACAAAATTCACATAAACATCAATAACAAAAATAGATTATAAACTGCATTTACCTAAGTAAATCACAGGACAGATTAGCACAACAGCAGCTCTACCACACTTGGACCGGGGCAGAACTTGCCATCCTGAGGGCTATGTGCAATTGCAGCATACATCCACTGATGTGCATACTACAGATTCTGGTCTATACCATCAGTTCAGGTGTGCTGTAGTGCCAACTAGGGCACTGCCATGCATCATAACACTTGGTACAGGAGACATGAGATTCAGAGAGAGTGAGAGGGGTCCAAGTTTCTGATGGGGCTAGACTTCCCAGTCCTCAGTCCTCAATCTATGAATTACCAAATTTGCCAAATACAGTAGGCAGAGACTAATGCCATGGGACTGTGACTGCTCAGTGGATAACTCTAGTAGCAGACCTCAGCTGACATTTGCAATCTCCTCTTAGTCCCAGTCTTCCTATAGGTCTACTAATTCTCCTTCTCAGTACTCTAACCTTAACTGTGAGCTGAGACTAATGCCAGAGGACAATATTCCAAAGGCTGCACAGAGAATATATCTAACAGCAGCCCTCATCTGACCTTGGCAAAGTCAGCCTCACTATAAGGCTCCCATTTCTCATTCTCTGAACTCTAAGTGTAAGCCAAGTCTAATGACAATCCCAGAGATTCAAGCCTACACAGGTAATAACTGTACTCCTCCCATGGGCTTTACACTGATTCTTTTCAGAACACTAATTCTGAGTAACATCATGCATTCCAGAAGAAGAAAATAAACCAAATCCTCTAACTCAAAATAATTACGATTTGTGGCTTTTTTTCACCTGTAGTTATGCAGTCAGGTGATGTCCAAGGCTAAGACTGTACAGAGGGTATATCTAGGAGTAACCCATACTTGACTATCCCAAACATCTCTGAGCCCCTTTCTTTCTACAGGGCTCCCACATCCTCTTCTTTGAACCTTAAACCTAACTATAGGCTGAACTGAAGCCACACGACACTCTAGTGCTCTCAGTGAAGGAACTGAGAGCAGAACTTCTTCTGGTGCTTACAGCCACTTGTCAGATACACTCTTCCTGTATGACTCAGTTTTCTCCTTCTCGAACACTGAATCTTACTCTAGGCTGAGACAACAGCCATGGGACTTCCCAGTCCCTGAACTTAATTGTTTCATAGAGTGGTCTAGTTGCACTCTTGCTGTGCTGCAGCAACATCTTCTGTTCCCTGCTCTTAGTACGTATCTGAGATTTATTGTTCTCAGAAGCCTCACTCCGATCTCATCCCCAAGCACAGCCTGAGCCCCAGGCCAGCAACTCAACCTGTTTAATCAGTGCTGAGTGCACAGTTCCACTAACAGCTGTCAAATTACCTTGGCAGCCTTTCTGAGCCCCACTGTTACTGTGTGTCCTGGATCACTATTTTTCAGCATGTTACTCCACTGGCTGCTGTCGTTCTTTCTACCCGATGGGGATCTCAAAAGGGAGGCACTAAGTCCTTCCTCTTCTAAACATTGTGATGCTGGGCAGGTTATTGGCACATACACTGTGGCTGTCTGCCTCTGGCATCCTTGCCAAGTACAAGAGATAAGTAATTCACAAAGACTTTATTGATGTGACTCAATAAAATTCTCATGGGGGTGCACCTCCTTGGGACCCTGGAAGAACCAATTCTTGTTTAGCATTTGAATACATCCATAATATCTTACTTCAAGATAACAGTTGAATGATGTCGTGCTTTTATTTTTAGTGATGTGAAAATACACATAAAGTCTGTTAAAATTCCACCTTCAACCAACCTTTATTAGGGTACCAGACAAAGATCCACAAACAGATCCATAGATCTGTCAAGGTGTCTTCTGATTAATAATGCTTTAGACTAAATTTTCCTCACAGTTTATCAAACTTACTATTATCATTTGATTGTAAATTTCTCCCTTCACTTTGATATTATTGGCAAAATGAGAAAGTTAGGGCCATAAAATTAATTGAAATCTTAATTATGTGGATTCTTCCTTGCATTCTGTGATTAGATAAAGCAGTAAGTTATCATAATTCCCTTAAAAAAAAAAAAAAAAAGGCAGCAAGACTAAGAGGAAGAGTGCTACCTAGCAAATGATGGGAAAAGATAAAGGATTTGATTTTTATGTTAGATATGTGGGCACATAGAGCTGTATATCTTGTAGAATCAGCTAATGTGAATGCATTACCAATTTGACAAGACATGGCATAAAACAAAGGTATGAATCCATTTGTCTTAGATGCCATCACTGATACTGGGCTTGGTTTATATTCCACATATCTGTTAAGTTCCAAATTATTTAGACCTGGGGTACTGAAATGTATGAAATGTATCAGAGAAAACAACATCCCAAACCTTTCCTTCTAAGTTAATATGAAAGAGAGTTTTTTAATCCTTTTGGGAACAGAACAAACAGTCAAAACCCATCAGAATATTTTTTTCTAGTATTTCTCACCTGGGCAAAAAATTGGAAATGCTACAACAAATAGTTTTACCATCTCTTGTGACCAAACTGAAAGTCTCATTACTCTTGATGCTGGCTAAAACTATCATTTTCAGATGCTAGCAATAACATGAGAACCTCGGTTTTCATTATTAGAAAATAAAAATGTTTCTAAGCTGTCATATTGAGTACAGAACCATGATAACATGATCAATGGCTAAAAAATGAGAAAAATCATTATTTAAAATACAATTGTGACTTTGATGAAGAATATTAATACTAAATAGATATTAAATATTGCTTAAGAACACTGGACTGAATCCTCAAATACAGTATCCAATATTCAACAAGTAACAACAGAATAGTTAAAATTGCATAGAAATCATAAAATGCCACAGACTGGGTGGAGGTAGGAGCAAAACTATCACCAGGGCTTTACGTTCTTGCAGTAGCAGGGAATTTGGTAGGCAAAATTTCCGGATCATCTCCAATTGCTTCCCTTTTCTGTAGAAGAATAGAAAAAAGCGTGTAACAGGTATGGTTACTCTGAGCTAGGTAAAATTTCTATGTAATCCACGTGCAAGTTTAAGCTTTAGGTCATCATCAACACAAAGCAAATGGTTACCTTAATAGCACAAGGCATAAGAGTACATCACATATCTACTTTATCCTAATTTGCCTTTTGCTACAGTCAGCATTCAGTGTTTCAGTGTTAGATGGAGGGGGACAAAAATGTCAACCCAAGAACTACAAGAGGTAAAATAGTTTGTTACTCGTTTATTCAAATATATGCTGCAAACTTCAAAAGCTTTGTACAATGTAATGTGGTGCAGAAAAATGGAATTTTAGTCTCTTTTTAAACCCCACTGGTGACACCAACATGCTGAGTGCCAGAGGATTCATATCCCACACTCAATTTTCTCCTTCTAAAAGCATACATTTTGTGTTATATAATCCTTTCTATATGCTTGCCAAAATGATGGTGAGATGAAACACCATTGTATGTTGCCAAGATGATGGCAAGGTAAAATGCTGTTTGTTAGTCATGTTTTTCTGTTGCATCAAATTGACAATGAAAAGAATGACAAACAAGTGATGAAATTAAAATTAAAGTGAACAATTTACTAGCAATTAAGAAAATGTGTTCAACTGTAATTTTGAGCAACATTTAGTACACACAGAGACAGATCTCAGTGACTGAAAGGAAGTACTAAATTCATAGCACCAATCACCCCCTAACAATTCACCCTGCTCTGAACCTTTTCGGGTTCACAGGCTGCTAACTAATATTTAGCTAAGAGGCTTTAGAAATGTAGATTAATGTTTCATGCTCTAGGGAACAAGCTCATCACCAACTGTGTTGAGAAACTCTTTTTCCCCTCTAGGGAACAGAATTACATAATCAGTTAAGTACATTATGGTTTCTTAGCTCTTTCTAAGCCCTTGGTACAGGCAACTAGCAATAACTTTTATTGGGGTAGGTGGACAAGTGGTCTTTGTTACAATGCCAGTTACCCACCTCTATAGTACAAAATAAATATATTAGCAGCATTCCAGCTGTGCTACTCTTATTCCATTTAATTTCATCCATTAAAAAGTAGCACCTATTTTCTATATGTGCTCCTTGACAAATGTCAAATGACCATGAAGCAGACCATGCTTGCAATCACACACCCCAGTGCTCCCCCAAACAACCAAGAAACCCAAGAGCAAAAGCATATTTCAGGACTCCTACCAGCACCTTTCCTTTGTCATACAGGGATGGAAAACAGAAAGAGAATTAAGTTCCAAAGCTACATTCATTATTATGGTCATATCTTACAGGAGGTACGGCTACTGCAGCCAATTCTTGTTGCAACTTAAACTGAACGTGCAGCCATGTGATGAGAGATATAATGAGATTTTTAACAGAGGGCTGCATCTGAGCGTTTGACAAAAAAAGATTCAGCTGGGGTACAATGAACTGTTACTTATTTCCATTTGAGTTTAGCAAAGGTTGTCCTACACAACTGTGAAACAATTTTACACTTTTAAAGTGTATTAGCTTTGAACTGAAACTGTAAATAAACTATTTATTTGGATTTTTTTTTTTTTAGTATCTCAAAATGGATTAACAAGGGTGTGTAGAGAGTATACCACCACAGAGAACCATTTTTTGATGGCAGGTTAATAGGATTGCAAAGGGTTATTTTGCTGGAGAGGAGATTTTCAGATGCTTTCTCTCTAATAAAGGTTCTGTTCCCCACTTACAAAGTATTTTTTGCCTTTCCTTTCACCCTTTTTTTTTTTCTTCTTCTTTTAAACAAGTCAGGGAAAGGTGAATTGCCTTGGAGAACCATGTTGTCATTGGACTAAATTAAACCTTAAAAGATCAAAGCTTTCAAAATCATGCTGAGATCAAACTGGGATCTTTGGAAGACTTAGAAGGAAAAACACTGATCTTTATGGTTTGCCTGCAAACATGTTGCTCTTCAGCTGCTGAAAATATGCAGGAGGACTATACTGTGTAAAAAAAACAATCTTCAGTGATAGCAGACAAGCTTTTAGAGAAATTGATCTTTCCTAAGAACAGGTGAAATTCACCCCTGTTCAGAGAGTCCACAGGTCTTGTCCTGGCCATGTAGGCTGTTCATTTAATTCCCTAATGGCTCAGTGGTTGTGCTATAAATTTTATCCCATGTGACCTTCTAAATCTCTTCCCCCAACCAAAGACTGCTAAGAATAAAAGAATGTTAAAATAAATAAATAAAAAAAAAAAATCTTCCAGAGCAGTGGAGAAAACTGTTATTAAGCCAAATACCTGTTATCTTCAAGTACTCAAAAGCTCTAGTGACTAAAATGGCCTTTAGTGGTCCATGGGGCCTAAAATTATTTTTCTGAGGTTTGATAACTGTCTACTTATACCTAGCCACACTCCCAGTAGTGGTACATCTCCTAGCCAGCTGAGATAACTCCTGATCCTCCTGACCAAACAAAAGGCCAGGTGTCCTTTTGGTCAGCTTTTAATTCAGTGACTTTACTGAGGTCAAGCTATACTAGTTTTAAAATGAGCAACTATGTTTTACTACATGAAAGATTTAGTTGCATAAGAACAGAAGCTGCCTGTCTGGAAAGCTGAAACAACAAAGCTTATAACAATTCACTTTTATTATTATCATACTTGGAAACCCATGCCCCAAAACTAAAGAGGGATGTATTCTTGGGGAGGCACAGGAGACGGAAAAACCTTTCACGCCTCTCGCTTCCAGCCTTTCCTACCAGTGCTTGCATGTAGCACCTACTGTATTAAACTGCTTCTTGTGCGTCTGCCAGCAGCCAGACTTCAGCTGGTGCTGTTGAACTGGTAATCACACAGGGGATGAGGTCCCTCCAGGCTGCCAGCCCTTCTTACTGCCGTTCCACCAATCCTACTTCTGGTAACCGATGCCGGGTGCTGCAACCAGTGATGCCACCACAGCAGCGCCTCTCACCGTACGGGTTCTGCTGGCCTTCAGAAATCTCAGGATGGTACTCCCGAGCGCCATCCCTGCCACCAGCAGGTTGAAGATGTAGAAGTGTATGGATCTGCCTGTGGTAGCACAGCCCTACCCTGGCCACCGCCCGTGGCCTCTAGTGGCCGCAGGCCGGGGCAGTTGCCCAGGGCTGGGCCTGCCCCTCGCAGGTTAGGCAGCCCTAGAGAGGAAGCAGAGGCGAACCTTGGGCACAAACCACCCGCAGGTCCCCATCAAAAGCGCAGGGTGGGGGGAACAGTGAGCGCCAGGCGGCCGTTAGGCCCTGAGGTAATTTAAACAGGCCAATCAGAAGCAGGAATTCCCTGCCAGGGCTTTATTATACTGAGAGCCCCTGGGTGCAGGGGAGGGAGGGACCCCGGGGGAGCACACCCACCCGCCAGGCGGTGACATTAAAGAGAGGTAATTGCAAAGATCATCTGTTTAGTTTTATATAAACCATTTGGGGTTTATATTCTTTTCCCTG
Organism: Haliaeetus albicilla; assembly: GCF_947461875.1. NCBI lineage: Eukaryota > Metazoa > Chordata > Aves > Accipitriformes > Accipitridae > Haliaeetus > Haliaeetus albicilla. The sequence goes on along the minus strand of NC_091504.1, from coordinate 12,046,000 downwards.
GTGCTAGAGGAGAGCACAGACGTAGTATTAGAAAGCTGGTCTCACCTGCAGTAAGAGGTGATTTCACCTACAGCAATTTCTTCCATGCTTGACAGGCTAAGTAGAACTGCTACGTCCATTTTAAGGCAGTAGCTGTGATGATTAAACCTTCCTTATAAAGCTCATTTGCTCCCAGCAAGGTACCAAGGATACCACCTGTTATATGTTTTTTTCAACTTGCAGACTGATAGGAGATACAAACAAACAAACAAACAAAAAACCCCAACAAGCAAACAACTCCCCCCCCCCCCCAAAAAAAAAAGAAACCCAAACCCTAGCTTTTATTTCTACTTTGAATGGTGAGCAGCAATAGTTACAGGAAACCTGTGACGACATTGATCACAGTCACTGCTCTTTATACAGCCTCATGTATTTTCATATAATTTGTGAGAAAATTGGTAGGAAAACTGCTGCGAATGTAAAGGCACTAGATGTAGAGAAGGGCAAAAGATTTAGATTTCCAAATGACAAAGAGCCAACTGAATCACATTTCAATATGGTACAGGTGCACAAACAGCATCAAGCCAAATTTAAATCTGTTTGTCTTCACCATATCCATAAGCCTTCTCCCTCAAAACCTTTATTCTTAGAATTCGTTTTACAGTGTGAATATTTAAACATAATTTTCCCTGGGATTTCCTTTAAAGAAATGATGATGGCAAACATTCCTGGACTAAGTTAATTCTTTACAATATTGAGGGACAGGAAGTGCAAGGTGAAATACATCCATTAAAGTCCTCAACTTTTGATAATCTAGTACTCTCAATCAACTTAAACCATTTACAAATAACTATTTAGACTTTAAGAAAACAAAAATCAATCTGACAATTTGTACCAGGAAAAAAATATTATCTTCATCAAATTATTTCAGCAATATCCTCAGTGGATTTAAATTACCATGAAATTCAATACAGTATATGGAATGATCGCATTTTACAACCCTGTAGCATATGTTCTAAAAGGAATTCAGAGTTCTAGCAATGTCAATAAAGAATTAAAAGTATATACAGTATTTTAAAGAGCAGTTCACCTACCTATGTTAAGAATAGGACAGCAGTTACAAAATTATTCTATTTCACAAAGCCATAAAATGTAATATTGGCCAGATTTATTCACAACTTAATTCAAGGTAATTGTCACATTGATTTTGTTTCATTTCTAGAATGTTTTTGTGTCACTTTAAGAACAATATCTTAATGCAATACCCTCCATAGGCAAAATGGAAATCCACATGATTTGTACCGGAATATTGGGGAGGCAGAGGGGGAAACAACTGGATCAGCTCAGTATTTCTGAGACTTCAGCAGCTATGTTTTCTGCATCCAAAAGCATCAAAATTGTATTATGTTTTATTACAATGAATCCACAAATGAGTCCAACAGAATGATAAATCCGAGTATCATTCATGTATGAATGCTACTGCAAAGCAGGATGAGAAATTATTTGACATACAAAATACAATAGATGGAACATATAAAAAGAGAAAAAGGCAGGCTTAGCTAGGGATTTTCTCACTGTCCACCTGAACTATGATGCAGGTAGCAAGGCACGAAGGAAGAAACAAAAACAACCTAGAAGGTGCTAACAAACATTGGGCAAGTTCTTATGTATACACACGGAAGCACTATTGTTAATAGCAATGAAAACACAGTTTACACTCCCAAATGTTGATTTATCAAACTAGAAAAGTAGAAGAGACCATTCTTTTCATTCTGATTTTACAGTAAGATTTGCTTTGCTTTAAAATGTACACCTCATTCAGCGTTTCCATCAAACTCCTGAAGTATCCAACAGATCATGTTTTCCTTCCACCACTTTCTACAAAATGGCCTGATTTTTGCAGCAAAACGTGTAACAGTATTCTCTTTTGCAGCACCGTCTCCAAATACAAATAATTAACATTTCTACAATGTATTGTCAAATCCAAATCACAAATAAAAATCATGCTGTATGTTACCCAAACCAAAGTTTCTGAGTTCCCTGAGAAGCTTTCACTGGTGTTAAGAATAGTGCTACTTGAAACATTTGCACAGGACTTCAGCAAGCCCCTTTGGGAAAAATCCAACTAAGCCTTTAAACACATGCATAGTACATTTTATGTGAACATGAACATCTCCACCAATGTCATCAACTCTTCAGCAGCCTTAAAATTAAATATGGGCTTAAAGCATTTTCCGGATTAAGCCCTCTCTCCTTTCTTTATTAAAATGGGACAGTGGCTATAAGCCAGCAGAAACTCTAGTGATAAAGTAGAAGACATAAAGTTGGAGAGAGATGTGATAAAATTCACTTCTATACATGAGGAAATGACTTCCATAACTCATTCTAGGCTTTACTTCCTGTAAATAGTATAGCACTGTAAAAAAAGCATACTCTGTATCATTTCTAGATGCACACTGCACTGATTGCTTACTAGTTTTAATTCAACAGAGCAGGGAGCATTCTGAAGGTTTTTTTCTCTTTTGTTTCATTATCTTTACTGGATTTTTTTTTCTTTGGATTAAAGAAGGGAATACAGAAAAGCAAAAAACATTCGTTTCAGAAGTAAGACAGATCTACTGAAGAGGCAAAATTCACATTGCAATTTTTCATCTGTTCAGTGGGCTGGATGGATGATCTACCTTTCTTTCAACTTGCCTTTGCTGGAGGCAAGAATAGTGACAATCTGTTATAGGACTAGCTAAGGTGCAGAGCAGCTGGATTCCCCAGCCTTCTATAAAAAGCCCAACAGGATGAATTTTGTTAAGGTCTTAAACTATCAATTACCTTTACATAGCTCTTGCAACATTGACTGCTGAGATATATAATCTGGAGAAAGTTCTGCTGGCCAAATACACATTCTCCATTTCACTGTATCGTGTAGCTGTCAAAGAAGTATTTATCCAAATCTTTGAAACACATAGCTGTGAACAGATTTTTATGGGATGCACAAAATCCCAAGGCCACAGTGACTTTGCGTTAGTTGGGGGTCATTAATTATTTGTCATCCCCTCGTATTAGGCACTGCTAAAACAGAGAAAAAACAGGCTCCCACCTTAAGGGATCAAGTCTTCAGCGACAATAAAGGCACAGAAGACAACTCGAACAAATTTATTTTTGCTATAAAAGAAGTTAGGGACCTTATTCACATTCAAAAGTGGGGTGCTTTGAAAATAAACCTTTAAAAAATGTAAGAAAACAAAACAACAAAAAAACCCAGTTGTATTTCCAAAAAAGGTGATCTCCTGATGAGCACATTTTGCATTGTTGAACAACAGGAATACACAGGCTATTGTACCCAGAACAGTACTATAATATAATTTCAGTCTTGGTCATTTGCTAGGTGTATAAAATTTATACTCCCTGTGTTGAAATAGATAACAAAGGTAAGCAAGTCAGACACTACATAACATTCTGGTTTTAACTTGGTTCTTGCAATCAAACACAAGTAACCCTGAGCAATTAAATCTTCAACATCACCATCTATTGCTACTCATTAGAAATTCTGTCAACATATTATAAGGCTATCCCATAGAGTCAAAGGGATAGAGGAGTTTGGTGTGTGTCCAGCTTCACAGACAAAATATGAAGGTATGGTGAGATACAAAAATTCTCAAGTGTCCTTAGGGGAGCTTATAATGTCACGAAGCCTGAAGATTGTCCCCAGGAGACCCCTCTGCATTTGCCGTGGAGGGCAAGTATGAAAGACGTATTGGTCTAGGTGCTGCTGGCTAGATGTGCCTGCACCATAAAGTACAATACTGTGGAACAAACAACCATAACTTGTAGTTATAGATATCCATTTACACCAGAAGCCAGAGAACAACTGAAAACTATGAGGATTCAAGATAACTTAAAATTATTTGAATCCTCTGCTAGTCTGCATGCAAATTCTCAATTTATACTTTAGCTAGATCTTCCATAGGAAGCAGTATCTGAACAACAAGGAGAAACAGAAATTACAACTTAGAACTGCGGGACCAACATTTACTACCGTTTACACATCTGCACTTTAGCATGGTCTTACAAGGCTACTTGGGTAAGGTCCTGGTCAAATTTACCAGAATTTACAACAGTGTTGGTTTCACAATAAATCAGGTATAGATTTGTTGCCAATTTAATGTTAATACAGGATTATAGATAGAAAGTACCTTGGTTTTTTTTGTTTGTTTGTTTGTTTGTTTGTTTTTAAAGACTGTAGTCTATGTACAGAGTTAGGGTTACTGGAACAAGATACGGTCCAGGAAATTTCTAGGTATTTATACAAACAAAGCCTCTTGAATTTGTGACGTATACCAATATATAATAATTACCACACTTTTTTTAAACATCAAATAAATTATTTAAAAATTAAATTATTTAAAGGGAGATATTTCCATCAAATCCCAACTCCCTTCCTTCTCATAGGCACTGTTATTAAATTAAAAGAGGAAAAAATGATGAGAAAGAATATTCATCTTCAGAACCGAATCTTCTACATGAAAAGTTTTCTATTTTCTGGCTCTTACCCAATGGAATATACTGACTTGAATTCAAGTAAAAATTCTTTTACTGATTTTTATTTTTAAATTTCATTAGGATTTTTTTAAACTATCTTGTCCTGATTTCAGACATGAGAGGCCACTCTTTCATTTAGCAGAATGCTGGTGAATCTTGAGTTCAATATATGCTTCTCTTATCCTGCCTGAGAAGACAAATAAATACTTGTTCCAGGAAGAAGAGTATTTAGTCCCAAACCTACAACGCTTCAACATAAATTTCTACACAGTTATTTATGTAATTCTAAACAAATTACTTTAATGGGCTTGATTCAGAAGGATGTTAACACTTGGCAGTCTCCTGGAGTCATTTGTGGTTTCAAACGCTTGAACGGTGGATGCCCCTGCAGCTTTGCTCATCATAGTCTGCATTTTTGAAGAGAGGTGAAGTAACAGTCTATGCCTTTAGCAAAAAGAGTAAAAGTAGAAAAAAGGGAATGGTCAAGTTTGATGGATAAACGTAAGAAAAGTTTTGCTAACTAGAAATGCTAACCCCAATGAGAATTAAGCTCCTACTATAAAGTTTTCCTAGCAGTTTTCCTGAGATATCCTAGGGATGTGTGAAAGCCTGTAGAACAATAGGAAAGGTAAAATTACAAGTAGATGTAGCACCAGGAAGACCAGGGATTGCTAGTAGCTCAAGGATTCAAAAGGAAAAATATCCACATGGAAAAGTACAAACTCCTGAAGGAAGAAAACCAGGGAGGCTGGTGGGGTAATCAGGTCAAGCTGTCAGTGCCACAATTTTGATGGACCTGGTGGGAGACAGCAACTCAGCCACACTAAAGATTCATCCTAGGACGCCAATCCTTCGCATAACTGATGCCTCCTGCGACAGCATGTACTCTTTGGGCACCTTATCAGGGCCAGTGAGCATACTGATACTTAAGCAAACTCCTAGATGATTTCTCTGTGTGTTACCCAGGAAGTAATTGCTTTAAATGTTTTAGTTTTATTATACTTGCAGAGTCTCTTTGTGCCTAGCTAAAGATGACCAAACTAACCCAGATGAGGAATGGTAACAGCCACTGATTTTTAAGAAATAGTAAAATCAAAATTTACTTCGTAGATAGATGGCAAAACTGTTCTTTGATAGCCAGATTTTACCTTGAAAATAGATGGACCTATTCCATGCTCACTACCAATGAACAGCCCTTTGCCAAATAGCTAAAGTCACAGCTTAATCGAGTGACTGCACCTATATCTCTGTAATATGTGAATGTGAAAACATCACGGATAATGTGAAATTTATGAGAGGAGAGAGATGAGATTCTATTTTATATATGTTGTATTATTAACAGTAATGGGGAAAAAATTTCCACACCGATCTCTAGCCTAGCACAGCCTTTTAGGCAATGACACTGCAGAGATAAACCTAACCATTTTTCTACTCCAGACCAAAACACAGCTGGAAATTAGATACACAACAGCACTTGCTGCTACCTGTCCTACACTTAGCCAATAACAACTAAGGGAAGAGAAGTTCCTTCATGGATGCACAGCAAATCACCAAAAGCACACATAATGAAAATAAAATCCAGGCATAACAGCCTATTTTCTGTTAATGAAAATTTCGTGTATAATTACTTGCATGATCAAAATCCCATTGGTTTTAATGGGAGTCTCTGAATATGCAAATGTCCTCTAATCACTTTCAAGGCATGCATGTATGTATGTATCAGAAAGCACACATTATCAGAATTTCATTGTGGGTATAAAGACAATGTTCAACATAAGTTGATTTTCTTTTCTGTTTAGTTGGCTATCAGATAGTGATATTATTATCATCCAGATGAAATTTCCCCACAACTATGGTAATAGAAAAAAAAATTTCTTCATGTAACCCATGAAAGTGAGGAGTTGAGTCAATGTACATGAGAAGAATTGGTTGCTTGAAACCTGTGCCATATTTGTAAGAACTAGGAAGTTGATGTTCATGAAAGTCTCTCTTAAATGAGCCTATCCTATATGAACTTGTTTTTAAAACCATCTTTTCAGTCTTGTCCTTGATATTTCATTATATTCTGTATCAGTTCGGAAAAAAGTATGATTTTATTTTTTAAATTGAAGTTCCTTACATCATCTGACACACTCTTTACTATTCGTCTTAAAAACTCCTTTCAACATCTGGTGGAGCCAGTTGTAGCTGCCAGAGCTTTTTTAATTCAACAATAAAAGCAGGTGCTATGGCAGTGAATTGACAACTGTTAATTTTCAGTTCTTGTTCTTGATTTCTGCATTCTTAAATTGTTCTGAAATGAATATCAATGCAGCTCAGAGGAGCTAGGTTCTGGCTACCTCACTTGCAGACATTAGAAACAACTTTCTATTAAAATATTAATTGAATAAAGTTTAACTGTGACAGTGTTTGCCTGGACTGAAACAACAACTCCTCAGACTACACCACACCAATTTATTCACTCCATCTCCAGCACCAGCTAGAGAAAGCACCCTGGCACCTCAGAGGTCTCAGCGTGGACGGTGCTCCAGAGGGAGGATGCTGCCAGTCAGGTGGGGGCTCAGGGAATGAAGCCTCCCACCATCAAAAAGGCTCAAGAACAGTAGTTCAACCTCCCATTAATAAACCTAAATATATCAGTAGAACATTTAAGCACTCATTAAGTTTTAGTCACTTTTAATCATAGTAAGACTTAGCATTATGCCCAAGTGCTTCAGGATTAGAAACGGACTCAAGCATTTGCTCAGCAATTTCAATAAATGAAAGCCTTGACATAGAAAAAAATATAAAAATTAGCTTTGTATTTGACTTTTTAGTCACAGCCTCACAACTCATTTCATAATAAACTTCAGAATTCCTCCCCTTTGATGTTTTTGTCATATATAAGTCTAGTCAGGCTGCAGAAAGAATAATTTTAAAGATAACAAACTGAAGTTGCCATTCCGATGTCCAAAACCCGACCACTTACATCTTTTTGGTCTTCCCACATGCCAGTTTGGAAGACTCCAGTAGTTATGGCAAGGATTTTGTTGAATCTGAATGAAGTTTCCAGAGTGCCTCTGAATAACAGTCTGACTTTGTAGTAGAACATTAAAATCGCTGTTACTCACTATGCTCCACAAAGCAGCACAGGAAGATGCATGAGCTGAATTCTCTGAGACTCGCTTACTACTATGTCGCTTACTGTCTATTATGAGAATATCCTCTTCAGCTGATAAAATGAAGAAAAAGCTTATTAAGCAGAAGGAAATGAGGTTTGCTCAACAGCTATGAGGTGCTGTGGAAAGGTGAGTTTAGGCCCAGAGCTACCAGAGACTGCCAAAGGTAAAGCGTAAGCCTTCATGAAGCTTCTTCCTGAAAAAGTATCCAAGATGAGGTATCATATATTGAAGAAGCTTCATACAGATCAGAAACTTACTGTTAAAAATGACTGAGGCTCTACCATACACAACTAAAAGATGAAGCGCATCATAAGTTACATGATACTGCATTAATAAAACAGTCTCCAGAAGGTACAACTACTGGTGTAACCTATGGTGAAATGGTGTTTTCCTCCCTGTATCCCATGCAATTTCTTTGCCTTTTCTTTCCTCAGTCTACCATCCTGGGATTCCCCTTCCCATCGTCTCTCAATGACAGGAGCTGAGGTGAACTGCTGGTTCTCTAGAATGGGTTAATAACTTTCAGAACTGTTCCTCATATCCAGGCTTGGCTCTCTATCAGCATAAAGAACCACCAGAATGAATAATGACTTTATTAATGTCTCTTGAAGTTACAACTTGACCTGCCTGTTTGTTATCAGTACAATTTTCTCAGTTACAGAAAAGGACTGGCCTAATTAGATAAAAGACTGCCAAGCAATGATAATGCATAGTGATTTTTCTAGCTAAATTACAGGGCCAGTGAATAAGAGAAACATTTGTGACTTCTCTTTAAAACCCAGCAGGCAATGAATGAAGCCCTCAACTTATACCTATGGGATACAAAGGAGCCAGAAATTGCTTTCATGACAATAAATATCTGCATTGACTTCTAGTTCTACAGCATTCTGTATTGATTTTTGGTCATCTCTTATCTGTACTTAAAAAAGTCTGAATTTGAGTCAATTTACATACTCCCTAATACATCCCAGGTGTGCATAATTTCATTAAAAATAAGAGCGAGTGTGTCAGTCCTCAACCTTCCTCTGATATTCTCAACTATTCTATCCACCACAAGCATGATACGTGTACTCTAAATGTTACTACATTTGTAGAAGTTCATTCAGCAGACTCTAGAGGGGTTTTGTTTAGGGTTTTTTGTTTGGTATTGGTTTCGGTTTCTTTTTATAATGGAAACACATTAAGATGAGTAATGATTAAGGAAAAGGTGAGGTTTATTTTAAAACAATAAAAAATATTGAACCCTTAAAGCTGCAACAAACTAGCAGATGCCTTTTTGAGGTTCATGGGATATTCCAGTCAGATTGTTGGCTCAACTCAAACAAATGACATCAGTACCATGTAAATCCACTCTTTCCATCACTGTCATATCCTAATGCTACCATCTGACTAGGGAGTCCAAACCTGAAGATTCTTAAATCCTAATACAGCTGGTGCCTTCACGCCAATGGATCTGCAAAAAGGGGAGCAGAATCAGTGCCAAACATGACTTAACTGTACTTACAGAGGACCACATACAAAATAGCTTTCAAAGATGCTGTGAAGTGGGCTAAATGTCAGCATAGACCACAAGACCCAGTCACTAGGAACGTGCAAAATGCCATCCTACCCACATCACAACTCTTACCTACTTAGGAAATGTACCTAACAATCGTCCATAGTAAAGGCAAAATCCTATGCCAAAGACTTCTGAGGGTCTGTCGATATCTTCTCATAATATGGGATATGCACTATCGCCTTTCCTTTTGGGATTGCAGCTCCTGCCAGTCTTTTCAGGTTACTTAATTATTGAGTCAGAGTGAAAGTCCGTCTCCTCATTGATCACTGGAGTGGACTTGGCTGATCTGGCTGGCTAGGTGATTCTTTCATCTCTTCTCACATCTTCCTGCAAACCTCACAAAGCTGCACACTGAAACAAGGAGTACCATGCTCTGTGTCAGGCACAGCAGTGTCTCCTTCTAGATCCTCCAAGATTAAAGTCCATTTGTAGAACACAGAGCAGCCAACCCTCCAAGTCTTGAGACACATCCAAATGAAGGTCTGTATACTACAATTTGCCTTTCATTGCTAGAATAATTTGTTTCTTCAGGTTTTCTGTGTCTTCCCCTACTTAGAGGGATCTCAAATTTTCTTGGATGGGCTAGACACATCGCTTGAGAGAACCCAATGGAGCAGATAGTCTCCAAATAAGCTCAAGGCTAAACAAGCCTCCATACAGTTGCAAAAACCCCTAAGGTCTGAAGGCCAATACTAGCAGATGCTTAGTTAAAGAAGAGTGTGCATTGCCTATGGCAAGTGTAACAGGAATGTTTTCTCATTCCATTTTATCACCTGTCTGTAATATGTCTTCTGATTCCTACCATGTCTTTTTAGCCACACAAGCAAAGTAACAATTTACCCTCTCCATATAATTTTGCCATGTGACTGACGACACATTGGCATACTGAGAACTTCAGGTTATCAACATATGCAATGAACAAATGGTCTTATATCCCTCTAGTTTAATCCAATTTCTTATTGCCTAAATGACAATTTGGGAAGCTTAGCAAAATACTCTAGCAGAGCTTTTTAACTTTCATGTGGGTAGGTTTTTTTCCCCTCTTTATGATTAATAATTAAATGCTTTTACTAACATGACTAAATCCAAAAGATATGGTAGACCACATAATTAGCAGAATCATACAAGAGCTCTGTACTATCATGCCTATACTTTTTGGAAACAAATTAGAGTTTCCTATCTGAAAGCGTGATGCAAGTTTCAGCCCAAATCCACCCAAAACAGCAAAAAGATTTTATTTTAAGAGCCTGGAAACCAGGTAGATGTTTTATGTAGCATACTTCAATATGGATAACTATTACTTTCATGTCTGTCTTTTTGCTGATACTTCAGAATACACAGAAACTAATAACCAGCTTTGGACCATAAGGCAGATTCACAGATAATTCAATGAAAAGTGCTCTTAATCCAGAAGAAAGCTTGACAGTTCTGTAGATCTGGCATTCATCGTTATTAGTTTATTAATATTTGATTAATCTCATAACATAAAGTGATCATTAGTGGAGGAGCATATGTCTAGAGCAGTGCAGACAAATTCCATTTCAGTAGTATTTGAGGTGTTTTTTGCAGAAAAAAAGCCAGAAAATGTTAACTTATTAAAGAGTTTGTATGGCTTATATGCTCCAATGCCTTAGCAGAAGGAAGAAGTACTAGCTGCACTTAGAGAATCTGTGAGATAAAATTTAGCATTCACTAGCATGTGACAATGTGTGTATACCTTTATCACATCAAATATCCATGCAGTGTTGGAAGCAATCCTAAGACTGATTTGGGGCATTTTAAAAAGACTAATTCAGCCCACACTTTTCTAATTATTATCAACATTATAATCTACATGAAATGCAAAACCTGAAATACGAAAAGAAAGAATATTTTGTGACTTCAAACTACACAAAACAAAATGCCCTATTATGAAATTTGATTCTTTCCCTGACTTATAGGTCCAGGCCTTCCTCACAAGCCTTAGCTAAGTATTTTACAGTATTTAGCTGCTGAGAGGTGGAGCTCCACAAGCCTTTCTGATACTTCAATATAATAATTAAATTAAATATAATAAACAAATGAAATATAATAAATAAATTAAAAAGATGATGAAATTGACAACAAAGTAATACTGTGCCTGAAACTATCGACACAAGATGTTATATCAGCATCTGTTACAGTAGCAGGATTTAGATGAAAATCAGGAAAAAACTGGAGTATAAGACTGAGAAGAGAAGGCTTTTCTCTAAAGGAATGTCTTTTCAATTTATTATGAAGGATACAAAGGGCAAATAGAGCCTTTTAGGAGAGATTTTCAAAGCTATCTTGGAAATTACACATTCATAGATTTTCAGGGCTGACAAAGGCCACCACGACCATAACTTCCTGTACAACAAGCCAAAACTCATGCTCCACTTTCTCACACCCCACAAATCTTTTGGTATTCCTGGAAATTCTTCAGTCTTCTCTTCCCATCTACTGTCACATAACTTCTTCCCTATTCCCTTCAATAGAATCTTACAAATACAGTCATAAATACGTGAGCCAGCTCTGCTGCCTGTACCTGTACCATCTGGGTTTCTCTTTCAGAGTACCAGTCACTTGTGCCTTCATTATTTTCAGGGGGTCCAGACCCATACGGTGCATGTTACCCCTTTCCCTTGGGTTTCCTTGCTCCTGCCTCTTCTGCATGTTCTCTCACCAATCCTTGTATCATGGCAGTTGTACATGACTTTCAAAAGTAACCTATTCCATTCCTCTTATTCAAGTTAGAATAATCTATATCCATGTTCTAAAAACCCCTCAAATTAGAAAAGTTCCATAACCTCCATATGTCCATTGGCATTCTCCTGTAGTCAAAGTAAACCTTCCTAGGTAGAATTTTTAAGCCCATGTCTACTTGTTTTATGTGGATTGCTGTGCTTCCTTTTCCAGATCTGATTCTTTCATTGCTCTGCTCCAACCTCTCTATGGGAAGTCAGTTCTTCCGTTAACTTGATCACGCCAGTGTCCTGGTTTCAGCTGGGACAGAGTTAACTGTCTTCCTAGTAGCTGGTAGAGTGCTATGTTTTGAGTTCGGTATGAGAAGAATGTTGATAACACTGATGTTTTCAGTTGTTGCTAAGTAGTGTTTCTACTAAGTCAAGGATTTTTCAGCTTCTCATGCCCAGCCAGCGAGAAAGCTGGAGGGGCACAAGAAGTTGGCACAGGACACAGTCAGGACAGCTGACGCAAACTGGCCAACGGTGTATTCCATACCATGGGATGCCCCATCCAGTATAGGAACTGGGAAGTGGGGGCAGGGAATCACGGCTCGGGGACTGGCTGGGTGTCGGTCGGCGGGTGGTGAGCAATTGCACTGTGCATCATTTGTACATTCCAATCCTTTTATTACTACTGTTGTCATTTTATTAGTGTTATCATTATTAGTTTCTTCTTTTCTGTTCTATTAAACCATTCTTATCTCAACCCACGAGTCTTACTTCTTTTCCCGATTTTCTCCCCCATCCTGCTGGATGGGGGGGGAGTGAGTGAGCGGCTGTGTGGTGCTTAGTTGCTGGCTGGGGTTAAACCACGACACCAGGAAAGCCTGGTGAAGTTCAGAGTGTGTATAAGCTCTCTTTAACACCAGACCCACTGTTGTATTATGTTGATCTTTCACCATTTTAAGTTATTAGTCAAGATACCATGCCACAGAAAAACCCATAGATAGATCTGCATCAATGATGTCAGTCTTTAGCAACAACATTTAGAATTTCTTCAAAAAGCCCATCACATGACTCTGACATAATCTCTTTTTCACAAAGCTGCACTGACCTGTATTACCACCTTCAGTTTCACATTTATCAGGCCTTGTATAATTCACACCTTTATTAACTTTGGGATCAATGTTAAAGAGAACAACGTGTGTCTTTATGGACCATAATCTGGCTGTCATAGCTGTAAAGTCTTACTGGTACAGCCCAGGAAAGACCTTCCAATACAGTGGCATTCACTGCAGCTGAGCAAAGGGCAAAGAATGACATGCTCAGGGGCAGACCCAGGGCATGATCTGAAATATCCCAAGCAAGAAGGGGACAGTGGTCAGGTGGACTGTCACATGCACCATGGCAAAGTTCATTGCAAAGAACTACATGACAAACAATGGCCTCTGAATTAATTACCTTGTATAATATCTTGAACAGCATATCATAAGTCCTTAAATGAGCAATTTATTTTGATGTGCTGATCATGGATAGTTTTTTATTAAATTTTGGTATAGATTTTTATATAATTTAGTCCAATAAAATTTTAGCGTTCTCCTTGCAAGAAGAGAATTAAAACTCTGGCTGAAGCTGCCTCTGGCTTCCACAGCAATTTTTTAATGTGCAGATGCAAACTGTCCAAGAAAGGTGGCATGTTGAACTGTTCTCTATTATTTTGTCAATGAGCATGACTGTATCCTCCATGGAATTCTTTCATAGCCAGCCAGACTTCCTTTTCATGCAGCAATAAAAATGGAAAGTTCGTAAAGCTTGACATGCGAAAGGCTCCTTCTGTCATGTTTGCAATCTACATTTCAATTCAAAATAAGAATTCCTTGTGAGCTGTGTTTTTTTGTGGGTTTTTTTCCCCCGGATACTGTACTCTAAGATACAACACTAAATTACACTGATTCATTATTCCTATTAAAACAAACGATAACCTCAAATTGCTTAGCAAACCAAACAATTGCAGACAGTAAATTTAAACAGTAAAACAGGGAGCACGTTGGGTAAATGTTATTTCCCTGAACAAGGAAAGCTTTCGGCAAAGTGCTTAACTTGAATACAACAAAAGGCAATTTAATTTAGTAATACAGCTGGATGAAAAATGGAGACCTCAGGTTTAATAAGAAGGGGAAAAAAGACAAGCATATATCATCCAAAAGGATAATTATGAGAAACTATTTTGTATGATCCAGCTAAATCAAAGCTTTTAATGCTTTCTTACTCCTGTCAAAGGAAGGAGATTTAGTGCTTTAAAAATGGGGATTTTGCAGACTCCACTGCCAAGAAAAAATGATTTGTCCCTTGATAAATTACTATTGGGTTTTCTACTTGAAAAAAAATACACTTACATTGAAATAAATGCCAAGGAATGGCTAGAGAATTTATATTATTCAGTCGTATCTGTCACTGGATTGGTTGAAAAGCGACAGTGCTATTAAGAATGTCTTCTTGCTTCTAGATATAATGGCACAAAGGGGCCATGTGAGTCTTTCATGAATGGGAAGGATATGTATACAAAAATAATAGTAAGCAAATCTTTATTCCCCTCTACCACCCTGACATACTAGGCTCTAAAGAGAGACTGTGTGTGTGCGCGCACGTGCACAGTGTGCATGTATTTTGTGTTTAGAGGCTGCCAATTCCAGTGAAAACTCGCCTCCCACTGGGATGGAAATTGCCCATTCATTTTCCTAAGGATTTTCAAGGGCTCTTAAATAAATCCTAGAAAATTTTTCCTTCTTCTGAAGGAGGGGAAAACATACATGTTATCTACAGGGATGTTAGCTTGGGAGCTGCATTGCAGTAAAAGCAATTTTACCCCAAAGAAACCCCTTTAAGGGTCTGTTCTGTACTTTTGGGCTGGAGAAGCTCACTCTGTTCTCTTTTTGACCAGCCCTTGGACAAGAACTGTATGGGTCATCAAGGAGCAGAAAAACTAGGCAGTCACAGACACTGGGAAGAGCGAGGAACAGTCACTGGGGAGCAGTCCTCGCTGGTGGCAGCTTGTTTAGGGGTTGTGTGGAGACCAGAGGGATGTCACTGCACAGGCCCAGTTTCTTTCAAGCCTGCAGGTAATAATGCCTGGTAGTCACTCAGGTTGCTAAGGAAGAAACACCTATGTGCATTGTAACTTGGCTGGAGACAGGCATGTTCCCAGCAGACTGCAGCCCTGTGCTGTATGTACCGGTTGCTGCTGACAAGCTGTTCCCCCCTGGGTGCCAAAAGCCACCCCGAGCTCTTATCTGTCAAGCTTCAATCTCTTCAAAAACTAAGGTCCCAGTTGCCAAGAGGCTGGCCTTCTGCTTGTCGGCAAAGCAAAGACAGAGTTTACAGAGTGCTTGCAGCTGGCAAACAAACAAAAAAAGCCATTAATAAAGTTGGGATGCCAGTGTTCAAGGTTAATGGAGCCACACAGGTTTGCAGGACTGGGATGTTAGCCTTACTTAGTACTTAAACTATTTTTCAATTAGTGCTTATTTTACACATATTTTTCATTAGAGTCTGAGAGGCTACTAAAAATTTATTCATTCGTTTCTGAGTTTGAGGTCATCTTGATATATTTTTTGTTATTCTGTTCAATCTAAAAGATTTCCTCCTTTTTGATTAATTGTAACACCAAGCTTCTACCAACATAAAGAGATCTTTTGCTTATTTAATCACTGATTGACACAGACATTTGTCTATCTCCTGAGAGTAGTATCAGTTACACATTTTCATGGAAACCCAGAAAAATGTTTCTTTGGGCCCTGAACAACTTTTATGCCTATTAATTAAATCAGTATCAGTGAGAGCTCTGAATGCACAATGACAATCAAAAATCAAGAATAAGAGTTTTTCTATACATGCACAAAGTTATATTTCATTGCAATCATTCAACCTACGAAATGCAGATCATAGATCTAGGAAAGAAATAAGTCTGAGAGGAGTTTGACTTAAATGCAATAGTTTTTCGTGTAGATTGCTTAGTCTATAAAATCTTTGCAACAGCCACAAACTTCTTTCTCCTCTATTCACAGGAACCTAATATCATTGGACCCGATTCATGAGACACGCATTTAGAAAATGCCAGAATATCAAGACAACAACAAAAAGGAAATTCTAGCATTAAAAGACAGATTAGAAAAATTCCACCTGAAAAAGGAAATCGGTATCTCTAGCAACCATCACTACAAATTAGACAAAGTTAGAGGGATTTTATGTAGTAATTTCAAAAGCATCTGGCTTAGAGTCAAGTACCTACTGTTTAAAACCATATGGGGCAATGCCACTAAACCTAACCTCCAGATCTTTAAGCGTATTTTACATAGTTGTGCATGATTATCATAGAATCATAGAATGGTTTGGGTTGGAAGGGACCGTAAAGATCATCTAGTTCCAACCCCCCTGCCATGGGCAGGGACACCTTCCACTACACCAGGTTGCTCAAATCCCCATCCCTTATCCACCAAGGCTGTAACCCCGTCGTAGAAGGCCACCAAATTTGTGAGGCACAATTTACCCTTAGTGAAGCCATGGTGGCTGTCACCAATCACCTTCTTATTCTCCATGTGCCTTAGCATAGTTTCCAGGAGGATCTGCTCCATGATATTGCCAGGCACAGCGTACTAGATATGCCAGGTACTTGGCTACTAGAAATTTTGTTTTTACTCTTTCTTCCACCAAAACCTCAAGATGATTTCACTGGAAAGCTACTATTTGCTCCAGGAGTTGTCTCACTTTTAAATGCAGGAAACCATGTTTTATTTTATTTCTGTTTTCACTTCAGAAAATGCAGTTCAGTTTTGCAGTTCAGTAAATGCAACATTTGTTAAAATCTGGTGAGTTACAAATAGTATCCAAGACTCTCTCAGTTAAAAAAAAAATAAAGATAAAAAGAGAAAAAAAAAAAAAAAGGAAAAAAGAGGAAAAAAAATAAAGAAAAAAAGAGAAAAAAAGAAAAAAATCCGTAAAAGTCACAGGAAGTATGAATCATTGTCATTCTGATGTCACAATTCTTTTTTCATATGGATTATGCTAACAAAACAAAACAAAAAAGCAAATAGCAACATTTCAATATATATCTTTCTTGTGACAAGGGCTTCTCACAGAATTCATAATTATATAATTTCTAGACATTTATCTTAAGTCAATAATCCCATGGCCCTTCTGAAACTGGCATTTTGCAAACACACTACAGAAGCTACTTGAGGCAGTAATTCATCTTCAAATAACATCTTTGTTATCCTTTGGTATGTAGGCTTAAGTGAATTGTTTATCTATGAAAAATGAATGTAGTAGAAAGTTTACCTCCCCAAATAAGTTTTGTTAGAAAAACAAATTTCTTCCTAGAAAATTCAGTTCTAATCACTAATTAGGATGCAAATACTAATATTACATGGAGAAACAAAAGAATAAATAGGGATTATAGCAGAATAATCCTACCAGAGTTTTTTCTAATATATTGTTTTCATGTTCTTAAATCTTTGAAGAATTAAAGAACGAGGCAACTCATTGTCTTTCTATCTTTTGCAGGTGTTCACTCACAGTAGTTATTCCTTAGAACTACTTCCAAAGAAACATTCATCACTACTAGAGCCAACAATTCCTTTCAACCTAGCAGTTACAGTTTTGGTAGAAGGCACTTTAACAAGATACATCATAACGCAATTCTGTTGTTGGAAGCTGATGAGGAAAAAAACCCCAATTTTTAATTGTAATGATAATTAACCTCTAGAACTTCTATAAGATGAGGTAGAGTCTCTATCCCTCAGTGTCTTTAACAACTGAAGATAAAAGAGCAGAGAATACGGCCTTAATAGAAATTATGAGATACAGTCCTTTAGTCTGTGCCACTGCAGATCAGAGTGTCTCGTTCACATACTCTCCTCGCTGCAGTCATAAGCTTAAATCCACTTCCTTGCATCCCTTTATCTAACAATAGTGACGGGATTAGTATCACCATAAGGCTTCTGAAATTATGGGAGCTCTGTATCACCTAGGAGCTATCAACGGGCTAAAGACATCCTATTGGGTCAGCCCTATTTGTGCACAAGTTAGAGGAGGAGACCGGGGCCTCAGTAAGGCTGTGACCAGCAGCTCCTGGAGACGTGATGGTACCGATGATCAGAGAGCTCCCGTGGCACAGGATCCCTGAATGTGCACCTTCGCTATTGCTTTGAGTGTATGTACAGAGCTCACAGCACCTCTGAGACAGCTTTCGATCCATGCATCATTAAAACAAATCAGCTGATGATTGCACTCTCGATTTAGTGATCTCTGCTGGAATTTATGGGGCTGCAGGACATTTTCAGTTCATAGATGTTTAATCTTCAAATCTCTTCCCCTTTGATCTTAAACTGCTATGTCTGCTGACAGTCAGGACAAAGGATAAATCCACAAAATCAAAATGGTTTTCTAAAGCTATCTTTGTCAAAGGAGTTAAGAACAGAGGACACCGTCAGGGTTTCTCTCTTACAATCCAAGATCAATTCTACGGGCCAAATCCTCAGCCAACATAAATCAGTGCAACTTCATTCGGATAAAGTTGACAGGATTTTATACTACCTGTGGAACTGGTCCTAACTATTTGCAAGTTCCGCAATTTTGTGAGACTCTTTAATGTCTGCAAAGGCCCTTAATGAAAAATAGCCAATAAACAAACAAAATGCACCTTCTCATAAAACTTCCTTTAAAAATGCTAGTAATCTAGCCTGATACACATGCAAACAAAGTAATCAATTAAAGCAGGCTAGAGATATAATTTTACAAACTACAGTAAGCTCAAGAAGAGGTAGAAGATATAGAATGCGTTCACAGGTCTACCATTTACCTTATTTTTTAAAAATTATAGCCCTGTAAATTTTTCTGGACTGTTTATACAACATGCAAAAAAGGCAGTCTGTGCATGAAGTAGCCATTGTGAATTTCCTCATTTCTATACCCATTAGCTGAAAGTATACAGCCAATTCTCAGCCTTGTATTTTAGGTCATAAATCTGCTCCCTCTGTTCCTTGGGCAAATTAAAACCTATATATCTTTTGTCAAAGTCTTTCTGACACAGAGCTCCTACCTTCACAGCCTAAGGCTAGCTGTGTGTCTAGGAAAATTATATACAATAGGCAGTGACAGCCATGGAGTCTAGCATTTAGGCACTAGTCAACATATTTTTATACATGTAAAAATTATTCTACCTTATAACTTGAGCACAATTTATACATATTTAAAAGGATTACAGGAGTATGAAATAAGAAAATGCTTTTAAAAGGATAGGAAGGTGGTCCAAATTTGATATCCTAGCAATCTTTAAAACTATGCTGCATTAAGCATACACATTAACCTCTGCATTACACTAATACAGACTACACTATCAGAACCGTAACCTATTTTCTCGTGCTTTAACAGTTGCCATGCTTCAGTTTCTGATGAATGTGTGGGCATCGCTTTTGATTTCAGCTGAATGTGCAAACAGTATATGTGTTTTAATTAAATGCATACAAAATTATGTTGTTTGTGAATGCCAGCTTTGTCATGTATCACAGCAATGGCTTGTCTAGTTATATTGGAGTTTTATGGCCTTGAAATGAGGCATTGCAAAATGGCAATATTTAAGATGCCCCACATGAATTGCTGCATTGTGGAAAAATTTCTAAGCAACGGGTTCCTGCACTTTTAAAAGCTGCAAGAAGCTTGCAAAGAAGTAATTTTAACTATAAGACATAGAGAATTATTTATAAAAAATTGAGGGGTTTATCTAATTATTTGTTCAACAATGATGCCACTCTGCCCAAGGCTGTAGCTTTTCACAGTATATGCTTCTCATTCTCCTTATACTGCAAGTAACCTTTGTTTCATACTTTTATGTGAAACACTACTTGCCCTCCTTAGACCTCTTTGGTTTATAGCTGCCATTTTCATGATGTCATATCTCTTACACTGTGATCAGAGGTGTTCATCTTTTTCCTTTCCTAAGTGATATTGTTGTCATATAATTTACTTTCTCAGTTATTCTGACTGGAAAAGCTGGAAGGCCTGTCTTCTTTACATTTAATGCACAGCCATGATCTGAACAGAGCCTGTAGATTTGATCCGCAGTTTCCATTTATTGTCCATTTTGAAATAAATACAAAGTAGCACTACTATCCAAAAAATACCTCTTATTCCTATTTTTGAACACATGGTTTATATTCCTTGGGAGAGTGGTTTACTTTCCAACTGTCATCTTTTGTCCTGTCTCAGCAGCTTTAGGATGCTTTTATGGGTCATTCAATTTTTCCTTCTCAATGCTGATGACGGTAGTCAAATTTGAGGATGTGGTGCTACTGTCATCCAATTTAAAGCAGCACTACGGGAAGGAAAGTCATATCTCATTTAAGAACAAAAGCCATTTACAAAATAAAAAGTGACAGAAAACAGCGTTACAGCTCTTTGCAGAGTCTTGTAAGTGGGACACGGTCACAGGACAGGAAGGCAACCTCAGGTTCCTCTGACTTTCCATGGTAGTTAAGTACACATCCAGGCCTTGCCAGTCTTAAACTACTTACAGTCTCTCTTATAGTGTATTTCGCACCAATTCAATTTCAAATCCCCAAGTCTGATTTAATTAGAATGGCAGCACAATCCAGGAAAGCAACCAGGCATCTAAAACTGCTACACTGTGTAACTGAACTCGATGATGTTTATTGGGCTCTCAGAACATATAAACTACTAAGCATCACTAGCACTTCTAAACTGACGGCAGCTTCCCTAATGAATTGCATAGCAAACTTTTAATAATGTAAGTCTCAAATAGATGAGGCTTCAGTGGGCCCAATCCGCAGCTGGCACAGCTGTAACAAAGTCATTACCACACCTGCAGGGACATGCATGGTTCTGCCAACACTCACACCAGCAGAACAGTTCTTAAACAAATGGATACTTACAGCAAGGATGTGCAAGTCTGCAGCCCCTACCCACCCCACTCCCCGCCCCCCCAAATCCATGTACTGCCAAGGTTCATATTGAAATCCGTCATTTGTTTCTGAACAGCCCTGCATATACAGATGGAAAACAATTTGGCTTACCAAAACAAAGTTATTTTATACTGTTGCATCTTGTGCTACACTGCTAGAATTTTTTGCATTTCTTGTGGAGGCAGCATTTTATAATAAATACATTTCTGTTTGCATTGCTGGTGACCTTACATTGCTAATAAACCTTCATTACCTGTTAGTGTATTGGCCTTGTGACTTTGCTCGTCTGACCCATACTTTGTCTTCAGTAAACTTATTCATCTTGGTAGGAACATTTAAGTAATAAAGTATTGCTCAGTGTGAGAAGGACTATCAGACTGCAATCCCAAGCAAACAGAAATTGTTTTCTTTTTAAGTTGCTTGAAATGAAAAACACCACAATATTGGCATATCTGCTTGCATTGTTATTTTAAGTTATATACTATACACAGAGAATCTTAATAGAAGAAATTATATGCTCCCTAGATGACATATTTCAGTTAGAAATACATGTTAAAACTGTTTTCAGATAACAAATTGACAATCTTACTCCTGCCTTCCATGTGTGCACACTCCTTAAAAGCACAACCAGAAGGGGGAGTACAAAATTTGATTTATTATAATCTACTGCTTACAGAATTTGCAATAGTTTTCTTTTAATCACTCAATAGAGAGAAATATTTTTTCCAATTTCCTTTTAAACTTCTGCTAGAGGTCACAAAAATGAAGATAGGAAGCTACAGCAAATGCACAGAAGACATTTATGCATTTTAACTGCATTTAAAAAAAATGAATTTGTGCTTCTAAATAGCTTCCCAATTTCTAAATGTTTCTTTTTTCTAAAAGATTGCAATCCACATTCACACACAGAAACAGTGCATGTCCGCAGGGTAAGTTTACTAACTTTAAAATCTCCAAAGTAGAAAGGCTGTTAGATACGGTAGTATAAAACACCAGGGCAGCAGCTATCTTTGTGGAATTATGTCAGCTTCAGAATACTGGAAAAAGGGTAAATAAAGTTTAGAAGAAATATAGTATACTGAATAGCTTTCAAATGGAGTTGAACACATCTCTCAAACAGCGAGGTGAATGGCTGTGGATTCTTGCAGTTACGCAAGTTCCCGTTTACTGTAGCTTAGTGATCCAAAACTCTATTGGAACTCCACTACGGCAGATACAAACGAAATGTGATGACAGTCATCTCTGAACTTACTGCAGCCTGAACTACAGACATCTAGAACTGAAAACGAAGCTAAAAGTGCTAGCATAGCTATCAACAACTCCTCTGAAGTGGACCTTCCATTTATTTATTTATTTATTTTAAGATCTGTATCTAAATGGGACATTCTTCCTCTGTCAGGAATGGGAAGTTTTCTTGCATAAGTTTGTTCTTTAGTGTATTGCTGTTAAGATACTAGAGAAGACACTAGTGTTCTCCTTTTTCAACCAAAAAGCAAGAATTTTTTCAATAAACCTTTAAAACATAGTCTTCATAACCTCCCTAAAATGGTGATGAAATTGAAAGCTCATTTTTCAGAAAATGAATATTTCAAGATAAAAAGCAAGGAGCATAAGGAATATGGCTAAAAATCCAGGGCTGTTGGGTTATTTGTTTACTTGACAGCAAGGTTTTCAACAATGCAACACTTTTTCATTAAAACTATGCACTTTCCTTGAATTTAGAAAAAACTGTCAAAAATAAGTCTCAATTATTTAGATATGGAAAACCAACAGTGGTGTCTCTTGGGAATTATTATCATTTTATAGCTCACGCTGGGATCTGTCT
Source organism: Haliaeetus albicilla (assembly GCF_947461875.1). Classification (NCBI taxonomy): domain Eukaryota; kingdom Metazoa; phylum Chordata; class Aves; order Accipitriformes; family Accipitridae; genus Haliaeetus; species Haliaeetus albicilla. The sequence goes on along the minus strand of NC_091504.1, from coordinate 12,023,282 downwards.
AAGCATTTTCTTCTATGAATTTGGAACTCACAAAATGGAGTCTCTCTCCAACAACGTGGTACCATGAATCGCTCCTGTGACAGAGAGGTGTTTGGCCCCCAGAGACTTTGGAGCATCATGAGGTTTACAACCTGACCAGGGAGCCTGCTCCATACAGCAGAATATCAGCATGAAGCAAATAAAACAAGAACATAAATTTTGTTTTGACATTATGTTAAAACTGTTGGGTTTGGAAATGTATTCAGAAATGAGGTATTCCAAATAAGTTGGTATTTCTGATTAAATATTTCCAGAAGTGGACATGATTTCAGCCAGTGCTACTACTGACAATGTGTCTTCTGCAGTGTTTTACAGGCAAGCAGCACCAACAGGACTCATGTCTCAGAAGCTGGAGCACACAAGAGTGTAGCAACCAAGTGCTACAGCCAATAAGCATATCAAATTAATTTATTATGTACAGTGAACACCAAAGAAACAGTCCTTTCCTCAGAGAAGCTGGAAATGGGAGTAAAGAGACTGTATAAACTCAATCTTGCAGATAAAAAACCCAAGGAATACAAGGGGGGAAAACCCAACCAAACATTTTCACCAACACTAGCACAGGAAGCCTGTAGCAGAGACAAAAATTAAGAGAGCTCACCCACCACCACCTCACAGCTAACCACCATTACTACCTTGCTTTCTAGTTGCATAAAAATAGCACCTTTTGTTGTCCTCTTCTGATTTTTACCTTACGTATGTCAGATTGTAATGTACTCTATAATGGTAACCTGAAAGATGTTATTTTCACATTTAAAATATGTTCTATTTTTTAATATTATTTATTCTAAAGCAGTCAAAAGGAGCCATTTCAGCTAACTAGGGCTTCAAACATTTTTTATATAATGAGTAGAAAGAGTTTCTCTGAATATCACGCTATTGTCACTTAAGAAGAGGCTAACTATGGGGGGGGGAGGGGAAATCACTCTCTCTGCTTTTTCCCAGCCCTGCTTTTCTCCTCCTTCCATATTTTAACTTGCATGGAATGGGCTCAAACAAAGCAGGGAAACCAGACCCTCACACAATCAACAAGTTCAGAAATGACAATTTATACTCAAGCACTCTAAAATTAATAGAGTACAATTGAAATGAAAGGCAGAAATTGTCTTAAGCTAACTGCGGTAGATTCTTAGGAATATATGTTCTTGTCTTCCTTGCAGCTGAAAATGAAAAGTCATTTATATATTTCTGATAAATTAAGATGATAGATTAATATTATTGATGAAGTCATTCACCATTGCCAATAGAATTCACTGTAAATGCTTAGAGATTCTAGTAAGTGGACTCAACTAAAGGATTTTCAGATTTTTCCCAAGAATTAAGCCTGGTCAAAAATTTTTCAGCATTTGTTTTCTTATGGAAATATACCAATTTATTTTAGAAGTTTGCACATATAATTAAATGTAGTTTGGGATTTGCCTTCAAAAATCAAGTAAATCTATTTAAGTGAAGTAATCTTGGAAAGCAGATTTGCATCATCCATTCACACAGTGAGACCACTATGTTTTTATCAGTGACATTAATAGGACTGCTATAAGATTCCTGCTGTAAAAGCAGAGCTCTCCATGACATCTTGTCTGTAGAGTGTCATGCACACTTTACCTGCATAACAGACAACCAAACACAGGTGCAAACAAACTGCTTGCATCTAACTCTAAATAAGGGTAAACAGAAACATTTAGTCCCCACAAAGTGCTATATATTCAAACCTGCTCATAAACATTAAGCAGACAAGCATCACACTGCACACTTATAATCACACTCACATGAAGGAAAGAGCCTTCTCCAAAAGCAAAATTAGTCTAAAAGAAACAATTCCTTTTGTAACACCATGGGAATTCTCTATTTTCTGACACCAGCCATTTACATGAAACCCTGATATGATTCAGTACCATTAATAATTTTTATCATATTTAATAGCTATCAATATACCTCAACCAATGAGTAGCTCATTGCTTGGATAAAAATGTGCTAGCCACTGCCTAAATCAGTCAGAATCTATCGTATAGTTGAATTAAAGAGAGCTTTGTTAAAACAACATTAATCTTCTCTCCTTTGTGATTCAAAGATCGATTTAGATTGAAATACCGAATAGTTATGATTAATCAGTGAGGAAAAAATAGATTCAGGTTCCATAACGTTAGTAATAGTAATGCAGTACTTCCATGTGAACTCATAGGCACTATCCATTACTCCTGTTACTCATATTTATACTTAATTAAATAACACATACTGGCTTACAAAACAATGATTTCCTCCATAAGATCTGCATAGAAATACTCCAGAATGAAAGCAACAATGCACTTGAATCACAAGGAAGGAAGGAAATTAAAACAGAGGACTGTGGTACCTCCTCTTATTTCCAGACCTATTCGAAGAACGAATAATAGCAAGCTTTCCTCTGTCTTGCAGAAGTCCAGAAAAGAACACCAGAGAAGGCAATTAGTTTAGGGAGCAATTATCTTCCCTGAATGTCTTTACAGGAGGGAACTGTGAGACAAGACTTGGAAAAAATTAGACTTTGATAAAGGTCAGTGACATATAACCTATTTTGGCAATTACTTGTCAAATATATGGATGGTTTAAAATACACTGAAGCAACTCAGCAAATGTGGTGACAGGACTGTTTTAAGCAATGTGCTCACTTATTCTTCAAAGATAACTCTGAATTTAACACTGGCAATACTGACATAAAATTGGGTGTGGGAGAACAAGGAAAAAAGCAATATGACTTTTCCCTGAGTTTAAGGGGTTACTGACACAGATGTGGTCTGTAATCTATACGCCATTGGAGCTGTTGTGCAGCCAGCTGCTCCAGGTTCCATTCTTCATTCTTCTATAGTCTTAATACAGAGACGATGCAGGTGCATGAGTGACCTACTTGTGCATGAAGAGGACCGACTCCTCGTGTGCACCATGGCAGCTGGAAATCTTTCAGAAAGAGTTCTGCAGCACACTGAACAGCCCACTATCAAGCATCCTTATATTGTTCTGCATTGAATTACAATTTTCTTCCCTGGAGATTCTCCCTTCTAGATCGCCATGTAAAGATATGTGCTGTTTGGGGTAAGGTTTGAAATGTTTGACCCACCTGCTGTTCAAAAGCTACGCAGGCTATGTTCCCCCCACCAGTTCTGCCATTGCATGTTTTATCTGTGCCAGTGGTGGAAGCTGATTGAACATCAGGAGGGAGAGAGAACATTCTATAAAACTGCAGGCAGAAAAGGTTTGCCAATTATTTTTCTTCTTGTGACTTTTAGGATGCACAGATTCCTTTTGGCAGTTCCCCTTGTTTTGTGCCCATAAAATAAGTTTAATGGCTGAATTTTCTTTAAGATAATCAGAAGCTGTATAATTTATGCATCTGAATAGCATTGTAGCCAGATGTAATTTTGCTTGAAGTTTCAGCATTACAGTTAGTAATGACTCTGCTGGCTGTGTTTTGTAGAATTTGCAATTTATTTAACAGTTGACTGAGCACTGACCCCATATAATATCACCATAATCAAAATGTGGTAAAAATTAAAAATTAAAAATGAAAAAAGAAATCTGTGCCTTCTGGGAAACACACAGACTTCAAGTGGACAGGGTACAGACGCAATGTCTGAAAATGACAGGTAACTAACACGGTCTTTAAAGTTTATAGCACAGACAAACTAGCCAATCAAAGATTTAACTGAATTAAGGTTTGAAACACTCTCTCAGTAATAGCTATGGCTTGAGGCATTTGTTTTGTCAGTCTGCTGCCATTCAACTCAAGTCCTTTCCCTGATTTGCAAGAGTTGATTATTCTCTGGTCAGACAATGGAAATATCAGAGGGTATCCTGTGCTTCCAAAGAGCAGGGGAACCTTAAGGGAAGAAAAGTTAAATTTCAACTACTGTCTATTTCTGCCATGTCTTCACAAAGAGTAACAGAGCAATGCCAAATCGGAAACCATGTCTTTCTGAAGCACACTGTGATATATACATGTAAAGATATGCCCTTGTTTTTCCAGAGCAACTCCTCCGCACTCTGCCAGACTGCCCCAGCCTTCCCCAGGCTCTCGCCCACTCTGCAAAATCCTTCCTTGCTCCCCCTCAGCTGCTGTTCATGTCCTGCTCGCCTCTTCTAGCAGGTCTTACACTAGACCTGCAAGTCTCTCTTTGGGCCATTACTTTATTTTGGCCCTGTTTGTAATAACGCTTGCAGTTAATCCACCTTTTTAGCCCACCCACTGGGTGACATTTAATAAATTGTATTCTTCATTAACATTTCCTTCTCAAGCATTATAGATGATTAATAGTGATAGAGAAATACAGTGTCATCAGCATAAAACAATGATTTATGGTGATAAAGAAAACAGTGTCATCAGCACAAAAAAAAAATGAAGTTATTTGAAGAACTGAAGTTAACATAGAAAGGAGCAGATCCAGAATTTGCTGCAAGTTCAGTTTACCTCTCTTGCATTCATGTATGTCCCTGTTTTGTCCTGTTGAAATAACAGTGTGACTGGGACTTACAGGTTTTTGTTCCCCCAACAGGTATGATAAAACCTATTTGAAGCACTGCACTGCAACAACAGGGTTACAAAATACATGGGAAGATGGTTTTCTCTCGAACTCCTCTATGCTGTTAGTGAATCCTAACTGTATTCTTAAGCCAATTTAGATCAGAGGCCATTATTACATTTGACTTGCAGCAGTCTACACTACAATTTATGTGCCATGTGAGATACAGGAAGCTATGAAATATTTCCTTTCAAAGCACTCAAAAGGCTGAAATGATTTCTCAGCTGGTTGCCATTTACACTAGTAATCCAATTGGAGTAAGAGTGTTTCTTACAAAGTTAAAAAATGGCAACAGAACTGAAGACAGTGTCCCGAGACAGCAACTCAGCATTTAAAAAAAATGTAAAAATCTGTGAAAAAGTTTTGCATCATCGTGCATAGTCACAGTACCCTTGATCCAGTGTGGAACATGAATTCAAGACTACAAAGCTTTAAGATCTACGCAACTTCCCAAAGATGTTCAGATCAGTGAAATTTTTTTCCAAAGAAAAAGAATCCTAATGACAACAAAAAAGACAAAATAACCTAAAAAAAAAATCTTATTAATTTGATCATCCAGTAGAAATGGGTTTCTGACACTCAGCATTCTCTGAAACAGTGATGGGCTACACAGCATGATAGCTGGTTTACATCTAGGCCACAAAGGAAACCTAACACCACCTGTTTCATAGAAAAAAATCTCCATAAGTCTTTGTATTCTTCTCTACGCAAAAGTCACTCATTCATAATAAAACGAAACAAAACAAAAAACCAACACCTTTCATAAAAGCTTGTTATTTAGAGGCAGATCTTGGTATGAAGGCCCTTCTCTCTCCGTGCAGTCATAAAGTTATTCAGTGATTTATAGAAGATTACAGCCATTCAAATTATTCTTCTGGGTTTGCAGAGGAAGAATTTCTAGAGGGTTTAAACAGTTTTCATCCAACAGATCACTTTAAGCAATCAAAATAAGGGATAAAAGCTACGCTAATGTAATGTCATGTATCCATCGTGAAGTGACAGTGGCAATAGCTGGGTAAAGATTATCTGGAGGTTCAGCAGGTCAGTAAGAGAGAACTGCCCTTTACCAGAGAGCAGTGTGTTGGGAGAATTTCTATCCTTCAACACCCACAGTGGTAGCACAGAGCATTCGAGGTTATTTCAAACCCTCTAGTACTTTTTCTGTAGTTTGCTAAACAGCAAAATGAAATGCTTCCTCTCTGACCATGAGTAACACAAAGTATTTCCTAAGCACCACCAGTTAAAGTTCTGGACTTGCATGCTCAGGAAGGTCAGGTTCAGCCCAGATATGAAAGTACAAATCAGACCTAGATTTTAACAGGCTCGTTGGAAGTTTTCTCAAGCTTATCCTATTCATCTTTGATGCTGTCCACACTCTTGGATTTTTTTTTTTTTTTTCAGAAAAATACTTTTCCTTTCTCCTCTATATCTACTCAGGCACTAATGCCCAAGCCAGAAGTGCTCAGCTCTGTAACACAGTGGACGGAACACGGACAGTTCCTGTCAGCTCTCATTCACAGATCAGAAGCAGGCTCTTCTACCTCCCATGTGCAGTCTCAGAGCTACTCCTAAGGAGCCAGAGAGCAATTCTTGTCTCAGCCTTTAAACATCCCATGCTAGAGATACCTACATTCAGAGACTACTTTTGCCTCTGTTAAAATGGCCATGTTCAAAAATTTCCATAGAAGAACTGTAATCATGCTTACAGAGCTTACTACCTTTCCTACCACTTTTATTGGAGAAAATTCACCTCAAGGTAGAGAGTTAACCGAGCAGATTTTAAGCAGCTGTAACTTGACGTTAATGACAGTGTGCAGAAATCACTGGAACTGCAACAGCATAAACCAGCCAAGGATCTGGCCCATACGCCTCATGAAATACAGCTGCATAGTTATTTCCCATAAGTCTGTATGCTTTGATACTTTGAATATCATATTCAAAGTATCCCATGGCCTGGTGTTCTGCATGCTGGAGAACTATAGCTAGTGGTATATGATGGCATCCTCCAATTCAATACAGAGCTTCTCCTCAGCTCAATTCTACAGCTTCTTTGTACAAGCAATTTGTACTTGGAGCTTCACTTTCAGGAAAAATAAAGACACATCTTTTATTCCTCAACTGTGATAAACTAAATTAATGTCTATACCACTCCTTAGACAATATCACCATATCACTCTAATAGTTTGCGGGGAGGGGGGGAGGTGGATGGAAAGGTATTCTACTTCTATTTTCATTCTATATTCTTATTCACTGCAGTTATGGGATCAGGTGTGCCAGTAGTCAAAGTAGAGTACTTACCTACTTGATAGCATTGTTCCTAATTATTTGCTGTTCCTTCCCATTAATTTTCAAACTTGACTATCTTGATTTCAACACTACTAAAAGAGTCATTTAGAGAAATAATGGAAAAGAATAGTTCCAGTGCCAATTCATGCTGTCTTCCTCCATAAATCTCTCTCCGACTTTAAACACTTCCATTTACAGCTACAATATTTTTGACCTTTATGCTGTTTCTAAGCCTCTTTCAACCATCATCAGCAGACTGACTACTGTGAGATTTTCCTCCTGCATATTCTGAGCATCCTAGACACAACAGCCACTTCAAGGGGAAAAATAAATCTGAAGCAAGTTCTCCCCTCTTACAAAGTGAAAACATCATGATTATTTCTGCAGCATTAACATTGCACATTTAAAGCTACAGACTAAAGGTGCAGTTCATTGCATTTATGCAAAAGCGTGCAAAATGGAGGCCAAAGAAAGAGGGATCCTTCCTTCCTCTCTGCTCAGGTACTAGCTCACAGGCAAGAGCCTCTCCTAAACGGAGGAGTTGTCGTCCACTGAAAGCAGTGACCACCGCACTAGCAAGGAGCACAGACATCAATTCCCTACGTGCAGATAACTTCTCCATAATGTCAGCAAACATTTTTTAAATCACACAAAAATGTTTTCTAGAGGTTTTATGCATGTGGTTTTGCATTTCACACACACGCACACACACACAGAGAGCATGTGATTTGCTCTACTGACACAAATTTCAAAACTGTCCATTCATGTGAAGCGAAAGCCAGAGTCTTTCTACCAAGATGAAGAAATGCACCCTGAATAGACTAGGTGAGTTTAAGACATCCATCAATTACATGAGGGGAGGGGTGGTAAGAAGTGCCAACTATTTTCTATACATTTGTATTTAAATACTTGAAACAACTTGCTTTGGCCACATTCATAGTGTTTAAAAACTAGAATATTAATGAGAACAGAGGATTCTAAATGAATAATGGAAAACATGTGCACACAGAAAATCATTAATTCACTCCGAGAGTACATGATTGCACAGCATATACAGACTCAGGGAAAACAACAAATCAGGTTGCTTCTGCATACAACAAAATGAACTAAGTTTACAGACCATGAACTGATTCGTAGAAATCACTTTGTGAATTGCTTTGAACAACAAAATAAGCTCCATTCTGTCCCACTGTTGTGTGGACTGTCTGGGGTGAGCTGATGTTCTTAACTTTTTTTTCTAAGTTGAGTTAAAAAACACTGCCCTGAAAATACTGCCTTCACAGGTGAAGTGGAAAGGAAAAAGTCTAGAGGATGAATCTACTTATTTTTTATTCAGCTGGGAAAGGCAGAATTGTTTTACTCTATCGCACTTGCTAGCTGTTTTCTTTTTCAACTCTGAAAGCAGTTTCTGTAATAGCAATTCAGTTCTTGTTTCTCAGACTATGTAGAGATTTGTTTAGGCTGGGATAAATGCCCAAAACACGCTCCCAACTATTCCAGTTCTATTGAGTCTCTGAAAAGGCGCTACATGTATCTTTTCAGAATTTAGGTCTTTTTATTTTAGTCTCAGATGAAAGCACACAAAGCTAAACAAGGAGAAAGGGAGAAAAGTGTTCTGAACTTACACAGAGATAAAGAATGGCTCATTTAGAGTTTGGCTGGGGTTCTGGATGAATGACCATCTTAACTTTTGCCTTATTCCAACAATTCTTCCAACAATATTTTTCAACTCTGCTTGACCAAAATTCTGACTTTTGACAAGTAAAAGTATATTACGATGATGTGCAGACACTATATTTAAAGGAAGAAGAGGTATATGCAAAACTTGGTTTTGCACTGGAAGGCAATGGCAACATACTAACAGCACAGTCAGTGGTCAAGTATTTGCTATGTAAGAGATGGGAACAGTCTCACATCAAATAGAAAGGTTTTCACCCTAAATTTGGTGTAAAACTTAAGCAATAAAAACATAATTCAAACTTTTTAAACTAAGAATTATGTTAATAGCCAGTATTCCAAAATACTAACAAGGCTCTATTTTTCCTTCATGGGGCACTTCTCATTAACGATATGCAGTAGATGATCTGGCTATCCCCATTGCTAACCTGTATATGAACGCAATGCAAATGTCATGTGAGTCAGCAGCGAGCTGGCAAGTACAGTAGTATATCATGATCACAAGTGATTACTCCAATATCAATCACTTCTTCAAAGATGAAGAAAAAATAGCTTGTTGTCATTAATAAAAATGAGCTTGTTCTCAGATGAAATCCCCCCTTATTGCCTCAAAATGGCTTTATATGAAGTCTCAATTGCTGTTTAGGTTACTAGGTATGTCCCATTTTGCAAAACAGAGAAGTCTTTGCATTGTGATTACTTACGTTTAAAACAGCTGAACAGCAAAAGAGGATAGGCTTCCAGGAATATTCACTCATTGTTAATGTTCATTCATGCTTAATAAAAGTTCAGTTCATTCTTGTACATTTTTCAGGTTCTCTTTTTACAAAATATCAGAATGGTCATTTTTCTGGATTTTAAATTAGCTACCGTTGTGCAAAAGGCTAATAAAATCCCTACTCTTCATTTACATACCTCTACAATAGCGCTCAAGAGGAGGAGAGGCCTGTCTCCCCACGATACCTGTTCAAGCACTTGTGATAGGAATGGAATAAAATATTCTACTATAGCACAGCTTGGGATTAAAAAATCTCTTTTAATAACATCCTCCCCTTGAAGCAATTAAAGCAAGCCAAGTATAGGTTCCACTGCGTCATTTTCAAGAAGTAGCAAGTCAAACAAATTTGAACAGTCCTGTATGACACTACAAATCAGCAAATGCAGTAATTCATGTTATGCACCTCATGCACCGTCCAAAAATCACAGGAGGGAGTCAAGAACTTGGAAGATCTCACAAGGTATTTCTGAGCAAGTCAGTCCACATCTGCCTCCACACCGTGCAGCTATGTTGTGTGCAATCACTACACACAGGATTCTATTTGATTATGCTGAGACAGCGTGCTTACATTTGCCTCTCGTTATGTTCCTGCTATGACATAAAACAGGGCCAGGGAATGTGTTTGAGCATGGGCCTGTGATAGTGCACCCCACTTAACTGTTGGGTTTCCCGTTTTGAACAGGCCAATCCTGCTTTCTCCAGCCCAAGCCCTCAGCAGCAGGGGCATGAGCCAGAGGAGCCACCCGGCCCTCTTCCTGCTCGCAGGAGAAGGCACAGCCTTGCTGTTGTAAAACCTGACATTTTCAAAAGGCCTGCGAGACCACACACATTCTCCTTTTTCCCTCCATTCCCGTCCCTTCTTTTAGCTGGGAGCATCAAATGATACAACCACAAGGCTCTGTTCACCTCTGCAGTCCAAAACCAACCCATCATAACTCAAGTATCCTCAAGTGTTTTGTCTGGGCTCAGGTAACTGCTGTATGTGCAAAGAAGCCAGCAAAGCATCCCACACCTAGAAAGCAGTATAAGCTCACTGCACAATAATCTGCTGTGGATGTTTTAGTTTGGGACACTTTAAGCTCAGGGGTTTATAAACTCTCCAGTCAATTTTGTCATATGCCCTTCTCTGCTCAATCCCACTCATGGCATGCTCTTTTACATGACGTCACGTAGGGTTTGGATTAGCAATGGTATTTGCTTTATATGGAACACTCCATATCTTCAACTAATGCAGATAATCAAGAATTGTCTCAGCTTCGTTTGTAAGAGAACTCAGTATGAAACAGTCAATCAACTGTACAAACAGAAGAAAAAACCCAGTCTAGCTCTAACAGTTTATGCATTCCTAATAGTTAGTAAATTCAAATGTAATGCAATTCTCTGGTTGGCATTCCAGGAGCTAAATTTTAAAAGAATATGCTTCTAGAAAGAGGTATTTATTAAATGCTGATTGTGAATCCTTCCAAGTTGTCGAAGACTGACCAGAGAGACTGCAGGGAGGCAACGTAGCATTTGTTTCAAGTGAACGATATTGTAGGCATAGTACAAGTCACCAAATGGGCACACCAAGGAGGATGCTTGCAGGAAAAATGACAGGAAATCCCAACAGTATTAGGTATTTGGTTGATTTGGAAAACTAGATCATCAAAAAACTCAGGTGGTTTGAAGGATTTAAATATTAACAGAAGAGAGGAAGAAATGAAATGCAACAGAAAGCAAGAGCAATGACAGATACTGGAAAGGAGCAAGGAAAAGCAGATGCAGTAGTTCAAAATCACACAAAAAGAGAAACAGGGGAAGAAGGATTTCAGTAGAGAATAGAAAAATCTCTATGTTTATTTTCATTTGAAGCTAATGGAAGAAAGAAGTCCTAAAGGCATTGGAATAGTTTAATTTTCATAGCTGGTCTGGTTGACATTTTCTTTTGAACACCAGATTAAATAACACAACTCAGCTAACAGCATCTTTGCTATAAATGCTACGGGGCTAAAGACCAGATAAGCAGCAGCATTTAAAGGCTTTTTCCCTATGCAAATCAGTGCTAGTAAATACTATCAACATATGCATATTTTGAGCAAGATGAAAATAAAAATTTGTTGACTGCTCAAGTCTGGTTTTCAACTTCATAATCCTGATGTCAACACCTGACATACATCAGCCTGAGGTTTACATATGAGGTGATAATTTCAAAGTTGTCTTAAAACAGAAAAATAGAAAACTGTAAATATATTTAACTAAGCACTTGTCATTGCTTAATACTAGAGTACTGTTTGGATTTCTCAAAGTCAGGATCCCTTGAACATGAACAGATTGACATGAGTGTTATGATACTAGAACTCCCATTCTCAAAAGCAACAAATTAACAAAAATATCAGCTCCTATGCTAAGAGTAGACTACAGGCCTCAAAGTTATGAAATACAACTGGAAACTATAACTTTAGAAATTACTCCATAGTTCAAGGATCATAAAATCTTCACAAGGAAGCATCAAATACTCAAAATTTAAATGTGTATTTCAACCTTTAAATGTTTATGTCATTTTTATATTACTTAAAGCTTCATTATTTTAACTTAGGAAGTTGGTATTAATATAAAAGTGCACAAAGTGAGCAATATTTTCTGATATTAAAAAAAAAAAAGGTAAAATCTAAAGAAATAAAGAGCGGGGGGGAACAGAGAAGAGGAGGCCTGGGAGAAGCAGCAATTTTGGGAACGTCAAGCAGAATGTCGCAGCAGCACTGAAGTCGCACCTTTGGGTGCACTTATGCTGCACATTTGCAGACTAGGTCCAGAATCAGAACCATTATACCCAGTAGTACCACACATGCCCAATACAGGCCTGGACACTAGTGAAGCCCTAAAGAAGTTGTTGGATATTCCCTTGGGAAAACAGGTCCATAAAGAGCAAGTTCCAGGGAAAAGGACCTAAATTTTATTACCATTTTTGAGTCCAGACAAGTTTTATACTCTAATGTAACTGCAGTAATGTCTGATATATCTGACTTAAAGGACAGAATTGTAATAAAGTTAGAAGCGTACAAAATTGCAGAAAGGACAATTTAAACTGAAGCTCTCAACATTAACATCCAGGTTTTGAGCATTCAAAAGTGAGCTATGAAACACCAGAAAAAAATGCATTTAACTTGAGGCCTTTGGTAAATGTCAACCAGGGGAAATGTGACTTAGATTATTAGAGAGAGTCAAAGAATATAATCCACACTAGATCACTTCAGCCCTGGCTAATTACTAAAGGCACCAGTTCATTACACTGCTGTAACTGTATCTAATTCAGTTTGCTCTGCAGTTCATCTATTATGTCTTTTTTATGCGTTACTCTACTGGCTGTTGCAGTGTACAATCCGCTCTAAAGGTGCTTCTCAACCCCTGCAGTTTCCACCAAGCAAGTCCAGAAACTGTAACTGAGATTTGCTCAATTTTAAGCTGACTACTAATCAGCAAAAACAAGAAGGAAGAAAATGGGGTGGGAGGGTGGGGAGCAGGGATAAACTTGTGTTTAAAAATCAGGACCATGGTTGAGACATTTTCTACAATATGAGCTAAGAAACCGGAGTTGGTTAATAGGAAACCATTGTCAAATGCAAATTTGAAATTCAAAAGAACAAAGCTATTTAACCTATGATCAGACCATTTAAAAGATACGTTTCATTATAAAGAGCTATTGAAATTTATTCCCATGGGATTCTGTTGGTTTTGAAATTTTACATGGATGCAAGACTTGAGTATATTCATATATTCAGGAAAAAAATCTCATCCAGGGTTAACAACTACAAGTATCCAAAAATGTGCAAGTCACAGATGATTGGGGAAGTATTCTAAAAGGTCTTTTTTTAATGCTTGTCTTGTTCTCTGCCCTGGACACCTTTTAGTGACCAGTGCTGGTTAGCTGAACCTTTGGTATGGCTTAATATTATCCCCCAGGCAATCCACTATCCCCCTGATTCACTTGGTAAATGTTCTGAACACAACATCAAGAACTATTTGCACAATTTGTACGTTTTCAGAGTAAGCATAAGGTAGCTATAGCTACATATATCTCACAAACCTATACAGCAATTAAAAGTACTTCAAGCACTTCATAAGCAGCAGCAAAACACTTATTAACAGGAACAAATATTTTAAGTTGTGCGGTATGAAGTGTGAGTTCATGAGAATCCATACGACATATCAAAGCATACTTACTATCCATATCTGACTCTCCAGTAGTTAATAATAATGAAAAACAATTTTTTAAGTGACCATAACAAATTTCTTTTACACAGCGCTTGCCATTCTTGTCACTTTTATGTCTTGGAAATACAGCAACATAACGGATATCAAAACTGACATAGTCCAGTATTTTAAATAGTTGTCACCTGCTCATATTTTTTGTTTAATAGGGTTCTCAAAAGTCATTCAGAGCTAATTGGTATTAGTTTTAATTGAGTTTTGTGTAGGTATTAGAAGGAAAACTGAAAAACCAGCTTGCAGTAATTTCCTGTACAATGAATCAAAAAATGCAGTATCTTTGAAGATACAAGAAATGTGTTCCTATATAAATTAAAAATTACTGAAAGGCATGAGACACTGTCAGGCTACTCAGTATTCAGACTGTCCTAGTTTCAGCTGGGGTAGTTAACTGTATTCCTAGTAGCTGGTAGAGTGCTATGTTTTGAGTTCAGTATGGGAAGAATGTTGATAACACTGATGTTTTCAGTTGTTGCTCAGTAGTGTTTAGACTATAGTCAAGGATTTTTCAGCTTCTCATGCCCAGCCAGCGAGAAAGCTGGAGGGGCACAAGAAGTTGGCACAGGACACAGACAGGGCAGCTGACCCAAACTGGCCAACAGTGTATTCCATACCATGGGACGTCCCATCTAGTATAGGAACTGGGAAGTGGGGGTGGGGAATCGCCGCTCGGGGACTGGCTGGGTGTCGGTCGGCGGGTGGTGAGCAATTGCCCTGCGCATCATTTGTACATTCCAATCCTTTTATTACTACTGTTGTCATCTTATTAGTGTTATCGTTACCATTATTAGTTTCTTCTTTTCTGTTCTATTAAACCGTTCTTATCTCAACCCACGAGTCTTACTTCTTTTCCCGATTTTCTCCCCCATCCTGCTGGATGGGGGGGGAGTGAGTGAGTGGCTGTGTGGTGCTTAGTGGCTGGCTGGGGCTAAACTACAACACAGACAAATATCATCTGTAAGTGAAATAGGTCCCATTTTCTTCCATTTGTATAGTAGGCAGACAGTCCATGTATCTCTGGCTCAGATGAACAAGACAATCAAGTGGCTTAAACCCTCCCTTGCAATAAAAAGAAAAGCCCAGGCTGTACTGGAGTCACGCTGAGCATGCTTAAAGGCAGCAGCCTTTGACGACACCTTTAGAAACTTACCTAAAATGCAAGTTACTTGCAGCTGTATGTTCACATTTTGGGCCCTCGACTACTTTATTTTAACTTTCAGCAGTGAACTACTAAAAATAATATTTCCTCAATTAACCAATAGGACTGTACACTAAAAGTTTCTGTAGGGCCCAATAACATAGCAACTTCTAAAAACTTCAGTGCAGGAAAACATGAACAGAAGCAAGGGCATTCACCCCAAGAGAAACAACATGCTAATTTGAGACAGAGCTGGACCTCTGCCCTGGCTACACCTTGAAGTGTAGCTTTGTACAGAACAAAGTTGCGTAGATAAGACAACTTGTTACCCAACAGCACTCTCATCACATCAGCTGCAAACATGTCCACAATTCTTAATACATTTTTTTAAATGCTGTGACTTGAAGGCAGCAGTGAGAGCCCCTAATCTGGATGAACCCTGGACAAAACTTCCTTCCAAAGTCAGCTCTGTTTTCTTGTTTTGACTTCAAAACAACTGCCAAGGTACATTTCCAAGGGGATGACATGCATCTGCTTACGTGATCTGGTCTAAGAGGTCATGATTGCTCCCTGATTCTGCACTCAGAAGATTTGCACGTTGTCTATTGCCTGTTGATGCATCTAGATAGCATTTTCAGGAATGTGACAGCAAACTCATGAGATACGTCTGAGCAAGCTTTAACTTGTACAACAAGGGCTTTAACAGATTCCCCAAGCTGATTGCAAGCCATAGGTATTTAGGCAGCTGATGAGCCTGCTGTTGGATTTTCCCTGCTTTTTAACCTGTATCAGCTAAAGGAGGGCAAACTGAAGTATGTCTACTCACTCTTCAATTGCTCCTTTACCCAACACAGCATAGACACATCACACTGCCCTTATACAGCAGCAAATACATCAAGTCTTCTTGTGCCTCAGAGCCTCTTAATCCAAAGAAGAGATAAAAAAAACCCTGAAAAACTAACTGCACCACACAGAGCAATACAGCAGGGGATTGGGTATTATCACCTCTTCACTCACTAGAGCTCACTTTCATGTCTGTGATCTCTTCCTCCTTTTAAGCCCCAAACCTTCACACCAGAGAAGATAAGGAACCAAGGAACATAAAGAAAAGCATTTTATAGCCTTATTCGAGACCTGTCTGCACTGCCAGGAAGCCAAATGCAAGCATTCCTACCTGTGGCTGGAAATCGAACCCCACCTTCGCCTGGCAGTGACCTCCATGCCTGCTTCAGCAAAACCATGCCCCACACCTGCACCCACTTGGGTGCCATCAGCACCCCGCGGTTAGGCCTCCAACAGGCCGCTTTCATGTCCCAAATTCAGCTTAAAAGTCCCCAGTGTTCACAAATTCCTGCATGAAGATGACGACCCTGGAAATGGTTTCCTCAGCTGAAGCCTGGAAAAAACCTATATGGATCAGGTTGTAACCCTCCACACTTAATTTCAAAATACAAAGAACAAATTAAGTTATCTTCATTAATACTCTCTTACTACATTATACAAGAATAATGAAGACTTAATCAGATTTTGATGTTTGTTTTGCCATTCACCTTCCTAAGGTTTTCCACATATGAAGCAAACATGCTAGTAGCTCATGGAGTTATTGATTGCTACATATTAAATCAAGCAGGATCATTTGTCCTCCAGGTTCTCCCTTCAACACAGTAGGCGAAGCTCTGTTTTCCATGGACAAAACAGTTCAGATGATGAAATAAAGACTTTTTCTTAAGGCAAGATATAGAAAACACACTGACAGCTGAGGGCTGTGTTGCCATAATAAAAAAATGTTCAAACTCAGGTGCTCTCATCAGATAGCTCTTTTGCCTATGATCTCAGTTCTGATACCATGTATTAGAGAAAGTAATCAGTTTATTGGAGTAATTTCTGATAAAATATTAAAAGGCTTATCGTTCACCATGTAACATAAAAAAATCCATTTCACAGCATTTGGAACAAAGAAACTACCTTGCAAATGCATTGAAATACAAACAACAAAAAAGAACTGTTCAAGGTACCTCCTGCATATTGACAAGGGAAGTAAAAAGCTTAATAAAGAGAGGTTAAAATTATTTGTAAGGAGTGTTTCACAATGCAACATCATCATCAATGCTTGGTGACCAAGGATTCATTAAAGTGATGGTGAAACATTTGGCAGTGTGAGGTTTGAAGTCTTTTCAATCTTTGAGCAAAAAGTTATACTACATACAGTTCATAAGGCTACCAACAGGTCTAATTATAACTTATATTTATACATTCTTTTCATTTGAACCCTTACAGTGAACAGAAATGACTTGCTATCTCTCTTTTCAACATTTTTTTCTGTTTCTAATTACAGGTGCCAAAATATTTGTATTGTCTTTTTTCTGCAACACATGCCACAGTTGTAGTCTGCTCCCATTGGTCTTCCCCAAAACTGAATATTTGTGCCCCTATTATTATTGTGATGTCAGAAACTGATTTTCAGATTAACTTTCTGAATTAATAGCCTTGAAAAATTTTATTTTAGGGAGAATATATATCTTTCAAACCAAATAAGAACAGTGACTTTGTCTTCATGTTTTTGCCTATTTTAATGTCCTATTTCATCTAGTTATTTATACTTTTGAAACAAATGTAGTATTTCCTTTCAAAATGGAAAACCCTAATACTTGCTTTCTACAGCATTCCACTCCTCCTTCAAAACTACTCCAATCCTGCAAAACATAGTTTTAGTGAGAGAACGACTGTATTTTGGGGTAAATAAGTTAGCGTTGTTACTTTTTGCCCAGTTATGATTGTAGTTGCTAGTGGATTTCTGCTTCATACAGACTTGCATGTGATAAGATGCTTAACAAGTGGAGGGCACATGAGCTGGTGTATGTCCTTCAAACGGCCGAATAGTGGGCATCTTCTAAAATACCAAGGAATACTGCCTTTCCCATTTTGAAAACTATCAAAATTTTACAAATCCTTACTTACATAAGATGGATATCTTCCCATGCATTTTTCTCATACCCTTTAACTGCAACACAGCTGCAGCTTTGCTTCTACATTACAGTGGAATAAGGAAAACTCAGTTGGAAAGCATTAAGCTTCTGAAAATGACTGCAATTACAGGTCAGAATTAGAAACCTACTGAATACAGGTTGCCCTGGAGCCTGCTGTACCTGGATTTGGCAGAGTTTTTGACTGATGTCGCCTCCCAGCAACAATGTTTACTGCTCCAAGCTAAAAGGTGAAGAGAGTATGTTGTCTGTCCATATACCATTTTAGCAGATGGTAAAAAGCCTTTTGACACATAGCCCCTTACAAAGAAATTGAATAAAAGTGTAATCTGCTAGAGATATGTTACCACACGCTACTACTTGCAAAGGATATTTTTGTTTCTTTTCTTTTCTGATTCATGTGCTTGAATGAATGATCTCTCACTGCAGAGAATTTTTATCAGAACTGTAAAACTGGGAAATCCAGTGGCATTTACTTGGCAGCACAGCCCTTGTTCATGAGCCCAAATGCAACTATGAGGCTTGTGACTAAAAATGCACAAATGTTTCCCACTGACCTCTCCTCCCACACCATGCCTAATAATTTTGCCACTGTGGCCAGTGACAGCTCAGCAACTGCTCAAATGAAAGCAGCTAGCAGAGCAGGTGAAGAAGAAAGAAGAATGCAAATAGGATTGTTGTACACTGAATTAAATAAATTGGAAGGAAAAGAACGGAGGAGAAGGGACAGCAAAGCAGGCCAACATCCAGATGCTCGGCAGTGCAGGGCAGTTCAGAGGCTCTCAGCCTTTGCTGCTAACTAAGGCTACTGCATGGCCTCACATAGCATTTGCATGCTCTCATATACAAGCATAAGTGGGCTGATGATACCATAAGGACCAAATCCAAGAAAAGAAACATAAAGCAGCTCTGAAATGACATTTCCCAAAACATAAAAAGCTTTTCTCTAAGGACTACCTTTTTTTCCCCCTTCAGGTATCAGAAAGACAGATAACAGAGAGAGAAACAAGGGAGGTGGGAAAAGGGGGGATTTTGAAATCAAATTCACACCAAAGAAACAGCACAGTCACAAATAATTCAACATCTCATACTGTGACTCTCTCCTCATTAACTTTTACATAGCAAGCTTGAAGCTAGTCAAGCTGGTGAGCTGGGAAAAACTTTTAAATGCAAAATGAAGAAAGCTTGTTCAACACACGACTTGCCTGATATCACCTGATCTCTAGACATTCCTATTGTTAGCCGCAAAATAATACCAGCCATCTCCTTCTTCTTCAAGAGAGTTTTCTAATTACAGATACATGCCAGGAGACAATATTTGAATTTAGTTTAATTTATAAATTACCTTGAAGCAGGTTTTTCCCTGCTGAATTTAAAACATTATCTAAATTTTCGTGTTTTATCCACAACTGTCAAGTGAGCAATTTCCCTTCCTTGAAATATATGTAACACAAAGTGCTAACCCTGAAGAGAACGGAAAAAATTAATCAAAATCTCTGTCCTCAAGAAGAAAGAAATCTGGTGATACTCCTTTCCATCCCACAAAATTATGATAAATTACTGATCCAAAATGTATCCAGTATTGAGCATATGGGGTGGTAACACTGATTCAACCATTCTGGAATCTGGATAACCCTCTGTATGGCATTGTACAATGTACAGAGAAAAACAGCTTCTCTCTGAAAAAGCTTAGTCTCCTCGCAGACAATACCAGCCAAGGGTGAGCAAAGAGGAACTTTATTATCTCGGATTTGCAGAGGCACCCGGAGCACAGAGCGTGTGAGCTGACTGCACTCTTGAAGCCTTTGCCAAAAGATGAACCTGTGTGTCTCAATCCCAGTTTAACACTTTACCCATAGATCAAGCCTCTCTCATCCTGTTGACTCTTTCCTGCAAATCCAGGCTGTCTGAGCCCATGTGTAGGATCTTTATTTTTCCTCCTCCTCTCCACATCCTTTAAACAGTTTCTAGTTTTTCCTTTTATTGTTAGTATTTTTAAATCAAATGTTTGAAACTTTTTCAGGACAATGGACAAAGAGACAGGCCCCTGCACCCTTTGATACTCCTTTATTTCCATTATGAGGGCAGGGTGATAACAGCATGGCAAGTACCGGTAGGTGCTTTACCAGGTTTCCCCAGGCTGTTCTGACTGCAATCCCTATAAAAACTACTTGGAGAATGCACGTTTGAGTCCTCACTCTCTGCTGTTATTTTGTTAATCCTACTGACAATAATTTATGCCAGTAGAGACAGACCAGTGAAAAATCCCAAAAGCATTCAACAAAAAAGTTACAGTAGACCTGCTTTAAGACTCCGATTTTAGCTCTATGTGCAGTGGTGTTACATCAACATAGGGGCTGACACAAATGATTTAGTGGCTGACCATGAATGAGACAAGCTGTCTTATCACCACAGAAGACATGAGAGTTTGGGGCTTAATGAAACCTTGAGAAGTAAATTAATATTTCCTATGGGGGCATCATGAAACATTTACTCCTAATGTAAATTAACTTTTCAGTAAAAATGTAAAATTCCTTACGAAGAAAACAAAATAAAATACTGCATGCAAAATATTTTTACTTTAAAGTAATGCTACAAACAATCATAACCCCGTGACCATCTTCAAATTTTACAGTCTCAAAATCTTTAAAAATCCACTAGATCTTTAGGAGCAAATTTATCACCCATCTTTTATCATAATAGAAAGGAAGGCACAGTGCTGACAAAGTCTGACACAGTAAATCGATGGCAGAACTGACTAAATATCGAAATCCCCCGATTCCTTTTGCAAACATTACTCCTCATTACCAACGTTATCAACTGCCTTATATATGTACTTTTGTTACCAAGTCTTAGTCATAAAGTAACTCTATTTCAACTCTATAAACCTAGAATGGATAACCTTTTCTGTTATTTTAACTTTGTGGAATATTTTCTATTTCCTAGAGGTAGATGGCAAATCCTTGTCATCGGCATAAAAATTCCTTGTGCCTGCCCTGTATTTTTGCCTTCTTATTGGTCTGAATATACCCTTTTATGCTCACACCTTTGCTGAAAAGCAGAAGCACGTCAGGCTGCAGGTTGCAGATTCACTGCAGGCTGTAGGATCTGGCACAGCACCAAGGATGCAAACAACAGGATTTTTCCAAGATTCTTCACAGCTCTTGAAGCAACGGTAAAGTAATATGGAGCAGTACTTAACAGTGCTTACCAACATACTATTTCACACACTCCAAAGCTCTGGGCACCACCCATTTCACAGGGTATCTCATAATCCCTGTTTTCTTTACACAAAACATGCACTAGCATTTTCCACTCCCTGCCACAGCATATATGAGGTTAGGTACCTGTTGCACAAAGCCTTTCAACTTTCTGAGACAAGAGAATCAGTTTTCCTCAGTTTCTAAGCCAAAAAGAGGGACAAAGCTGAGTTAGCAATAGCTTAAATCCTGCTGGATCTTCCTCCCACACTTGCATTTTGTGGGACATTTTGTGGTAAGGGGGCAATTCTTCTTAATCCTACACCTGCTTCAGGTTAGCTGTGCTAATTACAATATGCATGAAGAAAGGAATAATAAACCGGCCTTTTGCTGGGGTAAAGACCCAATTCCGGACACTCATACAATCCATCAAATTCACTGGGTTTTGGTTTTTTTTTTCAAAAAACAAACACTCAAAGATGAGGATATTGGATTTGATGGAGTGGAACTGTTCAAAAATGCAATACTTGACGTTTCTTTTGTAATATGCTCGCATACAGTTTTTTAAAGTGCTAGAAAGCACTTGACATACTTCAAGGGCTAGAAAACCTCTTTGCTACAAATTCTCCATATTAGACAGGGCTTGCCTGTGCAATGGATAGCATTATGGCTGATGCACAAAGGAATGAACTATGACTTTTAAAAAGTTTATCATTTAAGTAGTGTTGGAGTAAAACATAACCATTGCATACAAACTCATTGCAAATGATGCAAAACATACTGATCAAATACAAATAAATATTCTATTCAATCAATGCCCATTCATATTTCATATGAGGGAAACTCTCATATAGTCCAAGTTCAGTCTGACTGGCCTCAAAAATGCATTGTTGAGACCAGGGGAGTCTCACTTCAGGGACCAGCAGCATTCCCTCAAATACAAGCTTTCTCAGTACACAAGAAGATGGCTACTATTACCCACAGTCAGGTAAGAAAAAAATAATAGGGGAGAAGATGGAGTAACTCAAGTATTATAAACTCAATCAGCTCAAAAGCTATTGGATAGACCCTGGGACAACCAAGAAGAGCAAGACTTTGTTCTTGGCACTGTTAGACAGCAAAACAGCTCTTCATAAATCTTGGCACCCATTGCTATGGAAGACACTTTTTGTTCATGATGACTCACCATTTCTAAGTGTGGGGAACAGTGCTGGCAGGCTTCTCTCTCTAGTCTGCCCTCATACCTCTGCAACTCAGCTGCAAGGGCTTCTGTATCAGAGATGTTCCTCCATGCTGTGGTGGCCACTACTTTGACATTTAGAATTGCCCCAAGCAGTTGTGTGCCCCATTTTCTGATGCTTGGCTAAAATAAAAACAAGAAGTCCTCTTCTACAGTTTCATATACCAGTTGTATCACTATTACACGGATCTTGCACGAGCAGTTATCGCTGCAGTAAAATGGAAGAGGGCAATGATGCATTGCATAGACAATCACACCAACTATTCCTTTCTGACTTGAACAGATTTGAAAAAGTGGCTCATTTCTCCCCTTATTATCAGTCCTTTAAACAAAACACCCCAAAAGCCATTGAAGCAATCAACGCTGCTGTCCTCAGTACAGCCATACAAGGTCAGGGGTTTATTTTTCCCTCCAGTCTAAAGGCAAAAGCAATAAATTGATAAAGAAAATAAATGAATGTAACATCTCCCATAGACATCAGTGTCACGGGAAGATTTAAAAAATGAAGTGGCCTGTTTGCTCCTTGGTATTCTCTCATTATTCTACTGTCTATTTTTTTTTTTAAATTAGTATTTTGATTAAATAAAAATTCCTAGTGCATAGTCTTAACACTGCTGATTTTAGATGTGAGTGCTGATGCTTCAATATGTTAGGCCCATAAATGCAAATTGAAGCAATCACACAAACATGGGAGCTGAGTGAAAATAGAGCTGAAAGGTTTTTAATCCAAACAAACTCTGTCACTTGATTAAAGTTCTTGAGTAATTTGCCCTTTGTGATGTTTTGGGGAAATCTACTGATATACAGGTTATAAATTCTCTTTTCTTCTGGGTAACATCTATTTCTGTACTTGTGATACAGTGGAAATATATCCAAGCTCCCTGTAGCCTTGCCGGCTGTACTCAAGCTAGCTTCATTTTGGGAGCAATATAGCCAGATTAGCACAGTGCTATGCCCAGCCTATTTTTGCTTGCTTCACAGCAGCCTGCTACTAAGTGTGCTGGAGAGAAGTTTCACTGGCGTTCTGGCACAGTTTCTTCCATAGTCAAAGAAGCCGGCACTTCAGCTTCAAACTCTGAGTGAGAAGTAAAACACACCCTGTGTGTCAGTGTATGTATAACATATAAACTAATGTACTGTACATCTGCCTACTTATGTATGCATATCCCATGAACCACAGACAATTCAAGCTGAAACAGCATTCTTATTGATACCGATCCACTGGCCTTTGCTAAAACCGTATGTCTAAGTAACTGCTCTTGTAATTTCTGTCCTGAGAATCTTGGATCTGACTCGCCTTCCACAAGCTGAAAAAATCCCTATTGATTAGTACTTCTTGCTATTCCAAAACACTCAGTCCTTTGAAGAAAATGCAATAAATTCTTCCAAGTCATCATTCAGTGCAAGGTGTCATTAATTCTAAGTGTATCTTGCAGACATATGTGTTCACATATTATCATATAAACATGTCACACAATGCAATAGGATCCTAAATCACTTTGAGTCTGAAGATGAAGCTGTCTTTTTTTTTTTTTTTTCCTTAAAGCAAGCACACCAAGAAACACCACTAGCTTATAATATCTCAGGGCAGGTTTTGCAAGACCTCATACAAATGACTTTGAATAACTCAGCAATAACTTAAAATAGAGAGATTTACTCAGATTTACTAGGAGAAACAGATTAAAAGAAATTGCAGTCAAAGCCACCAAGTACCCACAATATCCCAGCAGGGCCAGTTCTTTTCTTAAATCTTGCTTTCAGTGTCGTGACTTCCAGCAGCCTCTCGAGTTAAAACAAATGCTGCAAGGTCCTTTCCCATGCCCAGGGAAATCTCCTTATTTTCACCTTCAAGTGCAAAGTACAGGTTTATCTTCTCCTCTGTTCAAAAGTCACACTGCCTGCTGCAGGACCTCTGCTAGCTCTGTCTCTCCACCTCTGCCCCATCCTTCCCCTGCAGAAATCCACCCTGCTCCCAGCTAAACATGCCTCATCGCTTTGGGGAAACACCATTTCCACCTCCTTCCACACCCACTAACAGCAACTAGGCTCAAGGCCAGCATCTGAGAAAAGAATTAATTCTCAACAAGCTCAAGTTTGAATGAAAGAAATCTGGCGGTTTTGTGGGTTTTTTGGCACGGCTATCAAGTTGCAATAAAAAGCAGGAATCTTTTATGGCCATATGTAGAACATACAGCTTACCCTCTGTCAAAAGAAAATTAGTGGGGACCACTTGCTAAAATCAAACTTTTTTCTGTATCAACAATCCTAAAGTGCATACACCAATGATGTAAAGGAATAGTTACATGGGTTTCTGAACTAGTAATGCTCTTTTTTTTGCCTTTTGGGGTTTTTTTTTTTGCTAAAATGTCAAAAGACTAAGGACATTCTAAAAGATTCAAGCATTGTAAAGGTATTTCCTATTATTATTATTATTAAATATTACCTGGAGAACTATACATCATTTCCCTCTCTGGTTAGTGGTAGAGAAGCATTTAAATGTTACATCTGGGACACTATCAGCAATGAAAAGAAGGCACTCAGCATTGCTTTCCTAGGATGTAGGTGTTGTTGCAAATCTATTAGTTATATATCTATATTTATATATATTTACATATATATTATAATCTATTATTAGTCTGCTTATTTAAACAATTTTGGGTCAGTGGTAGAAGCAGCTACATTGATGCCATATACCTTGCCTTTTAACTTAACTTTTGATTGAGAACTTGCACTGTATGATGTAAACAAGACATACCAACAAAATGATTGACTGATGGAATTCAAGATGTAGGTGTTAATGAGAAGAAACCAGAGAGCTGGTCCCTTTCCAGTCTTAGGTCAAGCAAAGAGCTTGGCCCCACATCATTGAAGATTTTTGTCAGCAGTAAGACCATGTTATGAATTTTTTGCTGGTACAATTTCTTATTGCTACAAATCTTTGTGGAGCAGTAAATAGCAAAGGCAGGTTACCATTACAGAGAGATCTGAATCACCTGCAACCTAAAAAAATGCATTTTAATACAGCCAAATGCAACATAATACATCTAGGAACAGAGTAAATCTACTAAATCTACAAACAAATCTGCAAAGTAAATCTACAGGCTGAAAAAGCTTGTCTTGGAAAGCAGCAACACAAGAAGATTTAAAGGTCACCATATAGAAAGTTTTGCAATTTTTGTGACAAATTGTTTCTTTGCTGAAAAATATACTTAACAATGTGTAGTTTAGGGAGGGCAAAATTTGTTAAGTAATTCAGGCGGAATTTGAAATATCATCCAAAGGTGAAAATTCAGCTTTTCAGTCTGCCTAATATCACTTTTCTGTACTCTAATCATAAAATGCATTCATGTCACTTATATGGTGATATGCATACATTTAACAATATCCATGTGCTAAACTGAATATACTTTGGACTTAGCAGCTAACATTTCACGTGCTTGGAGCTGAGGTCTGAGGCACACTATGCTTTCTTCCATAACAAGACTTCCTAAGAGACTGTTTTCTGAGGTGCTTTGGAAATTATATTCAGCAGTTCTCATAGAACTTCTGTTACTTTGAAAGCAATTTCGTGGGCATTCACATGGTGGGTTTTTTTCGGTGGCCTTAAATGATCTGTTCATTCACATCTGAGTTCCCTCGCATCATCCTCATATGGCCCCACAGAATTAATTGAGTGCAAGATTCACTGTCACACTCGCTGCCCCTTAAAAAGAGGCACTGTTTCGTACCCTCTTCACAGCTCCAGCAACAGTCAGGAATTATTAGTGTTTGATGATCTTTTGTTTCAAGACTTCAATCTCTTGTACTTTGAAATGGAAATTCCTTAGCCTGCAAGGGCCCCAGAATCTGACAGCTGACTTCTTGAACTTTTCTAAACTGCAACAGCACAGGAAGTAAATCTATCAGCTCTGCCTCTTACAGTAACAGCATTTGCTGGGGGGGGGCGGGGAGAGTAAGTAGTGATGGCAATGTCTACTGAAACTACTATCCTCACTTTTTTTTTTTTTATTCCTCCATTAGTTGAATTAAATCTTGTCTATTTACACACTATATTGAACAGATCTGTTGAAGCACTGGTGTATCTTTCTTGGATTCAGCAATTCCAGATGTCAGAAAGATCAGAGAAGCAAAAGCACTTCAGCAGCTGCATTCCCATAGTCTTATCGGTTGTGGGGCTTTTTTTTCAGAGATAGCTGGCATTTTTTTCAGAAATAGCTGGCATTGTTTTGATTTCTCTTCCTCACACCTTCTCTACTCAGACCAAGCTGTCCTAATCCACTCACAGAGAAGGGGGGGGAGGAATTGAATAAGCCGGTAAGAAAAAGTAAATATTCTTAGAATCATAGAATCTTGATGCGATGAAGAGTTGTACTACCAGAGATAATTTCTTTCTAGATTCAAAATTCATCTACCTCTTTTCCACTGGTGACACAAAATAAAAACAGGTATTTAAGGATACCAAACACTTTTTTAACAATGCCAAATCTCTCATTTCCTGACTTGCATTGGTCCTCGCTGAACCACAAACCTAGAAGCTCTTCTTAAGAATAACCATAGCAGTTGAAGATTAAAGGTAGTAGTATTTACATAGGTCCTAATGACAAACAGTGGTATATTTCTTTGGCCACATACCGTCTGATCAGCAGTAGCTGCCTTTTTACCCCTTAATTTTTCCCCTTAAACTGAGTTGCAATATTGCATTCGGATTATGAATTTCCCCTCGGAAAAGACTGTATCCTTGTATGCCAGGAACGATCAAACCTCCCTCATACAGCAAAATAACAGAGTAATAAGGAAATCACAGTTTTTCAGCTGGAGGAAGTAGTAGCTCAATACCCAAAATAACAAAAGCCATAAGATTCTATGGTGATTTTCTTTCCCCTAAAGGTCTCAGCAGTAGTTTAACTCTTAAAGCACTGATATCAAAGATAAAACTTATTAGCTTCTAGTTCAGCAATTATTGATACCTTTTGAAATATTTACCTTAAATTAAATATAGATACATATGTACGTAAAGTTAGTGTTAAGAGTCATTAAAGAAGGATTCAGGCATTCAGAGGATTTAGGATTTGATAGAAGAGGAGGAAGATTTTACTTTTCACAGAAGCAGTTTCTGAGTTTTCAAGACTTGCAAGTTTAAGGCATGAATAGAAACACATCTTGGAATCCAAAGAAAAGCTAGGAAGCCCAGAAACACAAAGTATCAAGGCACAATAAACAGGAAAAGACAAGATCTTATATAAACCATGGATTTCCATTATTAGCCCAATTTCAACCATCCTGTCCCATTCACGGTATCTCTGGAAAGAGTTACTTTTAGGAATAGAGAAAGGAATGAGGCAATCGTTTATCTAAGTCTAAAGCTTACTAGACAGCCTTCTTACAGCAGAGTGAATGTGAACACCTGACACACTGATGGTGTTCTGTATTTTGGGAGCAAGGATGATGCAACGATTGATTTTAACATAGGACAACAGGCCACCAACGTTTCAAGTACACACAGTTTGTAAAACACCGGTAGTTTTCTCTTTCAGAAACAGACATCATTGCCTTGAGTTGGTCCAAGCATTGAGAAAAACATCCTCAGCACTGTCCCTAACACTGCACTCCTCTAGTGCAAGCAGAGTGCCAGGGCATGGAGAGGGCTGAACAGAATATTTAAAGCTCAGAGCTGAGGAACAGTCATTAAAGCTAAGAGCAATCGGCTCTTGCGTGTTCCTATCCCAAGCCTTCACACAAAAGGATTTGCATTCATACAAATGTTTAGGATATGTCGTCTTTACATGTAGGCTCCAATTCACTTGGGAACCCTTCCACAATTTATTTTATGCAACAGAAAGCTAGGTAGTTTTCAGTTTGATTCCACAACTGGATGAAGTTGCAGTGACATACACCAGATCTATTCCTGTATGTGGCACTTACTGCTCTCCTGTTTAGTAAATTCAAGGAGAAGATAATGCTGTGTAACAGACAGCAACAAATAAGAATATAGACACTTCTTTTGGACTGGACTTGAGGCCCATCTATTTCAGTAAGATGGTTCTTACAGCCCTCAGCACTAAACACTTTAGTAGAAGCAGCAAAATCTGTATTAGGCAGATAGCAGATAATCCTCCCTTACAGTGGATCTCTTCTAAATTCTCAGTAGAACTGAAGAAAAATCCCTGAACAGTGGACTTCAAAAATGGCAGGGTTAAATAAAACTATTTTCAAAAAGCTCATAGGTTAAAAAATAAATCAAAATTATTTATCAAATAAAAAATATTATGATTAAAAACCATTTAATGAGTTTGTTTGGTGGGGGGTAGAAGGAAAGGGAAAATACATTTCTTCTCTACCTGGTCCATGAAACCTATTGCTGATTTCTTTATGGTACTGAGAGTAAGGTAGAAAAGAATACAGAAATTTCTTTCCTTTAGTGCTAATATTTCTGTGTGTGCTGCATTGTTGTATTAAGTTTAAACATATCAAAAGTTGTTTGAATCATTAAAATCATTCTCTAGGCCACTAGGAACTGTTGCATGCCAAGCACAGAAGCGCAACTAGCCAACTCATTCATAAGCACAAAGATTTTTTTCCTCTCACACAGATGCAATCAAAATCCAGCAAGACAGCTAATTGTAACCTAATCTTTTCAATTTTATGTGCAAAGGCAATTTTAGGTATGATTGGAAAACGTGCGGAGGGAATAACAACAGGGTATTTCTGGCACCCTCTGGGATTTAAAAAACAGATTCAGAGGTATTAAATAAAGTAGCAGGGTTACGTTTGCTAAATCAGATAATATTGGACTAATAAGGACATCTGGAAACAGTTGGTATCAAACAACATTTGATTTGTGTTTCCTTCATGACTGCAGTGCACAGCTAAAACAGGTGCACTGTTCTTTGCAGCAAAGGTACCAAGTGCTAGACACTTGAGGGGAAGTTGGGGAGAGGCAGTTGTGGGTAAAATTGGCAAATGTATCTGAGCATAAATAATAACACTGATTCAAGGTCATCACATTATTTAATGAGAAGAGGGAGTTTTGCCCTTATTAGCATATTAAGAATTACATTTAGCTATATTCTGATATTAGACTTGATAAACATCTACTAGAAGTACAGAAAAAAGGATTGCATGAGCTTCCAAAAAGAAAGGAAGGACATGAAATGAGGCTCTGTGTTACTGTACTCCTTTTGGATAAAAATAGGGATTGATGTCTCCACTTAAATCTAGTGCCAAGCCTTACTTGGTACATACAGGAAGCTTATCTAACATAAAACAAAGACTTGGGGCATTCAAGGCCATGATGTTTAGTCAGACATTATACCTTATGAAAATTAACCTTTTTCTTTGCATCTTATTGGAATTTTAAGATCAATAAGTAGGACTGCTATGGATGAACTTAAGCTATCTTAAACATACAAAAAATCCTGCCTCAGTGTGCCATAAAGTTAGCATAATGAATCTGACCACTCCCCCTTCAGCAAATAGTACCTATAACCATTTCAAGTACAAGCAGCTTGGTCTCAATTAAGAAAAGTGCCAGGATTACCCAACAACTAGAAGGGAGCCAAGTGTGCATAGAGTAAAGGGAAATGAAACTCCCCATGAAACTTCTCCTTTCACATCAGCTAGCAGAATTGGGCCAGACAGTGCTATTCGCTGCTAGTATTATCCCTAAGAGGCTGAGCTGGGAGACATTTTCCAGTTGAATATTTTGCCTATGTTATGAAACTTTGTGTGTTGTTATGATGATTATTTCCAAGCATTTTAATAACAACAACGAAAAACAGTTGTATAGGAGAAGTGGAAGAATCAAAAACCAATAGTGTGTTTCAAATGTAATGGTTTGAGTTTATGCTTCAAAAGGAAAATTTGCCCAGTTCTATGAAAAAATCCATAGCTTATGATTTGAATTGATTTCTCTGAGCACTTTACACACAAACAGGATAGTGCCTCTTTGGAAGAATCTACAACAGGGGCAAGTTTAAGGAACATTCAAGTAGACATGCAACAGAAAAATGAGTTTCTCAGGGTCATACCAAGCAGAAGTGGTGTCCGAAGTCTAGGATAAAAGATGTAAATTTTCCCAGCTGCTGCTTTAATCTTTGGACTATGCTTCCACTCCCAACTCAACAACAGACAGATCATATTATTGAGCCTCTCCTGGTGTATCAGTTCAAACACTTTTGAAGACCTCATTTCACACATTACACCATTGCTACCTATTTTATCTAGAGGATTGATAATTTGAGTGGTCTAGAATATGCTGTCTGGAATTTAACTGCTGAGCTATCTACAGCAACATCAACCATAAGATCATTTTAATAGTACTTGGATACCCAATTATCATAGCAGTAAACTGGTTGTACTACTTTGATCAATTTGGCTATATTAATGATGTCTGCAAAGATCTGTACTGCTATAATAAAGTTATTTCCCAACCCAAACCTAGTTATCTCAGTAGGAGGTTTAACTGGTTTAACTGCATCAATATCAGGGTTTTGTAAGCACTGCTAACCCACTGAGGAGCTATAAGTCATACACAGTGGATGTAGCAAATATGGCTATTCTAAGTCTAGAGGGTGGTAGAAGACTATGTTTGTTATAGTCTTACAACATCAGGATTAAAGTGAAGTTTTCTTTGCCGAGTCAGGGGACTGTTCATCATTTCTGCAAGCACAAACACATACTCCCACATGATATATACAAATTAGTGAGTCAAAAATTGTATCAGCAAAAGCAGGAATCATTCTTACACTTGCAGTGTTTGCTGTGCTCAGGCCTCTCAGCAAACTCTGTGTTCTTGATAAAAATGATAAACAGCAGCTGCTCTTTAGGTATGTCTTTAAGCTCATCCTCCAACAAAGAAGAATCAGTACAGAAATACCTGGGTACCAGTACAGACCTTGGCATTTTTCCAGACCCTCCATGAATTCAGCATAGTTTCTTAGATTTTGACTATCAGGTCTCCTCCTCTGTTATTTAACTATGTGTATTGTTTAGGGCACAGCATGCCCTAAAGCACAATCTGGAGCATGAGGCAGGATGATGCTTGTTTGGATGGCAGAAGTTAAGAGGAGTGATAGTTTTCTTCTTTCTCTGTCCAATGAAAATAAGAATTTAATTCCTGAACTTTCTACATTATGCCAACCCTTCCAGCTCTACAACTTGTATTAGAACATATCTGCCATATTTTCTCTCTATCCTTCCCCTTCCCTTTTCTATTTTTCCTGTTCTGTTCTCACTTCTGTATTTTTTTCTTCTCCCAAAAAA
The DNA here is from genome assembly GCF_947461875.1 of Haliaeetus albicilla. Taxonomy (NCBI): domain Eukaryota; kingdom Metazoa; phylum Chordata; class Aves; order Accipitriformes; family Accipitridae; genus Haliaeetus; species Haliaeetus albicilla. The sequence continues at coordinate 11,991,884 of NC_091504.1, read as the reverse complement.
CAGCTAGAGATGGAAAGCTATAGATCACAGAGTTATCACTACCACTGCGAAACTTTTATTAGTGTAGTAAAAGAAACAGAAACTATGCACATTAGAGTGGTTAGTTCCTTCCCCAAATTATGACAGACTGCACTTAACAGCTGTACAATTCTTACATGTGTTGGACCTTTATAATCTACTTGTCACCACATACTTAAAGAGAGTCCTCCTCTTGTATCGTGGTGAAACTGATCACTGAATAAGCAGGTCTGTCACAAAGCAAGGTAGTATTTAAAGGGCTTATCTACCTATAACTAAGCCAATCTCCTAAGCAAGAAGTTTTGTCTCTTCTATTAATGGCACCGACATAAGACCAAAGCTAACCTCAGAAAATGTTCTTAGTAGAAGCAGCTGTCATAACAGAAATGTAAAACCTGTGCTGACACTGTCAATCTCACTTCACAACTGTGGAAAACCACAAGCTGTCGCTTTACAGGAATTGGGTATAGCCTCACCAGTGACCAGCAGCTGGCTTCCACACGATGAGTTTGAGACGAGGAATCAGACAATATAGAAAGATCATCAGCCTGCTCAAAGAGAGAGGACACAGGCTGGTGGGAACAGAAGCTCCTCCAGGAAATCCCACGTCAAGTGAAAGGCCCAGAAAGGAATACCCTGTACTCTTCAAACAAGGCTGGAGACAGGTACCCCACAGTGTAGCTCCAACCAAGGCCTGAGCTTCACTGGGGCTGGTGGGCAATGGGTGGGGGGTAAGGGGGTGACACTGCTCAGAGCCATTAAAGCCTGTTGGTGCCCTCAGGGTCCTGGCAATGTGCTCCCTCTGTTTTGATTTGCATTGGAGAGTTTTTTGAGAGACAGATTCATCTCATAGGATGAAAGGTACTGCTAAAATAAGCTTCACGTGTTCAGTTTGGTCGATTGGTTTAGCATGGCCAAAAAGCTTTGGTGGAATCTCAACAAATTCAAGTTATTGCAAGATTAACCATTGTACTATTAAACAAAGACTCAAAAGACATGGGTTTTAGTGCACAGATCTGTTAATCATAACCGAAAGAGCCAGATATGGATCAACTTGTATTCTTCCCTCATCTACTGTATAAAAGGCTACTAACAATTCTGAGGGCCTTTACATAGGAATTAGAATTACCATGAAAGTAATATTAGCAGAAGTCAACCAGGCTAGCAATAAAGCTGGGTTTTATGCAAAGAAGATCTAAGAAGAAATGGATAAACTTTAAAAGCAACTAATTCTAAGACAAGTAATTTAGTATGCTTTGTTGTTCCTATATTGAATTTTATAATCTGAAGTTTATCCCTTTTCCTCACAAGATAAAAAAATAGGCGCCTGTTAATAGCCTGAAATCTCACAAGTTTCATTGCCCTGAAGTCCCAGTTTGCTCCTTGAAAACTTCTGTTAGTGTTCACAATATTCTATCCTTTTCTGCACAGAAAGAAATCAGATCTCCAGGTATGGGATCAGACATTTTTTTCTAAGAGCACCATGCTCCCACAGGTCAGGCAATCCTGGCGGTGGTAACACTTGAGAGCATATGGAGAACTATTCTGCATGTTATTTTTCCATGACCTCTCCTAGCATCAAAACTAGGTCTGTGCAAAGGCCAAAAAAATGCAAATCCACAGGCAAAAGTCATGTTCTACAACACACTAACAGTTCAAGTGCTACTTGAAGATGATTCATTTAACTTGAGTTTTGACTTTACATTGTTTAGAGTTATTAAAGAGACTGCAGTGTATATTGAGTCTCATTTCAAAAATTCAACAGCTGCTTAAAATGATTAAAAAAAAAAGAAAAAAAGGATGAAAAAAATGCAACCATTGCTTTTCTGTTAGGAGAGCAGATAACAGTCTTTCATAAGATTACTTTATCCCATATGCCCAGCCTTGTCAGATTCACAATCCTCTCTTTGTTAGGTACAGGATAACATCTGCTTACATTGCCAAATTCCAAGCCAGCGCCATGAGGCTGGAGCTCCTCTCCTGCAGTCTTCAAAGACTGATTAACGGCAAGAGCAGGTGCAACTCCTACAGGCTTCACTTGATGACTTCCCCTCTCCTGTAGCTCTCCTTCCACTGTCTCCCCAGATATTTGTATTAAAAGGCTCCAGTATCAACATATCTGAGGCAACTGAGTTTTAGATCAAATATATTTCCTGTTCTCAGCTTCATTCAATTATTTCAGTTTTGCCTTCATGTGCTGGCATTCTGCTTGCAAGCGTGCTATACTTTGATGACACCACGGGGTCTACAGCACTGAAATAAAAGAGCAAGCAAAGCCAAGCGTTTTCCCTACCCGAATAATCGCAGTCTTAGGGATCCTGCCAGTGGCCACTCACAGTAACCTTTACTATATCCTGGCCCTGACACCAGAATAAAGTACAGAAGGCAATGATTCCTAATCAGGCATGAAATATGCAGCCTTCATTGACAAGACATATAAATGAAGGAATTTAACAGATTTAACAATTTTCATATCATGTGAAATATACCTGTATACACCAAATTCAGCTTTGCAAACAAAGACACCATAACTGCACAGCCTAGAGATGCAGGTTGGATCAAATCTCAATGCCAGGGAAGATAGTGTTGTTTAAGTAAAATTTAATGAAAAATATGAGCCTCAAGCTAAACAGAGGAACCTGTTATCATCAAAAATAAAATGAATGTTAGAAGTTAAAACAAAGTGAGGTAGAGATCTTCTGGTTATTGTTTTAAATATAACAGAAGACAAAGAAATGCAATAATAGCATCAAGCAAATTGCAAGAAAAGAGGAAGAAATCAAGAAGAAAACATCTAAGTGCTTTCCTATGGATGAACAGGCAAATAAAAAAGACCTACTTTTCGGTGAAGTGTTGCATGATGAAATCTTGGGGGAGCAGTCTTTCATTTGTGCTTTGTAAGTAAAGTACTGCAATCTAGAGAGTTGACTCCATCACCAATTTTTCCCCAAAACTGAGCAGCCTGCAAAAACCCAGAGGTTTTGTCTAGTTAAGAGGACTAATGATAAAGAAAATGAGGTAACAGAGTAGAACAACAAAATGGGGCAATTCAAGCATGAAAAGCTTGAAAAGGCAAATACTGATACTACTGACAGACAAAAAGGAATTAACTTGAGATCATATCAGCTATTTTGCTGCCTCATATGTGATTCTAGCCCCTTTGTCCATACATCGGTATTTGTAGCCTTAATTGCCCACACAAGATCTGTTAACATTAACTCTTTACACTATAAACTCACATTAACTTCAACAGGACATTCATCTCCACAGATGTAGTATTCTGGCAATAAAGATTGCAATTCAGAGTCCTGGAGTTCTGATGACTTCAATAACTTACGTATTAAGTTTAGGAGTGGTGTAATTCTTTGCAGGATTGGGACCCAATATTAAAATCTCTTCAGGAAAGAGACAGTTCCTTCCTGTGTTTTTATACCAGAGCCCCAGTCTTTATTGCAGCTTTTATGAGACACTATAATTCAAAACTCAACTTCCCTAGATTGCTGCCTTTTTTTTTTTCTTCTTTCACCTTTGCATTTCACTTCACATGCCCTGCACAATCTACAATGAATATGAAAGACCATGTTTGCCAAAATAAAGGAAAATGAAAAAATACCCTTGTCTGCAGTGGCTACCGTTTCTGCCTGTATTGCCATTGATCCAATGACTTTTTTTCACATCCATCCCTCTAGATTTATTCTTGAAAAAACGATAACCAGTCAGAAGAGTTATCACCTTGTCTCCCTGTGGAAACGCATTGCCACCCGAGCCACAATTCATACAGCGAATATCCAGGCCAGCAGTAGAATACCTATGAAACTAAGAGGTAGGAGCATTTGCCTAATGATGAAACAAAATCCACAACAAAATCCCATTACATGTTTCTTCCTGAGATAGTTTTTTTTTCTAATAATATTGTTCCAAAGGCAACTGGAGTCCATGTTGTTCACACCTGCATAATGAAACAAATCAGACAAAACCTGCTCCTTCCTATTGCTGTTATTCATTCACAACTTGCATTATAGATCAACACGTTTCAGCAATCAGCTATGTGCTATGTGTTGAACATTTGTTTCAAATGGAAATAGCTAAACCAAAATCAAAGGAAAGTGTTGTGTCTTTGATGTAGTTCCATACATTTGTTATGCTGCAAGGGCTAAGGCTGCTAGACCCAACTGATGTCAATGGATTGGTTAAATCCTCTTTTAGACTTTGTGGAAGGAACAATTAAATCCCTGTAGATACATCCACGAATGCTTTAGAGATGCCACATTTTTTGAGCTATTTAGTTGCCTGGTTTGTTCCTTTAATGTTTCTGGGAGAACACCTAAAGAAATAGCTGAGACCAAGACCCAGAGATGAGGCAAAGTGAGATCTTCCAAGCTAGACAGTTAATCACTGTGTCAAACTGGGGTACCTGAACAAGACGACTTCCTGATCATTCTTTCCTTCTGTGATGAAAAGAACAACAGCATGTGCTCTCTGTGGAAAGAAATGTCATTGTATCTGATTAGTAGATACCCGATTTTTGGAGATTACTTTAGACAAAGAACTAAGTTTTTAAACATACTAAACTTGTAACTATATCATGGCTGACCTAAGACTGTTGCAGAATATGACCAAAATATTTGCTAGCTCACTTCTGTCATAGCACACATGAACATTTTTCTGGGGGGAAGGAATTTGAAGCTTGGGAACTACAATTTCTTCACAGGCAGACAATCTCCTATCACGCACCATTACAAGGTGTAAAAAAAACAACCAAAGAAAAAAAAAACAACAAACCACAAACCAACAAAACCCCCCAGCAAGCTATGTAGGTTTTCCTAGAGTTAAAAATAATAATTCACACAAGTGGCATAATTGTATATAATATGTAACCACAGGAAATAACTACTTTACCATGTTCATCCATTCAGAAAGGAGAAAATGGAAGCCACTCAAGATAATGCTTTTTAGACTTGCACAGACTGCCCTGATACAGTGGCTGTGGTTTTGTACTGCCAGCTGCGAGCACTGCTAAACTATGTCCTTGAGAGCTGGTTTTAGTTTGGACACATAGAGCCTGTGCACACTATTACAAATGAAAAATGCCCTTCCCACACAGTGCTGCGTTCAGCTTTCAGATGGCTGAAAATATTTTGTCTCCAATGTGAGAACCACTTGTTTCCTTAGAAAGGAACACCATAGGGGTATGTAAAATAATGAATGGTTTAGTTCATGTTGATTAGGCTTGGCTGTTCATCCTGAAAAATAACACCAGAATAATGGGGAAACTCAAGCAGATAAGCTACATAGCAAAACAGGAAGAAAAATAAAAGTACATAAAAAACAAACTCACATTGTGGAGCTTTTAAGCGGTTGACAACCCAGATAAATATTTTAAGGGGGTTAACATATATAAATATGATTTAATTTTTTATTTGGTGTGTTCGGACTTGGGTAACAACAATACTACTCAAGACTCCTTCCACACCAGAATTACATGTAATAAAATCACGGGGTGTTTAAAGGCATAGGTTTTGAGAAAGAGTAAGTTATTCTGAACAGTATTTGCATTACTGTAATTAGTTTCATTGATGTCAACAGGGCTAGCAAGGCAATAAGGTTCTCCCCAGTAATGGTAGCAAGCTTAGATGAACAAAGCAAGTGGAGATGTAAAACCTCATTGGGGTTTAACTTCCCATGATCTACACCACAGAAGAAAAACAACCTTTCCCCACGCACGAAAGCAGGTCAGCACTCAACTTCTATGGAAAGTCATCTATCATCTAAACTAGTGTTAGATACAAGGGGCAACAGACACCATTAACTTTGTTAGTTAACCCTCTGTGTACAGTGTACCATTCTACATTAGCATGCAAAGCAGAGAAAGATAACAGGTTTTGGCTACTCAGAGATGAAATCCTGGCCCTGGTGACATTTAACTGGAAACCATCTCCTGCCAACATCTACCTTAAACTGCCCCTTCAGAATGTCTCCAGACAAGCTGACTAGACAAACTTTGCTCGAACCATATTAAAACAGAATGCCAAGTTCCTTCAAAATCAAACCATTAATTGAATTTCCCTGAAATAACCTTATAGAAAAGATGCAGATGTTTTGAAAAAGTTCAAAGCAGCTTGTTTTCACCTGATAGAAGGAAGTATTTCTATTATTAATTTTGAAAAGACTTTGTATTGAGGGTAACACACAGCAAACCTTAAAATTCAAAACTAAAATGTTTAAACTCAGTGAAATCTATTAAATGATCTTTGGGAGAGGTGGAGGAGGATTACAGGGGATAGAAGTGTGTTTTTCTGTTACTTTGGTTTTGTTGAGTGGGTTTTTTTGTTTTATTTTGGTTTTTTTAATACAACTTCAGGGATTTTTCGTTTCACTCCAATGCAGAACTGAGCCAATTTTGAAATGTGAAAATCTTTCACATATAGAACTTTCTCTACCATAGAGCTCTTATCTGGAGCAGCACATCATAGCGATTCATAGTTTGAGATCTCACTAAAGTATCCAGTAAATGGATTAAATGGATCCATTAAATGGAGTTGGTTTTAGTGCTTCATAATCCTATCTAGACAATCAATACACACTTGCTTCTGACACAACTACTTCATTACAGAGATTGCAGCTGCTTTTGCACCAGAACAATGTTACCTACAAATGCATTAGTCACTGAAGCATTTCTGCAACTCAGGCATAGCTTGTTAGGAGCATGTTGATCCTGGCCCTCAGTATACAGAAAATCCTGCCAGTAGCTGTAGCTTTCTCCATGAGTTTCATACATTCAAAGCCAGAAATCACTGAGCAACGCTGCCAGGAACTTGGTCAGTATCAGCTTGAAGCTCTAGATTGCCAAGGGTTTTATTTTTTTTATTGCAATTTTAAAAGGCAAATTTATTATCTAGTATTTTTAAGCCAGGAATTTTTTTTTCTTTTTTTTTTTTTTTTAAACAGAACTATTGTGTAGGAAAATAACCTTTGCAAAAGAAGTTAAAGAAATAATAATCTGAGTTTATGTGGTACTATGTTTTATAATAAAATAAAAAATCTTGATCTTGACATGGGAATGGTTGGTCATGACATAACAGCCACACGCTTTCTCAATAGTGATAAGCCTTGTCTGATAAAAACAATTCCTTTACACACAGAAAGAATAAAGTCAGGGAACCAGCTAAAGAAAAAAAAAAAACCACCTTTAAGTTATGTACCCACAGGAGAAGTAAGGAGGAAAAAAAGTCACTAACTCTCAGATAGTTGAGAAACAATGATATGATTGTATTGCAGATCATTTACAACACTTAGAAGAAAGGATCATTTGGGCAATAGCTGTATCAATTTATTGAAAGAGTTAAGACGACCAAAGAATGTTGTTTTTCTATTCTTGTACTGCACAGCTTTCCATTTGAAACTCCATTTGAAAAATGTTCACTTGTAGTTGTTCACAGCTAACACATCATCAAAATCCTAATCAGCAGATCAAGGCATCACTGAAATTTTAAACTTAAAGCACCAGGGAAGGCAACTGCAACATTAAATAACATGCAGGAGAAGATCAACCTCCCTCCCTTAAGAGCCTTTTTAAGTCCCTTGAGAGGTTATTTAATACAGGCTTCAGTGCATTTATCACTTTGAAAAGGGTTTCACTTTTAATTTTCTAACTCTAGAGGTACAGCTTTTGAAAAACTGTGGATGTTCTTACTTAGCTATCTGCTCTGCTACATATTTCATATAGAAATTTTGACTTTGCTACAACTTCAAACCTTTTAAACTCTGTGAAACTCAAGTGCTAATTCATACTGCATGATCCGAAAGCAAAACTGGTTCACAGATGGTGAGGTAGATCCATCAGAATCTGGATTCTTATGATCTCTACTAACTAATGCACACTATAAGATAACTGTTTTTCTTGTTTGTGGAAAGAACAAGACAGTCTCAATGTATGCATGCACACCAGGGAATAACTTTTAGCAGTAAGCTATTCTATGTACAAAACCAGCCATGCTCATCACCCACCTACTGCTTCCTACCTAGAAGCAGGAAAATTTCCATCTTTCCTTTCTACGCCTAATTTTTTCCCCATGGCCACATCAAAGAATAAGGCAGCACTTCAAGTGTCACCTAGTGCAAGGAATATCTCTCCAAACATGGAGCAATCGCATTATGGACACTTACAAGCTAGAGCTTCTAGTGGTTATTATAACACATTTTACTTAGCAAGTGGGCTGCCTCAGGATCACCTGATTAGCTACCACAGATCACAAAAGTGATTAATGCCTATTACCCTCAAGTCCGAATTCAGATGGTATCATCTTGAATTCAAAGGATACTAAAGTTAACCATAGTATCATAATATAACTGATACTGGAGGGGACCCTCAAGAAGTCATTATGGTCCAATCTCCTGCTCAAAGCAGGGTTAACTTCACTGTTAGATAAAATTGCTCAGCTTTGTTCCAGTTAAGTTTTGAACTTCTCTGAGGATGAAGATAACAATCTATAAGTTTACTGCAGACCCTAATGAAGTACAAAACTGTGTATAAACAACCGACGGATTTTAGTTAGAATTTATAGCTCAGAATGTCTTTTCTATGTAGTAGTTTTGACTAAAAGACCTGACTCCATCCCATGCTTTGTTTTAGGTGTCTATTGCCCTTTCAGTGATTAAATGTATGTTTTGAAGTTTCCCAGCTTTGATGTCTACCGTTTTGAAATAGTAGACCAAAGGTAAAAAGGAAAATTTCAGTCTGTCTTGAGCTTCCAAAGCTGTGTACATCTGTAATAATCTTATTTTGACAAATTTTCTCTATTTAGCTTATTCCAAAATTAAAGTTTTACTACTACTGCACGTATCAGAGATATCTATTTTCCTTTTACAACTAACCATCAATTGGGTAAATCTGACAGCAGTTGGTTTCTGTCACAATCTTCCTTTGCAAAATTATTTTGTAGGCAAAGAAACACAAAATGTCTGCCACACCAAAGTCTGTTTTCCAGAAAATGGAAGAACATTCTATTGAAGCTGCATAGAAATGATCCTATTATATGTGAACCGTTTAGAGCACAGTGGCTTCCTAACAATTAGAGCTTTATGTGTTTTGTTCACAGCTTATATAAAAATTCTCAATATACTACTTTCCCTCTCCTTCTCCCACAGAAAGTTTGAAAAGACATCAGTAAAGATCCTTTATGGCATCTAATTTATTCTCTTGAAATTACCTGCAATTCCTTAGTAAAAGAGACATTTTTAAATGAATTGTCTCTCTGCCAATTATAACCTCTCTCATCATGTGCTGGCTCTGCAAGAGCACCAACATGACAGCTTTTCCTAGTTAGGAAAAAAGGCAATGCCTTTTTTTCTTATGGCAGTTTGATTTTGTTTTTAAATTCACAAGTCAGCCTTGTGAACTGTATTCAGAATTCAGGTAGAAGTGCTTTGGTTTACAGTCCTAGGTAATATACCTTTGAAGACCACAGAAGCGTGGAAACAGGGAGATGGTGGTGATCTCTCTCTCATAAAGCAGCTAATTACATGATCATCTTGAACTCTCTGAAGTCAATTACTGTAATTACTGCAACTATTGTGTTGTCATATTTCATTTGGAACAAAATGGTAGCATGAGAGGAAACTGCTAAATATGGTGTTCCAGACTTTCTCCACTTTATAGAAATGTGTTTAAAATGAAAGCTTCTGTCAATCCCAATAAAGTCTCCGTAAACTCAGGAGGAATAGTCACTTGTTACAATACTCCCTGTTAATGTAAACCACTGTAAAGTGTAATAAGATTAAATAGAGTGAGGAGGCTCAACTTCAGTATTTAAAACACAACCCCAGCAGTACAAAGAATATGCAAGAGGTGTCAGCACTGTCCACGGGGCAGCCTGAGGACCCTTTTCATTTTCCTCCTAAACTCCACCGTACCAAGCAGAATATCTATTCACAGTATCATCTTGCATGTTCTGTTTCACATGCTTGTTCTAGAAGCCCTATGTAAACCAGGAGATACTCAGCCATCACTTTAGGTAACTGATGATGCCCAAAACAGAAAATTGCATCTGGATAAAAACTTTTCCATTCTTAAGAGGTTTTCAGGAGTTTGCTTGGCTTAAGCCATAGCTTGAATAACAAAACCATTATAATACAAGGTTAACCTCAACTTCATCCTGATGGAACTATTTATCTGTCACACAGAGATAGGTATATTCTCTGTGGACTGCTTTTTTTAAGGGCACATACACAAGCTATTTTCTCACTACAGCAAGGATGTCTAAATAAATCTGTTACAGGCAAGTAATAGGAAATATTTCAGCTCCAGATGACTACACCAAACTATTTTCCAACCTTCAGGAAAGCCAGTAAATATCTAAAAGTATTAGCACTTCTAAAAGAACAAAATAGAGACAGATTTACAAAACACAGTGGTAACAACCTCTGCCTTAGCCCTCAGTTCTAACTTCATGGAATACAAACTCTTCTAATATTTGCTACCACACAAAATGTGCCACACTGTATTGTGATTCTGTGTTTTCCTCCCTCGAAACAGGATACAGATGGTGATATAGGCAGTAATTTTTCCATGCTTTGAGGTGCCATAAATATTTAAGCCTCTCACCTGTAACTCCCTATCTCAGGAAAGGCTGAGCAGATTCTCCAAGGACCAATATTGAAAGAGATACTGAACTCTGAGCCATGCTTAGGGATGCATGAGTAGCACTTCAGTTTTAATACAGCTGTGGTCGCTAGAAATTTGCTGGGCCTATATACATGGGGCCTAGCAAAAATTCATTGAAAAACTGTTGTAAAAGAGCATCATTTTTGCCTCATCAAGCCTTTTAAGCCCTAGTCCTCATGCAAGTACAACATAATGTCCTAGCTTTCGAGGAAAACCAGAATAACTGTGCTTCAGACTGGCACACCCTCTGCTATGGCAGAGCCTTGGATTTGGAGCGATTCACCTTCAGCATGTCAGGCACTCATTACAGGAGTCAAGGCAAAGAGAAAGCAGGGCTAAAACTCTTCTTCTGTCACAGTTCGCTTCTTAGCCCCTTCCCTCATCAGGCCAATGTGCAGCAGGTGTTTCAGACAGGAATGATAAGGCAAGAGATATTAGCAGGGCTTCAGTAACAGACGACATTATCCAAGACTAATGAAGAATGTTATTTTGTAAGGAATTATAGAGAAACCTCAAACTGATAATCGTTTTCTTCCTGTTGGCTTCAAGCAATTCAGGATTTCATGCTTAAGGTCTCAAAGATAACATAAAATATTAAAAAATAAAATCAGAACCATTTCAAATTAGCAAATACTGTCTGTAGTCTCAAATGAGGTTGTGCAAAACAATACATCCTTGCCTTGACTGCAGATAGTCAACCCTCCATACATAAAAGGCTTAAACTCAGAACATCTATCACAAAAATTTTCGCTGTAGCGCTACTTTCCTTAGTAGGCAGCGTTACTACTTTTTCTAAGAAAACTCAGGAACTTTGTCTGTGTATGCCTTTTTATGCTACTTCCTGAAGACATTGGCAGTAGAAAGGCTACTTTTTGTTGGTGTTTTTTATCCTTTTTCATATCAATTTATTTTGAGATTAACTCTGACTCAACTGTTAAAGGGAGCTTGTGAACAGATGGAAGACAGTGCAGCACTTTCATACTGTTATGGATGACAAAATAAATAGTTTTCATTCCACAATGTTAAATATATTCCATGTTCTCACAATGCCTACTTAATAGTTTTGGGACTGTGTGTGTGTTTCCCTTAGAAAAGAAAAGCAGAATGCACTTCACCATTTTTTTTCTCCTCCTGGATCTAATTATTCTCTAATTTAAATGCAAAGGCCAATCCAGGTTGCTCCTGAGACACTGTGGGACTCCATTAGGATCTTTTACATTAAGACTTTTTATGATAACAATTATATGATAAAGAGCATCTGGAGTCTAACACAATATTAACACCATTTCTTAAAGGTGCAACCCAATTTTCCCCCAATTTAACATTCAACTTCTCTGTGCTTACACAGCCTAGCTTAATGGAAGAGGGTATTTTCTTCCAAGTAGTCTGTATTGGTTATAACAATATCAGAAAAGCCTGGTGTGGGGACAATTAGACTAGTTTTAACATCCATTAGAGAGGAAGTTCTGCATCTTCAGGCTCTCTTCAGTTAAGTCCATACTGTTGCATTATTTTGTACATAGAAATGACCTGCTATTTTGCTTGTGCAATTTGAAAAAGAACATTAAAGGTTTGAAGACAGTCCCAAAGAAACAGAATACTCTGCCACACATGCTGTAACATAGCACCACATTACAACCCTTCATAAAACCTCCATGCTAAGAAGTAAGACATTGTTTAGAATTGTATTAATTTGTAAAATGAACAGGGCATATCATTCTTTGTGTAAATCTTCTAGCTGTTCTGATGTCTGATGAAAACTAAACACATCCACTAATTCAGAAATCAGGTAGTCAGGTAGAACATACGAAAGGTAAGCTTCGGCTTTTAAAAATCAGATTCCCTGGAGGCTAAGACTTACTTTAAAGATCACACTCTGTAGTTCACTAACACAGGTTGGGCTTTCCCTCTACTATACTGTATTACAATTCAATGGAAACAGATTCTGCTAGATTAAGAACAATCTGGCTTAATTTTTATTTATTTATTTGATAAGTAGAAAGAACAAGTAGAATTACTATAATTTTATGATCTCCTTCTGCACACAACTAGCTTACAGATAAAGAAATAAATCATTAAAAGTAGGCAATGAGAGACAAACCCAGGGATTTTCATCTGCAATGTTTAAAGTCCAAAAGGTTAATTGATTTATCCACAATTTGCTTCTTCCTATAATTCTCTCATATATTGCATGCCACTGCACAGGTATCTATCTATGTACCTACCCAATTAACAGAGGCTAGCACTCGTAAGATTAGATTTTGAACGATCCAACTTCAAAAAGGGCTTGAAACACACAGTTTTTACTCTAGACAGTTGAAAAGGGCTAACTCCATTCCTTACTCTTTTTTTCATGTACAGTATGAAGTTTTTGTTACTCTTTTTGATGAAATATTAAACATATGTATGAAGTATCAGGAATACGAAAATGCTTTAAGAAATTTTTTTCTAATGGTTAGATTATACAACTTTAATAATCTTAGCATACTACCACACTACTGCAACTGCACTATATCTGTAAGGAAAGTAGCAGGCTAAAAGAACAACTTACATATGCTAAGCTATTTGTTCCAATGTTTCATCTGTGGTCTTTTTGCTTTACCAATGAGCTAGTAATCTTCACACCTATATGCTGTCTGTTATATCACCATAAACTTATCACAAACAGAAAAATTCCACTAATTACTGAGTACAGTGTCCGTATATGAAAGTAAAGTGTTTTTCCGCTTTACTGTAACTCTGAGATGAGCTCAGTAGCCCACAGGCTATATTATGAGAAGAAAGACACTTTCCAATCTGAGATATAGTTTCAATCTATAATTAATGCACACATAAATGCCTCATTATTTCTGTACAGACTTGCAGAAGAGACATTTTAACTGCACATTTTTAACCAAATAGGACCTATTAGTTAGCAAACTGAAGCACAATATCAAGAAACTTCTGTCCTCAGTGTTCTTGAGCTGAAAAAGCTTATTGAAGCCTCCTCTAACAAAGAAACCAATGAGTTGAGTACTTACTACCATGAAAAACAGAGTGTCAGTTGGGCCATGGTACATTTTCTGATTCTCTCAGTGTAACACTAGCTAATTCACATGGTCTCAGATTCATGTTCCGTGTTTGCACCTATTCTGTTCAGTAAATAAGAACAGTAATATGAAATTTGATTATTTTTCTAATGCTACTTTGTGAGGCAGCTTGTATACTTCCCGAGGAATTACACATAACTGAGCAGGAGCAAGACAAATGATCTCTTGGGAATACTTTCAAAGGAAAAGAGAGCTAGTACATGAGACCAAGGACTATAAAAGATTACTAAAAAAATGTAAAAATCTGTACTAAAGGCATGACATAATTTGACTTAAATCAGCAGAATAAATTTCATCAATTTCTAGGTCTAAATTACTTACTCAGTTTAGAGCATTTTCATAATCTAAGGTAGTGATAGGATTAAAAAAAAAAAACACCAAAAAACCCTATGTGTCCTGACAATACCTGACCATCATTTAGATGCAGTCATTCTCTGGAGAAATTAATGTAGCCTCAAGACAAACAAGAGAGCTCTAATTTATATTATAGGTATTCTTTGCTTTCTAAAGGCAGAGCAGGCAGTTAAATGTAACTGTATAAAACTAATTTCCAAAGTTGTATTGCCACTTAAAGAACAGGGATGGAATGGTCCTCTGGAAAAGGCAAAAACCTTTTTTATGCCGTTCCACTCCAATTCTTCATGCAGCTAGATGTCAAAATGAAGTAAGAATCTTTCAGGAACTAGTTTTAACTTATAACTAAATTGAAGTCTCGGGGTTATAAGTAGGCCAAGGGTCAGCATTATTAGTTCTATTTTCAGTTAAATCGCTTTCTTGACAGAATTTCATGACACTGGAAATTTGTTTTCTCAGTGTGCTATAACTGTGACTGGTTTGTTCATTAGGATACTTACATAAACCAATGCATTATTTTTTTTTTAGAGGGAATACACTAGAAAAAGTAATTGTTCTATGATTTATATTGTACTATTAGAAAAGCTATCAGATTTTAGGAAAATAAACCAGCCCATTGTTCTCGATATGTCCATTATAATCCAACATGTGATCAAGGAGTTACTATTCCATTGCCACCTATAATTATAGGCAATCTGCTTCCCTGCATTGTCCAATAACTGGTTGATTGTATTTGACAGCATTCCTACTCTCAGGTAACACCAGGAGGTAAGTCTGGACTAATGAAACATCTGAAATAGGCAAAACTGATCTAGTTAATATAACAAAGTGTTTTTATTTCTTGCCTTTTGTATTTGTTGTAGTTTTCATACTTACAGGAACGTGCAGTTTCATGAAACAAAAGACACCTTACGTTTGTGTGTGATTTTGGCTCAGGATTTTTTGAGTGGAGTTAAAATGAAGAAGTCAGTACATCAGCTATGTCATTCAGGATTCAAACTTCCTAGTGCAAAGCATCTGAAATTCTTTATATCATATGATGATACTCTCAGGCAGAAAATAGAGAATTTTAGATATTCTATTTGAAACGCTCATTATTTTGAACTGTATCTTTTTCAACAGTTGGTCCATTGCTGCATACAATAAACTGCAAAGTCTTCTAATTTGAGCATCAATTGTCAATGTTTTTGAAAAAAATTTAAGGAGCTTTTTTGTATCTTCACTTTAGTTCTGCCTGTTTAGGGAAGAACCACAAAACCTAGAGAACCACTTCTCAAAGCAAAGAAAAGTCAAAATGGTGAATTACCCATCACTGAGAAGTACAGTAATATGTAAAGCCTCTGGCAAGGGACTCTCAGAGTCTAGTATATCCTTCAGAGAATCAAGGGAAATCTGCATTACAATATGATGCATGATTGACTGGGGACTACCAGTCAAAATGATGACATTATCTGCCAATCAAGGTAAGAGGCGGTTAAAAGAGAAACCTTCTTCCAATTACACGCCATTAAGAGTAGGGCTAGTGATATGCTTAATCTTTCCAGTGCCATATACAAGGCAATCTCCAGGTTTTGTCATTTCTGACAGTTTTGCAACTGCATACGGCATATGGACAGACTTTTATGTCTGAAAGAGGCCATGATCAAGATGTATGCTTCATGCCCAACTACCGTGAGGGGCTAAATCTAAATCCATGTTTAAGGAGGGATTATACTGCATTGAAGTTAGAGCCAAAAGGATTTCTTTGGCTTTTTAGCAAGTTACTAGTTGATTTCACAGAAGGACACTTCAGAATTATGAGACAATCCCTCTCTAGTTTTCCTGACTCCATGTCCCTTCATAGCTCACAGCCTTCTAGGAAAACAATAATAAACTCTGGGACAAGATTCATAGTTTTTAAGACCAAAAGGGATTATTAGACCATCTAGTCTGACTTCTCATAAGGCAGGCCAAATAGTTTTTAACAGTTACTCATGCACTGGAGCTTAATAACTTGCGTTTATTAAGCAATAATAGTGTCTGAACAGTTAATAAGCCTTGTTGTTACAGTTATGATTTATTTGTAGTTTGATTCTTTCCAATTTTAATGACAACTCTAATTTCCATGGCTCTGTGCTACAGTGACTGCAACTTCGTAGATTGAGCTGATTTAATGGGCAGAACAAGCTATATGTGTATGAAGCTTGGTGGCGACTTGTTAAGAGTTTGACAGCTAAACTATCTGAAGATTTCACATGCCTTGAGTGTGTTCCAGAACATCCCAGCTCCTCACCGCACATGTGAATAAGCTAAGCACATTTTCACGGACTGAGTATTACTTCCACAATAGCTTCTGCTTCCTCCTATGAGCGATTGTGACAAGATGACAGTGATGTTATGTGTCTCCTGTCTTCCAAACAGGGATCTTTTTGAGAAGCAGAAGGTGGTGGATGAGGACGTAGCATGTCATACATATATGAGGAACACTTCAGGAGACAACTGAGTTAAAGAGGGAAAAAAATGAGTAGGGTTTGGATTTATGTGTTGCATCAAATACAGAGAAAAACGTATCGGAAAGATCTATTCAAAGACATGAGGGAAAATATCCATCAGTTTGGGAAGTAAATCTCACAGCCATCTTAATCTTAAAGCTCCCAGGAGAAACTAGATGTTTCTGAAACATCCGGAATTCAGTTAGGACCACAACGTAAATGTTACTACTATAAATCAGAACAACTTTTGACATGTGGCTAAAAGTGCCAGTAGGATGAAGTGGCTTTGGGTAGTAGCAATACAACTCATGGTATTTTCATTTCTTACTACCTGTGATTACAACTGTGTATGGCAAACACTTAATGATTCTTATAAGAAAACAAGTCTAACCTATCTGCATAGCCTTTGTAAACAAAACACGGCTTCTGCTTGTAGAGACCAGTAATTTGATAAAGATTAAAGCAATATTTATGCTATGGTACGTTTCCAAAGCTGGTGGAGGCCACTTCATTACTCAGGCCCATTCCTATTGCCCTACAATACTATCAGAACTACTCTACCTTTTAATGACGCTACAGTAAGCCATGTTGTTGTTTGGTCTCTTCTTATATTAGACCCTAAAGTACAAGACCATTTTTTGTATTAAGAAAACTTTGTTCTTTGTATGTTGCTTATTCAATTTAAAAATAAATGAAAACTAGGTTAGAGTAGCTTAGTCTACTCCTTTATTTTCTGGTTGGGTAGCTATTTTCACAGCTAAGACTTTTATTTCAGATTAGCACACAGAGATAGCTATTATGCAGTCAGTGCACTATAACAGCTGGAGAACAATTTTTTTTTTAGTATGGACAGCCAAAGTCCAAAACACAAGAGACTGCTGCACATTTTCTAGCCTAATGCTGTGAAAGTATGAGGGTGTAACATTTGGTACCTTTCCATTCCAATGGTAGAAAAAAACATCAAGAAGTAGCAATCATGTAAAGCAAGTTCTTGCACATATTAAGGTTCCATATAGTCCACACACAGGGCTTTAGACATAACTTCAGTGAAACTAACAGATGGGTCATCCAGCGGCAAAGCAGCTATTTACCTTTCCTTTATGGAAAGAGTAGCTGATGGTTCTCCCACAGCTGGACAGATGCTTCTTGATTGTCTCTAACTGAGAAGGTAGACTGGCACTGGGGACTAATGAAAAAAGACATGGTCAAAGATCTGTCATTACATACACAGAGCTTTCCTACAGAAACCTGAGAGTTTACTCCAGGTACTGAAAAAAGAAATGTTAACAGAAGTACTTGTCCTCTCCAAGCTAGACAGTCACTACCAAAGCACTGTGGAGTGGAAAATTAAAGAGGACAGCAGAGGACTTTCCTGGAAGGCCTAGTGAAGAGCAAAATCTGTGAGGAAGGTAAGGAAGAATTCTAGTCAGAAAGGGAAAAAAGGGAGAAAAGGGAAAAATAGTTGTTTGAGAAAGGGAATAGAAGAAGAATCATCAAAGATGCTTGAATCAATTTCTCAGGGTTAACAAACCATACTCGGGGAAACAAAGATTTATGTATATAATGGTCATTGCAGGCATTGCATTATAGAATCTAAGAAAAATAGGGTTCTATGGGACATCCTGAAGTCCTGCAAATGTACCACTTTTCCCTGACGTTTCCTTTTCCTTAAGGACCTCCACTGATGGAGAACCCCTGACTGGTAACCATTGCTTTGCATTCCATTGCTTCTTTATCTTTAATGGTAGAGGGTTTTCCCTAACAGCTGGGCTGATAGTTTATTGCAAAAATTCAATTCTTTGCCATTCAAGCAGAACACGGACCATTTCTTTCTTCTTTCCAGCAGCTTATTATGTATTTGAACATTGTCCTTATGCACTCTTCAGACTTAAAAGTTCAAATTAAAAGCAGGCCTTGCTTTCTCAGACAGACTCTTATAAATGCAATTTCGCATTCTGCTGCAGCACATATGGCCTAATGAATAAATAAAGACATTTGCCCAGCCATGTCTACCTTGTGATTCTGCAGAGATATATGCTGACCTCATACACTTTGGACTGTGATATTTTATTGTGATATCAAGTATGTAACTCATAATTATTGATACAGAACAAGATGCTAAAACCACCAGGTGCTAATGCTACCTGGAGATGTCTGTGATACCATCCTGTGCTCTGCTATTCACTGCCTTTCACATCTTGAGTCCACTGTGTCTGTGTCCTGTCCCTTTGCCTGAACACGGACAACAAAACTGGAAGGTCTTTGTTCACCCACAGCAAGGGCTAAAAGCATGCCATGCTCCTCCTTCCCCTCCTCTTCCCGCTGCCTGCTCCCACAGGGCAGTAGCACATCTCTCCGTCTCCAGGAAAATGAGGGAACAGAGCTAGCATACATAGGAGTAGAATGGAGTGGAAGCTCTGATTCCTGGCAGGTGGCTGTACTGAGGTGGCACCAAAATCATGAGATTCAAATGCTTTGTCCATCATTACCTAACATCACCTTCTGTTGCTTCTCTTTTAACAGCAAGAATTTCAAACCACTCATTGCTTAAAATAGACCCAGAGCTTACAGAATTACTGAAATTTCTCTGAGTGCCAGTACTACTAGATTATTCATTTTTCAGATTTGAAAAATATTTTTTAAAAAAACCCCTTATGATCAAAAATCAAAACTTGTTTTTATCTTTTTGTGTTTACATCTAAAAATTTCATTTAAAATAGCGTTTGTTTTCTATTTCTCATCATTATTTGCTTTTTTGCTTAAGATTTTATTTCACTTTCACCTTCTATCAAGATGGACTTTAAAATGTGGTCTGAGCTAAAATTTAATATGCACAATAAAATTTACTATGTAGCTGAACAAAAAGTCACTGTGCCAAAAATGGTCCAGTCCAGCAGTTTTCTAAATGATGTAGGAGAAAAATAATGGGGCAGAGTAGCAGAAGCCTGACCCTATTCCCATAAGACTGTAAGATTTATCACCTACATAAGCAGAATGCTACAGAAAAGAGATCTATTGACCACAGCAATAACTCACAGCCCAGTAAAGGTAGCTGAGATGCTAGTCTGGTATTTGCTGATAGTACCTTTTTATGTGGTACTCAGAATCTTTTTAAATAGCTTTGCTCAACAAGCTACTGTTTTTAATATTATGCACCACCTACTCTTTTTTTAGACCAGCCACTTATTTACAGTACTGATGTTCAGGGGAGGGGGGAGCTGCAGGGAAGGATTTATAGTAGTGGGGATTTACTGTTTGAATTAAAAACTGCGTTGCCGCAGTTCTTCTGGATTTCAGGAGAGGGGGAGCTACAGGCACATGCTATCCTGGTATAACAGAAATATTACTCAAACAGAAATATGTTTGCATAATACCTTCTATTTGAATAGAATATTTACTAGGAAAATGAAAAATAAAAAAAGTCAGAAAAACTGCTATCACTTGCAATGCCTGGACTGAATTTTTGCCGTTTTGGGTACACGTAGGGAGATGTTCAACTAGCTTTCTGTTTTGCGGAGCATTTCTTCAAGGGCTTGGATAGCAAGGGTACAAGGTCTTTAAGAAGTCACCCAATACTAGAAGATGGACACAGAGGGCATCATCTTTTCCCATTGAGCTTGTGTCAGAACCTGAGTGCCACGCTTCCCCCAGGAATTCAGCTGCCTGTGCTCAAGGCCCGCGCTGACACGGCGCCTCGGACTGCTGTGAGGAGAGGTGTGAGAAGCAGGGACCTGGCCCCACTTGCTTCCGAACCGCATTTAACTCAGGCCATCGGCCCTTGATCGCTGCCTGAGCTATGCTGCAGCCATGCCTGCGACTGGCGGCGTACCCCGCTGATCGGGACCCTGACCCACGGACTTGAGTTCCTGCCTGGAGCTCAAATCCATCCCTAGAATTCCCCTAGAGAAAGATCATTTTCTTCCAGCAGCCTTTAGCTGCAACGCAGCTACCTTAGCCCAGCAAGAGAGTCCAAAACATACACAGTGGACTGAAGAAATAGCCCTAGTCTTTATTCCCTTTTCTGTTTTCACAGCCTCAGTGTCAGACATGCTTCCTGTGTTCTTTCAGGATTTAAAAGAAAATGTAATGGTTTGGGGGAGTCCTAAGCAATCGCGAGTTGTAATAAAACATCTGTTTACGATTCTTTACAAGTTATTTCAATTATTTGTTAAAGTGACTAGCTCAAATATCAAATACTACAGAATCCTAACTAAAAGAGCAGAAGCTTTATCCGAAAGGATTTTCGGAGTTAGCTGCATGAAAACATGCTATAAACAAAGCACAAATGAAAACAGGCTATAAACAAAGCACAAATAAAGTAACAGAAAGTGTCAGCAGTTCAGCTGAACCCAAGAATCACAGTTCAGTTGTTCACCTCGCTGTCAGATCCCACAGAAAACCCCACCAGAGGGTATTACAGAACCACAGATGGATGGGTTGGATGGGACCTGGAAAGATCACTCCGTCCAGCATTCTGTGGGGAAGGGACCCTAGGTGAGACTACCAGCACCCCGTCCAACCACGTCGTGAAAACCTCCGGGGACGGGCGCTCTGCCACATCCCTGGGGAGGCTGTTCCAGTGAGTGATTGCTAGCACTGTAAAAACAACGCACCTCCTACACGGAGATGAATCCTACCCCCGTGCAGCTCGTACCCGTGGCTCCCTGTCCCGCGTAACCTCCCACAGCTCGCGCTCCCCACAGCACGCGGCGGCCGCTCGCCTCGGCTTCCCACCTTTTGAACCGCCCGCCGGCACCGCCCCGTCCCTCACACAGGCGGGGGCCCGCGGGGGCCGGCGGCGCGGGAGCCGCTCGCGCGACGCGGGAGCCTCACAACCGTCGCGCTCCTCACGGCTACGGCTACGGCGGCAGCGGCAACGGCTGCCGCCGCCGCTCGCCTCGGCTTCCCGCCGGTTGAACCGGCCGCGGGGACCGCCGGCAGCGCCCGGCTCTCGCCCGCCCCTCTGGTGAGACCTGCCGGCTGCCGGCCTGGGTCTCAGCACAGGCGGCCCGAGGGTGCACGGGCCTAGGAACGCCTCAGACGCCCCTGGGGGCCTCGCGCAAGCCTCCCAGAACACGGCAGCTCCTGCTGCTGATCCCTTTTACCACATTAAATCCCCTCTTTCCACCTGGATGCGTTTTCTTGAAGAGAAGGAATCGTATCTTGTTACTCTGGGGTATCTCCAGTGGCCAGGTGGCGGCTGGTCCTTCTCCGTATCTCCGTCAGCAGGAGAGGAGCTTTTCACAGATGCTGTCTGTGGAGCTGTGGACTGTTACCTTGTAGGGAAAGACTTAGAACTGCAAGAGATTCATAAAATGTAGACACCGAGAAAGGACTGAGAAAAGGAATGAAAATGGTTTCTGTGCTTGTTTCTCACTGTTGCTCAGCCAAACCACAGCACCACCATGCATTTTTTTGACCGCTAGCAATCTCGCGCGCTCCCTTAAAGTTTGGTAAAATTTGTGCCTGAAAATGTGAGTACGTGTGGCAAAATATGTCCATGGAAATACTTTTCAGAACACACTGAAGACACAGGCTGAATATATGTATTTATGAATATACAACCAACCTTTGGCGGTTTTCCCTCTGTATTTGCTTCTATAAGCCCGCAGTTTTTGCCAGAAATCATTTAAATTTACAGGGGAAAGGGGCACAAAAGCCTGAAATTATTTTCATTTTCCACGTGAAGCTTTATTTTCATAGCTCCTTTGAAACAAAGCACAAAGTATGAAATAGGAAAGTTCTTCTCTGACTACCAAAGGTAGACTGCTTTCTAAATTTAGAACAAAACCGTTCTCATTTCTAGTGCGGCCTGGTTCCACACATTTTAAATTCCTCCCAAATGTTGTGTACAGTTACCTTTACGAAACAGCAGTAATCCTCATTAAGAAACAAAACCCAGCCTCTATTCTCTGAACCTCTAAAGATCCACTTGACAACACAAGTCATGTATGTGAAAAGATCGATGCTTAGTAAAGGGTGATGTGCAGCTGAGTAATGGCCCGGTTCCACTTTGGCCTATAACAAGGTTTGAGACCAAAATTCCTTTCAGCACAGAGGTTCATATTTCACACCCCCCAAAAAACCCCAAACAACAACAAAAAAACCAGACCAGCAACCGAATCTCTGTTCATGAAAATAAAATTGCCTCAGGTAAAATCAAGTTACATAATTAGAACAACAAAGAAAAACTCTACCACACAGGGTACATCTGTTGCCATGTGCATAAATTCTCTATGACTTGCCAAAGTAATTTATCCACCCAGAACACACATCCAAGCCGGCCAATATCTAGCACTGAGCAGAAAGGAAATTTAAAGAAAGGCACATCATTTATCATTACAGACAGCTCAGCAATATTGTGAACAGGGAGCACAGTTTCAGTGGAGGGGGAAGAGGGAGTGGGAGAATGAAGATTGGAAATGCTTACTGAGCTCAGAGCCTGCTGTAACAGCAGCCTGACATCGGGATCTCAAGGGCTACTTCCTCTGAGGAAAGAGGAGTACAGAAAGCCGTGTCTTAACCATTCAACCCTGTCCCAACACATATTGTAATTCAATGAATTGCTATTTTGTGATGGAAAAACTTGCTGTTGGAAAATTTTTGACCACGCTTGCATAACTTGCAGTAGAATTCAATGTGAAGAATAAACAAACTCACCACTCTATGGCAGTCTTACATTAAGGCTGAAACCTTCCAGAATTAACTGTTACAAAAAGCCCATTTTCATATGCTGCATGTAAAATTCTACCCCTTCCTTTCCACACTTAGAGGGGTTCTTGGCAAGGGTTCGGATGCAGTTATTCAGTACAAAAGCCTGTCTTGCTGAGTACTTAAACACACTGTTCAGCTTTCTAGGCTACAGGATGCTAGGGGAAGGCAAGGCAAGGGTACCTTATTAGTGGTAATTTTGCTATTTGATTCCCCTCCCATCTTTATAAATGACTCGAGTTTAGATAAGAGAACATACTGACATATGGGTATCAGCTTCATCCTACAGAAACTCATGGTTCATTAAAATTAAGATTTTAGCTCCTAGCATCACAAAAGAAGCCCTAAATCCATGAGCAGTCTCTAAACAGTGTCTTTGTGAAGTTTCAGGCTCCCCAGAGCTTATACACAAGACAGTGTTTTGTTGTTCTTGATGATGCATCAATGGTGATGCCCAGTGAGATACTTGGAGGCAAGGAGGACGTAATGCAGCTCCAGACAGAAGAGATGATAGGAGCTGCAGGGAGTAAATTTTACTGGAGGCAGATTTTAAACAAGTAGTTTGGGAGATGTCTGTATTTTCGGGAGCTATTTCAACTGAACTGCCTCCAGCACAGTCTTGGATGAAAGCACAACTGCAAGCTGCTGAACACGAGCCCCAGTTAGTCTGTTCCTACTGCACATTACAAGTCTTACTCAACTTTATAAGTGAGCATAGGCCCTTCTGCTTCCACCCTCCTTTTGGAGATGCTGTGGCAGTAGCATGCCTTCTTTCTAAAATGAGACACTTTCACCTCTGCAGGCTGTGGACTAGAGAAGAAGAATCGGCAATCGTTTTAGCTGTGTGTGCAGTCAGGGATACAGCAAAGAATTTCTATTCTCCTCCTGCGCATGTGCCAAAGCAGTGTGGTTTTCAGTTCTTAATTTCTGGGAGGTCCTTGATTTTCCTGCTTCAGTTTCTGAGACACAGAAATGACACAGTCATTTCTCTGCCACAGAGCTAAGTTCAGAAAAATCAGCTGGCTGCACAAGAATAACTAGATTATTAAAATACATGTTTCCTTTTCAGTCATGCTGGAAAACTTAAACAACTGTACAGTAAATATTTTAGCTATCATGAGATCCTTGAAAGCCTGCAGTACCACTCTCAGAAAGAGAGAACAAATTAAAGAACAGGAAAAAAAAAAAAACAGAACCCATAGATATTCCAACAGAGGAAGAATGAAGGACATACTGCTAACCAAATGTTTCAGTAAAAAGTAAAATAAAATGGCAAAGACTGAGGACGCTCCTTATTGTTTATGAACCAAGACTTATATCTGTCAGTGCTGAAGGATGAAAGTAAGATGACATTAATTCTCTATCTAGATTATCCCTGACACACCAGGAGTACCAAATGATCCAAGATGGCATTCCTTTCCTAGGTGCCATCGACCTGCATCAAGCAAAATGGAATGCCACTAGATAAATCTGATGAAGCAGCCAAATTAATCCTAACCAGTTTCCTGCCTGCAGTTTGGGGAATTCCACTCTTAAGATCAGAAAGATGTGTTTGTACTGAAAATGTTTTGCCCTTACTGAAGAATAAGGGCATTTTATGAGAACACATTTGACCAGTGAGAGTTGAGTCAGAAAATCTGATTTAAAAAAAAACAAAAAACAAAAAACCCACCACCCCAAAACCCAGAAGAAATACCATAAAAACCAAACCACAATAAAAACAAAACAAACAACCCCCCCAATCCAACCCCAAACCAAAAAAACTTCCATAGTTCTTTTCATCACACCTTGATTCCTTTTCCAATGGCATGTTCACAAACCTTGTTAATCCAGATAGTGCATCGTTTAATCGAATGTCAAGAAAAAAATTGCCACTACTACTGGCAAACAACAAAAAGTTGTCCCTGACTCGAAGGGTCTTAAGTTTAACGTGGTTATTGTGGTTTAACCCCAGCCAGCAACTAAGCCCCATGCAGCCGCTCACTCATCTTCCTCACAGTGGGAAAGAATTGGAAAGGTAAAAGTGAGAAAACCCATGCATTGAGATAAAGGCAGTTTAATAGGTAAAGCAAAAGCCACGCAAGCAAAGCAAACCAAGGAATTCATTCACACTTCCCATGGTCAGGCAGGTGTTCAGCCATCTCCAGGAAAACCGGGCTCCATCACGCCTAACGGGGACTTGGGAAGACAAACACCGTCGCTCTGAACGTCCCCCCCTTCCTTCTTCTTCCCCAGCTTTAGATGCTGAGCATGACGTCCTACGGTCTGGAATATCCCTTGGGTCAGTTGGGGTCAGCTGTCCCGGCTGTGTCCCCTCCCAACTTGTTGTGCCCCCCCAGCCTCCTCGCTGGTGGGGTGGGGGGAGAAGCAGAAAAGGCCTCAACTCTGTGTGAGCCCTGCTCAGCAGGAACGGAAACATCTCTGCGTTATCAATGCTGTTTTCAGCACAAATCCAAAACATAACTCCCTACCAGCTACTATGAAGAAAATTAACTCTATCCCAGCCAAAACCAGCACAGTGGTGGAAGCAGAAATGGCATACAAAAAACCCAAAAAACCCACCAGAAACCCAAATGCAGAAAGTATATTTCAGTTTTCTATGGCTTTCATAGACGGGCTTTGCCTGAAATAGGATGTAAGTTTTCACACCACTGTCAGTTTGTTAAAAGAACACATGGAAAGGTTCAAACTGGAATAACGCCTGAAACTAGATAACTTGATGCCATGTCTGAACTGTGTTTTAAATAGTTTGCATAGTTCTAGTTAGGACTCTCTCAGCCATATTTGCTGTCTGATGGGTGATTAAATGACATGTTTTTAAAACATAAAGCATTGGCCATTTTGCGCTTCTGGTGCCATCCTTTTAAAATTCATGGAAATGGAGTGAAACCAACCCAGACTGGTTTTGAAATTCCTATCACTAACTGTACTTCAGTTACCCAACACATAATGTGTATTCATGTAATACTTAAACGTGATAATTTTTATAAGGGAAGTCGAAAATTGTCAGAGAAGTATAATTTGGGGGGCAGGGGAGGGAAGGGATGGTTCTTCTCTCTGCTCTTCTCCTGACTCACTTCCTCAGGTTCTTGTAAAATGACTTGGACTCCTCAGGTCAATGTCATAACTTAGCACAAAATAGTAATTTTTAAAATTATTTTCTGTTGGGCAGGAGGAACTTAATCTGTGAAAAGAAGACATGTAGAGCATGTGTTACTTTTTAAAGCTGTTATAGCAAGTAGAAAGCAGAAAGTTCCAACTGGCTGAATAGCATATTATCCAAAAAGTAAATTACAGTTTCTTTATGGTACCTCAAGTGCAAGAAATCCTTATCTTCATCAGTTGCTTCTTCACCTTAACACTACAACTTATTCTCCAAATCAGTTGTGCTGATTCAGTTGTTTCTATGGATATGTTTCAAACAGATCTGTGAATCTGTGGTATTTAGAAATATTTCCCCCTCCCCAACTCATTCACACACCTGCTCAAAGAAGAGGATCATTTTGCAGAGTGGGCATAGTGCATGGCCACATCAACCAACCATTCAAATGGTTGAATCTGCACCATATGATCACATCTGCTGTCAGGGCAAGTTTGAAATAGTTCAGACAGAAAAGGCACCTGTCCTAAGCCAGATTTACTGTTAAAGAAATCACACTGCGGATCTGCAGACTAAATCCACATTAGGGCTTGTTATGGTCAGGTCTGTCCCAGAAACATCTGCAGAATGCCATCCCCATCACCCCCTATTAAAGTTAACTTGTTTATTATATTATATGTATATCACAGCAGGACTTGGCCTTTTGTTCTTTGTCAATAGGGCAGCTTACACTGTACTATCCAAAAGCCACATGGAGCAAGCATCCTTTCCGTGTTATTAAAAGAGAACTGGTGCCAATCAACGCAGGACAATGCAGAGGCTGAGCCCTAACTCAGAAAATTCTCAGACACTGACGCTCTTATAACAAAATTAATTACTACTCTATATAGCCCAGTTGACAGAAACTCTAGGCCCTTTGACAATAACATGTCAAAATACAGTTCAACGTGGATGTAGTAAGGCATACTGAAACTAGCCTCATACTACAAGTATCATCAAACATCAACTGCAAAAAAAACCCCAACAAAACCACCAGCCCCTTCTTTTCTGGGGTGGAGTCACATTTTTATTTTCATAAAAGAACAGGCCATTGAATTTCACCTAAAAAAATAAATTGGTGAAACAAGTCATTAATCTATTCTAATGTAAAATACACAGCTCTAAACTAATGAATATTGAAATGAAGAGAGTGAAGTTAAATTATTCCTACATAACCTACAGATGTTGTAGGCAGTTTAAAGCATATGTGTTCAGTTTAGTCATTTTACAAAATGCATAACCATATATCGGCTTATCTGGAAAGTTAATTTTTATTTATTATTTTTTAGCCCTAGCGTATTTGAGCACAGGCTCATTCTTTTCAATGGATAATCATAACTGAGATGCAGATATTTCTTTGTTCTTTATAAGCTTCCTAGAAACACATACAAGAAGCTATTCTGCAGGGAAGACTCAGACTATTAACAAGAACAGCTTTTGCAAAATAACGTTGTCTAAAAGCTAGGAAATGAAAGAGGGACAGTAGTTTTAACATATTTTCAGAACAGATTCCTTCTATAAATTTGAATTGCTGCAGTTATCTGATACAAACTTTGGCAGATTTTTAGCAGACCAGCTGTCCACAATAAAATGTTATTTAATGTATCTGTGAACAGTTTCCAATATGCAAATAACTCATTTTCTGCAAACATCTGATGGACAACTGCCAGAATGATGGGTGGTCATTTCAATAGAGAAGTGGCTACACAGATTCTCAGTTTTCTGATAAAAGTTCCATTTAAAATATTTTATTTATTCATTTTATAATGCTGTGTAAGGAACATGTTTGTTTCTAGCAAATAGT
Source organism: Haliaeetus albicilla (assembly GCF_947461875.1). NCBI lineage: Eukaryota > Metazoa > Chordata > Aves > Accipitriformes > Accipitridae > Haliaeetus > Haliaeetus albicilla. Next base: position 11,963,635 of record NC_091504.1, on the reverse strand, counting down.
CCAAAACCATAATAAAGTTATAATAAACTTGGGAATAAAATCAACAATGCCTTCAGTGGTGGAAAGCTGGAGGAAGAAAAAGCAAATTATCCAAAGGATGCTTAGCAATTGTTTTCCACATAAATTGTATGAGGTGCTTTCATATGGTTGCTGGATTTCGAAGTGCTCTAGTAATTTGCATTGCTCTGTTTTAATTTTGCTTTCTATGTTCCTCTGACACTGACAGACACAGTAATACAGGCCAGCAGACCAATACAGCTGACTGGTTTGATGACAAACCTGTCTTAAGATACGAGAAAGCGTCTTGGTGTATTACATCACTGAGACAGAGCACTCCTCAACGTTAGGAAAGCTAGCTAGATTGGAAATACTTTGCTCCATAGCCTCCAAAACATGAGCAACCACCCCATCCTTCCCAAAGTACAGGAGCTAGGGCAAAAGGCAACAAGGCAGCTTTGATACTCAAGAAGAGAATAAGGATTTACAGCTCCATCATTGTTTCTAGGCTTTTTCATGTTAGCTATTTTCTCATTTTCCTAAATAATTGAAAAATTTCACCCAGCTGATAGGTCTTCTCAGTTTGTTGTAATTTGATTTTTAAATAACCACCTAGCTGACATACTAAATTGTCTCCAGATTATTTTATTAATCTTATAAGAACATTAACAAAATCAGTTATGTATGGTATTTACTACTGTAAATCAGCAGTGTGTTCTAATTTATGAGAAAGCCTCTTTCCCTCTGACTCCAAAGGAAACATGATTGACCCTGACACAGTTATGTGCTCCAGAGGGGAGACAATCTGTCATGTTCAATCATTTCTTGATCAAATCCAAAATGGCAAGTTAATTGTTTAATTAAGGGAACAAGGCCCTTAGAAACTTCCATGTTCTACGTAATTTTATAATGGGTCTACATAAATAAAATAAATAAGATCTGATTGAATGGAGAGAAGTTTCATAAGCAAAGCCAATGCTAAATATATGTGATGCTATCAATGGCTAATCTCCAGTGGTTGAGCCCAACAAAATAAGTTGAGTTTAACAGGAGTATTTTGGAATTCATATGAAAAATTATCGGCACATTTGAACACAGTTGAACTTCATTTAGGTTGTACCATGTTTAAGACTAAGAATGGACCACAAAAAACAAAATTCTGTCTTGCTGCTTGAGGTAAACCTGAGAAATAGGATTAACAAAAAGCAAAGCAATTTGTGGGAAATTGTGTTCCCCATACTGCAACATTTAGTGTGCCTTTCACATCTTAGAGGATTTTTGCCATCAAAATTGCTGCTGTCTGTATTTAGAGGTCACTTTTCACAGCCAATAAAAGTTCATTTTTATAATACAAACCTATCCATTTGGAACTCTGAATTAGATACTTAACCGTGCACTGATTTATTTATCTGTGAATGGGCCCACACACGATAAATCCCGTTATTTATAAAGCAATGTGAAATGCACTGATTTTTTTGATACGTTATTCATTGAGTACAGTGTACCTGCACTTCTCATTAGTGGAATTTCTCCCTGCATTATATGTTCTGAATAGTTTTAGAAGTCTCCTTCTCTCTCCCAAAACTCTGCCATGAAATTTTTTTCTTTAGCTTAAACTGCCATGATTTGATTGAAACTCAAAACAAAATAAAGTTCATTGTTAATTTTTAAACAGTCACAGCTTTAAATTCTGACCTCAACATAGCCAAAAACATTTGTATGATTCTGCCAACATTAGGCATTTGAGGTTTCTAATGATACTTAGTATTTTGTAGCAAAAGCAAGTAGGTTAAAGCTGGCTTTCCAGCGAGATTTAAACTTGTATGCTTTGTCCAGTGCTTGCTTAAGGCTAGAGGTACATACACATTGTCTGTGAAATTTAGGTCAGTTGATGTGTATTAAGCTGGAGGAACTTCTTAAGACTCCCAATTGTTAAAAGCTATCTGAGAAAGCCCATAGATCATACTCATGAATTAGAGAAAACAAATCAGCCACAGAAGTTTTGATACTGGGGTACTATTCTGTATGTGTGTGTGTTTGTTTTAAATACATTTAAGCCATATCTACATCCAATAGCTTTACGAAACAAAAATAACTTTTTTTTAACCTTTTTTTTTCTTTAAAGTAAGGAAGAAAGTATGGGGACAACTCTGAAGTCTGGAAGTTTCTGATCACAGAGCTTCCAGTCAACTCAAATGTGCCTGGGGAGGTGAACAGGATGCTTGTTTCTTGTTTTAGGACCACAGCTATTTTAGAAGAGGGAGAAAGAAAAAAAAAAAGAAGAAAGGAAAGAAAAAGAAGAGGAAGAAATAAAGAAAGAAAAGGGAGTCAGATACAGGAGGTAATTACAAGCCCTAGCAATTAAAAGGAAGGCAGCTCTCAGCTCAGGAATAACATAGGGGGAACACAAAAATTTTTTGTTTTATTTTACTTTTTAATAGAATCTGGACTGCCAGACTTACTCGGGAACCTTAAAATTGCATAACAGGCCCCCTAAACATCTATATTTATTTTGAAGTTATGAGCTTTCCAAAACAGTAACAGTTCTTTTCACTCTGACTTTTACTTTCTTTTCATTATGACATGTGTTTCCCAGCTTCTTCTCATCTTAATTATGTGTGAGAAAGTTTCTAAACTTTTAGCATAACTCAGTTTCATGAAAAGAGAACTTGTGAAAAAAAAAAAAAACAAAACAACCATAAAATATTTTTAAATTCATGACAAAATAAGTTGAACAAACTTTGCTGAACACAGATACTTCAATTATTTTTCCTTATGCCACTCTGCTTAAAAATACACAAATAAAATTCCCCTAATGTACAGTGGGCCAGATCAGGTGAGAAAACAGCAAGAACACAGCGTGTGTTCTTCTACCCATACCAGCTCACAGTTGCAGAGGGAAACCAAATAATCCTGCTTGGATTTATCACTGTTTAATCAAAACCTTACTTTTCCCTCTCATCAATTAAAAGATTTGCAGAAGGTAGAAGAGAGGAAAAGGTAATAAGTCTAAAAGTGACGAGGGAACTGGAGGGTCACATCAATAAAGACACATTTTTGTAACAATTGTCTTTGCTCCATAATGAACAGAGAAGCACAAAGAATCTACTTTCTCCAACCACGCTGAGGAGCTGTGCTAAATCTCTGATGAGACAAAGATTTTCTTTAAACTTTTATAGGAATGAGAAGGTCTCCACTAATGAGAGTTTAAGGGAATTTCTTAAATCTAAAGTGAAGGATACCAGGAGTTGAACATAACCTGAGGGTTTTCCTGTACATGTTCACTAATATTACAAAGAGCTTTCAGAAAACCCTCTGAAGATCCTGTTTCCTGCAGGAAGAAAAAGAAGCAGGGCGGATAAGACTTTTGGGAGCTGAAAAGGAAATAATATTGCTATAAAGTTACATACACAGTATGCTGTTAGAGAAGTGAGAGTATTCCAAATGCCATAGTATAATGCCTGTATCTAAGAGGTAATTTGAAATGAAGAAAAAAAAAAGTTCTCTCCTCATCCCTTCATAACACAAACTGTTCTAGCATACAAAACCAGTGCAACCTGAACTGGAATACAATACTGTAACTGGGATAGTAACTAAGCCCATTGATAGCGCTTGTGAAAACATAGCGCTGAAGCTTTCACAAACAGTAACTGAACCCAGGTCCTTCAGGATTACACCCAAGAAAGAGCTGGGCAAGTACAAGAGGATTTTTCACCCTTCCAGAGATGCCAGGCAAAGTATTCTGTCCTACCTGCAATGAGGAATAAGACAGTCCCCATTCACACCTAGATGGCAAATGAGCGATTTGACGTTACTGTCTGAAAAGTGTCCCATTTGCAGTAGCGAACTTCAAAAACAAAACAAAACACCCCATTAGATCATTTAAAAGGTATAACTTTTTTCCCCTTTTTTGTGGGCATAACTCTAAGCACAACAGACTTGTTCTGTACTTTCTGTCTCTGTATTGAGCAGGGACAAACAGCTGATCCTTCTGTAATTCCCCTGTTACAGTGATAATTGTAGCACGTCAGAACTTGAAAAAGTTTAAGCTGCACCTAATCAATGACCTATTGTCGGGGAAAAAAACCCAAACCAAAACAAAACCAAAAAGCCCCAACAACCATGCCAAATTCTTCTGCCTTTATTGTATTCAATGGAAACACTGTTTTCTAAATAGTATATTGCTATAAAGCACAGACAGAGGGGAAGATTTAACCTTTGTATAAATGGAGAGCAGTCAAGGGCAATAAAAGCTCATGTCAGGTAAGAGAGGCTTATCAATGCTGACAGGGGTAGGAATGGAGAAGTCAGAACACTTGCTCCTGAGCACAAGGTGTCAGACTCATGGAGACCTTTGTAAAGCTCTTCTCTGGTTCTGTTTCATTACAGAAAGCTCCTTTTATGTTGGAAGATCTGCCAGGGAAGGGAGCCACCTTTCCAAATCCTGAGGAAGGTAGTAGCTTGCCTTTCCAAAACAAGGTGACTGAAGTAGGTAATTCTGCTGTGACGGCTACCATAGCAAAGGGACCAAAGAGGGCAGCACTTTGAAGTTTTCCTTGGAAGACAGGGCACTCCACAAAGCAGTCCTTCAGCTTGTGGGGCTTGCAGAGAGCTTCTAGGGCCAGCCTGTGGCAAGTGCCAGCATGGCTTGCATGAGGTCTGCAAGGGAGCACCAATTGATGGGAGCAGCCCTGGGGTGGTACACAGAAGGAGGATGGGCCATGGACTCAGAAAACAGATGCAAGAAATAGTCATAGAGGTGGTAAACTGGCATGAAGAGAGCCAAATGACAGCCAGGTGAATGAGGAGCTACCAAAACTAAGGCATATGAAGGACTTAAAAAGTTGTTGTGACCAGTTGGTCCTGAAAGCATCATAAACTGTTCACAAAGAAATACATTTAAGTTTAGTGCAGAAGATTACAACTGGAATAAAGTAGAAAGAAGAGATAAGAAATTGTGTGGCATGTAGGAAGGAGATTGAAAAAAGTTGGCTGTTGGAGAAACTAAAAAAAAAAAAAAAAAAAAGCCACCCCAAAAAACCAGTAATACATTTCTAAACATTGAGAGAAATCCTGGGGCAATGTTGAAGAGGATGTGCCTTTAGAAATTACACTGAAGAGGTCACAAAGGGAAACTGCTGGACCATCCTCGCCCCCTAACAGGAACACAGCGTATGCAGCAGCTACAAGGGAACCTACAGCACATTGTAGCAGAGGAGCAGTTGGTGGGTATGCAACTGATGTTACCTCAAGAGTGCTGTCTGAAGCTAGGGCCTTCACTGGCCCTTCTCCTTCACTTGGCCTCGGCTGAAACAGCTTGATGCTGTTATCTAATATTAAATCACACCACACTTGTCTGAAAGATCTCTCTGCATGTAAGTGGCATAGAACCATCTTTCATCCTCTTTTCTCACATTCATTTCTTCAACAACCAAAGTTTGTTTTCTTCAAGATTTCAGGTAAAATATTCAAAAGACGTGCTATAATTTCATGTGGATTAAACAACAACAACAACAACAAAAGGAAACCAAGCTCTAAGTCTGATGCTTTCACCTGAAATATGGAAATACTTGCTCATAATAATCCACACTGTCTTTCTTCCAGTCATGCACAATGGGAGGTTACGTCTTTGTTACTCAGAACTTCCATTATGTAAGCCCAGAAGCAGCTTGCTAAGTGTGACCATGCCTGGAGGTATTTGCATGTGGTATCCCCGTACGCTACAGAACCACTCTCCTTGCCATTATTCCCACACACGCACATGCAAAAGACTGTACAACATTTCCAGTTTGAATCAGCAACTGTCATATATTCAGCACCTAGAGGAGTACTATGTTACATTTTGCACCAACCCCCCCCCCCCCCCCAAAAAAAAACAAAAAAAAAACCCCACCAACCTCTGAAGGTGCTGGGAATGGGGATTATTGAACTTGTAACCTGTACAACATCAGTCTGAGATTCTGTAGGTTAGGAAGCTTTCATAAGACAATATGTCAGTGGTTTACACGAGGTTAACTTTTGAAAAGAATCTTGTCTGCCATGTTCCCATTTTGCATGTATTTTACACTACTAGTATCTCATTTATTAAAGTCTTAAACACATTTCTGAAGTGAAACTTAGAGAAACCTGGTTCTTTAAAAACCAGAGAGAAATTTGGTGTTAGGCCTCCTTAGCATCTACTGTACAGTTGTGATGGTTCTGAATAATATTTAATGTTTTCTGTTTCTTCTCGGCAAGAATTCTGTTTTCTTGTCAGAAAATATAGGAATAAAATTTTGTTCAGTATTCTAAAAGCAGCACAAGTGTCCTAGGTAAAAAACATAACATACTTGGAATAATAGTAGCAGCTAGGGGGATTGTGCTTATGGACTATTTGTTATTATGTTATGTGAATTGCAGGAAGCGACTCAAGTGACTATTTGTACTTGTGCAATCTTATTTGCTTTGTATATAGTGGCTCTTGTAATGTGGGCATTTGTGCAGTCTTTGTATTTTACATGGCTTCCCAAGAGGAGAAGCAGTAGTGAAACCAATAAAGCAGGCAATAAACCCATATTAATAATGTATGCAGAGCTATAGATGTCTGTTTATATGATACAATATTAAAGTGTAAATGCATTGCTTTTTTTTTTTTTTAGATGAACATGAATGACCAAAACAATGTTCTTAGTTTTTTTACCAACAACGACGACATCTTCATAGTGCTCCACGTTAAGGAACTCTTTCAATATACAAAAAAAAAAAAAAAAAAGCCCCCAAATTTTTACTAGTCTGTATGTAATTATAATATTGGTAAGAAAAAAATGACAAAAATTTGAAGTATAGAAAATATATCTAATATTCATGTGCTTATTGCTTGATAAACAGAATATACTAATTCAGTGACAAAAAAAAGATTTACCCAAATATGCTGATATTTGTAAAATTCAATTCAATCCAACAACATTTGTAAAAATTTGAGGGTTTATTACTTCTCTGTTATTTCTCATCTAAGTGATGATGCTGACACTGAACATCAAACAGTAAAGACTGCCACATCTTCATTTGAAACTGTGGCAGAGACAGTCTTGCACAGACCTTAGCCAAAGATGATTTTAGAGTTTTTTGGTGACAAACATTAGTAAAACCTATTTTTTAGGCACTTGTTCACATAATCTGATCATCTGTTTGAGTGCTTTTAGGTCATTACAGTGGCTTGGTGTAACACATTATATTCACACTTACTAAGCTAGTATATGACTCACAACTAAATGAAGAAGAGGTAGCGTGGCCATTGTCAGGGGAGATGTCGAATTTCACATCAGGATTTAAAAATTTCATCTTCTGAGAGCATCTTTGGCATACATATTGGTTAACTGGCAGATGTGAAATATCATTACTAATGGACATAGTAAGTATTTTAATTGTAAAGCAGTAATCATTGTTACCATTTGTTATTTAAACCAAGGAGATCCCAAATCTTTTAGCAAGCCTCTGATGCCCCGAATTTTTTAACTCAAAGACAGACAAAAGTAGAACAAGAAAAGCTTTCTTTTCTTTTGTAGTCACAAGACTACGAAGTAGTACCCTCCTCTGCTGGGGTTTTGGTGTATATGAAGAGAGACCAGGAGTATTTCTGTTTGATCAGGTGCTTAATACTGTAATAGGATCTAAATTTCACTTTTTACCATTTTTATGCAGGTGACAACTGTGGACCCAGGTCAGCAATGTAAAAATCAAATTAAACTAATTTTACAACTACAGTTACCCACATGCTTGCAAGCTCTGCTGAATTGCCAAAGTTGTTCTGACACTACTCTATATTCAGTCAGCTTGGAGTAGATAGGTACCAAACCCAACATGTCCATGTCATCGGATGGCAGTCCTAAGAACTAATGTTTTATTATGGCTACTATAAAGTAGTACTTTCCCAGCTATTTCAAATTATATTCTAAATGTGCATTGGGGACGGTGTGAAAAAAAGTGTTTCTACCATTTTGATTCGTGCCCTAGCATACATCCAGGTTTTTATTCCACACAGGGAGAACCAGCTCTGTCCATGTTCCCAATGATAAAGGCCTCTGCGACCTCTCACCTGAAAGGACACATGCATCTTTGCTGTATTGAGTGCTGTTCAGAGCTTGGGATAGCTTTGAATTCCACCAGAGTTCAATCCTGAAAACAAGACTTCTGCAACGGAGCTGCTTTATGCCTTTACGGTCTCCCAAGCAAACTGTGGCCATCTTGTCGTCTCAACTCTCCATTTCCTATCAGTGTCTTAGTTCTGATCTTCACTTCTTCCTTCACTAACTTCACAGGTTAGAGGGGAAATTTACCTGCTGCTGTCAAACAGGAGAATTGGGGAGTGTGCAGATACAAAGGCAATACAGGAATTCAAAGTGACTGTGATTTAAAATATATTCTTCAAAAAAAGAAAGATCTGACTTGGTCTTTGGGAATGACAGAATGTGATTTTCTTATTTTTGCAGGAAGTACTACACACATCAAGGGAGAGCAATACCCACCTGAGAATTTTTTTATAGATATATCTTTGAAGAAGAAGCTTCTGGCATAAATTCTACAGTTGCCAGGGGACAGACAGGTAGTCTTTCACAGGAGCAGGAAAAAAGAGTTATAAACAGAAAAAGTCAAGTAGTTGGAGAATAGAAACAAATCAAGACAAGAACAAAAAAAAGACTGACAAAAGAACCTGTCCAATTTTTTAGAAAGTTTCAATCTATTTGATACCTGTTTGCAGGATTGCTGAAAATGTTTGTACCTCTCTGCAGTGAAAGATGGACCCCTGAAGAATTAGGTGTTCATGTTGGATGAAGAGACAAGTTTTCAGCCTCTCTAGGGCTCAGCACTCTGACATACACAGTGAGGCTGGGTAACTGCTCAGTCCTACATGTACCAGAATACTTCAGTTTAACAAAAAACTTCTGTCTAGAAAAAGCACTGAAAACATACTGGATTTGAGCAATATTAGGATTAAAGCATATGCTGATAGTTAGAACTGAATCAAGATCCAAGTTAAGAAGAACGTTTAGCTATCTCACCCATCCTGAGATGATATAATTTGAACTTTATGACTTTCATTAATAGAGAAGAGAATAAATGTATGTGAAAAGGTGATGGCTACATGAGGAGATGCATTAAAATTTTGAAATAAAGCTCTAAACAAATGTAAAAGAAGCTGCAACAGAAGAGTAAGTTGTTTGACCTACAGGATAAACAATCAAGCAAGACCCCGAGGCTTCTCCCAGCTCCCGCTGTGTCTTTGAGCCAATCGCGTCATTTCTCTTGGCTCTTCGTTCCCTCCTAACCTTTGTCAGTCTTGTCTAGTTGGCCTGTAAAGATCTTGAGGCCAGGGCTTGTTTCTTATTATGCTATACCAAGCACAATCTCTATCAGGTCTTTTGGGCAGCCTCATAGGAAAATATTGATACCTGCAGTACCATTGAAAACTGATGAACAACTGTGTTAGATGTATATTGATTGCTAAGAGCATAAGAATATCCATACAGGGTCAGACCAAAGCCCAGTGCAGTGTTCGACTGACCTCCCTGTTGCCAAAGGTAATTGTCCAGGAAAAGGCATAAGCACAGAGCAAGCATTCAGGGATATTTCCTTAAATACTCTCTTCCCAACCCAGCTTTGTAGCTCATCGACTTTTCAAGCCAGCAGCAGTGATACTGATATCTTTTGTTTAGATGTTGCAGTGCCAGCTAACATTTCAGCTAAGGAGGACGTCCTGCAGGAATTCAGATCACTAGTGCAGGTGACGAGTTAACTAATGAAAACTGTTGTTTTACAATGATGCAGGCGAACTGCAGAGTTTATTTCCTGAGGAAATCACACAATGACTGATGAATGTAGACAGTGAATGCTCTTACATTTGGAGAGAAGTTTCTTCCATAATCTGGGAGTGACATGGAAATGCTACCAAAACTCCTAAAACCCCTGAGAGGGTATTATATACTGCTTTTCTATTAGGAACTCCATGTCAGTGCTGATGACTTCCTGGTAACCCAGGCTTGTATGTAAACTGCTTTTCTGTTACTTTATGTCTTCCCTATAATCCTTTCATTCTGAATAAATAGGATTTTGCTTTATGGAAGCTGGTTAACCTTATGCTGAACTAAAAATCAGACTTGCAGTTAATTACCAGGATCTGCAATCTAAAGCCCTGCAATGTAAACATTTTATATAGAGAAAATTGAAGCACAAAGAAATGACTTAAGCCAAAACAGAAAATCTAATCAGACTTTGGCAGAGTTCAAAACAACATTAAATCTCTTATTGTAATTGCAAAACATATTCCAGCAAAAACTGATCACCAAATAGCAAAAGGAAATAGCAAAGGTATTAAGAACTACATATACAGTATGGCATTTGGGATGCTGTATTTCAAAACTTTATCAGGCCATTAACATACCTAGTAATAGACTACCTATTAATATTTTTTTTTATAAGTCAAATATGTGGTAGGTAGAAGGAAAACAACTCTTATTCAGTTAGGAGGGGGGGACATAAAAATGCCTGAGAAATATGCACAGTATGTCTTGTGTGAATAACAAAAGCTCTGCTATCAGAGTGCATTGCTAAACACTTCAAAAAGGAACTCCTGTTTTCCCAAACATCAGAAAGACAGATCCCATTCTCCTCTGCACTTCCATCATTTCATTTCTATATGACTACCTTGTCAAGACTGATAAAATAATAGCCAAACACTAAGCCAACTACTTTTAGATGAACATGCTTTGACCTCAAGCTGATTGTACCCCAGAGGTTTGGGCAGATGCCTGGTCAATCAGTTGCTCAGTTTTCAAGAGCAAACATTTATGTGCATATCCAACATAGGCACCCACTTGGGTAAGCCTGTGCCAGCATACATAGCTGATTTGGATATAGATTATCCAGAGAGAAGACACTATTTCTTCACTTGGAGACGCTGCAGAATTACCTGGAGAACACTGAAATCCTGTGAGATGTTGTTGCAAACATCGTGGGAACCTCTTACCACTGTGTCAGGTCAGCCTGCATGTAAGCTGAAAAAGTATGCATGAATGGTGCTCTAAAGTCCCACAGAAAACTTCAAAAATGACTGGAGAAAGACCTTAAACACTTAAAATGTTCATAACTCACATCAGCTTTACCTACTTTTACTGGGCTTTGGTTCTGCAAAGTGTTCAGGATGAAATACGTACTCAGGAAACTCTCAAGTGCTTTAGCCTTGTTTCACTCTCAACAAGTGAGTCCCAAAAATATGTTCAGACTTATATTGCCAGGCATAGTGATTATTCACTTACATTGCCGCTGCTTGGACTCTTCCCCAGCTTGAAGTATCCTGCAATGTCTCTTTTTCCATTCATTGTACCAGCACCAGCTATAGCACTTCAGTCTCACACCTCTTGGGGAAAAGAGGTATGAGGTAAATAGCCAAAACTTGCAAGGCTGCAGGAATAGAGTCTCTGGAGTCCATATTTCTACATGAACTGCTCACTGAAACCAATTTGAAACTGTCTCTAATTGATTTAGCATTGTGCCCTTTACAGAGCAGCAAACTAGGAACAACACCAGCTGTGGATTAACTGTCAGTTCAACACACTCCCCCCATTCACCTGTGTAGTGGATCTGCAAATGTACCCACCTGCAACTAACAGCCCCATTCAAACAAGAAGGAAAAAGAAAGAAAAAAAAAAAAGGCAAAGAAAAAAAAGAAAACCCTCCTGAAGCTGTGAAAATGAATGAGAGAAAAGTCTGTCTCTCTGAAAAATGTCCGTATCAGTACTTGGTAGATCTGCCAACAGAAAGGTTTGTACCAGGCTGTTGGAACAACTGAGGAAAAAATGGTAGAGTTGTGGACAGTTTGGAAATCCTAGGACAAATAACAAATAGCACTTTGTGACTCTGAAAGCAGCTTTTTGCTTGGAATCTTGTGTTAGTCTGTGGGCTCTTACAGATAAATAGATGCAGATCCCAGAGTGAAGCCTTTACACTATTCACTTCCAGACAGGCTAAGATAAGTAGGACTGCTATTACAGTCAAAGCCATCGAGAACTAGTACATGAAACATCTAAGATACCTAAAAAAACCCCAAACCCTCATGCTGTAATGGAGCAAAAGCCTTTATTCTTAGTAATTTTTTCCTTTTTTATGAAGTTTATCTTTTTAACACATTTTGCAGACATGAAGTTTAGTCTGTGGAAAAATAAATATATGAAAAAAAGCACTCAAAGTTTCTGTTGAGATGGACAAAAAGATTTAAGAGCAAATCTACTGCACAGCCTTAGCTCAGTGTCTGCCCTTTTTTCCAGTCCTGCCATGCGAACCCTCTAGATCTTGTTGGAAGATTCTTCCTTCTCCTCCTCCATCTCATCTTCTCAGAGATTTCCCCAAGACTGAATACGACATAGGACCTACAGGTACCATATGCCTTTCTGGAGTGGCAACTGGTACCAGGCAGCATCTGAAATGGTACTGGATACCTCTATTTGGGCAACTCTCTGGCTGGGTGCCCTTTGTGCCTCACAGAGAAGGAGTGATTCCCCTCCCGCCACCCTAACTCAGATCCCAGCAGCCCCAGACCAAGACAACCCTGCTGCCTCCCCATCCCACCTGGCTGTACTCCTTTAGGAAAATATACCTTACTGCAGAATATGTTTTGTTTTTTTTTTTCAAAAAGAACATCAAAACTGCATGACAATCCTATTGCCCTAGTCACTTAGTCTTTGTAATTTACATCTATGGGATCTATTAAATCAATGCAGACCATAAAAAACAAAACAGAGAACATTAAATACTAAGCGCAGACATTCCTCCGAGACATGTATCAAGGTGGGAGAAAAACTATGACAGTTATTATTGTTGAGAGCCTGATGCAATTCTGAGCTTTCCTGGTGAAATTCAAACCTGCAATAAACATACCTCTTTCTTTACAGTGTGTCAGGTTTTCTTGGTGTACTATTTTTAAGACATTTGTAGTAACAACAACAACAAAGGAATAACATTTTATAAATAGAAATATCCTATATGCAGCAAACTAGAAATCCTGAACTACTTAATGACACTATTGGCAGATATAAGGCATGAAATACTGCTTAGGTAGTCCTTTCCCAACATTTTTAAAATAATTCAGCTCCAACAATGTTACAGTTTAGCCCTGCTGTGGATTTAAAAAAAAAAAAAGCATGAATCAAGTCAGAAAGAAAAAAAAAATTATAGAGAAATACGCAAAAAAGGAAGGAATTTGAATTTATCTATTTATATTAGAAATGATCCATTCTAGGTTTCACTGGTGATGGGTTGGGCATTTGGTTTTGCAAAGGCTGGGTACGAACAGAGGCAGTATTGGTCTCTTGTTGACCAGATGCTGTCAGCAATTTGTGAGAGCAGCAGAATTGAAGCAGTGTCGTCCCTTTGGGACCAACTTACCAAGAGGGTCAATTATCTTAGTAATAAGATTGCTAATAGCATGCTAAGCATGCAGCCAATTTTCTTTGCAGACATGGCTGAAGACTGATGAGTGCAGGGCATGTAGGCTCCCATGCCATCTTCCCCCTTGTGAATGGCCTTGGTGACCATCACAAAACTTGCATCTGCAGCCTGATCCTGGAACATGTCCAGGATCATCTCTTGAGAAGCAGTGATGCAAGATGTCCTGACAAACAAACTCTGTCCATCCTTCTGAGAAGGATGGCTCCAAACTATTCTATCACTTTATGTCACAGTGCTGATGACCTTCCAACTATATGAATAGTTAGCATTTACAAAGTGCAGAAAAGTAGAGAGGATTGACATAAGCAGGCAGGGGTTTTTTGCAAGCCCATTTGCTATTTTCATGTCATAAATTCAGGATTCAGCATGTCATAAAATCAGAATTCTGTCTCTGTGGCTCTGCACTACAGGAGGAGAACATGTTTGGACAGGTAGACATTACTGAAATCAGCACATAAAAGCTGTAGCAATAGCAGACAAGAAAAAGGAGCAGTAGGTGTATAACTACTGGAGAAGGCTATATAACTGAAGAATTCAGTCTTCAGAAATAGATGATGTCTCTTTTACTCTGTGTAAAAGGAAGGTGACTACTGAAGCTTCCCTCCAGTGACCCCTTCCCACCTTACTTTGCCACCTTCTATCTCTCAGTGGTATCTCACTCAACTACATGGTTAGCATCCCAAAATATTTATTTACAGACCAATAACTGGTTAAGCCGGCAACAATCTATGGTTGTCACCATCTGACAGCTGGTTTTGGCTTGCAGAAAAGGTGGTCTGTTTTCAGCATGGAGTAGGCCAGGTGTCCATGCCATTAAAAATGTCAATGGCACAACTGTTACTAAGTGATGCCACTGATGTCTGCAGAGAGGCCAGGGCTGGCCAGTGCTCAGGAGTGAAGAGCATGCTACCAGCCAGAGGATGGTCAGTGGAATCACACCAGCTGTTTGATAGGAGCTAGACAAACCTGTTTGCAGGGCTCCTCCTGGCCTCTGCATTAGTGCACAAGTCATTTAAAAAGTGACAAAGGCAACATTCTTTAAAATGTTATAATACAAGATCTTAATCTCGCCATGGTTTGAAAAGGGCTGCAAAATCTTCACCTTGATGAGCCTTGTGCTGTCTAAAGCCAATTTAGCATCTTCTTCCCTCCATTGAGCTATCAATGACACCTTATGCAATGATCATGTAAAACAGGATGGCAGAATCCACAATTCTGAACATAAAGCAAATAGATGGTTTTCTCTGGAACAGCTTAATCATTTTTCTCCCTCTAGTTCCATGGGTTTTCTGGTTTTGCTCCACTCAGCTACTTTGCAGTGGAGGCGGGCACTGAACTGCGTGACCTTATAGAATTAGCTACCTGCACAATTCCAAATATAAACTGTTCTCTCTGCGGAGCGATCAAAGACACTTTCATCAAAACCGAACATGTTAACTAAACCACCATGACAAACTCTGTACTATTGCAGTCAAATCTAAATGGCTGTTCAGTGATGCACAACAACCTCTTCTTTTAAATTCTAGCGTGCTTTGTCTCTCTAACACAACCAGTTACAACTATATTTTTCATTCTTTCCACATCCCTTCCAACCACCTGCAGTCAGAGCATGTGTTTCTCATCCAATCAGTTCATACTCTGTACCTGCCGATGTGGAGATGACCTGAAGTAAATGGATAACACAACCCACCTGCTACCCGATTCCTGTACTGAATAAGCTTTAGGAAGGGTTTCAAGTATGTTGGCAATTGGGAGCTGCCTTTGGAAGTATCTAGAAATAAAATGTAAGTAAGGATAATTTTGTGGTCTGATTTTAGGCATTACTGGCCTAGATTTTCTGACTCGGCACTTCAGTTACCTTTACCTTAGAATTTCTTGGCACTTCACAATCAGGATCAAATTTACTAATATTGCAGAAACTATGACACCAAGAAAATGATGTTTTATGTATATTTTACTAAATTTACAACCTCTTCCTTTCCTTATGTCTATGTGTATATTATCAATATCTACACATACTGTTTCTCTGAAGATTTACATCTGTAATTTAGCATTTCTCAGTTTACAGAAAATCTAATAAAAAAGGACTATCTGACAATATTAGGTGGTGCTGGATAGTATTACTCAGCTTTGTAATTATCTTATCTCTACCTGCACAGCCATAGTTTCAATCAAAAAAACCTCAGTCACTTCCACTCCTGCTGCAGATAACGTGGGCCAACAGATCACTTAATCTATACCTATTGCTCAGCAGAGATGATAACAGAAGTACTAACTTCCCTAGGATAATCTTGCATCAAACTCATCTTGGAGTAGGAGAATCACTGCTGCACAAAGCAGTGACACACTGAGATGCGGTTCCACCACAAGTCGGATTTCCTTGAGACCACAAGTTACAACTCAGAGCAGATGTAGCTCCTGCCTAATTACGTTATTCACTTCTGCACATACACTCACATCAAACACCGAAAGTTTGGTTTCCTCATTATAGCTGTACAAGGAAGAGAAATCACTTTGCAAGCCCTTTCTCTTTTCATGCAATCCTCCAACACTGTTATAACAGTTTTTGTTCTTCTCCATAGCACTGTGGGAGGAAAACAAGGGCAAAAGGACACACAAGTGAGCTCTGATCACTCATTGCCCAATGCATCTCAGGGCAGAACCACATTCAGCCCTTCAACACAAATCTGGTCTTCCAATATTTCACCCTTTAATTGCCATTAAAAATTCTCCCCCACACACCCAAAGGATAAGCAGCACAGTAAGAAACCCTTAAGAAAAAAAAAGAAGAAAAAAAAAAAAGGACAGTAGCAGCAACTCCCTTGCCAACCCAGGAAAACAAATACAGCTTCAACAAACTATCTTTTGGATACAGTTCTATTCAGTAGTGAGATAAAATTAACCAGAAGTATTTTGCCAAGGCTGTGACATATGTCAACTGCAAGCACTGGTACTGTAGCATATACCTAATTTATAGCTTTTACAGAGCATTTTCAGCTCTAATCATGCTTCTCTCACACTATTTAAATATATTTTTAAAAACAAAGAGCCCTGTAACACATATTCCCTAATGCACATTTGTGAGCAAAGCATCTATGGTCTCAAATCCAGTATGACTCATGTTACAGAGCAAAAAGAGTGAGTTGATTAAATAGACTGGCTCACCCAGCTTGTTTTTACACATCAATAAATAACCTCAACACAGCAGAAATAGAGATGTGGTTTTCTGTTTGGAGTTAATTCAAACACTGGCTCTTCTTCAGACCTTCCACACTATGTAAAATAGAGCTGGGTGAATAATTGATTATGAATTATTCATTCAATTAATTTAATTTCTCCTGCTCACTAATTAACTATCTTGACTTTTTTTGAATGTTTTCATTATCTGAAAATTATTTACTCAACAGTTTCTATGAATAACTCCTTGCCTCTAGATTGTTCACATGCAGATTACTGCAAGAAATCAAAATTGTAAATTCAAGCTGGGCTGGATAGTTTTAATTAGACATACAAGTCACATGGCATTTTTCTGCCTTATTGGATTGGGAACAAAACCCCCAAGAGCAACCAAACCAAACCAAACCAACACCACACCACAGATATCTCCTGCAAACAAACCCATTCCAAGACTGAAATTTATTTGTCACAAAAATTCTTGAACATATTAATTTTATAGCATAGAATGATTTTGTCTTAATCTTTGAAAAAATAGTAACTAAGCATGTTAAACTAGAAAAGTAAAACACAACTTGTATGCATCTATTCTTTAACAGCTTCAGCTTCCCCTACAAGTCTAGGTCCTCTTCTAGGCTCAAATCTCCACCACAGCTCCCTACTCTGAATCTGGATGAGGGAAGAATGACAGTGCCACCAGAAGGAATAAAGCCAAGAGGATGTCTGAGCCTCCTTTTAGTCTCCATCTGAAGAGAAGGTCATTTCATGGCCAGGTTTAGCAGGCTGTAGGGAAGCTCTTACAGAGGCTACGTGGTTCTTTTTCTACTTTCCAGAGGAAATTGAGGTATTTATGGGGATAAACAAAAAGACCATGCAGAACAAGTTTTGTCTTTTGATCCAAATCATACCTCAGCACTGTGTTCACTGTTTCCTTACAGTGGTACCCAGGCAGGTCATTCAGTCATCTGTGCCTCTGTTCCCTAGCTACAGACACAGGGACAGAAATATGTCCTTATTTTGCTTGGTTGATGTGATGGTAACAAGCATAAAAGGGAATGATGGAATGGGAGACAACTACAGCAAGCAGCCAGAACATGGTCAATAGCAATGAACGTGGCTGGGGAATCATCTGTGTACACAGAGGCAAGGTATATAAAAAGCCTTTCACCTTTCCAAAAGCCAAGTAAAGGAAATTTTTCCCTGCATCATCTAATAACAACAACAACAACAAAAATCCCCCCGAAGCCTCTCTTGGACATATCTTTCCTCTTCCTACAGCTGTTGTTGCTTGTAAATGGGCGATGTTCACTTCTACTCCCTCTAGAGTGAGAGGAAAGGGAGAAGTTAAGATGACAAATAATAGTCTATCAGAGCATGGAGTATTTCAAAGAGAAACATAGAACTAGTGACAACTACCTACTGTTTCTCAGAGGAGATGGCAGCAGACCATCTCATGTGGGATGGAAGAGTGAGAAGCAGCTATGATTGCTGTAATCATTACTTGCTATGACCTGAGGGAACTGAGCTGCTGCCGTCAGTTAAAGGTAGTTGGCAATTCTTTTGCCAATTTACAGCCAAGAATTATATCTGCTTCCCACCCACCTGAGGTGGAGGAATTGTGCTGTGGACATCTCATCAGATGTGAACAATCAATCTTAACTGAGCTCATGAGACACATGTGATGTGAGTCATCTGCTAAAAGTTACAGATTTTAAACTGAGGTGATGGTTAACAAAGTATATATTTTCATAAGAAACATGCTAGATTTGGATCTATTCACCCACAAGAACAAATCTTTAACTTGCCTCTGTGCAGATGATAAGTTATTTCGATTTAAGTCCTAAAGTGTCAGTTTGACCTTTTCCTTCAATACATTAAAGACCCCATACTCCAGAATTGAAGACGACTTTATGGAACAGAAGGCTATACATAGGGTTTACCAAGCAGAACTCTTAACATATGTTACAAATGAAATTGTCTTTAAAAAACATTTTCAGATAGTACATGTTACAAATAGAAAAAATACGATTTCTGTTAAAATAATTTCTACTTCTGTCTTTGATCTAATACAATGTATTTCCAGCCAATTAATTTTAGTTAAATTTGGTGTCCTACAGTATTTTCATTCATACAAAACAATTTTTATATAATACCACACAGACCTATACTGATTAAAATCCTTGGAGACTTTCTTAAATATTTAGAACTGAACTTTAATTCTGCTCACAAAAACAATCTTAACTCATTTCTTGACTACTGGAATTCCTCTTGTTAAGTCTCTAGCATACGTGTTACAGCAAACAGATTAAACTCTTGGTGACAATATGCATAATGAAGAGACCCCATTCCTTATAGAGAAGGCTAATTAATCATTAGATGAGTGCTAGTAAATTTTCTGAATCACCAAGTTTCTGACAGACACGCTGTTAAGCCAGCAAAATGCCCACAGATGTTACTTGCCCATCAGAGGGGAACATATTCTCTTGAGGACTCTGAGCATCTTGTCACAGTTTATTTATTTATTTTTGAATGAAACAAAAAATTAGCAAACCCATGTAATGATTAATGTATATGTGCAAGCAAATAATAATAGCATGAAGCCTATTAATAATTAAAACTAGTGCTGGTTTTTAAGATACTAAAGTAGAAATCTGAATTGCTTTCCAGTGGCTCTGAAATGGCACAGTTAATAGATCTACTGCACTGTCTCCCTAATAGCTTAAGCATAACTGAATTCAGAGAAAACAATCCTGAATTCACAGCAGGATTCTCAGTTTTACTTTACTTTCTGCTTATGCCTTTTAGTACTTAACCAGAGCAGTCTCCACACAATAGCTCCATCACTAGGTTCAGTAACCTGCATCATTCTCGCCCACCGGCTATAAAAGCCAGAGCCTTGGTACAGCTCCATGTCTGCCAAGAACCATCCGACCCACTCTTCACCTGGTGGGAATCGGAGGACACATCACACGCTTCACTGCTGCCCATGGTGCTCCTGGATATCTTCAAATATGCCACAAACACGCCAAGGGAAAATGAGACCCAAACCAAACAGCCTTTGTAATACATCGGATACGTGGATCAGGCTTTTGCAGGATACACATTATGCCAATGTACTAGTCAGTGACACCTTAGATCTGCAGTTTCATTAAAATTATCACTCTCCTTCACTGATTTTATAAGGATGGTCTCAGAAAAACATTAATGAGACTCTTTTAAGTATTTCTGTAATGAGAGGGATATTTTTCAGGTGCAGAATTCCAGGCAGGGCCTCAACGAGGCTCAAGCCTGAAACCTCCCTTCTTCACTAAACGTTGTCCTTTCAACAATCTCTAACTCCCCACCCGTCCCCCCCTCCCCCCCCATTGTAAAATATATTAGGGGCTGGCATCTATGAAAACTACTGCTTTTTTTATTCCTCCTCCTCCTCCCTCTCCAGGTATTAATTACATTACAGTTCATTAGCTGAGCTCATTAAGACCACAGTACAGGTAGGAAATAGGTAATTGCCTAGGTACAATTATTACATTAATTTAATTAGCTGTTTTGTGCTTTTATCAAAAAGGTGACCTCTGTGGATACTGGAATAGGTTTCACTCCCTTGCTACTTGCTGGGTTACAGGCAGCCATGGGTCTGTGATTACTTAAGAGAATGAAAAGCCACATTAGAATTGCTTTTGCTGTGGTTCAGACTGAGGGGAAGAGGCAGCTGTATCCAGATAGCTGTCATACAAGATTGTTGGATTTTAATATGACTCTCCCTCCTCACTTACTTGAATGCCACTGATGCTTTATTGTGTGCCAGGCAAAACTCAAGCCTGGATGTGGGGAATGTGGGAGCGTACTGCCTCAGCCAAATGACGCAGAGGCCTTGTACTTGAGACAGGCCATATCTCTTCAGATACCATGGTAAAGCCAGAGCAAAAGAGTTAAAAGGCATGGAAGAATACAGAAAATATACACACATCTCCATATAAATGCAGCTGAGCTAGCTGGTGCCAACATCAGAGGCCCTGGGACATGCCTCCCATCCCAATTCTGGGAGGGTGCCTCTGGCAGAGCAGCCAGAAGTGACCCACAGAGCCTGGCTGGGTGACAGTGCCACAAAGAGGACAGCAAGCCTTTCGCCCCGTGTCACTGCTGAATGCTTGCACAGGGCTCATCATAAGCTGCCCCCAAACACTCCCAGAGGGTTTTTTTATTTTAATATTGCTTTAATTAAACAACTAGAATGATTTGTTCCTGAGAATACCACACAAATGAACGCCATTGATGGGAAGCAGCTCTAGGGATGCTTTCAATTAAAACGGCAATTGGTGGGGGTGGCAAGGCATGGTCCAATTCCTAATTAAGTAAATGTGACATCTCCCACTGACTAAGCTGGGAGCTGGACAAAGCTCAAAACAGAAAAGGAGGGGGTCAAGCAGTGGGTGAGTTCAAAACAGCATTAAGAGGTTTACTTGTCACCTTTATAGGAAAATGTCTGTGTAGTCTACAAAGAAGTTCCTGTTTTCCAAAGAATCTTCTATCTAAACAAAAGGCAGAGGTACATTGTGTTTAGGTAAAAGGAGAACAAGATTTTAAGTGAAAAAAGTGGGTTTTTTTTCCATTTTTGTCTTTGTGTTGATTTTGAAAAATTTTCTCTTCAAAAATAAAATATCTGTGACTATACTGAAGCTCAATGTTTTTGTTGGTATTACAGACATTCAATCCTAAATTTCACGTTGCTAAAATCCGTGTTTATGTACTTACTTCTTCAATATTATGTAACTTCCCGGTGTTAGCAAACAGCACAAATAATACCTGTCTGTTTGTGCAATCACACAGGGGATGTAGCTGGGATTATAAATTACCTCCAGACAAATAAGAGGCACAAAACATAAGCTTGTCAAGTCAACTGGAGCAAATTGGTATTGTGCTGGAACAAACTGGAGAACTAACAAGCAATACAGATGAAATCATGGACAGCTGAAGCAGATCCATAGTTTATCTTCCAGAGTCAGTTAATGTCAATGTCAGTGGAATTTGCACAAGCAACAAACCCTCAACCTCAGCTCTGTGCTAGCTGACATTTCCCTCCTTTAAAAATTGGCAATGTAAGCTGTGGAACCTAAATTTAACCTCTGGAGAATATGCCACATGACATCTGTGTTTTTTACATGTTCAGCTTGAGACTTTGAAAGCTAATTTATCCATGTACCACCTCAATAAGTGATTCGCCTAGCAACTACTGAACTTCTGTCACTTGTTGGCTTCTGTTGGCAGAGCCTTTTTCTCTTGGGAACTCGTTCTTTAATAACGACCATCTTAGACCCCTAAGGATGACACTAATGAGCATCTGAAAATGCCAAAAAAATCTAACAGCATTCACTGATTTTCAAAGAAACAACACCTGTTAAAAATGGCCATTGCGCCACTAAATTTTTGCAACAAATTGGGCAAGGCTGTGTTATTAGATTCATGTGGAATCTCACATCCAAAATACAAACATTTAAACAGATGCTTGAAATACTGAAAGTCAAATTAAAGATTTCTTACAAAGTACTGCTTCTGTTACATGCTTCAGAGAACAGTATATGAGAACACCTCCAAACCAGAATAGCAAAATAATACACTAAAGTACAGTGACAAAAGAGCTGTAAAGTCCAGTCATATATCCTCCCCCTCCCCAAGATCACCTAAATCCAGTTGTAAGTGAAGAAGGATACGAAGAAGTGGCTTTTCCTCCAGAAATTACACTGGACCTGTCCTTGCACTGACAGAAAGCAGCAGCGCTCTCAGCCACAAAAGAGGCACTGCACTTTTTGCCTCATGTCAACCTACATATCCACACAGCTTCTGCAGCTATGCAGAGAAGTCACAAATTGTGCAACCATGTGTTTACTGAATTTCCCTCCTCAGTGAAAGTAGTTTTTTTCTTTCCACCTATGTGGTCTTTGTTCCACATATGTCATCAAGACAAGAATACAAAATAACTCCATATCTGCAAAATAAACATTATTGAGAAAACAAATGCATAATGCACTCATAACATTGGTCACAGAGGCTGGCTTCATGGTGACTCTGCTATGCATTTCCTTTGGACTGCACACCCTGTGCTTTTTTTCTCCATCTTCCCCATTTCTTTCTCCAAGGTTTCAGTGGTGTGTAGGTATGACAGTGAGACAAGACAAGTCTGCAAGGCGTTTACATGAGTTTGAAATGGAGACTGTAAGTACCAAATAAAAATAGATACTTCTACCTCTTCATAGATATTCTTAACATCTTCCCCTAAAGAAATAAGCAGTATTATACCCAACTATATTAGCAACAAATCAAATGATCTGCAAACATCACAAGGCTAGGAGAAAATGAGTTTGAGAGATTATCCTGATTCTTTATTTACACTCCCCCATTTGTGGAAGCACTCAGCTATATCCTCCCTTTATATTAGAGCAAAATTAATTAAATAGGTCAGAATTTAGAACAAAAGTGGAGAAATAACCGGTAATACAAAGCCACAGTTAATGAGGAAATGCTACTTGAGAATAGATGGATAGATGCATAAGAAAAAAAGGAGTAATTTAACAGGTTTAAAACTCTGTGCCTTTCATATATCCATAGTCATTTCAATAAAATGATGTGCTTGTTTTGGGGGAATCCAGCTCTCCTGAAGGCTAGGTAAGTGTTTAAATTACTCCATCTATTTACAGTTATTGAATAGCAAAGTGCTAAAGGAAACTATGTCAGAGAATAGCTAGATAAATGTTGATAGCATTGTCACCAACCTGAGATGGGTTCTTGCACTTACTTAAACATTCAAGTAACTTTACATGGGGAAAAGAAACTATTCATACATATTATTGAACCACTGTATAAATGCCATCTGGATCAGAATCCTAGATTGTCCTCTCTGTAAGATAGGAGCAATTTCTTTACTATATGTTGACTTTAAAAAGTGTCCTGATTCCTGTCTGTAGACTGTAGGCATCAGATACAGCATTAAAAACCCCCAAAACCTACATATCCACATTCATGTGATCTGCCTGAATACACGCACCCACACATGCTCACATGCACATGAGGAGTCTGTGCTCTTTGTCCCCTATTCCAGTGAGCAAGTGAATGAGGCTGGGGTACTGGAAACTACCAGAAAAGTAATTCAGAACAAATAAAAACTATGGCTACAGAGAACAGCCTTCATTCCAAATTATTAGTTCCAGAAAACATGCCATCTAACCCACTGGAATAGCTGTGAGAAAAGAAATGTTGTTTACAGTTTCATGAGTTTGGTGTGCAATTGCTGGCAGATATTAAAGACAGAGCATGCTAAATGGCCAGGGGTTTTAAGGCAACCATTTCCTCATTCTGTCTTTGGTTACCGAGAGCTGTTTTTCTGCTTACTTATTTCCTCTTTCATTTAATTCAACAAAAATAAACACAAAGCAGAATCTCAATTGCGCATGATTAAAATGAATCTCTTCAAATTCTACAGACCCAAAATCCTCTTGGTACCACTTTATTTTTAAGGAATGCCCAACAATGATTTACTGTGAGATGAATAATGCATTTATATCACATACCAGTGGTAGCAAAAATAATCTATAAATGTTTAATAAATAATCTGTAATGCTTTTGGTGAGCATGTTATAAATAAGTAACAATGGATTTGCGATGAAATATTTATATGCATTTTGGCTATTGTTATGCTTTAAGTGTTCAAGGAGCCATTACTAACAAAGTGAATGGAGTTATCAAGGTTATAGATATGTTCTGTAAGCCATTTATAATGAAATGTTCAACACTTAAAGTAAATGCATTTGTAGAGGTTGTTGACAAAGTGTAAGTGTCTAATAAACCATTCATACTAAACTCCACACAGATATAAATGATACGTAGTCATTTGATAAGTCATCTATAGTGAGACGTGAAACTCTTCTCTGCTGGGAATATATTGTAAGATCTTTGTGCGTTCCTGTATACTAACTGTAGCATACTTACAAATACATGGTTAGATCTTGACAAATCTCTCACAAGTCATATTATTAAGACAGCATCTTAGCTATCGCATCCAGATAACGTGAAGGCTCAGGAGCATGGATAACTTCCAGAGAGCCACTGGGATCAAAAAGCAGCTTGAGGGTTCTTCCCATACAGCGTGATGCTAAACACCCACTGCTTCAAGGCATGGCTGTGGAAGGTACCCAGCGAAGCCCTAGCTGGCTAACAGGCCTTAGGAGTGCTGCAGAGATGGCACTAGCCTAATATTTTTAGCTAATGCCTTCTCATTTATAGTGACAGCAGCTTAAGAAGATAATACCCATCACTATCGCAGAAATACACAGAAAATAATAAATAATATAGCAAGTGTTTTAAGGAAAAGATTCTTAATGTTAAACTATAGACACGTCTATCCTAGTATCATGAACAGCCATTAAACCCGGTTCTGACCTGGGCAAGATAAACTGCATCCCCTTGAACCTGACAAACCCGGAGTACTCCTGGTACTGTTTAAAAAGATATGTGTGAATGATTCATAGGGATATTAATGATGTATTTGTATCACAAGCTATTATCATGCACTTACGCTTCAGGTTTCACAGCACCCTTGTTTGCAGCGGGGAGCACGTGTGGTTGCTGTTGGCTCCCACAGCTGCCCTCAGTGTTGCTGCTTTATACTCCAATGAGTCTCAGTACTTTCACAGCTCCTATAAAACACACTGGTCTCTCCAGCAACTGTGTGTTCACAGCTCTTACTGACCCTCAAAGCCTGAAATGCTCTGGACAGCAGCATTGTTTTCAGGATAGAAAATCATAGTGATTTCCTCACTTAGTGAAAAGAGCACTACAAATAGGTGGAAAGGTTTAAAACCTGTTTTAAATAATACCATTAAAGGTGGAAGGATTTAACTTCCTCTTACACAGCCACTCACCCAGGGCTTAACAGTAGGGGATTTGGCTTGAAAAACTGCAACAATATCAGAACAACAAGTTGAATACAGGAAAAAGTAATACTCATTTCTGTATTTCAGTTAATCTTCCAAAACATAGGACTATTATAGTCTGATGGAATATGCATATAGCCACAACAGAACTGAAAAATAAATGAAGATTTTCTTTCAGTCCCTCACAAAGATGATAAAGTGGATGCCATTGAAGGGAAGAGGACATCAATGTGAGATAAATTAGCCAGATCACTTGCTCAAAATATGGGATTATATTGCGTTAAACTTCTAAGGAAATAAACACAATTTTAAAATCAATAACTTTGTTTGACATTAGGAGCTATTGTATAGCGACTGTAATGCAAATTTAACTGCTGTACTATTTTGTATGTAGCTCTACAGGGCTGATTCATTCCAGGGTCAATATGAGGTTTGCTCATTTTGTCTCTCTACCAGGAGTGTCAGGCACATGTGAGAAGTATTAGATTTTGCTCTTCACTTATCCCCTTTCCAGTTGCAAAATAAGTAAGCCCTGAAATATGAAAATAACCTTCACTCTGTCTTTAGCTACTTGCAAAGGTAAATTCTTATCTCAACTTTATCCATATCCTCAGCTTTATAGCAACACTAAAATATTAGAGGGAAATACTTTCTAATAATGATACATTAATGAACAATAAATTACAGAGGAAATACTACTTAGAACATCCATATTAATACTAAATGAGTTCTTCATTATTAATATAGTATCATAAATATAAAAAGGAATTATCAATAATTAGGCTATGATTTTATATTGTTAGACACCAGAGATTATATTTTTATTTCAAATAATTTTAATAGGTGTTGAAAAAGTCATCCACCCTCCTGCACAGAATTTCATGTCAAGTGAAGCAATCTGTACAAAGAACGGGTGCTTCAAATGCACAAGCCCCGCCATGCCTGCCTTAAGTCAGCAATTATTTCACTGACTAACAGGGGAAGGTTGTTTTCATGAGGATTATAAAATTAGAACTAATACAGCCATAGATTCCAGAAAAAGGAAGTAATAATAATTTGTACTTGTATAACACCTTTCCTTTTGTGGTCATAAAGCAGTTTATAAGCAGAGTACTCAAATGAGAACGCTCAACATGAAATATGTCCCAGTGCTCTTGTGCCTAATGTCCACACTAGTGCAAACAGCAGCTTTTTGATTGGAGGTCGTCATCCCATGTTTTCCGATTTTAGACTCTGATAGTACAGAAGAAGAATGTGGCCTTTTCCCAAGAAAACCTATTCTCATGAAGCAAACTCAGATTTATTTTCTTATAGTTACTTTCCTTTTCTTCTCTCATTTTTTGAGCTTCCCTGAAGAAACATCTCTGATACAGCTGCAAAAAAACTGCTGGTGGTGATGCCACTTCACCACAAAAATGAGGTGAAAAGAAATAGTGTTTAGGCAGTGCATAAAACAACAAAAAAAGATAAGTTTTCATTACTTTTCTAGCAGCTGAGGAGTATCGGTGTAAAGGAATCAAGTACTTCCATGTTTAAATGGGAAAATGGGGGCTTCATCATGTATAATAATTAAATTTCATGCAGCAGAATCTTACTACAGCATATTAGAGGGGTTTGGGCTGTTTAGACTTAAATAAGTGATGGAACTGGGGGAAGAGACCTACAAAAATTCTTGTTAGTTTTCTACCTTCTCATTATTTAAGGAAAGCCTTCTGCATAAAGATGAGTTCGCACAACCCATCATTAATAAAATGTTTGGAAAGAACACTTCATAATTTTACTTTGTCACAGATTTAAAAGAGAAAACCCAACATGTACACAACAAGTGACAAACTGCAATCTCACAAGCCACCGTGAGATTATGCTTAATGCTGTCAATAAGGTTCTAAATAGCTCATTCATTGCCAGAGACTTATACCAAAAATTGAAGCTCTTCTTACCAGGCTATTGCAGACTGGAGGTTATTTTTCATTTAGATAACACTGTTTAAAATATAACTATCCTGCTGAGATATCATTTGTCTTCCACATTCTTTGAAGAAGCACACAATTCAGAATTTTACTTGCCAGTGTTAGAGAGACACAAATGTCATCGTTGCAGCCGGCTTCCTTCCAGCCCCGCTCCTCTTCCGATTGCCCTCTCTGGGCTCTGTGGAGTCCTCTTCAGTTCACCAGCACTGACGTTTCCCTGAACCATCAGTGAGCAGATTCCTCTTGCCAATTCAGTAAAAAAACCCACATGCATTTTTTGCATTGTTACTGGGGCTGGATCCATTTGAGACTGGGTTACCCCTGCAGTCAGAGAGGGGCAGCACGTGGGTCAGAGCCAGCACAAGGGAAGCAGTGGAAGTGCGAGACAGGACAGGAGTGGGACCACCCTACTAGACCGCAGTGACCTGTTAGTCCAACTTATCTTCTTACGTGAAACATCGTGAGAGAAGCATCTGCAACCTGACTTAGTCTTAAAAAGTGTTTCTGTGATGGAGTTCTCTGCCTCTACCCCAAGGAGACTGAAAAGTCTTAGTGATGTAGCTGAGCTATATATTCTGCTTCTGTGTATCCTTCATGGAAGGAGTAATGTCAGATGGGGACATAAACTGTAATCTGTGGTCAGCTAAAAAAAAAAAAAAAGACTGCTGCAGTGTCACAGAACAAAAAACAATGAGAATTATTTAGAAAGAGGAACATGGATATATAATCATTTAATGAAAGTTTGTGTTTTCATGTGACTGTCTTAATATCATAGTTACACTCCAAAATAACAACTTTCAAGAAGGTCTATAATTAGCGGAAACCGAGAACTTACTGTAAACTGGAACAGCCTGTCAGATTTCTCTTTCACAAACACTTGGAATTGCAATGACAAGAGTTGATTTAATGGATAGAAGACAGTGATACTGCTGCTTTCTTGTGTTACCAATCTTGCTTTCAATGAGAAAATGTTTTTCCTTTCCTCTTCTTGTTGGAAATTATGCGGTGAGCTTCCGATCTGCTCAGATGCATTCAGTGCAACTGAAAAGGTGCTCCCAGTTTCTCAGGCTGTATATTTAATTAACGTAATATGTCACAACATTTTCAAAATTCAAGTTTCTTAGAAAAAGAGACATTACTGTGAAAGAAGCAATTTAAAATACATGTAAAACACATTTTCTTGGGAAAGTATTTGATTCAAATTGTTAGAAGACAAAAACCCATAAAGGTCTCTTTTATGCCTTCCTTCTTAATCTTCAGCCAAAGTTTCAGGACCATAAACTGGCATCAATAGAAGCTGCATCTCAGGAATGAAAGGAATATATGGCCTTTAATGGAAGAAATTTTTACACTTAAAAGAGAGAGAGAGAGGGAGCATTTCTATGCTTTGCAGTCATTCAGCATAAAATTACTTACTTATTATTCATAACTGTCTTTAAATGCTTTATTGAAGCATAATGCAAAAAAGTACCTGGCCATACTTAAAAACCAAAATTTCGTCTATCCATCCTACATTTGGGTTTGGGCTTCAACATCCATTAAATGATTCCATTATTTCCCCTTTTTTGACTTTGCTAGGTCAGTGCACCAATCATTCCTTGGGTGTGACAGGGACAACAGCACACACAAAAAAAAAGTCACAGCAAAAT
Organism: Haliaeetus albicilla; assembly: GCF_947461875.1. Taxonomy (NCBI): domain Eukaryota; kingdom Metazoa; phylum Chordata; class Aves; order Accipitriformes; family Accipitridae; genus Haliaeetus; species Haliaeetus albicilla. The sequence continues at coordinate 11,934,442 of NC_091504.1, read as the reverse complement.
TCAGTTGTATTGCTTGCAAAGGAAAGCTAAAGATGGAGTTGCTAAGTGGTAGCACAAGAAAGTCAGAGGTGCAGCAGGACTTGCTCTGGGTATTCAGTATCCTGGGACCCAAAGAGCATTTTTTCCTTAAGGCTTGCTACTTGCATTGGGTTCCGTTGAACCAAAAAGCTTCACATGCGTCCACTAAACTTTCTCATTTCACATTGAAATCCTTTGACTTATTCCTCTCCCCTGTGCTCAGGATATACAGGTTCTGCTTTCTCAGATATTTTTGGGAGGAGGGAAATGGAGACTATTGAATTTCTACAGCAGCCCATCTCAGATTCTGTGCTTCTACAAATCCTGATGTATCGCAAGCCCTTAGTCCTACCTGGGGCTACTCACAGGGAAGAAATCAGCTTGGTTTTCTACACATACACACACACAAAAAAGGAGCTTTTGAGGAGCAAGCAACTATTCTCCTGAATTTGGCTGAAGAATAATAAAACAGAGAAAATATCTGCCAGTGCCTGGATCAAGCCCAGCGTGCATTCAGATCAATTCCATCAAAATATTAAGCAGACAGCTGTTAAGCACTTATTTACAATTTGCAAATATTAAATATTTTTTTCTAGATTATGAAGAAATGCCTTAGTGAAGAAAAACCAGTGGTTTCATTTAGCAAAATATTTCATTTGTTAATGGCTGCAGATTTTCTGATGTAAGGAACCATCCTCCACTTTACTTCCAACTTCAGGTATCGTGCAAGTCCATCTCAGGTAGAAAATGCAAGCTAGGTGACTTCCCCTCCTCTGCACTCCTCTAGCTTTACTCAACAGTGCTGCTGAAATTTCACCGAGGCCCCAGCAGCATCCCCTGCCCATTCAAATGTCACATTCCCTGTTGCCACTGCACATCCCCAAGGGTCTGCTGCAAGTGCACTGGAACAGGCACCCATTCCCCACCATCCCGCTAATTTCTTCTCCTCCCTGTCTGCACAGTGCAGTACAAGCTATGTCACCTGGCTTGAGGTTATAGGTGTAAAGCAACGGCTAACGCATGGATACCCCCCCTTTTTTGGCAGCTGCTACAGATTGAGGTACTAGGCAGGTTGTTTGCCACACAAAGATTTGATCCGCTATAATTAAAGAGAGACTTGAGCCTTCCTAGTTGCTCCCCAGCCAGACAGAAAGGGCAGGACATCTATCTGCCTCCTGCGGAACGTGGGAAAGAAAAGCAACCAGCTATTCCTTTCCTACTTTGACACATACCTTTGCAATCCCAGTGTCTCACAGAAGTCAGTGCTTGGACCAGAGACAGAAATTAAAGTCTTCTAAGTCTCAGTGGAGAGCACCTGATCACTGCACTATTTTTCCTCCCGGACAAGCTCTGTCAGATTTAGTGAGGTGGTTTATAGAGTTAATGGCAGAGTTGCCAGCCCTCTGCTACACAAAAATTTGGCAGCCTAGTGCCCTAGCCTCAGCCTCTGCCCGTTCCCTTGCAGGTTTAGCCCTGGCTTCGAAGCCCGGCACCCCCAGGCCCAGCCTTGCTCCGGGAGTCACAGCCTCTGGCAGCGGGAAGACTGAGCACTGGAAAACAGTCACCTCACACCCACCCCAGAGGAAGAAAGTCAGCCAAGCTCAGCATATCGAAAAGGACTTTTCCCATTGTTTAACACAAACCCAGGGTACACACCTGAATAACATTACTCTGCAGATGAATGGACTTTTCATTCTGTTAGCATAGTCTCCCTGTTGGTTGGAAGTTTACTCTTTTGGCAGTTATTCTGGTGGAATGTAATAATTTAACTGTGATTTATGGTACATCTATATGCAGCTGGCTTAGTGCAAGGTGAACGCACAGTAGTACTTTAATAGTTCTTTTCCATTAGCAGGTATGTTTTTCAGTTGGCTTCACTGCGATTGGAAGAGTTGATAAATGTAACATATAAAACACTGTTGGTAAATGTCTTCAGGCTAAGAGTAAGCTTACTGCTTGACTCTCAGAAGGTGAGATAACTATATGCCTCTAGAAAATAACCTTCCAGGTGATAGCTGTGACTAAAAATTTGACAGAGAGGAAGAAAGAGCGTTTACAGTAGTGAGCTTAAAAGGAATATCTATTCAGAAGGAGATCTGGGGGGGGACACGGACGGACACCCCTCTCTTCTCTTGCATTGCCGCTTTTGCTTATAGGCTACCTTTCTGAATATCGACACTGATGCTAAATGGCATTAATAATTGCTAAGTTATATTAAATTGTATATCAATCAAATTAATAATGTCTACCATACTTGAGGCATTTAGGTTCTTCAAAATCACTAGCATCTGCTCCTATTAAAAATGACAGATGATTTGCAGAGCCAAACTTTTGGTGAAAAACGTTATCTAACAAGGTGAAATTAAAATTTACATCTTGTTCCAACATAATGAAGATAATTAAAAAGTGATAAAACCCTTTGATTAACCCTCATCCCATTTTGCACAGCACTATTATGCAAATTAAACATTGAACATTGTAAACTTAGTACCAGCAAAAGATTCCAATATAAATATATTCTAATTTAAAAATTAAGAAAATATAAAAACATGTCATTGGATCTTTGACTGCACCCTTTGTCACTGCTGAATTAAAGAGCAGAACTGGGGGCATATGCTGCAGTGAGATAACTCATGTCTCGAGTTGCTGAAGGATTAGAGTTTGCTCCTGTTTCGTTCTTGTACTAGGCACCGTATTATTCCCACAATGATTTTGGTGTACAGTTTAATTAGCCTCCCTACTATAATCAAGCTGTGCTCTGTCATCAGAAACATTCAAACACTGCAAAATATGCTTCAAATTGCTGCGTTCTGGGTTACTGGGTTGTGTTTTGGTGCTTTTAGTTCAGTTTTGTTATTTTTCCCGTGGTAAAGGTATCACAAAAGTGTTCATTTTAAGTTCTGCCTTATAGAATGATGGCTGGCAGCACTGTACGGCTCCGAGCATTTAAAACCTTTTGTTCAGAGTCCTTTTGGTTCCCCAGGAGTACTTCCTTTGGTCTCTACAGCTACTCTGTGAAGGCCTCAGCTGAAGACAAAAGCACATCAGCAGTACTGAGTTGCAGGATTTCTTTTCCTTGCATGTGGATGTTTGTTTTGGAAGGACAATTCACGGGTTCCTGCTTGCAGTTTTCTGGGCGGGTAAGCCTGCATTTCTGGCACAGGACTAGGACAGCTAACAAGTATTCAAAAAAGAAACTTCTTTAAATTCACAATATCCATCTTGCAGAGAAAACTATCACTGTGCAGGGACATAGATGAGGTGGTACGAGGGCTGCAGTGTATCTCTCAAATCCCAGCTGCTGCTTAGAAATACTGTATACAATGCTCTCTACCAAATCTACAGTAAGTCATTGACCAAACTACTTGTCTGCTTCTCCCCCCCCCCCCCCGCCCAAATTAGAGTAGCTAACTTAATGAAAAATGATTTTTTTTCTTTTTGTCGCTTAGGAGGGTCTGAACATAAAGCTCTTATCACCAAGCCACAGCTGTAGGAGGAATCCTTTAATCACAGCCTTCCTCCTTGAAGAAGAATATAGATTTATGACCGGACTTTGGTTACTGAGCGAGAAAGAAATATTGCCAGCAGCCACCATACTACTTCCCATAGGCTGTAAACAGCTTTAATCTGCTTTAGCTGTCATTTTGAAGTCGAGAGATATTAGAGTACAATGTAATTATGTAGTTGTGAGCAGAAGCACAGTTTATTTTCTTTAAACTAAAGTGGCAGAGGTAAATTCGTAGACTGTGCCTAAACAAACAAATCGTCCTCCCTCGCTCTTCCTGCCACCATGGCTGCAACAGTCCCACCCTTCTTGTGCTGCTTCACTCGCTCCGCTCTTCTGCTAATACATTTTCATGGGGACCCTGGCTTCCCGCCACGGTGAAATGAGCTCACATCTCTCTCTGACACACACACATAAAAAGAGAATGTCTTCTTGGTTAGTACAAAAAGCTACTGGGAATGCTATATGCTGGTTTTGTTAGGGGCACAACAGTGACATGTTCACCCCTGAGCTTCCCAGGGCAAGAATCCACTCTCATAAGCACAGATGCTCATTTCTTACTTGCTTAAATATAGCGCATATCTGTCATTATATAGAGAGTTTTAAAATAACCTGATTAATTATAGTTTGTCTTTGCTTTCATATCTAATAGGGCTTCTCAGGAAAGAAAACACCTACTTAATATAATGCACACAAAAAAAGGGCATTTAGCTTTTTTCCCCCATCTCTAGAAAAAAGAAAGTAGTTCCTTTTGAATTTTTGGGGAGGAAAGACCTAGAAGTTCACATCTGGAACATGCAAGCTCCAGGTACAGCACTTAACTGAACAGTTTCCTGTGTTCTAGGTGAATGTTACAAACATTAAATTACAGTTATTCTTCATCTGACCTAACATTTTGTTTTGCATATGAAATGAAATTTCTTCAACAGAAAACAAGAAAAAGACCAATTTGCTACCATGATACCTCAGTTGTTGGTCAGTATGGTACCCATTTCTCAAACCTTTGCAGCCTTTAATTCTGTCCTGTACTTGAGAAATCTTTACAGTCAGTTTCTACAAATATTCTCAAAAGATGCACCTATTGGATCCACTTCAGTAAAGCAGAGCTGTAAGTGCTTAAAGTCTAACTTAATTTAGCATATAATCTAAGCACACACTTAGTTTTACTGAAATCTATAAATTTATAAAGCTGTAATAAGCATACAGATATACTTCCTCACCTTATTTATTTCTTTATTAAGTGAACATAATGAAATTACATGGACTACTATCATCAAAGGATATTTGCTTCTTGGCCTGAGATTTCAGGGAAGAAAATACTAAAGCAAACTTTCCTCCTCATATGATGTAATACTGCTGTCTTTGCATGAGTTAAGACAAAAAAATGCAGATAAATTGCAGTCTTCCTGGATTTATATTGTTTTACGCTGCATATTGCATTTTAAAATTCATAGATTGAGGGATCTATTTGCCATCAGCTACATGCTATTGCCTTTTCAAAGAGCTACTGTAACTATTATGCAGGACATTGCAGCCTCCCTGGATTTTCATACCAATAATCTCCTCCTGTTTGAGTTTGTCCACCTCCCATATTCTATCAGAAAGTACTTAAAAAGTCTGAGCCTGCTGTGTGCTGAGTGCCATCAGTTCAACTAGTCTTAGGAGGTACATAGACAAAATGTCATGAGTTAATACCACTATGACCTAGAGAAAATATATTTGTTCATTCATTAACAAAAAGAAAAAAGAAACAAACAAAAAAAAAAAGCAAAACATGGTTTATTGGATGAATTAAAAGGACAGTGATGTGCTATAGCACTGGGAGCAGTAATTATCAATTCTGTCTGAAAAGGGAATAAACAGTCCTGCAGGGCTTTTTGCAGCATCATTTTGCCTCTGTATTCCAGCCAGACATCAATCTCCATGGAATCCAAACAGTTATCCAAGCAAATTATTCCTGCTAAGAGCAAGACTTCTAGCAAGCACTCAAGACCTTGGTGCTGTGGGCCCATCAGTAAGATCTCTTGGGCTGAACTTATAATTTCAGAAGCTGAGGAATGTACATCTGTCCTAAGTATAAAGTAGTAAAATACAGTGGCATATACACTTCAAGAGCCTTTACTACTATGCGATAGCTCCCTCAGTTCTTTATTCAAATGAAAACACAAAAAGAATGGGCAATTTTAGAGTCACTTCTGAGCTTTAAAAAATGAAGTTGCAGAGCAAAGAGGACTGAGGAAAATTCTAGCACAGTCTCAAAATGAAACCACACGGCTTCAAAAATTGAGCAGGTCTTTTGACTAAAGACAAACATTTTCAATTAATAACTTTTATGATAAATTGTTGTGATAATTAAATGAGACTAGAGATTGGGTTTGTATAAAATGTTCAGGAGAGTCAGTGACTGCAAATTTCTCCATGCTTTTCTCCATCAGTATTCACCAGTCATTCCAGACATTAAAATGAACACTTAAGCATAATTCTGTACAAAACAGCACCATGGCCATAAAAAAACCCAAACAAACCTAAAAAGCAGTCCTATCATTTCTATTGAAATAGACAGGGATGTTCATTCAAAACTAGCATCTTCTAGTGGAAGATATCAAGATAAAGATAACCATCAAGAATATCTTTGCTGGATTAATGTCTTAGGAGGGGTCACACTGACACTTTTTTGTAGTAAGCTCTATGATTAATAAAACTGCTTGGAAAGTGGTTCTTTTAATGACAGACAGATATATATTGTATGACCCAAGTTCTTCGTAAATGCCATCTTATTGTCAAAATGGTGAGAGAGAAATCTGATATGATTAATGTTCTTTCTTCCTCCCTTTTCCTCACACTGATCAAATAGAAGGCAGCTAATCCAGTTGCCTACACCGAAGTGATTAACAATAAAAGGGTGATTTCTGCAAAATTCAGTCCTTGTACCTTAAGAAAAACCTTTATTTTGCTCATTTTGCACTACAAATAATTAAGGGATGTGAATCAGAGAGCTGGAAGTGACCTCCAGAGATCAGTTAAATCTGTTTCCTTGCTTGCAGGCAGACAAATCATACATGGGGTCTCCCAATAGATGTGTGTCTATCTGAGGTTTTTAAAGACCTGCAAACAAGGTCTCTGCAGCTTCCCTAGCCACTCTGCTCCAACATTTCATGATTAAGGAAAAGCTTTTCCTAACATCTAAGCTAAATTTTCTTTTCTATAATTAGAATTTCTTATCCCGCCTGCCATTGGCATGGAGAACACGTGTGCAGTTTCACCATTATTTTAAGCTTACCCAGAATGACTTTTTGTCAAAAGGTGTGATCCCAGTGACTCTGGCTGCACATCCCTGTTGTGTCCCTTGTGATGGCTTCAGTGATTCAACATCTGTCAGCTGAGCTGCTGATTCAGCTGAAAATTAATTGAGAAAAACAACTGGGAGTTTTGAAGCAGATCAATGGCTGCAAGGCAGTAGGAGGTCAGCTCGAGGGTTGAAACTCCTCCTGTTGTTGCTGCTACCAAGAAAAAAATCTCCGGAGCACGAGCCCAAGATGCTTTCTCACTGAATTTCCACCTAGCCAGCTGTTTTCTATCCTGTGTTTAGGCATTTGATTATTCCTGTGTAAGCCCAGTACTTTCCTCTTGCTGTTGTTGAATAGAGCCATATATCTATAATAGTGCCATATATCTATAATAGTGCAATATATCTAATCATCAGACTCAATCTCCTGCCATCCAGCATTCAGATTTCTCTTAGTTGGTAACATCTGCAAGTTTAATAAGCCTATTCTCTATCACATCCTCCTGATCTTGATTAAAAAAAATTAAATAGCATCAGTATTAGACCCAGATAAAATGGTGGGTTGGTCAATGTTTCTGTAATTGAGGACACCTGATAAACATTTTAATAAAAAAGGAACAGAATACTGTCGATGCATCACTCAATTAGAAATTAGGCCTCTCTCCTACCTCATCAGCTGAAATACCAGAACAACTGGAAAACAAGTACAGCAAACACAGTGGTCATGTGTGATAATGAGCCCAGGTTCTCTAGAGAATTAACTTTATTATTTCCTTTCTCACGCTAGCCATGATGGATCTTCAGAGACATGCAAAAAGTACAGTGACTACTCTTATTATTTTATTGTAGCTACAACAATTCGAAGCCAAGACTTGTGAAGAAAAGAGAAGGACCGCCTTTCAGGAGGAATAAAACCAACAAATATTTGATGGAAAAGTCCTGCAGTTACTTATGGTCTAAAGAAAATCAGTTTTCAGCCACTTCATGAATATCACTGTTTGCATTCCGTAGTAATCTCTAAGCTGTAACAATCCCTGTAATTCTATGACAGAATATGGTACTGAGGCCAAGAGCTACAGAAGACCTAAGAAAGTTTTCTCCATGTTAACACCAGCAAGGCCCTCTATGGTGTCCATGGGGAAGATGGAAATACCAGAGAAAACTTTGAAAGACATTACATAAACTCATCTCTAGCAAAAAGGGCTATTAAAAGTGTTAATTGTGACTACCAGTAGTTTGCTTGTGAAAAAGAAATTTGTTGAAAACTAAAGGGTTCTCAGATAAAGTTTATTTGTGTTTTCTCCTCATAAGAAACTTCCTGATCAGGGAGGTAGAAGAGGGAAGATCAGAGAGAGACACCCTACCCAAGCTAGCCATTGTTATCCAAACAGCAGTGTTAGGAATGTAGATTTGCCACTTTCCATCCAAATTGCCTAACTACTGGGCTCAGTAGTTACATTGTTCCTTCCTTCCTCCACAACCATTGTCTGCTCTTTTGTCATCTGCTTCATAAACCAGAATTATTGTTTCTTATATAAGCCTCGAGAAATGAGACACTAAATGAGACAGACTACTGGCTAATCTGTTAAGGTGATTCTTGTATTCCTCATAGAGACCAGTTCCTGGAAAGTTGCACTCATGAAGTTGAAGTTCATTCCCTGTGGAGAGAACCAATATAAGGCTTTTGTGCCACTTCTAAACCCTACAGCTGTTGTGCTGCATAGATATATATTTAACCCGTTCATATTAGTGAGCAGGAGCTTCAGGATTTTGTCCCGGCATTAATTACTCTAGAGCAGGTTAAAAGAAGAAAGAAAGAAAAATAACATATTTGTTTCATCTACACAGGTTAAAATCCTACAGGGTATTTTCTACTAATAAGAGCTTTAAAAACAAAGTTTAGGCATTTAATTTGCTATTCACAGGGGTGCACTGCTACCTCTCACCACTTCCTCGTGTCCCTTCCTCTGCCTCAGAGACTGCAAGTCAAACACCTGTTTCTTGTATATAACAAAATTGTTAAAGTACAGCAGTTTCATTTAAGCACCAGAAAAAAAATATTTATGATTAGAGCATTATGTGCTAATATAACATTCAACAATTAAAATTACTTGCATCCAAATTTTATTGCTAGTTAATGGCATCTAATATAATATTGATAACAAATGATGCAAAGTATCTTCCCAGAAGTCTAATTCTGATTCATAAAATTGTTTCATATACTGGCTTGAGTAATGATACAATATATAATGGGAATAATACATCCCATTTGCTGATGATTTTCTGCAAGCTCTACATTACAGTTTTCTTTAAACTTACAGAGAAAGCTCAGGAAAGTAAACTTCCTCATATAAAATTGGTAAATATGTTTAAACGGTGTCTGAAACCAGCTCTATTTTTCCTTGTAGTTCTAAGAGTACAAAAGGAAAAACCAAACCAGACCCCAAACTTGACAAGCTTTTCATGTTTACAAGGATTTTCAATAGATTCCAGTCCAAACATGCTCAAAGATGGCCTCATTCCAGTGATCACAGTACTGCAAGAAGTCCTTTTAACCCTTAGGAACAAAAGTAAGGAGCAATCAAAAGAAGCTCTGGCTCACTGGTATGCAACAAGAAAAGGAAGCAGTCAACAAGAACTCAGGTAGTTGCTAATTAGCCAAGTTTTCCCATAGCTCTGAGAGCTTTCAGAAGTAAGCATTCAGCTCATTTACATGTGTTAGAAGGTGAGCTCTTATTGATGACTCTTGAGAGCAGTAGGGGGTTGGTGAAACCCAAGCACTGAACTGCTCTTTTTATTGCTCGTGAAACTTTGCAATCCTAGGAAGTCTATGGAGTAAAGCAGATACACTCCTCCAATGGGTTCTTTTTTTTTCCTGCTCTTCATTCATTCCTCACTAAACTCTTTAGAAGAAGTAGAGTGGAGGTTATAACTCCTTTACAGAGCTAAGTCATTCAGATCATGCCATGCATAGTAAATGCTCTCCGGCCACCCTCTCCTACTGCACCAATTCTCACTTGATACTACAGACAGGACCGTGTGCAGTCTTTTTGCCTACATTCTGCAGAAATTAGGGTCATCAATAAAACAAGTCATAGCCACAGTACAGATTCCCTTGATTCACAGCAGGAGGAAATGCTACATCTAAAAGCAAGTGCTGTCATTTCAAATGTCACCCAGTATGTCACCAAATGTCACCTTCCTAGATTTTTTTCTGTAATGACAGTTTAAAGCTATATATGATGTTTGCTGAACCCCCTGGTAGATCATCTATTATGTTCCACTTCAAAATCAGATGCTAGACCTTCCTGACATCTGGCAAGTGATTGCCCTGTAGTTACAGCAGTACAAAATGAAAAGAAACCCAAACCACCTCCCTACACATACGCATGTGCGTGCACACGCGCGCACACACACACACTCACCAAGCCTTTACCTTTCAAAAACAATTTCTAAATGTCTTCTAATCCACACATGCACTTAAAGATCACATCAGCACCTTCACCTTTCACTCCCTATCTGCAATCGATCTGTCTGCTGTTAGTGGTCTTTAGGGGTCGCTTATTTGGAAAGGTGAGCATTTCTCTCTCAAAAAAAAAAAGAGATTACTCACTACCTGTTTTAAAATGAAAGTTTGAAATAGACCTGTCGAATACGTAGGGGTTAGGACAGGTGGACATCCAAATTCTCTCTTTTTAGACTAAACAGATGTTTGTAAACAGACACACATGGAAATGGGTCCCAAGTATGAACATTTAGAAGCATTGGTATGGGAAAGCTTGCCCCACTTTGCCACTATTTTTCAGCAGTTTGCATTCATGGTAAGTTCTGTTATACATTTTTGAAGTGTTAGTGTTATTTCCAGTTTATATTGGGCCATTTTAAGTATCAGCCACACAACATCAATAACACCTGGAGTATATGAAAGAAAAAAAAGCAGCTCATGCACTTTTTCACAGGAACCCTAGCAGAGTTAAACATTAAATAACACTCTCAGATCCTCAAGTGTCACAGCCCAATATCGTCCAACTCTTCTACAATTTTATATCTAACACCTGTGCTCTGACAAGCCTTATTTTTAGCAATTTGTGTCTCCAAAAGTGACCTAATCTCTTATCCCCCCATGCAAATCTTAAACCGATGTAGGCACATTTTCAATTGCATTCATTTATTAGCATTGTTTCCAAAATACCTGCAAAAGAAGTGGGCAGTTTTATTGATGACACTCTCCAGGTTTATTTCCTGACTAGCCCACTGTTTATCAATGCTCGCTTTTTTCTTCCCCTCAACTTCCCCCCTGCTCTTTATTCTTAAAATTCTTAACACTTGATGCTTCTTCAAAGCTGCCTCTGCTACATTTATTGTCCTGCCAAGTGTAAGGCTTCTCTCTCTCTGCTCTGCATTTGACACTAAACTCAATGATCAGTTGATCAGTCTAGCCTATCTGTCTGGCTGTTGACATTGAGCCCCTTCAAGCTTCTGTTTTCCTGTTCTATATTTGTATCATTCAGCAACTTGCGTTTTCCTCTGAGGTCACCCTTAAAGGTCCATGTGTCATGTTTTTCATTTCTGCCTTGTCAGGAAAATCTTGCCACTGCATCTATCAAAGTAATCATCAGGCCTTGATGTAAGAGTGTGGTTCCTCTCACATTTTTCATTACCAGATAATTTATTAATATCCTCCTGAGAAAGACTAGATTTATCTTGATAAAACCGCTATCAGTGGCGACACAGTATGCAGCACTGAAAGTGTTCAGCTAGTTTGGCAAATGCTCAGAGAAGAGGTGTCCTTTAACCTCTCCCACCCCTTAATTCCTCAGCAAGCTAAAAGAAGATTTTGGATCCAGAGGTTCTGGAGGCTTTTGGCCTTGTGCCACTTCAGTAACACCAACCGGGGTCAGCATCCTCAGACCAGCCCCTGCAGCTTTTTCTTCGTGGCACTCTCAGCTGCTGGCATGGAATACAAACCCATTAAATGAAATAAAAGTAACATAATGATATACATAGAAGCAAAAAGCTTTAGAGTTAGGAGTGCCATCTGATACCAAGAAACTACAGGCAGTCATTTTACGTTTCAGATTGAACGGCCCACCGACACTGCTCTGGATATTTTGTACCTGGGCGGATATTCCGTTTTCTTCTAGCAATTGAACCCTGCCTATGCACCCCTCCCCACCTCAGCACACTCTTCCTGTAACAGCCATTTCTCTTTTACATTATCTTTGCTGGAAAAAAAATATCGTAAGGCTACTCAGCCAGCTCCCCGCTCTATTATATACTGAAATTAAAGCACAGGAGGCCCTCCACAAAAGCGGCTGGCTAATGACTCTCCTGGTGGACATTAGGCAAGAGATGCATTTGTGACATGAGTGGCAGCTGTGCAGACACCAGTTTATGTGATTCAGCACAGCTATTTCATTAATTGCGTTTCACGGTTCATTTCCTCAGATTACACTCAAAATAAATAAATAAGTAAGAACACAAAGCTGCTGTGTTCTCTGAACCATCCACCAAACAAAAAGAAGGAAAAAAAATGCCCTTATTTTAATTAGCTTCCTACATATTTTTCTGTCTTATGTACTTTTTAAACTGTAAAGTAAAAAATAAAATAAATTGCAGTTATATTCTGCTGTCTAATTATCTCTTCAGTTTTCCACAGAGACTTGGTAACTTACAGAGAACCTCGCTATGAGGAAGCATGCTCTAATGAAAGTGAAAAGGTTGTAGAGGCTTACCTACAAACATGACGTATCTATATCTGCTGCTTTACATGTTTATATTTTGTGGCTTAAATTTAACACAGAAAAACTGTGTGTGCATTCTCAGGAAATTAACAGCTTAGGTTAAAAGCTGACCCTTTATTTATCTTCATAACTATATGCATAATAGGAAAGTAATTACAAGAAACAATGTAAAATGCAAATGCAAAAATTGAAAAAACCTGCTTTGATTCAAATCAATAATGTGAGTGCTCTAAAACGATATCCAACTCATATTTGAACAGATAGTGACAGGTGACTTTTTCAGCACCACAAAAAACATCAAAAGCAGCCAACGTGGTCATGAATTTTTAAGATTAAATGTCACGGGAGATTGTCCCAAAACATTATTGTTTGACAAAACCACAGGTTTCACATCAGAAGGTGTAATTTTAAAAAAAACAACCCTTCTGTAAGAAGCTTTTCCTGACATTGAAATAGTGTGAAACCCCAACCCAATTCTAGTGGTTGTTCCTAGAACCTTTGTCACTCATTGCCAAAAATCGAGCTGAATCACATACAGCAACAACACTCTAAAGATCAAAATCTCTATAGATTTTTCAAAAGCCTTTCCTTCGGAAGTTTTTTAGGTTTACAGAGGAAGAGATGCACCCAGGGATAGCCTCCTGACTTGCTGTAGTGCAATCATGTGGGAATGTAGGTTCAAATCTTCATTCGAAGTTAGAGCACGTTCTAGCTAAAAGCCTTAAAAGCAAAGAACAACTCTTCATGAGAAAATGAACAACATCCTCTCAGAAAACAACTCCTTTTGACAGGGAAAATATCTAGTGCTTCTTTTTGTTGTTTTTACAAAAGATGCAAGTATGGAGAGCTCAATGTTTGCAAAAAAATGAGAGTGAACATATTTAGAAAAATATGGGGCAGGGAGTCTAGGCAATTGCTGAGTTATAATCATCCATCTACTATAAATATCTGCAGTGTGAAAAAGCCGCTCTCTCCCTCTGTGTTTTGGTGCTGCTGCTAAGCACTAAGCTTTTTTGTGGTTTCATTTTAGTAATCAGGATCTCTCGTACTTCCCGGACAGATGGCCATTCACACTTCAGTGCTCATTTAAACACATACGTCAATGATGACAGAACATTTCAGCTGAGAACAGGCCAATATAATCTTCCAAATTCAAGGCTATCTGTCATTTCTGTTGGTTATGTAAAAGCAGAGTCAAAAGAAAGTAGGACTGTTCTTATTTGGAAAGCTAGAAAGAAAATGGAAAATTCCACCTGGCTCGCTGTCAACATGAAACTCAGGCAAGGCTATTTAAAATGATTTGAGAAGGTTTGAATGTCTAGCCTCTGCTGATCCATTGGCAGTTGCTCTCGGGGCCTGCTAAGAAATGGGAGAAGCTAATATCAGATTAGAGAATGAATGTTGGGCCTTGCAGGCTGCTCAGAGCCCCCACAAGAGCATTAATTCTGTATATCCTCTTCAAATCCATCCCATGTTTATAATGTAATGGTCCTTCGTTTGTCTCTTAAGGTATTAGATAAGTACATGCCAGCACCTTGCAGCTGCACTCCGCAATACACAAAAGACAAATTGGAAATGGAGGGCAAAGTATCTTCCTGACTTTGACGCTGATCATCTGTGTTTGCTCTGAGTGGATGCAGTACTTATATGGCTAAATAGACAAAATTATTTTCCACTGCTGTCAAGCCAGCATCTTAGACAAGAAGGAAAGCATTTAAATTTAATAACATTCTCTTCAGCTTCAGGGTGGACTATGTATAAGAAATGGAAATCTGAAACATGAAAAAAAAATCTATTCATGACATTTATGGTTCCTGCCAGTCACAGGAACAACTTGTATTCTGCCAAGAACGTCTGCTTAACTGAGGTTATCAGCAAATTATTATTTTTTTTTTTAATTCAAATAAACTTTACAGGCAATCTTTTGGGAACTTTGCCAAACCTAAACCAACCTATGAGCCATTTAAAGTTCAATTAATTAGTAATTAGGAGGACAGAATTAACACAGGGGAACATTTAAGAGAGTGTATATGTAATCAGCCAATAATTATAAACACAGCAACAGAAGTGTGACACAGTACAAGTTTCCAGCATATCCACCTAAGTGTGTAAAGATAATGAACATAGCAGTGGCTAAATATTTTAGCTTGCTATCCGTGTGAATCTCCAGTAAGTCTACTTTTGCAATTTGTACCTAAGCTACTAACCATAAAGCTAAAGAGGCTCAACTGAGAGTAAAAAAATTCCCTAAACTTACAATGCTGTTTAACAGGGGAGTCTCAAAACTATATTTTTCAGGAGTACTGCCAATAACTGTGACATCTATTGTACCGTACTTTTGTCTTTTGTGTCTGCAAAAGGAGATTTCTCATCAATAAACAAAGCACAGCAGTGGACCAACAGTCCAGACATAGAGTTGCTAAACAAATGGGTCTTATAAGTGAAAAACAAAGGTCATGAAAATCAGTTTGACCCTGAATGATTCTATCATTCTGAAAGTAAAAGCTGTGAAAACTGCAGAATTTAGGGAACACATTTTACAAGTGAGTTAACTGAATTTATGCTGCATTGACTTACACAGTCAGGGCAACCATTGCCACCCCCATGTGGAAGTCTAACACCAGTGGTACTGGAAACTACTAGCGCATTGCAAGAATGCAGTCATGATCCTTGCATATGGATCATAAAAGATCAAAGAGTTATCAAAGCATTCAGTATTTTTCTGCCACTCCTGGTACAAAATTTAGGAACAAATGATTAGGCCGAATAAAAATCTTTGAGATAACAGAAGAAGTAGAACTACTTCCAAAGGCGTAAAACACACCGCTGAGTAGTTGGATTTAACCTTAGTCATGTGGTTAGTGCTGGAAAAGGCCCCTTAAACTAACTTGTCTTGTCAAACACATTGCGAAATAAAAGAAGCTGACCCAGAAGGATCCTTCAAGGTGCAACAGAGGAGTGACTTTACAGATCAGCAGCTTTAACAAAGTAGAGGAACTGACCCAGGATAGGATTAGCTGGATAGGAAAGCAGTATGTTGTGAGCACTCGATTGAGCTGGAACAAGACAGAAGATAAGAATAAAATACCCTTCAGCTTCTTGCAGAACCCAATGCTAAACTTTCTGGGGAACAAGATAAATTTGAAGGAAGAGAATAATTAGCCTTTCTTCTAGAGTGTAATTTGTAATTCATTCTGACTGAAGAAAAAGGCATGGGGTTTTTGTGGAGGAGGCTGAAGGTATCTGAAAGAATCTCTGTGCCTCACCTTTTTGCTTTTTCTAATTTAAGCTTTCTCTTGTAGCTGGTGGGAGCATTTGAAGTTGACTGAATGCAAATAAGAGGGCAGGATGGTCAAGATGCATGTTCCTTTTACAAATTATTTTTCTCTATTTTATGGTCTCCTGTGGTTCCAGCATAAGATAAGATCTGCCACATCTGTTTGACATTCCTCTACGGGAGTGACAGCAAAGCAGAAATTGCTTCTGGGGGAACAATATTCATTTAAAATATATTTTTTAATAGAAAGTTTTAATTTAAAATTAATTTCATCATAACTATATGGACATGCTATCACTCTTCTTGAAAGTAACAGATGACTCACTGTGCTTCCTACTGTAAGTTTTATATATTTTGCTTATGTCATTTCTGGCAAAAATTAGTTAATAGTCACTATAGACTTGGCTGCAGTATACATCAAATACTACAGACCTCCTTTGAGTAGATCAAACTGTTCTACCACTCAGTTGTAGATATTAATTAGATAAAGAATTACTGAATGCTTAATTTTACTTTCTGAGTTGGGGGTTGTTTGTTTTGTTTTTCACTTACACATGATTTGGCACTCCCATATGGTTTAAGATGGTTTATGAGAGCTCTGAATTTCACTTTTGCAAGCTGCAAAGTTCTCACCTGTAAACACATATTTTGAAATGCAGATGAAAGAACAAAATGACATAAATGAGCATTATTGCAGCACTTAGATGTGCAGATGAGTGTCTTTCAATATCCCTCCCATAAGCAGATTATTACAGTAGTGAGGGCAGTCCAAAGCCTGTTGGCTTCAGCTGAATTTTTTAAAAGGTACCGTTCAGCCAAAGAGAGATCTATCTGTTCGGTAGCCTAAGTCTAAAGATTATGATTCATGATGTTTCTCTATATACAATTAGTCAGTTCACTACATGCCATCTCAGCACATTCTCCTGTCAGTTATAGGACTTTTTTAGTCTCAGGTTTTTTTCATACTTCTTGACTGCATAATTACTACTAATGCCTACTAATTAAGCATAAATTCAGGCTTCCGTCTCTGTCGATAACGTAAGATCAGTTCCTCAGCTGGACACATCAGATTTTATGGCTTTTGATATAACTTCTTTTGGTGATGTCCATCAGCTCACAGGAAAGGGAGAAGTCGATGTTCTTCAGTATTCACAAATATTCTGTTAGTCACCTGCCTGTTTCAGTCATTGCATCCCCTCAGTCACACAGCCAAAGAAGGGAGATGGTTCTGGTTTTTTTCAAGCCTGAATCATCAATATGCCATTTCAAGCCTTCACTTAAGCAGGACTGCTTTAGCCTGAAGCAGTCAGTAGCAACAGGAAGAATTTACTTGGACTATCTAATTATTATTTGTGGAGCAGTTCTGTTCAGTAATATTAATGACTGTATAAATAACAAAATAACTTCTTACAGTTTTGCAAGATGTAATTCTCTTTTAATACCTGACCTTCTTATGTTTTAATAAACTTATTAAAATTCCTTTTTTAATTATTAAACGCTCTAGCTATAAAAAGAAAGAAAATGCCTTGGATATTGCCTGTGGTTTAAATATCATAAATAAGAATTTTGCCTTTCCAATATCAGTTGTCAAACCTTTTGTCGAACATCTGTCTTTCATTTAAAGGCAATGGTAGCTACACTGGCTGAACTGCTTTAAAAATATGAATCTATAGATATCACCAATGCAGCTCACTTTTCTACCTTCACTTATCTCATAATAGCTTGTACAGGATATCCAGCTGAACTCTAACTTGGTATAGAAAAGAAAGGACAGCCCCATTTGTGCAAGACTTACACTGTAATGATTACCAGTTTTGTTTGTATCCTGTTAGTGCCCAGGTGACTTGCCTCTTATAAACAACACTAGCACCAAGAATTGCCCCAAAGCCCTACTACCAAAGGAATTACAATCCAAAATCTTTAGATTGCATGTTCCTCAATTTTTTTCTCATAGCTAAGTTTAAAAACTAAATGTTTCTAAAAACATTTCTCAGCAAGTGGACTCTTCCCCCTGTTTTCTTCAAACACACATCACACCCCAGAAACCTGAATGGCAACTCAGTTACACGAATGTGAAGTTAACAGATGAACACAATAACAGCAGAAGATGTGAAATCACTGGCCGTGACTCACTCAGTGAAGACATACCTATTTCTCTCTAGAGAAAGACGTTTGCATGACATGTCAACAGAAGATCTGTAACCACTAGGCAGAACCACTAGGAGGAAAGGCTTCAAGGGCTAATGAATCTTTTGGAAAAAAAAGTTTAAGTAACAAGGTTGTCCACACACAAGCTAAAGTAGCTCTGAAAACTCTTTAAGCTCTGTTTCTTCAGGTAAATCAGAACCCCCTAGCAAACTAGTAACTAATGCCAGCATAGTACAGTTGAACTGTCCTTGTAAATGGAGCAGGAAGAAAAGACTGATTTTAATACCATAGAGGTTGGTTAGGAAAAAATTACCCCAGACTTCCAGAACACTTTTGTCTAAGTTTTACATAAGTATTTGTTTGTGAAAGAAGAAGAGAAGAATCTCCAAGTTTTTTTCTTGCTTGTGTTTTCGGAAATGAAGTTACACTTACCATTATTGAAGCGCTTGAATAACATCTTTTGCTAACTCATACCCTAAAAAACAGTTTGGAAAATTGTGAAACCCTATTTCAGATGCAGAATAGTCTCCTAAAAAGCTAGAATCCAATCTATAGCCATCTTAGCTCTGTAAAACAGATCATTATTTGATTATCAGACACACATGCCAAGTCATAAATTAATATTAAAGTCAGTGATGGGACCTGAACCTTGATCTGGTGGCTTCCCAGGTGAGTGCTCTGCACTTGAGGTAATAGAGTAATTAGACAGCTTTTCCCTCTGAAGGATAATTGCTAATACATGTTAGCTGTTGGAGAGGAAGCCCTCCTGAGGAGCAGGTACGGGTTTCCTTTTTCATTAAAAAAGAAACTTAACTTTTTCAGTGGTTAACCTTCAGCATATTAAAATGTTTAGTGCCTAAGTTAGATAGAAGTGTTCCTCTGAGTAACAAACAATTAAACATAGCTGACAAGTGGGAAAGTAGGACTATGGTTCTGAGACAAACCCACAGTGACAATTAAGTAAAAGCTGCCCTGCTAACCATTCTGTCTAGGCATAACCCACAGTACTGCAAGCCAGCATACAACTAGTAGAGTTGTTGAGAAAGGTAAGAAATCCATGTGATCCACAAGAAGCTCATAAACAGTCTATACCTTGCCTACAATTATAATTTTTCAGAGATGATACCTGAGATGTGTCATGCTACGTGTATACAAATCTCTCTGCTTACACAGTGCAAGGCTTAGTTTCCTCATTTTCCCTAAAATCTGTTCTTGCTTTTAGAGTCATAAAGCTGCTTATATATATGCATATACATTTATGAAATAGATCAGATTAACAAATGTCATTTGATCTAAATCTGTTCTGATCTTAGCAAATTAAGATTACCCTGACCCATACAAAGACAGAAATATCCCATATACTGAGTCTTAAAAACTATAGATACTCAGAAATTCTGATAGATGAAAGAGAATTGTACAACTCATGAATACAAAATGTAATACCATGTCAGAAGTTCAGTTTGGTCCACTGAAATGTGCAGAAGTTTTCCTATTGACATGAATGAAACCAAGTTTAGCGTCTAAATCATTTAGGTCTGATCCTGTCTTCCCTTACATCCTCTGTGATCATTAGCATTTTAAAGACTGAATGTCCAGTAGGTATGAAAAGCTGCTAGTCTATTGAGCCTCAGAATATAAATACCAAGATTTTCATTTCCTTTTAGGCATTTTTACTTCCAGAAAATGTTTTTACTTTCAGCAGCGCAACATACAATGTATCTCAATGTATTACAGGTGAGCACATTATATTGCTGGACAGATTCCATGGGCTTCATCTGTCTGCTAACTTTGAATGAGAGTGACAAAAATCCCTTCAACCGGATTTCAGTGCTAAAGTGAGATAGATTTGAGCACCAGAGCATCCTTTCCTTAATTCCAAATTTTTTTTTGCCTTCTCTTTCTATAGCATCTCTTTCCTTCTACACCATTCCAGGCTGAACTGGTGTTCCAGGAACTCAGCAATTCCTGTCAATCACTAAGAGTTAAGGCCGCTTCCAGAAAATTTGAACTATCAGCATGGCAGCATTAGTGCTGCAGGGACAAGCGGCGTGTCAGCAATAGTAGATGAAGCCATTTACAAATTGCATTAAAAAAGGAAAGGGTATGATTACTGACCCCTGGAAACAGAGTGAAAACCCATTATAGCATTTTTGGTTATCGTCCCAGACTACACAGTAATTTTCATACTATACAATAATAAAGCGCCCTTTTGTTTTCAGGCTACACTCCCCCGTTGCACTACTTTACAGTCAGCATCAACAGTATGCTGGTTACTACCTTCTGGAATAGATGTAAAGTCGAGGTCCTGTCCATAAGTACTTATTGAAAACTGCTCTGTGCTTTTTGCACATTTGGAAAGATTAACTTGCATGTTCTATTTCAACTTCAGTTTGAATAACCATATATGCTAGCCACTCAGCTTAGACTTTTTCAAATAGACAGGTGGCTTTCTTAAATTTCTTTTCATAAATACCTGCACATGTATAAACCTGACATTTCATTCTGGTAACAAAAGACCTGATTCACTTTTTCTATTTATGTTCTTCCTCCATGGATCTGCTACCACACATCCTCACAGAAAATCCCTTGATATTCACGTACCTACTTGGAGAGTAAGTACCTTGCAGTACAAGTGTGAGGTAAGACCATGCCATTGTACTCTGTTACAGATGGGAATTAGAGACACAAAAGTATGAAGGCCCACATCTTCAAAATTATTTATGCACCTGTCTTCATAGATCTTAAATACATTCATGGATTTCAAAACAGTGCATCCATAATGAAAGAGAAAATGGAAGGAAACTTTTGGGAATCTCAGATTAGTGATATTGCCTATTCCCAAATGCAGCAAGTTTGTACATGCCAAATCTGCTAGTACTGCGCAGGACATCAGAGCCCCACAGCCCCTGCGTTTGCACAGGAAGGCAGCACATGTGCAAGCACACACACTTCATCACGGGGAGGATATGTAGAGTTTTATGGATTAAAAGCTGTGGAGAGGAAGATTTCCATTACAACATAAAGCAAACAAAGGAGAGCAGCAGTGAGAATTCTCGCTATGCCACCTTATTGCCAATGTATCTCAGGAAGGACAATTAATGGAGGCCTTGTGTCTGCATATTTATCAGTCCTTTTGCTGAGACTGCCAACATGAATAACTATGAAAGCTACTTGTGGTGCTGGCTGACAACTGTCCTCCGAGAACCTCATCAAGAGCACTGTGACCTACAAAACTGCCTTTTACAGATGGGAGATTTTGAGTCCAGTTTGGGCCTTTGGAACTAAATTGGCTTAAAATGAAGTTCGGCTTTGGGGTTGGATTGGTTGCAGTTGTTACAACTGCAGCTGGGAAGGTTCTCTGGGATATGAGATGCCCCTGTATAAGACTGTTTTATTAAAACTGCTGTCTGAATGTTTTGGAGTGGGAAACTATTTAACAAATTCTGCATCTTTGTCTGTTGGCAGGTTACAGTTCTGTAATTTATTCATCCCTGCTTTATCTGCCAAACTCTCTCCAATTTTTAGTCTATTAATTGGACACCAACAGTGTACATTATGAGTATCTGATATTCATCCTATTGTTTCTGATTCTCCTCTGGGTGAGGAGAGTTCTTGGCAGCTGACTTCCACTGTGACCACTCAGGCTTCCAAGTCCTGCATTAACTTTCTGATTGATGAACATTCTCTAATAGTCACTTGAAATTTACTGCTTCAGCAACATTACTGCCATTAAATTTACTTCTCTGAATATTCACAGAAGTCAGCCCAAACAATATAAATCCAATATGTTACTGAATATAAATTAAGTTAAAAATATGTGTATTAATCTAATAATTTTTTTATTTGAATATGATGGATAATATTTCAGTCTATCATACTGCTGATGTTGAGATATTGATAATATTTTGGTTAGGCAGGCACTGTTTTCAAGGATTTGCAGTCACTACCATTTATGTTCCAACTGACATGCACACCATAGTTTTATTACAGTTCATTTATTAATCTGGATCTGAAGAAACTATTAGTTGACATATTAAAACTGACAATAACTATACTGACATATTTCTTCTTAAACCTGAAATTTGTTTATAATATTGCTAGAACTAAATTTTTCCAGTGTCTAGGATCCAAAAAAAAGTAGTTTATGTAGTGTAATTTGGTTGGGTTTACCATGATTTGCCTCACCCATCTGCATTTTCTGACTGCATTATTTAGCATCATGTTTGGCACAGACATTTTAATCTACCTGGCACAGAAAAAGAATTTTCTCTGGGTTTATTTCAGAATTGCTGAAAGTAGTATTTTAGTCTATTTCTTCATACCTATTTAGGTGACGTTGATATTTATTAAAGGAGCAAACTGTGTTATGATACTGGCCTAAGAGTTTCTTTTAAATTTATCTCTGTCTTTTAAAATCTGAAAGATAGGCTGGTAGAGAAGATATGATCCATGTGACATAATGACCATTCGGTAGTCAAAGAGGCAATTACTGAGTCAATGTTAGCAAGGAGTTCAGGATGTCAGCATGACAAGATGAAACAGAATAGATTCTGCATGATGCCAGGGGCTCTGTATCTGCTTTGTGCTCATTCCATTAATCTGAAATCACAGACTCAACGGATCCATGAATAAGGACACCAGACATCCTTTAGGTTTGGTGGTGGTGTTATTGAATAGTGAGCTCTTATTTGTGGATGTGGAGATTGTGGGTGGTTTTTTTTTCAAATTCTTATCTAAGTGATTATGCAATAGAAAAGAGCCTTTGGGGTACTTAGTTCCCAACCAGTTTTGTTGGTTTTGAAACGGAAAAAAACCCAAACCAGTGTTTTCTACTCACTATGACTTTCTGAATATTATTATTCCTCTAGGGTTGTTCTGGTTTTACATGATTTTGCATTTCCCTAAATTTTCTTAGCTGCCTTTAAATGTTACTGTAAATCCCTTCACCCATCTCCAGCTTGGCAAATCAGCTTTCTCTTTGTTTAACCCTTTGTGGCAAACATTTTTAAAGACACTCTGCTCCCCTCATCTTACTTTCTAAGTTATCAAACAAGACCCTTGGGATCACTGAGGATACAAGGAAATTTTTCTCACGAGGAGCCTAATGCCCTGATCACATTTGGGGTTGAGTAATTGCATTTCATGCATAGTGCATGAACATGTGGAAGAATCTCTTCTTTGCACTGTCAGCTAGACACAGCACTACGGCTCAAACTGTTATTTTTCAGATTGCTAGGAATGTTTTATGGAGAGAAATATATATCTGCCAGCAAAGCATTTTCCAAATGAAGACAGAGCATAAAACCACCCTGCAAGTAACACAAACTGGAAATGGTGACATTTTGCAGTATAACTGCATTTGCTAGCACAGTAATAAGAGGTAAAACCCAAGGTTTTCATGTGCGTGCAACATCAGGGAAAGTTGACAGCATTAGCACACTGCTTGTGCTGGAAAAATACAGGAGAGGCCTCAGCAGTGTCAGGAAGGATTTCTTCCTGACAAACAGCATGTCTCCTGGCTGCCTTGTTCTGCAGCCCTACCAGCCGGGTTCCGCAGTGGCAAGCGAGAGCATGCCCTTTGCTTGGCACTCCCACCAGTACGGCTGCAAGCAAACATCCAGATCACAAACAGAAGTTGTATTTACAGTCTGTGTTGCTCTTCTCTCCTCTTTTGCAAGCGTTTGTCTCATCTTCTCTTCAAGGAAACAATACTGTGTTCTAACAGAAGCAGCATATGTGAGCCACTATCGAGTTATTCTTTCTTTTTCCCCAGGAAAGAGCAAATAATACCATCACTGGTGCAATTGAAAAATGATTAAAAAGGTGTGGGTTTTTTAAAATAAAATCTGCTGCTAAAAGGGAGAGGGAATAAGGGACCTTGCTACAATGAATGCTTTACTTTATACATCAAATGCTTTAAACCACTTACCCTTTTTTCCTGCAACTTTAAAGAAAGGTTAGAAATATTTTTAGAGGTGATTGTTTGCCATGGAAGTAAGTGGGTCAAAGTCTCTATACTTGAAAATCTGGATCTTTTCTCATTATTTAACTCTGTGCAGTGACAAATCAGAACTTTCTGGACTCACTTATTCCATAAAAATTAATGTAATAATCCCCATAGAGAAAAAAACAAAACACAACAACATTTTTTCCCCCCACATTTAGAGAAATAAAGGGCATTTAGTTACCTAGGAGGAACAGAACATGTTATTCACATGCTTGTGGTATTAAATTTTAAAATTTTGCAACATTTGGTAAGAGAGGCAGAAAAGCTATACCAATTGAAACCTGTGAGAAACGCAAAGGCATACCAACATTAGGAAAACAAGAATTTATGTAAATCTAGCTGTCAGAGGATAATGGCTCTATTTTCATAGTTTGGAGACTGGAAATGTTGGCTGTCAGAGGGCTAGGTTCACTTCAGAAACTAAAAAGAAGTCTTTGTTCACACAAGATGAGAAGTCAGCTGATAGCTGAATAGAGACAAGATTTTCCTGTTTCTTGTCTTGTCATCCCACACTGATTTATTTGAGCCTCTTTCTCATTTAAAGGAAAATTTCAAGACTTCTGTCTGATTACAGAAGAAGTATAAAATCCCTAGATCAGAGCATTAATGAAACCCAATGTAGAAGTTGTTTTTTTCCCCCAAGTAACTTCTCAGAGTTGTATAGCTGTCCTTGTTTATTTAATCTTTCCTCATATGGGTATTTTCTGTTGTGTTCTCTTTTGATTTCATAGCAATTCCTAATGTTCTACTTAGTGTTTTGGCAGCAAATCAGCACTAACCTGATGTCTTAAGAGAACAATTTACGATGACTTTAAGATGTCTTTTGTGAGTGGCAATATTTAATTTGGAGCCCATAATGACATAAGTAAAGTTAGAATTACTTTCCTTTCTATAAACAATACTTCGAATTAATTGTCCAATAACTCAATATTAAGTGATCCTCCTGTAACTTTTCCATGTCTGCTATAGATTAAATTGTCCTGCATAAATTTACATCAAGCAGACTTTGTCAGAGAAAATCTCTCTAAATACACAGCACAAAGTTTAGCACAGAGCCCTGCGAGACCTCATTAATAACCTCCTTCCAGCATGGTGACTGACCTAAACTCTAGAAAAAAGTGCAGGGGGAGTCAGGGTGCTGTCAGGACCACAGAGGAGAGGAAGAGACTTGGAGAGGGAAGAGTGGGGACACGAGCAGGTTCCTGAGGGAAGTGTGGGGTGGACAGGGCAGTGTTGGAAAGGAGGGTTGGTTGGAAGGTTGGAAAAGGAGGTTGCAATACAAGGCGAATACACGTGTGAAAAGTGTTTGAAAGAGAGACATGCAGGGGATTTAAGATGCAAAAAAAAGTGCAGGAAACCAGACTTCATTTTCTGCTGTTCACAAAACCCCCTCATTTGTCTTCTACTAAGGTCTTCTTGTTAACAGTCATCTTAGCAGACATTTTCAAAGAACTAACGGTCTCTTCACCTACTGCAGATGATTCTTTTTTATGCAGCTGATTGTTAATTCCTATAACTCTGGTGTAATTCCAGATTCTGAATTAATCTCCATTCACTTTCAGGACGTAACTATCATATTACGCCTTGAAGTCACTCATTAAATTCACCCTATCTTATTCAAGAAGCATGCTGAAATCCTGATGGACGCTTTTGTTACTTCTTGGTTGAAGTACTTTAATGTGCTTGATTTGTTTTGGCTTCCTAATTTCTGTGTGAACTGTTTTGCCATGATCTAGAATACAGGACGTTCTACTCATTGAACTCACTACTTCTGTAACTTCTCTGATTCTGTGTCTTATATCAGACTGTAAAGAAAAAGCTAATGTCAGCCTCAGTGCAAAGCCAATGATGTCACTGAAAATATTTCCCACCCCACTTCCCTCATGGTCACCATCCAAGCCACTAGTTAAATCTGGCTCTCTACTAAAGCCTTTAAAGCACAGAAAGATGCGGCCAAAGTCAAATCATTCAATGATTTTTTTTTTTTCCCCTCATTGATTACCACTAGTGAGTCTTGCAAATCCATTTGCATCATACTGTAGATGGCTGATTTTCAGCAGAAATTATAACTGTAATAACCATAAAAGAATGTGCTCCATACTTAAATTTCTTTATAACATTCATTATGTATATAATTACAAATAATGGTATATATTTAAAAAAGAAAAACCAAACACATAATAAAAGAATGTACATTGTTTCTCTAAAAGTAAAAATACCCTATCTTCCCAGACTTTCTGCATTAGTTTATGATACAGAACAGTAGATTCAGGATTTGCGAGACCACAGGAGAAAGCTAACTGCTGATTAATGTAATCAATACTGAAGACACTACCTTGAGATATTTTAAGGAAAAGCCAAATGCTTGACTGTTGCAGCTGAGGGATCAGGCAGGTAGCTGGACCCATGTATAACTGCTGACTTTTAGCAAAATTACTAGGACTCTAGCCAGATTCAGAGACGCATCTACTTTTAATTTTAGGACCACACATTGTTACTGAACTAGGCCCTACAAATTCCTATAGGATCAGGGGAAGCTGATTTTTCTCCTACCACCATGTTCCTCCCCCTGCAAAGCAGACAAAAGGCAAAAGAGGACACTGCCTCCTGTACACCTCCAACCCTCAGTTCCACCTGAGTTCAGTCCCTCTGAAGCCCTCCTGGACTCCAAAGCCGAGACACAAAGTTGTGATGAAGAGCTTCTGCACTCACACTTGTTACCTGAGGGTTTGCTGCAAGAGCTTCGCAGGGTGTTGCAAAAAGGCAGAGTTATACTGCATGGATGAAGAATCCATTTCAAACTATTGTCCTTGTTTTTGAATCTAGATGTGACATACTCTCAACAGAAGGCAATTTAATAGCCTTGCATTTGTACAGGTGGCTTATAAAACATATATGTCTCTCCTCCAGCTAGTGACTATTAAAGAGAGCAGGTGATACGCAAACACATGATCAAGCCTACTGCCTGAAAATGTGGAACAATTAAGATATTTTACTGCATGTCCTTCTTTGTTTAATTCCAGTATAGTTACAAAGTTATAATCTGCAGTGCCTTAAAACCTAAGAAAAAATTAGCATGCTGTTCACCTGAATAAAAGTATGTTCTTCTTCACCGATTCCTTTAAATGGTCTGAAAAATAAACTGAAGTTTTCTTTAACTAACAATAGCCAACTCCAATATTTCAGTGAAAGGGCAGTGCAGCAAAGGGTAATCTTCAGATAAGTAAACATAAAAATATTACCACCTTAGTACACAGGAAGAGATGGGAGAAAAAGGGCACGTGTAACTGTTTATTCTGTTCTCTCTAGTTATTCAAAATACCTTGTATTTCAGCTAACCAAAGGTCCTTACAGGAAAGGTTGAAGTGGTAAGGGTGAGAATGAGAATTGGTCTAGGCAGTTTGATTAGTAACATTCATATTGATTTCGGTTGCTATGTGGGAGAGGAGAAAAATGATTCCCATTTTAGTTTTAAACATAAAGCCAAACCAGTTTCATTTACTTAATGACAAAACTAGTCACAGCAGAAAAGATTTTTTTTTTTTTAAGTACTTTGCAATAGAAAAAGATCTTTGGCAAGCTTCAAAATAATTGCATGACATTTCTGCTTTTTTCCATTTCTCCCTAATATCATATATGAATATATGTATAGTAAACAGTTCCTTCATTTTGAGAGAGACTTCAAAATAGGGATAGAAAAGTGATGGCAAAATCTGTACCACAATAGATGACCAAACAACAGTGTTGACTCTTTCAGAACTGCTGTCTAAATAGATTCCATTCTTGCAAACACTTTGGTATTATATATCTAGTAATGTTTTTTGAGATCATGTTCCCTTAAAGCATCTCAGACCATACAAGGCTAAAGGGGCCCACCCATCCTGAAATCCAAATACAAACTGACCCAAAGTCTAATGCTTGTAAAGAACAAGGATATGTCATCTGACCCCATGTAGCATGACAGCTTCAAGATCCATATTTAGTTGAATATTCCTTGATTATTTTTTTATTAACAATCCCCATGATTTCACTCCTGATAATGAGCAAGTCTATGAAATGTAGTTGTCCCACACGCTGCATGTGAAAACAGTATGATTCCACAAAACCAACAACCTGTTAAGCTTGTTTGCCATCAGCTTTCGTTGAGCAAGGCTTGAGGAGAAAAGCTGGGACACACTTGGAACTCAGATGAGCCTGGAACTATGCAGCTCTTTAAACCAATATAATAAAACCTGCAAAAATAATTTTCAAAGAGAGAGGAATTAGAAAGAACAGATTAGCAGGTATATTCCAAGGCAGAGGTCCACCAGCATAGCCAATGCCATACTGAAGCCCCCAGAAGAGACAGACTCCCTAACTGGGAGGATAAAAATCACAAAAAAGATTTTTAAAAATAATGGCCATGATGGCATGCTAAAATATTCTGATTCCTTGATTGGAAAGGTGATGTGTAGATACTGTTGCTGAAAGAATTTTTATGGTTCTAAACAGAAACTTCCTATGCTTTCAGGGTTGAAATAGCATAGCCTGAGGAACACAGCTGTTGCTCAGAGTCTAGTCAGAAAATGTCTTCTTTTTAGCTTTATAAATCAATCTAGTTGAGGCTTTCCTGCTTTGACACAACATTCTAACCTCAGAGAGGGAATTTTGTGATTGGGTGAGAGATGGAGGGTAACAGATTTGCTGAACATTTTGCATAGCAAAAGAGGAGACCTGGCTGCTTTCTGATCGTGCTCCCTGAAGCCAAACAGTTTTCTGTTAAAGTAAGTGGCAAACCAAGCAAAGAGAGCTGACAGAAGAACAGACGGACACCTTGAGTTGTAAGAGCAGAGCAGCGAACATGACTTTGTTCTGCAATTTAGCAACCCACAGCAGATCATCTTGAACTTACATTCTCATTTGTAATGACTGCAAATCAGGTGATCCACCAAAACAAGGCTATTCTGCAGTAGCCCAAACCCTATCTTGTAGAATGCCTTACAATACATTTTTAAAATATACATCTGTGTCCCGTGACCTTTCTAATGCGTCATCCTAATGCCTTATACTGCCTGAAATGTATGAGATTAAAGAATGGTGAACAAGACAAAAACATAAAAGCAAAAGTTCTGTTTAATTTTATGTCTGCATCAGCATAAGAATTTTCATTTAACTCCCTCCTTATTAATTGATGTGCTAACCTCAGTTTGGAGGTTACCTGCTCCGGTGCCTGCAGCACCTCCTCCCCTTTCTCCTCCTCTCAACCGGGGTGCTCACAGGGCTGTTTCCACAGCATTTTCCTCACTCTACCAGGCAGGACTTTACCCTTGCTTAAATCTGTTTTCCCAGATGCACCACCAGCATCACTGAGAGGCTGAGCTGTGTCCTGCGGTGGGGCTGTTGGGGAACTAGCTGTGTCTGGCATGAAGGACCCCCAGCCCCTCCTCACAGAAGCCCCTGCAGCCAGCTCCTGGGCACAGACACCCAATATAGTAACATAAACCAGTACAACAGCAACAGGTCCCATGGTCCTGAGCTATGCTTGCCTTCCCAGAAGACAATGGCATAAGATTGCTCTGTATGACACTATACTGATGCATGAGGCATAGGTGATGCTGATTACCAGTGCTCATTAATCAGCTGTATGAAACACAAGTCCTAACTCAGCACAGATTGGAGTGACAAAGGCCCACACCCGAGTGCCATCGTTTAACTTGCAATTATGATTTCAGAGTATCAAATATCACATAGTTGATTCCATGTAGCTTGAAAACCAGCATGCGAAGCTAATTGGGAGACTCGGTAAACATCCACAATTATTCCAAGACAGGTATTCAGCTATAGAAGACTTTACTGTAGCTACACACATGCTTTATCCCAATCAACATGCACACCAAGTGTGCATAGTAACATGCAAGAGAATACCAAATAATTTCCAACAAATCCAACTGGTTTTGTGAAGACCACAGCTGTGTAATGGGAAATATGTAAAGTTATCTTACAACAATGATAGACAAGCTTTTACCAATCCAGAAAAGAAGTTATAACCTGACTGACCTTTATCAAGTTTGCATATTTACACAAAACAAATTCTCTTTTCATTTAAAGTTCAAGAAGAAAGTATTGGGGGGAAGAAAGTAACAAGCAGCAAACTGACAGCATACTCAGTTCAAGAAAATTGGGCAGCAGATTCATAACTAGCGTTCAGAGCAAGAATGAATGAGCAAGCTACAGTTCATCTTTTCATTGTAAGGAATGGATTTGAGGTTTCAGAGGGGAAAATTGAAGTCAGGGGATGTTGGCATTAAAGAAAACGTTGCCCTTGTTTATGAGCAGTAAAGGGATTGGTGAAAATGTGTATTTCACTCTCAGTGCAGAATTATGCTAGCTCAGGAGAGTGCTTTAAGACCCGAGTTCTGTGGATATTAGCAGAGTCAGATATACAGAAAACACTGTGGAGGATTTAAAAGTATGAAAGGCATAAGGATTATATAGACTTGAACTGTGAATGAGGTTGAAGTGCATTCAAGAAAGCAATAAAGACTAGTGAACCAGAAACGCCCTGCTCACTTATGATAAAATATCTAGTTAATACCAAAGAAAAGCTTCAAATAGACTTGTCTGGTTCTTTAGAAAGTCCCTATAAAATAATGCCAGTATTCTTTGTATAAATACTTTCACAAATAAAGAGTGTCTTTTAGAAAGAAGATTGAACTTGGTATGTAAGCAGCTTAAGCAGTAAGGAAAAGCATATTAAAATTATTTCTTAACTTGCAGAAATGTTGAATAATGGTCTGTGGCCATGTTCTGTAATGACAACAGACCATACACTGTTCCCAGAGTAACTGTTCCCAGACTAATGTAGCTTCCCACATTTTACATACACGACACATACCAAAATGTTAATTTGATCCAAAATGGCAATACAAAAAAGGTAATTAACACAAGTGCACCAACTACTTACTCTTTAAGTCTTTCAGTTTTGCTCATTTTCTTGAGAAGTGGGGAATTCACCAACTAACCTACTCTCTTCACCACCATTCTTTTCACTATTTTTAGTGAAAAAAGATACTTCAGACTAAGTGGATTAATGTAATTTGACTAACAAAAATAAGTGATGAGAAGCATGAAACACTTTCACATTAATTAGCTCCATATTTCATTTGAACAAAGTCAGAGTCGCTGTTGTTTAGAGGAGGGAATCAGTAGACACTGTAGACTCTAAAAGTGCCTTGTTTTGTTTATGAGGGATCTTACTAGAATTATAAGACTCAAGTGAACTATGCAAGAAATAAAAACACATTCTAGCATAAGAAGCATTATAGACACTAAGGCAAAACTCAGCACTTCTCCATCTGTTACCGATTCAAAATGTGATCCTCATCAATTTTGAATGTGAGACTAATTTTGGTAAACCAGGCATTCTCTTACTGTTGGGTAAGGTTTTTTTTTTCCATTTTCAGCTATGGAATTTAGGAATGTAAACTGCAAGACTCCTGCTCTAAGTAGGGTAATACAAAGCAGTGCTAATCGAATAAAGAAAGCATCTGAGTAGGGCCAGGAATCTTTCTTGTTCTCTTAAAGCTCTGGGCATTAGAGTTACATGGGGAAAAGTGCAGGGAGAGAGACAATAACTAAACTCTTAAAGATGCTGAATTCTTGCTCACCAAACCAGCTCTAGAGCAGCCTCCTAGCACCACCACCTCATTGTCTGTGCCTCCACATTTGTAAAGCCTCATTAGCAACTCATTAGGAACACTACAGATGTGACACACAAACTTGCCCTGGGAGAGGGAATTAGGAAATCTGTATTAGAGAACTAAGTCAGAAACCTGGAAACACTTTAAATGATTGTTCAGAGAACATCCTGATCATTATGTGAAAAATAACTAATCACCATTTTTAGCAAACACTGAGTGAAGAAAAAGATACACCTTTTTAGGGTTTGAAAGGTTAAAACAAAAGGAATTGCTGTCTGGGTCAGTTCCCAATTTATGCTTGAATTTGCAGTAATAACAGAAGGAAGTTATAGCTTTTACTTAGTGCCTTCAGGAAGGACCGAGTTTATTTAAAGGCAGTCAGTGTCTTCTTACAATAATGAAAAGGATCTTTCTTTCTGCCCTGCTGTTAGTATCAACAGCTCCTAAATAATTCTGACAGTTTCTTCTCTGTTTAAAAAAAAAAAAAAAAAGCTTTGTTATTCGTTTATTGTGTCAGAAAAATGCCAGTTATCTGATACTTATTTCACACCTAGTTCAGTCTAAAAAATAAATCATGTATTTGGAACAGAGTCAGTCCTCCTCAGAAAAACCCATAGCAAAATTCTGCCTTAATTCTATGGAAGCAGCTGCAGCGCAACATCATTCACAGCCCTTATCTGGGAACAGAGTGCCTTTTAAGGACAGAGTACCTGGAAACATACAGTTAAAAAGATGAAAATGTTGTGACCTACACTTGTTCAACGAAACTGCTCAAGTCCGTCTGTAATACTTCGCATGAGAATGTGTGACAGGGATATGTTTGTTAAAATTGTGGTGGGAAGAAAGGTAGAAATAAGGCTAAATGTAAATGACTGTCAAACCTCTGATGTATCTTTGAGTAGTTGTCCTTGAACATAGGGAAAAAGTTGAATTCTTAGTGGAAATATCTTAAAAGTTGAGGACTCAGTTATACTCAGTTATATATTATGCTTTTTTCTCCCACTAAAATCAATTTTATAGCCAATAAAACTGACTTCAGTGGGGTTTCTCATAGCATATTTGGGAAAAGGAGGACTATTTTAAGGCAAAAATTTACACAAAAAATAAATACAAGCAAGTTTACCTCTGGATACATCAAAACAACCAGTCACCAAAGTAATTACAGATGCCATGTTCTCTTCTCTTTCTGCCATTTTCTGCTATTCTTCCTTTCCAAAGTAATTTAAGCAGGATTAATTTAATCAAAATTTTGTCTTTAGAACATTTAGGCTGATAAAGTATACAAATGCAAAATAAATATTGAAGGGGGAAGAAACTTCTGAGAGTGTTCATGGAGTTACTGTTGCTATGGGAACTATATTGCTGTTATTTGCAGGCTGTACATTTGTCTCACTTTGTCTCTGGTTCCTGGAAGGGCACCAACTCCCCTGCACTGTGAGGTCAGGAAAAGGGAAACTTATCAAATCTTTCAGAAATTTTCATATACACGTATTCAAAAGGCTGTTGGTTAAAATAGACCTGTGAGAGCATATCATAAACACTCTCATGCTCAGAGTAGTATCAAAATTGCCTGCTCTCCTCCCATTGCAACCCCATTCCTACTTCCTTTAATGCACTGCATTTCTGTATCCTTTTCTGTTCAGTGATTACATGCTAATTAATATGAAAGTTACTATACACTAAGGAAGATGAGTTGTGTAAGATAACCTACTTGGCAATGCTCTGTTTTTGTCAAGAGCTCCCCAGGAACTAACAGATAAACCAGGCAAATTAATACAGGTAACTGTCGGAACCACCAAAACTGGTAACATGTCTCTTCCTTTCTGCCAGTAAATTTTAAAGTAGATGCTGTCACCTTTAAAAATACTTAAAAGCATCATTTGTGTTTGAACAAGCCCAATGTCTACTCAGGTATGATGGGTTGACCCTGGCTGGACCCCAGGTGCCCACCAACGCTGCTCGATCACTCCCCCTCCTCAGCTGGACAGGGGAGAGAAAATATAACAAAAGGCTTGTGGGTTGAGATAAAGATAGGGAGAGATCACTCATCAATTACTGTCACAGGCAAAACGGGCTCAACTTGGGGAACATTAATTTATTACCAATCAACCAGAGTAAGGTAATGAGAAATAAACCCAAATATTAAAACACCTTCTCCCCATCCCTGCCTTCTTCCTGGGCACAGCTTCACTCCCAAATTCTCTGTCTCCTCCCCCAGTGGTGCAGGAGAATGGGGAATGGGGGTTGGGGTCAGTTCTCCACACGTTGTCTCTGCTGCTCCTTCCTCCTCAGGGGGAGGACTCCTCACTCTTCCCTACTCCAGCGTGGGCTTCCCACGGGGTCACAGCCTCCTTTGGGCATCCACCTGCTCCGGCGTGGGGTTCTCCCCGGGCTGCAGGTGGAGATCTGCTCCACCGTGGACCTCCCTGGGCTGCAGGGGGACAGCCTGCCTCACCAGGGTCTTCCCCACGGGCTGCAGGGGAATCTCTGCTCTGGTGCCTGGAGCACCTTCTCCCCTCCTTCTGCACCGACCTGGGGGTCTGCAGGGTTGTTGCTCTCACATCCCACTCCCCTCTCCACTGCAGGTTTCCCTTCTTAATTCTGTTATCCCAGAGGCACTACTACCATCGCTGATGGGCTCAGCCTTGGCCAGCAGCAGGCCTGTCTTGGATCCGGCTGGCATTGGCTCTGTTGGACATGGGGGAAGCTTCTAGTAGCTTCTCACAGAAGCCGCCCCTATAGCCCCTCCCTGCTACCAAAACCTTGGCATGCAAACCCAATACATCGGGGAATAAAGTACTCTTCAATATTTCAGAGGGTGATCAGATCTTGCATACTGCTCATCATTGTATTTATTTTGGGACTGCATTCTGTGTTTAAATTTCACACCACAAATCTGGCAGGACTTAGCATGTGAAAAGTATAGCCACAACATTATGTTTAGACTTCTGTTATCTAGGTGACTTTCTAGGCCAAAAGAGCATTCAGCCACCACTGAAAAGAATGGTTTTGGAGACTCATTCTTTTTCCCCTAGGAAATACTCAGAAACTTAAATTACTTGTTTGTACGCTTGTCAAATGGACTTCATGCATGGTCAGTTCATAAACTTGAGTATTCCTGGAGCAAACCAGTATTGGAATTATTGCTAATCACAGAAGAATAAAACAACTACAGGCATAGTAACTACACACAACTACAAGAGAAAGAACAATGCTGTTGAGGTTCTATATCGTTTCAGTTTCCCATTACTATCATCTTGTGCAAGGATTTTATGTCATCTATGTAGGTTTCCAGCAACAGACAATGCTATGTATTTCATCACTGTAGAGCAACTATGTATATGTAAGCCCATTTGCAGCAAGTCTGACACATCCAGATTAGTCACACCTCCCATATGTGTCCTGGCGATTTAAGTCACCATCTCCACCTGTACTCTGGACAGAAACATGGAGTGCCTCATGTGACTGTGCAATTTGTGCCATCACCTCCTTAGGCTGGAACCATGTCCATTTCCGAGGCACCAGACACAAGGCGTGACATCAGGACATCTTCAATTTAGAATTACTTATACTGAGCAAAGCCACAAAGTCAACTCACGTATACAGTGAAGACATCAATCTGTTCTCAGAAAATTAATATCCAGATCCAACCCCAAAATAAGATAAGTCAATGAGAGCTGAAACAAAGCTGGTAATTCAAAAGCTATTCCCTAGCAGCATACATGGGTAGTTGTACTAAATTTTTCTAAAATCCCATGAATTCTAACACTCAGTTGACTAAAAGAAGTGTTAAAAGGAGGCCCTGAACAGTTGGAGAGAACATAATCTTCATGTCTCTGTAATCCAACCTCTCACTGAGTAGGAAAAAACCAACTTTTCTGTTTAGGTAAGCTATATCTTTATCGTATTCAGGGTTTCTTATGCTGCCTTCCAAGTACCTCATCTCAGCCTCATCTGATAAAAGGGTACCAGTCTAACTCAATATGGCAATTGTCATTTACCTGTGGTAATTCTGAGGAATTTTGTGAAGGCAGATTTGATTTCATATTGGTTGTGAATTAGGCTGTGGACTTCCCAGAATAAAACCTTTGACTGTGAAAATTAAAATGCAAAGTTCGGAAGTCTTTCTTGGAAAGAGTTACAGGATTTATAATATATCCATTTCTTCCTTTTTTTTAAAGCCTGTTGTTACCCATAAGAAAAATGCACATTTTTATTAACATATCTTCTTTTCTTTGTGTTTATTTCCTTAAATTTAATAAAGCCTTCTAGCTATCAGGGTAATTTAGTCTCAAATCTCCACTTTCCGGTTCAGTTTTCATTATTTCATGTTATTCTTTTACCCTTATTATAGAAGCTGGCTTTATTCCCAACTCATAAAGTGACCTGAATTCTCCAGGAGATATTTTCTAGCATTGATTTTTCTTCATTCATAATGTTAATGGCATGACTGTTCCTGTCTTTACTTTCTGTACTTTCTTAGCTTTTATTATTTTCATAATCCCCCACTAACACACTATTTTTTCTTCACCTAGATCACACAATTTTTTTTCTTGTAATAATGCTATGTACATTTAATCCCCCCCCCCCCCCCCCCGCTTACTTAGACAGTAGGAGATATGTCTGTAGTGAATTTGGGGTTTTATCTGTTTTTGAAGTAACATCAAACAAGAATACCAAACACCAAAAATTTTACAATAAATTCTTATTTGTAATCTTTGAGTCTCTTTTTGACACCTGTAATTCATCTGACAAAAAATTCCTCTCTGAATATATTCCAAAAGCCCTTTATCTGGAACTTTTTCATCTAGAGCACTATCAACATTGTGTAAACATGGTTTTGAGGATGTCATAACCACTCTCTTGTTAGTGGCATTTATGAGATTCACAATATTTTTCAAGCTAGAATTTAGGAGCCTACATCTTATAGGATGAAATATTTTCACCCCAGTATATAGTTTGCCCCTTTAATAAGATTGTCTGTAGATGGAAAACTCTAAATATTTTTACCTTTTTTTTATAAAACCTTTTCCTTCAAAGCGTTATTGTTTTTTTAAATCTACACTTTCTTTTAGTTGCTTAGATTTTTTCATGAACTACATCAGTTTTTGTGAGTTAGCCATTAAAATATAGGAAAACTTATCATCCTCTTTTCATTTAGGGATTAAAATTTGCAGCTTAAATCACAATAGAAAGCCTCACAATCCTCTATCAAGTCACTCCCATTCTGACTTAGATTGGTTTCTCTGTTCCTTGCCTGGACAAAGTACAGTAATTTCTTTCTCCATGGCCCTGCTGTATGTTTCTCATCATTGAATAGCATGGTATTATCCCAAAGAGGTCTCTGCAGAGGGAAGTTCCATCGCTCAAGGCCTGTTTCAGATCACTAATACCCATAGCTAGTCCTTTGCCATACAGCTCTTTTACTATCTGCTTTCTTAACAGGAGATTAGGTAACCATAAACAAGTCTTTCAAAAAATCAAGGCCTTCATTCAGTAAATGGAAACTTCTTGACTCTGAAATTCTAACCCTTTCTTAAAAACAGTAGAATTTTTTAATTCCTCTAAAGCCTATTTCACCTTCCTTTACAAAAGACTCTCTCCTACTTAAGAAAAAAATGACGACAAAATATCATCTCTGTTAAATTACTTTTTCAATAGTAGATGATTTATAGTTGATTAGGTAATTAAATCAAATACAAGTGGCTGAAAGTAAATCTATTTTTATCATCCCTGTAAATTAAAAGTTCCGCATCATAAAAAATCATGACCATCTTGAAAATGACTAGTCAAGTGCTTTTTATAGGCAAGCAGGATTTATTGTCAATTAACGTATTGAACTGGATAGTCAGCATAACCCTGTGCTCAAGACTTTTTAAATTATTGGCTTCCGCTATCAAGCTGCTCCATATCACAGTAATGAAATGTATCTAGCTATTCACATATTGAACAATTCCTTAGCTTGGGTTTATATCTCACTATAACAACATTTCATTTTATTATTATCTCCGATCCCCTGTAATGAATACAAATACATTCCTTTCTTCCATCATGAGTTTATCAATTTTCATTGATTTGCCTGTAATGAATGCAGACAGGATGGGGGAGAAAAAAAATTTAAAGAGATCATATCCATTAAAATATCTGTAAATTCAAAAGTTTTCCACTTACACTCGCATCAATTAAAAGAAACCATTCAGAAAAACAATTAAAAGAAAATATTAGTTTAAGTCTTAATACTTAAATAACTGTAAAAAGGAATTTGGGGCCTCTATTTTTTACAGAATATTTGCTTTTATAATTTTCTTTCTGTAGACTTTAAAAAAAAAAGATAAATTCTCATTATAGTTTTGCATTTCATATAGATTAATTTGTCATAATACACCACATTTTTCTTTTTCAATAAAGGCCAAATGACTAATGAAAATGCAGGTTATGGTGCAATGTGTGATTTGCTATACACAATATATGTTTAAAAATTACTCATGCCAGCATCTCCCCTTCCCATCTGGAAGTCCCCCAGCCCCAAAATCAGTCCTCACTGAGGAAAGCACTCACACTGTTGAAGTGCCTGCTGTACAGAGGAGACCTCAGCACAACCTATGTATTTTCTACAGTTTGGGTACTGATACTTTCAATTTTTTTCTTAATTCTGAAGCCTAAATAAAATGATATTGGTTGAAGACAAATATAGACATCTTGAAACTCGCATTCTAACTGTGTTACAAACTTTCATATTGAAAACCAAACTTTTAAATGAAAATACAAACAGTGTTCTCAGTTGTGACATTTTATTGCACTATAACAATTGCATCTGCTTGTGTTTGGCAATTATATCATTATGTGACAATGTAATTTGATATGAAGTGAAGTGATACAATAACATCCTGGCTTTCATTCAGGCACAGAAAAAAAAAAAAATTAAAAATCCATGGAACTTATAACGTCTGGTCTATCCAGGAAAACAATACTGACAGCAGAATCTGACCTGTTGTATTTATGTGTTGTGGCAGAATAGGAAAAGTTTGGCTTCATAAAGAAAAAGAAAGAACTGTTAGGCAGAAAACAGCTACCCTACTTTTTACACACACACACTCTCATTTTAATAGGTAGAAAACTTGTTTGAAACAGATGCACAGATAAGTTTGGTGGGTTTTTTTGAATGAGGAAATGCACTTCTAACTGTCTAGAAGAATCCTATAGGTTTTAATGCCTCAGGAGATCATAGTCAAACACTATAGTCAGATTTTCAAGTGAGAAGGATATTATGACCAATAGTAAAAGCATGCTTCAAGAAGAGAAAAAAAAAAACAACATTGGACATCAAAACCTACTGATTTCTTGTCTAAAGAAGCCAGCAACGTTCAGTATTCTTTGTGGTGATCCCAACATAATCCTTTTCTTTATGGAGAAAATGCATCATTGGTCTTCTGCAGCCCTGTCTGAAACCTCAGATAACTTAGTGTTAATGGGAGAAGAGTAGAGACAGAAAACTACACCTGGACAAGCAGTCCTAAGAAAAGCAGAGAAGAAAATATCATCTGTTTGCAGATGACTTTTCTCTGTCCCTCATATATCTGTTGTGCAGAACAAAACTATCCTCCGCCACCCTCTTCTGTTTATCCCCCAATTTCTCTAAAAACACCATGTAGCATCTTTGATAACTGTAACACTTCAAGCATTTAGTGCAATTGTGTATTGGTTTTATGTGGCAAGGTTTTGGTAGCGGGGGGGGTTACAGGGGTGGCTCCTGTAAGAAGCTGCTGGAAGCTTCCCCTGTGTTCGAGAGAGAGTGAGCTTATACCAGCTGGCTCTAAGATGGACCCACCGCCGGCCAAGGCCGAGCCAAACAGTGATAGTGGTAACGCCTCTGTGATAACATTTTTAAGAAGGAAAAAAAAGTTGGGACGCGGAAAACAGCCACCGGAGAGAGGAGTGAGAACATGTAAGAGAAACAAGCCTGCGGACACCAAGGTCAGTGCAGAAGGAGGGGGAGGAGATGCTCCAGGCGCCGGAGCGAAGATTCCCCTGCAGCCCGTGGTGAAGACCCTGGTGAGGCAGGCTGTCCCCCTGCAGTCCAGGGAGGTCCATGGTGGGGCAGATATCCACGTGCAGCCCGTGGAGGACCCCACGCCGGAGCAGGTGGGTTCCTGAAGGAGGCTGTGACCCCGTGGGAACCCTGCGCTGGAGCAGGTTCCTGGCAGGACCTGCGGATCTGTGGAGAGAGGAGCCCACGGAGCAGGTTTTCTGGCAGGACTTGTGACCCTGTGGGGGACCCACGCTGGAGCAGTCTGTGCCTGAAGGACTGCACACCGTGGAAAGGACCCATGCTGGAGCAGTTCGTGAAGAACTGCAGCCCGTGGGAATGGCCCACGTTGGAGAAAGTTCGTGGAGGACTGTCTCCCGTGGGTGGGACCCCACGTTGGAGCAGGGGAAGAGTGTGACGAGCCCTCGCCCTGAGGAGGTGAAGCGGCAGAAAATAACATGTGATGACCGTAAACCCCATCCCTGTCCCCCTTGTGCCGCTGGGGGGGCTTGGTGGAGAAATCCGGGAGTGAAGTTGTGCCCGGGAAGAAGGGAGGGGTGGAGGGAAGGTGTTCTGAGATTTCGTTTTATTTCTCATTTACCTTACTCTGGCTGATTTGTAATAAAAAGTGAGCTAATTTTCCCTAAGCTGAGTCTGTTTTGCCCGTGATGGTAATTAGTGAATGATCTCTCCTGTCCTTATCTCGACCCGCAAGCTTTTTGTTATATTTTTCTCTCCCCTGTCCAGCTGAGGATGCGGGAGTGATAGAACGGCTTTGGTGGGCACCTGGCGTCCAGCCAGGGTCAACCCATCACAAATTGGTACAAATAGCCAAAGTAATCTGGTCCCTAACTGGTGTTGTGGGTCACCTTCTCTAGAATAAAAGATAGAAAAGATGCAGGGGAAATAAAATAGGCAGTTAGCATGCTTCTGCCAGTTACCGGAAGAGGCACAGAAAACTAACAGCCAGTGCCATAATGGTAATTTCCAAACTGCAGGTACCATCGTCCTGCCAAATATACAGGTTCCTTCTTAGAGACGAGAAAGATATGGCTGATACCAGTTAATATAGTTAGAAAATGGTGCTTCTCAGCATTACATGTTATGCCCAGAAATCTCATTGTCATACATGTTAAAATTCTTACGTATTACAAAGCTAAATTATTTTTCAAGTTAAAAAAAATGAGAAGACATGCAAGAGTAACTCAGGACCTCTTTTTAGTGTTGCTAAATTGGGAAAGAAGATTAAGATGCACAAAAAAGAACATATACTAATAAATTTATTCTTCCCTGTTAAAAGGAAGTTCAGAAACTGCCAGATTGGTTCCCTCTAGACCTACTGAATCTCCTTTTTCTGAGACTATTCTTAAATTCAGCTCTCTAGATCACCCTACTGAAACTCAGTGAGGGCCTGGTATCTAACTTTCCTGTGCTGCTTTGAAAATTCCAGCCTACAGCATTACAAGCATGCTTTGAATAAGTTACTTCAAAGTAAAAATGTCCTTATTTCTATCATTTTAACAGCTTCAGAAGGCTTTCAGTGTTACTCTTGTCAATAAATAAGCTAGACATTTAATTTTCATAGCTGATTTTTTTGTCAGATGTAACATCACAAGTGTTGCATTTACTACTTAAATAATCAGCATGGTCTAAAGCTTGATAACATTATACATAAGGAGGTAAATGCA
Organism: Haliaeetus albicilla; assembly: GCF_947461875.1. Taxonomy (NCBI): domain Eukaryota; kingdom Metazoa; phylum Chordata; class Aves; order Accipitriformes; family Accipitridae; genus Haliaeetus; species Haliaeetus albicilla. The sequence goes on along the minus strand of NC_091504.1, from coordinate 11,893,064 downwards.
GCATGTTGAACTCAGTGGTGCTATTTGCAAGGTGTGCCAGATGGAAGAGACTTTCCTTGCAGTCTTGAGTGACAAAAAATTTGCAGAATCAAAGAACCTTAGAAGACAATACCTATTGTAAAACACACAAATGACTAATTTTGCTTATGTTCTTTTTAGCAGTAATTAATTCTACTTTGATGCCAAATATTTGATCGGGAAAAGAAGTAGGTAAAATTATCTAAGACATTATAGAGACTATAGGCATGTAAAAAAAAAAAAAAGCGGTAATTACAAGAGGGCTCTGCTGCAGATTCATCATTTCATAGGAAACTTTAAAACGTTATTTTGAAGCTAAAACATCGATTCGCCATTGAATGAAAATAAAAGTTAAAGTACAGTAAGAATGAAAAAAGTTATCATCTTTTGGAAGTTTTTTGATCAATGGTAAAGCAATCAGTATCATCTTCTAATGTGTCAAAGTTGAATCTGAAATGTGCTGAGTTTTGTCCCACCGCTTAGAGAACAGTCAGTGGTTTCTAATGAAAAAGACTTCTCTAAACTCCTCTTTAAGCATACAGTCTTATTTTTGTGTATCATTAATATATTTTAAATAAATAAAAATAATCCTATACCGTAATATTTGCTCCCAAGTCCAAGCTTCCCTAGTAGCCTCAATGTTGGGAGTTTTGCTCAGATACTCTGATGGAAAACCCTCATTCATTTGTCAGAGCCAACCACTGGTGAAAGAGGGGCTAGCCTGTTACAAAAATTACTCTTCTGAAGGAGAATGTACCTTGTATATCAGGTTTGGAAATATTAATGCTCTTCCTTGGAAAATACAAATGAAACTGAATAATGCAAAATCCAGCCTAAAAGTTTGCCCACCAGTCAAATTACAATGTTTTGGAAAAGGTTTCACACCACTGCAATCTCTTTCATGCCCTTTCAGCGTGTCCTAGCCCCACCACAAAATATTTCATATCTTTCCCAGTCTCTACCAATACTATTAGAAAATCTATTAATAATGACAGCATACAATCTCCAATGGGGATTAAATCCCCAAGCAACATGGCAGAAATGAAGATGGTCAGAGGGACGCTGGGCATTTATGATTTACTGAACTGCCAGATCTGACTGCTTAAGAAGGCCAGAGGCTTAACAGCTTCATTGGAATAGTGACTTTTTGTTAATGAAAGAAAGATGTAAAACTAAGGTAAGGGGAAGTGATGTGGTTATTTGTGACCCAGACGATCCTGATTCAAACCCAGAGCCTAAGAGAATGAAGTAAAGGGCGATAAAAATAACAGCTTGCTAAATGAATAGACTATGATTCTAGCACACTTGTCTCAATTTGGCAAAAAGGAGACTTCTTTGTCTGCTTTGCTTTAAACAAGTTTCTTTGGTGATAAACTCTATTAGCAAAAGCATTTTTCTCTCACTGTACTCCCAACTGTTATTTTGTGATTCTCTCCCACTTTGTTTCTGGACATTTCTGAACAAGTTGAGGAGGCGAGATCCCTGTTTGCCCAGTGTCTCATCAAGACACCATACAGGCACAAAGCACATGCTGACCACAGTGGCTTTGTACCACACTCTAACCACATAGATCATTTGTTGGGTTTGCTGCAAAGGTCATAGCTCCTATTACTCCTATTACACTCACAAGCCTAAAAGCCCACCACTGTCTTTGAAACCCTAACGATAACATTCTCCTCAAGTGTTATGACATTGTTTGGGACAGACAACCAAACAAAAATGTGCCAGAAGGTGCATGGAAGAAGCACGCAGATTAAATAAAACCTGTTGCATCATGGGTCAAGTGAGCCCACCCTGCAGACACAACATCATCTTCTATGCCTAGTACAGCCTCTCCGCCTTCAAACACTTTATAAGGCACCTCAATAAAAGAACTTTTTCAATCTCTTCATTTAAAAATCGATAACCTTCAAGGTTCCACAGCTTCCTTTGAGACTAAAGTAAATAAAACTGAGGGAAGGCTGGAGGGATTTGAAAAGCAATGGAGTCAATTGAAACTCAAACAACAAAGAGAGGAATTCTGTAATAAAAATCACAAAGGAGAGAAAACTGTGTTTAAGCATTATGGAGCTCCTGAAAGAAGATTAGAGTCTTTGGAGAAATCAACAGCATTGCCATAGGACTTAACGTTCTGAGCATCTTCTCTGAAGGATCCAAGATGGCTGAAAATTTATGGAAAAATCCAAAGCAGACATAATGAACAAAACCCAATTATCTGGAGTAGCAAAAGCAATACATCTGCATGAATGTTCAAGGCTCAAAGTGCTGCATAGGAAGAACATAATAATCACAGAGGGCATGTGACTGAAGGCAGGATTTGAGCAGTGGCCAAAGAATTAGAATAAAAATGGAGATCAGCCATCTTACCACTCCATAAACCCTTGGCAAAGGATAGGAAGTAACTTCATTTGAAGAAAGAAAAATTTTTACTAATTGACCCTGCATCAATCTTGTAGTCTGCCAGATTGTGATTACTACTCTTGAGAGAAGAAATGCAACACTGCTAGGAAGCAGAGGCAGCACAATGTTTCACATAGAACTGAAAAAGAGGCAGCAGGAAGAAGTTAGATAGCTAAACCTATCAAATATTCTCCAACCTATTCGTTTCACTCCTTTACCACAAAAGATATATTTGAACATGATTGTTCTGGAAAAAACTATTTGCCCACTCACCCAGTATGTGGGGCATTAGTGATTTTACTCTCACGTGCTGGCATAAAGGAATACACTCAACTAAAATAATGCAAAAAGTTTAATTAACAGAAGTCAGTATAAGGCTGGTGAGTTCTTATTGGTAAATTAATTTAACTCCTAAACTGCACTTTTGGAGGACCAATTTTTACATTTGCCTTATGGTAGCATTTGAAGATTGCTGTCTGGACTAAGAACTTTTGCTTATACATATTGCTAATATTGAAGTTAGTACCTCAACATTATTGGTAATTATAAATCATTATTTATACTATTACAATACAATAAACAAATATATTGACAAATACCCGTAATAACAGTTTGCTCTTCTACTAGTGACAGAAAGGAAAGGAAAAGAAAAAGAAGAAAATAAGGAACCTCATAATCCACCCTTCCTATTTCAGGGAGCACCTTAGGACACCTTCATTTTAACCTACTGTCATTGGTTCAAGTAAAGCCTACATCTTTTGTACCCTAGAGTGAAAAATGTCCTTGCATATCTGAGTTAGGTATATTTATTTCTGCTGAACTGAGATAAACTGGTATATTGCACCCAAAGGGAATGTATGAAGTATGCATGATAGTGACAGTGCTGAGAAAGACGACTGACTGGGACAGCATGCATCCAGGACGAGGAGACATGCTTAAAGATGAGCATTAGCTAACAAGAAATGAAGTAGAGAAATTGATGTGAAATGTAGTAGATTTATCTCAAATAATCTGATCAGGTGTCAGGGCTCTGAGGGCACCAAAAGACCTTCTTGTCCTTGAGCAGCCTCACCAGGACTCCCACCCACACCCTCTGCCCATGGGCCAAGAACAGTTACGGTCAGGCCCATGTGCCACCCTTGCTTGAGATACGGTGTAGGCAGGCCTACGAGAAGACAAATAACTTGCAACAAAGTGTGTTCTAAACCAAATCACTGCATCCTACAGATTTTCTTCACTTTCTAAGTGAGTACTATGGTTTGTATGGTTCCATGATTTGTATGACCTAAACATAAAGTAGAAACAAATGCAAATGCAAATATTTTGAAGCACAGGAATTAAAACAGCCACTTCCCAACCTTAAAATGTAAAAAGTAGCATCTTCTCTAAGTAAAATTAAGAGTTCACACTAAAAATTTCCCTACATTTAAAAAATATTCTTAATTTTTTCCATTGAAACTAGAAGTACACAGTTCTACTGACATCCTTGCTCCAAAGCACTAGGGTTGAAGAGAAAGCAACTGGGAATAGGATTCAAATATTGTGAAAGCATTTACTGTCTAGCACAGGCTCATGTTTTTGAGTTGGCTTGCTTTCAGTTTTTTGACTTATGCATATATGAAGGCTTCTGTGGCTGGCTGGTTTGTTTGTGGTTCTTTGTTGCAATGTTTTGTTAACCTTCCTTTATGTATTTTTAATGAATACGACAAATAAGAAATGTGTAAACTCATCCTGAGAAGAGGCTATAATGTCTTCCTGTGCTTTTGATTCACTGCCTCATTTGCAAGATTGCTGCTTATTCACAAATTAATTATGCAATGGCATCTTTAGCTAATAAAGTCTAAACAAAAAACATTTAATCCAATTCATAGTTTTCTCTCAATCAAACCAAGTCTGTCAAACATAATTACATTACACATGCAAAGCAGGAATGAGCCAAACATGTGCCACACCTGCTTAGCACTTCTTCAGGCAGACGATATACAGTAGAAGAACAGTTGGCAGCACAGATGGCAAAGCAAAGAAGACTTGTGAAAAATGTAGTTGTGGAGTGTGGGTTTGTGCCTTTTATTGATGGGAAGGGTCAGACAGTGATGTCAGTTTATGTTAAACACACCTTTGTGGTACCTTTAGGCTTGACAACTCTGATTTTGGAGATACAAATCCCAGTCTTCTTGTGCTTTCTAAAGGAAGAGACCTCTGCAGTTCATAGGAAGTCATTGCTGGTTTCCAACCATAGGCACGAGCTCTGGGGACATGTGTGTTATCATTTAGGATTATGGACAACATACTGCGTTTTAGGGTGAATCGAAACAATATATTCCCCCACCAACAATATACATATAATTGTATATCTATATAATGAAACCTAGTTAGCAATAATAAGGGTAGCGATTCTGTACATTTCAGTGCATCCAGTTCACATAAACTCAATAAGGAGCCAGGTATTGCACTTATGAGCATAAAACCAGAAGATAACCCAAGCAGCCTGGGGTAGCTTTTCAATTTTGTGGATATGCTTAACTGATAAAACAGTCATATGATTTAATATTAATGGGCATTTATTGTGATTTCTACTTAAAAACTATGTAATTATATTAAGAGGTAGAGTTTCTGAAAATTGCTTTAGCTAGACATTTCATGTTATCTCCTGATACCACTGAAATATTCCCTACCATTTCATTTACAAAGTTAGCATCTTGCAGGAAGCAAGATACCCAAACCCCATCAATGCATCACTCCTTATTTCCCAAAAGATCTTATATCTAGCTTTTGGCTTCCTCTACACACAGGAAAGAAAAAACCCTCAAAAAACAAAACTAAAAATGTTCTTATTCAAAACAGGTTATGTCTCTTATCTTGGTTACTGTTATCTGCTGTTTCTCATCATTACAAACTTGTCCTCTACAGAAATCTTTTCACATCTGTTGTGTATATTCTGTATTTGTATTGCATTCATGTTATAAAAGCTCAGTATGAAACCATTACTACATTAGCTTCTTTGACCACATGTCCTATCTTTGAGGTTCTTCATAACTTTCTCCAGCTTTAGGAAAACATTACTTCCACCACACAGGTTTTCTTTCCTGATAGACTGAGGCAACTATTAAAGAAGATCTTAGGTTATATCCACAGAGAATACATCCATAAAGGAATGATAAGGATGTGAGGGCAAGTGGGTTTCACAAACTTTACTAATTGCTACAAAATATTTTCTCTTATTTCTTTCTTTATAGTGGTTCTATCAAAGATACTGTATAGCATAAGATATAGCGTAAACTTAGACTAACTCATGTAACGTACAGAAGGACGGCACGCCCTTTTCCATTATGCATGCAATGTGCCCAGTGGTCCATGCTGCACTGGTTGTACTGTGCTGACTGGGGAGAGCTGGGAGAGATCTTGGGAGGGAGCTGCCTCTCAATCCTTGAATGCGGTAATCCAGAGAGAAGAAAAGACTAAGTTTCAAGTGAACAAAGTTGATTCGGGGCTCTCCACTTACTTTCAATATACATCTGCTGTGCCATACTGGCTGCAAGATTTTAGTAACTGTAACATAATTTAATAGGTAAATTAGTTTATTAAAAATGTTTTCTAATAACAGTCTTAAGACTCAGTTCTAAGTTCACTGTTGACATCCCTGCATCAAAGCAGAATATAGCTCAAATATATGCATAATTATTCTACAGCAGGAAGAATGGGCCTGTCCTGACTGTTGTGTTTCAAGTATGTTATATATTAGAGAAGCTCATTCTCCACTGAAGTTTTCCTCCTGCTTTCAAACTTGTTTTCCACTTACGTGACCAAAATGCTAACAAACTATTCATACAGTATTTCCCACGGGTGCAGGTACACTAAACGGAGACTCTGCAGCATCAAGGACTGGGAAAACGGTATTGAAAAGAGTGCACGTTCAAATAACTTCTGCAGTAGTCATTCCCTAGAATGCTAAATTTTCGAATCTATTAGTGTGCTTCCAAATTCAAAAATATTCCAGTACAGAATATTTTGTCTTCTTTTCTCCAAGGACACTTGACCAGAGGGCTGTTAGCAAGAGCTGGAAAACTGTCAGTGGAACTAAAAAGATAGCAGTAAATAAATAAATAAAAGCACAAACCGTTTTTCAGGGATTGAGTGCAAAAAATTATTCAGAGGAAAATATACTGGGATTTAACTTAAACAAAGTTTAAAGAAATTCGCAAAGTTTAAATTACTGAGTGAACAACAAATGTCCTGGGAGAATCCTTATGACAGCACAAGTCAGAAATAAATCAGCAGAAAGGAATACGTATGTTTTTCTGAGAAGAGAAATCTCAGTGCCATCATAAGTATTAAAAGTAAAAATAAAAAAATTAACCAGACAATCTTATTCAGAAAGCATATCTGTTCCAGAGCCTCAGCTCCATTGAAAGACACCAAGATGAACCAGTGAGCAAAGCTATAAAACCAAAATCCCAAACGAATAAATAAAAAGGCCATCTTCTGTTTCAGAAATCAGCAGTCCCATAACACATTGCTCTATAAATTTCTTCCCCACAGACTGAAAAGAGAATGTTCTTGACTAACAGATCTTTCTTGCTGAAATATCACCTGGGATGTATAGTACTCACTGGCAGGCTTGCACCATCTGCTTACTGAGGCTCTAGTAAAGTAAGCAGCATAAGTGTTTCATGTTTGCATAGCACTGATTTAAAGGAAATTGTATCCGTTTTTACTTTGTCACACAGGGACATTTATAAAAAAGCCCAAGTTTATACCACATTATTGTCTCAGCTGTGCACTATTCCAAATGAAGCTTAGTGAACGTTTTCCTAAATCTGAGAAATGCTGTTTTTCTGGTATTTATATTTCAGTCTGAACTAGATCAGAGCCAGTAAAGTATCAATCAATAAATTTTAACACTCTTCATAGATGCTCATGGATTCACGGATTATACTGACAGCTGTTTGAAGGGTGGTCACAGGGCTGCAATCTGGGCACCAAAATCTCTTCTCCTCCCCTGCCCTGTTTCCGGGTATCATAGTCCTGAAGTCTTTGGGCATTCCTACTGAGTACAATGGAGCACAGCACAGACAGCACCAAAATAAGACCATTTGGGGCCAGAAGCAGCATGAATATGGAGCTTTACACCAAGCAAGTACTTAATAGCTTTCCTGAGACAAGAAGATCGTTAGCATGGGGTGCAATGCTGACACGCTGAAAAAACCTAGAGGATATCAGTGCATCTTGCTGCAGTGAACCAGTGTTACTGCTAACAACCCTGGAAACAGCATGGGTAACATTTCACAGCACCGTGCTGCGTCAGGCAGACATAGCCATTGCAGTCAGCTCTGTTGTGCTTTTGATAAGGATGCAGCAAAAAGTCAAATTAGTTTTTAAAAAACTAAGCCAAATTTACCCTCTCTTCAGCTAGCACTGTTCATATATTAATGTGAATCTCATATGAGATTAATACCACCTACAGACAGAAGGTAAGATATGTTCAAGTTTTAAAGTCAAAAAAGGACCTTTACTATCTCAGCTTTCAGCCTTTGGATTTGGGTTCCCCCCTGCCCCAAGCAGGTACCATCTATTATTAAGTGATGTGATCTTTCATCTTTTTTTTTTTTATTTAAAAATCTGAAGTACTAAAGTAATAGACAATTATTCATTCCCCTACCTTTAATATCAAAATTTAAATAAAAATGTCTACATAGAATGTATGAGATGTGAAGTATCCAAATTTGTCATCTCTCACCATTGTGGCAACTGTCACTACACTTGGGTTTCACTTGAAAGCTAGATCCTGTAAGATTTTGAACTTTCATTAAAAAGAGCTAGTTCTCAGAGAATAAGAAAATATTCATATATGTGTAAAACACTCAAAAATATACAGCAAACAACATATCTCCATCTTTAGTTTTTTCACTAAGCTTTGTTATCTCTGTACCCACTTCATGATTTTTGTTTGAATGTCTGAAATTGGCTACGAAGTTATCCTTTATTGCACAAAAGAATGTTGCAAATATTTATGCGTGATTTAATCTAAGTATACAGCCCCAGTGGTGATGTTTACGTGCACAACCATAATCGTATGCATAAATATCTGTCAGACAAGTGTCTGTTTAATTTCAGAACTGATTTTTAATAATTGATGTTTTTATTTGGAAACAAGATTATTGGAAAATGACTCCTTACACCCAGGAAAACGTTCCCAATTAGAAAAATAAATAAAATTAAAAAAAAAAGCTAGACCAGATTGATAACTTTGCAACAAAATATGAAAATGGCTATCCAAAACACTTTGATTCTCTTAATATTTAACATTATTCTAGCAAAAGGGATTTTTGACAACTTTTCAAGTCAAAATATAGCCAAAAGCCACTTCCATTAGAGCAATACAGCAAGGTAACCTAAACATCCAAGTTATTGGAAGTTAGCAAATGTGACACCCATTTACAAGAAGAGCAGGAAGGAGGATCCAGGGAACTACAGGTCTGTCAGTCTGACCTCGGTGCCAGAGAAGGTTATGGAACAGATGATCTTAAGTGCCATCACGTGGTATGTACAGGACAACCAGGGGATCAGGCCCAGTCAGCATGGGTTTATGAAAGGCACATCCTGCTTGACCAACCTCATCTCCTTCTGTGACAGGGTGACCCACCTAGTGGATGAGGGGAAGGCTGTGGATGTTGTCTACCTAGATTTAGTAAAGCCTTTGACACCATTTCCCACAGGATTCTCCTGGAGAAACTGGCTGCTTGTGGCTTGGTTGTGTGTACTCTTCACTGGGTAAAAAAATGGCTGGATGGCTGAGCCCAAAGAGTGGTGGTGAATGGACTGAAATCCAGTTGGTGGCTTGAAAGCTGCCTGGTGGAAAAGGACCTGGGAGTGCTGGTCAACAGCCAGCTCAATATAAGCTGGCAGTGTGCCCAGGTGGCCAAGAAGGCCAATAGCATCCTGGCTTGCATCAGGAATAGTGTGGCCAGCAGGACTAGGGCAGTGATCGTCCCCCTGTACTCAGCACTGGTGAGGCCGCACCTCAAATACTGCGTTCAGTTTTGGGCCCCTCAATACAAGAAAGACATTGACGTGCTGGAGGGGGTCCAAAGAAGGGCAACGAAGCTGGTGAAGGGTCTAGAGCACAAGTCTTATGAGGAGCGGCTGAGAGAAATGGGGTTGTTTAGCCTGGAGAAAAGGAGGCTGAGGGGAGACCTTATTGTTCTCTACAACTACCTGAAAGGAGGTTGTAGTGAGGTGGGGGTCTGTCTCTTCTCCCAAGTAACAAGCAACAGGACAAGAGGAAACAGCCTCAAGTTGCACCAGGGGATGTTTAGGTTGGAAGCTGGGAAAAATTTCTTCACCAAAAGGGTTGTCAACATTGGAACAGGCTGCCCAGGGAAATGGTAGAGTCACCATCCCTGGAGGGATTTAAAAGACATGTAGATGTGGTGCTTAGGGGCATGGTTTAGTGGTGGACTTGGCAGTGCTAGGTTAACGGTTGGACTTGATGATCTTAAAGTTCTTTTCCAACCTAAATGACCGTATGATTCTAAGTAAAGCAGGAAATGGATTTTTGCCTGGCCACTAAAGACTAACATCACACCCTCTCTATGGGTAGAGGTGTCAGAGAAAGCTTGCTGTCATTCATGTCATAGTCTTCTTTTACCCTCCCACAGACTAGGCTCCTTCACTCATTATTGAAAAACAGCAAGTTCTCCTGCATAATGTGGCAGCTCTTCAACAATGAAAAGAAAAACTTGCATGTGTCTATGTCCTGCTGATGGTCCACTGACAAAAAACATTTAATTGTACAACTATGGAATTTTAATAAGGATTGATTTTATTCCTGTCATGAAGAGAGAGGACTGTGAATCTTGCCAAACCAGCATGAACGCAGGTTAATGCAGGGTTATATACTGATCCATTTGTCTCTTTACTAAGACTATTCTTCCACTAGGAGAAAAGTTCCAAATGATGCAGGCATATTCCAAAGATTTGTAAATAACGAATGCCTAATCTTACTCACTGTTTGATGTAGAGTAAGATTCGCAACATCTCTATATTGCCTTGTTTATGTTAGACTGTGAAAATTTAAACTAGTAGACACTTATGGAGATACAGGCAATGCCAGGGGAGAGGAGAAAAGGATTTTGCTGTTCCTAAATCTAATCAAAGTTTTTTTGTGGAAGAGCTCCATCAGTTGGGATTTGTGCGCTACATTCCAAAAATGCATAGGCAGGCCTGCAAAATTGCTCAATAACCTTGTATGCAAAAGGAACACAGTGACAGCTAAAAAAGATGTTCGTACTCAGGATTAAGGCCAGTATTTATCTTCTTGGCAAAGGTGTCTACATGAAAGACTAGAGTAATGATACCATACTCTACAAACTACTACAAAAACAAGATCAAGAAGAATTGCATAAATACACCTATATAACATCCATCACATTAATGAGAATGTAGAGACAAATGCAACTTGCTGCTAAACTTGGCATCTATTGACTACAGAAGAAAGTTAGATACTGCAGAGACAAATACTATCCTACAGCCATTGGAAGACCATGGATCTGAAATGATTTGACGCACAAAAGTTCATCTGTACAAGAAAGTAGCATCTTTCAGGTTTGGCAGCCCACCAAAAGCAAAAGTGAATGCTATTATCATCTTAACAGTGGTCTTTTCAGACTGGTCCCTGAAAGATCTGCTTGGGAAGCTGATCTCGCACAGCTAGAGGAAAGGATGCTAGAGTATTAGAAAAACCTCACTTGCCAAAAGTTTAGGTGAACACTATTTGAATATCTAAGGAAGAAGGTAATGATGGCTGGGCTAAATTGATGGACTAGTGATCTGAAAACAGAAGCTTTAGTTTAGCATCAGATGGGGTGGAAGAAAAAGCTTTTTTCTTTTTGACCAATGAATACACCAGCTTATAGGGATATTTGCTCAGTATTTTGCTGGAAGGAATGGAAGGCCTTGCAAACCTAGTAGGGGGAAGTTAGCATATACTGTGAAATGCAAAAACTTTCAAAGAAGGACAAGAAGATCTAAGCTGTTGAAAAAAAGTACCCGTGTACTGTTTAGTCATATTGCTCTGACTTTTAAAAAGTATCAAGTGTTAACTTAAGTCCTATTTTCAAGCTTTCATAGCTTAGTAAATTGCAATGCTTTACTCTTTATTTTCCACCTGTACTTCTGAATTGTTTTTCCAGGGAAGGTAAAAATCATAATTCCCATGTAAGTAAGGTGGAACTCTGAGATTACAGATTTTTTTTTTCCTTTTTAATTCCAGAGTTCTGTTAAACAATTTTTCATCATAAACCAGACTTGATGACTTTATAGTTATGCAATCAGTTATTATTGAATCCTAAAGGTAAAAATAAAAATACTACTTTTATGTAATTGTGCTCAGAGCTCTTAGTAATTATCCATTTTTTTCTTTTTCTTTTACAGTAGTCAGGCAAAAATACTCTTTAGCCACGAGTTATGTACAGAGGATAAGTAGGGTTTTTTTATGCTGAAGTTATGAGACAAAAGATGCAAAAGGTTGAGGTTGCACAAGAAGTCATAAAGAAATGGTTGTTAATGATTGCAAGGGTGAGCATAAAGTGATAGAATGTGATGTAAAATGCCTGTGTTCTGCTCAGAAAACAAACCAAAGGAAGTAAGGTCCTACAGAGAGTGGTTATCATTGTGAACTGTAGACAGCAGATGGTTATGAGTGCGCCTTGAGTCCCACAGATGCGAGTCAAAGTGATGGTTTTACAGCCTGCCTCAAGTCCATACAACAAAGAGATAAAATACCCACAAAAGGATGAGGCTGTTAAACACCCCCTTTTGTAAGAGAATCCATTAAATGTTTGGCATGAAGCTCTCGTAGTGTTCCGAGTTTACTGTTTCTGGTGAATGCCAAAGGCCTTCTGCATCTGTGTCATATCCCTATGTCAGCAAATGACCGGCAATTTCTGCACTGCCTGACAAACATTTGAAAAGGCACAGTGTGAAAATGTATGCATTTTGAATATCTCCTCCAAATTTTTGTTACCAGACCTGCAAACAAAACAGCTCCAGTGGCACCAACTACAGAAAAATAAAATGAACCAAAGTTACTGCTCTCCCAGATTGGTGACGATCGCAGCTCCTCTCCCTAGTCACAGCTCTTTGCAGCTGTTTGTTGTCAGAGCGGAAAGTACGAGCCTTGGCATTTCTCCTCTCTGCTGTACTCTGGATGGCTGCTCAGCACATCGAGGTAATTGACTCATCTTGGCTCAGTCATAACCTCAATCAGCTGGACCATCTCATTTTCCCCACAGCCAAGGAATCCTGCCGTTCTTAATATTAGGGCAGCAGCCAACCTGTTTTCAGAGGGAAGCTTATTGCAGAATATCCCTCTGTATCCCTGGGAATTAGCTGAAAGTTTAAATGTTTTTTTTGAAAGAAAATACTTTTTCCAAGAAAGGAAAAAAAGATCACTTTCTACTGTCTTTCTGAAAAATCTTTGAACAAAAAGCCAAATCCCAAAACAACACTGGGAAAAAGTGAAAGGAAAAAACATTCTGGGTTAAACGTGAGCCTCACACTTGCTGAATTCACAATCAAAATATTTGTTCACTGGATTTGAAATCCATTGCAGGTTACTTTCATCTATTCAGAGAGTTGCAAAATGGAAATCTCCATTTTAGACATTTGCAGATTTTGAGGCATTGAGATTCACAGGATTTGTGTCAATAAAAGTGACAGTCTTTGCCTTGCCTCTCCAGAAAAATAATACTGTTCCTTTCCCCCCGCCCATAACAATCGTGGCTTTCAATGCAGCAAACCTTAATCAAACCTTCTTTATAAATATTGAAGTGACCAAGTATTTTTATAAACTTCACAGTCACCTCACTTATAACTATAGTTGGGTTTTGTGTGGCACACTGCACTATTTTATTCCAGATTTTCATTTTGCTCCATAAACACAAATGAAGTTCAGCAAAACCAGACAACCTAATTTTAGGAATTGGTATTGATTCCATACCAAAATTTTAGCTCAAATTCAGACTATTCTTCAGTGAATGCAAGTTTTCAAGAAATTTCTGCCCTTTCTTTAGCTTTTCTTTTTTTTTTTTGCATGTGTGTGATTTTGACAGCAGTAAAGGCAGGGCAGAGGAGAAGGAAGGTGGGGCCACAGCAACGGCAGTAACATCTTCTGCATGAGCTGAAGGCAGGGAAGCAGCAGGGACACCGTTGTATGGTTGAACCATCTTGGTTCAACTAATTTCTGCCAAAGGCTGAACTTCCAGGAGGAGGGAAAGCTCTCTCCTCCAAGCAAGGCAGAAGGCTCTGCTCTGTGCTTTTCATTTCTTTTGTCAGGAACTGGTACTCATGCCTTATTTCTTTCCTGAGCAGTCTGGGTATGTGCTTTCCCTTCCCACAGCTCCTTGGCCAAGCCCCCATTATGCTTCAGCATATCTTACCTTCAACAACCAATTTTCCCTGTTATGCACAGAATAAATGCTAAGCAGTTGGGTAGTCACAACCAAGCTTCACCTTGTCTGTGTAGGAGAGTCTCCCAGCCCCACATATCTGGCTCTAGAGTGGTATGGAAGGAGCGCAGAGTCTGCCAAACTGACAGCCTGTCACAGTAGTTAGTGCCAAAACATTTCAGTCAAGCTCTGGTATTTGCTATAACACTGGCATATATAATTACAACTTAGAGAAGAAAACCAGCTTTTCAGCTGGTGCATTACAGAAAGGAAAATAATATTTTCCTCCAGAGCATTAAGCCTGGAGAAGATTATCTGCCCCCTCTGCTGCTGGCTTTTAATTTTGGGAAAGAAGAAAAAGGAGAAACTCTGCTGATGCTTTTGCAGACTGGTGCTCCTCGCAAACCATTACCCACACAGGCTCTGGTCCCTCCACAGCTGCTTCCATTACCCTTCACGTAAGCACAGTGCATTTCCCTTCCCTCCCGATTTGCCTCTGGGAATTTAAACTAAACTGAACAACGGTTCCTGGATGCAATCAGTGGTGATGGTACAGTTCCTGCCCCTTTTCATCTACTCGTTTGTCATTTGTTTTCAGCTTGCAAAACCCACTACTCTTTACGCTCATCCCTCTGCAAAACTGTTACCTTCCAACTCAAATCCATCTGAAGTGGGGGCAAGGAGATAAATGAATTCAGACATTTATTCTTGAAAATGTCTTTTTTATCACGTCTTTTTTTCTCTCCACTTTTCCATCTTTGCAATAACTCATTTGCAGCTTTTTCTTTCCAGTTTTCCTCTCGTATACAATCTCATAAGATGAAGATAACCCCCATAAACTTGTACATCAGGCTGGTAAAACGTAGCTTGTGAAAATATTTTGTGGTATGCTGAGTTTATCATTTGCTCTGGAGGACCTAATTTCTTATTGCGACACATAGAATTTCTCCTTGTAAGTCACCTATGCAATGTGAGATGCACATACAACTTTATCAGAAAAGATTTCTTCAGTTATGGGAGTAAAGTTCTGGAACCGAGCATGCAAAGTGCGTTCTAAGAGATACTGAAAGCTTGCAAGAGGATTATCAGTGATACCAAGCAGTATCATTGTTCTGCAACACACAGAATTTCCCTCTGAGGCATCTCACACTTTATCACAGAAAATGCTCACTAAATGATGATTACTTTCACTTCAGTTCTGCTAGGAAATCTAACTGAGGGAAAAAAAAGTCTGGAATACTTCCAAAGGGTTTTCTGATGGAAAAACACTCCACATGTAAAAATCAAAACATTTTGTGGGAATGTGTTTATTTAAATGTATTTTTGATGGGTTTCTTCTGTAAATCTGCCCAGTCCCTATCTGATGTACTGCCAGCCTGACTGTCTGTTGTTTAAGCCCAACAGCTGTCTACCTGGTGGCCTTCCAGAGTCGAGTTCCTGAGTAGCCCACATGTTGTCTGTGGGGATCAATCAACACGGTACTCCTTACCCACAAGGGAACAAAAGGCATCGTTCCACCTTTAAACCTGTTGGGCACGTAACACACTGAGACATTTCTTGCCCTGCTCCAGGCAGCTGCTATGTAACTGTGCTGAGAAGCGTACATGCTACACAGCAAAGGACTGCAGCATAAAGGTATGCTGGTGCTCATGCTGCAAGAGATGCAATCACAAATTATCATTAACAGCTGGCAGCAATTACCTATGTATTACAGCTTGCATATATACATGCAAATTCTTGCTTAAAATATATGCCAATATGCACACCCTTGTACATGTGTGCATATAAGTTTAGAGAACTCATTTCATCCTCTCTTGCATAAGAGGAAGTATTTTTGGTGCAGCCTTCTGAAAACTAAGCAAAGGGTGCAAAGCAAAGAAGCTACAGAAGTTGGCATTATTTCCACTTAATCAGTACAAAATTATTATAGCTTTGCTATGAAAATGAAACAACCCTAGTCATACAAGATACATCATGACACAGAAAAATTAGAAAACACTGCGAGCTCTGCACAGCAAGATTTGTAAGCCTGCCAGCAGAATCACAAACTCGCACAGCTCTAATTTGTCTAGGAAAAAGGGGTGTTTAATTGCTGTGCATAATAAACACACAAACGTCAGAGAGCAGCCATGGATAACATGCACAAGTAGATTCCAGCTGTACTGCTAAGGAAACATAAAAGTGATTTATTTTATATCTTGATCTTAAGTCCAATAAATCACATTAAAATAAAATGACCAAATTTCCCTAAGTGCTCAGCACTCAGCAGCTCTCGCTGGCCTTGCTACTGAGCTCTTTTGGAAATGCATTGAATTCATTTAGGTATCTGCAGGGTACAGTGCCATGCAGCATTACCTGAGCTATGGTGGGCTCTACAAGCAATAGCTTTTTAGCTTGTTCAATTAGCCCATACAAAGCTAAGCACTAATGTACTTCTAGTGCTTCTAGTGCTGGAACTAGTTTATTGAGAGCTAACTGGTCAATCTTATCTCTGCTCCATGTGCAAATCCCCTAAGCAGCAGCTGATTGCTTTCAAAAGCCTGTCCAGTTTGTGTTGCCTAACAAGAGCCTCCAGGGGCCAGCCCTCGTATAGGTATCTAGCGAGAAATTCATCTTTGTTCTGCTCCTAACTACAGCCAGCACCAATCACAAGATACCCAATGTGTACATGAATTGGCTTATTATAAAATTATGTTTATATGTCAGAGTTTCTTTCTTTTCCCTCCAGAGAGAGTTGCAAACATGCAAGGGAGCCAGTCTACTAGAAAGGATTTAGAAAGGATTTTTTTTTTGGGGGGGGGTGGGGGAGAGTAGAGCGGTGTGTCACCAATCTGCAACGGGCCTAACATCAACACTCTTCATACTCTCTTCTTCTCAAGCTCATCTTTTATTGATAGCTGGAGAGGAGAGGGCACGTTAATGCAAACCGTTCTTGTAGGCAAGAAACTACCTTTTGCTGGGGTGTGAACTAAGTCGCAATTTAACCCATTGCAGCTGTCCCTGTCAGTGAACACTTTAGAGTACATTGCACTCAAACCAAGTTACAATCTATTCTGTATACAGTTTGGGTTTAAATTGTTTTTCTGTTTGTAATCATTAAACCTTACTACCTGGATATAAAGTTGTCTAATATTTTATTGAATCTTTAATTCAGAACTTATTAGCACTTTGGAAAGACTTCTATTTTTTCCTTTAAGACAAGTTTAAATTCAATAATTACTTCCTTGTTACCTTTCTTTCTCTGCCTGACTGGCTTCAAGAAAAAACAAGAATTTCTTTCCATACTGAGATTACAAATCACTATCAATGGCTTGAGCAGTAGATGACAAACCACTGCTACAAACTTTTCTTCAAGGCTTTAGACACCTTGGGATTTATCATTCTTCACAGAAGTCCTGTGTTTGTACATGGTATTCTTACTACCTGCAACTACCCTTTCTATACTGCAGAGCATTTCTTACATTATAGTCAACACAAAAATTCTGTCTGCAGTTCCCCTAAAAGTAATGGGGCAATCAATAAAGTTGAATATCTTGTGATTTTTTTCTACTTATTTACAGCACAGGATTTATGTGAGAATTAGACTACTGTTTACTTGATTCAGGAATAAAATTGCTGACTTGCAGGGTCTCCTGAAAAAAATATTTATAAATTAGCCAGCCGCTATGTGCTTGAAATCAATAGCAGAGATCGGAACCTGGCTTGCATTCTTGGTCAAGTGCACAAGGTCCATCCTCATCCTCAGTGTCATTTGTGTAAATACGAATAACGCATGTAAGATCTTCCATCCTTCAGAATTTACATCAATCTAACCAACAATAACACCAGAAAATAATGGTAGTTTAATTGCTTTTTCATTTTAAAGTTGTAGGGTCCACAGTTTGAATAAAAACTGTGTACACCATTGAAGGCATTTCTTTCCATGATCACAGTGATGAAAAAAAGCTTTACCTGAACATGAAGAAGATATTGTCATAATAAATACAGATAATAAATAAATTTGTCCTTTGTTCTAGTGGAAGGTGCACAGTTAGAGAAAGGAGAGTCTTGGGACTCAGTATTATTTAGTGCAGGGGACTGTTCAGCCATCTGTCCATGAACAGATAGCATCCTCTCCCATTTGTGCTGGAATAATCTCTTTGCAACATCTTGCTAGATGAAGGTTGGTAATGAAAAACTGACTGAAAGAACTGGATATAAAAGTTATGTTGAAGAAAGTTATTAAGAGAAAACCTTAAATGAGAAGACAGTCACAGGAAACAATGTTACGATGTTAAGAATATAGAGACAGATAGAAATGGTGCCTCCCTAATCTCTTGCATACTCAGAGAGTGAGAACATATTTATATGAGATAGTACAGCTGGAAATTTTTCTTTGAACACCACAGAAAAAGTACTGCGTCTCCTATTAGTTAGCCAATAGGTAAAATATTAAACCCCCCCAAACTTTAAATTAAAACATATTTTGGAATTTTGAAGAGTTATCAAAGTATAAATACTGAGATGTAGAAAGAAAAGCTGAGTAAAGCATTTGCCTGAATCACTTGTTAAAAAACTCATTAGCTGTTGCCATATCACAAAGCAGAATAAGAGAAGGCATCAGTTTTAAACTACTTCTAAGCATACTAACCCCCCCCCCCCCAAGCCCCAAAGTGAAATGTAATTCTATTGCTTAAACAAGAGTTAAGTTGCCACAAGAAATATAACAAATACAAAAAAAAACCCCATATTGTTTTGGAACCAGATTTCTTCAAAACTTGAAACCTACATTTTCTCTGGGAATTGAAAAGTAGTTAAAGCATTAGAGTGAGACGATTCAGGCATTCAGAGTGTGAAGTCTGTGTTTAAGCTTATAACCTATGATTCAACTACAACCTTCTATATTCCTGGCACTATTTATATGGCAAATAGATCATTGTTATGGGATTTACGTAACGGATCTGCGTATAAGCATCAAGTTAAAATAAAATGTTGCACATCCTTTGTCAGAAATGGGAAAACATATACTTCCATTTTGCAAATTAGTGAGCAAACAACAGATTTAAAACTTGCATCTCAGAGTACATATGAATCACATCAGGTTGTGCGGTCAAACACATAAAGGGCTAGAAGCCTTCTAATGACTTTACAAGTCATCTTAAAGCCATTCAATTTAGATAACCTTTTCAGAATAATGGGTTCTAAAGCTGCAATTCAGCACAAATCTGGCAATTTTACTGTACAGCACATCCACATCTTTGAGAAATGATCAAGGAAAGATTAAACCACTTCACAATAGGATAAACTATTGCTTCAACTTGCAGTTTTAAGTGAAGTACTATCAAGATCATCTTGAAGAACCCCACTTTAATATTTAGATTCTCTAGTACCCAGAATGCTTCTTTAGGTTTATCAGATTTACAATAAGAGGGAGAAAGGAGATTTAGTAAGTCAATAGTGCTTGCTAAACTACATTTCTCAGGCTGAGTTACAAGCACATTATGCTTTATAAATTAAACTGGACTGTCAAGATAAATGCATAGGCAATACAGCGCTATTTGTAAGTAAATGCCTCTTTATGTTTAAACAGGTTCTTATAGACCAAGAGGCTGAATCTCTTTTTCTTAACAACATTATAAATCTAAAAGCCAAAGGAATAAACCGAAAAGGAAGTGGGCCCTAGGTCTTTGTGAAGGATTGATGACTCAGGCAGTATTAAGTCTACCAGAAATTATTATTTTTCTTGTCTTTAGTTGGCTTTTGGCTAATCATCATGGAGAGCAGGGGGGTGGGGTGGGGGAGACAGAGAGGAAGGGAATAAAGAAAAAGCAATTTTAGCTTTTACTCCTTCTTTTAGGAAAAATTGCCTTAGTTAGCTGCATATCATGAGATACAGATAGTACTAAGTCAGCAAATTACTTGTTGTGCTGCATATGCTGTACTTACCATGATTCACCCTGCCACTTACAGTGAAATGACACCCTATTGTAGTAGCAGAATGACTACACTTTAAGGTTGCAGAAACATTCACCAATTATCACTAGCGAGAAGGGAATATCAGTTGGTAAACTACATAATAACAATCTCCTACCCCAGTCCCAGAAGCCTGTCATCCATCTCTGCCTATTAAGTGAAATGCTTCTGCATCAAGACATTGCAGGGAATCAGAAGCCCATAAACATGCTGCAGGAATGCAGCAGCAATACAGGGACCTCAAACCCTGCAGCCCCATGTGCCGCTGGACTGTGGCAGTTCCGCTGCAGGCTGCTCTGTCCCTGGATTATGGGGGGGGGGGGGTAATTCTTTAAATTTCTTTCTTAACCTACCAAATTGATGCCTGGAACAGTTATTTCTGACATCTGCTTGAAAGTGCTGTAGCAATTCGAATGGGCAAGCAAAAATAAGCATATTTGCAGCAATAAAACACATAAAAGGCACTAAAGCTATTGTTCAGTGCAAAGCAAAGCCAGAGTCAGACAGATAGACTTGATTTCAAATTCTCTTTTCAAAGATGGTAGGCTCTGCTGTTAAAGCTAATGATTCCTCCTCTGACATTCAAGAACATATCCACACAGCTTGTTTACAATCTCTGCATAAGATACCAAAAGATATACGTAAGCATTTGTAATGACACACTGTTTTACGCTTGGCAAGTCAATATAGATTCACAGTTTGCGGCGTATAACTCATTAGCTGTAGGCTGGTACAGCACATCCTACATTATGAAGCATTAACAGTGCAAGTTATGGAACCTGTGAAATGAAATATTACCTCGTATACAAGTCTGTCTTCCCAGCTTTGGAGCACTGGAATAAGATACTGCCACAGACACAGAGGAAAAGTTACTTGGCTGCAATTGCTCAAATGGCAGCTCTTCAGAAATCTTATAGGGCAAGTTAATTAAATAATACATCAAAGCTAAACGTGTAAGGCCTTAAAGCCTAGGCAAAAGCCTTTGCGTACAAGGAACCCCCATGCAACAGATGTGCCCTCTGCAAACTGTAAACTTTTCATATCAAAGTAGCCAGATGAAGTGAAGGTTTATGTCTGCCAAATGAACTGCCCGTTGTATGGCTGCCAAGGACAGAAAACAAATTCAAGGTATGACTATGGCTTAACAACTGAATTACATGCCCAGGCGCCGGCAGCGGGGCTGCAGGGCCCTCTGTGAGGAGAGGCGGGGGCTGCCCCGAGCCGGACACAGCCGGTTCCAGCTGGTTCCGGCCGGTTCCAGCGCAGGGCACAGCCGAGCCCCTCAGCCCGGCGGGTGGCTCCTCTGGGCGAGCGTGTTTGAGAAAGGGCAAAGCCCTGCCCAGGCCCACGAGCTTTTCCATCTTATTTTCTCCCCCCATCCTGTTGAGGAGGGGGAAATGAGAGAGTGCCTGGGTGGGCATCTGGCAGAAAGCCAAGGTCAACCCACCACATAACTGACAAACTGTGCAGTTAAACAGGAATGTTAAATAAAGTGCCTTTGCACCGCTCCCTCCATCCGCATGTTTTCGGGAGCTTTGTTGAGAAAGGAGTACAGATTACAAACTGGGAATCCCTGGTCTATGTGAAGATGCAAAGTAAAAGGTAGCATCGAGTGTTTTACTGAGAATACTGTGAGAAAGTGAAACAGAAATGGTTGACATTTCCAAAGCGTTATTTTCCTGACTCCGTAATAGCTCCCAAGAAATGATCAGTCTCAGTTTCCATGAGAAGTTAGTGCAATTTA
Organism: Haliaeetus albicilla; assembly: GCF_947461875.1. NCBI lineage: Eukaryota > Metazoa > Chordata > Aves > Accipitriformes > Accipitridae > Haliaeetus > Haliaeetus albicilla. Next base: position 11,871,503 of record NC_091504.1, on the reverse strand, counting down.
GTGAAAAGTCAGTGGAAGCTGTTGTTAGGCCTTTGGGGAACAGTAGCAGTTGTACTTAGCACTGTCGTATGGAACAGGCCTAGACAGGAAAAAATAAACACTATGAGAAATTATTACGTATTACAGTGAGGCTAAGAATTTAGAATAAAGTAATAATTTTCTGTATAGCCTGGAATACGACAGTAACATTAGCTCTGGTGTTTATACAGTTATGGTTTACCTGAATGGCCTAGCAGGAAAAAAAAAAAAAAAAAGCCATCTCTTTCAGATTTGCACAGAATGCAGAGCAAGAGTCCACTTTCTCATGTTGTTGCTGCCCTAGCTGTCAGAGCTATACAATGCACACTTAACAGCTTGTAATAAGAATATCTTGGTTGAGGAAACTATCTGCAGAAGCTAGTTTTCAGATTGGAAATGTCATCACTGGAGGTGCATGGAGAGCACCAGTTGTGAACTAGAAGAGTGAGAAACACAAGTCCCTGTCCTGAAAAATTCTTTCTTCTCTTGTGTTTATTAAGAAAAGACTGCCCTGACCTAAATCTTCAGTACAAATACTCTTGGTCCTTCAGAAAATAAAACACCAACATAAGTGCATCCTCTAACTGCCACAGAAAGTTAAATCCTGACCATACACAGGACATCATTGGCTATTTACATCCTCAGTTGTCATCTGTTAGGCATGGAGGAGAATGGCAGAGAAAAAAGGGCCTGCAATACTCCCACAGCACAACTTGGTAGGGTGTATGACTATAGCAGGAGCTGCAAAACCCACCGTCCATGTCTGCTGGACACATCTGATACAAGGGATATATTTCCATAAAACAGTGTGCCATACTGCAGCCTGGCAGCTCTTGCCACGGAAGAGTTTTGATGTGCTGTTCAACAGCTGCCCAGAAGTACACAACAATCTTCTGCAAGGTATTTAGAAACTATGGCTGTAGATAATATGAAGAAGCCAACTAACTAGATAGAGAAGCTGACTAGAGATAAGCAATCCAGGACCAAAAGAAAAGGATACTCAGTTAAATCCGTGTTTTCACTTAAAGAGGTACTAATGTGAAACAACTACTGTGAGGTCGCTGCAAATAGTCAGCTGTAATTGAGAATGGAATTTGGCTGCTATATCCAAATGAAAATGAGGACGCAAAAAAAAAGCCATGAGGGAGCAGTTTGGTATTGTAGGTAAATTGTCATTACTTAGAATAGAAAGTGACCAGAGATGGACTTAAACCCACTACATTTACATGGTTTAGGCTTTGTGTGTCCCTTTCCCCCTGCCCCCCACAACTGAATGGTAGTGGTAAAATACACATACTCTGGCCTACATTGTCTAGAATATTGTCTCTTCTCTGAATGAATGTTTTATCCCAACATTAGTTGAACTGCAGACCCCAAAGTTGTGTACATCGGTCTGACTGTCCAATTCTAAGAGCAAATACGTGATGCAAATGTTCTGATTTGTGTTGGAACAGAATAGCCATATGCAGTAGTTCTGAAATGCAGTTTGTGCCTATGAGAAGACAAAGCTTTCACTTTTAAAATCTCTTCCTGCTCCATCAATTAAATATTTGATCTCTTAGTAAGAAAGACAAATTCCTTACAGGAATTCCTTGCAGTGCACAGATTACATTGAGGGGGTTTTTTTAATTGCACGGACTGTATGGACATCCCAAAAGACACAGTTTCCATCCAGTGCCTGTAAGAATGGATTTGTTTTAATTTGTCATTTTGGAGAATTCATCAGGAAATAGAGCTTTTTTCCCTACTGTTTTTGTTTCACTTTATGCACTCGTTATAATACCCAATGAATATAAAACATTTCTGCATCCCCCCAGTCTAATTGTATTTAGATTTCAGTCTGTTTTAATCAAGGCATTTTCACCCAGTACATAACTCCCTCAGTAGCAATTCTAGTTAGAAAGAGAGGAGATGAGTGGTCCCTTCATACAAGACTACCTTCATAATGATCTGTGGAGACGTCGCTTTTCATCTACTGCCCTTTGATAAGAAAGTGGAGATTTCCCACTCAGCTGATTAAAACTGAGTGACTGCATAATCTTATAATAATCTCATCTATTACTCAAACAAAATGGTTACCTACTGCATCATAGTGGCTAATAAGAAAAAAGGGCTCCTTTCTGTGTTGAGGTGTTGTAAATTGCCTGCTCTACCATATTTAGTTCATGGTTAAGTTACACAAGAAGATGTCTCTGCCTTCATGTTTTTCCCTGTAGTAACACCACCACCAATCAGAAGGATTTTATGCTGTCTACACTTGACATTACAATTTGGTAAAGATAAAAGATGACTTAAGATCACTAAAATACTTCAAGACAGCTATGGGTAGCTCATCTTACACTGCATTGTTTTCAGAAGCCTATAGAAAAATCTAAAAAGCACCACTAGCATTTTCTAAAGACACCATATTATAATTTTCTTGTGATCAAGTTCTCCCACAGAAGTCACTAGAAAACTGCACAGCGCACAATACAAGTCAAAAATAGCTAAGTTATGGGGATTCAGCCAGTGCACAGCAATAAGACCTATTGCTACAGTTTTCCTCCATGGCCAGGATAGTATCTAGATCTTCTTCTGGTAGTATCTGGGCCACGCTTATCTATTTAGATGGCTCTGTTTACAAAATGGAGATGCAATTTTTTTGCCAAGAAACTTTCCATTTCCAGACACAAAGACAGGAGAGGGACATTTCCCTTCCTTTCCTCTTTCATCCACAATGAAGAGATCTGCTTTTCAGCTTTCCTGCCCCAAATCTCTCATCAGCAGTCCTTGCTTACTTTTGTAACATGCTGTAACCTACTGCAATAGCTAAGGTAAGAGCTGCCAGCTGAGAGGAACCAAACTGCCAGGATCACACCCACAAAGAACTGCCCACCTGCAGCCTGTTACAAAATTCATCCTGGGATGGACTCCTTATTCCCCTGAAATTTGACTCTGCTTCATACCTGTGGCTGGAACTACTACATCCTTTACCTGGTGATTATAAGATAGAATTGCTATCCTCCCCTCCGCAAAACTTTTGAATTAGCTCAAGTATTATCATACCCACTGTCGTGTATCAAGGAGGAAAGACTTCATTTATATGCAGGCATTCCTGTTAGGAAGATTTGAATTTTAATGTGTTGCAAGGTAGTAACATTATGTTTGTAGCATAGTAGCATTAAAAAAAAAAAAAAAATGGAGATCCTTGGTAAGCAGCTTGGGATCAGATCAAACTTATCAATTTGTTACTTGTGAAGATTAGGTTTTTGACTGAGTACAACCATCACAAAACATAAACAACGACCTTCTTCATCATGGTCCCCTCACTTCTTGCGCAGTTTTGAAAGACCCAGAAAAGTAAAGGTTGGCTATATACAATGTGCAATCCCACTATACTATCAATGTTTGCCTAAAAGTAAGGATATATTCTTGCATGTATGGGTGGCCACACAAAAGAAAGTCTCCTGCATCTGGGGTTCTCTATTTCCTAAAAGTGCCCAAGATTCCTCATATTTAACATGCTGATAGCTTTTATGAAGTTTTAAAGGTGAAAATGAATCATATCGTAGTGTTACTATTCATGCTGTATATACAGTTTCTAGCAATATGAAAACTACAGTTTTGAGTCACAGTTTCTGTAAGACTCCCAGAAATCAGGAGAATCCCTGGTTTCTGTTTTCTGTCACATTAAGATATCAGAATAGCTGGAGAGGGAGAAAGTGTGGCCTTATCCCATTCAGCTGAAGTTTTGTCCCTAAGTTCTGCAGGCAGATAGATAGGACTTCAGTGATAACAAATGTTTTGTATTCATATGAAATGTAAGAACATCAGAGCTCTCTGTACAGAGCTTGAAATATTTCTATACTACCCTTTATATATAATTAGAGTTGCTTGCGTAACAAAAAGTCTCTCTTTAAATTCCACAGACAAAAAGTGATGCTCTCCAAGAGAACATGACTTCACCTGTATATATCTGGCTATCACACTGCAACTCAGACATGTAAATTTCTGATTCTTACTGCAGAATTATCTAACACTGCTGCTGAGATGGCAGTTTTACTTTCTGTTAAACTATAGGCTATCTCAAAAGGGCAAAAAATATATAATTCCTGATTAAGTTGAAACTGCTAAACAGTTTTTTAACTCTACAGTTAAGAGAAGCAGAAACAGAATCTGTAAAGGAATAGCTATAAAACTTCAGTGTGCATCTAATGGGAGGCTGCTTACCTACGGCAGTCTAAGGTCTCTTCCTACAGTGGCCTAAGGCATCTTTCCAAAGGGTAGAAGAATGATATTCCAAAACAAAAGGTTGTGGGTTTTTTCTTATAAAAAATAATATTTTTATCACCAGGCTTTTTGCTGCCAGAATGCTCTTTGTTTGGCTGTCATCTTTACTTTTCTCTCTTGCTTAAAAATAAAATAATAGGTTGACATCTTGAGGTGATATAAATAAATCCATTCATTATCTAGTACCAATTTCCAGAAGCTGAAATGGTTCACAGCAGGAATGCCTGGGATGTACCTGGAAAGGCTAGATCTAAGGCAGATGCAACTGCAGGACCACTGAGCTCTCCAGACTGCAGAGGTCCTTTACAACATAGGCAGCTAAGCATCCTTTATGGAAGCACTTACCAGCACAGCCTGAACTATCCTCAGGTCAGATCTGAAAAATAACAGAAAACCATGGATTTTTTTCCCATCCCATACCTGAATTTTCTTCATTAGACAAGGAATTGGGACCATTCGCCCATCACATTTTCTAGAGCAGTTTAAAACAGAGAGGGTTTTGTTATTTTTTACATTTTAAATGTCAAATTATATGTCAAAACATATTTTTTAGTATTTACTATTACAGTCTGAGATTTGTTCATCTAGTATGCTGAAATTTTTGTGGCTGCTCTGTTGACAGTTATGCAAATAGTACCAAAAGTTCTCAAGTTTCAAAGTTATCTTTTTGTATGGATGAGGTGCAGAAGTTGTCCAGAAGTGTCATTTAAGCACTGAGGCTCCAAAACAACAGTATTTGATTATTCTATGTATATTCAAAGAGCACATTCATATTGTCATCCTTTTGCTCTGTAGAGTGTTGAACCACTCAGAGTTGCAATGAACCTTTAACTGCTCGTGTTCAAAACACCAGTCTGAGTGTAACATCACTTCCAATTGCATGGAGGTGATTAAGTTATCTGCTTCGTTAAACTGACAATGATAGGAACTGTTTACAGTTTTAGAACATTTCACAAGTAAAAACTGATAAGTGAACCATCCCTTTCTACTGTGTAAGTGATTTTTTTTTAAAGAGCAAAGTTCTGAAGAATTAGCTAAATAATTCGATCTCTTATAGTTACTGACATTGCCCTTTCCTCAAATTAATAATTTAGCCTCAATCAATGCTAATATTGGGGAAATATCATCAAGTAAAGAAAAATTACTCTTAGTATCTGGACTCCAACTCTACTGAGGAAGAAGAAGAAAGCATTCAGACATTGGCTTAGAAAGACAGAAGGCTTAAAAATCTGATGTATGGTAACCTGAGGGCTGTGCCATGTCTCTGTCTGCTGACATGCCCAGGCAGCAAAACTAGCTCAGGTCCAAAGCTCTGTTACCAAATAGGCAGTACTACCATATAGGTCTTCTACTATCCCCAAATCCACACATACAGCTATAGACAAAGAGGTCACCTGAAGTTCCAAGTGTAGAGAAGAGGGAGAAACTCATACTGCTGTATTTCACCTTGTGCAGTGTATTATATTAGCTTTATTTTTACTTCATCTATTTCATCTCCATCTGAATAACAGTTTCACAACCAGATTAATTTAATTAAAAAAATGGAAGTATCACTCTGTATATCAAAACACATTGCCTACCTTATCTTCCAAGCCAACTATTTAAAACAAAGACTATCAACCCTGGAAAAGGAAAAAAAAAAAAAAAAAAAAGAGAGAGAGAGAGAGAGAAAAAGCACTTCTCATTTGCTCATGTACCACATGAACAATGATGTAATACTGCTATTGCATAGTGCTCTCATACTATCTCAGCCAAAATACCAAAGGTCATTTTAAGGCCTGCATAGTAAAACCACAAGGATATCCTTGATAGAAAAGAAATTATAAAGACATCTGTTCAACTGATGCCTCAGAGTTTACTTCTGTTTTCTTATGCAGCTCTTTGCAGAAGGGAATCAGCAAGGAACACACATCATCTTAATTAGTTCTGTTCCTAAATCTACAAAGGTGACTGGCATATTTTTCAAAGGCAGCAGCTTTAAGTACATAAAGATAGCGTATCGCTGAAAAAAAAAAATGGAAGAAAAAATAAAATTATGAGGAATTTTGACAGAAGTGTATGTATTTCAAATAATTATGGAGACTTTAAATGATGGCTTAAACTAGCATTCACCAAAACCATTACCTGGACTACTACATATACATGTTTGACCATACAACTCTGATCAGAGAATTGGTTCAGAAAACTGAATGCAAAAGGAGGTCACGGTACTTACTCTAAGTGTTGCACAGGAGAATTTTCACGATGATTTTATGACTTCATTGACAGATATGTAATTACCTTCCAAAAGATGTCACGAAATTCATGAATCAAAGGGCAGAGACGTCGAAAGCATCTTAGAAAACACATGTAAGACTTAGGCAACTAGGTCAGGCAAGCTATATGGGTTGCCCTCTCCACAGTATTACCCACTTGAGGACAAACACTGCAAATCCTTAGCTGATGAACATTTTTCCTAAGCTGATGGAAGATCAGACTTCATTATTAGAGGAAAAGAGGACTCTCTTTAGGGTTAAAGACAAAAAAAACCCCCTGTACCCAACCCAGTGGCAGCAATTAGAAGTAATTCCTTTGTGAAATGTCAGTTGTCATTCTCTCATATAAATAATAGCACGCCAAATTACAAAATAAGAAAGCTTTACCCCTTTGCCTCAGTGTCAGCCTCCTTCTTCCTGTTGGGAGCCGTGACATCCATTGAGCTCAAAAAAAATCTTCCGACTTAGAATATAGGTGCTGCAACATACTACCCTATTTCCCCTTCCCTTTGCCCCAAAGTCCTGGTAGAACAATTGAAATTAAAAAGCTCTCAGTCTTCTATAAAGCCTGTTTGCCATAGGTCCAACAGTTAGCAATGGGAAACAAAGACCACTGCACTTAACTACAATGAAAATATTTTGTTTGCTGCATTACCAGACAATAATTACGTTAAAAACATTAAATTTGAAGCCTTTGTTTTATGTAGCTCTGTGTTCACAAAAAACCCCTTAAACTCTACTTTGACACAGAATAATGAAAAATGGCTTTCTGAATTAATTGGTAGAAGTTCTGTAGTTTTTCAACATCTAGTTTTGCTGAAAATTTCTCTCCAATCCTTCTCTCAAAGAGGTTTCCTACTAAGAGGTCCACTGTCATTCAATCTGCATGAAACTGTCTGTAAATCCATTATTAATTGAGACAAACTTTCAAGTGATGGATTACATATTAATTTTCACTTTACTATAACAATTTTATATTAATTAAATGCATCATATTAATTAAGTTAAAATTAAATTAGCTCTTGAAGGAAAAGTTAAAATGAATTACTTTGTGGAATGCTTCATAAAATACATCAAGGAACTCTGGAGTGAACTTTACCCATATTACATCACATTGTAGTATTAGTAAAGGTGAAGAAAAATCTGTAGATCTGTAAGAAGTAGAGGTTTTTAATCATAGAAAGCATGATAAAGTTCATGTGACAAGAAGATTTAGAAATTTGTGTTATGGTTGACACAAACATGGTTATCTGATCATTATAATACCAATAAGAAACTTCCTAGATTAAGTAGGCTTAGATACAGGGTCGAGGATACTAAATCCAAAGACTCACTGCATTCTTACAAGACAGTTCATATAGTAAGTCTAGTTGTTTTCTACCTGTTAATATAAAACACAAACATACTGGAATTTTCAGTTACCCCCTGAAGGTAATGCTCTTCAAGTATTTTTGTTCCCACAAGACAAAGAAATATCCATCAAGGATAATTCCACGAAAGGCAATGCCATAAGTAGAGGAAGAGAAGTAAACAGGAAGAGAGAAAAAACCCAATATCCAATATGAGGCATGAGAATATCAGATGAAAAGAACAGAGAAGGAAAATAAGTGATACTAACAAATATTTAAAAGGAGACTCAAACACACAAGAACTAGAGATTCCTATTCACCATTAGCATGTAGTACTGCATATTAGTAATACTCTTTTCTGTTCCAGCACTGAATAGGGAGTTCAACTGACAGCTGCTTTGGTCATTGCTACCTCTTGTCTGATGTTGGTTTCACTACATTTTTCAGCTCATTTAATGTAAATAAATGTTCTTCCAAAAAATGTCATAATGCAGTAATCTCATTTCAAGTGTGATTTTTTTTTTTTATTCAGAAGTTTCAGGATTCCTGTTCCTCAAAATTTCTAAATTTCTTATAGGTTTAAGGCTCAAATTTGAACTTTTTCTTCGGAGTTGACATCATGACATTCCCAGTGGGTACTTTTAAACTTCTTTCAAAGATCAGAAATAAATTCATAGATCCACCTCTCTCTTTACAGTGGAGCGTATCAGGAGCAATTCTGCTGAAGTGAATGGAGCTGCAGTGATGAACTTCAAAGGGAAATCAGGGAGGATGGCCGACTGGATATTTAACTGACTTCACCTTCAGAACAAGCAATGTGATCCAGCCTGAACCAAGAGCATTTTCCAATGCAATGGTAAAGATTCATTATAAAGGTTAGGACATAAACATTTTGGAGAATATTCAAGGTACTTATATGGTCTCATTTCTTGCCTATGTTTAAATTAGTTTAGTTCTACAGGTTATTTTAAAAAAAAAACAATCCCAAACAAAAAAAACCACCAGAACTGAAAAGCACAGTATTAAGGTGTCCAACTAATTTCAACAAGAGCTGAAATACAGTAAGACTTGCCAAAGATCATAATGAAATGTGTGAGGGAAAAGGACAGGGCACAGGACCCATCCAGCATCTTACCCATTTTTCATCTATACCTTACTACACAGGTGATGAACAAACTGCATGACCTTCAAGTCTTGATAGCTGTTATTAAGCTAAACTTACTCAATGTTAAATTTTGGATTCTCTTTGGCCAATAGCACAGAAAAAGAGCTGACCCTTCCAGCACAGTGCACTTGAGGGTCAGCTATGAATACAAGAATTATTTGTACCTAGTGCTTCAGAGGAAGAAAAGGCAAAGCAAGACCTAGGTCCTTATCATAGCACAGCCCCCTGACTGGTTCTGCTGCCTAGATGGGCAGTTTGTTTAAATGTAGATTAGTTATATTACAATTTTTATTCCTCTTCTAGCAAATGCATATGCATTTGCCCTATGTGACCAGAGGAAGATGAGACTATCCTATTGCAAACTAATCTGGTGCTGCATACATACTTCTGCAGAGGAAAATAGATCGTTGAAGTGTGACTTCTGTGTAATACAAATGTGCTGTTCCCCTTAAAGAACAGGAGTACAAACATTTCACATTCTGGGTGATCGAATGATACCCTTGAAAAAGAAAACTGCAGCAAAGGATATCCAACATAACTAAGTATACTGAATGTTAAGTGTTTTTCCATCTAAATACAGGTAAAGGAACAGTTGCTTGGCAGCAAAAACTTCATTTTAAAAAGGAAACCAAGCTATCTGCCACAATTTTTAACAATGTATTTTCTCACCTTTATGACAAAGAATTTTTCAGAAGCTCAGACATTAGTTTCACTGATGTATTTCCTGTCCATCACAGATAGATTTTCTATTTCACTGGTGTAAAACTGATTACAAATGATGGGCCTCTGACATCTATATATCTGTTACAAAGAAAGACAGGCAACCTCTCATACGTGCATTGCAAATGTTGCTATTATAATTCCTTACACATTAATACAGACAGGGATACATGTAAAGTTAACAATAAAAGAAAATATAATCCCAGTGAGTACAGTGAGCATTCCTGACAAATCACATGTTGCTCTTAGAACGCCAAAAGGCTTCTAATCAATATTCATAAAAATGCCTCCTTTTCCTCTTGAAGATACACCTTTAAATAATCCAGCCACAGAGCCTACAAATCAATTCAGTCTTCTACCAGTTAGACAAATAGCAAACTTGAATTACTTTGTTCTTCATCTTCCCACCCATCTACTTCATTTTGGTTTTCCTTTGTGTCTTACAAGAAAACAAAATCCCCCAAACCAACAAAACAACCAAACAACCCCCCCCACACACAAAAAAAAGCACTTAACCTATTTTTACTGAGCTTTTATCCAAACTCAAAATAACCATTTTTTTGGGCTGACTCTTTGCTTAAGCTGGTGATAAGCTGAAAAGTGCAATTAGAATGCAATCAGGTCTGAAAACAATACATGATGATCAGAGGATTAAGAAACTAAACTCTCCCAGCTTATCCAAAAGACAGTTAAAGGTTGAGCTGATCACAGTTTGCAATTTTCTGTGGAAGATATTTACATTGGCAGCTCTTACTCTAGCACAGAGGGGCACAATGAGTTTTGTTGTTCACAAGTTACAATGGGACAAATTCAGAGGAGCAAAAGGACATGTATTTTTTACCTACCAAGTAACCAACGACAAGCACAGACTACTTAAGCATGTGGAAGTTTCTCTATCATTTGATGTTCTAAAATCAGCTCTGGATATCTTTCTAGAAAATATGCCATCACTTCACGCAAAGCCACAGGCTTGCCCCAGCAGCGATTGTGTCGGGCTCTTTGACCAAGCCACGTCAGAGCTCCAACTAGAGAGAGGTTCAATGGTTCACCCTGGTCTTAAATTTATTATTCTAAGAGTTCATGTGAGGATATGGAAGTTTAATGAAACAGCCTCTGAGAGGCTCTAAGACCCTATGAAGGGAAAATTTGTTTTATTTTCTCCTAAAACCAGTTTTTACATTTTATCATACTGAATGTTGGACTTGTGTTTAGACTATGGTAAGCTCTGAGCAATAGTCATCAGAAGACAGCTCATAGCAGAAATGATGCTAAAGTCTCCAGTATCATAAGAAGCTAAAAGATAACATTAATTTAAATGAGAAGCAAGCTTCAAATCACAAGCAATATTAAAGAGGAAATAGACTTAAAAAAAAAGTAATTTCAAAATTTGGCATGTCTGGAAATATTTTCATATTTCCTGAATCCTTAAAGGTGCATAGCTCTTAAAATACACTCATTGGCTAAAAGGGTGAAGTGCTTAGGATCAGCTGTAAGTGCAGAAAGAAGCAACTTTGAAATTGTCAGCTTGAGGTCAAAGCAGTTTGATTAAAGAGTGCAATTATTATTTCCTCTTATCCTGCAAACAACAGAATTTACCAGAACACTTTGTCATCAACACATGTACTACAAACAATAGGAAATGAATCTATCTATCCATCACTGATAAACAAATGTAGTGGAGATATATTTTGTCTTGCTTGTAATTACAATGCTCAGAGCACCCTCCCCGTTCGCACATGCCATCATTCCATTTGCCTCACTGAATTCTGTGCTTTGCTTGGAAATTAAATCAGGTCTTGAATTTGAAACCAGGACAATATTGAATCCCAAATCTATCAAAAAGTGCTGTCTCCTTAACTGAGCAAAAATTTCCATTTTCCCCTCAAACTATTAATATTAAGATACAATCACAAGAAGAAAAAAAAAGCTGAGCTGAGCTTTAGAATATATCTCTTCGCTGAATAAGTGACAAAAAGTTAAAAGCAGTAATTTAGGAAACTTAAATGTGACAGTGTGTGATAGATGTGAGTTGGCAAGGCAAGAAAATGAGAAACATTAAAATCATATATTAGAATAGATCAAGCTCCACATACCAGTTTATGTCAGCAAATTTCTTTTGATATGTCAAGTCCCTATAGGGCTAGAATTCAAGTATACTTTGAAGATGTATTCTAAAAGGAATATGTTTATGTTTAGAAACTTAATAAGGTCATGTGAGTATGAAAACCAAAGAAAAATAAAATTGAATGCAATATTGTTAAGTTCACTGCAAGGTTTCTCGCTGTACAGCATTTCTAATGTTTTTCATGTTCTTCAGAACATTGCAGATTCTTTTACTGATATAGTCTTCTGCTTTCCCAGGTACCAAGCAGAATGATGTAAAAGGCCATATGGGATTTTATCCCTAGCCATTACCTATCAAAAATTATACCAAGTCAGTGAATTGCAGCTTGGTCAAAGGACATCAAGCAAATTGAATTCAGGCATGCACCAGCTCCCACAGGATGCTGTCAAAGGCTTTGTCACTACTAGCAGGGGAACAAAAGCCATGTTCTAGTCAACACTGAGCCAGACATTCACAGGGAAGCTGAATCCCTTTCCCTAGCTAGAATCCATAATATCACTGAACAGAAGGTCACTTGGTTATAAATAAATAGATTTGTACATTGAATCCCTGCCACCACTCCATTTTAAATACCACAGTGTGGACTAGCAATTAGATGTAATACCAATAATTCTGCATCTGAGATGCTATCATTAAAGTAAGAACAAGGACTGTTTGCATATTTTCATACAGCAACATTGCTATGGGGGTTGCCATCTTGGTACTAGTCATGCAGGCAAAATGAAAGGAGGGATGTCGTATGATCAGAAATTTGGTGGTGCCAAGTCCGAAAAAGAAAAGAAGGGTAAAGTGCTGTCAGTCATACCCAGCCCAGTTTCTCCACCACCATCACAGAAGAGATACAAAGCTAGTGTTTCAGCCAAAAAGAAATTCCTCTGCCAGTAGGGAGAGCCTCCAGAAGTTGTTTGCTCAGTACAAATACTATTTACACTACCTATGCTGTGTACCACTGCCATTTTAAAGTACGTCCAGGATGTACGATAAGATGTGGACAAACAGGGAAGTGACATACAGTGAGGTGAGATGATGATTCCTCCAATAGATCACGGGAGTTTGGCAGCTGGATCAGGAGAACTCAGTTTTATTGACCCCTAGTGAGGTACTTGCATTTTGGATGGTTCTGGAGGGTATTGGGTATCCCAGGAAACAGTATAACACCGGCCAAAATCCTCATCCAGTCCTAGTGTGGTGCATATCAGATACAAGGGGTGCAGGTGTTCCCAAACGGAAGGCTGCGCCTCTGTGCCACGCAATGGCACTGGCAGCAATTTTAACACAACAGTTCAGTCTTTTGCATCTTTTAACTGTGGAACACAATCAGGTGTGATAACGTGCTTGCATTCACAGAAAGATTATCAGATTCCCTCTCTTCTTTTTCCCTTTAAATGAATGGCTTAATACGCATGTTTGCACTATGCATCCTGGTGGACAAATAAACCACCTGCTGGTATATGAGCAGGTTTATAGTTTACATGTACATGCAGAAACTAAGTGATCATGTGAAATGGCTTTCTTCCTTCTAACTGTGAATGGATCTATATAAAGCCATTTGAACGACTGATGTTTGACAGCATTATAGAAAGGCAGAAATGCTTAAATGATTCTGAATCAAAGGTGAGCCAAAGGTAAATAGCATCTAGAATGACAGGGTGGACCATATACTCCCTCAGCAGCCACCCAGACCCAGCTGCAGCTCCAAAACCATCAACACAAGTGCCTGTGGACTCTGCCAGGAAGCCAGATGCCATTTTCTGGAAAACTGTGTTCTACAGCTTGGCATCTGGTAATTGTGATGACCAGCCAGTAACTATGAAGGGAGGGAAATATATTTTCTTCAGTAAACGGTACTTCAGTGAACAATAAGCAACTGATCCCACCCATTTAAAAATGCCACTCTAAAGAAAGAGACATAAAAAGGCAGGAGGAGAAAAAAGAAAAAAAAGAAAAAAAAAACCAAAACCAAAACAAAACCCCAACTAACCCACAGAGCCTTTATTAACACACACACACACACAAAGAAATATTTCCCTGCACTAAGAATGTGATAAACCCAAGCTTCCATTTATGAGCTCTCATAATGATACATTTTTAGGAAGGTTTTACTCAAGCATCTGTAGAATTTGTTCAGTTCTTTGTTTTCATCCAAACAGTCTACTGGCAGTAGGAGGGAAGGTTATGAGACAGTTCAGCTTACCACTTTCATGGACCATCACGTCTTCCTGCCAACCCCTCCCCAGCTTTGATCTAAAAATGTTTCATTCAGCAGACCACTAGGAAGCCTTCCAAACTCCACTGTTGGATAACAACCAACCCTCTCTCATCTGCTGCATGTTGAAACCTCACACAATTCAGGAGACCAGGAGTTTTCTGTGGCATGGCTGGAAATCAGACAACCATATGCAAAATGCAAAAGCGGGGGGGGATTCTCTTCTGCAAGAATTTCACCAACTGAAAAATTAGCCTGTTTTCAAGTCTGAAATCAAACCTACAGTTACTGATAATACTTTACTTCAAATGAAGTGTTCCTCAGTGTATTCTACCACCACAGACTCACAGCAAGCCTTCATCCATCACAGATAAATTATAAAAATTAGGTGATCATAAAATTTTTCTACCAACTCCATTAACGGTGAACTTCAGATCTGCTTATAATAAATTTCAACTGCAACCACAATATTCAAGCTTAGGTTAAAAAAATAAATCTTACTACACTCTCTCTCGGAATACACTCCCCCTAAGCAGTAAAAAACTTGAACAATCAACAGTTATTTTCTCATGTTTAATCAATAATATTTCTGTGAAATTTAAGAGCTAAATTGTAGCTCTGGCATCAGCATTGTACAACATCAAAATCTGCTTTGCCTCAGGAGCAGTCTATCAACTGGACTGTGAATCAGTGTCATAATTTTATTTCCAGTGTTGTTCTAAGTAGTAGAAAAGCAACCTAAGCCAGCTCTACTTCTGATGCATGCTGTTTCTCAGATCACCCTCATTTAATAAAGCATCTGCATTGAAGAGGAATTCAGGGTCAAGCCTCTCCCCATCTGTGTAGGAAGGACACTGGTTTCTACTCAATCTTCCGAGTCCTGGAAAGCAAATGGCTGCACCGCCTCTCTTGCCTTTATGTATCACAAAATTTCTCAATACGAGAATGTAAATCATCTTCCTTTATCATCTTTTCTTTCATCATCATAGAATGGTTTGGGTTGGAAGGGACCTTAAATATCATCTAGTTCCAGCCCCCCTGCCATGGGCAGGGACACCTTCCACTAGACCAGGTTGCTCAAAGCCCCATCCAACCGGGCCTTGAACACTGCCAGGGATGGGGCATTCACAACCTCTCTGGGTGACCTGTTCCAGTGCCTCACCACCCTCACAGTACAGATCTTTTTTCCTAAGATCTAATCTAAATCTACCCTCTTTCAGTTTAAAGCCATTACCCCTTGTCCTATCACTACATGCCCTGATAAAAAGTCCCTCTCCAGCTTTCTTGTAGGCCCCCTTTAGGTACTGGAATGACACACAGGACATTTTAAATCTAGGTTCAAAGCCTTCTAAAAAGTCTTGTTGATCTCTTCAGGCTTTGAATCAAGTAAGGACATTTCCAATTATAAATATTTTTGTCTAAAGTCTTTTAAATAAAAGCATAGATTACTAAGACCAGCCCTTCATAAATTTATTAGAGTAGAATTTGAATCATGTTGTTCTTAATTTGAAAAAAATGTGTGTGAATTCTTTTCTGATCTTTCTGCATAGAGTAGCTTGCTGTACTCGTGTTCAGAAAGAAATCCATATGTCACTACTGTAAAATATAAAAAATTTAAAAGACACAGATATCCTGTAAACTGGGATTAGTAGATCATGTTATTTCTTATATACCCAGAGCCAAATTGCACCCTGTGAAATAGTTAAACTTATTGAAACTTATCAGATTGCAAAACAAGTGTATTTCTATACCTAGGGTTTCACAGAAACAACAACTAGCACCACATTAGAGGCTTTTATACACACATGCATACAGAGATACAGAATACCAAATGTTATCATTTATGCCATCAGCAACCAGATATGCACAGGTTTTACAATGTGAAGCCTAACACAGAATACCAAGTTTAATTCAAAACTCTCTTGTTGCTCAGTTATTGAGAAATGAAGTTGAATTTAAGCATTCATCTCACTCCAAATGTAGAAGTTCTAGTTCTGTCATTTGTGAAGAAGTCACCTAACAAGGGATAAAATATTATTGGCAGGAAAAGACAACTGCAGTACATTAAAAGCAGATTAAGGTTGTAAGAAAAAAACCCACAAACAAACAGTGGCAGGAAGGAAATTCACAGTTAAGGGGAAAAGGCTCCATATGTCTTCTAACACCAAGATACAATTGGGGGCACTGAGGAAGTCATTAAGGAGATACCCCATTGTGTGCTGGAATTATAAGACATATGGCGCATTTTCCCTAAACTGTGGATTTTCTTTATTATCTACCATCAGCATACAATTCTAATGTTTTTAAAAAACAATTTTTAAAGAGGGAAAGCAATAACCTACAGTTACATTAGATGATGTTTTCTTGTGCAAGAAGTATTATATTGCCTGCCTGTGTCCTTCAGACAGACCAAGCATATGAAAACTTTGTAATACCCATGGATCACATATAGTAGAAGAGCTCAAGCCACACTGCCAAAAAATGAAATAGCAGTAACAAATAAGTTTACTCTATTCCATGATTCACATTAAAATTGGGGATAAATTCCAATGTTTAAGGAGGCTATGGAAGTAAAAATCCCTGGTGGTGAAACTGTCATTGCCCATCTGGTTTACAGTAGCAGTTGGTGACATATCCTAATTGAAAGGACAACATAGCTTACAGTAGCATTCATATTGGTCACCTAAGAACCTGATAACTCTATAGAAACTTCTGGAGACATCCAGTGCCCTCAAATGCTAATATTATAACTTAAAAAAAAAAGTTACCTGTGCCCTGGAAAGGCATGTTTATTAAATAAACGTCTAGTCTTTTAGACTGTGTTGGAAGGATCTAACTCAAGCAACGCTAGCATGACTGAGAAAGTTTTGCACCATGGCACCGATACTCTAAGGCGATACCTCTCATTGAGCAAACATGTGCAATGGTAAAACAGATGTTCAGCCACAATCCAATGACACCTCTGAATTCAGTGTTTCACATGATGATACCACAAATCACAACAAGATTATACTGTGATGATACCTGGGATGAACATGCTTACTTGGCCCACCCATGACAAATGGCCTGGTTAGCAACACTTCATAAAATAAGAACATGAGAAAAAGAATAAGATAGGAATAATCCCTATATTTGTAGATCTAATGTACAAAACTGTCGTGAAACCAGTGAATAATAGCTTCCCTGCACAATACAAAATTTGGTTCATAATTAAGATTATTTGAAGCTCCACTTTGGGGGAGGGGGTAGGGAGTGGGTAGGCGGGCAGAATGAGCATTTCTCTAGGCTTCCATAAATAGAACAATAAAATCATAGAATCATTTAGGTTGGAAAAGACCTTCAAGATCATCGAGTCCAACCATCATCCATGCCCACTAAACCATGTTCTGGAGTACCCCGTCTACACGCTTTTTGAATACCTCTGGGGATGGTGACTCCACCACTTCCCTGGGCAGCCCATTCCAATGTCTGGCAACCCTTTCAGTAAAGAAATTTTTCCTAATATCCAACCTAAATCTCCCTTGCCGCAACTTGAGGCCATTTCCTCTCGTCCTATCTCCAGCCACCTGACAGAAGAGACCAGCACCCACCTCACTACAGCCCCCCTTCAGGTAGTTGAGGAGAGCGATAAGGTCTCCCCTCAGCCTCCTCTTCTCCAGACTAAACAGCCCCAGTTCCCTCAGCCGCTCCTCATAAGACTTGTGCTCCAGGCCCCTCACCAACTTGGTTGCCCTTCTCTGGACACGGTCCAGCACCTCAGTGTCTTTCCTGTAGTGAGGGGCCCGAAACTGAACACAGCACTCGAGGTGCAGCCTCACCAGTGCTGAGTACAGGGGGACGATCACCTCCCTGCTCCTGCTGGCCACACTATTTCTGATACAGGCCAGGATGCTGTTGGCCTTCTTGGCCACCTGGGCACACCGCTGGCTCATATTCAGCCATCTGTCAACCAGCACCCCCAGGTCTTTCTCTGCCGGGCAGCTTTCCACCACTCTTCCCCAAGCCTGTAGGGCCGCACGGGGTTGTTGTGACCCAAGTGCAGGACCCAGCACTTGGCCTTGTTGAACTTCATATGATTGGACAGGCTGGATCGATGGGCTGAGGCCACATCTCTCTGTAGAGCCTTCCGACCCTCCAGCAGATCGACCCTGCCTCCCAACTTGGTGTCGTCTGCAAACTTGATGAGGGTGCACTCAATCCCCTCGTCCAGATCATTGATAAAGATATTAAACAGAACCGGGCCTAACACCAAACCCTGGGGAACACCACTTGTGACCTGCTGCCAACTGGATTTCACCCCATTCACCACAACCCTCTGGGCTCGTCCATCCAGCCAGTTTTTCACCCAGCAAAGAGTGCACTTATCCAAGCCATGAGCCGCCAGCTTCTCAGGGAGTATGCCATGAGAGACAGTGTCAAAGGCCTTGCTGAAGTCAAGGTAGACAACATCCACAGCCTTTCCCTCATCCGCTAGGTGGGTCACCTGGTCGTGGAAGGACATCAGGTTGGTCAATGTGGTGGGTTGACCCTGGTTGGATGCCAGGTGCCCACCAAAGCCGCTCTATCACTCCCCCTCCTCAGCTGGATGGGGGGGAGAAAATATAACAAAAGGCTCGTGGGTCAAGATAAGGACAGTTTAATAAAGTGATAGCAAAGGTTGCGCGCGCGAAAGCAAAGAAAAAAACAAATGATGTTATTCTCTACTTCCCATCAGCAGGCGATGTCTAGCCACTTCTCGGGAAGCAGGGCTTCAGTACGCGTAGTGGTTGCTCCGGAAGACAAAATGCCCCCCCCCTTCCGTCTCCCTTTACTTAGCTTTTATATCTGAGCTGACGTCATATGGTATGGAATATCTGTTTGGTTAGTTTAGGTCAGCTGTCCTGGTTATGTCCCCTCCCAAGATCTTGCCCTGCCCCAGCCTGCCATTGAGGGGGGGGCAAAAATGTTGGAGAGACAGCCTTGATGCTGTGCCAGCATTGCTCAGCTGTAGCCAAAACACTGGTGTGCTATCAACACCTTTCTAGCTACTGATGCAGAGCACAGTGCTATGAGGGCTGCCATGGGGAGTATTAACTCCATCTCAGCCAGACCCAATACAATCTCCACCCCTTATTCCATACCATTTGCGTCCTGCTCAGGTTCCACATAACTTAATACAGATATCTTCTAACCATACTATTGTATTTAATTCTCATTACTGAAACCCTTTCTCACCAACACTTACAACTGAGACTACATACTTAAACCACTTTTATACCCAACGTACGGATTTATACATTCTTATTAATTACTATCCCCTGTCCTTTAAGAGATAGATATTCCATGGGCTTCTTCCACTCTTCCTGATGTTCACATACAGGTTATGACTTGAGCCCCATCCATCAAGATGAGTGGTCAGGACAGGAGAAGCAGTATGTTCGATCGTTGGGCCCCAACACCAGCTTGGTTTGGGTCACCGATGCACTTGTCTGGTTCCTTGCGAAGTTCACTCTTCTGCAGTTCAGGTCATTCCTGCTACATTACTTCCTACAACATACAACTCACATCACAGATTATTTTTCCCCCAAGGTTAAATGTCCTTGAGGCACACACTGGGTCTCCCCATCCTTCCGCATTACCCACCAAGTACACCCAGGTCCCTGAGCAAAGACAATCCCACGAATGGGTTTGCCTTTTCCCATGGGAGGTGCAATCCACACTGCCTTCCCCAGCCACTTCCCCATGTGCACTACGGGGACCTTATCTCCTCCCACAGTATGTAGGGGTTTTGTTTGGGCAGGACCAGGACGGTTAGCAGATCCTCTGGTGTTAACTAGCCAAGTGGCTTCTGCTAAATTTGTATCCCAATGCTTCCATGTCCCATTGCCTAGCGCTCTCAGCATAGTCTTCAACAGTCCATTATATCTCTCAATTTTCCCAGATGCTTGCGGGTGATAGGGTATGTGGTACACCCACTCAATGCCATGTTTCTTTGCCCAGGAGCTTATGAGGTTATTTCGGAAATGAGTCCCATTGTCTGATTCAATTCTTTCTGGGGTACCGTGTCGCCATAAAATTTGCCTTTCAAGGCCTAAGATGGTGTTTCGGGCAGTGGCATGGTTTACAGGATATGTTTCTAGCCAACCAGTAGTTGCTTCCACCATGGTGAGTATGTAGCGCTTGCCTTGGCGTGTTCGCGGCAGTGGTCCAATGTAGTCAATTTGCCAGGCCTCGCCATATCGAAAACCCAGCCACCGCCCTCTGTTCCAGGGAGACTTTACTCTGGTAGCTCGTTTGATTGCAGCACATGTTTCACATTCATGAGTGACCTGCGTAATGGCCTCCATGGTCAGGTCCACCCCTCGATCACGAGCCCACCTATATGTTGCATCTCTCCCTAGATGTCCCGATGTCTCATGGGCCCATCGAGCTACAAATAGCTCACCTTTACGCTCCCAGTCCAGGTCCACCTGAGCTATTTCTATTTTGGCAGCCTTGTCTACCTGTTCATTATTTCGATGTTCTTCAGTGGCACGGCTTTTGGGCACGTGAGCATCTACATGACGTACCCTTAGAGTTATGTGTTCTACACGGGCAACAATGTCCTGCCACAATGCTGCTGCCCAGATGGGTTTACCCCTGCGTTGCCAATTGGTCTTCTTCCACTGCTGTAGCCACCCCCATAGGGCATTAGCCACCATCCAGGAGTCAGTATAGAGGTAGAGTACCGGCCATTTTTCTCGTTCAGCAATGTTTAGGGCTAGTTGGATGGCTTTCACTTCTGCAAACTGACTTGACTCGCCTTCTCCTTCAGTGGCCTCAACGACTTGGCGTGTGGGACTCCACACAGCAGCTTTCCACTTCCGATGGTTCCCTACCACACGACAGGATCCATCAGTAAACAAAGCATAACACCTTTCGTCTTCTGGTAACTCATTATATGGTGGTGCCTCTTGGGCACGAGCCACCTCCTCAGGTGATGCTCCAAAATCTCTGCCTTCTGGCCAGTCCATGATCTCTTCCAGAATTCCTGGGCGGTTAGATTTCCCCAGTCGAGCCCGTTGCGTGATCAATGCTATCCACTTACTCCATGTAGCGCTGGTTGCATGATGTGTAGAGGGGATGTTTCCTTTGAACATCCAGTGTAGCACGGGCAATCGTGGTGCCAAGAGGAGATATGCTTCTGTACCAACAACTTCTGAAGCGGCTCGAACCCCCTCATATGCTGCTAGTATCTCTTTTTCAGTCGGGGTGTAGTGGGCTTCTGATCCTCGGTACCCCCGGCTCCAAAACCCTAATGGTCGACCTCGGGTTTCTCCTGGTGTTTTCTGCCACAGGCTCCAGGTGAGACCATGATCCCCAGCTGCAGTGTAGAGTATATTTTGCACATCTGGTCCTGTCCGGACAGGCCCAAGAGCTACTGCACGAGCTATTTCTTGTCTGATATGCTCAAAGGCTTGTTGTTGTTCAGGGCCCCATTCAAAATAGTTCTTTTTCCGCGTTACTCGATAGAGAGGGCTCACAAGCTGACTGTAACCTGGAATATGCATTCTCCAGAACCCCACAAGGCCTAGGAAAGCTTGTGTTTCTTTCTTGTTAGCTGGTGGAGACATAGATGCTATCTTGTTAACCACCTCCATAGGGACATGACGGCGTCCATCCTGCCATTTTATTCCCAAGAACTGAATCTCCTGTGCAGGTCCCTTGACCTTGCTTTTCTTTATGGCGAAACCAGCTTTCAGAAGAATCTGAATTATTCTTTTCCCCTTCTCAAACACTTCTTCTGCCTCATTGCCCCACACGATGATGTCATCTATGTATTGTAAATGTTCAGGGGCTTCGCCTTGTTCCAGTGCTGTTTGGATTAATCCATGACAAATGGTAGGACTGTGCTTCCACCCCTGGGGCAGTCGATTCCAGGTGTATTGGACGCCTCTCCATGTGAAAGCAAACTGTGGCCTGCACTCTGCTGCCAAAGGAATGGAGAAAAATGCATTGGCAATATCAATTGTAGCATACCACGTGGCTGCCTTTGATGCCAGTTCATATTGGAGCTCTAACATGTCTGGTACAGCAGCACTCAGTGGCGGTGTCACTTCATTCAGGCCGCGATAATCTACTGTTAACCTCCACCCTCCATCAGACTTTTGCACTGGCCATATAGGACTATTAAAAGGTGAATGAGTCTTGCTGATGACTCCTTGGCTCTCTAGGTGATGAATCAGCTCATGGATGGGAGCCAGGGAGTCTCGGTTTGTCCGATATTGCCGACGGTGCACCGTCCTGGTAGCGATTGGCACCTGTTGTTCTTCAACTTGCAACAATCCCACAATGAAGGGATCTTCCGAGAGGCCAGGCAGAGTAGATAGCTGTTTGATCTTCTCTGCATTTACAGTGGCTACACCAAAAGCCCATCGGTACCCCTTTGGGTCCTTGAAGTACCCTCTCTTGAGGTAGTCAATGCCAAGGATACAAGGGGCCTCTGGGCCGGTCACAATGGGGTGCTTTTCCCACTTGTCCCCTGTCAAGCTCACTTCAGCCTCCAGTATAGTCAATTCTTGGCATCCCCCTGTCACTCCAGAGATCCAGATGGGTTCCGTGCCCCTGTATCCTGATGGCATCAGTGTACACTGTGCACCAGTGTCTACCAAAGCCTTATACTTCTGTGGGTCTGATGTGCCAGGCCATCGAATCCACACAGTCCAGTATATCCGGTCATCCCTTTCCTCCTCCTGGCCGAAGGCAGGGACCCTCTATTGCTGTTCCTCATCAGAATATTCACTGTCCGATCCTTGCGGTACCAGACCAGAAGTCCCCTCACCAGAATCAAGGGAGGTAGTTTCAGTTCTTCTATGCCTGGAGGATCGCTGAGTGCTTTCTTGGGCCTCTACAGCAACTACGCTGACAGCCTTCTTCTTGGGTGACCCCTTCTTAACAGCTGTCTTCCCTCTCAGTTCACGCACACGGGCTTCCAGCTTAAAGGTGGGTTCACCATCCCACTTCCTCATGTCCTCCCCTTGGTCACGCAGGAAGAACCAGAGTGTACCACGTGGCATACGCCTTAGGCTCCCTTTCCCTCTGACTGGGGCAGGAGAGGACTGATTTCTTGGAGCATCCCTAACAGCCAAGGCACTGTCCTGTAGGGATGAGGAAACACAGAGATTTTCCTCAAAGTTTTGGAGCCAAGACGACACTTTCTCCACAGTTGGTGTTTCCATATCTGGACAATACATTGCTGCCAAGCTGTTAGAATACGATGCTGGGGCACCTTGAATCACCTTTCGCCACATGGCCCGTGTGCACAGGACATCCTCTGGATCTTTGGAGACTTCCTCATCATCTAGATCACTGTAGATGACTTCCACCACTGCTAACTCTCTCAGGTACTGGATGCCTTCATCTGCGGTAGTCCACTTTTCTGAGGAATTCACAAGATCTTCCTTGAATGGATATCTTGCCCTCACACTTGAGAGAAGCCGGCTCCAGAGACTGCAAACTGCTGCCTCTTTTCCAATTCCTCTTTCAATTCCCCGGTTTCTAGCGAGGGATCCCAGCTGTTGGGCTTCCTTGCCTTCCAGTTGCTGACTATCAGCCCCATTATCCCAGCATCGGAGCAGCCAGGCAGCAATCCGCTCACCTGGCTGGCGGCTGTAATCTTTCCGCAAGTCCCGAAGTTCTGAGGACGTCAGGGACCGGGTAGTTTCCGCTTCCTGTTTAAGTTCCCTCACTCCTTCCTCCAATTTCCTTACCGAAGGACCAGCTTCTAGATCAAGCCTTTCCTCTTCTTCTTCTTCTTCTCTCACTAATCGATGGTATGGACCTGTTGATCTCCTTGTCCACTGCTTCCTTTTCACTACTGGGGCAATTAATGTAGTTGTTGTTGTTTGGGTCCCTATCTCGAGCATGGTGTCCTCAGATGCAGTCTGGGTCCCTGCCTCAACCATGGTCCTCTGACAGTGTTGAACTATGGCTCGGTAGGCATAGGCCAGGCCCCAGTACAGTGCGAGAAGCTGCTGGTTTTCATTGGGATAGGCAAGGCACCCTTCTATCAGGTGGCGCGTCAGTTTGCCAGGGTTACTTGCCTGTTCAGATGTAAAATCCCAGATTATGGGAGGTGATAACCGTCCTAGGAATCTGCCCAAATCCTTCCATATACCCTGCCACCCAGGCACTGGTCGCTTGAGGGCACATTTAAGTATTGCCTCACCTAAAACTTGCCTTCTCTTATACCAGGACGAGACCAGATTCCACAATACCCATAATATGCCACCAGTATTAATTATTAGTATTAAACAGCTTACATAAGGGTGAACAAGGACCTCGGGAGCCTGCATAATAAAACCATTCACATCAATGCCTGGTAGGGAGAGGGAGATGTGTTCCCTCATCTCCTCCACAAGATAGCTCCCACAACACAGGAAAGCCATCAGTGCCAGGACAAAGCACATAGACATTATTTGTATTAGCACGTTCCCGCGTTCCTTCATTCTCCCCACAAGATAGCTACCACAGCAAAACAAAGCCATCAGTGCCAGGACAAAGCACGCAGCCATTATTTGCATTAACATGTTCCCAAACTCAGCAAGCTAGAGATAAGCAAGCAGCTAACAAGCTCCGTGACCTGCACAGGAGCTTGCCACTTAATAGCTAGCTATAGAACACTTAATGCAAAACTGCCGTTGTCTTGCCCCACGTTGGGCGCCAAAAAAGGACTGTGGTGGGTTGACCCTGGTTGGATGCCAGGTGCCCACCAAAGCCGCTCTATCACTCCCCCTCCTCAGCTGGATGGGGGGGAGAAAATATAACAAAAGGCTCGTGGGTCAAGATAAGGACAGTTTAATAAAGTGATAGCAAAGGTTGCGCGCGCGAAAGCAAAGAAAAAAACAAATGATGTTATTCTCTACTTCCCATCAGCAGGCGATGTCTAGCCACTTCTCGGGAAGCAGGGCTTCAGTACGCGTAGTGGTTGCTCCGGAAGACAAAATGCCCCCCCCCTTCCGTCTCCCTTTACTTAGCTTTTATATCTGAGCTGACGTCATATGGTATGGAATATCTGTTTGGTTAGTTTAGGTCAGCTGTCCTGGTTATGTCCCCTCCCAAGATCTTGCCCTGCCCCAGCCTGCCATTGAGGGGGGGGCAAAAATGTTGGAGAGACAGCCTTGATGCTGTGCCAGCATTGCTCAGCTGTAGCCAAAACACTGGTGTGCTATCAACACCTTTCTAGCTACTGATGCAGAGCACAGTGCTATGAGGGCTGCCATGGGGAGTATTAACTCCATCTCAGCCAGACCCAATACAGTCAAGCAGGACCTGCCTTTCACAAACCCATGCTGACTGGGCCCAATCCCCTGCTTGTCCTGGACTTGCCATGTGGGTGCTCTCAAGACAAACCATTCCATAGTCTTCCCCGGTACCAAGGTCAGGCTGGCAGGCCTGTAGTTCCCCAGATCCTCCCTCCAACCCTTCTTGTAAATGGAAGTCACATTGGCAAGCCTCCAGTCATCTGGGACCTCCCCTGTTGACCAGGATCACTGATAGATGGTGGAGAGTGGCTTGGCAAGGACCTCTGCCAGTTCCCTCAGTACTCTTGGATGGATCCCATCAGGTCCCATAGACTTGTGAGTGTCCAGATGGCACAGTAGGTCACTAACTATTTCCCTCCTGGATTAAGGGGGGTATATTCTGCTCTTCATCCTCACCTTCCAGCTCAGGGGGCAGAGTACCCTGAGGATAACTGGTCTACCTATTAAAGACTGAAGCAAAGAAGACATTAAGTACCTCAGCCTTTTCCTCATCTCTGGGCTACATTCCTTTCTGTATCCCTTAAAGGATAGATATTCTCCTTGGGATTCTTTTTACTGTTAACATATTTGTAAAAACATTTTTTATTGTCCCTTACAATAGTGGCCAGATTTAGTTCTAGCTGAGCTTTTGCCTTTCTAATTTTCTCTCTGTATGGTCTAACAAGATCCCTGTACTCCTCCCAAGTTGCCTGCCCTTTCTTCCAAATATGATAAACTCTCCTTTTTTTTCTTGAGTCCTAGCAAAAGCTCCCTGTTCAGCCAGGCAGGTCATTTTCTTCAGTGATTTGACTTGCGGCACATGGGAATAGCCTGGTCCTGAGCCATTAAGATTTCTTTCTTAAAGAGTGTCCATCGCCCCTGAACCCTTTTGCCCTTCAGGACCATCTCCCAAGGGACTCTCTCAACCAGTGCCTTAAAGAGGCCAAAGTTTGCCCTCCAGAAGTCCACGGGGGTGGTTTTGGTGACCACCTTCCTTGCCTCACCAAGAATTGAGAATTCTGAAAGGAAAATGCCCAAGATGGGGCTCGAACCCACGACCCTGGGATTAAGAGTCCCGTGCTCTACCGACTGAGCTAGCCAGGCACATAGGCATAGAGACTCATCTTTTCAACCAAGATTACCTGATTCTGCCATGACCCATAGAACAGGCTTTTGAAGCTAGTCCATTGAAATAAATATAAAGACTCCCCCTGAATTCAGTGGGCTTTTGTCCAGGCCAATACTGAATATAGCTAACTGACACCTCACTGACAAGTTCAGAAATATTGCATTTGATGAGAGTGCACCTGACAAATACTATGGGGTTATGCACTCTGCTATACACAATCGATAACGTATCTTTCTTTTACTGCAATGGCGAACTCCAATAAACAATTCTGTATGACATTAAACATCTTAGTCTTACTTACTTCATAGGTGAATTTATGACTGGGTCCAGAACAATCATCAGTAAATAGAATATACTTCATACTATCATATCTTTTATAGTATGAATCCTTTTTAAGCATTTATTTTCTACTCATTTTGGCAAAATCTAGTTTCATATATTCCACTAATATTGCATTAATAATCTTTTAGTTCCATTTAATTTTTTAGCAAATTAACATAATGAACTACACTTGAAAACTACTCACAATTTCATTAAGATATTTATTTCAATTTGGTAAAATGAATCCATAATAAGTCTACAAAAAAAATCTATTAGCAAAGCCGCTGTATTTCCTGGCATGTTTTCATTACTGCTAATAATCTTGCTGAAGTCAATGGTTCAACTTAAGAACTGCGAGTCGCTCTGTAAGGATCCATCCCAAATATGAAATACAGTATTACAGACTGTAAAACAGGCATACTATAATCTGTGGCACAGGGGCCTTCAAATATTGGTGAGGCCTCCCACATGGCAAGTCAGACCTTTCTAAGGTCATCACACTACCAGAATAACTTTAGTCCCTCAATAGAGAGGATGAAATGCTGATTAAACTATTTTTATTCCTGTATGACTAATGCCAAGTTGGGTCCTAGAAAGGCACTGCTGATATAAGCAGAATGACCACGTTTTAACTGAATTTGACCTAAATTTCTTCCATGCCTTTGAAAAACTGTCTCCATGGGCAAGTTTTTCCTCTTTGAGATATGTGTGGGAATACTCTCTGACCAGGTTCTTTTAAGATATTCCACACATGGAAGGTGTAATGTTTAATATGAAGTTCACTTATTTGAAGATACTTGATGTTACACAGGACTTCCAATTTAGCATAGTGTTACAAAATATACTGAAAACACAATACGAACATTAGCTATGCTTAGAAAGATACAGCAATTGCAATACACAGTTCAATCGCAACACCAATGTTACCAGTCTCTGTAACATACTCACCACCATGATGTGGCTCCAGTTGCTGGGAAAAAATATGTGGGTTGAAGCCAGATCAAAATTCTCTTGCCAGTTGCTGAGTTTTTATACTCCATATTGGGCTGAACCACTTATTCACTCTCCCCATGTTGGTCTGGCTAACTCAGGGAGCAACATTTACACCACCTGTTTCCACTCAACTGTTGACAGCTGTTTACCTAAGAAAAAAAAGCCACCCTTCTCTACAGCAGCTGTGGGTCAATCACACCCTGGATTATTCTCTGAGCTTCACGGGCACAGCACATTTGCTCATCCCCACTGAGCCTTCTTCTGTTGCAGGGGTTTAGACAATGTCAACATTCACCTTCTAAGGGTTTAGTCAGTCACAGGCACTAAATACAAGTTACTTTTAACTGCTTATTCAGGCTTACCAAAAGTTACTCTAAGGTGACCTGAGAAGGTGGTTGAAGTTTTTGGTTATCTTCTCTCCGGAGGTTAAAGAACTCCTAAACCCCCTTTTTAGCATTGAATGTAGGCACACATGCACACCTTAATTCAGAAATGTTAAGTGCATTATACACTTTCTCATGCTACTGCTGAGGACACCTTGGAGATCTCAGAAAAAAAGAATTTTCTCAAGCTTTACCAAATATTAAAATGGCCTGCTTCCTCTAAAGTGACTCTATACCATCTCATTTTAAAAAGTTGATAGAAAAAAAAATAATCAAAGGTTCTGATTTTTTAAACTTATTGCAAAATATCTTCCTCACAAACTGAATCACAAGATTCAGTTTTCAGTTACTGAGATCTTGCAGTCCTACCTATTCTTTAAATGTAACTATTTTCAAGGATAAATGCACTAAGGCATTATAATTCATAAACAAAACAGAAATAAAAAAACTTTCCAAATAGATCTTGGATCTTCAATATTATGAGGGAACAAAAGAAATCAACACTTCCCCTTCTCTCTCCTTGTGAACACACATATCTCTCTTCCCAAGATAAGCCTGAATAAAAATTACTGTTCTGAAAACCCCTGCAACTTTGTTGGAGTTTTGACTTGGATTCACACATTTGTGAAGTCATCAGACTCTTGGAAACACTGCATATAATTAGCTGGATTTTAAGCAGCTTAAACTCCACACCCACAGAATATTTCTCAGTCTTCACACGTATAGGACAATACAAGTATCAAATCACAAGAGATCACAAATCCTTGGGAGGTGGCTACGTTACATTATAAAAGGAACTCTTACAGGAATGTAAGAATAAAAGAAAGGGTTTAGTTTGGTTTGTTCTCCAGAACACTATGGAAAGGATAAAAAAACATTTTAAGTAAAGACAAGATTGATGATAATTGCCCAAAAGAAAATATCTGTAAGCAACACTGATCAAGAAGGGAAATTATGAAAAAAACCTCGACCCTATGTTTATGACAATTTCTTCTCTAAATGTAATGTCTGAATGAAGCACTCATTTGTCACATAAATGACATTCTCACAACAATCTTTCACTGAGGACTTGAACTTTAACCAAAGCGTGTGGTCACTTTTTATTGCTGCTTCATCTTATTTGAAGGCTCACTTTCTCCCCCAAAACAATGACTCCTGAAGGCTTGTTCTTCCTCTTTTAGTTAAAAGCATATTGGTGTAAAAAAAAAACCCACAAAAAAACCCCCAAACCAACCCCCCCCCCCCAACATTAATTTCTTAACAAATCTTGAAGCATGCAGATTAGGTAGTACAATAATAACAACTGATGACAATACAGTCAAAGTAACACAGTAATTTAAAAAGCCAATTTCTATCAACTATTGTTTTCTCAGTTTCTTTAAGTACCTAATAATACAGAAAGTTTTCTTTTTAAAATATGAAAATCATTGAAATGTTCAAAACTTTTGGAATGGAGTAAAATAATTTGATGTCCAGCTTGTTACTTTCAGTACCAGTCTCACAAGGTCATGATATAAACAAGCAACTCCAATCCAATGAAATACAGAAACTTGTCTCCTGAGCCCAATCAAGGAGCTGAAAAGCAACTTCAAGGATATTTGCAAGCTGAAGACTCTTACTTATTTGCAGATCTGTTAAGAGGAAGGTGAAAAAAAAACCCCAAAACTTTTCAATCAGTTTGAATGTTAATTAAGAAAAAAAAGCAGAGGTTAAATAAACTAGGGCAATTCTCTTCTTCTATGACAAGTTTAAGTCCAGTCATTACAGTTTTAACAAAAACAAAGTCTTTTAACTAATCATAAGTTTCAAATTAATAAATGTTTGAACTTGTAAGGATAAATCTGGTGAAACAAAGCACACTTTAAAATCCTAGTGCAGTCTGAATAGTGACAACAGGTGAAAAGAACTATAGTAATGTTTTATCTATCAGTGACATGAATAGCCACAGATCTCTTTTTTTACCTCTCTTCTAAGCACCAGAAGTACAGTGAAATTGCTGAGTGACATGATTGAAGTCATAGACCTGTAGAATGTGCAAGTTCAAGTCAATGACGACAGCTGTTTTCAAGGTGAAGCTGCTGAATGGTAATAAACCTAACCAGGTTGGAAAGTGCAGGTAGACCTGCCACAAAAAGTATCATATCATTTGTTTCTGATACTGTAGCCAATATTTGCACAGCTTTCTTTACATGGGTAACATATTTATTGAAGGACATAGTACCATATAAAGAAAACAACAGCTATACCTTTTCAAAAAAACACTCACCAGTTTACTTCCAGGTCATGAAATGCCTGGACTACAGGATATAATTCCAGCTATTTATATTTCCATTAAACTGACTAAATCATGAGAGCAGATCTCATCTGCTACTGAATTTCCCCAAGCCTTCAGTGCTATGAATGTCTCCTGACCTTTCCTTAAGCTCATCTAACTTAATAAACAGACTTTTGCTAAAATTAATTTCTAGTAACAAATCCCTAAAAAAAAAAAAAAATCTAAAAAGCTAAACCCAACCATTTCTTTGAAAAGCTGTGGCAATAGTTTAAAGGGAGCAGAAAAGAAATAAACTCCTGTTGAGACAAGGTGCTCTTGATTATCATCAGAAAATGTCTGCGGCCCCATTTGATAAGATACACCTGAATGCAGACTTATCTGTTTGCAAATAGAATCTCTTTTGAAACCTGTGTTCCTGTAGATAGGAAACTGGCAACATGTCTGTCTGATTATTGGATATCACAAGTAACAGGTGCCCTCACACAGCGAGATCCACAAGTTAACATTAAATTTTGATCCTTGGGTATCTTTTCCACTAGGACTTTGCCAAAGCACAAGAAAATTAAAACATTGTGCTCTTGAATAAACGTGGCAGGACAGAACAGGAGTGGTAAACTCAAGAAAGAAAAGAGACAGGTGGAGAGCTGGGCTTGTCAAACTGATGCAAGAATTTCATGTCTTGAATAAACGTACTTCACTCATTGTTTGGTGTTATTACAATCTTGGAAAAAAATTCCAATTTTTAATAAAATTCAAATTTTATTCATCAATAATATTTTATAGAGAGGAGTATCCATTTCTATGATCACACCCCACAACTTCATCGAGCAATGAAACATTATGTCTTAAAACTTATTAAAGTCTGAATTGATCTGTTCCAATTGAACATCGCAAACCCAGCTTTTTACCCAATGTTCAATAACTATCAGCAAACTGATCTCTGAATGGTATGTCATATTCCTGAGATTAAATTCACATGATAACTTCAGGTGAACTGACATTTCAATATTCAAAAAGAGTTGTTCCCTCACAATCATAGAATTTGAACTTCTTTTTCTATAAATGTTTTTGCTTGCCCAATTACATTATTCAAAGAAGAATTAAAAATTTAGCTAGAATTTTCAAGCTACTTGCGCTTTCATTCCACATTTCCTCTCCTAGTCTTCTGCCCTTCTCTGACAGATGTTGCCATTTCTGAGAAAAGGGGCATCTGAGGTACTCATAAACCGCCTCCGTGACTTCAGTCTGGTGCAGCAAGACAAACTAAATCTGTGATAGACAAGGTGAGAGCAGTAACCATTTCAGACACCCAGTTTCAATCTGCTGCCAAATGTCTGTCAGAGCCCAAAGGCATGTTAGCTCTAAGACACCAGTACTACTTCTTAGCAAAAGCATCTGTCTCAGCTAAGACACCTTTTTAGAGGGATGATAAAATAGACTGCGACATTTATAAACCAAGCATATGTATTAATGCCTAAAGTTCAAGAGAAAAAAACCACGAAGCTGGCCACATTGGTAACACAACATACAGTTGCACTTTTTCTAACAGGGAAAAAAAGGTAGTGTATCACAAGTAGCCTCTGTGTGTGGCTATTGACTAGTTGACAAAACTGGCTAAAAATCAATAGCATTTTCTATGAGAAGTTAGATAACTTCCCAATAATACAAAAGAAGGGTCTGCTGAGAAATAGATGTCATCTCTGCTGATGGCTTCACTACAAATATTTCACTTATTTATTTCTGCTTCTTGGAGAGCTCACTAAGTTCAGTCCTGGTACCAACACTCCAGGGAATAAAAGAAAATAGTATTCCCATATAAAAGCAAAAGGGAAGCTTCAAGCCACAGGCAATGCTGAACACCTAGCACTTTGCTTGCTATAAATACCCGAAGAACTACCTAAAATTTTTGAGAAGCATTTCCTGGTGCAGAAGTGATCTGATGACATAAGGAGAAGAGGCTCCCAGGGTCAAATCTTAGCACATTCTGTTTCCCATAGGACTGAAATCCTGTTATGCTTCATCTCTTGTTATAGGCAAAATAGAAGGCGCCCGATAAGCTACTAATAAAATAGCAGTTGTCATCTGATTTTTGTACATAGTCCATTCATGACAATGACAAATTTCAACAGATAGTTAAGAAAAAAAAAAACAGGAATAGCTTGGTCAGCAAGATTTAAAGTGTGTAAACCAAGATTTAGAAAAGGTAGATACATTCTGAAAAACAATCCCTGCTGTAACAGAGGGTCAGGTGGTCTTTCTGCTGCAAATGGACCATGAATATTAGTCAGGTGCACTTCTAATTTTCAAATGACCAACTGGAAAATTGCAGTGTTTATTCATATTCATATAGTCACATGCAGCTCATCTTACCAAAACAGATTACAGATTTTTTTTCCAATATGAAATGGGTATTTGGGGGAGGGAGTTAATTTGAAAATTATAGTAATTGTGCTTCTTTCCATTTAAATTCTTTGTGCAGCATTTCTTTGTCAATAGCTGCTATCCAAGTTTTTCTATCTAAGGAAAAATTAGTGACAATTATTTTTAGGAGAAAAGTGAATAATTTCCTTTCTTATCAGCATAGGTTTTACTCTTTGTTGTGGCTTAATTTGAATACAACTGCAAATTTAAAAGTATCTTATTTTTTACTGCAGGAAAAGTAATTAAATCAGGTTTGTATTTGTGGAGCTGCTTTAAAGTATTAAAGTAACTTGATCCCCAATGAACTTAAAATTTTAATTCATTTTACCTTATGCTGGCTGTGGAAGAAGTCAAATTTTTAAATGCAATATGACATATGGCTGTTCATTATTTATACATTCTGTAGCAGACTATAAATTTTACTTTGGACATATATCGAAGCACTGAAACCATTTCAGTTGCAAACACATAAATCATAGTTACAGTTATTAGTCTAAATGTAATGCCACCCAGGTTCTAGATCAAAACCTTTAAAATCCATTATAATTGACGTCTGCTGCATAACTTATGTCTGATTTTATTAAAGGAGCTCATTATTATTTATATCTTTGAAACGTTATATTCCTAGCTGTGTAACCAGTTAAATGTGAAAGATTTGAGGAATGGGGGGAAAGAGGAGGAGACAATAGTCTACAAACCAGGAAGAATAAGGCTGTAATAGAGGACAAAATGTTCTGAAACGAAATTACTTAATTCATGGTGTGAATTAGCCAGCCTGCACTAGCGACTGATGTTCATTTGGGACAAATAAAGCAGGAGTTCTGTATCGGCTAACTTCCACATCAGTGAAAAGGCTGCAAAACAAACAGCATTCCCCCATGCTACGTGTTGACCATTGCTTTACAAGATGGAAGGGAGAAAGCTTTTAGACAGTTCCTATAGCTTGAAAAATCACTGAAACAAAACAGAAAGGCTGAAAGGCCTTTATAGATTTATTAGAAGGCTTTTTGCTGATGAGCTGTTTCTTTTGTGTAGTTGGGATGCTAAGTGCACTCTGGGATATACATCCTGTAAACATGAGCAAGTCCTTTGCTTTTATTCTTCTGCCAAAGTGGCTGAGCCTGTCTTTTCTAGACCATGGAGACCCTATCATTCCCTTCCTGCTTTTTCTTTTGTGTTCAAGAATGGCTTTTACTTAGCTCTAAAATGTAGCCAGAAGAAACAAATGAGAGCAGCTATGTCAGTTAAATGTCTACTGAAGACCCGATACTGCTATCTCTAAAATCAATGACAAGACTTCAAAAGACACAGGATCAGACTTTTAGATGGTTTGAAGTTTGCAGTGAACAAAACAAATCTCTGAGACACTGTAAATTATGTATACGTGAGTTATTAACACCTCCCCTGGTAGGGAGAGGAAAGGGCATAGATATAAACCCAGGCCCAGCCTGGGTGGGGACCAAAACCACTTAATGACTGATTTGCTTGGAACAATAGAGGACTTTATTGCCTAGTCCACCTCAACCTTGTCTACTTTTTAACTATATTTAGCATAACATATTTCTATATTATACTTATGTTTATATTATGCTTATATTAATTATAAGATGTATTTATGTATTTAACCCCACTTAACCTTCTTCACATTAGCTGAAGAGAAAAATAATCAGGAAAAAGAATGTTACTCTCAATATCTTGCTTTAGTTTAGCAACAACATCCAAGAAAAGGTGATGAAAAAAAGAAAGGCTGCATTTTGAGTATAGTAGAGCTGGCAATACGACTGCACAGTTTGATATCTTCCTTGAGTTAATTTTTGAGTTTGTCCTACTTGGCCTACATACAATAAAATATAATTTCTAGAGATACTTTGCGTATTTCTGTAACTGTCAAAGTTAACCATCACTTTTTTATTTATGCTTTAATACTTAATATTTTCTTTTCCTTAGAGTTTCACAACTTAAGCCAGAGGCAGATCTAGACTCTGATTTGCTCATGTGTACAAGCAAGGAACAAAAAATTGTTTTTGCATTTCTTGGTGCATGATAGAACAGATTCCTAGTATTGTATTTTTCTGAGGAGGATGCCTAGTTGGTACACAGTAGTACCAAGAGTATATTAAAGAGTATATATAACTATGTATGAAATGCTTGTCTTCTATTACAAAGAGAAGGGGCATGGACTTTCCTTCTGGTAGGCCTAGACAATTTATGTTTCTCGAAATCAAGAAAAACTCCAGGAACAGGAGAAAGGGAACAGAAATTAGCTCCACTTGCTTAAAAAAAATGCAAGCAAAGAATATATCTTAAACTTGTATTTTAAATGTAAAGTGAAAGAGAGAGGTATTGCTAGTAAGTATGAAATGCTAAAAAAGGAAATGAAAAAAATCCAACACCAGTTTAATAGCAAGAATCTTCACTTTAAAATAGGCATAATAAATATTGACAGTTTTTTCCTCATGATTAATCCCATCATTCAGAACTGCTTAAAGAAAATTACACCTTTCCTCCTAATTAAAAAACTACACTTCTTGTAGAATCCTTTTCATAAAATATATTGTCCATTCCCAAGTTCTACATCAAGCTCTTTTAAATTTTCCTTTGTCCCCAAATACTAAAGTCGGTTTCTATTCAAATAAACTTCACATTTCAGATAAAGGAAAGTTCAAGTGTTGACATAAAGCACAGGAAGAACTGGCCACCTAGACCTTGAATCTGGATAATTTGTAAATCTGTTTGTGTAGGCTAGCAGTAATAATAAAAACTCATTAATCATGTAAGGCTGTGGTGCATGCTACTCTACAATAGCCCTGCAGCATTTCTTTGCTGTGGGGACAATATGCTTCATAAACTCAAATTAGTGTGCTGCAAAAGCTAATTGAATGCATGTGTGATACTTTGCCTAGGGATAACATACACCCAAAAGTCAAATGGTCTTACAGCTTTTATTACTTGGTTAAAAACAGCTGACAGGCTTCTGTGCAACCCAGTAAGCCAGTCTATAAATTATCTGATTTTCTGTTTCTTTTCTGTGAGTGGCTTAATTTTTTATTTGAGTATGCAAATTGCCAAATGAAGGGAAAAGACTAATCCATTGGTTATTGGCCAAATTTGAGCTCAGTGTGAATTTGTGAACTGGAGGTACTCGCACTGCCCAATTCTGCTTGGTTTCCCTAGGCTTGCTTTATAGTTACAGGAAACCCAAACCCCAAGTGGTAGAGTGACTAATTTAGGTTGTTGCTTTCAGATATTTAGATTTTTAGATAACATCCTCCCCTGAGTATTTTCTGGGCCACATCTGTGTAAGTCCCAGACGACCCACTCACGTTCTTCCTCAGGTCCTCTCTCTGCAAGAGGGCTGATAAGAGATGTAAGGTCCAGAATGAAAACAGAACCTCTATCTCATGAATATCAAAAAGCTAATCATCTGTATCTTACTGCCCATGCAAATGATCTTGTTGCTGGATGAGTACTTCACTGAGCTTTGGTTTTGTTTTTATATTAATTAAGTTCATTATAAGATTATGAGCCTGTAGAATGCTTTATGATTATTATATTTATTGGACTATTTACTGATATGACTCAAAATACATACAATGCAACAAAGCGTTTACCTGGCATAATAATATTAATGTCCTCTTGTATTTGTGTCCTACCACAATAAAATAAATGGACTGAATGCATACTAAAGATTAAAACTCTCTTCCCCAAAAGAGTTAGCCCAAAATGTCTAGCAGAATTCCAATTCAAGGGAGAAAAAAAATAATAATCTGATTTTACTCTACTAGTTATCTTTACAGTAAACAGTATTTTTGTGTAGTACTGCTGCTGACATAACTTAGAATGTTCTACAGAAAAAGAGGCTGTATTTCAGATTTTAATGATTTGTCCATGTTGCATTCATTCACTCGAGATAGAGGCAAGTTTTTAATGTTGTTTGTTGTTCTTCAAAAAGTTTCTTGCCCTGTGTATAGTTCCCACTGGTTTCAGAGCTTATTAGAAATTTAGAGTGGAAGACCACTCTAATCCAGTGTTTTATACCATATTTTAAATAACAGTAAACTTCAGGAAATCAGAGAAAATACTGTCCAGAACACCAAGAATGATTCAGGTCCATGTAGTTACCTCTTTAAGTTGGCAGTTGCGTATGAGTCATGACAAATTACATACCAACGCTAAGAAATCAGGAAGATTTTGTTTTCATTTCAGAAATGATATCAAATACAGCTATTACTTTTTCAGAGGCTAACAGAGTATGCGAAAAAAAATAGTTTGTAACCTATAGCTGCAAC
This sequence comes from Haliaeetus albicilla, assembly GCF_947461875.1. Classification (NCBI taxonomy): domain Eukaryota; kingdom Metazoa; phylum Chordata; class Aves; order Accipitriformes; family Accipitridae; genus Haliaeetus; species Haliaeetus albicilla. The sequence goes on along the minus strand of NC_091504.1, from coordinate 11,834,324 downwards.
GATTGAGGAAGACGGGCAATAAGAGTGTGAACGTCAAAGTGGCCAGAACTATGCTATTATTTTGCAAAGCTCCTCTAGCAGAAAAAGGGTGCTGTCAAACTAGCGTATACTCTTTTCCCTCTACCATGACAGGCTTGCTTTTTTCACTTGGTTAAATCAAATTATGGCTCTTTAAGCCCTCCAGGTGCAACACAGCCTATCATAGTCAAGTTGACTTCTTTCTGCATAATCAAAAATTAAACTAATTCCACAGTGTTCTTTATAGTTGATCATTAGAGGGATATCTAAAGCAGGGCAAAAAAGATGCAATGTGACTTCAAAACTGCCTTGATCCTGTAATGTCAAAAGCAAATTGCTTTTGACCACTCATACACTCAGGTACTCTTAAGCCCTGAAATCCAAGAACAATTAACCTCCTAATAAGAATATATTGGAATGTATTTTAAATTAGTTCCTTCAGTTTTGATTCCTACTACTACATCTGATATTGGTGAGAGACATTTTCTCTAAAGGGTGTTTTTGCACACTGTTTTTTCATTCTCCTTAGGTTAGACAGCTATTTAGCTTGTCTTCAGCTACCAAACATAAGTGTAGGAAATTGCATTAATTTGGCAGTTATTAGATTTGTTTAATGTTTTTTTCACCTCTTACTATTAAATAACTGGATCTGAATTTTAAAAGGCAAATGTCTTGCTGTTCCTTAGAAGGGTATTAAGAAGAAGAAATGGTTAAGATTTGATTTTATGAAGGCTTACTTCGGCTTTCTACAGCTGGAACTGTTGTCCTATGTCACTCAGTTGTCCTAACAGCTGCTAGCTGTAGGTAAATATGAAAATGAAGCTTGCAGGGTATCTGGATTATGGTTTATGTCAAAAGTTTCAGCACTTTAATTTATCTGGTAAAAACAGATTTAGCATTTTTTTTTCTCTATTGTCCAGTTTCCTAATTTGTTTAAAAAATTCTGTTAAGTCTTTTGCAATATGTTATTTTCTGTAGCACTGAGTAACACCTTCCATCTTTTAATTTTTTTTTCTAGAATGAGTGATAGATCCTAATCCATATTATCAAAATTAATGCTAAAGGAATTTTAATTCTTCTAACATTCAATTTAAAATGTTGCCAAATGCCCTCAACAGTTATAGTCATAAAGTGATCTACTTATTAAGGTAAACTTTGCATTTTCATTCATATAGCTGGCCTTAGAAAATAGTATTTTTTCCATCCAAGAAATTAGATGGAGAGCATTTTTAGTAAGTGTGGCCCCCAAAATAACAGGTTTATAGACCTTAGATAATATACTGTAAGAGACATTCTGTTGACAAAGAATAATCCTATAAAACACCTTTAGTTCCACAAAAAATCAATTTTCTTAAATAAGTGGGAAAGAACAAAATTTATCATTGCCCTACTCTGTATAACATGAAAGGCAATAGTGAATGTATGAATGTTTTCCCTCTGAAATGGATTTACATCAGAGGCAGATGATTAATGTATTTTAGAGGTCAGACAACCTTCCGAGCAATGTCTCTACAAAGTAGTGTTCACTGCAAAGATTCATTATTCAAATCCTGTACCCCTTACTCTCACTTGTGGCCCCCTTTTAGTAACTGGGACTGTCAATCTGTATCAGCTGGCTGAAAAATCTCATCAACATTATCTTTTGCTAAAATATGCTACTTCACTGAAACTACAGTGCTTCAGAGATAGAATAGTTTTAACAGTTTTGTCATAAGAAAAGGAAGGAACAAGAAAGAGTGCTCAAATATCCTTTGCCTACAGGCCATGGCACTGCTTCTAAGCATAGGATAAATGATGTTGACAACTGTTAGCTGGGCTTTTTGTGGCGGATTCAGAGTCATTTGGGATGAAGGGTCTTCAAGCAGGAAAGGGAGCTGTGGTGCATCACATTCTGTTAGGGTCCAGGTAGTACCCTAACTAGGGACTCCCTGAATGTATGATACGTTTGTTTTGTACATGAGTAGTATGTATTTTTAATTCATTTCAATTCATTGGAACGCTAATATAAATAATAACTGACAAAAGGACTGCGGCCCAATACTTTCAGAATTTGTCTTGATGTTAGATTATAATTGTCAGGAGGCCTGAACAGTGCAGCAGAAAAGCAGAGCAAGGGAGGGGAAGAATACAAATAGGCCATATACACCACAGCAGCAATGATGAACTAAACAACCAGTCAGCGTGATTTTACGATGAACAGTGACAATCTCTTTTCAGGTCTTTATCTTCCTTTTTAATTCTTACATTACAAAACCTTTTTCTTCTAGCATCGACACTTTCAAACACAGTTAATTGCAAGACCTGTCCTCTTATTTCCTTAAATTCTCTGTCCTTGGAGCCACAGTTTGTCTCAAATTGTCCCCTCTACTTCCTCAAAGCACTGCACAAATAGGTCTGAGGATCTGAACTGTGATAACCTTTCAACTCAAACAGTTTATTCGGAATATCTGACTCAGATTGCCGGGTCTGAGGTATCAAATGATCCTTATGGGTCCCTTCCAACTCGAGATATTCTATGAATTCTATGAAATCCATATATACCACACCAGGCTCATCTGTCCATATAATTCAATTGCAAAGAATGTAACTGGAAAATGAAGCATTCATATTATTTAAATCTTTAAAAGCAAGCTGACGACATTACTTGTGCACAAGAAAGTCCTATAGTTCCACATGTCAGAAGTGCACATGTATTACTGCAGACATAACTGTTAACATTACCATTTCCACAGATTCCAGAATTTTTTATATTAACTTTTCTATTTTTTTAACTTCAGCAAAATGATTCCTTTCTCAATGATGACAGAATACTATAATCACTGTAATGTGTCATTTCTTTCTAGTATCACATTATGACGCTAAATACCTTCAGTATTATAGGGGTCAACGTATGAAATGCACATGGCAAATCGCACAACACATTAGATTTTGCAAAATACAACAATATGCTAAAGCGAGCCAAATATAAATGAAAGGCTTTGCCATCCCAGTTTCAGTGTTACTGGATAAAAAGACGACAACAGATACAGCTATTGACATAGTCAGAGGAATGGACTTTGTGGCCTCCTGAGCCCTACTTTCTGTGATCAACTTACCGTGCCACAGCTTGCTCACTCTTCGAATGAGTGCATGGTGGGTGAGAGCAGACCTCCTGCCTTTTGCTCTGTTTTCTTTCTAGCCCCAGCAGCCACAGATCTGCTGGTGACCCAAATTAAACTTTTGACAGCTGGAGACATTTAAACTTGAAGCTCAAACCGATAAAGGAACATGGACTGTCTTCCAGAAGTAAAGCTTCCATGTTAATACACCATATAGAAAGGTAGTCTGAGTTTTACATCCCATTTGATAAACAGGAAACAAACTTGGCACAAAAAGTTTTTAATCAGTGAAGCTTGCTGCAGTATATTCATTACTGTTACAAAATGGGATTACAGTTATTTTGTGATAGAGTTGTATGCTTCATATATTTTTATTGTTATTTATTTTAAGGAATATTTTTATACTGAGGCATAAAAGATTATATGCTATTACTTGTTTAACAGTTAAATATGACACTGGCAATATTCATCAATGTATTCCAACTATCATTCCTAAAATTAGTTTTCTAACAGACATTTAGGTAGCTGGACCAATTTTCAGAAATGATGAACATCTCCAGTTTCCACTAGCAACTCAGTCTCTTTACTCTATTGATGTGTACTTCTAAGCACAAATTTCAGAAATTACTTTTAGCTATCTGTGTTCAGAAAACTTGGAGCATGATGTTTCCCAGTACTTAGGCTGTGGTTTTGGGCCCCCCCCCCCCTACTTTTTTCTGTTAACTCATTGGTGGTGAGTAAATAATGATGATTTCTGTTCAAAACACACAATACCTCTTACAATCTTTGTCTATAATGAAACCACACACAGATTATAAGGACAAACTGTTAGGAGTTGTTAGCAGCAATTCCTACATTTTCTGTGATTTTTCTAGATGTGAATAGAAAAGAAGGGCAGTTGGTAAATTTGAATTTTATTTCCTGCACACACCTCATTTTTACATCTGTAAAATGAGAGTGAATCTTCCTCTGCCATCTGTGTAGGTCAAGAAACTATGTAAACATGACACCTTTTCAAATAATGCCATAAAATCCTCTGTGGGAGAGATATCTATACCTTTACAGCTGCATCTTCTGGTTTCTCTAAAATTCATAAAACCTGAAATACTGAGAAGTCTGGTGATGTACATTTGAAAGAGTTTATACCAAGAATAATTCCTTCATACATCACAAAAATCTTAAATAAATTTTAAAGCTTTAGTTCCATTGTATTTCCTACCCATTTTTCACATGGCATAGGAATAAATTTTCAAGGTCCAAGTTTCCTGTAGTAATCTGTAACCCTTCTTTCCCGTGGTCACAGGCAAAGACAGGTGAGCCACACAAGTTATCTTTTTAATAAGTCTTTCTTAATGTAAGCATTGTCAGACAACACAGTCTTCATTACATACAAAGATCTTTCAAAATGGTATGACAGAAAGAGAGGTTTATGAGTTCCTTCGCTAAGCAAGGAAGATGCAGTAATTGAAAGTGCCCACGGGCTTGGAGATTTATTGTTAAGCGAAGTGTGCTGTAAACAAGAGTAACATTGAGGATTTGACTGTAATAATTCAATCTATCTTACTTTACAAAACAACATCTAAGTTTGCAAGCAGTAAGGTCTTGTTTACAAATAATTGCAGCCTTCATGATGCAGACAGCTTTCAAAACCTCCCAGATGAAAGAAATTTTATAAAAGGTAAGATATTACTACCAAAGCACTGGTCATGAGTGTGTAGTTTAAACCAAGTGCATTTTTCATTGAAATGGGTTCAACCTCTGTGCACTTAAGTATGTAGGAATGAGAGTAAAACAGCAAAACAGAGTAATCTTCCTTTGTGGCTGGATGAACAGATCTAGGTGGCATTACTGGATTAGGCGTTGTGAAGTTGCAGGACCAGATGGACTTCAAGATGACAAGATTTGGAAGCAGCAGTCATGTCACCCTGCACTAGATTCTTGAGTACATCTGGGCAGTTCCAGTCTTTCTAAAGCTGGTCCTTTTCTTTCTGTAATTTAAACACAGAGTGTGCTACTCATAGCCACCCAGCTGGGCAGGCCACATCAAGAACGGGTACACAAGCTCTCGTCTTGGGTGAACAAGTCTCATCTCGCAGTAAGTGACCATCATTTTGATAGAACAGCAGTAGGAACTATACAAAGCACTAAAATACACTAAAGGAATGTGGCAAGAAAGTGAAAACATGCAGTTATGGAAGAATGGGATCACAGCAATATGTATTGTAAAGAATTTGGTTTTCTTTGTCTAGGACTTCTCTCTGTTTTAACCCAAAGATTGAAAAGTAGCACTACACCTGCAAAATGAGAAATGCATATTAATGTAAGTCTGCACTTCTTTCTCAGGAGTAAAAGGTGCTTCCTTCTCGATATAGCATTCATCTTAAATCGATCCTAAGGTAAAAAGAGGGTGGAAGAGCTCATGTAACAAAATACTAAATACTTAGCACATACTAAATGTTCAGATCCCACCTCCTACACAGCGTGATGGAAGGGCTATCCCCTGCCCCTCCTTTCCCCTTCCTACTGCTTCTGGCACTGTATTCCATGAGCACAGCTGCCTGCCATTCAGTGCATATATACATCTGTGTAATGAGTCAGCACAATCTTTGCAACGTAGGCATTTATTCTGATAGAGTGACAGACACTACTTATGTCCCAGACCACAAGATTAAAATCTTCACCAGAGACATTTGATTTCATAGGTTGTAATTTTTACAGAAAGATCGCAGATCAGTCACGTGAACACACAGAGCACTCCACAAAAATATCCAGACACACGGCAAAATCCGTCTTGGATTGGACAAGGAAAGGAAAAAATTAGGTAACCCACTTGATCTTACATAGAAGCATATGCTGCTCCAGAGGAATTATTAGAAACTCTCTGGACCTTAAGGACAAAATTGTTAAACCAGTACTTAACTGACACAGTTATTTTCCTATTACCTTTTAAGAGGGTAGGAATTACACTGCTACTATCTTTCCAACCTGCTGTTCAGCACAGCACTTGGCAGAAAGACAGGTAAAGCATGTGAGTTTGGGGTATGTAAAAAACATGAAAGCAGGTATTTAAAAATATTTTTAATATTTAGAGTCATCAGAATATATAGTTTAATTAAGCAAATATAAAAGGAGCATTAAGAGAATTATTTTCAAGGTTCTCATAATATCACTATCTTATCTGGACCTCCTGATGTTCTTGCTTACAGAGCTCATTTATTCATCTACTTAGAAGTATTTCAGTTGTTCAGAGAATGAAAAGTACTCTCAATTCTGGTGCTCCTATTATGCAGAGGTAGTTACTAAGAAGATGTACTAAATAGCCTTTTACACCTCCAAAGCACATCACAATAGTGATAGATGGATGCACATGCCAGTGTGACGAGGGAAAAAAAAAGGAAGTGAACTAAAGGCTGTTCCATTTTCATGGCAATTCCTTTATTAAGAGCCAAAAAAAAAAATAAAAAAAAAGAAAGAAAAGAAAAAGAAAAAAAGAGTCAATCTATCTGTAGTGGAGATGGTGACAATTAAAAGAAAAGGCTACACCAATCATCTATTGATTCACTGGTATACAACAGTCTTTATCACTAACCAAAAGTACTGAAAAATGTGGTTGCCTAACAAGGAGGAACAATCACTAGAAAGATTTTCATTTCCTCCTTTGTGTGTAATAATGTCAAAGACCTTAAATACTTCTGTGATGGAGAACAAGATAGAAAGACACGGAGCAGGTCTTTAAATGCAAAGATACAAATATACTTTGTACCTATTAATTAATTCCATTCACACAATCCCTGTGAAATATTAGAACAAATTTTATAAAAGAACAAATTAGGGCATAAAGAAATTTAGGTTCTTCAGCCTTTGAAGTTGAATGGTAAATTTTCTACTGAGTTGTTACAGAATTGGGCAGTAGATTGGTCTTTAGATCACACAATGAGGAACTGTCTGAGCCAAGATTGGAAAGGTAACAACGAGAAACACTTTCAGCAGTGCGCATTTGTTAAGAGAATTCATTACTACAGGAACAGATACAAGTAGTCACCAGAATGTTGGCCAAGACTTGCCACGTTCACCTGTCATTTAGAGCTTGCATGGAATTTATCCTGTTCTTTTAATTTTATCACATGATTTTATATAACTGAAGTAACATGATTTTGTCCTTCTTGTTCTCCTATATCAAGTGCTATTACTATATATTTATTTATATTCAAGAACAGCCATAAAAACCTTTTCACCATATTTCTGTTTTCCTCTCACTGTCACTCACTAGCTTTTTGTTTTGGGTTTTTTTGTGGTAACGGAACAAAGCTAAATGAGTTTTGACTTTCAAGTCTTCATCTACAAAGTAGTTCTTACAGTAGTTATATTGCAAAAAGTTTTAAGAACAGTATATACTGGCCCTCAGGGCAGATCAAAGCATGAGGGAAACAAAGTTGGGAGGTGAAATAGAGATCCTCTGGGAAATAGACTGCTTCTTTGTGGTCTAAACCTTAGAGATGGAACAGTTTTATAACCTGGAAGAGTTGATACCAGTGTGCTATTGGACTTCCAAATCAGTTCTTCTCCCATTTCCTACATCCCTTGTTACCTGCTCTAACAAATGCAAAATTTAGTCAACACCTGTAGTTTCTCAGTGAAAGCAACTTTAAACAAATGTTTAGGCAAAAATCAGCAGGTTGTCTGAGCATAGTTTCATATATTCACTGAAGACAGAATCAAAAGCCAAAGCTATGATTTCACCATTTGAGATTTGAAATGTGCAAGACTTAAGTAGTCAGAAAAGAGGAAAATCCAAAATTGAAGTGAAATGTGCAAGGAAAGCTATCTTGAAGGTGGCAATCGTTGCTAGATGTAGTGTTTGGTGAATGTATGAGCTGTGCTCCTCATCTTTCTCCAGTGGATAAACATGTATTTTAATGCAATTTGCAATGGGGTTTGGGACTTATTACCAGCTGTCAAGAGATCAGTTATTGAGGGCTTAACTGACAGTGGATAATTAGCTTCTCTATGAACGGTGATTGTGTTTCAGTCTGAAGATAGTGTCGTAAGAAAATGAAGCATATGGCAAAGTCAATTATGATTTTTTTCTCAAAACTGTTTTTAATGGTATTTAACTATTGATCTGTTGGGTTCCAGTTTACTTTGATGGGTGTGCAATATCCTAAGAAGCTACTGTATTTAGGCTGTTTTCTATTTTAACTACTTATACCCTATTTAAACATAGAGAGATTAGTATATTGTTATTCCAAAAAAGGCTATTCTTCAGTACAATTTATGGAGCAAATGAGAACACTTCACAGGGCTGCAGAATTATCAACAAGCAGATTATAGTTTCGTTATGGCCCTAAGGCAGGCTGAGTGATCCCTATTACTTTCACTATTCAGTGGAGCTAATGCTGTCTTGGAAGCAAACATATTGAAAAGGTCTTCTAATGTGTTTTCTGAAAGTATTCTTTCTGCCTTTGTCAAGTAACACAATAAGAAATTATCATAGCATTTTAGATAGTAAGTACCAGCTGAGGACCACAGGGTTATCCTAGGAGGCAGAGCAGCACACAGCCTGGTACTGCTTCCATACTTACATTTGCATAAAACATTAATTGTTTGTAGACATGTAGTACAGTAGGATGCCTACTGGATTAATAATCTTAATGTATCTGTATCACTCTCACACAGATACAACTAAACTCAAGAATAATACAAAATGACATATTTTAGCAAAAAAATAGCCTGTGTTCCTGTCCTTATTTGATGGTATTAAGATAATATCTTGTTTTCTCATTTTTTCCTGGGTTAAAAATTTGACAGAAAATTTTTGAAACACTAACTGCTTTCTAACAATGATGAAGTAGTCTGAAGATGACAAGTGGGATTATAATTTCTCTTCTCAATCTGGCCATCAACTTTCTATGCTATATTGGCCAAACCAATGCTTTAATGTCTAGATGTTTAATTTCAGACCCTTTTAAAAGGTTGGAATTCCACAAGGCAGGAGAACGGAAGTTTATTGCAATGAGTCATCAAAAGTTAAGAACCTAAATTTCCTAATCTAATTAGTTTAAAATTGATATTAAATCTTAGTGTTCTGGTTTCTCTAATAACACCGGACAGAAATAATCTGATTTACAAAACACAAAGTCCTCTGAAGAGAGGGCCATAAAATTGCTGAAAGTCTATTTCTATTAATGTAAGAAATTAATTCCTAACAGATTCAAGTTACAGCTTTAAAGAAAAAAGGGACATAATTGGATGGGTAAAACACCATTTATTCTCACGTCCCACTGGCCTTTTAAGTCAGATGCATACCGAGGCCAACAACCTGGATTCACACATCAAGTCTGGATTTGTTCAGACAGTTAGAATTTTTTTGAAGAAAGTTTTTTGCGTACAACAGTGTACTAAGTAGGAATCTTATTTTCTGTAGTACAGCACTATGTTATATAAGTGTCATACCACCATCCAACCATTCTCATGGATTAAACAGAACTGTTATAACTGATGAGCTAATTCAATCTCTGAACACTTACTTTCCTTGCTAAGGAAAGGACATCTGACAAAAATCACAGAAAATAAAAATTCCCTTTCCTTCCTACCTTCCCTCTTCTCCAGGAGAAAGAAGCAGCAGGGCACTGTAAACCAAGACTTGAATTTCTTGGTATCCTCAAAGTGTCTACGGCTGTAGATAAGGCCACACCAGAGAAGATACACCTCAAAGTGACTGTGGCTCTGGATAAGTCCACACCGCAGCAGGCACGCCCCTGGAGAGACTGTTGCCCATGAAGAAGTCCACACTGGAACAGGTACTCCCCTAAGGGACTGTGGTCTATGGATAAGTCTACGCCAAAGCAGGGGTGAGGTGAGGAGTTCCACCTGAACCCTTGGAGGGTGAGACTCACAAGAAGCAGTGCAAATGCAGCAGTGACCCAACCTGATCTGGCTTTGGTGTCCATTAACTCCACACAACGCACCACCTTTTCTGTCCTGAGTGACCACCGTAACAGTTGGAACCCAAAATCACGAACTAAATTAACTCAATGGACATTTTATGGACAGTTTACAGGGATGGCCCAAAGCCTAAGTAAGGGAGGTGGTGCATAAGGAGGATGTATTGGATAGCGTGGAACCTGAGCATGATGTAAATGGTATGGAATAAGGGACAGCAATTGTACTGGTTTTGGCTGGGATAGAATAGATTTTCTTCGTAGCAGCTTGTATGGAGCTGTGTTTTGGATTTGTGACCAAAACAATGCCGATAACATACGGATGTTTGAGTTACAGCTGAAGAGTGCTCACATAGTATCGAGGCCTTTTCTGTTTCCCACACTGCCACACCAGCAAGTACATGAGGGTGCACAAGTTGGGAGGGGACACTGCTGAGGCAGCTGACCCAAACTGACTGAAGGGATATTCCAGACCATATAACTTCATGCTCAGCATTAAAAACTGGGAAGGGGGGCAAATTTTCCAGGGCTGCCATTGCTCAGGGACTAGCTGGGCATCAGTCAGCTGGTGATGAGTAATTGGGTTTTTTGCATCACTTGTTTTTCTTGGTTTTGTTTTCCTGTTTTTCCTTTTTTTACTTATTAAGCTGTCTTTATCTCAACCTATGAGTTTTCACACTTTTAGCCTTCCAATGCTCTTCACCATCCCACTGCAGGGAGTGAGCAACTGGCTGTGTGGTTCTTAGCTGCCTACTGCGGTTAAGCCACAACACTTGGATAGGTATCACTTCTAGTGGGCTAGAGCAGAAACTGTCTAGTCTCCACACCCACCCAATACAAAGTGTGCCTGTTGATGCAGTCACTGAAGATATCCAAGTCAGCTGTGATGATATACCATTTTCTTTCAGATGCATATACCCTCTTTTGGGAAATAATCTGAAATCTCAAAAGAAACTATACAAAGATTTAGGGTTCTCGAACTGATAGATTTATGGGCCACTAAGTCACTTCACTCTAGGTTTTTAAGAACAAATGGTAAATTTCAGAGGCCACTGATACAGCGTCTTTATAACAGATGCTTTCCATGACTAACAATTTAGCCTGGATTCAGTTCAGAGATCTGAGAAGTCAAAAGTGGGCACATACGCTACCAAAAGAGTATTTCACTGCGTAATGAAAGCAAAGCCAAAAGTGATAATATCCATTTCCACTCTAATGGCTTTTATCTGTAGGTCTCAAGATGCTACTGATATTCCACCAGCGAAGTACTCTATATTCAGCTCAGGAGGGGGTCAAGGGCACAACACCCATGGACTTTAAAAGTTTGCTGGACTGAGGCAGATGTATCAAAACATATTACTCCAGTTTCTGTCTTACATAATAAAATTGTGGGCCAAAGGAGCAGTAAACCATCAACCACCAGCCTGATAATTGCATTTCTAATGAAAATGTGTGCCCCTTTTGTGTCATTTCTACTGTAAAACAGCATGCTAGTACCCACAAGTGAACAGTGCACTCAGCAGAAGCATAACTAATAAGAGAAATAAAAATTATGTCCCTGATGGTATATTTTTTAATGTATTAAATAAAGATTAGGGGCAAAGGGCAAATATTCAGCAATCAGCAAGCAACCGACAGGGAAAAAAAAGATACTGATTCAGTAAGTAAAGACCATTAAAAAAATCTTAGTGTAGCCCTTCTCTGAAATCTTCTCCCACTCGTCATAAAAGTACTGAAACATATCATCCTTCATTTTGATTGAAGCTAGTCTCTTCTCCAGATGTTAAGGCTGTTCTGTTATCTGTTACTATGTCATATATATTCCTGAAAATATACTGTCAAAAAGACAAACTTGCAGGTTGACAACTAAGATATTAAAAGGCAATTCCAGTTACAGTTGGCCAAATTTTTGATTAGCTCTTCAGCAAACAAAGGGCATTATTACTGACAGTAAGCAATTTCAGAAAAGATAGGTGTATGTCATAGCACAACTTGCAGGCCTCTGTTGTGTGTTATGGTGTGCTAAAAGATAGCACAAGCATCTCGAAGAACCTTGTTGCCAGACTTAAATAGAGACAAGGGTAAGAATCCAATCTGCTAAACAGAATTTCTCAATTGTACTCCTCTTTCATATTGAACATATTGAAATACTTCTGTATACAACCACAACTTGTTGTTAGGCAAACCTAGATGGAATAGGATATCATTTGAGGGCTTTATAATATTTCTGATCCTTTACTAAGGTTGGCTGAAAAAAAACTGTACACAGAAAAATGTCAATTATTTCTTCTATAAAAGGAACAGCATAATACAGACAAATGGATGTTGCAGGAGAATTGCCAATTATATTTGGCCTGGTTCAAAAGGTTAATGATGAAATATATCTCTGGCTTATATTTCAAGAAGAAAACTAGCAGCAAGGCAAAATTATTCATTGTGAATCAAGTAAAAATGTTTCCTTTGGTCTTTCTCTAGCTATTGCTAACAATCCACTACTACAAAATGCTTTCAGCTGTTGAAACAGGTATGCTTAATCTTCTAAATTAAATTTTAATACTTTCAGACAGAATGCACTGGACTTTTTTTTTCTTTATCTGCTACTTATATACTTCTAATGGTGTAAGCAGAAATGAAGGACATGGGAATGATCCTCATTAATCCAATAATACTTCATGGTTAGACCAGGTCACGGGAATATTTACAATAAAAAACTTCATTTGCTCTATGGGTTGGTTTGGGAAAAGGCAGTTAAAAGTGAACAATTTAGATGAATCTAGATAAAACATCTCGTGGTAAACAAGCTGTTAAAAACAATAATTACTTGCACCATTAGTTGTGGTAAAGTTAAGGTGGTTTGCCAGGGCGAGACTGAGCAGAATAAAAACAGGGAAAAACTCTCCTCCTGTCCAGGGAATAGAAGAAATCCATGAAGTATTTTGAGGAGCCAGCCAACCTAGACTTCACTGCAGCTCCAAAATAAAACACACATGTACAGTATGAAATGCACAGCAATTAACTCTTTTTGAACTTCTAGGGAAAGATCAAACGTGAGGTACCGTATAATTTAAACATATAGCCTGTTCATCATGCTGTTAAGCTGCTTAGTTTTGCTGTTGCTTCTATTAAGAGAGTTGTCTGTTGACAGCTCCCAGAGAGAAGACTTGGAGACACTCAGCACACTCATTTGCTGCTGTGTAATTTTGGCTAATCCAAGACTCTCTCCAAGGGTAGGATAACTGTTAAACCTAGAAAGGCTGGGCACTAAACAGAGGAAGTCATATTGAAGTTTCATGGTTCTTTCAATCACAATAAGAAACCAATGAAATAGAATAATTAGTTGAAAAGCTTTCCTAAACTAATTTTTTAAACTTACATTTTACAGTCCTTTTGAAAAAATTACCACAAGAGTAAGAAATATATTCCCCAGAGTGTCCATTCACATAGATTAACTGCTATTAAGACTAAAGGGAATTATACACAAACTCCTTTGTATCTTGACAGAATTTCTTCTTTTGGGAAAGAGTTGGTATCATTGCTAGTCTGCAAAGGTATAATTTAATCATTAGTTCACATACATGATACAGTAAGATTATTGAAAATATTCTAAATACTATTGTTATATCATGTACACATGTTCAATTCTTTCACGAGGGAAGCACCTAACAATGAGTTGCTGCCAGAAAAGGCACCAGCATTTACAAGAATCAAGAGCTTTTAGCCTTTTTTTTTTTGAGTACTTGCAATTTTACAAACCGTATTGTCAGAACTTTTTAAAGGATTTGATTTGCTAAGAATATAACCCAGTAGAAATAAAGCACCTTTAAAATAGCTCAAGTTGGATATTTAAAAATTTGTCGCTATTTTTAAAGGCTCCAGCTTTTAGTAGGTATCCATCTGGAGGATACCTACTGATTTTACATTTAAACTGAGATGTCATAAACAAAGCAACATTGCTATGCAGCTTCCTTGTGCGCTTCCTCCTTTTCCCCCATTAGGTTTCTCTTACAGTTTGATGCAGCTTGATACTTCAATTGCTTTCAAAAGTAGGTATGCACAGTCAGACTGCTGCAGCAACACATATCTTTATCATGCATCACACCCTGGACAAAATCTTCAGTCAAAAAAACCTCACCAAACAATACACACACACACCGCACCCCCAGCCCTTTACCATGACCTGAAACTTGTCAGAACTCAGGTACAGACACATAAGCAGAGAGCAAACTTCAAAAGGCAGTCTAACACAAAATGTGCCAAAACCAACATGAAGAAGTCAACATCAACAATGAAACAAATAAAGCCATTGAAGTTAAATAGTAAAAACTATCTTCTGAATAATATCTACTTCAATAATACATACTTTTTGATCAGTTTTAACACAATTCCAAAGATCTGCATTTGGGAGAGAACTGAGATTTCCTCCAGGTCACACCACTATCTAGGAATATTACATAGGTGACATGCTTCATCTGAAGACAAGGAAAGGCTATTGCTCACTTTGACCTGTCGGCCCAATTGACATCAAAGTTGCCAAGAAAAATAGAAAAGGGTGAACAGGAAAGCAAAGGAAAAAAAATTTACAGTAACAAAAAGGAAGACCTGGAAAGAAAATGTCTTGCCATATAGGACCTCTCTGCTTAGGTCATGAACTCACATCACATTCTCATGATAGTTGGCAATAAATATCTGTTAACCTCATACAGAAATGAAGCATAGTCAGGATAGTCAATATTAGTTGCTGAAATAGAGCATACTGATGCAAAAATAAAGATTGTGTAACGATTAAAGGATACCACTGATGATAAACTGAATATAGATGTGGGGAGCCATGAGTTCCTGAATTTTAATGTCAACTGCGAGAGTTCATTAGGTGACCTTGGCAAGTCACTTGTCCTCATTGTTCCATAGACCCACACAGAATATGAAATATCATTCACAGGTTTGGGTATGCATCAGTGTGTCTACAGCTACCATTAATCTAATTTTTCATGGTCATCATCTTTGTATGTCCTCAATGTGCTTTCCAGGTGTAATTTTGGTAAATGTGTCCAGGTACTTCATGATTCAGACGTTTCCTGTAGCCAACCAGAATAACATATGGAGAGCCATGTGAAGGGCCAGGGTTGGCAGTCAAAGGAGGCCAGTGAGAGGTTTCACTTGTTTTTTTGCCATCAGAAATATGACCACCCTATGAATACCTGTTTATTTATATCGATTAATTCAGGTTAAGTACATTAAGAACTCCATGAAATGTTTCACGTGCCAAAGGAAGACAGGAATGTCATGAAAATCTGTTGATTAGGTTTTGCTTAGTAGAGAAGAATTATGTAGAGAAGCTATGTTTCAGGCTTACTGTAGATGAGGCTTGCTGTGAATGATGTTCTGAGGTTGCATGGAATTTATCCTATTTCCACTACTGCAGAACTGCAGCTTATAAACCATTGTAAAGGCATTAGATAACAACCAAGTCAGTATTCATATATATCATTATTTTCAGTTTTCAGATGGGTAGGGTCATTCAAGAAGAATCAGCAATCCATGCCAAAACCAGATGAGAGCTCACAAGAGTCTGACTCATGAATGTGGCATGGCTGCACGACGGACTGCTCATTAAGTAGCCCACAGGACACCGCAATCACCTGCCTCATTCTGAATCAGTAGGGAATTATGCAGGTTAGTTTCAGCTGCCACTTTTGGCTGCTTTATAAAGAGCAAGAGTAGCAAGAGATATTTTAAAGGCATGCTGGGGGAGGGGAAAAGGGAAGAGAAGAAAATCTGTGAATACTACATAATTATAATATCAAATCATAAAAGTTCAGGATCCAGGAAACTACCATGAGTTCCTATTTAGAAGAATTAACGTTGAGAACTGCGATTTAGTCTACAACATCTATTTGGCTCAATAACTATGCTCAAAATAACTGGTAAATGTATTTAGCAAGAATAGTTACTAAATTAAATTTCTTATTTTGTAACCTAGTTTTACTGAAAATAAACCCAGACATCCTAAAACTGCTTCAATAGAGCATGCTGATCAAAGTTTTTTAGAAACAAGTTTGATTTATGTCCAGCAAGGTATTTTGAAGTACATTACAGTAGGATGAACTTCTGTTTTGTGAATTGACTGAATTGTTCTATTGTCATGTTATCTCAACTTTTTTTTTTAAATATTAGTCGCTGATGAAAGCAGAACACTGGCAAACACATCCTTCTTCCTCCAAACTAACTTGAGGACATACCACATACTCTAGACTGATAACTAAATATTGTTTTAAAGAACCAAGTTAAACAGCGATTTAGAATACAAAAAGATGAAAGATTAGGAAATTAGGGTTTTTTGGTATTTTTGAGATCAGTAACACCAAAAAGCACAACAGATTAATTATTCCTATTATCTTGTTTGTTTTCCCAAGAAAACTAAAGGAATCGTTACTGAGGGAGTATCATTGTGACAGTCAACACTGAAATCAAAAGCACTGATGCATAACCAGTTTCAGCCCCCATACTTGGGAGCTCTGAATGCAAAATGTTACTATTTCCTTTGGGTAATTTCCCACATTGAATATCCTATATCAGATATAACAAATCTTTAAATTGTTAAAATACCTTAGGTGATAAGTGCGCAGAAATAGATATAAATAAACTACCACAGCTTCAATATTCACTTTTATCTTTTACAGAGCCAGACTTATTATACAAATATATGTTCATACAATGCAGCTTACACTTCTTAGCTGCACACTATATTCTGATAATAGTTATTTACATAATTATTCTTTCTGCAGGGAAAATATGGTGCACTATGAAAAACATACTCAGGAAAAAGTCATTAGACAATTACTCATACAATACTCTGGAGCTAAATCCACAATACTGTGCAAATAAGTAACTTCCTCAACGTACTTCTGTGAAGGAAGGTTATCCTAAGTGAGTTATCAATTTTAAAGTCAAATCTCCCTGGGTGTGGAGGCAGACAGTAAATTTCATAGAACTTACATGCACTTACCAAATAAACAGATCAATTTTGTACAGCCATTAGAAGTACCATTACTCCTTTGTTAGTTTTTTTTGCCTCTTTCTACTGTCTTTTTTGCTGGTATGTTTTGCAAGAAGTAGAAGTGAGTCCAAGTTAATTTCCCAGACATCAACTTTGGAGTACTTTGGACTTCAGAAAGGTCAACCTCATGCGAGCAGTGGGACAATTTTCGGTTTTGCTTTTTTGTCCTCTTGATCCCAAACAGCTTTAATTTTTGAAAGGTTGAAATAACTTACACCAAAAAAAGGACACATGGGTGGCTCACATACTGTGTGAGGATGGTCAGGTAATAAATCCACATAGTACTAGATTACTCATGCCTTTTAAGACAGACCAAAGTGAGTTTACTTGTATGAGGACAGTTTGGAGGACAGAGACAAAAAAATGAAATTGTTTGCTGCAAGGCAGTGATGAGGATGACCTTTGTTTCCCACTGCATAAGATTTCTTTTTAAAAGGCAATTCAGGGCAGATGAAAGATGTGTGACTTTCTAGTACAGGAGTTACTGTGCAATCACTCCTTTTCTCAGTACTCCTCCTCCCAAATAACAGTATGTATGGGGCCTATCTTATAAATATAAGTTCCTAATTATTTCTTACAAAGAAGGATGAGAAGAAACTCATCAAAACCCTCATATTCCCATAATCATCAAAGAATTTCCCCAGAGAATTCCGGTCAGCTCAACAGGACCGCTCAGCTGCAAAGAAACCACTTCTGCAATTCAGGATCTGGGGAGTGTTCATTGGTAAATAAGCCCCATGGACCCATACGAAATCTGCTGCATACAAATACTCGTAGGATGTTGAAGTGGCTACGACACTGGGCTGGGACTTCATCAAACCTGGTGGTGCTGTGCAGCCCTGATGACCTCTCTTATTCTCCCATAATGGCCTCTCCTCCTTTACCAATTTAAGTCATTCTTCTGGGAAAAGCTGTCTTTCATAGTCTATATGTTTACCTGGGACCCCAGCCTTTGTTGTGGTTTCCAGAGGCTATTAGAATAGAGATCAAAATAATGGGGGGGGGGGGGAGAGAATGTGTGTCTTAATTTTAGGAACAATCCTGTGGTAGCAAAGACGAGATCTTACTCAGGCTTTTAACAAACAGGTGGAAAATACACCTCTGAATGGTCTGTGAACATAGTGCTTAGCTTTAAATAAACGTTGATGCTGCTAATAACTAAATATCATTGCCCTGAGCCAGCAGGTTTTGATACAGTTCTGTATATTCCTAACAGTTATTTGCCCCCTAGTCGTGCTTGTTTTCTTTTGAAGAATAATTAAGATTTAATGGCATATTTTCACAGGTTTTTTCTGCTTGCTTTCTTGCTGCCTACTGTGATGATTGCTTGTGTCTGATCCTGGTCATTATAAGAACTGTACAGTAATTGCCTATCTGGTGACTCGTTAATGAAGGTCCCCAGAGAGATGAGAAGCTGTTCTTTTGAAGTTCATCATGTTTGCTGTTGGCCTTCTAGTTTAATCTATACATTCAGGACACCTTATTCAATTATTGGAAACTCCTTTTTTTCTAAGGATATAGACACCTTGTAAACAAGGTCCTTTATCTCTGCTAACAACGTGGCTTACCTCTGATAAATCAAAGCATTTTACACACCAGACATACTCTTTTCATCTTCAAAAAGCCAGGATGGTTCACGAAAAGAAAACCAAAACATTCTGGTACAAACAGGTGTTTTGAATCAGGGAATTACCTCCAAAATGCAGCATTTCAAACATCTGACATTCAGCAACATATTGTAAGAAAAAGCTGTGTTCATGAACACACATTTGTCAATTCTCAGAAGTTGTTTTTTGTTTGATTTTTTTTTAAAAATCTTTTAAATTGAGCTTTATAAGAGAAAGTATTAGATTATAGAATATTCTGTTAAAGGCAAGTTTGAAATCGCTTAAAAAAAGATCATAATATTTGGCACCAAGCCAGCCAAAAGCTTCCAGCTGTTTATTTCCAGGCATCTAACCTGCTCTTTCAAGACAGACAGACAGGCAATCCATAACTTAATCCTTTATCCCTCTCCTAGCCCACTGCTACCTAGGAATGCTACCTCCTCCCAAATGCTTCTCTCTGACTCCCTGCACTTATATATTACACCAACAGTAACCTAAGATGTCTCCAGAGCATCTCATCAGTTACCTGATGAATGGATTTTTGAGAGACCTATCCACGTTTCACCAGAAACTTATCAAAATGTGTTACAACACATTCTGGTTTTGACAAATGAACCTGCCAGGGAAAA
The DNA here is from genome assembly GCF_947461875.1 of Haliaeetus albicilla. Taxonomy (NCBI): domain Eukaryota; kingdom Metazoa; phylum Chordata; class Aves; order Accipitriformes; family Accipitridae; genus Haliaeetus; species Haliaeetus albicilla. The sequence continues at coordinate 11,814,974 of NC_091504.1, read as the reverse complement.
GACTCTTTCAACTGAACATTCCCGCAAGTGTTGCGCTGGCAATACTCAGCAACCAGTTCAGACAATTAGATTTTTGTTTTGTTTGTTTGTATGGTAGATAGCAGTACACAAAGGTGGAAGGTAGTGTTTTGCCTTCAGCGAAGGGCACACTGAAGGTGATTAACTGCTTCATTTTTATTATCTGTGTCATTTACTCAATTGTTTTTCTGCAGTTGTGCTATCTTTACAAGAGAGCTATCAACCTGCAGGGGAGGTCCACTGTTTCTATTCACAAGTCTGCTTTGTTTTCTCAGTTTGTTTACATATAATTCAACAGGCAAGGAAATAGCTGTGAGCAGAAGGAAGTCTCCAGGACGCGGGCTCTGAAAGCAAGGAGCTCTTACTGCCAACAAATGCAAACACGTGCTCTAGAAGGCTCAGTCACTGGGAGTCCCACCAATACATCAGGACTTGAAAGATCCATGCAAAAATTTTCTCTGGCTGTCTAAGGAGAACATCAGGAAAAGATGGATCCCTTCTGATTTGAGGTTTGACGGCAGTGGTAAACAAGCACGGCAGGACTACTGTAAAGTTAAGCAATCAGGCTGGCAGAACTTAAAGACAAGTTTTGCATAAAAGCAATTATAAACAGATACAAATGGGGAGACCTTAACAGCTCCGCAACAGATTTTAGTTAGCCCAAAACACTTGATGACGATACTGCAGCCTCTCGGGCACCTGTGCTACTACCGATTTGCATACAGCCTGACATTTTGCCGAGCACCAGTTTAACAGCACAACACGAGAAATCTCATTTTAAAATTCAAGCAACGGTTCTGTTCTGTGCATACTTGTTGCTATCCTGAATATCCCAATCTACAAGAAAGAGAATTCTGAATCTATTTTCATAATTGTTCAAGGAATCATGGGAATCGAAATGGTACAATTGAAAATAGTCACTAAAACTTAACACTTGTCATGGCAACTATATGGTGGGCAGGACCTGGAGGATCAAAGCAAAGTCTGTATTACCCCCTCACTGGCTGAAAGCGAAAAGCAGGAGTTAGTAGGTGTGGCTGAGATTGGGTTGTCACTAGGTGACTGGCATACCTATGTTTAGTTGCACACAGTGAGTTTGGGTTTAACTTGTTTAACCAAGTTTCACTGTATAATCTTTCTCACTATGCAGTGATGTGGAATACAGCATTTCATACCTTTTGAAATGCAGTCACCGAACAGAAGAGATCCCCAGGGCAAGTGCATGGTAACACCAGTGTATACCTGGCCCCGTGGATTTGAATGAAGATGCATGATCAACATTTCTGCAACTGCAAGCCCTCCTTCAAAAAATATTAAAAAATTAATGTTGGCTGTGAAAAATCCATGCTGCTGAAGACTTGATACTCTTTCTTGCTCAAGAGATCCAAACATGTATCGAAGGCATATTGTTAAATAAAACTAAATATTTTGCTCAAATCAAACTAGTAGCAAATCTTATCCCTGTACATCAGTGTATAAAACAAAATAGGAAGAAAACTGTTAAGCTTCCTTCAGAAAAGTTGAGTTACAGAAGATTTATTTGCCACACGCAATTGCACTGTACTATACATTTTTGTAGACCATTTCAATGGCAAGTTGATGGAATTATTTATTGATTCCTTACATACCGACATAATAATTTGTTCTTTTAAACCATGCCTATTTTAACAAACCATCAGTCACATGTTTTACTGACCTCTTTACTTACCTTTGATGTGAAATGATTAAGGAATGTTTGGAGTTTTACTTAACAACTGATTAAAATAAGCACTATTTGAAAGACAGAATTACTGGGGCATCAGGAATCTATTAAATGAGCTGGAAAAATCCTGTGGAGTGTAATATATGCATGTGATTAAGAGCTTTCCACTGATTGGGTTTCCTTTCCTACTGTCTATTATAAAGGCATTAAGAAAGTTGCATCAATTATATTTCAGGCCTAGTGTCTTAGAAGTACTCCATTTTTCAGGGAAAGCACAAATACAGGACAACGTGAAATCTCTATCTCACTTGGTATGACCTTCCTCATGAAGGAAACCCAATGATTTGCACAAATTTTCTTGAGATTCCTTTCAAGCAGCTATTCAATGAACATCCCCTAGAACAGCCACCAATTAGTCAGTATAAAAATTCAATTTTAATCTTTGCTGAGGAGATTCTTGCACCTTGTTTTGTTTATTAGTTCACTTAGAGTAGGTATTACCACGGCCCTTTACAACAGAGGCTACAAATACTTTTTGCATAAACTCATTCAAATTTGACAGTTAAACTACCCAAACTCAAGTAAGTTTTCTCTGCCCATTCTAGAGAAGAATGAATTACAGTTTGTATATCTTTTCATAAAACACATAAAGTAATCCTGAGTTTTAGAAATTTTCTTAACAGTATTAAAGAGGTACATTAACATCAAAACCTGTTGCAATTGGATCTTACATTTTTAGCGTAAAAACATTTTTAAAAGACTGTATAACTGATTCCACCATTTGTACTGGAGTTTCTTTATTTTTCAGTTGGAAAATCAAATCTTTTCAGCTAAATCTCAGCACTAGTCTCTAGTCAAACTAGAGATGGTAAAAGTCACGTTTCCTCTGTTACCAAGCTTCCTTTGAAATATTTCCAAAGGATTTATCACAGACCTACCCGGACAAGTAATTTATTTTATTTTGTTATTCTATAACAACAGGAAATCCTCATAGGCACTAAGATAATGTATAATCCCACAGTCACAATTAATGACGTGTTTTTTTACAATCCCTTGTTTTGCTGTTTTGAATTTTAGTGGGGTTTTTTTAGCACTACGTTACTCTGTACCTACCTTCACTTTGTAAAAACACTAAAAAGTAGGGCCAACATAGTCTGGTTTTAAATTATCAGTTTTATCAGTTATAAGCAGGATCTGAGAACCATCGATGCATTCACCCTCTGCAAAAAGAGTTGAAGAGGGTGTAACAGCGAAAAGAAGGAGCTGCCAGTGATCCTGTGAATAGAAGACGGAGACATGGAAACAACATGTAGCAATCAGCTGGTTTTTTTATTTATTTAACAGCCTTGTACCCAGGACTATCAAGAGAAGAACAGAAAGATGAAAGTAGGTTTTTTTGTTTGGTTGGTTTTATATCAAGTGATGCCTGGCAGCTGAACTCAGTTCCTTCAGGTCTCAGAATAAAGAAATTAAAAAGCTATGGTCTTTAGTGATTGAAATAGCTCTGTTCTGGGGTTCTAGGGTCCTCTTTCTCAGAGAGAGTTAGAATACTGACTAGTCAGTAGACACACTAGGCCAGCACCCCCACTTACTTTTTCTGTTTTTTTTGTTTGTTTGGGTTTTTTTCAACATAGAAATAACTTGGTTATTTCAAGGATCTTTCCAGATTGTGTCAGTACTGTATGCTTCTAGGAGCCAAAAGAATTCCCTGGGAGGCTCCTGCATCACCTATTTTCCCTTACCAGTGAACCCTACCCTATCATGACAGAACGTAAAAGGGTGTCTAACACAGTTTGTCTTCTAGACACGTCCAGACTCTATCAAATAACACACTCCATGTTAACAATGGGAAGCAGGTAAAGGACTCCTGTCATACCATCTCCATGTGAAAATACGAGCTAAGATCCAGGAGGACAGGGACTCAAGAAGCCATGGAGACATCCATGTAACAGGTCTGTTTCCTGCAACTCCTCACAAAGGACGTTCCACTGCCATCAGCTGTTTACCCGATAGGTGTTTACAGGATCTGACCCCTCATTTGTTAATGTTTGCACAGCACTTCGAAAGCACAAACTGCTTTCCCTAAATGGGAAGTGTCATCATAATGATTATTATCTAAAAGAATGATTTCTGGAGTACTCATGTAACTGGAAAAAACATCTTGTTCTTAGTACAAACATATTATTGGATCTGATAGCCAGGCCATAATGGAACCTATATAAAAAAGGCAAGTAATTCATTAAGAGGCTGCACCACATGAAAGAAAATGTATGTCTTGACTCCTAAGTAATTTCTCTTTTTTAGTTTAAAATACAATAATGTGCATTTTCATCAGAACCTAAATTATCTCTCTTGTTTTTAATATTATAAATTCTATTATGATTCAGAAGATCTTATTACTGTAGTAAAACGGAAGAGTAATTCAAAGACTTTCTGAAGGCAGCAGTGTTACATTATTGACGGTAGAGTGCACATTGTTAAGCAGCTCAAAGGGATTAGTATGGGGGACATTAACAACCTTAACTTACTTTACAGTCTGTTTTTCCTTCCAGACACCAAATAGAAATCTGAAAAAAGAAGCCATTTGCCTCTCTTTTGTAGGTCAAGAGGACCAAACAGGAATGGGCTACCCTCTGCAATTCAAAACTGCTCTTTGTAACTCGTCTTCCCTTATACAAACTGAGTGGGGGGGAAAGCAAGCTGCCTCCCACCCCCTCATCCTACAGAAAACCCTCTCCATTTCTCTGTTTCCTCACTACCTCATGCTCTTGCAAATTACACACAGGACTGAACAGCTTCAAATAAAGATAAGCTTTAGCACTTTTTCTAGGATGAAGCACAAAGTGAGGAAGACAGTGGGACTGCCTGTATATTCTGCAATTTTAATATCTCACAAGCGTCATCACCCATTGTAGCCACAACTCCTTCCTCTCTGCTTCCTTTTTTGGTCTTGTATTTGCCTTGTATTCAACAAAAGCAAGTTGACAGTAAAATACCATTATTCGCATAAAATGTAGGCCTTCACCACTAATTCTTTGCAGTTATTGCATATGCTTCATATATGAAGCAGAACTTTTTATCAAATATTTGAAATCCATACAGTTCAATAAAAAGTGTCTACTGCCCAATTTTGACCTGACATGTCTTGAATATTTTACAATGTTAAGCAAGCTTCAGGGTTACCGATACTTGCTGGATTCACATATTAATTTTTTTCAGGGTAAAATTAACATCATGTTAGCATGAGATCAAACTCAAATATTCTTGTGTAGAGAGACCTAGCAGTCAGTTTGGAAATTTGAGAGGTTTGTAACTTGTATTTGCAGTCACATAACGTCAATCATTCCTTCATTGTTCCTTCTCTGTTCTCCCTTGAATGTGACATGTGCAAGCCGCAGCTGTCCCAATTTAAAGAAACCCACATGCTCACACACCTCCTGGCTTGCTTGGCCTCTGCTAGTCACATGCTTTTAACAGCCGTTTTGCCCCAGCTGAACTGACCTGCACAGAAAAGATGCCGCACTGCAAAGCAATACCAGATATGACATGGGACAGATCACTTGTTAACAAGTTACCTGGCCACCTTCTTCATCCAGTGTCTACCTTTTTATCCAAAAAGGATTTGTCAGCCATGGAAATACAAACACAAACTTGACAGAAAGTTTTGTCCAGTAAACAAAACATGAACTGCCAGAGATGTAAAACTAAGTTCACCTTTTTAATAGTTAATCACAGAATGCTGAAGAAATGTAAAAATAGCTTTAATTGAGAGACATTGATCATAGCAGATTAATGCTTCCACTAGGATCGCCCTAGAGATATCTCAGTTTGCTATGAATGAAAATATCTTTACCTCGTCCATCCTTACAGTATTGTACACCTAACAAAACTGACATTAAGCAGATTTGAAAAACAAAACAAGACTCAAACACAAGCATTTTTATGGCTAATGAACAACAGCCATTTTCTGATTCTCATATCATTAAAACACTAACACAATCTAAATTAATAGATATTGCAATTAAGATTAAGTAATGAGAGGGCTAAAAACTGTTCCTGGTGGCTTCTCATTGAAATGGGGAATAAAAAAAACAACAGCAAATTATTTAGAAAAAACACATGATTGTTACAGTACATGGTTTTGTAGATCTGAAGGTTTTATTTGCTGAGACTGCAGTTAAATTAAGCTATGAAAACATTAAAAATCAAATATTCGTGCAAACATAAAACTGACAATTTGTTATACTAAACAGTGTACAGCCTTGCAGCAACAGGTTAAACTTGGGTTAAAATAAAATGTGATTGAAATACAATGAGATTGCAGTATGAACAGAATTACTGTAGCCATTACTAAGCACATTTTGAAGAGGGGGCAAATAAGGGGTCATATAACGCTAGGAAGAGGGAATTAAATTCAGTGATAGCATGGCAGGGCTTCCACTGTGGCATCAGGCATAGCCATTGCACAGCACAGGAAAACTGTTATTTGTAAAAAAAAACCAATGCCTTATAAAGTATATAGTAAAGAACTAGATCAAAGTATTTAGCCTGATCCAGAGCTGTTATTCCTTAAATTGGGTTGTAGAAGATAAAACCTATTCATAATCACAGTCCTTATAGCTATTTCTTATTCAAAACGCTTCCCTCCTGCCATGAAATTCAGTTTACAGGAGAAAGATGCAAACTGAAATAAAGAGGGTCTTAAAAAAGGCTGCATGGTTTCTTTGGTTTCATGATGTGCCCTGATGCCCTTTAGTATTTTGATGTGAAGAGATGCTCTTTTGATACCTGAGCCAAAAGACAATTTGTCCAAGGAGGATGGAACGTGACACAGCCCTTTCTGTGCTTCACTACAAGGTCTTCTAAGGATAATGAGTGCTCTTATGCTAGTGTTGTTATAACATCAAAAAGCTTGTGTTTCTCAGGTTAGAATCAAATGGAAGTGAAACTACTGCTGATTGTTTGGTCAAGTTTGCTATTTTTTGTTCCAATATAAAATTTTTTTTTGTCCAGAACCTAAGGGTAACATCAAGAGGAAGATTTGTTATCTATTCCTACAGTAGATAGATGTTTAATGAGCACTTGAGGATTCATCTAGAGTATAAAATTTCAGCTGAGAGCCTGGTGTTATTATTCAAGCGCATTTCACAGTCAGCTCCCACTCTTCTATAAAGTATTTTTTTACTCTGTGAAAAACAAGGCCTTGGAGGCAAGTCGGGGGATACACAATGGCATACTGAATTTACTGGTTTTATCTTGAACAATATGGCAGAAATATTTCAGTGATGCAAGATCTAATCTATAAAAAACTCGAAAACACGGTGAAAGACTGTGCCAACAGATTGTTGAAATCCCCGGTGGTTTGAATGGGAGTTTACTAGAGCAAATTCCTAAAGGGCTACATTTTCAAGCAGAACTGAGCCAAATAAAAACTAAAACAGAGAATCTAAAATGTCACTGCGTAAAGGAATCATCTGATACTGCAAGAAAGCAACACTCGGTCACCATTTGGCATTTTACAATTTCAAATGTTTGAATTTCTTTGAAGCGATTCGCTTTCCCCTCCTTTCTTTCTCCTGTCTCCCTTTTTTAAATGGGAGTGCATTTTAAATATGTGCACTTCAAGCCAGGAGTGGGGAAATACAGACATGGCACCAAAGAGTAGCCCAAAAAGAAGACGGCCAAATGAGCCATCCGAGCATGAAATTACTCCTTCTCCTCCCCCACCTATTTGCTGGTCATGATTTCCTAACTTCTTCTCCTCTTGCTCTGCTTTGCTTGGCAGCTGCTGCAAAAATCTTCGCCCTAACCAAAAGTCAAAGCTAAGAGGTTCTTTTCAGCGCCGATGCCAGAGCGGCCTGGCGGAGCCCTGCATGGGGAGGATACAAGCTGCAGAGCTGGCACCTGGCTGCAGCCTGTCAGTCTTGGCAGCGCGACTCCTCCTAAACTTGGATCTGTACTTGAGAGCACAACACAGCAGGGGCTTAGGCAGCAGTAAGCACATATACCTCTGAATGCAGCTTGCTATTGAGAGAAGCTTGAGGGGAAATAATTTTTCCCCAAATTAACCCTTCCTTTACATCAAGAAAAGCTAAACTGACAGCTTCAACTATCTAGAAGCCAAGCAAGCTGTGTTTACAATCATATAGGAGTGAATCACATCTCCGCTACTTCTGTATTTGCAAAAAAATATTCAAAGCAGCAGCTATTGCATAAGAGGTTAAACTTGTCACCTTCCTCTCCTTTCTGTGGCACTGCAGTGACATCAGGAGAAACAAAAACTGCCCCAAATCAGGGCCCATGCTGCATTCAATTTAAATTGTACTAAGTTTAAACATTTAAGTCAAAATCCTGATGCAAAGCTTGTTCCTATTAGGGGAACAGGTGAGGTCAATTAGCAGATTAGATTAAAAAAATAAAGTCTAAAAGAAATTCAAGATGATGAAGCTGGTTTCTAGCTCCCTGTTTAAGGTCCTACCCCAAGATCCAGTTCTGTCCTGGTTCAGGCACCATTAGAGACAGAGACTTTATGTTGTAGTCAGCTTCCTCCTTCCCCCTTCCACACACACCGTTCCTGCTGGTCTTTGAAGAAAGCTCAATTCAGGTAGGGAAATCCTGTCCTCTTAAGATGTACTCAGACTTTCACATCAATTAAACTAATTGGCAGCAAGTACAACACGTACCTTAATTGTAACTGCAAACACTCTGTGATTATACCAAATCCTTTCTGAAAAGGAGAGTGCTGTTTTTATAGGGCTCTGAAAAAGAAATATTTAAAAAGAAAAATAGGAGTTTATGTTAGAATATTTCACTGTATTACTTTCAAAGGTCAAAGAATCCAAATAAATAACTTTACCCCAATAATCTTATCTGTTTTAAAAATATACCTTACCATTCTTATTTTGTAACCATGTTCTGTTCTTTTTCACCAATCTGCACCTTTAGTAAGGTCTTGCTTCAACCAGCCCCTATCCCCACATGTTTTCTTATATTAAATCCTAAGGTTTTAACATGCACAGGGAACCCCAAGTTATTTAATGATCCTCTTTTTCATATTTGTAATTAAAAGACTGACAGCTAAAGTGAGCTGATCAATATTGCCCAAACATGAGCTAATCACAAAGCGCTGTTTCAAACATGGGAGCCAGGCAGGGCTGCATCAGAAACACAAATTCGAGGTGCACAAAGGAGTTAATGGTGTATCCCTGAAAGAGCCTTAAATCAGCCCCACCACACAGCACCTGGCCAAGAGTCTTCCAGCCATCACTAACAATCAGGAGCAAACAAGATGCAGGAGAGGACTCACCGCACAAGCAGCTGCTCTGCCTGGGGCAGCAGATATCCCAAGAGACCTAAGTCACTAGGGGACTTTTTTCATCATTTTCCCACCACTGCTAACACTGATTCAGCTTCACTGATGTTAGTAGCATTGAAAGCTGAGCAAAGTCAGGCTCTCACTGGCAATTCAAACATCACTTTGATTTAGGCCTATTTCGAGCTACACAGAATGAAGCTAGGGACTTGTCTGTGCAAGGATACCCAATATTACTGGCATTAGAAATACTGCGCATCATTTGTAGGAGAGATAGGTGAGGCTCCTTCAGGAGACAGTGAGTGGAAGAATCAGATAACCAAAGCCAGTGTTGGCAGCACATTGTCCCCCCCAAGTAACAAAGCTGGATCAAGACTCTTGTGGCAACAGACAGTCTAGAGGAACTGCACCGATGGGTGTGCTTATTTTGAAGCATGGCCTCCAAGGAGGCTGTTAACTGAGCAAGTGGGTTACAACTGAAGCATCTATCCCTCCTTTTATAACTGAAGTCCTTCTTATACCCGAGTCAGACAGTGTTGACTTGTTCGCTTAGCACATTTGAAAAGAAGAAGGAATTATTTCCGGAGAGAGAGATCACTGCACCTCAGTACAAGCAACAGTCATAACTGGCTCCATGCAGAATCTGAATGGAAGCAGACAGAGAGTGGGAATAGTCAGTCTTGAACTACCAAGCTGGCAGGTCACACCACTACTGTACACACTTGTACTGCTCTGGCTTCAGACATCCCTTCTGAGCCTTCTAAGTTCTACCACAGATAGGTGAAGCATGTGGGAAAAGTGCTCAAGTGTGTTTGTTTGTTTTAATGTCTACTAACCTAAATGTATTTTTAGGAAGAGCACTTTGGTATCAGACACATCTAAGTCCTTTTTCTCTCACTGCACTTTCAGAAGCCAGTGAGGTTTGACAGGGTGACGTATGCTTGCTCTGATTTTGCTGCACACTGTCATTCACTTGATAAGGACGTGACATAAACTTCGATTCTCAATGTGCAATGCCATAGCTTTGGCTAGGAAGACTATGCTTATTATAAAAGCCTGAGTTTTCATAAATACAGATTTTCAGACATCCTACACTTAGGGTAAATTTATTCTAATGCTACAACATAAAAAGGAGGAGCTAGTGAAGGTATTTCCTATCATGTTTTTAAAGAAAATAGTATCCATTTTGATTTGGTTTTAAGTAGTAAGTGGTAGGGAGAGTGGACATATACACTGATTACACCACCCAGGAGGAGTCCTTTGGGAGGCTCAGCTGGAGAAACGTCTGCTCCATTCAGATCTGGCTGCCTCAGTCTCCGAGATGCTCAGCCCTGTGAAGGCATTTCTGTGTGTACAAAAGCAAAGCATTGAGACAGACAGCAGTCAATGGAAAATGTCAGGATTTCCACTTTGACACTAGAGTCTACAATGCTCCCCTTTATACCTTTTTTTGACATTTTTAGATGAGCAGGCTTCAGTCAGTACTGAGAGAAACAGTTAATGCAGAGGAATACATAACAAAGTTTTACTATATCTAAGCAGTTCATGGCACAGTCCTCTCTCAATATGATATTCTATATTAAGTGAAAACTTACAAGGATTGCTAATTGAAATAACATTGTGGACAGCATGAGCAGTTATTGCTACTTCTGAGCTCTAACTTCCTCAGAGCCTATTTTTCTTACTGTGCCATTGCAAAGAGTTACTCTGAGGTAATGAAGATTAACTGAAAAAGTATTTCAGATAACTTGGAGATTGTAATCTCTTCGACTATTCCGTAGTTTAGCAAATATCAATACAAAATTAAACCAAATTATTATCATTATTTTGAAATTATTATATGAAAAAAAGACATCAGAGCTCTGACCTTTCAAGAGTTTTAAAAAGAAAAGTAAGAAGGAAAATTCTTATGGTGTTTTTACTAAAATAGCAACAGGTTGATTCATTCTAAATAACTTGGAAAGAGAATGCCCTGAGATACTGTGTGGAAGATCCAAGCATAAAAAGAGGAAACTTGATTATTTTACTTCCTCTCATGCCAAAGTAATCTCTACTGGGCAGAGAAGTAAATACCCACTTTCTGTCCCCAGTAGCCAGGATAAAGGACATGGTCTTGGGAAAGCAAATATAGCTTCAACATCCCTGACAACCATAGGGTATAGATAAAAGTGTAACTACAACTTAGAGGGAATTAGGATAAATGAGGAAAGGTTAGAGGGCAGTGTGAAATCACACTGATAACCTACCTAACTCTTCTTTTCCAGAAAGGCAATTCGAAGGATTTTTGTTGGTGGTGTTTACTGGTTTTGGTTTTTTTTGGTGTGGGGAATTTTGGGTGATAATTATGCATATTCTCATTCAAGTGGAAGTAAAAAAAAGTAAATTACAGCTTATAGCTTGCAGTTCACAGGGTTTTTTAATATTAAAACCATGGACACAGATATATAAAAATAACAATTTTAATGATGAGAGTACCATGAGCAATAATGAATGAGATCCGATTATAAATGATGTCAGGTATTCAAGGGACATTTTCACTGTAATTAAGAGATGATGGCAGAAGAAAAACAGGTTTCAAAAATTGAGACCTTTTACACAATGAAGTTCAAGCAATTTAGATCTGTTCTCGTTAAAGTACTCTCTTCTTCCATTGTTTGCCATTTTGAATTTAATCTTTTTTCTGTCTCTGGAGTTTTGCCATTCATTTTTCTTGCAGGATCTTTATAGGCTCAGTTTCTGCAGTGGCAGTATTTCATTAATATTTCTCCATAGAGAGACTTTTTTTTTTTTTTTTTTAAAGAATATTAGAGACTATCTACTGGTGAAATATACTGGTTCCAGTACAATCTCACAATGAAAGTGTCAAATGCCCTATCACTAGAGACATTTAAAACTTGACTGTACAAAACCTAAGAGAATTTTCCATAGGAAAATGAACCCACATCAGTGAGGGATTACAAGAGACCAAAAACCTAACCGTCCATCTTGTTTCTCTGATTTCTATATCCCCTCTTGTCTGAAAATGTGTAACATATGTCAGTAACTTGTGTTCCTCTCCAGTCATCTTCTGTGAACAAGAATAATTTCTTCTCCCTATTTCATATGCAGCCCCTTCCTGGTATTCGTGTCTGAAAATAGAGTTTGTATATCCTCCAGGGAAAGTTTATTGCAGTGAGGCAGCGACAATGAACAGAAATGTCAAGTCTTAATGACAAGAAAGCAGTTTACTCAAAAGATACTGATCTTGGTATATAGTAGTGTATGCACAGCTTAGATTATAGGAATTCAACCCTGAAGCAAAGAGGCTCTTAAAGACCCCAGAACCATGATTGCTTCAAAAGGCCATCTATTGAGTATATGCTTCTCATTTCTTTCAGCTTTTCAGGCTTGTATTTTCTGGGATTTTTAATTAAAAGATAATAGCAAAAGATCTTTGTGTTTAAAATTAAATTCTCATATTTGTCTGGTTCCTCCAGTAGTCTTTAGCCCTTCCCTTCAAGTATCTCACAACTGTCAGTGAAAGAAACCAACCTACTCAACATGAATAGTGAAATGCCCTTCTCTCTTTCCTTCTTTTCTCTTTCTTTCTTTCAGAAGCATAGCAGGATGCCAGATCTGAAGAGAAATTTATGCACTTCCACCATGGAGGGGATGGGGATAAAAAATGCCCCGTAGGACCCACAGCCTCTGTTCATTGGGGTCGTCAGTCCGTGACACAACACAACAGAGGTGTTTGTTGGTTCATCAGTACCACGCTGCTGCTTGATAAGCATCCCCACCCCTTGGAGGGGTATGACCACAGTGGATGCTACTACAGCAGCACCTAGGATGACTCCGTCTCCATAATCGGATGCTACAGCCCTGGGGAGAGGACTGCCTTCACCAGCCGTGCTCCTGTTCTCTCAGTCTGGGTTCTGGGGAAGAAGATGTAACTGATCTTGAACAATGGCAGCTCCTGGGCTTCCATCTGGAGCCTGACAGGTGAGCCGTGACAAACCTGAATCTCCAGTTCACAGCACGCTCCAGCTCCTGACAAGACTACTGTGTATCAGAGAAGATCTATCTGATGTTCCCCTTCCCACTGAGATAATTCTCTTCACTGACTTTGAGTGATTCCAAGAAGTTATTCTCAATTGCTGCTTTTTCTTTCCCTTTGGGAGAGGCAACAATCATAGTACTTGTGTTTATTTCCCTTTCCCTTATTTCCTTTTATTTGCCAATTCAGTCTTCAGCAATTATTTCACCACAATTTACAGGTATCATTGCAATAGATGCAGGATAATGAAACAATTATTACAAAAGAATAAACCAGTTCACCACTACCCCCAACACAAAAATCTTACAAAACCAAAACAAAGACTTCCACTCTCCTAAACCTGAGCTTTTTGTCCAGAACTTGCCTTGTAACTGAAATTGTTTTTACATCAGATATCTGGCTAGCTTATAGCCTTTTAAATATCTTATTCATCTTTGTACTTCCTATGTGATAACAGAAAAAATCAAGTAGGCATACATTCATTTCTACAGAATTCTCTTAAAGGTTAATATTTTAGCTTGCATTTTAAAGGAAATCAAGACAATATTTAGTAAAGATGAAGGCACAAAACTTTTCCAAAAAAAGAAAGCAGATTAGTCAAACAGCAAAGATTAAAATTGCTTCACTCCAATGCTGTAATTTAAGGCAGATCACGGTGCAGACAAAATGCATCTATACAAGTTTATTTCCTCTGTCTCTGCCCACCTTCCCTTCGCAAGTTGTTACTTCATTTCACTGAGAAGGCTGAAATCAATATAATGAGTAGAAAAGCACGCAAATTAGAGAAGTGTATGTCAAGTGGCAGCATAAAAAGAGCAAGTGAGAATTCTGTTCCAGCATAAAATCTCCAAAAAATCTTATACACCATCAACGTGGATTCATTTCCATAAGAAACAAATTGGTGGTTGATGCTGATGAAGGCTGCTGTACACTTTACTGCTAATAAGTGACACCAGGGGCCTTGTTACAAAGTATTTCTAAACATAAGAAATTCTGTAATGGGGCCCCCAAGGGCCACGTCCACAAACTGCGGACCCTTCTTGTGCTGCATGTGCACAGTCACTTGTTTCCAAGGCAACTAACCCTGAGCACGTAAGTGATATGAGACACTTGGTGTAGAGAAGTTAAGCAAAGCCTTCTCAATATTTTCATTTTGTGATAGGGCCAGCATATTAGGAAGCATTGTCTTTCCTTGATTTTGAACTACAGAATCAACCTGTGTGTAGATATCACCTGTTATCATCATCTGAAGAAATAATATATCCAAAGAAATAATAGAGCTTGTCACAACTGAGAGTGGCATAACCCTCACTTCTTTTTTTTTCTTTTTAAAAGATGAAAAAAAAAAAAAAATTACCCCTTTTGCAAGAAAGCAGCTGCAAGACATGAAGGAACACAACAAGCAGCTGTGTCCCATTCTGGGACCTTAAGGTAGCAGAAGAGTATCAGGGATAATTGGTTTGTTCGCTCTCCCCTTTGATTCTGGTCACACTGCTGATGATAATTAACACCAGCCACATTTTCTAGAGTACGGTATTAGTTTTGCCCACTCATTCTGCATTAACCTGCCCATCAGCCATCAGAAAGCAACTTTTCCATCACCACAAACATATCTAAAGTAGGATGGGGAAATAACTATAGACACCCCCCAAACATCCTCAAACCATTATTCAGTTCCATATCAGTTGAAGAATCACTTGGAAATTTTCAGACTTTTTATAAATGCTGAGGTTTTTTTCAACATTAACCTCAGTAGGCCAGGGAAAGTTAGAACATCAGGATTCCATAAAAATTACAGCTCTATAAGCTGAAAATAAAGAAATCCTACATCATGCTACTTGATCATTCATCCCATAAGAGAAAGACCTTAACAATAACTTTCCTTGGTAGTCCCAGGTGGTGTCTCACTGAAAAAAAAGAACGTCATCTTTCCTGCACAAACGTGCAAACCTCTTATTAGCTCACAGTTGCACGTTAGCAATACACATTTCTGCTTTAACTCCGGAAGCCAAAAAAGGGATTTGGGCTGCAATTCCTATGATATTTGGTCTGGGTATCTCGCTCAATCCATTCACAGCTAAAGTCAGCCAAACTGTCCATACCTAGGTGCCAGTTTGAACTACAGAAATCTGCCATGCTTTAGGTGCAAATATGTAAAGCATCTACAGACATCTCCTTCATTAAGTCTTCGCTTAACACTACTGGTAATTTAAATACTAAGCTCTGAAGAAGATAAATAAAGATGCAGATAATTTTCAAGTTTTCTGCTACGGCTACATTTAATTAATTAGAAAAACACTGACTTATCCCAGAGGAAAGAGGAGAAATAACAAGGTTTTCCCACCCCCCCGGTTAGCAGTTTTTGAGGTAACACATGCTCTACTACATGCCACCGTCACAACCTGAGAGCCTCTCTCCCCTCCTCTGGACCACAGCAGAGCCTGCCAGCAACACTGACCTAGGCAGAGGCACCTGCTTTCAGGCTGAATACGCAGGGCCAGCACCTTTAAAGGACAGATGTGAAAGGCCTCCCCACGCTTCCTCCCAGAGCAGCCTCACAGCATCACCCTCGTAAGCTCAGAAAACACATTACCTACATTTCATTAAAAACAAATCCTAGGAGAGGTTATTTTCCTTTAAAGAAACCAAGCAAGAAATAAGGTTATAGGTACTAAAATACCTACAGTGTATATTAAATTCACTGAAGTTTTGATTAAACATCAGCTGTGCTTCATAGTAGATGAAAAAACTCACTCATGTAAAAAAAAAGCCCCTCTTTTTGTCTTTTCCTCACTTCAGAACTTGATTTTTTTTCAGAATAGCATTTCAGATCTCTTTCAAACAATGTGCCCCATGTAGTATGTTTATAGCCATAAGCCTGTCATACAGTGGAACACCTCTAGCTAGGCATCTCATTTTTATAGTCTCTTGAGAAGCAGCTGACTTCTCCATGGGTCAACATATTGGAAACCATACAAAATCTTACAGGAGGAAGCTTCTCATTCTCAGCAGAATGAGCTAGTCTCATCATCTGTCTCTGTGATATACCTGATGACTTGCAATGCCACTGTCTTTCCACTTGACACGGAAGATGCACCAAACTCACAGTACTGATTTGGAAGTTTTATTACTGAACGTGGCTTTGCATAAGTGATGCCCCAGCCTGCTGATAACTGCGTCCAAAGCAACGGAGGTAGATGTCTTCCTCTCTTAAAGCGTATTCTCCAAGTCAGAATCTGAATAAGAAAAGATAAAACATACAGCTAAGCCCCCCAAGAGCTATCAGTACAGGGGAGAAGCAAAGGCACAACTGAAAAATCAAAGCAATTCAGTAAAGCCAGCCTGAGGATCCGTGTGCTCTCATTAGTACCACCCCACGGAGACCAGCGACACTAGCGTTGAACACACAAGTGTCACAGCGTATTGGTTGCCATTACAAAAGCATCTGTTCCAGCATGGCAGCACATTTAGAAGCAAGCTATGCTTTGCGTTTCCAAGTTTCCCAAAGCCCACAGGGCTGCCAATGAACCAGCATAGCTCCAGAAACAAATCAATGTTTGGCTCTCCTCCCAAAGACGCTTCCTAGCTGCATTATCATTGACAAGGTAACCGATGCTGTCAGAGTCTGTCAGATGGCACAGGTCTTTTGCCACCAGTCTGCCAGTGGGGGACTCTCTCTGTAACAAGGAGAGCAGAGAAACTCTGGAATAAGCAGTTTCTTATTCTCTGGAAACTTCTTATTCCAGAGTTTCTTACAGCCCTCTGTCTTCCTAGCTTCTAAATGAAGGTGCATGGATCCTCTGGTACTGAAATAGGGGTATAAAACCTTGAATTTATTTGTGGAAATTGCCAGCTAAATGGGAGCAGGCTCCTCTTATCTATTGTATGAAAGAAATCCTAATCTTTTTTTTCCTGAATAGAAATATAAAATAGCATCATGTAGCCTTATAGTTGTGAGGAAACTGAACTTTAATGGGTTCAGCACTTGACATTACTCGTAGTTAAAAAGGTCAATTTTTATCCATCACCTGAGGAGGATTCCTCTGATCACAGCCAGTGATGTTGCTGAGAATTCGCTACCTTTAAAACAAAGTTTCTTTCAAAGCCAAGTGTGTTTGCTCCTGAAGTGTTATGTAAAACTCCAATCTACTGTATATGCTGACAATACCAGCTGCAAAGGTCTTCAAAAACACTGTTCATGCAGCATGAAAATTCTGAACAAATGGAAAGCTTTATAGCAATACAATAAGCATAACGGTCGCTTTCACAATTCCAGTTGACACTTAAATATTTAAAAACAACAAGGGACATATGGGTTATTTATTTTCTTTTTTACTTTAATTCTAGTTCTGAAAATAGTTTCTAACTTAGTTATTTTAAAACAGAAATGGCACCATTTTAGCACTGAACTTGTGGGCAATTCATCAGGTTGTGAATTCTAACCTGACACTTACAATACACCAAATGCTTTTTCAATGCTGCTGTTGCACCATCTGCTTTGATATTGCTTCAGAATTATACTTAAAAATATGTAGCTGGAAGCAAAACGAGGTTTATAGAATTTGACTACAATCTATATCTTTCTGGGAGGGAGGATTAATCTTCAGTGCTTGAAAGCTTTTATGCTTTATAATTTTTGACAACATTTGAAAAACAGAACACAACTGGCACTACCACAAGGATGTAAAAGTTTGCTCTTTTCAAGTCCTAAAATAGTGGTGTTCTTGCTAAGTTCTTGTAAAGAATATTTTGTGTGGTATCCTTTTTCTCCTCAAAATCTAACCCACAGATATTGCTGCGTTTTGTTTTAATGATTCTTTCACATAGGTGTAAGACCAAAATACTATGTAACTTTTAAATAACATGAGATAGTAAAACAGATTTGTGAAGGGTAAAGTCTGTGCTATTTTCTTACAGGCTGTAAAGAGCAAAACAACTCAAAATCTCAATTCTTTTGTGGACAGACAGCATAAGTGAATGGAGAGGCTTCACATTGTTGCAGCTTCATGTAATAGTAAAAATATTGCAGATTTTATAGTTTCAGTTGAAAATTTATATGGAATAATCAAGTTGCAGAGTAGGGAGGCAGACAGTTTTATGAGACGTACTGTAATTGTTCTGACCTATTCCTGCTACTGATGAAATAGGGGCAATAAAATGAAAATCTTACTGTTTCTTTGTCCTCAGTCTAAGTATGACCTAAATGTTGCAAATCTTATGACAGAAATGAAGCTGTGAAGCTGTTTCTGCATGTTAGTTGGCTCTATTGTTGGAAGTATTTATTCGGAAAACAGATTTTACTAGAACTGTTGAGCAGGAGGCTCTCCAATCTTCCTCTTGGGCATCTAGTGCTGGCCTCTGTCAGAAACAGAATCCCAGACTAGGTGGATCAGGAGTTTAAGCAGCATTGTAAACCTTGTTATAATTTGTTATTTTTTCCAAGTAAAAAAAAAACATTCTCAATTTTATCTTTCTGAGCTTTTCTTAACTAGTGGAACATAAACTATAAAGGTGAAGCAGGTAAGGTATATTATTTATATTCATGCCTTTAAAAAACATTTATAAAATACAAAAAAAGGAAGAAAAACTGTGGAGATACCATCTATGCTAACACACTACCCTTCATTGTAGGTTTCTTACACTTTTGTCCTGGTAAATTTTAAATGTGCAAGATGAAGAATTTTATCACTTCTCAAGAGGATTTATTCCTTAGACCAGGTCTGGAAATTCCTTGATAGACCAAAGGCAGAACTGTGACTTGAAGCATTTCAACATTGCTATAGAAGGTACTCTACTGCTTTGAGTTTTCAAGAAAGATGGTCACAATTCTCAGAAATCACAAGCACTTCTTCCACTGTGAACCCATTTGGATTTTAGTGCAAATGCAGTGAATTCACTTGAGCTTGTTAAGAGGAGCATGAAGCCTGATGGAGCATCAGATACCACTCCACAAGCGGATGTACCATTGCTTAGAAAACAGTGATTGTGTGCATGGATCACTATTTTTCATTCTGCCCTTAATTTATTCAAATATTTTTTCCGACATGTTTTCATAGTTCAGAAATTCTTTCTGAGTGCTAAGAGGGTAATAAGGAAAATTAATCCTTGCATTAATTTTCCCTTTATTTATCCAGTCCAGTTAAAAAGTTCAGGGCATCACCAGTTCCTCAGGGCTCACCCAGCCATATGCATATCCCCTCTGTCACCCGTAGATTGATACTGCTGTAGACTGACATAAGATCTAGCCTGTATTCTTCAAGTTGGTTACCCCCTCACATTCTTCTGTCTCAAATACAAGTTTCTTTGCACTTCTCCTCTAACTCTGCCACTTCCTCACACGATCCCAGCCTCTCTTCATTTCCCTTCCATCGCACCTTGCCTCACAATTTTCCAGCCTTCTTTTATGCATCTCAGTAACATTTTTAAACAAACATCTTTGAACGCTTACCATTTTGTACTTCTCACTTAGGGGTGGCTCCCTCTTACAAGGCTCACTATTTGTTCTACAATTATCTCCTTACCCACTTGCTGAGGAAAAAAGAAGAGCAAAACATAAGATTGCTGACACGTTGAGGCTTCTGCCTATCGTGCTCTTGCAGTTCCTTCCTTTTCTATTTATCTGTTTCTTTTTCAGAGCTCTTTGCAAGAAGGGTTTTACTGTGGTCCATAACTAGGGCTCTCAGATCAGGATAGCAATAGTGATAACACCACTTCCAAAGCAGAGTGTGGTTTATGCTCAACATACATTAAAAAGCAAATTTCCCACCCATGCTTTTTATTGAAATGTTTGATGCTAATTCAGTTGGAAGCACTCAAATCGTCTTTCAAAAACTAACACTGCAGTGACCGAGGATTGCTCAGCTCAATGGATTAAAAACATTATATAAACTTCACACTGTCGCAGCTGCATAGGTTAAGAGTTATTCTCATTTTATGAATAGGATACTGATGTGTTTTACAAAGTTCCTACACTAACTCAGTCACAAAGTACGTCTAGGTCTGGAAATCATTTCTCTCACTGATCACTAAACAGCATAGCACGATCTCACAGAAACCTGTACACAGCAAAGCCACCATTCTTCTGAGCCTTCCCTTTTCTTAATGCTGAATATTTCCACAGAATTGACAGTCTCAGTTGCAGTTGCACAGGATGACTCTGCTGACTCCAGAATGACCCCTGAGTATCCCCAAATTATACTTTTAGCTTTGTTTGTTTTTAAAACTTAAATACTTTTTCTGTTAATACTGCAACATGCATGCAATTCTCTGGTACATTGTGTCACGCTATTCAAGAAGGTCCAGAGTAGCATGTTTATGTTTTTGGCAGCACATGTGAACCTATGCTAGTTGTTGCATTGATGAAAAAATTATCTGTATTGTCTTTAGCAAAACAGAAGTAAACTGCATAATATCCCCTGCATAAATACACACAAGAAGACTGATCTGAAACATTCTATCATTAACTGAGGCTCTTGAGTGTATACTACAGTTCAAAAATAAAAACAAAACACCATTTTCTTCTTCTAGTGCAGACAAAATAAATGGCACCCGATTCATTTTAAACAACATTCCTGCACACAAAGTTGGTGACATAATTAAGAAATGTATTCAAGCTATTACTAATTTAACGTACCTCATCAATACTTCCATCAGAAAGCTGTTTATGGCCAACAGTGTCACAACTGAATTTATGCATTGTAAATACAAATATATTTTATTCATAGAAAATTCTTGTGACTTCAATTATGCAATAAGTATTTATGTGGAATTCATTATTTTTTGTTTGATAACCATCATTAATTCATGTTCAACTGATTAAGCCTGCTGTAAAGCTTTAGTGAACATTATACAAGATAAAATATAGATTTGTGGAGCTCTGTATTTTCCATACAATTTCTAATCTGGAATCTGTGGACAATGATGTTATGCTGTTTCACATGACCACTGAATTTTATGTTATAATAGCATTGCTAATCATGGAAATATATCACAAATCTTAATATTAAAACCAATGTAAATCTCTGGACAAGAAGAGAAATCTATTGATTTAGTAGAGCTTTAGCTACTTGCTACTTTTAAACTGCACAAAGTTATCGCTCTTCTCTCTACCCTTTTTCATTTCTGCATATGGAATTAAGATGTTGGGTGCTTCCTCTCCCCCCCGCCCCCACCTCATTTTGCAGGCATGAGAATGCTTGCTTACCAAACAACCAAGCTCTCGACACAACTGCTTCAGTTAAAAAGGGTGGTATGTTTAAGTATACACAGTAAATTTAATCTTCCTCCACATTTTTTCTTAAGCAAAGGCGGAGTGCTAAAATTTGTGTTGGAATATAAAGTAAGGTTCATATGTTCCTGAACTGACTTTTCTTTTTATATTGCTTTTGCTCCAGTTTCCTGGCGCTCACTAAGAAAACAGAGGCAAAAAGAACAAATTAAAACAGCAAGTATGTGACACAGAAATAAAGACAACATTACTACTACTTTCTATAGCTCCTGTTCCACAGAGAAATCTAGTTATCCAAGAGAACAAAAGTTCAGGCTGATGCATAAAACCATTTTACTGAAGTCAACAAAAGCTGAAGACAGAAAGACTGAATTAGTCCAAACCAAAAATGCCTACTCATAAAAACAAACAGCTGTGTTGAGATAATTTCTGATAAACAAGGGGAGCATGAAGCCAGAAATTAATGGACCAAAATAGCTATGCTGGAAATTAAGCCCAATTAGTGAATAAAATAATGAAAGGAATTGCTCTTTCCATCTCGCTTTCTTCTTTCAATATGCTGGTTTTGAGATCTTAATTTCATACTGATGCTAAGAGAAAGCATGAACCGAAAGGAGCAAGTGCACCATTGCAGCCCCTGTGCTGCACATTTAGGACCTGTGAATTCACTCTTATTACTATTTGTCCATGGTTACAGAAAGGCAAAGATCAGAGACTCAAATGATATAGTCTATATGTCCCTCAGCGCAGGTACTGAACAGTACAACCAACTGAGCTCATGTGGCCAGGCTCCTCAATCCCACCCCCTTCACCTTACTTCTTTCTTTGGTACCTTTTTGGGTTTTGCCACTCATCTGAATGAAAAGCCTAACTTTGCTGGCCAGTACTGAATCTTTTGTTTTGTGAGCCTGCATCAAAAAAGGCAGCTACAAATGACATCTTAAACCAGCATTGTCCATATTTGCCAGGTCTAAACCCACTAGTCATCACTGCTGGATTACAATAAAGTACTAGAATCAGAAACATTTTCCTTGTTACTGTTTTCTGTTTCTACTGATTCTGTAAAATTACAGAGGTGTGTAAGTGGCATTAATACTTTTTCACATTCAACAAAATTACTGCAGCAGTTCCATCTTTTCAGCAGCAAGCATCAGACATCTGCTTCACTATCACCTCAAAAGAAACCTTCTCTGCATCTTACACTTCACGTTTGGTGTACAACTGTAGTCTACCTGGTTTTGGAATGAATTCCATAAAAGTCTATAGATCCATAGCAGTGCCTTGGTCTGTACAGGAATTCAGTGACTGTTCTCTTTCTGAAATAAGATTAACGGTCTACAAAACCTATTCTCTATCCAAAAGCAAGTGTCATCAATATATACCTACTTTGCTTGTGTTTTAGGGTCAAAAAATACAGGTGCAGTGAAGAGACTGTAAACACAACTTTTTTCCAGATTGTCACTACCTTTGTACCAGAAGAGAGTTTTTTCTGCAGCATCTGTTCTGCATGTCTTTAAAGTTACACTTTAAGGAGACAGTTTGAGTTGCAGTAATGACACTGAACACTGCGTATTTGTGTCTTGAGTCAGAGATAATGAAGTTAATCTTTTTCTGTTAGGCACAGGACAGAAACAGAATGGTATAGACCTGCATTTATTCTTAGGGGCATGTTTGGCATGAAATTAATTTATTAAGAAATGTTATACATATGATCAAACCTAGTGGCATAATGCTATTAATATTATGGGAATACCTAGGAGTCCTCATCAAATGACTACAACTTTGCTGTGATTGATGTTGTACAACTTTACATGGCCAGAACTGCTGCTGGTTCAAACTTGTATGAGGAAAATTTGTCTTCCATTATTTCACTTAGTGCAACCTTTCTACAAGCCTTCTCAAATTTCTCATCTGCATAACCATCTACTTTCCATACACTGCCATTTTTACTTTATAAAAGTAGCACAAA
This sequence comes from Haliaeetus albicilla, assembly GCF_947461875.1. Classification (NCBI taxonomy): domain Eukaryota; kingdom Metazoa; phylum Chordata; class Aves; order Accipitriformes; family Accipitridae; genus Haliaeetus; species Haliaeetus albicilla. Next base: position 11,791,710 of record NC_091504.1, on the reverse strand, counting down.
AGCATTTAATTTCCTCCCCTTCCAAAGTTCAGTATTAACTCAGGCAGAACATATTCTTAAATTATTTCTTTTCATAAAACAAGAACAAACTACTGACTTCTGAATTTACACAACTGTTGTAAAATTCATTTGTGAAGCTGGCTTTTGAAATTTCTAGCACCACAGCCAGCTATGTCACACACTTGCTCTAAAAATTTAATCTGAATTTGTCAAAACCATAACATGGTCACTTTGCAATGAGCTTGTGAAATTAAATGTAGGACAAAAGACATAAAGTGAAATATTTAGAACCATAATTTATGTATTTATATTTTTAAACAGATAACGTAACCCCACATGCACAGAGAAGGCTTTTATATGGTAAAGGAAATCCAGAACATCAAATACTACAGTATTAGTGATTGCTTTTGATGCTAAAATGTATTATTCATAATAATTTATACTAAATTTAATTCAAATATTCATGCTAAAAATATTATTCATAAAATCAATATTGGTTATCAGTCAGCACTTCCAAAAATCAAGATCAGAAACTTTAAGAGTGCCTCATAAACTAATCCTTCAGGAAAGGAAAGGTATTGCTCATTTCAATGAAAATTAATGCAGTGGAATATACAGATTAAAGACTGAAAGAATAGCTTCCTTGTCCTTTAGTGATGGCACTGGATGCTAAAATGAAACCCGGCAGGCAGGAAGATCCTAAGTGGATTTAAAGAGCTCTCCCATTATCGTATAGTGCTTGAATACCAAATCACTGTTTCTTTAAACATATTATAGGTCCTTCCCATTAACTTTGTTTCTTGTTGGGTCGTAGTTTTGGGGGGTTGGTTTGGTTTGTTGGTTGGGTTTTTTAAGAAATCAGGCTGGAAATGCACTGTGATAATATCTCTCTGAAGTAAGCCCTTCTTTTTAATAAACCATCATTGCTCACCAGTAATAATTCATTTTTCTCGTACTGCTAGACAGCCCATGCAGGCACTCACACACATTCTCTATTCTAAAATACCAGCGAAGAGAGCATCCACAATTTTTACTCATTAAGACTTTACCTAAACTGAGGTAGCAATAGTGTCATCCCAGGGAACATGATTGCTTAGAAAACTGGTAATAGTACCAAGTTCTCCTCTACTGGCTCAAATTGGGCGTGTAAAAAAAAAAGGCTACTGTCATCTCCATTAATCTAAGTTAGTTTGCTCACCACTTCCTGCTGTATTCTTTTTAGCTAAGGAGAGAATTTCTTTTTGTTGAGAACTGAAATGAGCAGATGGACATAATATTCAACTACAAAAATACTGCTTTACATCTCTTTGACAATATAACAGCACTGGATATTAGTGTAACTTACTCCCAGTTTAAGTCTCCTTTTCACCGACAGAACAGCATGAAGAGATCTTCATATAAGTGAAAATAATTCCCCATGAATTCTAGGACAAAATTATGATGTAGTAAATGCAAAACAGTGAAAAACCCTTGGATGTGGATGGAAAACATACAATTAAAATATCATTCTGACTTGAGGGCTTTCCAAGTATAGCAAAATAAATAGGGAATGTCTATTTAGTTCACACTTAGACAACAAATCATAATTTCTCTGATCTCTAGAGATGATAACAGTGAGGCACATGATTAATACATTATGGTATATTAATCACACATTATGGTGTGCCTGTATTCTGTTGCCTGTGTTACACATGAACTGTCTGGGAGGATTTCAGTCTCTTGCAGTGGCTACTTAACACCTCTCCTGCAGTACTGACTTCCATGGGGATCATTCTCAGAACAACAACAATGAAATGAAATCCTGTATCTTATGAGAGGTGACATCAAATAGCATTATTAGATGGCAAAGACTTCTAGGATGCTTCATGATGCAAAAGATCACAGGCTATCAGATACCTCACTGCTATGTCCACACAGGATAGAGTTACAGAGATTTAGAAACAATGCTGCCGTCTATGCTGTTTCCAGACTTAAGTAAGCTTGCAAACTGTACACATAGGCCACTGATTTAGCAGAGATGCCTTATAAAGGCAGACAAATGTCCAAAAGTTGCTGCATTCACACCCTCCAGTTCTCACACTATTCAGGAAGCGGGGAGGAGGAAGGTGCAGAAAGGAAGCCTCTCCCCTGCCCTGCAGAATCCATGCTGGAGGATGCGGTGTTCTCTGGAAATGATGCAGCTTGGGATGCAAAGTCACCTGGGGCAGCCTGGAGATGGGGGATTTATTAAATTCCATTACTAACAAGATTGTGTGTAGTACACACTCTCATGGGATGTGATTTTGCAATCCTAACCTCACAGGCACACTAGCATATTACTAACTACTCTAGGGAGTAGCTTTATACAAATGAAGTGAGTTACACAAGCACAACACCTAATGCTTCTCCCACACAGAGTTTACTAAGCATAGGGAAGTAACCTGAAGTTTAAGACAGTCCTGTAAGGCTCCTAGATATATCCGTCTTATCCTCTAGAGCCTTTCCTTCTACTGCTTCTTAAAATTATGAGAAAGACTCTTCCTCTCTGATGTGACAGCTGGTCTACCTCTTCAGGCAAGCCCTTGCCTACTTGCTGAAAACACCTGGCTAAACCACTGTTCTTCGCCTGTGTTACCCTCTCTGTCTCATGCAAATCTTACTTCAAGAGTGAGAGCAAAAAGAAGGCAAACTGGTATTCCCATCATTATGAAAGTTTTAGGCTGATGAAGATGTATCCTAGGCGTTCATAATTAGATTTCACAACCAGACAGAATTCATAAACTAGTTTTCCAATGTGTTCATCAACTGGTATTAACTAGTTTATCAATGTACGATTTAGCAAATGGTTTAAAAGCAACATGAGAGTAGACCTAAATCACAGATGGCAGAAGGGGAAATGTATGGGATGCTAAATCAAAAGACAGGCAAACTACAGTACAAAAGATAACAAGCAAATTCAGTTTTAAACAGCTTAATTTTGTTTCATCTCCTTCTACAATTTTCTCTTAATTCTTCACCTGTCCACCCCACCTACTAAAAAAAAGTGGTTATAGAAAGATATAGTTGTTCCCACCAATAAATACCTTTTGCATATATAAAGGGGCCAACTGGAGAACTTTAATTTGTCCGTTTGACGTCTATTTTACTTAGTATTTCTACCTCAGTGTGTATTGTACAGGAGTGTAAAGTTTTTAATGTAGTGGAGTTTCAATCCACTAAAACTTAACAATTTCAAATGCTGCTTTTTCAGTTTTAGGCATATGCATCATTAAGTCAGCACAAAAATTTTTCGCATTGCGTTTTTAACAGGATACTCAAACCATTCACAGTGAAATGTTCTTAATTACAAGAATGAATCCTTGCTGTCATCACTGCACTTTAAAAATGTGACATCTAATTTTATTTAATTCTTTCCCATATTCTGTAGCAAAAAAGTTGCAGAATGTGAGCAATTACGGGCTAAGAAAGGGTGGTAAGGCAGTAGTAGTATAATGGGTAACCAAAAAAAGCTATTTGAATTGCAGGGAATTTAGTGTCTTGGTGTTTAAGACGTATTCTACCATTGAAACGATCAGCTAGTTTGGTTTTCTGCATGTGTTCTACCAGTATGTTTTGTTAATAAAAGTCCTCAAAAACCTCGTACAGTATTTGCTGGATCTATCTCAACCTCTTTCTTGGTACTTTTGCCCCACAGTTGGAAGGCCACCTAGTTTGAGTTTCTCATGGCTGATTTCTTTCTCCACTAATGTTCAGTAGCGATTAATTTATTGCAATGTATTTACGAGAAACAGGCAGGTTTTTTAAGGTACCAAGAGCTTCAAGCTTTGTTTGTTTATAGCTCCTCTGTGCACAACTACATGTCTCTTGGATTCAACTGCCAATGTAAGGGATTAAGGGGCTAAGCGATTTTGACTGGTGCAAGAATCTTTCAAATATGTTCTTCTAGCTCAACTCTTTCACTGGCAGTTTTTATTTAATGATAACTGCCAAAAAAAAAAAAATCTATTGGTGCAGCAGGAGTGACAAAACAATCACACATTTCAGGCACAATTCAATATCTATTCACACCTCTGAAAAAAATAAAATAAAATGAAATAAAATAGAAGTTGACAAAATTATAAAGCTCTTTGGCTTGTTGGCTTGCTTTTGCTGGGTTTTTGTTTAAGTGCCCCATCTAATCTTCAGGTTGTTAAGAGGGTTGGAGCAAATATTTGCTGACCTGTAGCCTGCCCACAGGGCAATAATTATTCAGTTAGGTGTCTGTAAGTGAAAATACCTTTTTTTAAAGCTATCCTAGAGAAACCTTGCATCAACATTCTTCAGCTACTGCCTTATTTGTTTCTACCTGAAGCCATTCCTTGGCTCCTGTTCCCTACATATCAGTGATGTTTCTAATGTTTCATCACTAGAAATGGAAATTGTTCCTTACATGAATTACAGACAGCTTAACATTTGTCTTTTTAGGGTGGGCTGAATTTTCATTGCTGATGAAAAGAGTTATTTAGTGATACCAGCAACTAAATTCAGGGCTAGCCCCAAAAGCATCTTTGCTGGTGCAACTCAATCCTGACCAGTCCTGCTATCTTGCTCCTTCTTTCCAGGTCACAGAGATTAAAGTGTAATAAAAACTATAATGGTTTTTCTTCATGCACAAATGGAGATGGATCCCTCTTGCTCTCACTTGCTTCTTAACTCCTGATCCTTGAAGTGAAGTACAATTGTGTTCATTTAAACTTATGCAAGTATGTTTTTCAAACTATTAAAAAAAATATTGCCTACATGTTGCTTTTCAATAGCAAGATGAAGATAACAGCATTGATACTCATTCTTATATGCATATTTTCTGGTTTTGTTCACTAGATTTAATTATTTCAACTAGGAACTGGTTTTAAATTATGAACGCTCCTGCATCAAGATTTTTTTTTTTAAAGACATACACACACACACAAACATACAAATTATTATTTGGTGAAAGATGCTGGTAGATCACAGTGTAATTGTGAGAGAGCAGGAAGCGGGAAGAGAAGAACCACCAAAACGAGAATTGTTTTGATCACAGTTGAACACCAACACAAATACTAATTAAATTTGTGGATGACAGTGACAAAAGCCATATGGAAAGACTTAACCTCTCAAGAAAGTTGAATTGAAACAAATACAGAGCAGAATTATAGACTGGGGAACACAGAATACAGGTCCTACCAAGGGAATGACAGAATGAAGCCAAAAAAGCTGCAATTCTGACAAGGAAGTAGAGAATAAGTGGAAAGGTAGTTCATATACTCTGTCATGATGCTAGTAAGAAACAAAAATAAACCCTAATTCAATATCTGACAAAGAAAGAAGAGTAAGAACAAGATGATGTTACAGTCCATATGACTATACAGCATCTGGCAATCACACTGTTAAAGAGAGCTGAGAAATTAGAAGGAAAGTGCAAATATATCACAAATATGATTTCAAGGTTAGAAAAATGTGTCTTATTGTTGGTAGACAAAGACTTTGATATCTACCTAAAAGGGGTATCTACTGTTACGAGATTCTACCATCTAAGCAGCTTCACAGAGGGAAAATAAAACACAACAATAGCAAGATGGAATAACCCAGCTGTGAGGTAAACGTTCTTCACAGTGAGGGTGACTAACCACTGGAAAAACCTGTAAAGGCAAATCACAGATTTCTGATTTCTTGACATTACAAGCCTTTCTGAAATATATACTTATTAAACAGTGTTCTCCCTACAGTTACACTAGAATGACATTTGTGACATGCACAGAATAGTCATGACCTATGTCATACCATGCAAACTGACTGATAGAATGACTCTTTGCATATTTAAAACTTGTCAGAGTAAATATCCCATATGTTTTACCTCTGTAACATGTGGAAATAACCATAACTTAGTAAATCACGTATCTACATCTCTTCCTTACTTTTATCTAAAAATATATATATATATTCCTCACTCAGAATCATTCCCTCTTGGTATGAGAGAAGCTTGATAGCTCTTGGCATGAAAGAACATGTGATTAACACATGTGGGCTCAGTGTTCCTCATCTGAGAATACTGGCTTCATTTGTATGGAATACAAATATGCCACATTTCCTCAATATCTGAAACAGAACATTTATATTTATGAGGATATAAACTCATTTTCTCAAGTCTCCGATATTTGTTGAAAATTAATCATCCCCTTGCGAAACACATTCACTAGAATATTCATAGGAAGCAAACATAATGAATAATCATATTCAACTTTCATAATCAAAAGTTCCCAAAGCAATTTACAGGAGATAAGTATCATTATCCCCCTTTATGGGCAGGGAAACTGAGGCATAATATTAACTTGTCCAACATCAAATAGCAGACATATATTACACCTTAGATTTCTGGCAAACCCCTGGAATGTCTGTTCCTCTAATGCATAAAGATAAGCAAGGCAAAAGAAAAAAAATTTAATTTCAATCAATGTTAATATATTTCTGTGATCTTCAGCAAAATTTCCCTGAAGCGATTGATATTTCTTCACAGTATTCTGAATGTCTACGTTCTTCAAGGCCTACCCTTTTTTACTTGAGTTTCCTGAACTATTATACTAAAAATGTGTGAAAACCTAGAAGAGATTTCCTGACTATTTGTAGCAATGCCGAGAAGTCAGAAATACTACGTGGAGCCTCTCTCCATCAAGTTTTACCTTCCTTCTGGTCTAAAACTTTTCCTGTTTATATAGGAAGATTTAATAAGGACACAAGGTCACCATAACCAAAGTTTGCTTAATATTTAAGCTATCATCTAAAAATATATATATATTTTATGAAGGGAAAACCCCCTAAGTTTAAAATTTAATTTTACAATTTCATAAGATACCATTCTTCCATTAACCATTATAATTTTAATTGAGGCTAAAGGATCCAACCTTTAACTCTACATGGAAAAAAGAATTTTATCCTCATTTTTCACTGGGGGGAGGGGACGGGGAAAAAAAAATCAGATTTGCTCCCTAAGAAAAATGAGAATGCTGAAATTGCAAAACATTGCACTGGCATTTTCTCTCCATTTATGTACCTCTACTTTGATGATTAAGTCAGTTCACAGTCCTACTTTGATTTAATAATTTCTTTTAATATTATATATGCCAATGTAAATATAGTTAACATAAAATAATTACATTCACAAAATATTTATTAAATTTACTTCCCCACATAAAGAGTGAAGAATAAAATGTCCATGCTTTGCTCAGTGATTTTAATGTGAAACTGCCGGTGAAATTGTCAACATATTCTCAGTGTAATACATTAAGCCAGCATGTGTGGGTGTCAAATAATTGTAGACAATTTAGTGACTGAATTCCTTTAGGGTTTTAAAGTCCTACTATATTTTTGCTTGGATACCTTTTTTCTGGGTCATTAAGACACAGTTGTCAAAAGAATAGATGAAACAAGCTTTTAATGTTTTATTGCTGAATAAGAGTTTGAAGGAGTTACTTTACCTCAGTATCCAGGGTTTACAGCTGTAAACCTGTATTTTATCTCACACACCCCCACCATCCCCCCTCCCCAAAGCAGTCTGCTAAGGGTGAAATCCATTTTAGAGAAAACAACGCAGAGTTTTCTGGATTTTGATCACAAGTCTTACATTACTGCATCATCTGACATGATCCCCTTCATTAATGCGCACACTAGTTCCTCTGCACCAGTCAGCAGGAACTGCTCATTGCCTAAGCTGACTGACACACAATCCTTAGGAAGCTGGTCTAACTACACACATGGAGCAAATCATGTTGTGCTATTACTCCTGGTTATGGTGCTCTGTGGCCAAATCTACTCGACATACACAAAGCATGGAGAAATATGATTGGGAAGGGATGTGAAGGGCAGGAAAAAAGGGCTTCTATAGGTACAGTAGCGGCAAAAGGACGACTAAGGAAAACATAGGCCCACTGCTCAATGAGGTGAAGGACACAGCAGTAAGGGGTACAGGAAGGACTCAATGAGGATTAATGCCTCAATCTTAAATGGCAAGGCCTGCTCACAGGCCTCCTGGGCAGCAGCCTCTGGGGAAGTGAAGTACTTCCATAATAGAGGAAGACTGAGTTACATTTGAGCAAACTAGACATACACAAGTCCAAGCAATGAGACAGGATGCATCTGAGGCCTCGGCTACAAGAAAGACACTGTCAAACCAGACTATGTCCGGTGGAGTGCTACTGACGCTACCGATGTAGGCAGCAGCTGCTGCACATGACGAACGAGGAGAGGCTGGGAGATGTTTCTTTCAACCTGGAGAAGACAGACAAGCTCAGGGGGAAGGGAGCAGGAAAGGGATCTACTGCTTTCTAGAACTGCCTACTGGGATGTGTAGAGATGACAGAGCCAAGCTGAAGTGAGTGGAAAAGAAGACTCTACCCTTGGAGATATTCCAAACTCAAGTGTGCAAGGCCATGAGAAACCTGATCCAGCTTACAAACAACATAATTATAATTTGTTGATTTTAATCATCAACACGATTATAGTTTCAACATCAACATATAACATCATATAACATAACATCAACACAATTATAATCTATTGATTATAATCATCAACATGATTATAATTTCAACATCAACATATAACATATAACATCAACATAATTATAATTGGTTGACTGTAGTCAAGCTTTTTTCTCCATATGACATTGCTATTAATATTTTGGAAGAAAGAATCTTTAATACTTTTCCTACTTTGCATAAAATGTAAAGGTTGGAAGTCATATTCTAACTCTGCCATTCACTTAAGCTTATTCCCTGAACTCCTTGCCTGTAAGGACACATACCCGTGTTCAAGCTATACTGACCTTGTTTGGTTGATGAAAAATGAGAGATTGGGAAGGCACAGAAGATGGCAATGAAAGACTTTCAGAAAAATCAAATAATGGAACCTAATGCAATATCAAAATGTGTCATACTAACTAAACTGCCGCAAAACTTCACATTCTGTAATATTCTGCACATTAGAGCAAGCATCCACAAACCTAGGGAAAAATCCCACAGGCTTAAGCAAGTGCAGATGAAGTGGAAAAATAGAAACACCTCAATGGAAGAAACAGTCTGGAAGGCTGAGTGAGAAGTCAGTCTACTGCGAATTTACTATATGATTGTGAGGCAAATAAAAGGTTAGGAGAATCTTGGGTGGTTTAGAAAAGAAAAGTAAGTGAACGTGCTGAGAACAACTTCTCTATACTTCTGGGAGTTATGCATCAATTTTTGACAGTTCAGTACAGAAAGACAGGTGCATTTGACAGACGTACTTTTTCTGCAAGACTGAATGAAGAAAATTCCAGACAATTGCAATAAAACACTTATTTCTTCCTATAAAAATGAACAGAAGCGTTTGCTGAAATCCTAGCAACACACAGATAGCTGAAAGATAGCACTAAAACTTGCAAACAGCTGAAAGGAGGAACAGGATGAAATGCTATTCATGCTTTCATCTGATGTTGCACTGAAGCAAAATGTGATCAATTTATGTAAAGCCTTCCATGACCCTTACTTCATTCACTGTACAGGAGTTGTTGCAGTATTGTTACTACTATACGCTCCAGTGCAGGCTCAGGGGAACAGGACAGGACATGGACATCACCTCATTCAGTCAGAGTTGTGTTTGCCTTGGGTTTTTTCCCCAAATTACATGGAACTAGCTAAGGCTTTAAATCCAGCTAGTTGGCTGACCACTTCCTGGTAGAATCAGCCCATAGGCTTTCATAAACTGCATGTAGAGCTTAATGCTGTACTTTTTTTTTATTTTTCAGCTATTCCTCACTTCTTCCTTCCAGAAACTGGACTCCAGAGTTTTTCCATCCTGCAAATGTCAGTCAACAGTGAGGAGCAACAGGATATAGAAGAAGAAAGTCTATCAGAGTAAACCTGACATCATTTGAGGAGGTAGCTACTATAATATACAAAAAAGCAGCAAGAATGATCATAGACCATCAATTCTAATGTGTTCTGCTGAGCATGCAAAGCAAGAAGGGCTGGGGGGTTAATTAAGAATATTTGGTTTTAATAATATGAAGAACCAACCTGATTGTGGGATTAATTAGACTACAGAACAAATACTCTCCCAAATGAAGAGGTGGGATTTCCATCCTTGAATTATTATGACAAGACTGAATGAAACTAAAGAGAATCCACAGCAGAATAACCACCTCATGAGTTAGTAAAGTGGTATAGTAGACATCTAATAGGTATATTCCAACTTTAAGTTGTCAACAAATGAAGTTTGCACATTGAAAGAAAAGGACTGCCTGGCCCTATAGCCACACAATTTCTGTAACATGAAAAGGGACAGCAACAGTTACAAGATATTGGACCCAAAGATACATCACTAGACAAAATCATGGTAACTTGCTAAATCTCTAAGGCATTGGAGGGACTCACAAAAGCAGTGTCTAACACATTCCAACTTGCTGCCAGGTGGAGGTGGGAATCTTCTCCCACTTTCCTACAGGAAAAGACCTAATTAGCCTATGTCTTTTTATCAGGTGCAAATACATTCCCTGCCTTGAAAAATGGTGGCAAAAGTTATCTACTTCTGTACACAGTGCTGATAAGGTGGCATTGAACCTGGTCTCTTTTTGTGAATTTCTTAAAAAAAAAAAGAAAAAAGCGCAAATAAAACCCACTCTTGTTTAACCTGCAGCCTATTTCCTTGCATCTTTTTATTAAATATCAGTTCCTTTCTCTTTGCCCTTTTAGGCTTTGAAATCCACCTCTGCAATGCAGCACCTTCTTTACTTAAAAAAATGATCATATTCTGCTCCTCTGCAGCTGAACCCTTAAAACCTCACCATCTATCAAGTAAAACCCAAACTTTTTATCCTGTTTGCCATGACAAAACCTTCTTCTACAATTCCAAATATTTTATGTTCAATGCAGCCCAACTGTTTCAAGAAGCCTATAAACTGCGGCTTATAAATATTGTGCAATTTTGAAGATGCACGCCTTATTCAAAGAAACCCTTGCAAACTTATTATTGCTTACCACTTATATTATAGTCGTGCTTTAAGATTTGCAATGTCAGATCATACTGAAACATAACAGATGCAACAAGAATATTCTTATTCTCACCATTTTTCTTAAACAGTTCTCAGTGCAATTCTCCTGCTCTTAATTGAACCTCGATTATGACTCAAGCTTCTTTCAAGCTTCCGATTATTTTGCCATCTAACTAATAATGTCCTACAAATTCAAAAGGGTAACATCCATGATATCTACTGCCCCTTCTATCAAAGAAAAGGATCATCAATTTTTCTGCAGAGCAGGGAAAAGGAAGTACGTACTTGGAACAGCATTCTACAAACTTAGTTTTGCTAGCAGGGAAATTTATTTTTACTGGATAAGAATTTCAGTTACTAACTCAAAATATATGTGCTTTACAAACCATGACTTATATTAGAAGGATTTGTAAAAAACGGCATACTTGTCACACTGATGCACTTAGTAAATGCAAGCCTCCTATATATGTGTACAGTATTGTGGAAGAGAGGAATTGCTAAACAAATTACTGCATTTCACTACCCAGCAGGGTAATAACCATAGCAACACCTCACAGAAGAGGAGGAAGGTTGAGAAATTGTAGCTCTGGGATTAGATATTTGTAGAGTCCATTTTGAAGTGAAAATCTTTATTTAATTAAATGTTTATTTAATTTTGGAGGAAAAAGAGTCTTGTGTGTCTACAATAGATTAGAAAATTTATATAGAAAGGTATATAACTTCACAGAAATTATACAATGCTATTGCCATATTTTACAGGATTTTACTAAAAAAAATATAAAAATTAGGTACATCTACATGAGTAGCTGTGTAGATATTAATCAAGCATATAAAAGGGTAAAGTGAATACACAAAGGTTAGACAATTCAGTTTTCAATATGCAGCTCCTTCTGGGACTCATCATCATGTAACATATGCATTTACTAATCTGGTTATGAGCACAGTCTAGCTCATTTTGTATTTCTTGGCTTAGAAGTCAGTTATGCCCTTTAAAATTGATTCAATAAGCTGCTGGCCAATTTAAAATCTAAGTTCATAATTGCATGGACAGACTGCAAAAGCCTAAGAGTTGAGGTTTGTTTGGGTTTTAGAAGTACCTAAAAGTCTGCCTATCTACCTGAAATTCTTCAGCTTTTTTCACTGAGAAACCTTCCTGAATATTTCATGCCAAAGGTCTTTTGAGATACGCCAATCTTTCCAATGCCAGTTTAACTTACGAAGGCAAAGATGCGACAAAACCGAATGAATTGTATTTGGACTGTGATGCCCAGAACCACAGAAAATTGGAAGGGATCTCCAGAGGTCTGTAGTCCAAATCCCCATGCAAAGCAAGTGCAGCTAAAGTAGGTTGCCAAGGCCTGTGTCCAGTGAAGTTTTGAACACCTCCAGGAATGGACAACCTCTCTGGGCCTCATTCCAATAATTTACCACTCCTACAGTGAAAGTTTTTCCTTACATTGAGTTGGAATTTCCCACATTCCAACCTGTTAGCTCTTGACCTATTGCTGTATACCTCTGAGATGAGTCCAGCTCCACCAGGACTCTGCGCCCCCCATTAAGCAGTTGTAGACCACAGTAACATCCTCCCGGGCCCTTCTCTTCTCCAGGCTGAACAAACACAGCTCTCTCAGCCTCTACTCACACATCATATCATGCACCCCCAGACACCTTGATAGCCCTCCATTGGACTGTCTCATATTTCTCAATGTCTTCCTTGTACCAGAGTCACAAACCCACACAAAGTGCCCCAGGACTTCCATCTAAGTCTGAATCTCTGGTAAGTGTATATCACGTTAAAGGTTATTTGAATTTATGACTGCCAGGAATTTTTCAGAACTTAAAGGAAGGTTTTGTTCAAGCTATATTCTAGATATGCAACTTAGCTTCCATTTTTTTCCAGAAGAGAATTTCAATCCATATTTTCCATTCTATTTTCTTTCAAACTTTCCTTCTATAAAAATATAAATTCTTATAAAAGATTGTTGTCCCTCCAGTTCTTTAAGTATATCAAGGTAGGTAAATTCTTCCTTTTCTATATTTTTTATTCTGCTGCCTGGGTTCTGTAATGAGATTGCTTTATAGACTACCATCACAATATAGAAAAGACTCTCCTTGAATTCTGTGAGAGCAGACTGATCCTTATAGAGAACAGACAGATTGAAGAGCTCTTTCAGAACAGCAGAAACACCTAACAAAGGCTCGTTCAACTGGAAAGTATTATAATGATCTAATTAAACTAATTTTCAAAGTATGGGATAACAATTCCAGCAAAATAACACTTCTTCAGACTCCTTACAACATTCAATGGGAACATCAGCATTTCAGTTTGCATCAGGATTTCACTTTTGAAGCAACTGTCCCAATTACCCATACAACCTCTGCTCACACAGAAGAGCAGTTTCAGACTTCAAGGACTATACTTCATCCAGGTGAGATTCCAGTAAAAGACATGCTCTGTGACAGCACTCAGTGTAGTTGACTTGCTCATGGGCATGAAGTCCACGGTACCAGACTAAAACTAGCCTGAAGTAAAACCCCAGAAATAATTATAGTGTGGATTTCAGGTCCTCAATACCAATTGCTTTTCCCTGGAGCTTTGCTCTTCTTGGTCCTTACTACAGCCTGATCTCCCTTTGTCTGGCCTCACTAGAATAATGTGTTGGAATTGTTATGGTGGTTGGCAATTTGTGAAGCTGTGGAGGTGTAGTTTATGTTGCTGCTTAAGAACAATTAATATGAGTGACTTCACTGTCCTAAAATGTTGCAAGTTAGTTTCTACTCATTTTAAGAATTGGTTTTTGAATATATTATTTTTGGTTTGGTTTTCTTTTAAAATGGTAGTTGGGGCCAATTTCATCACATTAAGGGTGTCCAAGCTAAAGGAGATGGCACTACAGTGGTTTTGGCATCCACATTTTTAGCATGTAGTATGTGCAAAGTTGCTTATTCTTTGAAACTAGAATAAGTTACTGTCAATAGAGGGATACAGTGCAGTGTGCCAAGTACATTGCAAGTTTATCTTAATGCATCTTGATGAATCTATCCTTGCCACAAACAAGCATAAGAAATAAAGTTCCTACTGTGAATGCTATATGTACTTATCAAAGCACTAAAATCTATACTCAAACTATGTTATATAAAGCACAAAGTGATGTGGCAGCAGCAGACAAAAGTATCAGAGCTTTTACCAAAAGGTGTTATTAAGTTATTATTTGACACAGATGGTTTCTTAATATTTTATGCTTATAAAGCTACTCTAGATGGTGCATTTCCATTACAGCTGATCTTCCCAGTTATGCTTAGTGATCATTTTCAGATGCTTATACTCTTGTTCACTATGAAAGGTATAGTAGGCATCTAAAATATGCATAAAATCCATATTTGTAATGTTTTTGATGCACATAGCACTTTAGTACAAAACAGAAAGTTTATTGATCTTAATATTATACAGTACATTGTGTGCAGAAAAACATTACATGCTAGCCATCATTGTGGAATTAAAATAAGAGATTTCTTTCATTTTTTTTAGTGCAGAGAAGATAAGGGGGAAAAATGCCTGCTATTCCCCCTTCTCCCTATGTGAAGCAATAAAAATCTATGAAATACCTGGCATATCTAGCAAACTCATGGAGCTTGCTAATTGTATTTACTATATGTAAATGATCAGAAAAGAATGTCTGACTTAGACCTTTCTGGAATTCTCCATCATTGAAATAACTAGACACTTTTTTGCAGATGCAGGCAAGAAATAAAAGAAGGAAGAACAAATAGACAATCTCCACCAGAGAGCTTTCTATTTCACGTGACAAATACATTTAACGTGTAGTTCACATAAAGCACTGAAAAAAACCTATACTCCTGGGACATAAATCTTCAGCTTTTATGGACAACATCTACTGTGTTCTCCTAAAACTGAAAAACTACAAGTAATGATCGAAATTGGTGTGTTCTCAGTGGCCTTTTCAGTAGTAATTTTGCCAACTCATTTACCCATCTAATTTTACATTGTCTTACAAAAACTTCAACGGGAAAGAGAATGGAATTGTTCTGAGGCAAGAATATTTAAATTATGCACTTATAAATGGAAAATGGGTGTCTGTAACCTTTTGTTAGCAAGATCCTGAAACGAAAGCCTTCTTAAAGTGAACACATCAGTCCTGCTTTTTGCATCCAGGCTTTTCAGAAAAAGTTTCTTTGTAACATAGGATATTAGCTTCTATTAGATAATCTGATGTTGGGTCATAAGTAGCAGTAATCAACACAAAAATACATTAAAAAACCCCAACAACACCTTCAAATATGTGTAGATCAGTAATATAATTCTCAGTCACATTCACTCATAGAAGACACTCACTGTCATAGAAGTGTACATCATTTTAATATTTTTCCTTCATCCTTCTTGTGCAGACAGTTTCCTCTATGATATAAAGCCAACTCAGTAGTGTCCTCAGAAGACTCATGTTCCACAGCCAAAGAGGGAAAACACACCCAAATGAAACATTAAAAGCCGCTAAGAAGGAAGAAAAGAATCTGCCAAGAGAAACACAATATAAAACTTCCATATATTTTTAGTTTGATGATACAAACAGATCACAGTATTTAAGCTGTCACATCACATGTGTTGCCTAAGTTCACCTGTAGGATCCATCCCTCCTGAACCCTTTCCATTTCTTCAGAAATCACTTAGATAACATATTTTCCTGAAGCCCAAACAGGTCTCCAGTTGCCTGTGATAGAGGAAATGCATTCCTCAGTATCATCATACTACAGTGATAGTAACCCTTCTGCTATTTACCCATAAGAGTCACCAAGAGATAATAGTTGACAATCATACTGAAATGAAAGAGAGACTATGACTAAATAAAACCAAAGGCTTCATGAAAACAGAATTCAATATGCTTTGAATAAACTTAAAGAATTGCCAGACCTCCAACAGGCAGATCTCCAACTGACAAATTTTACAGTGTAAGAGAGAAAAACGTAAAGGAGAACCAGGAGTTTCTTTACTAAAAAGTTAAAGACAGATTATCTGAATGTCCAGGTGAAACAGGCAATCGTCAAGATGTCACTCCCTTAAACCACAGATTTATTTATTGGCTTCAAAGGCCAGAAATTAGAAAATGTTTTTAATTAGCAAGGACAAGTAGAAAAGAATAGCAGAAGTGCATACACAAAGTATAAAACCCAAGAGCATGCAGACACAACTAGCAAGGGTCATAAGAGTTAATGAAAAGAATTCTGAAAGTGTATTAGTAATAAGAGGGACACATACACACAAAGATGGCGGGGGGGGGGGGGGGGGGGGATAGCTACTGATCTGCTACTGCATGGAGAAGAAGACCAAGAAAGAGAAAAATGGGGAAGGCCAAAAAGTTTAATCTCTTTTTTGCTTCAGTCTGCACTAGTGATATAATTGCAAGCGGGTTGCCAGTACAGTTAATACCAATGAACCAGGGCAAAATAGAATCTCTCTAAAATATAGAAATAACAATCTAGGACTATTCAGATAAGTTAAATATTTTCAAATCAGCTAGGGTGGATTTAGTTCATTAGAGATCTGACTGCGGCAATGTCAAAATTAATTATCATTTATAACTCATGGCAATTGTGAAGTGTTGGACAGACAGAAAAGGGAAAATGTTGTGCCCATCTGCATTTAAAAAACAGGAGGAGAAAATAAGGGTCAGACAGTTACAGAGAAGTCTGATTACTTTCCTGGAAAAATATTGAGACAAATAATCAAGTTAGTTGTAAAATTCTAGATTTTTCTGACAAACAGTCAGAACAGATTTGGCAAAAAGTAGTCACCAGAAATATATTTAATTTCTTTCTATAACAAGGTAACAGGTAGATGAAAAATAGAAAAAAAGAGAAAGAAGGAAAAAAAAAAAGATAGATGTTAAACATCCTGACACTTCAACAGCCACTAAACAAAAAGCTCTGTGAACTAGCTTAATCTAATACTGATGCAGTACTAAAACAGGATGGAAAACAATTTTCTACACTTGTTAGACGTCCACCATTAGAGAGGGAGCATCATGTCAGGTTCCTTCCCTGTCTGCACTGTTTCTCATACCATTTGATGCTTTCAGTAACAGGATTATAGAGAGTACACATTTTCTTGTGAACGAGATACAGAAGTGCAGGAAGTTCTACATGAACACAAAAGCAGTTGGAACAAAACAATCTCCTCCCAAAACTTCCCCAGAAAAGTATGACTAATTGGAGAAGTAATCTAGAAAAGTGAAGGCAATTCAAAAGGAACAAAGAAATTTAGAGGCACAAAGAAAAAACAGTGAATAGTCGGCCAACTAGGAATCCTGAAGACTTGATCAGAAGGTTATAGCAGACCATAAGTTGTTTATGACTCAGTAAATGTCATGCCCTTACAAGAAACAGAACAATTTCCTGGGAGGCATAAAAGTATGCCATGTTCGAGAAATAACAGTTCATCTAGGTATCACCTGAAATATTACACCTGTTTTGATCAGTGTTGTTCAAGGAAAAAGTTGAACAATTTGCAAAAATAATTAAAAAAAATCAAGACACAAAAAGAAAAGAATGATCAAAGGTCTTAAATTTGTCCTACAAGAAGAGCTTAAATAAACTGTTGATGCTTAGCCTACAGAAAAAGCAGAGACCGAGAGGAGATTTGATAATAGTCTTAATGTACTAAAAGGAAGGAAAGAATCTGTTAACCATTTTTACTTGGGATAGCACAAGAATTAATGAGCTTAACTTACAGCTAAGGAGATTTAGGTTAGATATTAGGAAAATCTTTCTAATTGTAAGAACACTTAAGCTCAAGACAGATTTCCCTGAGGATACTGCAAAGACTCCATAACTGGCGATCTTTAAGAGCAGTTATGTACTCATCTGCCAGAGATGAAAAAAGTACAGTTGATCCTGCTTTGAAGCAGGATGACAGACAAGGTGACTAAGATCTCTACCTGCTCTTCTTCATCTAAAATAGAAAATTTGTGGAAAGTAGTAGAATCTCAAATGGATGGACTCCTAATGTGGGAGGTGAGTTTAATTTGATGCGTAAATTTCAATTACCTACAGTGAAGGAAATAAGAAATCCTAACACTCAAATTTTTACTGCAGGAAAGATAAGATGTCCAGGAAATTTAAAACAAATGGAAGAATATAATTTCCTAGTGGTCAGTTAAAAGTATTAAATAAGAGGTCTTCCTACTTTGCCTGAACTGTTTTCACACTTGTAGTTGCATAATGTTTGGCGTAGTCTCTATCTTCACCTTTGTAAAAGCCCATTGTTGTCAAAAATCTGAATTTCAGAGAGAGGAAATATTTATTGCTTGTCATATTTTCATATGACCTTTCCTCTCCCCATCATCTATCTGGCTACCAAACACATCATACGTATAGCACAGTCCCAAATGGGAATTTACAAAGCTGCTGGTTTTTCTTTTCATGGAATAAAACTTGTGCCGAGAGTAAAGTGTTTAGCGTCATCTTAGCTGTGCTGATTTAATTTTTTTAAATTTTATTTTATTTTTTATCAACTTCATGTATATTTCCAAGCTGCATTTTGTTAGGAAGTTGGGAAAGGCAAAAAAACAAAACAAAAAAAAAAAAAAAAAAAAAGACAAAGATTCTATCAAAAATTATTGAAGAGGGCTCGAAACATTCCTTACCCATATTCAGGTTATAAATTCACTGGACCACCTCTAGAAATTTCTCCTGGCTGAGCAGTATATCCTCTTATTAAACAATCTTCATTCTGATCTACATTAGCCCAGAAGATTTCAACGGCCTCGGTGGTCCTTAGGTTGAAATTTCGTAAAAAGATATCTAGAGTACCAGCCATTGATTGACAACAAATGTATTACAGCTGGGTAAGTATACAGACATAACCTCCAATGGCATATATCATCTACACTAACTGTTTTTAAACTCTGTTTCCTTTAGGAGAAATTAGAATAATTGGGGGCATACAAAGCTGCACCTAGTCTTCTAACTGAAGATGAGAAATCAGCCTATATAAAAATCTAACCTAAGTCTTCATAAGACAGGGATGAAACTTAAACTGAATATTCTTTTGATGCTAGAAAAAGCTCTGACACCACAGAAAATCTATTTTGACAACTGTAGGAGTTAAACTCTAATTTCAGATGCGTGGCTGTCAAAGAAAAAAAAAAACCTGTTTCTATGCCTACAGAGATTAGAATCTGGCAGATGATCTAAAAACCCAGCTAAATATTCTTTTTATAGAGTCACCTCCTCGTCCCCTTATTCACATAAGGAGTCTTACCGCATTCAAGAACAATAAGGGGGATTTGGCTCATCTTGCTTTTCTGTTCAATAACATGCTGTAAGATAAAATCAATACAGACAACTGCATATTAAACTGAAGGTCACTCATACGGCAGGTAACTACTTACACTACAACATCTCCTGTTTATACACATCTCTGCTGTTAAGAATGACTGCTTTTGCAACTATTGGCAATTTTTGAGTGTCATTTTCCATATCTGTCTTGAGGTATGGCAACAAGAAGTGGAGCAGCCCACCATGATAGAACTTGCCCTTTGCACAGAAGAGTTTTGCATCTTCAAATACCAACATAGGCAATTTCTTGTGCCCTATGCTGTTATAACGCTTTGATGAGCAAGATTTCCATCATCAGACTCTTGCTACAGGTCAAAACCCCCTTTTCATGATACACAGAAATATGAGGCACAAATTTTGAATAGAGGAAGGAATGATTTCTCATGGTTATATAGGCTGTAATCACAGCACAGTGGCTACACAAAACTGCCAGCTGAAAATGTATTTATTTCCAAACATATCAGACACCTAAGTTTTTACTCCAGAAAATTTGAAGTTTGGAAGTTTCAGAAAGATTAATTCATTTCCCGAAGTGCTAGGCATTTCCAGGCTTAAGTGAAGCTCAGTTAATTATTCTGCTAAAGAACTATAAGCTAATTAACCCAACAAAGAAAATACTTCATTATGAATAACCCAATTTTTTTTAACATTTTATCTTTTGATGGCATTTCTTATTGAACATCCAAAAAATGAGGCACAAAATTTATTGCATGTTTTCCAAAACTTTGGTTTAAGTTTCATCTGAAATTCGATGAATGCTGCACTACCTTTTCACTCTACTTAAAGCTGCTAAAGAATTCCACAAGAAGGTTTAAATAAGAATAAATATGATCCTGAATACTAGTGGTGAAAGAAAAAGATTTCTCCTGTATGCAAACTTGAGTTGAGTAAAATCCATGTCAAAGTACAAATACCTACAATGTGATTCATAATACATATAGATACATATAGATGATTAAGAAAAGTTATTTTTAAGAAGGTGTTATCCTCCACTGTCAGCATTAAAATATGGAGCCAGCAGGAATAGGACTCAACACAAGTATTGTCTAATCCCACTATCTGTACAAAGACACTGTGATACTGTTAGCATCTCTGTTCTACATTTTCAGGTTTTCATCAAACAATTTAAAAGTAGCCCTATTTAAAAAAAACCCAAAGCACACACAAACCAACCACCAAACCAAACCAAGCCACAAACCAACCAAAACTCACATTTTTTTTTTCCCATGACATATCTATGTAAATGTATCTTCTTCCAAGAAACACCTCCCCCCCCCTCCTTTTTTTTCTCCTTTAGCATCCTTCCAAAAGAAATGTGTTATGCAAACCTGTGTGGATTGATAAACAGCTGGTTTAACAGGACTCTTCCTGTTGACATTCATTAGGCCACCTTAAAAGCAACTCTGTTCCATAATCCCTTTCCCCATATTCTTTACATGAAAAACCAAGAGGAATTAAAAAAATTTTAAAAAAAATTATACCATTTGATACACATTTCAAAATACAGGGTGAGTTATGAAACTTTCCAGTTCTAGAAGACAAAAAAGTCTGACCTAAAATGTTCCTACCCTTTCCAAATAAGATCAGTCACTTGTGGAAGCTGAAAAGCGATACTATACATCCATTTTTAGTTATTTTAAACTTCTTTGTTTTCTCAGGTACTTACTGACATTGGGTCTTTCTGAACTGACAGTATAGCAATAAATATTTTAATCTCTCATTCTAGAGAGAGAATTCAAATATCTCATTACTTGTGACACTACATGGCATTCTTCATAAAAATAATTAAGTTGGTCAAGGAACTAAGTCAGCCAAGCCTTTGACATAATACAGACATAATACAGTTAGATGAAACTATTCTTCATACTACAGCCTTCCTTTAACAGCATCCCACTATAGGAAGGCATCACATGTTAGTTAAAAAAAAAAAAAAAATCAGGGGGATTTTAAGTGTGCTAGCATTTAAGTTCTTATCCAAACACAGGAGAATCATTCTTACTTGCATCTCAGCAGTTGCATGGTACACGCACACCATCTTCACTAAGAGAGCATATCAAGGATGGGAACAGATTCTACATCAGTGCTTCACAATCTTTCTAGATTTTGTGTGAATTTAGCATTGTTTTATATTTATTAATTGCCTTTTTGGACATTAGCACATACAGTGACAATACGCTAAATGCTGGAATTAGAGGGGAGCATGCCAGAGCCAACACAGGAACAAAGCACAGAGTAATTGTCACACCCTGGCACTGAGATGCCCAATGGGAAAGGGCAATCTATTCCTCTATGTCAAGTGCAGCAGGGGAAGATCTTAGTTCTTGTTTTAATTTCCAGTTATACTGTTTTCCCCCGTTGTGAGTGAAAACATATATAAAAAGATATTTAATTGGATCAGAGTTCTCAGCCCTAAACTAACTTCCTATCTCCTTTCCCAATTTAATATCTCTGGATAAATAGTGTAAGAGGAGAAGCACTTGCACGCGTACAAAGACCGAGTATAATCCTGAAGAGCAACGACTGCATTAGAGAAGTAACACAGCTTTTGGCAATCTTTGCATCATCTAACAGCTAAGTTCAAGTTTCAGCACGCCAGACCCATATGGCCACAGCTTTTTGAGATCTCAGTGAGTTCACGCTTCTGTCTGGCTTCAGCTGCTCTGGAGCAGGCTGTTTCTGCTACCTCTCTATGAAAGAGGGACTGTGTGGCTATTTGGCTTCAAGACTAGCAATGACTCCAGTTGTTCCCTACTATCAACTCTTTGGGACTTATTTAGGGACACATATGACACTATGGAAAGCAAATGTTTACTCTGCAAACCGTTCCTGAATCCATTTGCTTCACTTCAGATAGCTCAAAAATTACAGGCATCCTGATCCATATGCTGCTTTCTCCTCAATTTCTACATCACATTAGGGTTTTTCTCATTAATTGTTTTGGAAGAGTTCTAGAAAGCCTCTCAGAAATCTTATGCTTTTAAGGGTCTTGTCTATCCCTAACTATCATGCACATTTCTTTGACTTGGGCTGCTACTTTCACCAGAAATCCCCCTCTCCCTCCAGAACAATATGCCCTTAGATGCACTAGACAACAGCTAGGGGATTCCACTCACACTGATATTTCCAACAATGCAGGAAAGTCACCAAATCAAAGTTTCACATATACAGATTCCCCAAATCATCACTAGTCAGAACAAATCCATACTTTCTTCTTCCTTCCTTTTCTCAGCTATAGCTGTTTATTCAACACTCGCTCAGCACTCGCAGGGTTTATTCTCATGTGTCAGCAACTCTCTACACCTGCAACACGTCCGAATAAGATATCAGGAGGAAGAGCTAGCACTGATGAAAGCTCAGTCCCTCCTCCCATTCCTGCTGCTGCTACCTTGCCTCACCTCAGGTTTGTACAAAATATTGCCTCCAGCTTCTATACAGCACATAGCCAGCATCTGCACATTTCAGTCCCTTTTTATTCTTACTTTTTTCCTCTCTCTCTTTCTCTCCTTTTAAGCAGCTGTGTTTCTGGACTTTCCCTGGGGAAAATCTTAAACTTGAAAGGGCTTCTTAATAACCTTGCTCAGCCCTGCACACAGGAAATTAAGCCATTCTGCACATTCAGCATTTACCACTCTGTTCTGCAATCCAAAGTTCTCGTACATACATACAGTTTGCAGCCATTTGGGGATTGACACCTTCACCTTAGAGAAGTGCAGGTGAATTTTCATTTCTGTGTGTGAACTCTTTGCCTCGAGATGTGGGTAACAGTTCATATATTGAATACAAACGGCTCTAAATATATCAGAGCCTCTTTGCATGGCTGCCAAAGAGATCTGTCAGACAAACAAAACGCATACCAAGTGAAAACATAATTAAGGGCCTTTGACTCTCAGATTATTCTCCACTTGATTAAGTGTAACGAGTGCCCCCTCCCCTTAAAAAAAAAAAAAAACAACCAAAAAAACCCAACTTACTCTTCCACCCCCCAATCCCCCTTCTAGTGCACTATGGTTTAGAGAATTCATTCATTAACCCCTCTTAGTTGTTTTCCCTCTAGTCTAAGGGGCGGATACTTAGGGACACAACCCTACTTTATTTACATACCAAGACTGAGAAACTGGCTGTCTAATTTGGCTACATCCCAGGCAGCCAGTCTGCAAAAAGCACAGTCAAATTGCTCAGCTGCTCTGTGAGTTTAGGAAGCATGGTGCCTGGCACTCAACATAGTTCTCACAATAATTCCTGACCAGTCTGTCCACAGATCTTGCGGAAGGCTTGGACCAAATATTTTTCTTCTTCTATATTAAAAAAATCCAGGACCAATGCTGATGTGTTTGGTCTCCCACTTAAATTCATTTTTCCTTGCACAAGTGGGACCCCACCTGCAGTACTGCATTCAGCTCTGGGGCCCCCAACATAAGAAGGACATGGACCTGTTGGAGCGGGTCCAGAGGAGGGACACAAAGATGATCAGAGGGCTGGAGCACCTCTCCTATGAAGACAGGCTGAGAGAGTTGGGGCTGTTCAGCCTGGAGAAGAGAAGGCTCTAGGGAGACCTTATACCAGCCTGCCAGTACCTAAAAGGGGCCTACAGGAAAGCTGGAGAGGGACTTTTTATAAGGACATGCAGTGATAGGACAAGGGGTAATGGATTTAAACTGAAAGGGGGAAGATTTAGATTAGATGTAAAGAAGTTCTTCACTGTGGGGGTGGTGAGACACTGGAACAGGTTGCCCAGAGAGGTTGTGGATGCCCCATCCCTGGCAGTGTTCGAGGCCAGGCTGGATGGGGCTTTGAGCAACCTGGTCTAGTGGAAGGTGTCCCTGCCCATGGCAGGGGGGTTGGAAAACTAGATGATCTTTAAGGTCCCTTCCAACCCAAACCATTCTATGATTCTATAAAGTACAATTGCAGACAAAGAACTATGCTTCTTTTCTGACAGTTAACATAGAAGAAACATCTACAAATGCTGACATACCCCATATTGTGAGACCAGGCACATTT
Organism: Haliaeetus albicilla; assembly: GCF_947461875.1. Classification (NCBI taxonomy): domain Eukaryota; kingdom Metazoa; phylum Chordata; class Aves; order Accipitriformes; family Accipitridae; genus Haliaeetus; species Haliaeetus albicilla. The sequence goes on along the minus strand of NC_091504.1, from coordinate 11,767,343 downwards.
TTTGGCTTCAAAAAGAGACATACCAGGTGCACAAAGCCTTTGCTTCCCCAAATTCTCCACACTCAAACACTCATCCAGCACTTTGCTACTCTAACTCTCTGCACTTACTGCCACAGAGCCATCTTTCCCAGCTTCCAAAATGCCTGCATTAAAATTACATCTCTGCATTGACATTTGTAAGTGCAGCAAGCTGTGCCCCTCTGAAGTCACCCATCCTTCCACTTCCCTCCTATGAATGACTGAGTGACCCTTTCAAAACATGAGTAGAGAAAGATAGAGTGCTATGCACCAAGGCTATTTGTTGATCACACTATACAGAACACATAAAATGCGAAGGGCAGGCTTAACTCCGCACATGTTTCAGTGAGGTTTCTATTAGTTGTAGCAGGCCACTGAAAACTCCTGCCTGAATTATTACCCACTGACAACATCTTCTAAGCAAAAATCACACAATTCTTTTATCCCTCCCTCTAGCTCCTACACCTCCCTTCAAAGCCGCAGTACAAAGCACTGGGTAAGAAGGCTGCAGCACAATGCTATAGCAAGCTCTGTTAATACAGAAAGATGGGTTTACTCCAAATGTTTTTCCTTGCTTAAGCAGTTTCTCCAGCAGAGAGGCAGAGAAGGCTGGCAAGACCCAGGAAGGGAAACTGGAAATTCTTTCCTCTACCTGTAGCAGAGATACGGCAAGCACATCATTCAAAGAAGAATTAAGCACCAATGCGCCACAAAAATGTGTAAGTGACCTGGTCTGTGACTCCTACATAGTAAGCTCTCTCCATACAGTTGGCAATATGTTTGGGTTTTGTTTTTTTTTTTTAGTGAATTGACATGAATCAGATACTTAAAAAAAAATTGAAACTGTCAACTCCTATTAACTGCTGTGAAATAACTGTTTTTTACAACTGTTTCACAAATATAAATAAAAGCCTACCATGCTAATTTTATTTTACTAGCTCCTGTGGAATCCAGAATAACCGGGATGAAGAATTCCCAGGTAAGACGATCCCAATGGTTTTCAAGAATATTTATTACAACAGGTTTACAACTGTCCTGAAAAAGTTTAATACTCAATCTGACACAAAGAAACTGCATTGTTCTCTTCTGTCAGCCAGTTGAGTACATGTGTCAACTTCAGCATCCATGAGATGAACAGAACTCAAAATCCTTATCTAGCTGTTGATACCAACAGCTCTTGGCTTCTGATTTAAGACCACAGGAAAAGAAGGTAGGCAAATTAAAACTTTATCCTTAAAAAAAAAAATATTAAAAAAATTACATTCTTTATTAGGGAAGCAATGATGCTGGTGTACTGCAGTTACAGAATGTGAAGCGTGTGGGACATACCTCTGCACAAGAAGTTTGCTGAAAGGATTATTTAAGTGATTAGAGAACCACAGATTGTGTTCAATATTCATAGTAGTGGGTTTCAATAATGATATCCAAACGCACAGCTAAATAAAGTTGTCAGCTGGCAAGTAATGCATATGGAAAGTACAAACACAAAGTACCACTCAATGACAAAGCCCATATCAACCCCCTTTTCACTCTATAGTGTTTTGGAGCATTCCGAAATCTGAAATCCAAACTCCAAGGGAAAAATGTTCATTTCCAGTCTTGACAAGCTTCCCCTACAACAGAACTACCAACACTGTTGCTACAGACAGGTGCTTGTTTCCCACATAAATAGAGCAATCAAAGATTGTTTACAGATTGGGGAAAGAGTTCAATATTTGTTTTCATTCTGTGCTAAAAAATGCTTGAGAGCACTGAGAGAAGAGCCTGGCATAGCTTGTTGCAGAGCCAGCAGTCGCCACTAACTCAAATGTTCTTTTAACATCTCCGGGACACTGCATCTGCCGAAAGGCCAGTGCCTGCAGAACTACTGCCAACGTGTAATTAAATGAAATATGAGCACTTCCTTAGAGTCATGGGATTTCCCTTGTTCTCCAAGAAAGGCAAGGATTTTATAAGCACAGAAAATCCCTATATTTCAGTCAGGTGGATCCAGCAACAAAATTTCAAACGCAAATTTGTGGTCTCCTTCACAGATTTGGCATTTTTGTTTCACTTATTTATTTTTAAATAAGAAAGTTATCTTGAAATATTTTTTAAAAGACAGCAGAATTAATTAATTCAGCCATCAAGTGCAGGTTCTACATACTCTTTACTTAAGAAATGCACTGCAAAGAAGTGATTAAAATGTTGTTACCATGGCTACCTTTATATCACAAGGCAAGGAAAACTTGCACTAAAGAAAGAAACAAGCCACTATTAATATTTTTTTTTCCAGTATTTTCAGAAGGAAAGTCTGCTTAAAAAGAAGCAATTATGTGTTGGTCCAAATATTTTTTTTCCTGTGTGTTACACAATTTGCTTTTTTTGTTTGTAGGTAAAGTGATGAGTATCTACTACTTGCATTAGTAGTTAATGATTTTCACAAAGCACTGAATTCTTCAAATCTGTTTAGATATTTGAGACTAAGAAAAACATAATGGAAGAAACTTCTTTAACACTGCTGTAATTGCAGCTCTGCAGTTTTAGACTAAGTTTTAAAAGAAACATTTTTTCAAAACAGAACATTGTACAGATATTTCCTAAACAAGAAACAAATGTAAAAGTGTAGAGGCACTTTACAATGAAGGTGAAGTAGTTAGAGGAAAACAGTTGTTTGTTGATTGTACTGTAAGGATCAGTTATTATGAAACACCATATCATAATTTTCCATGAAAGTTTCTTGAATAGTATGAACTTCTATCAATATAACAGGCCTGATTCAATAAGTGAAAATTGCGGAAACATTGTCAGATGCTAACTTTTAAAGTCATGAAAGCCACACACTTGACAGGAATGTGGTCATATGTATGAAACACTTTTTTTTTTTTTTTTTAAATGTCTTAAATTAACTTTTCCTACTAAGTATAAATCTGGGAACAGACTAAGATAACTAGGAGGCTCTTAAAGAATGAGTTGTTTATTTCATAGTATGCCAGCTTGATTCGTTTATTAGAATTTTTACTATCTTAATTCATTAAAGTGACCTAAAAAAAAATTATTTTTTAAAAATAATCTTAAACTGTTACACCACAATCACACATAACCCTAAAGACTTGTGCATTCATCCCGAAAAGGGAGAAAAAGAAACATCAAAGACAAAAAACAACAACAACTTTTCTGCTATGCAACAAGGTCTATGCCCAGGTCCTACTGTGCTATGTGGCAGTACAAAAACCTAAACTGGTGAGTTAAGCATCAGTAAAAAAGATAAAGGAATAAAGCAAGAGCTAGAGAGAAGCAGGAAGCAAGGCTGGCTTGGTGATGATGGCTAGAGAACCTCTTACTCATCAGAAAGCAAGCTTTGAAATCTCTGTGATCTGTGAAACAGCACGTGAACCATCACTGATGAGATCTGCAAGGGCAATTACATGAGGAAGAAAGTTTTGACTTTTCAAAGTATAAAATAGGAAAAGTATGTATGTTTGTTCTTTCTGTCAGAAAAGAAACAACCTGTCAGAGCAGATGCTCATATTCCAGTTGTACTGCTTTTGATTATATGAACCAACTAAAACCCCATTTGCTTAGGAACTACATGCTTTAAATTTAACATGAAACAATCCATTGTTATTAAAAAACAGAGTGCACAAAGTCTCATTAAAAGGGCTTTTTCCCCTTTCCCTTGTGCTTTTAAATGACAGCGTAATAGCTTCCAAATAAATGAAGAAAACACATTTACTAGGAGCTACAATTGAAAAGACTATATGTTATGATTGATGGCCAATTCTTTCCAAAGCTTCAGCGGAGGGTTATGACATCCATTATTGCAAATCCCATACACCAACGATGCAGAAACACAAAAACACTTACTGGATGCCGTACAAGAACAGTCCAGCCAACAGAACTTTAATCATAATAAAGTATGGAAACATACTGTCATTTCAATAAATACATTAAATAACTTGTAAGGAAACTTTCTCAAACAAACACCACAAGCATTTCAGTGGTAATAAAAGATCAGAGTCAAGATAAAAATCACATTTCTTTTTTTCCATTTCTTTTTCTGAGGTATTAAAACCACATTATTAGAACTGGAAGGATTTGAGAGAACAACTGATCTTTCACCTTGCTATTTTTCATTTACTTCATGTGTTACATTTATTTTATGCATGAAACCTTTTTTTTCCCCCTCTTACCTGTTTCTTTTATAGTTGAGACTGCAAGCCAAATGTTGTTAGGTGATTAACATATTTAATAAAATTTTTCTCTCTCTAAACTGTTGCCAGTTACATATGCACAAAGTGTAATGAAGTACACTGAAGTACACTAACGTACACAGAATTTAAGCCAATCCTCAAAGCTGTGCAGTAATGGAAAAGCAGACTCTACAGTTCAAGCTCTCACAAAAGGAACCATCTCCTCCACCTTCTGAAGAACTCCTTTATAGATGTTCAAGGTACAGTCACTGTTTTATTAGACAACCCCTATGAGCCTTCACACAGGGAACAATGTCCATTGTACCTAATATTGCAAAGATAGGATGGGTAATTGGGATATTAAAAAAAAAAAAAAAAGTCTTCCTCCAACAACATTTGGAAAACCTACTGGGCTCTCAAAAGGGCAGAGTTTTCCAGGCTGGTTGCTTTGTTGTTTATTCTATTGTAAAAATGATTCTTCTCTATTTTCTGTACAAATTAAATAAGCACAAGTGTGCCTGTACATGCTTTGTACTTTACTGATATCTACAGAAAAACTTACAGGTGAATTAAATTACTGCAAACCATATATGCAAAATATAAGATAAAGAGCTGGTCATCTTATGTAGCTGCTTCAGCTCCTGGAATTTAACACTCAAGCAATTGCCCATAATGGAAAGAATTTTCCAAAGACCTAGATGCAAGTTTTTGAAAAGAAAATGAAACAAAACCACATCAAAACATATATAGAGAGATATAGAGAGATATGGTGCCATAAACATAATGGAACTTCTGTGGAAAACTGTAAGCTTTGTGGGACATTGAGAAACCCAAACGGGAAAGTATGATACAGAGAAAACTAAGAATATTTGTACACTAGCACCTGGTTTCAGCAAAAGGTATACAGTACTTCAGAAAATTTTGGATAGTCTCCTTGTGAAAATCTGGAGTTAAGAGATGATAACGCCTCTAGTCAAATATGTAAGTCTTGGACATGAGTCCTCAAAACTCTTGGCCGTTCCGTTGGAGTGCTACTTGTGGAGAAGCAAGACCTCCTGTACATTTATTTGAAGTAGAAGCACTAAGTGATAGAAGTCCAGTTCCCTGTAAAATTCAGTAACAAAGAATTATGAAAAGCTCTTCTGAATTTCAGTTCATTTGAATACTTCATGCTTACACAAATCCCCCTAAAGATTAAGATAATCATATTAAAGCCTCTATGAATATAGCCAATAGGAATCACAGCAAGTCTGAGTTACCATCAGATAATTCTTTCATCATGAAACATATAAAAATAAAAAGTGTTGAAGTTTTCAGCTGAGATACTTTTAAGAAATTAAGATGCCATTAAAGATGAACAGATGAATGAAGACCCTTAGTGACATTAGGACATTGTGTAAAAATCCCTGTACTGAATAACGCTGTCAAAGAATTGGGGGGGTATATTTGTGACTTCCTGCCGGGAGGGGGGTCAGAGGGAAGGTGGTGGAAAGGCAATACTGATAACATTTCCAAACAATGTGAAAACTGCCTTGCAAAAAAATGAAACTCAGCTTTAGAGACTGTTGTTAAAAATATTTTTCCAGCAGCAAATGAAATGTCTCCTCAAAATACTGATACATCCAGAACAATGCTATCCTTCTTTTCAAAGTCAGAAAAATAAAACATCAGGATAAAAATCTAGCCCTTTCATTCAAGAAAAATACACTTCAGGGAGATGAACCGGCTTCTTGGTGCATAGGATAAACTTATGCACTGCTCATCCAACCCATTCATAAAAAATACTAACTTATACTCTCATATGTCTCCCAAATCCTACAGTTCTCTCAGGCTAAGGCACAATTCCCCAAATTCTCCACCAACTACTAGAATTTTTGTAAATGGGAACACACATGTCGCTGTTCCTGTTAACTGGAAAAAAGTAGGTGTCTCTATGAAGTTTCTAGCATCTTAGCAGATAGACTTTAATATTTTCAAAAGAGGGAAAACCTCCTAAGCCTGGTGGTCATTTTTGTTTATGCCTTTCGCGAGACAACTTTTACTTTACTTTATAAGACAGCTTAATACTTGCATGAAAGATATTCTATTCATATTAAACATTCCTCACTAATGAAATCAATATATCACTGTGAAACGAACACTGAACTACATGATAAAGCTAAACCAAAACCCTCTTGTTTAGAAATATCTTATTTCAATGTTATCAAAATGAGACCTTTTTTTTTCAACAATTGCCATTTAAAATTGGCAAAAGCCAACATGTTTTAATGACACGTTGAAACGTTGAAATGTTTAGATAGAAAAACACTCTATAAATACACACTTATTTTAACTTGCTCTAACAGGAACAACACAAAAAACTCTAGACCATGTTTTGATGTTGGTTGCATGCCATGTACCCGTTGTTCAAATATAAGCTTTAAGTCTGGCCTTGGCCCATCCCAACAGAGGTGCCTTATGGCCTCAGCTGAGGGCTCAGGGCAGGGGGACAGGCCTGCCCGGCCCTGCCAGCCCCAGGGGATCTGGCAGGGCCCCCCCCATGGCTGCAGGCTCCCAGGGAACTGCTAGCCTTCACTCTAACTCCCCTAAAGGGAACCATTTGCAAGATGTACTTATAATATTAACTACCCTTACACAATCATCTCACACGCAGCATAAAAAAAAAAAACCAGATATAGCCACAAGTGTGAGACTAGAACAGTGACCCCCCCCCAAAAAAGCATGCAGATGTCATAAGCCTAAGTTCATTTGAACTGAAATTTTTTGAAGGACTAAAGATGCTCTTGCCCTAAGCTGTATCTCTAGAAACTTTTCCTTTTGGATATATTGAGAAGGTGAGGAGGAAAGATGGATGTATATTCACAAAAACCTCTCTTCTCCTCTGTGAAATTCAATTAAAAAAAAAAAAAAAAAAAATCACCCCCACCCCTAAAATCCTCCCACTGTAAACCAAGAACATCTATGTTTAACTTCATCCTGAGAGTCTGTTGTTCACTCCAGCATATGGCACTGCCTCAGTTTGGTTTTGGTAGTAGAGAAGGCTAATCTCAAATCTTATGGCAACCGACACAGAACTAGATCTTACCCCCACACACACTTAGTGTCTGTTGCTTCTGAGATTTGCTGCAGAAAAGAAATATTTTTGAACCATAGACTGGTCCAAACTCCTTTCAGAGAAGGAATGTCATGAACCAGACTCCATCAGCCATGAAGTTTTCCCTCCTCTTCCAAAAGAAATTATCACTGGGGACAGTCTCTCATTTCCTTTCTCACTCAGCTTGCTGGAAGCTGGACAGGCATGGCTTTGCATAGTTTTAGTGGATTGCTCATCTAACCCCATTCAGAAATATTTCTAACTAGTCCCAACAGAGGTTTCTCGTGTAATGCTCCCCTCTTTTAATTCAATTTCCTTGCTGGAAAACAGGACTACAGGACTCAAAGTTATTGCAATATTGTATTTCCTGAAATGTTCCTGGAATTGGTACTTCAGGAACCAGGATGTTTACAGGATTTAAGATTTATGAAGTTTGGACCTTTAAAGGGGGTTTTGATTCTGAGTATATCATGAACCTGCAGCAGCCATGAGTCAGTTAAAGGGTATAAATCTTTGGACCTTAAGATGGAGCCTTGGATGTAGGATCCTTCAGGGCCTCGGTAGCAACTCTAACTCTGCTCTTCTCTCTAGTGTGGTCATGATCGCTAAACAAAGTGCAATAAACATCTGCAGTTAAGTGACATGGATCACCTTTTCCACACAGGCCTGTCTTTAGTACTTGTCTACTCCAAGAGTCAGCAGGAGGACTCCTCAGGTCAACAAGAACAGGACCAACCGTTTTGTTTCAAGTTGTCTCTCCTTGCAGCTGTGGGAAGACCTGTGAGTCCCTGTGCTAGACTGCAAGATAAATTAAAACCAGTCTCTTCCCATCCAGTTTCTCTGTTCCTTTTGACATCATTAACACCAAACATTCAGTAATAGAGACCTCTATTCCCTTTACCAAGATAATCTTCCTGAAGTGGTTACCCTCTTCAGATCTTGATTCACTTTTTCAAGTCAAATGCTCTTCTGCTGGTTTTTCCTATGCTTCCTTTCTGCAGCCCAGAGTAAATGAAAATCACTCCAGAGGAAAACAGCACACAGGAAAATGAAGAAACTGAGGGATGAAATATTATTCATGATGACATTACAGAGCTTCTCATATTTTCCACATGGAAAGTGGGCACTTGTGCATTTACCGCAAAAGCAGGAAGAATAAAGCAAATCCTCTTTGAAAGAGATCACAGTTTGATTTCCCACCTCCTAATCAGATTACCTGTCAGTTCAGGACCTTGACTGGAATCGCATGCATTTGCAATTCCTACAGCTCACAGGCCCAGAGTCCAGAAAGTCCATGAGCAATCTAATGGATTGAAAGTAGCATAATCAACTTCAGGGAGCACCAAAAAAAAAAAAAAAAAAAAAAATCATTTTAAGAAAGAGGAAAATATTTCTTTTTGCCTTTCAAAAAAAATTCAACAAAGACAATGAGCTTAGGCAGCATTCTGACCATCAGGGGATAAATCAGTTTTCAGCTGCTGTGGACGGGTAATGAGGACCTGCTGTTGACACAGTTGTGGAGGAAAGATTCTCTAGCCATTTTTTATTCCTACTGCAACAGCAGAAACTGGGTGCTGTTTATTATTACTTGTGACAGTGTTTCATGCAGTACAGCAAGTCCTCATTAAGAAAGCCACATTTACCACAAACATTCACCTCTCTTATGCAGAGATCAAGTTACAATTTGAGCTCACAGCACATAAGTCTACTTTCTCTTTTTCAGGAAGCAAAAGACAACCAGAAGGAATTAACATACACATGCTACCACAGCTAAATTTTCTTCTTTCAAAATTACATCTTTTTAATTTCAGTAACACAGAAGATCACCATACAGTTAGGAAACTTTGCCTACTTAGTTTTCATTCAGGCCTTAAATGGAGCAGGAGGAGGCTCAGTAAAAAAGTAGAAGTCTCAGAAATCTGTGTTCTGTCAAAAGCACAAATATATGAGCGCCTCTTCAGACAAAGATTCAAAATTACATTATAAAGTTAATTTTGTAATTAAATACAGACCAAAATTCGGGGCTGTTTATAAATTGCAGATGTCAGTCACTAAATGAGAGCATATGGGGTAACCCCTATGTGATAGAAGCAAAATGGATATGTCCACTGACAACATTTTCAGAAAATTTTAATATTTAATGGTTAAAAATCTCATACAGCAGGAGGCAGGGTACAGTGGGGAAGATGCAAGGGATTTGAATTTCTCCTTTTTCCAGGAATGAACATAGAGGTTTTCAGGAGAGAAGTAATTAAATGAAAATCCTTACATTTCCCTGGTCATAAACCTATCTTATATAACAAAACCATTGCAACTCCATCAAATTGTAGTTGAACAGTTAACACTACCACACTTACCCAAGTTAAATGAAAACCAGAAAGTAGACCAGGTTAATGGGCATGTTTTGGGAAAGGGGAAGAAAACACCCACTATGCTAATTTTTGAGACTGGAGCGTTTTGTAATTCAGATGTATGACTCTGCCTCTCCTTCCTGCCTATACTTTATCTCAAGTATTTTTTTCAGATTACTTGTAGAATATTCAAATAATACCTGATGTTGACACATCGTGTTCAGAAAAAAGCCCTGCTAATCTTTAATGACAGTTTCAGTAATGCAACTTATGCATACACTTCTAAGCAGCGGCTCACCACCTTGGCCATACACTGTTGCCTTTGGCAGAAGCACTGCTAAAAGCCGTATGTAACAACAGCTAAAAATATCATCTTTGGGTATGCTGTTTTATTGGAAGCTACCAAGGAACCACACAGTACTGTAACCTACTTATACAAAAGAATACTGTGTGCACCATATTAACAAGGGACCATAGCTCTCCGCAATTAGTAGATAAATACCAGCTTTACCAAATAAGATCACATCTAGAGGAAGTCATTGTAGGAAATTATATAGGCATGTTAAATTTGATGAAATTGTAACATTGCAGGATTAGATTTTGATCAATGTATAAGAGCTGGTGATCATACGTTCCAAAATGCTGCTACTGAAACTGATAAGCTCCCAATAATTTAGAAAGGAGAGTTAAAGGTAGAATTGCCCACGAGAAGTCTGAAGGATGGCTTCATGATCTGGATCAGCAGAAACTACAAAATAGCAAGTTAGAACTAAGATTTATGCATGAGCAAACACAGTAGCTAAAATAAAAATAAATTTTTCTTTTTAAGAGGCATAGGTTTTAACAAAAAGTTTGGAGGGATCACATTATGGTTTGGTGTTTTTTTTTTTTTTTATTTTCAGTGATCTAGAGACCTGGATCACCTATGCAAACAGTTTAAATCTTTTTCCATCAAAAATTCCCTTCATAACACAAGAATTAAAAGTATTAACCCAATACTCACTATGTGAATCACTTTCAGTTACAAAATGTATTCCAAAAAGATGTCTCTATTTTTAATCAATGTTTTCTGTGATCCCAAATTTTGCAGGAACCATACCATCAAACAAGTGTCCTGTAAAAGCTAAAGTAAAACATTACTCTGTTCAACTTTGCTACATATGCTGGGTTGCCTGTCTCTCTCTCTTTTTTTTTCCTTTTTTTTTAAAAAAATCTTGCATAATTTTACTATAGAGTTTATTTGGTCACAGCGCAAATGCCACTAGATGAATGCACAAGAAAAAGAAAAAAAGCCATATTACGCTTCTCCCAAACTTGCATGTCTATAATAAAGTTTCTAGAAACATTGTTTTGGGCATGCAGGAGAGCTTTTTGTACTCCTGGAGACAGCAGCAGCAGTGTCAAAGAGTAAAAAAGTAATCTATATTCCAGAATTGTGTTTTCAAATAAGCAAAAGAACACCATAAGCAAAAATGTTATGGCCACATCTAACAGTGCCAAATGGTTTGAACAGGGCATATATCTGTAATTGTGGAAAGCCATTTCCTCATAAAGACAGCATAATTTAACATGTAGCTCAGCAAATAATGAAGAAAATCAAATCTGTTGTTAAATAGTAATTAACTTGCAATTAACTCAAATTAGTCAAGAGTCACGTACACAATGGGTGATGGAGTCCATAGTGTATTAGAGTGAGAGTAATTGCCATTTAAAGCTGAAATTGAGAAGTTCAGGAAAAGTAAGTATAGTTAGGAAGAATTTTTCCAAGCTGAATACAAGGATTGAAAGCAAAAAGTGAACTCCTAGTGGGTTTGAAAAAATGACTCAACAGATTAAGGAGAGAAAACAAACAATTACTGGGAAAAGATATTTAAAGTAGCCCAGAAAGTAAGAGACAGCTGACAAAAGAAATCACCACAGATTCCAAGGTCTTTGTATGGGATCAAAACCCATAAGGGAGTCTGACTGATTAAGAGTGATGATAGGAAATATCTAAAATGAAGAATTTCTGTCATTCATTAGAAGAAACTCATGAAGACTTGTATGGTATTCCACCTTGAGAAACAGTCCTGAAAATCACCACTGACCTAGTTTCAAGGGGAAGAACAGAATAGTTGGTTTACAAGCAGTTTGTTACAGAAGATCTAAAAGGAGGCACCAGCACGCAGGATAAATCAGCAGCAGTGTCATTGGTATAACATGGGATGAAAAGATACTGATATAACAAAACACAACTGCAAATCATCAGAATTACTCAAGAGATATTCCAGTTCAAGGTTGCAGGGGAAGGAAAGACATGTTATCACTGGAATGAGAGGAATAGGGACATGTTATCTCACGTGAACCTGCCCTTTAAGCTTCTGAAAGAATGACTAAGGGTTAGTAACTGATTATTTGTGCAGGTATTAGGAAAATGCCTCCTATTTCTCTAACAAAGCTTTGGAGAGCTAAGCAAGATATACCAAAATAGAAATGTAAAATATATCTAAAATACACTAGGATGACAATGGCTACAAATTGCCAGGAAGAGTGAAGAGCTGTGAAGACATAAAGCACAGTAATAATGACAGATTTTATTTAGTCCCCATATAGTATACTGTGGCTACATATCATGTTTGGTGGACATACTAAACCACAAAGAACCACTTTTTGGAGCAGCTAATGAAAAAATTCACAAGATGAGAAGCAATTCTTGAATCAGCTCAAGATTTAAGATGAAGTTATCCAAGAAAAGCTCTGGAATAGACACTACTCCACACTCAGATACAAAACTGCTTGTATGAGAGGGGAAAAAAGCCAAAAAGAAACCCAAAAGGAAACCCACAAGAGGTTTAACTTGAAAGGTTAGCTTACTTAACTTGAAAAAGAAGAACGATACCAAAATGAAGAAGCTAGTTAAAAATAAATTAAAAAGAATCAGCTAAAATTTTAAAATATTCATATAAATATTTTAAAGCTTTCTTTTTATATAAACTGGCATAGAGGCTCTTTAAAGGCACCACTGTAAAAGCTCAGAGTACATGTATATTACCTATCGAAAATAATTTTAAATGGGCTTCCAAAAAAAAGTCAGTGTGCTCAAATAGCAGAGTACAAGAGGTTATTAGACATGAAAAGACATCCTTCAAAAAGCAGAAGTTGCATCCATCTGAGGAAATTGAAAATAACAAACTCTGACAAAATTAATATAAAACAAGAAAACAAGGGGGAACAAAAAAAAGAAAAACCCAAACAAACAACAAAAAAACCACCACCAGAAGATTTCAAGAAGTAACTTGCTAAAGACATAAAAATTTAAAATACCAAGTTTTTCAAATGCCCACAAAAAGCAGCAAGCCTGTTTGAGTGCATGGAGTTAATGGGTGTGTATGAAGAACATACAAGGAAGGCAAACTGAATGAATCCCACATGTCCATGTTTGCCATAGAGAAGCTTAGTGGTATTTCCGGACTGGAGAGATTCTCCGTGTAGGGTGAGTACAAAATACTTCCTCAAACTGACCTGTCAATGACAAGCTTTTAGAATAAATTGATAAAATTAATAGAAACACATGGTATACACCCAGTGGTTCCAAAGGAACTTGGATATAAAATCTGTTATTATCTAATTGTGCTTTGTAACCTACAATTTAAATTAGCGTTAATACCAGTAGAAAAAAAAGATAATAACCACAGTATCAGGAAACCAGGGAATCTGACTTCTGGAATGGGTATATTGGCAGAAATTATAATAAAAGACTAAAATGTTTACCTCATTGTCTAAGCATCAAGGAATTTTGAAAAAGTCAACATCCTGGGGGGAAGCTGGGCCTCCCAGGTCTCGGTAAGAGCAATGAAAAAAGAGTGATCCAACCAATACAGTGCACTTGAGCTCCACCCCGCAAAATTGTGACATAGTCTTTCACTGAAGACTATCATGGAATAGGAAGAAAGGTCCTCTTGTAGATTAATAACTGGTAAAAAGCCAGGAAACAACGGCCAGGAAATACCCTTATATGTATATTGTTATCTGCACATGTTTTCAGATAGGTTTTATAAAAGCAAAGTCTACAGTAAAGTGTTCCTCATTATAAATTTTACTCTGACACTGGTATTTAAAAGCAATTATTACAGAAGCAAGCTACATGCTAACACATCACGCCATGAAAGCAGCTGTTTACCTCCTAATCTATCATTAGTTATTTTCCAAAAGAAAATAAAAACTCAACCCAAAATAATAACAAAGTAAAAACAGCATAAACAATTTCTGTCTGCACTACTACTGAATGGAGGAGTCAGATCTGTTTGTTTTTAAGAAGAAATTATGCTAATTTAAACAAGAAAGCTACACTAAGAAACAAATTGTTGCGCATCTTCCTCGGAAACATCACATAACAAGGTCATTGTGGCTGAGGCAATTATTTTGGCAAATTGTCGTGGAGGGATAAGAGATAATAACACAAGTTCCAACTAGTGAATTGCACATATGTGTCTCAACGCTCAATGGATAAAGAAATTTATTTCTGTAAATTAGCAATATGATAAACAAGGCAGTGTTCTATATAGACATCACTGTTCAGGAATCAGCATTGCCAGATGACGACACATTGTTATTTGAGCAACAGGTTTTGCTTTGTCTTGTTATATGAATCAGCCCCAGTGTCAGCTTGCCACTCAAACAATGGCTACAGCAGAGCAACACCTGTAATTCCTCAGAGGACAGAACTAACATATCCGATAATCCCCTTTTAGGGCACCATATAGAGAGGATGTGAGTCTACTAAGAAAAAAACTATGATGATTTTTATTCACAAATAAATCTGGTAACTTTGCAAAGACCAATATTTAACTTCCAACAGCGAATGCAGCACACGTCTGTGGTACTTTGGATGTAAGTGCAGAAACATGGAGCTCTGCATGCAAGCAGTCCTGCTGTCCTGGAGGTGACCCAGTCCCGGGCCCAGGAGCCCAAGGTGCACTGCACATTGTCTTAGCACTACCTGATACCCAGTGCTATAATTGCTTGCTAGGTTACGTTCAGTTTGGGAAAAAAATAAAATAAAAAAATAAAAAATTCTAGGAGTCAGGTTGTTTTGAGTTTCAGGGGGTTTTTTTGTTTGGGGTTTTTTGTTTGGTTGGTTTTTTGTTTGGGGTTTTTTTTTTTTTTTAAGGGAAACTGAGGATTTTTCAAACATTAGCAGCAGGAGGACTGGAGAATGAGCAGGTAAATATAGCTTTTCTCCCAGGAGGGAGCTAGCCAGTGGTCAGCCCAGTTGTCCAAGCCTTCTGTACGCAAACCTGCTGATACACAGCCCAAGAACACAATCCTGGCTAAGAGACCAATCAGTCTCATTTCATTAGGCTAAGCTATAATAAAAGAAGTTTGAGGCAATGATTGCACCATATTACTGTCCTCCAAGTATCATGAAGAAGAGACGACATGCTAGGCCTGGTCTCAGAATAGCTATTTTGCAGAGAAAGAAATGCACAATGCTAGCTTGATCAACTGTGAAACACGGCTAGAAAAAAGAAAGGGAACTGAAAGCGCTTCAAACACTACAAATGACAAAAATCTCATCTGTCTAAAGACTCTGGAAAAGGAATATAAAGTTTTAAAGCTGAAAAGAGTAAGAAGAAGTAAAATGCTTGATCCACAGCTCAAGGGCAGACTGGAAACAATTCTTCTACCTCATGCAGACATAAAATTGCTAGAAGGATGTTCTCATAAACAAAGTGCTGGAGGCCATGCCACCGTCCACCTCCTCCTGTTTCTCTCTACATCTAAGGAAGGCAAGTACATCTCATAAAACAGAAGATGCACACGTTTCGGGAATATCCCAGAGGCAAAAAGAAAGAATGGTGAAAGAGTAACAGCTTTCAGAGCTGGAGATACAGCTCCTTCTATTTAGGTTAAAAATCCTCTAGGGCCTGCTCCTAGTTCTGATTTCCACGTACTTGCTGGATTTTCCACAGCTTCATTATTCAAAGAAAATAGCTAGGTTTTACTAATGTTGGCCATTGGGGGCAAAATTCAGCCGCAGCTGAAAGTCAGATGAAGGTATTTGCACCCTGTAAGTTCCAATCACACTCTCTGGGGGACCACTTAAGTACCTATTAAACCCTCTGGGCTTGAACAGGATTTAAATGAGGGAACAGAGACCTAATCTTTTTTTCTCCCATTCTTTTATGCCCTGCAAAGTGTTTTACATTACAATTTATTGATCGTTAACGTTTGTCTAGCTAATCATTGCAAACACTTTCACACTTTGTTTTGAAAAGGTCTAAATGCAGCTTGCTAATGTTTTAAACAAATCTTGATGCTTCCATTCCTATATATCAGCAGAACAAAGGGAACTAAAGGGAAGGTGGAAAAATAATGGGAAAACCTCAAAATAGAGCTAACTCAAGATTTATAAGTAAAGAGTGGAAAAAAGATAGAAAGGCTGAAGGTCTCCACACAAAGCAACTCTCCTGCCTTGCCACTGATACGGTTATGTAAAATAATGATGATGATGATGATGATGATAGTAATAATAATGTCTGTGAACAGGTCATCTGCACTGAAATAAACAGAGGTGTGCTCCTCTTTAGGCCAATGCAAAACTTATAAAATTTAAAAAAAAAAAAAAGGTCAGTTTCATTCATTAATTTATTCACACAATTGCCCAACATTTAGCTGACAGAAGAAGCCAAGTAGACCCTGATGTTTTTTTAATATCCATATGAAATGGCACTCAGACAGATTTAGTGCTTGATTTAAAGCAAACTGATGGCTAAGTTATACATTTAGATAGGGATGCTGGGGTAAGGTCAAACCACTATCATTAACATCCCAAGGAGGAAGGCTGATAATTACTAATGCTTAAAAGCACTACCAGTCTACTGACTGCATGGATTTTCTCAGACTTTTGTTCAGCCAGTTTCTCAAGTAAAAAATAGCATTCAAAGACTTTTAGCTCATACAATGTAAGCTTCACTCATTAGTAATCCTTGGAGCTTGACTTCATTTGAGCCTGTTCTGGGTCTGGATAGCAATTAGTATTGCCCTCCAGGTAAGGGAGTGTAGATTTATTCCCCAGAGGTGGTTTAACTTCCTCAACCTACTTTAAAATTAGATTTACTCTGTTACAAATTGTAAGTGTTAAATGAGTAAAACTATTAAACAAGGAATACTGCTGGGCTAAATGGCTAAGCATTTAATGGTTTACCACAGTATTACCATTTTTATGGTCTATTAAAACAATTGGAAGAATATCAGCAGTATGAAGAATCAAGTAATTTATATACAAGTTTGATAAAGTACCGTATGTTTGAGCAAAAAGTGAGCTCATTTTCTTACACTTAAGAAAATTAGGGGAAGGGATATTTTAAAAGAAAAGGTTCCTTTAGAGCTGAAGTACATTTATTTTAAACTAAATTCTAAAAGGATGTACACCATATATCTTGTTGTCAAGATTTTGTTTGTTGGTTTTACACAGCTTGTTATAACCTAAATGCAGATGGTCTAAACTGATATCACAAAACAGAACAGCTCAAATAAGATATTAAAAACATGACTCAAATCTAATTCATTTCTGTGCTGCGGGCTCATCTCTCCTCCTTTGCTCCCCTACTTAATGTTGGCACCAAGGTCATCAATATATTGAAGTACCCTACAGCATTCTGAGTGTTTGCATGATTGAAACATGGAAATAAAAAAACCCTTGGTGCAATGGCTTCCAAGAGTTCTTCCAAGAAATTTAGGGTCCATGAAATCATACAGCAAGCTACTACCAAAACTTTTTATAAGGGAACTCAGATATGTTTTGGTTAGTTAGTTTAACACTTGCCCTTGACCAAACTTTCAAGTAAAACTCCTTCTTGTCCATTTGCTTGAAAATATCCCCAAGAAAAAACAAAACAAAACAAAACAAAAAAACCCTTAAAAAAAGAAACTGTCAGACAAATTCCTTCTTTACTGACCTTGCAACAGAGAAAGAGATTAGCAACTGAAAAGAGAAATGCTTGATTTGTTAATAAAGTTTGAGAAACTGCTCAAAATAAGTTTTCTTCTTTGATGAGCTTACCACAACAAAGTCCCATCAAAAGTTATGTGCACCTCAGCTCCCTAAAAATTCAAAGCTTATACAGCTACTTCAGGGACTTACTGGAGACCAAAAATGATGGTAACACCAATGCCTAAAACAAATATGATAATTGCATATAAAAACACTTATCTGAAGGAAACCTCAGGTCTGGTGAATATTGTCCTTAATAATCTCCCTCTCAAACAAATCTGGAAGTCTTTGCTTCGGCATTCAGAAACACTAACTGGAAAAATCTGATTTCTACATCAAAGTACCAGCATTACCCAAAGAGTTCTGGAAGGTCACACTCTACCCAAATGTACAGGCAGGTACACATGGAAATTCTGGGGCAGAAAGTGCCACCAGATATGATTTTTTTGAAACGAGAATTGTAGGGGTGAAGATATCCATGACAACAAAGAACTTCCTCATAGAGATCATCAGCTACCTGGGTCACTGCTGACAACGAAATTACCAGGAACAGAACTGTTCC
The DNA here is from genome assembly GCF_947461875.1 of Haliaeetus albicilla. Taxonomy (NCBI): domain Eukaryota; kingdom Metazoa; phylum Chordata; class Aves; order Accipitriformes; family Accipitridae; genus Haliaeetus; species Haliaeetus albicilla. The sequence continues at coordinate 11,749,171 of NC_091504.1, read as the reverse complement.
TGGTAATTGGATTGGCCTGTGGTCAGGCATTACCACCACTTTTCTAGTAAAAAAAGCAATAATTGCAACAATTTAAAGGTAATTCTATAACTCTTAAAAATACTTTCAATTTTCTTATTTTTAATTGGGTGTATTAAACACCTTGATAATACTATCTTAAACACCAATTACATCATACACAGCATTCACCTTTGAACTCATTGCTCTATGTAATGTTAATCCATAAAGTGTGATGAACCTTCATACAGTAATAGGCAACTAAAGACCTACCCACATCTTGGAACCCCTTTAAGTGCACAGAGCAAAATTCACACAATATCAGAGTAGTACCTGAGCAACAGTCAACTCAGCACAGAGAAATAACAAGCCCCGATTGGGAGAAAGGGATACAGGACTAATACCATATAAAGTGCTCTCACAGGACTGGATTGCAGGAACCAAGAGGTTGGTAGAAGTATTCAGTTCAACTGCTTCCCTGATGTCACTGTGAATTTAAGAAGTCATCTCACTATGTGAAATTTGGAATCATTACCTGCAAGATTTTCACTTTATTTTCCAAAGTGAGAGGAACAATACAGAATGCTTTTTGGCAGGTTAAAAGAAAGTATTCACAGAGATATCAGGGCTCAAAAAAATTCCCTCCTTTACTTTTTAAATGAAGTTTTTTATTATCAATTTTCATCATCATCTAACCCAACAAACACTTATCAATTACAGCTTTACTATTGTTGGAGTTACAAATTCTTAAAAAAAAATTAAAAAATTAAAAATGACAAGGTATCCCAAAGGGAGTTGTTTACTTTCCAGACTGTAAGCTCTCTGGAGAGTAGAACTCTTTTTACTGCGATCATAGTGAGCAAAAACCAGTTTCGCCCTAATTCTTGCCATGCTTTCATAAAATAATCACTAGTCAGTACCTGAAAATGATGACAACTAACACTTGTCAAGCTACACTATCTTTAGCTTGTAAAATCAAACCAGCTAGGCCAGGAACTCCTGTTCTAGGCTAGTAGAACTGCTGTTCTTATAAATTAATAAGTGTGTGTGTGTGTGAAGTTCTTTTCAGTTCTTTTCATTGTCCTCACCCCAAAAGGTCAAAATCCACAATTGACAATACTGTCAATTGTGGATTTTTTTCCTGAATAGCATTTATGCATGAATATAACCAAGTTCCCTAGGTGACATAATTACATAGCCATAACAGTGTATTTCAATTTTTAGCTGGAGATGGGGTTGAAAGTAGGTTTTTTGAGGCAGGGGGTGGGGGTGGGTTTTTTTTGTTTGTTTTTCAGAAGTTATTCAGTGTTATAGGATGAGTCTTATTTTCAAGATCAAATTAGGTAGTTTGAATAAACTTAACCTGACCCATCAGTGAAATTTAGTAGCTTAGCTTACTTTTGAAAACAAAATGTTAATATGTGGGGACATTTTGCCTAGCTTACAACAAAATGCTAACATCTTTGATCCTTTGCTCAAGAAAAAAAGTCTAGAAGTTGCTAAAGAAGCAGCAGCATCAAGTCACAGAGGCAAGTCTGAAGAATAAAATGATGGCAACGACAGAAAGAACCAAATTCAAACAAAGCCAAAAAGCCAACAAAACATGACTTCAGACACACACACAGAGCAGTTTTAAACACAAAAATTAAGCTCATAATCAGGAATATTTGCAACAGATATCAAATCCCAGGAAAGGTTAAATATTTTTCCAGATTTCAATGAAAAAGCCTCACAGCTAATTTAATCAGGTTAAATTATGAATTTTTCCAAGTTCTGAATGCTTTAAAAAAAGTACAAATTTTTAAATTTCATTTTCAAATGAAAAGCACTGATGAATACAATGTAAATGCTTGAAAAACGTTCACAAACAGGGATGTGAAATTGGCACAGTAATAGTGTGGATACTAAATTTTACCAGCATCCATGGTTAATGCCTAGTCTGTTCAGCTGCCTTTGGCTAACTCCTTTTTGCACGGACTTTTTCATCCTAGTAGTTCTGCCGAGCAGCAACACTCCAGTAGTCTGAAGGGACTCCTCCTTTACCTGTCTCTGAAAATACATAGAGCCCAGTACATAAATTTGATTGATGGCTACATGAAAAACCATTAGTACTTATACACTGCGTAAAAATGTGTGTATTTTCAGACAGCTTGTGTTAGTGCTGGTCAATATTGGAGACAGACTTTGAGCACTGGAAAAGCAACACCAGTTTACATGTGCTTTTGGCAAATCTAATCACCACTGGTTCTTAAGGCATGATCTTAACTGGGGCACCTGGTTTCTTCCAGTATCACATGTGGGATTTTATTTTATTTTTTCCTTTCTCTCCCAAAGGTATGACAAGCATTTATCACAGTGATGTATTTCTGTGAGATGTATTTGTGGTTCATTTTTTAATTTCTTAGAGGATTTATTGGCATCTCATTTTCTATTTTGTTTGTGGCAGGAAAACAAAACAAAAAACCCCCTTGCACTGCAAAAGCAAGAAGTGGCAAGGCATGAATATCCTTAATGCCTCTCAGACTGCTGCACCTCAAACAAACACTGCAGAACTTCCAGATTCATAAAACAAAGACCTCAATACGTGTCTCATTAATGTCAGTATATGTGAGTAGCTGACAATTCGAAACTTGAAATATGGCAAGTCCATAGCCCATGGATAGTAACTACTCATGTCTTCACATTGCAAGCGACCTTCAAAATCACATGGATGATACTACTTCAGTGCAATCAGTAAGATGAGTTTTCAGATTCTGCTTTATACTTCTTTGCTTTGTGGTTTTAAGACAAGTGTTTGATGTCATTTGAAGATAGATTTTTGTGGTGTAATACAGATAAGGGTTAGGCTGAGCTTCTGTTCTCTCTCACAAAGGAAATCCTTCAGACACATTCATAAAACAGCAGGAAGGACACCTACCGTCCTTACACATTCATATCATAATGTCTTTGCTTCTTTCTAGAGGATTTTTTCCCAGCAAAGCATATCAGATAAGATCAGTATCATCATCAATACCATCACCGGGAAGCTGCTGGCAGCATACCAACTGTTAATTAACCCCAGCACTGTCATACCTGATTACTTTGAAAAGTACTTTAGAACTGTTGAATTAAAATAAGATAAATAAGGATAAAACATTTAACTAATATTGAAAAGACTACTGTCTCCACTATAGGTGTGAATGGCACTCTTTCTACCAGGGAAGAGTGAATTGATTTAGAGACAGCTCAGAATTTAGACCTCCACTTCACACTGAGCTTAAGATAAACCTCCTCTTGAGAGCTTGGTAAAACCAAAGGTATGTGTGGAGGGGATAAAACTGTAGTACAGTAAGGCCCAAATACATGGGAGGCTGCACATGACTAAAAGGATTTGTGTTGCTCCTGTAGCAGCACCTACATTGTGTATAGCAGATAAAAAAGAAAGGACAGAGCAAATATACTCCCTGCTCAGGTGAATGGGTAGAACAGAATTAGATGGGTACAAAATGATGCCTTGGCTTCACCTTAACCTAACTGCATCTTGTTAGCATATGGAAGAACATACACAGAACTGAGTAATAACTCATCTTTTTTCTGATCATCATTTTTAGGATGGTATTTTTCATTTAAATCAGTGGAGCAGAATTAGAGAGCACAGAGCAATGCTTCTACGATGCACAATATCTTAATGTTTCACTCCAGCGTTATGTATCATCAGATTCAGATCTTTGCAAGCAAGTAACTTTCCTGCCCTACTGAAAATGCAAGATTCTAAAACCCAAATCTCTCATCCTGGATTTTACTAATAGGCAAATGAATTAGATAGTCAAAGCTCAGTATGCATGCCACCTAAAAGACTGCCACTAAAAGATTTTCATTCTATTGAAAAATATTTGCCATAAAAAAAGATAATTTAAAAGCTTTTTTCTTTCCAAAAGGGGGGCGGGGAAGGGTGGGGTGGACAGAAAAATGAAAAAGGTTTGTTTGGTTTCTTTCTGAGAAATAAAAATGGAACAGTTTGAATAGCTCAAAGTTGTGAGCAGGCTGAGAGCGCAAGCACAGCCCCATCTGGGGTACAAATTCTTAGCTAAGATGATGGAAATCTAGCTCCCAAGAGCCTTTCTTGAAGGTGAGACTCATGTAACCTGGCCCCAGGATTTAGGATGCTGAAACCCGGTCTGGAAAATCCAGCAAGAACACTGGCAGGAGTACAGGAAAGTTCCCCCCACCTCCCCAAACACTCACATTGTGACTGATCATGTTATATAATTAGGTAATATTAATCAAAAATGTCATAAATAACTCTGCTGTCTGTGCCCTTAATTTCAGTCACAGCTGTATTTTAATATGTGATGCCCTGGATCCTGAATGTCATAAGCTGTTTAAGACACCAATACCCCTTGAATTTCTTTTCACTGTAAGATTTCCTGCCCTTTACTTTCTTTGACTGGCCTACTGTCCTTCAATTACAGACAGGGTAAATAGCATTGATTGAACTGTTTCCATTTTTGCCATATATTAAAAATGTAATAGTCTTGTTATATGACAGTCAAGATTTCCTATGTATATTTGATTTTTTTCATGAACTTTTGTATACTAGGTTTTCTTTAGTCATTTTTATTCCTCTGAGCCTATGAGGTGCAGCCAGATCCAGCAGCAGATCATAATTGTGAAATACCTTTTGGAAGACCTCAGATTTTGCTGTCTCCCTATTTTATCATCTAAACAATATCTTTCAGCAGCCTGTTTCAGACTATCATACTTCTTTGGCATTAAAAATTTCATGGGGTGAAAAAAGCACAAAGGAAATAGAGTTGTCTAAATCATTCCCTAATCATTGAATCACCTCTGAGTCCAAGGAGAGAATTTGCTTAAATAAGAATTGATCAAATATCCCAGAGATCATTAGACTCATTCTAGACAAGTCCAAATTGACTATGAGCTTGGAGAGAAAAGCAAAATACCTCCCAAACTTACATTCTTTTCTTGCCCTTCAGCTCTTGCTTGCCTATAATTTCAGTCTTCTGGGTAGCAAGGACTTTACCTTTGTTTTCATCCTTATTGCTTAGAAGCATGAGAAAAGGAGAAGAATGATTTCAGAAAAGCACAGTAGATATTTCTGAGATCTTCTTTGGACAGCAATCTCCACTACTACTACAATATTGTGTGTCAAAAAATTTACCCTTACTCTTGTCAAGATAGGCAGCCTTATAAAGCAGCGTAATGAGGCTTTCCGACTAGATGAGATTTGGCAAGGAGGGAGTTAACCCAGAAGTGGGAAATAGATGCAGAGGAGAAGAAGAGTGGGAAGGCTGAAAGGAGAAATCACTTTATCACAGTAACTAACCTGACTATATGAACTGTATTTCTCATACCTCTGAGGGGTAATGGGAAAACCAGCTTTGAACAGTTTGCACACTGGGTGTAAGCGCATCCTGAGAGAAGCGAAAGGAAGCCAAAGCTGATAATTTCCCAAATAAAGTTTGACAAGGAACCTTTAATAAGCTGGAGAACTTAAGGACCACAAACTTCACAGCAGCATTATAGGATGAATAAGGTTGGTGCACAACTGTGCATGGAATAACTCCACTGACTGACAAAAACACTTCACAGGATATACTTAGGAAATTAGGTCTCAAAATAAAAGGAGTAAAGGAGAAGTAGTATTTGATAGCTGTTATAGCATTAACAGAGCTCTCTTAATCATGATAGTGCTGCCCAAATATAATGGGGCACATGTGCAAATAAAAGTTTCCAAAGAAATTAGTAAAAAATAAAAATAATTTTAAAAATTAAAAATACATATACATATAAAAGGGGGGGACAAAAGCACCTAAAACACTCAAACTAAACAAAAACAAGTTGAAAAGATTAGGTTCACCGGTCCGGTTAACTCTTATTTCTTCGAAGTTGTTTCTATGAAGACATCACCTCTCCAACATATATTCCAATAGCCGAGACTCCGATTAATATCCAAATTAGAAACTAAACAGGAGAAAGTCAAATATTATGCAAAAAACCAGCAGTTATACAAAGCACTAATGACCTATTACTGTATTTCACAGAGGGTAAAGAGCCTATGTATTCTATTTTCACTGGAATATTCCAAGTTTCCCATGATGTTTTTCTGCCCTGAACTTGCTTTCTGAACAGCAACACATGCAGTGATGTTTAAGGTTTCCATTTTATCAACAGAAGTACTTTATTTTGGAGCAATTACCAAGTCTTCATAATCCCTGCAGGGTCTAGCAAATCTTTGGATTTTATAAGAGACAGACTGACTTAAGACCTAAAAACATATATATTGAGGATGGTGAATATTATCTGGATTGAAAATAAAAACTGAGTGCATACTACCTGAAATTCATGCCTTTTCTCAAAAAAAGGAACTGTTAACATGTGGTGCATAAGGGAGTTTAAGACATTAGGTTACTGTGGAAAAAATCCAGGTAACACTCCTGCTTTAAGGTGTGGCACCAGTAACAACCATGGGAATAACATTTTTTAAATTTACTTTTATAGGATTACCAGATATTAATACAAACAAAAGTTTTGTCACAAACATGCATTTCTTGTTCACGTTGAAAACATGGTCACCTTCAGTTTGGGAATCTTTCACTGAATAGCCTACTTTGAAAGCCAATTAAATTGCTTTCAATTTAGCTGAGAAAAAGAAAAGTGGTAGTTCATTCACATGGCCTATTTGGAGAAACTTCAGGATTGATCCTTTCTTCCATTATACCAGCTTTCCATCAATGCAACTCTGATAGTGTCAATGTAGCTACACTGGCAAAACACTGGTTTAACTGAGGAGAGAATCAAACCCTTTACTTGTAACAACTCCTGTCAAGAGACTAGACTAAGTCACTTTAATTGAGTTCCTCTCGCTTTCATTGTGCAGAAACAAAGGAGGAATAAAAAGAGATCAAAGAACCCTTATTTGGAACTAACATAATTGTGTTCCTTGGAGAGAATGGCAAGCCTGAGATTACTGAAAGGAGATAGACTCTGAATATATAAACTTGACAACAATGAAATTAGAATGTTTTAAGAAAAAAAAAAAAGGCATATACAGAGAGATTTATTGTAACCTTTCATCATTTTGTAATCGAAGTATTGTGTGTCCCAGTGTCTTTTTCACTATTATATGATATGTCAGCTAAATTTCTCTTACATTTCAGCTTGTGGGAATAGGTTTCATCTATATATTACTTTAAATGACATTTCTAACAGACTGCGGTAGTCTGGAAAATTTTCATTTCCTAATGAAATTTTAGGAATGGTTTTCTAGTCTTGTAAATTCTGTTGTTAGGATTGTATAAAATGGGTGAATAACACTTTCCAGATCTGAAGAGGTGGTGTGCCAGGGTAAATTGCCATACAGAGTGTAAGTCAGTGGAGAGGAGGAAAAAACCAACCAAACAAACAAAAACCAGAAAAAAGACATTTGGCTCTCTGAAGAATTGGCTAACATATGCCCCTCCCTTTGACTTCATCACTTCACCATGCAAAGGTGAAAAAAGTCACAATATAACTGAATACATGCACAATAATGAAAGTCCTGTGAGCTAATAAAAGTAATCATGTACACAAACGATAAACAAAGCTTAGGGTTTAGGACTCCAAAATAAAATTGGGGTTTTCAAAGGCATTTTAGGAAGTTAAATACCCAAATGCTGTTTTGGATATCCGGGAATATAACACCATTAAACAATCAGTCTTCAAAAACCTGGCATTTAAAACACCATTCATAAGACATTGGGAGGATTCAGAAAAAAAATTGGGTTTGGGAAAATTTAGCAAATACACAATTGTTTCAAATATATAAAGTCCATCGAGCAGTACAGGCAATACACACAGCTACCTAGAATTCTAGCCAAATACATACTAAAATTAGTTGTGTAGGCACATCTAGTCTTGCCATTTAGAAATTCAACCAGAATGTGGTTTGGTAAATACCTCTGTACCAGTAATACGGTAAAGCAAAAGTTAACCATTACTAGGGCTCAGGACATTATTACTGATCAAAAACAAAGACAGAAAAGTCTGAAGAAAGGAGTGCTTATTAACCAACTAGTCTGATCCAGATTTCCAGGCAGCAATGCCCAGGCAGCCTGTGCATACCCCACAGAGTACAGGCAGCGATCATTAGACTCTTGCTCTGCTCAGAAAACGCTGACGGCTGTCTCTCCTTCCTCCCCTGTTTCCAGAAGCAGCCCAAAAACACCTTATGAATGAGAATCTAAACTTGTTTCTGCAAAGCTCTTCTCACTGTGGAGAAATCGAACCAGAGAAACACAAACAAAAAGCTCAAGTGACATACTGAACAGCAGAAACAAAATAGAGTCCATGAGTCATTTATGGGTACAATCAATTACAAACATAGCACAAGCTTTTTCATCAGGTCAGAACTGTCAAAACACACTGAATCTGCCAGTGTAGGCTAAGTGGAGCTACAGAGGCATGATAAAGGATTATCTAGTAGAAGAAAAGACTTTTTAATGTTTTGAAGACTGATAAGGAAACCATTGCTTGGAGCTATAGTAAAACTATTGCTTGCTGACACCCCTTCCAATTGTGAACCAGACTGCCTGGTACCATTCCTTTAAAGATGTGGCTAGCATGAATTCTAGCTCCTCTCCAGGGTTAAATCTCTAAACATCAGGAAAAAAATCAGCCATCTGAGAGAGGTAGCTGTGCTCAGTACAAAGTGTGGCTCACAAAATAGGAAAAAAACGAGCAATATAACCCCCCACCCAGACACAGAGAATAATGGACAGAAGGCTTCACAGGGAAGACAGCTAAAGGCACTTCACTACTGCAGGAAAAGAACAAGGGTGGGGAGTTGGTTGCCCCAAGTCTTATCAGACAGTTTATGTCTTTAACTGAATAACTCACCCAGGATTACTTTTAACCCAGCCCTCTAGAGGCTGAGGATGCTTCCAACCTGCAGTAATTTACCTGGTTTGCACACAGGTTAAAAGAAGGTGTAGCTTAAATTTTGACTAGAATCTGTCTCTTTTGCAGCAAGGCTGAAGACAAAAATCACTGACACACTGAAAGCCCTGCCACAGCCTTGTCCCGGTTATACGAGGGACAACAAGCAGGAGGAAAGAGCATCCCAGAGCACAGCAGCTATAGAATATGCTTTCAGGAGCCCATGTGCTGGTAGAGATAGAGGTACTGTAAGAGAAATAAGGCTTAATTGCAGGAATTCTTGCACACAGGCAAGGATGGTTAGATCTGACAGGCTAATCTTGGAACAAGACCTAACCAGAAATATTCACTTTAGTTGAATCCTCATTGAGGGCAACAGCAGAGTTAACAGCCCGAATTACCTTTCCTCACATAGAAAAATCAGTGCCGACTCAATAACCTGGCCCTTTGGAGAATAAAAATGCAAAAAATAAAACAATTTTTCTTTTTGCCTTTCTATCCACAGTGGTATAGATAATTGAATTTGATACAGATCTCTTCCCAATGTTAACTGTTAACTCTTGCATCATGTTGCTAGGGGCTGTTCAACATACACACATGACATTCCACAGTTGAATACAGCAATACCTATACACACAAAGGCAATGCCAAAGCAAGTTGCTTAGCAAAGATGTAAGACAAAACTAGGCAATGAGGCGGGAGCAGCTCCCCATTCAAACTTCTGCCTGGCTGGATAAGCGTTGGTACAGAAACCCGTTTAAGAGGAGCAGAAACAGCTATAAGATTGACTTTCTCAGAGAAAACAAACCCACTTAATCAGGATTGCTGTTGTACCTGAAGAGGAATAACGATAGGAAAGGATCTTTCAGAGACTGAATCCTGACAAGACAAGATTCTGTGTTTCCTCTCAGAGGCAGGAACAATTCATCTCATTATTTTAATATAGTCAATTGTATAAAGGTTTTCCTTTAGACTACTCAGAGAGAGACTTGTCATAAATTCACAGGGCCAGAAGAAAATATCACAGTACATTTTATACATTTGCAAATGAGAAGACAGACCGAGGAGAGAGGTTTAACACTGGAATTCATTAAGGAGGATGGGTTACCGATACTAGCATGTGATCACTCGCCAATATTTAATAATACTGATTTGATTTTAGCTAATATATCAAGATAAAAACTGTGAATTAAAAGCTTGCCAAACACATTTTGCTATGCACATATATTCTTCACAGATCCAGCGGATTTTTATTAAGATGTTTGGAAAAATAAATAAATTAAAAAAAAACAAACTAAAAAATAAAAACTAAAAACTATAAATGAACAAATTGCCTACCAGATTTCCCTCCTCACCCCTCCCCAAAGTTACAGAATTGCTTTGCAGTAGCTTTACTGCATTGAATTACCCAATTATCTTCTAAATTATAAAAGGCAAATCTTCACCACCAACTGTTCCTAGGACTGCCAGGATGTGCAGTGTTGCAAAACTGTAGCAAAAATGTAAACAAAAGAGCCCTACTGAACAGGGAGGCAGGCTGTCCACATATGCCAATCCCAGCGGCTTCAATCAAAGGAGAGATTGTTTCACAAATAAACTAAGCCAGTGCAACTAATAAACTCCTGCTCTAATTACCGGCTGCAGATGTATCAACTGAAGCAAATGAGACGCAGGCAGCCATTAATTATCTAATGAGGCCAGCAGTGTTTCTGATGAGGTGGGGCTGATTAAATATTAAACAGTAGCATATGGTGAGTGCCAAGAACAAAAGACTTGAATGTGTCTCTCTCTAGATATATATATAAAAATACAACATTGCATTAAAAAAATCCCCCTCCACTAAGACAGAAGAGCAATCTCACTCTGAGAAAGGTAATTAGGACAGAAATGGAAGCACAAAACTCAAAGGGAGTCTAGCGAGATCTGACTTCTGAAGGTATAACTCAGATGAAAAGGTTTCACATTAAAGGGATGCCAAAAACATTTAGGCATTGCAGCAGTCATCTCTTTGTTTAACCCTTCTTAGTTATTAAGACCTGCAATTGTTTCCTTTTTTTCCCCTGTTTCTTTCTTCCCTTATCTTTCACTGGAAAAGTCCCAGGGCTCACTCAAATAGCATGAGCAATATCTAACAAATCCGTCCTTACAACACAGCTCACAATATTCAACCAAGAAACGGTAAGTATAAGAAGGGGAATGCAATCATTGAAATGTTATTACGGCCAGCTAGGTATGACAGACTCTAAACTGAAGGAAAAGTCTAACCTTACTCACACAGATGTCAAGCCCACTGAAGCCAGCTAATCCCATCAGACTTAAATGGGCCACCTACAGCCAGCACACCAGAGAGCTTGAGATGAGCCACGTGATTTTTTTTTTTCTCCTGTCAGCTGCTCTACCCTTCAGAGGGTATTATTCTTATTTCACAGATATCCAGTGGATGCAGCAACCCCCTGCAATCCAAGAATCCTCCCTTTCCAAAGGCCAGAGGATGCAGGACGCAGCATGTTGAACTACTGAAAGCCTGTCCAGCTTCCAAGAAGCAATAAGCTACTGCTTTACTATTCAATGCCTCTGGACAGTTTGGTCGCAGTCTTGCCTGGGTGCACCATAATGTTTCGATCTAACACATCTGGAAACTGCCAGATATGTTGTAGGTTTGCTTCCCCCCCCCCCCCCCCCAATATGGCAAGTTAGTCTGATTTGTCCCAAACTTATAACACATGTATCAAGCTGTTCAGTGCAAGTGATCTGTGCACCCACAGTAGGTAAGAAATTATTTCTGTGTTTGAAGCAAAAACTCTGATCTGGCTGCTGGAAAGCTCTGTCCAGACTCCAGGGGAACCAAAAATTTCAAGAAATTTAAGAAACCATTTAAATCTGTCAGGACAAATTTGCAAAGATAGGGGGAAAAGTTCAGATATAAAGTAGACTTAGAGCAAGGGAAATTGTGTGTAGAATTGCCAATGGCTGCACACTGTCAGAAACTTCTGAAGGCTGCTTTTTAAAACTCTTAATAAGCCAAATAGCATTTGCTGTTTGTTTTGAAATATGCTCAGATGGCAGCCACTCATCACATTTTGCATAGTTACAGTGACAACAATGCAAGTGTCCTACATCCATCCAATTTTTTAGCTGCCATTTGTATCAGTTTATTACAAAATAAGCCCATTTTTATATCTGGCCTTCATGTAGTAACATAAAGAATCAACAAGTCATTATTGATTACCTAGAAAGAGATCAGATTTTTTGAGTACCTTTGCTATTACAAATGGTTTCCCTAAATATGAAAAAATGGTTCTCCCCCATCTGCCTTTCTTTTTTTTCCCTTTTTTTTTTTTTGATAATACCCTTCTTTATTATAATCTCCTTAATATCCATCTGCTACCCTTTAGGCTAAAGCTTCTTAAATTCAAATATAGGGCTATTTTTATCACAGAAGAATATGTAAAGCAATAGAAACATTTTAATGGATTTTTGTGCCTGTGGCCCTTTTTAGCTGAATTTCCATAATGAAATCCAGTTACAGACATTGGTGCTGCTACAGTTGGCTGTTCACACAAATAAAGAATGAACATCTTTGTCTTGTAAGCCAACCCAGCAAAATAGAGAGTGCAATAGCTACCTACAGAAACCACAGGATTTTTTGCTCTGTTGCTGCTTTAGTATAACTGTATATAACTGTATTTTTACTCCAATAGGGCATAACAATCAAGATAAAGTCACAGCTCTACATTTAGGTTATAAACAGGATGTATAAAGTCATTTTCATAAGTAGTAACTAACAAAATGAGGATGCTTTCTTTTGTGCATAGTATTCAGGAACAGCAAAATAGCTTCATAAAAACAGCTACATGCAAAAACATTCACAGGAAATGTCCATGTAAGCTGGCTATTTGTATTAAATGTTTGGAAAAATATTTTTCTAATAATACTTGAAGGGTTCCAACTCTTCTCCACCAAAATATTTTATTATTTTCATATAGATGTAAGTGGAGCTGAGCAGAAAACAGTTTCTTGTATCATAAACATTCCCAAAATTCAGAAATGTTTTCCCACTTCTCATCAGGAAGAAAACAAGACTTTCAAAGAGGGGAAACTAAATATCAAGGAATAGTCCATATCCTCCATACAACAGCAAGCAGCCCTTCTCAGCTAGGAATTCAAGCCAGTGGTCACCAGCCCAGGTGCAGAGGCCAGGTTGCATTGGCATGGCCCATTTCTAATGAAGCAAGACAACCCAGCACTGACAGAAAAGCCTTAGCAGCCACAAAAATATCTTTTAATTATTTTTTATATATTAAAATACCAGTTGGCAAACTGATCACTGACAACCTTGACTCTGATCAGAACGCAACTCAGCCTTGTATCAGCTTGACTGAATTCCATGGGTATCCCAAGTGCTCAGCCGTTATTATTATTTTTTTAATCAGGCCCAAAGTATCTCAAAATGGGCACTTAACACTGAAACGCTGCAGAGATATAACAAACAGCAACATTCTCAGGAGCACCTGATAGATTTAGAAGCCTTTCTCACTTCTAAACCCAGGACCTCAGCATTTTTGTAATGTTTATCTTAGCAATTACTTATCAAATCTCATCTCATTTCTGTTTCCAGAAGCCTTCACCATTAATTGCCTCAGAGTCTATACAAGGTGTGATGAGCCTCTGCATTTTTATAAATGCCCTTTCACAGAAAGAATGCAGTTTTGAATAGCTTGTAATTGTTCTGTGTGTAGGAGCTTACCATTTAGCACCTATAATACAATACTTTTCCTATTTCAACAGTAATATTATCTGAGAAGCTAAATTCAGAGAAGTCTTTTGATTCTGATTTGTATATCTTTAATTCTAAAGATTTAATTATTCTAAACCCAGCACCTGCTTTACAGTGACTGTTAACAAGTACATCTCTCTTTCCTTTATCTTGGTGTGACATGTGTCTGTGGAAATTAAACCTCGTAACATGCTTCCTTTGACTTAATGTTAGCTCTTCGAAGTTTTTCTACTTAAGTTTTACTCTACAGTGTCCTCATTTATACAAAAGTTGGCTTCTTAGCATAGCAGGCTCTTTTGCAGTTGTGATTAATATTCAACCATGTAAAAATATGCGCATGTGAGGAAATAACTGTAAACTTTGAGTGATGTTAAACACTGACCAACATCTGATGCGTGAGGCCTTTGAGGCAGCAGAAACCCTGCTAGGACAGCGTGTGCGGAACGGAACCATCAGCCCAGATAAAGGCATTGCCACCCTCAAGGCTTGCTTGTGGGAAAAAGGGACTGCGCCAGACAGACAGGAAGCCAAAAAGTTATTGTTTGCCTAGCTAAGGTTTTAAGAGTGCAACAGTCCAAGCTATCTAATTAATACTGGATGCTAATGAGGCCTCTCTCTAATTAGTTAACACACCTCAAATCGTTATACAAGGGCATCACTTGCTTCTGCCTGTGATCGTGGCGGGGCCTCTCGCTCCTCCGGCCCTGCCGGCTCCCCAGGCAACACCGGGCCTGCTCGGGAGCGGGGGACGGCACAGCCGGGGGGGATGTCCGGGGGCAGCCCCAGCCCCTCGCCCGGAGGAGCCGGCTGCTTGCGGCAGCTCTTCGCCGGGGGCCGGGCCGGTGGTGCTGGACTTCAGCCGGCCGCCCACCCGCGGCTGCACAGAGCCCGGCCCAGGCCCGCGCCGGCTGAAGGGCGGTTTCTGGCGCTACGCAGCGCCTGCCGCGGCCGGACACTCCTTCCCCACACGGGGCCCTCACAGAGCTTCAGCCCGCCGAGGGGAGCAGCCCTCACCCCAGAACGAGCGTGAAAACCAGCCATCGCCGGCCCGGGCCCGGAGCGGGTCCCGGGGCCTGGCACTCTCAGAACAAGATGGAGCCTGCTGCACAACAGTACCGCCACAATCACGTTTGCTGGGCGACAGCATGTATCAGTGCTTTCATTCGGTTGGCACCAGCGGTCACAGATTCCTCTCATGGTCACCACTGAAGATCAAATGGAAGAAATTGGGCTGCTGCGGCAGAGCGCCTGTTTCTTCCACGCTCCTGAGTAAAGCTACTGCTAGGAAAGGGGCCCTGAGCTCTCCTCTTGCTCTTGGCTGCGCGCTCTCGCTTTCTGGGATGCCAGGCCGAAGCATTCGGAGGACGAGAAGACAATGCTCTGTTGTCATAGGCCTTATACCAAAAACTAACAAAGAAAAAGCCAGATCGCCTTTCTTTATCTGTTCTGGTTTTCTTCTGTGCCTTTGTGGTGGGTTGACCTTAGCTGGACCCCAGGTGCCCACCAAAGCTGCTCAATCACTCCCCTCCTCAGCTGGGCAGGGGAGAGAAAATACAACAAAAGGCTCATGGGTTGAGATAAGGACAGGGAGAGATCACTCACCAATTACTGTCACGGGCAAAACAGATTCGACTTGGGGAAAATTAACTTATTACCAATCAAATCAGAGTAGGATAATGAGAAGTAAAACCAATTCTTAAAAACACCTTCCCCCCACCCTTCCCTTCTTCCTGGGCTTAACTTTACTCCTGATTTGCTCTACCTTCTCCCCTCCAGCAGCCCAGGGGGACGGGCAATGGGGGTTGGGGTCAGTTCATCACATGTTGTCTCTGCTGTTCATCCTTTTCAGAGGCAGGACTCTTCACTCTTCCCTGCTCCAGCGTGGGGTCCCTCCCACGGAAGACAGTCCTTCACAAATTTCTGCAACGTGAGTCCTTCCCACAGGCTGCAGCTCTTCATGAACTGCTCCAGCATGGGTCCCTTCCACAGGCTGCAGTCCTTCAGGCACAGACTGCTCCAGCGTGGGTCCCCCATGGGGTCACAAGTCCTGCCAGAAACCTGCTCCAGCGTGGGCTCCTCTCTCCATGGGGCCACATGTCCTGCCAGGAGCCTCCTCCAGCATGGGCTTCCCATGGGGTCACAGCCTCCTTCAGACACCCACCAGCTCCAGCGTGGGGTCCTCCACGGGCTGCAGGTGGATATCTGCTCCACCGTGGACCTCCATGGGCTGCAGGGGGACAGCCTGCCTCACCATGGTCTTCCCCACGGGCTGCAGGGGAATCTCTGCTCTGGCACCTGGAGCATCTCCTCCCCCTCCTTCTTCACTGACCTGGGGGTCTGCAGGGTTCTTTCTCTTACATGTTCTCACTCCTGTCTCCAGCTGCAGTTGCTGTTGTGCAGGTTTTTCCCCCCCTTCTTATCTGCTATCCCAGAGGCACTACCAGTGTCGCTGATGGGCTCGGCCTTGGCCAGCAGCAGGTCCATCTTGGAGCCAGCTGGCATTGGCTCTGTTGGACATGGGGGAAGCTTCTAGCAGCGTCTCACAGAAGCCACCCCTATAAACCCGCCCTGCTACCAAAACCTTGCCGTGCAAACCCAATACAGCCTTCTAAGTGTTTTCTGTATTCCTTTGTGGAAGAAGAGATGTAATGTATTTTCAGAGGGACTCTGCTCCTGCAGGATCCTAAATTGGCTCATTTAATCTACATGGGTACTTGAATCCTCACTTAAGACATTAGTTAATTAAGCCACATTAAACCACACAGGCAAAAAAGAAGCTATGTTCAGATAAATTTAAGGGTCTGATTTTCTGATTTAAAACCACAAAGCAAAGACTTGCAGAGAGCCCAGCCTGGTGCTCCCTCATTAACTCAGCATATTGTGACATTTATAGTTCTCACTCAGGACTAGGAAATCAAGGAAAATAGGGGTTTACAGTGGTGAAACGAACTAGATAATGCTGCAGAAAAATAAAGTTTGTGTCCATACCATGACCTTGCACAACAAGGGTTTGCCTTGAGGGCATTCAGAAATCTCTCTCACGCCCATGCAATTGTTTTCATGTTCACAAGGATAATTTTTGTGCTGCCATTTGAAAGTCTCTTTTCTATAGATGTTTCAGTAATTCTGTTAGTAAGCAGAACTCACTGCTGAGTGAGCTAAATAAGCACATCCAAAGAGAAGGTAAGCAAGGAAAATGAGTTTTTCATGAAAAAACCATAAACTGGAACAAGATTATATAAAATGTTCAACTAAGTTCAACCTCATAAACAAATACTAGCTAAGAAAGGAAGGCTATATACAGATAAGCAATAAAACAAGTAAGAAAAGCAAAACCCAAAACATAATTACTTGGCATGGGTCCACATGTAAGTAAATGCCATGTTGAATGTCAAAGGGCCTTCCCTTCTCTGCCCACCTCTCCCAAAAGCTGCATGGTGGCTTCAGGCATCCTTCTGCAAGTTAAGTGCATCCTTACTACTACATAAACGTTTGAAGTTTTAAGGAGCGGAAAGGGGTTAAAGCTGGGGTTTCTGCATTTTTTAGTTTTTCTGTTACTGTTTTTGTTTGGTTTGTTATAAGTTACTAAAATAATTTAAACATTATTTCACAAGAATTTGCATAAAAGTTTAAGTTTTGTGTAGGTATTGCTTTCCCTCCCACATCTTAGTTTCTGAGAACTTCAGAAATGTTATACTACCACTATCTTGCAAAAATTTGCCAACATAGAAGAAAAAAG
The DNA here is from genome assembly GCF_947461875.1 of Haliaeetus albicilla. NCBI lineage: Eukaryota > Metazoa > Chordata > Aves > Accipitriformes > Accipitridae > Haliaeetus > Haliaeetus albicilla. The sequence continues at coordinate 11,731,742 of NC_091504.1, read as the reverse complement.
GTATCAAACTCAGAAACAAACACCCCAGGCAGAGGAAGATGTAATCTCCTTCTATATTCCAAACTGATAGCTTAAATACAAAGCCCTCCCTCCTTACCTGCAGTCAACTTTAATAAAGCTGCAGGAAAGAAAAAAAGACAAGGGGAAAGAGAGGAAAAAAAGAGAGGGGGAGGGGGGAAAGAGAGAGAAAAGAGAGAGAGGGGAAAAAAGAAACCCAAGTAAAATTCTCCCCATTTACAAATTCATTGTAACACTGCTTTGCCATGCCTGTAGTTTAGGGTTAATCAAACTATTTTTGTTAAGCATATACAGAAAAGACAAGACACATGCTGTTTGTTATCTCTATAAAGAATTAGGGCTATAACAGATTTAGTGAGAGAGATTCTTCAAAGGAATTTAGGAGTATAGTTTCCTCTGAAAACAAATCACATACTTTCCTAAGTGTAGTAGATAACACTCAAGACACAGCATAAAGAAATACAGTAATCCAAATATATATTGTACTTTTCCTGTGGGTACAGGTAGCACTTTGAAAACCTTAAGCCCATGCTTTCCTTTCATTTACATGAGAAAAAGAAATTGTGAGAGTTTTAGTGATGTGTACAAGACTACACAAGTGCAGATGCAAAAAATCAGTTTCGAACTGTTTCTGATCTTTAGAAATATATTTGTTCTAAAGGCACTTCAGCTCAGCATTCTCATCCTTATTTTCAATGAACAGAAGTATTATCAATGTTACTTTAATTTAGAATTTTATTCAGCAGCTTTAGAAGAATGTCCCTGAGATTTGGAAGGCATCTTTCTTCAGCCAATAGTGCTATAAAAAGCAATCTCAAGATTTACTTGCCACAAGATCACATAAATATTCTTTCAAGAAATAATCAGCTGTCTACATTTTAAACCAAATTCAACAATCTCTTTTTTTTTGTCCATTAACAAAGTAACCAAGTTCTGTATGTAAAAACAAAGATAGTAAAATGGTAATCTTTGTGCTGTCTTGAATTCCCCTGACTAGCAGCTTGATTGGTTCTGAGCAAGTAATTAGAAGGAAATTAGAACAGATTTTTGTTTCTGCATATTTTTGTTTAACGTTAAATTCCATAACATTCAGAAAACTGCTTTAGTGCATTGCAGTAGGCAAGATAATAGATAAAGGAAAATTATTTTACATCTATCTTTGAAGTTTTTGTTGTTTTTTTTTTTTTTTTTTATCTTGCTTTCCCCCCCTACATATTTATAAAAGAAAAAAAAGGAAGCCTTCTGGGGACTTACCCATTCCCTTTCTGGCTTAGTAGCTAGGTTTCCTAGGCAGCTTTTGAAAAAGTATTAAAATAGTCTATTACCAACTTCTGCCCATGAAGAAGTAAATGGAATAAAGTCAAGACGTGCATATTTTTGTTACCTACTACAAGCTGCTATGGACTCTACTTTTCTGCTCATCTGTTTCCTTGATGTGACCCTTCTACTTTTACTGTTCCCCACTACAGACTTTTTATTGTTATATACACACACAGAGACACTTATACATAGTCTTATACACTCTGAATGTGTTGGTTAGGCTTCATTTTCAGAAATATATGGCATTGTGTTAAATCATCATTTAATAACAAAAATAATGTATGAATGCTTATGGGTGAGGCAGAAATGCAACCCAGAATCTCTCATGCTTAGTCCAATGCCCTGTCCATCAGAACTGCTCAAAAAGTACATGCTCAAGTTCAAAGGCAGAGCTCACTGAGAAGCAGTAGAAGCCACAATGTCATAGTACTTTATGCACCCTATTGGTGGTTTGAGTTTTACAGAAAGAAGGAAAGAAACAGTGGTTGAACATAATGTTGACTGATATACATTATGAATAAACATATATAGACACACACTTAGAAGAATACTAATTCTGCACCTGGTTTTGTATTTTATCCACATAAAGGATAATAATTAATTTGCCAACTATGGTAGATTAATTCCCCCCCAAAATCTGGAGGAGATTGTCTTTAAAATAATATACTTTTTTATTTCTACCTTGGTTTGACATGAGCATCAAGCTAACTACTTAAAAATAGTCAACTATTGGTCTTATTTTACACTTTTCCAGCCTCATTGATCTAAGATGATATTAAATGTAATGAAAAAGTCTAGAAAGTTCTGAATCTACTTACTTCATCTACAAAGCAGACTCATTTAGCAAGAGGGTTGAAAAGCCAAGTATTAAATTTACAGAACAACATCAGCGTAAATCTAGAGAAAGTGTCTCAGTTTTCCCCCAGCTATCACATCAGCCTCTTTCCCCCCCTCTCTGCTATTTGACGCATTTGTAACTGTGGCAGTATATCTCATGGTGGCAAGTAAATGTTTCGCATGTAAGAAATACAGAAATTTGTGTTATCATCTCTTGTAGGTGAGATTAAAATTGAATTTAAAAGTAGCATCTTTCAAAGGCAATTAAGTACTCAGTTACCCCTGCTGTTCAGGAGTCAGATACCTTACTCTCCAAAGCAACTTGGAAAAATCTTAGGACTTCCCGTTTTCTGTCCTGACAAACTACTGCAACAAAAGATAAACAAGTTAAATTGAGACTACAGATTGGATTATATTTCTCGGGAATGGAGGAGTCCAAAGTGGCTAACAGAACTAATCTGTTTGTGTAAGTGATATATGATTAGATGTTTGCACAGTTCTCTGTAGATGCAAGGCAGTGTTTACAAATGCTAAGTATCATTATATGTAAATTAGCTGCCTCTGCAGAATTTTTTCCTGGTGAGTCAGCAGCTACTCATTGCTTAAATGATGCTCTTGTTCTCAGAGTACTCCTTGATGCCTCCTGAACATTTTTTCCCAATGGAAGATAATGCCTTTTGCAATGCAAGATCCAATTCATCTGACAGTCGTGGATTGGATGCACTGCTGAGGGGAGATAATGAGAATTGTGGATTTGTAGAACATGCTGTCCTCTAAAGCTCTTCTTGCATCTATTTACTGTTTTCCCATATCTTTACATCAAATTATGGTCTTAAACCAGACAGATCTCCAAGAAGCTCTTTGGCAAAACAGTTTTACTGATATTGAGGATTCTGGAGTTTTATTAAGATTTCATAATAATAAAAAAATAAATTAAAACTCTGCTTCAGGCCAAGAGCAAAACAGCTTTTACTGATACAGAACTTGGGGGAAAACCCAGAAAAAGCCTTCTGAGAAAGGCAGAAAATAATCACCCTTTTCCCCTTTGACTCTGCATCCTTCCTGAAAAGCTGGAAAGTCAAGTTTGCCCAGGAAGGTGAGCTGGACTTCCCAAACAACTTCATACCATGAGCTTATGCAGGATAATTCAAATTCAGATGCAGGATAGACATAGCCAAGTATAAGATGTAGCAATGTCTGTTTTCCAGCGCTTCTCAGAATCTTCTTAAAAACTGAACCAAAACAAAAATCACAAAAACCAACCCTGCCTCAAACAGGAGAGCTAAAGTGAAGTGAGGTCTTTGTGATTCATACTAATCAAACATAGTATTGCATGCCTACACCTACTTTGGATTGCCCTTTAAATGCATTTATGGACTGGACTACGGTAATGGCAACAATTTCAGTTAACATCCCATCATAGTTGTATACCCTAGATCCTTAACTATTTTTAACATGATTCTTGTGAACCTAGCCTGAAAGCATGGTCCAAGCTCTCTGTTGCTCAAAGTATAACTTTTTGTCTTATGTGTTGATTACTTGCATCAAATATACCTCAGAATTACACTGTATAGCTAAATGACCACTAACATTTAGTTGTGTAGTCAGTTCCATTGCCTTTAATTAGGAAAACTAACAAAAATTTTCCCCATACTGAATATAATTTTAAAGTTGGGGCATGTGGTAGTTGAAAATTCTTGGTATGTTTTACTACCTGCAGCATTCAACCTCCAGCACCTCTGTCTCAAACTGAAATTTGCCAAACTAGCCATAGTTCTTCCACTTCAAGTATCGCCAGTAAATGTAGGAAAGGAATTACCCAGTTGTCTTTTGGAATTCAGTGGTTGTTAAACAAACTATAGGTAATACCTCATTTAATCAGAAGTTGATCCGTAACCATTCAAGGCAATTTTGTTGCAGTATCTCTTACTGAGAAACATGATTTTTTTACAGGAGAGTTGTTTACCTCTATGCCTACCAGATCCCTCCTAAATAAGCATTAACTATTGATTCCTAACATTTCAATCATGTAAATCACGTCACCTATTTCAGCAGCGGACTTTATGCCTCTTTATTAACTAGGCTCCTAATACTAAGATACAAGTTATGTAATAATTTAATTTCAGTAAGTCCTGCTTTTTTTTTCATTACTTATGCTTTTATTTGAAATAAGCATAATTTATTGTCACTTTTCCCCTTTTGTCACTAGTTTTCACTACTCTTTATTGATCTAGAGGCCACCCAAACTGTACATTTTTTTTTTTCACCAGAAGACCACGTCCAGTTCTCAAAACCAGCAGCATGTACAACACACTGCTGGTACAGCCAGAAATTTACATTCAAAACTTCTGACATTTCATCTTGGTTATCTTAAAGAAAAATACTTGAAAACATTACTTGGATTTCTCCTCCTTTCCAGCATTCACACTTGTACCTGTAAGTTACCCCACGGTGCAGAGCAGCACTAAGCACATTAGTTACCCTCTTCTTGAGGCTGAGTGCAGCCTCTAACCTTGGCTTTGGGAAGGCAATAGGCTGGCCTATCAGTTAGGGGGAGTTACAGGAGGTTCTTCCAATCCTCAATAGCACAAGATTTCAAATAAGGACAAATAAGGACCTTCCTCACAGTAATCAACATGTCTGTGGGGGATACTTTCTGGTGGACCTGAACAACTATACACGCTTATGTCCTGTGCCCTTCTCCAGTTCCTTTATTAACCCACTGTTTCAAAAAGACTTGTGTCATCTCCATGCTGAGGCACTGATATTCGTGCAAACCTCAAACTCTGTGAATTCAAACTCCCGCTTTAAAAATCTCTCCAAGACGCTTTAGTTCAGGAGTTCACCAAGTGATTGACTGTGATTGTAAGCTTCAGTGCTCAGCTCCTCCCCCTCGCTAACAGGGAGCTATTAGCCTCTCCGAGATTTCGAACAGCAAGGCTGATCAAAGGCCCAACAGTCACAGCCACATAAACCTACTGAGACTTAAAAAGAATGAGAAATGTGGGCTCAGTGGTATTGTAAAATATGCACATACGTGTTCCTCTGCCTTACAGGGAGCTGCACAGCTGAATAGAGAAAATATTCCCTATTTATGTGTAAGCTTTACTTTAATCTCCCGGTAATTTGGGCAACAAAAATTATGCAGACATGCCGAGTAGTGAATAATTACAAAATAGATAATTAGCTAAACTTGCTTACTTATTGTGGAGAAATTTTTCTCTTCCTTTATTTTATCTTTCCTATAGCAAGTTCTGCATTCATATAGGCTGTAAAGCATAACATAAAGCAGTAAAATAAAATGATGTAACCATTTTCTTATACTGTTGGAAAAGGTAGAAAGAGAGCAATAGTTTGAAAGCACCCAAACAATGCAAAGCTTACCACATCTAAGTGGTGAGACAGACTGAAGTGCTACAAAAGCTATTGTGTAAGAGACCAAATCCACAAAGTGCAAGCTTTTGGGCTGGATCTAAATTGGTACACCCCAATATTGAAGATACTGAGACAGAAAAGCTACATGAATAGTGAAGCCTGATTGGCATGTGTTGGAAGCTCATTGTGACTTCTGACTGAACAGCATCCTGCTATTTAGCCATTTCTAGCAATTCTCTCACACACAATTTCACTGGTACTAGCCAGAAATAAGCTTGCATGGCTATTGTCTCCCTGCATCTCCTCTACCAGATGTTTAATCATAGGGTTCCATTTGCCTTTAAAATTTCTCTTTTAGATTTGTTTCACATGGTTAAAAGACTAAGTTTGAGAGACAAACAGGCAGATAAATGGCAGCAGAATTGTACAAGCCTCTTTTTCCTAGAGAATAGGCTGAAAGTCAGTTGTTGCAATACAGCCAGGGGAACCCTGTTCTTGGCTTCAGCATTCAGGGCTGCCTGCGTGCTTTCCTCCGGCACTGGGACAGCCAGCATCACACGGAGCAGCACGAAGAGCTCAGCACTGCTTCCACCCTCACTTGAGGGGCAAATGGGGACCCTGGTTTTCATCTTCCTTATGCTTGCTTAGCTACCTCTTGCTTCACAGGACTGAGGATGTATTCATCAATGTTTGAGGCCAGACAAGTGTTAAGGTATTAGCTCAAGAAAGGCTTGGATCACACTTCTTCTACTAATGAGGAAAATAGAGACAGAATCAAAATCTACTTTCTGCCTCAGGCAGCAGGTTAGCATAGATGAAGAGGAACATTTCTCTCTAAGTAAAAATCCAAAAACGTGAAGACTGTAGGATTTTTAGTTGGGGTTGCATAAGATGCAAATGCAGACATTTTAAGTAAACACTAGGCATTTGTGTTATGCCAGTTGAAAGGTTCAGCACATTTACTAGAATTTCTTTAAGCAAGCCGGTGTGTCTCAATTATGATAATATCAGCAGCATACACATCTGTAATCTCATGCTTTCAGCTACTTCTTACCAAACATGCTAGAAAGATAATTGTAGGTTAAATACCAAATAGGACTCAAAGGATCACCACAATAGGCTGACTGTCACACATCTGTGCTACAAGCATTCCTCAACGGTCCAATTGTTGAGAAATAACTCGTGAACTTTAAGAATATATCACAAAACCAAGATGGCAAATCAACAGCATGAGGTATATAATGTGGAACTGTGGAGAATTCAACAACCTGATTCAGTGAGCTGACTTTAGGTCCAGAGACTACCCAGCTTCTGTGATGTGCTAACTTTCCTACTGTGATACTCAGAGCTAGTGCAGAGCTTCATACTGTGCTGCCATTCATTCTTAAGGATTAGGCTGGATCTCTTCAATATCACATTACACAGTCAAAAGTTCAGAAACCACTTATATCTGTACTCGTAACCATCTTACCCATACTATGAGCAATTACGATTCATTTAGATGAATCATTTATTCACTTGTGCAGAGTCTGAGCAAGAACTGTGTGTTGACAAACCTGGTGGAAAGTTTCTTCCCTACAAATAGATTTCTCTACGTATACCATAGTTTTGAAAAACAAGCGTGCGCTCCACTTTGGAACAAACTCTTTTGGTTATTTAATGGATTCATTTAGAATCTCAGGAAGGAGGGGCACTGTAGACAATAAATGGGGGGGGGGAGAGGGAAAGGAAAAAAAAATCCTTTTGAAGAGAAAGTGTTCAAATAAATGTCTTGAAATCAATTTTGGATGCTTAATATGAACAGGGGTTCTGCAGTCCCTAAGCTCTGTGTGATGGGCTTGCCACAGTGCTCTTGCAGGGATCCAAACCAATTAGCTGCTCAGGCTTTTGCCTCTTTTGTAGTGGTCAGACTGTTCTCACTGTATTACTCCTGTATTGGTGTGAAATTACCTCCAACTCAGGAGGATCACTTGAGCTGTTAATGGAAAGCTTAAGCTGTATGTAGGACCTTCCACAGCCAGGATTAATTTCTGCCTGTAAGCATAATTTGGTTTTCTACATACCATACTTGGAAGATTTTGTTGCAAAATTAGCTTTGAGCTATGTAAGCCACAAATGCTACTAGAAGACTTAAGAAGCGCTGTATGCATTTAAGGTATAATATACTCATATCTTTAGCAAACATTTACTCTAGTTTTAAAATGCAAGCTGAAGCGATGTTATCTTTTCAGTGCTAGGTTCTGCTTATACTCTACTAAGGGCATACAGGTCTAGACTTGAATCAAAAAATATGATATTTTGTAAACAGAATATAAACAGCTCAGATGTGGATCACAATCTATATTTCTCTTTGACAGTATAACTGCATAGTTAAAAATCCCAGCTCAAGTAGTTTGTCAAGACAGCTCTTGGAAAGTGAGGGATGAGAAGCGGGTGAATATCTCTGCAGTGCCCTCTGTGCATCTGCAAAGGCTCATCCTTCTTGCTACACACAACTGAAAGGCGTCACTGCAACATGCTGTGGGATGGTGCACTCCAGAGCAGTAGTCATGTGTGGGCTCGAGGCTTGCACAAGCAGACCATCAACTTTTTCCTCTTCTTTCCAAAGAGACCGTACTGAAGATAAGCTTTACATATGCTGAGAGTACAAGACAACATCTCTCCACCTCACTTGAAGAATTAATGCAGGCTTACATTTTGGCTCTCCCAAAAAAAGAAACTAATTTAGTTGAAATCTACTGCATTTATTAGGAAAAATATTCATGACTAGGACAAGACACCAGCTAGCTTTTAATAGGCCAGACTTGGAAGTACCTCCAGCTATCTAGAAAATATGAGTGCAATTGCTTGAGCAAACTACCAGATACCAAAGCATTGTACAGAGCTTAAAATATCATATGAAAACTGGCATTTCAGCAAGCATATACTGGGAAGATAACAAAGATGTGGGTTATCTTACTTTGCATAATAGGCAGTTTTCTTCCACAGCAGAAATATCCATATCCTTCAAGATCTTTAGGCACTGTGCCTGGCTAGAGTGACAGCTTACTCCATATAGGCATCCAGAAATATCCCACCTCTCTATGGGAACTCTACCAGGAGAGCAGAAAGATGACCAAGGTTGCATCAGAGACACAAGCTAAGCACCTTTTTTTTACAAGGCTTGTAATGACATTGTTTCTTGGTGTACCAATTGAAATGAGCTGCTTCTACCAGCAAGGGAGAACATAGGCCCACAGAATTCAAATCGAAATTTCACAGCTCAGATTCACTGACAACTGCAAGTTAGTGCCTATCACAGCAACTGAAAACTTAAAGACATTTTTAGTTATCCACTCTAGATAGTGATAAATTAATATGGGTATTGTGCTTACAAGAGTGTACTCTGCTCAGGAAATTAAAAGGGAACAATTACAACCCAAAGAATTGTTTCATATTAAAATGGTTTATATCATATTGATGACTGAATGCATCATGAACAATCAAAAAATCCTCAAAAATGTACGTGGTCCAATAAGTATTCGTTATAGATTTTATGAGGTAGGAGCAACTTTCAAGTATTTCATAGAAATCAATGATGACCTCATAGAGGAACACAACAGTAATTTAACCATTCAGTCACTTTTTACCTGCCAGGCACAAACAAAAGCCACTGGCACATAAACACGTCCCTGGTCCCGTCCTGTTCCCCCCGCCACCTTTTTTTTTGCTAAACTGAAAATGTCATTCTTTGTGCTGTACAAAGGGAGAAATTTTAAGCTGCAGATAAATTATGCAACTTTGTAGACAAAGCAGGTAGCAACTTCAGTAGAAAAAAACCAAAAATAGACTACCCTATAAAGACACTTGAAACCTACGTTACTGATCACAGTAAACATGGGAGCAGTCAAATTTGGGAAGCTACACGAGAACTATACAATTCTTCTGCAGCTTAAATCCAACTCGGCTGGGAATGCCCGCTGCAAAGTTAGCAGGAGCGGGACTGTTCCCAAAGGCTGACTCCGCACTGCCGGGCGCAGTCTTGCAATAGCTGAGCAAGGGCGTTGTGGCAGGGCCAGGTGACAGCCCAGCACCCAGCAGATGCCAGGAGAGAGCAAACTATGTCTCAGGTCAACCTAAGCTTAAATAGTGCTCCTGGGCCACGGGAAGATGGCCAGGTGAGGCTGCTCAGAGCAGTTAAGGCTCTTTAGAGCTCTCGGGGCCTTGAGGAAAGTTAGGGGCAAAGCTTGAACAGAACCACAGAAAGTCTCTGATATATCGGCCCTTGTGCCCATCTAGGGGAAGAACAGATCTGTGCTGCAGCAGAGCTGTTCTCCTGTCGTTATCCCCCACCACATAAAGCTGCCTACAATTCACTACAGGTATCCTGGCTACGTGATGAATTTGTCCCCATGTGAATACTCAGTGCTGATTTGCAGTGGCAGTGGCAACCATAAAGACTAAAATACATGCCCATCTTGAAAGCACCTATCTTGTAGACACTAGTGGCAACTTTATTAGGGTTTATGGGGTGGAACAGTGGCCAAAGCACCCATAAAGCTCTGCTACTTGAAATTCCTACGGAACTATTTCGTATTCAAAACATCAGTGACAGAGAGGAAGCAGATGTCAAAAATCAGCCAGGGTCTTGGGATATGTGTTTGTTTACACCATTGCAAATGGGGAAATATTACTAATCCCAATTTTTCAGTCCCTTTGCAGGGGTGTCAAAGATCACGGACAGCTGAAAACAAGCAGAGAGTCTAACCCCAAAATGGTTTGTTGGTTTTTTTTTAATTCCTTCAAAGAATTCCTCTGGCATAACTAAAACAAACAAGACCACTTGACTGCTACATGGTACAATTGAAAACTGTTATGTTGCATGAAAAACAGCTCAAGAAATGGCTTGGGGAGATACATCTTTTCATCCTTAGCATTGTACTTTAACAACGTACACAATGCATGACTTGTACTTCAAGGGAAAACAGCAGTTACGTTTTTTTTTCCCCAGAAACAAAAATATTTCTTTAGAAAAAAACCCAAAACAAACAAACACAAAACAACAAAAAACACCAAACCCCAACACCACCCCCACCCCCATTTCCCCTTTCATATATATTCATTATCTAGTCACACTGGAGCAGAGCTTGGAAGCAAGCCATATATGCGCTGTGCATACACTCAGACATTACCTGGGCCCCTGGCAATAGGGAGAGACTGAAATATAGCTCATATTTTGCTCCCCGAACATAATTTCTCATGCCATTCTGCTGACTGTTGAAGAGGTTTTAAAGCCTCTCTCCCTACATAACATACACACTCTCCTCTCTGAAGAACATGTCAGCTACAAGGAGGAACAGGGACCCTCAGAAGAAATTCAAAGCAGACAGGAGAGAAAGACTTGCTCATTTGTAGTAACTGAGAGACAGCAATGAAAACTTTGATGAAGTTAGGAGCCACCGCTAACTGTCCCTAACCATCTCTAGCTGAACGCAGCGCTGGGTGACATTTAAAACAACCAGAGGTGGACTGTGGAGGCTCAGGGACTGGTTCGGAAGCGTGATGGGAGAGGAACGGAGGCCCCCGTTGCCAGCTCCCTTTGCCTAGGTTGGGGCAGAGAGAGTTTGAGGCCATGAGGGGCTGGATTTGGCCCTGAGCCCTGCAGCCCAGGTGCTTCGTGGCACTGGGCTGACAGCTTGCTGTCTTCTTCAATCCCCTGTCTGCCATCATGCTCTTTTCTCTATTTGGACACTATGGTCTTACCTGAACCACTGTCTCGAGTTTCCCTACTGCCAAACACAGAGATTTTGTTTTGTTTTGTTTAATTCGGTGAATCTAGGTCTTACCAACATGCTAGTAATCACCAATAACAAATCATCAATACTCATCTACATAAAAGGGTTTTTCCTCTATTTGTGTCTAATCTTAAGCCTCCCAAAATGCTTGTTGTACTTCAGTGCTAAGCATATTACAAATTAAGACAGCAGAACAGTTTTCAAAGCTTGACAATTCCTATGGTGCACTTTATATTTCAATTCAGTTCTAAAAGCTTGGAAAAAAAAAATTTACCTGCAAATTACTAGTTAAGTTTGTAGTGTCATCCAATCTGTAATGTACTTACACACCAAACGTGTTTTGGAGGGAGAAAAGAACTGTAAGAAATTATGAATTTAAATAAAGAACAAGAATTTAATGCATAGTAATTCCTTACAATGGGAAAAATTACAGTGAGATATTTTTAAATTAAATTAAAAGTGTTGTAAGTAAACACTGAGAATATTTTGGTTTTTGTTTACAGAATCATTAGCTAAAGGAAGGAATGAAACTCACAAAGGAAGGGGAATTAACTTTTGTTGACATTTTACTGCTTTTAGTTTTTATGTAAACTCAAAGCAATTAAATTACGTTTAAGACATTTTTGCTGTAAGTAGTTTCCATTTACATTCCTAGAAATAGTAATCCAACTATTTTATTGCATTGTTGGGAGCCCTGTAGCGACAGACCAAATATTTAGCAACAGCTCTGTTTGCCATCTCTAGAGCTGGAAACCAAAGGCTTGAATCAATTTAATTGCATCAGTGTTTCTCGGCTACCGCACCAGAATGTGTTGTTCTTGAGTTTAAAGGGTCTATTCCTACCTCCCCCCACAGCAGTCTCTAAATAAACCTATAAATCCTTTTTCTGTAGCACATGAATTATCAGTAACTTCAAAATAAATGAAGACAAAAATGGTTGAATATTTAAACGTGTAGCAACTCCATCCCATGATAGATCATTTCAAACCAAAATTCATTTTTTCTTTGATATCTACTACTGCTATAAACTTCCAGTTTATCATATAACATTACAATTTATGGTATAACCAGCTTGTGTACTGACTATAAACCCTTTGTCAATGCCACTGTAAAGACTTTATAGTCCATAAATAATAGAAGAGTGATAGTATCTATCCTTCTTATTTTGCCCAGCACATCCAGAATATAGGACTCTAAACATGTCAGAGGATTTGCTTGTTTTACATACAATATAGGTTATGTAAAAAAATTAAAAAGGTACATTTCTCTGAGTATTTGGCTTACACAAAGCTCATTCGAATAAATAGAAAATAAGTCACAGGTGGGAGTCTGCCTTTGCATGTTATAACCCAGGAATAAAAGACACACACAAAGAAAAATCAGTCTTAATTTACTGCAGTATTCATCTATGACCAGGGACTACAAAAAAATTAATTTCCTATCTCCTCAATTATTAAAGAGAAGGTGGCTTTTCTTCATGTGTAATCACTTAGGGAGGAATTTACTTAGAACTCTGCACGTAGCCTATCACCTTTTCCTGGTTTTCCATGATGTACTGATTTGGTCAAGGCATACCTTTCTCTGCCAGTGTAGCAATTCCAGACCGCAATCTGTCACACATTTGCCTTTACAGCCCACTGAAGTTAATGTTATTTAGGGGGGGGTTCCCTGACACCAAGGCAGAGTGAAGACAAAGACCTTTCCTCACGTTGCATCCCTTCATGCTGTACATGACGAACCAGTAACAACCTCCCCTGCTATGCTTGCCAGGCAGAAGGAGTTGTCAAGGCTTGTGCTTCTGGCTGCTTCTCTGCATACAGATTCCCACGCAGGGATGGTTATTTCATTTTTCATACTGCTAGCAAAAGACAAAATGAGACTGCTTAAAAACAAGCGTACAAGGAAGTGTCACAACTTCAATGTAGTCTAAAGGCCACTTTATACCACTCCCGTTTTGTAAGTAAAGAAGTTATTTACACTGAAGATCATGAAAATAAGACGCCAGTTTGCTCTGAATTCCATGCCAAACTCTTATCCCAGATGCAGCAGGCAAACAAAACTTCCATCGCTCTCATCCATAGCCTCAGACATTCCTCAACACACCAGATTGCTCTCCTAGCACACAAAATTTCCTCAGCCTGTTCTTCTTTCCCTCCAAGTTTGTTTGTTGAGTGTTTTTCGCATTATAGAGCTCTCCTCCTGCACCCCTCATGGCAGGATGCTCATGTTGTCTCACCAGGGACTGCCCCTTCTCATCAAATCCTTCCAAGCGCTGCAGCAATAGGCCTTCCAGCACAAAGCCTCCACCTATTGATCCTGCAAACCAAGCTTCTTATTTATGCTTACACATTCCCTCAATGGATTCCTACATTGCTCTCACTTCCTACAAATTGGCAGGCGCCTTCCTTTATGTTTCTTACCTGTTTTATCAACTCTCAGAACAGTGCATATTGACACCTTTCTCACTGCAAAACATAACGATGGGGTGAGGACTTTTTCTCCCTTTTCAGCTCCATAAGAAGAAAAAAAAAAGTAAAAAATCTGCCCCTCTTTCTTTTCCAAACCCGGGAAAGGGATGGGTCCCTTCTTGGGTGGTATATTGCAAGCCTCCACGAGATCACATTCCTACAGCACTTCTAGTCTTAGGTCCCCTCTCAGGGCTGCTGAACCAAACACAGGCAATGAAATACCTGTGTGAGTAGATGTAGCACATCTTTAAATGTTGATGTATTCAAATATCTTTATAGAGAATATGACACAATAAGTCTCAGGTGAACCCTTTGGGAATTCTAGGAAAAAGGCTGCCTAATCTCCAGTTAAACAGGCCTATTATCTCTCACTCCCCATGAGAAAGTGAAGCAGAACTGATTTGATTAAGAGCAAATTAACCTCTCTAACACAGCTACCCAGGGTTTTACACCTGTCACTTTAGTATGACAATTTATATTTATTCAAAAAGCCATGAGACAGTAAATTAAACATTGCCCTAATTAGAAAAATGTCATATGTTACAGTGGGGTAGCAAACTGAACTAATTTCAAACAGTTCTTGTGCAAAGTACATTTCAGTACAGCATTACTACAAGCAGAGTCAATATTTTTCACACTGTCACATCTGAGCTGAATGCCATCGTGCCACAGGTGTATATTTAAAGTTCCGTCAAACAATAAGGCTGGACTATATTCAGAGTTCAATATAGCCCCAAATTTGTTTAGGAAAAGCCATCAATACCTTAATTACCATATACACCAGTACTATTTCTACCCTCTAATGTCACAGCATAAACCAGCTCTCCTCTCAATTAGATCTGTTGGCATGGTGTTCCTACTGTTATTATAGAATAGATAAAGGGTAAATTCTTCAACAGGTTACAAAACCATACAATATCAGATGTCAAAGTTACATTTGCTTCCTCAGATAATTACTTACAGGTGAACCTCGGTGTTTCCAAAAAATCTAAAATTGTACAATATAAATATTTAGGCTTACAGAAAAACCCTTAAAATATTTTATAACCATATAGAGTAACTTGCATGCTAATTTTGAAACAAGACTAAGAAAGGCCAAGTTGTGACCCTTCACTCAACTCCTGCTCAGAACTTGGTTAACACACATCTCATGCTAAGACCTGATGTATGCTGGCATCAGCACCATTAGGTCAAAGTGAGGGCAACAAGTAGGCAGGACACGATGGCCAGAAAGGGCTAAAGGACATTATGCAACCACTACCACCTGCAGCTCGCTGTCCCCTCCAGCCATCATCCTTGCACGCTGATGGATGTGCAAAGATGGTGGATTATCTGCAAGAAGTGGATTTCTTCAGAATCCACTACCTCATGGAAATGGTATAGACCAAACTTCCAAGCTGGGTAGTGTAAACATGTAAGTTTACCCCAAAAGCTTTTGCAGTGGATCCAACAGCAGCTGGACTGCTGAGGCTTTCACGCTTCCCAGCATGAGAGGGGACACCTGCACTGTGATGGAGGAAGAAGGATGAGCGCTCTCGCTGCTCATTAGCTAGCTAGTTTGCTCATAAGTCCACAAGTTATGAGATACAATTTATGAATCAGAGAACTTGTGAGTTAGGAACCTCATGAATTAAGTGATGAATTAGTGAAGTAATTCTGTTTTGGTTTTGGTTTTTTTTTTTTTTTACTTATCCCTACCTTTTTAACAGCTTTAGTTCTCCTGCTACCTAAAAGCAGTATGCATACTGTAATTACAACACAGATAATGACCCTTTTGATAAATAAGTACAGATTACACAAAAGTTTCCTCAGAGTTGCTCTGAGGAAACTGTAAAATAATGAAGCTATCTGAACTCTAACAAGAATATAATTCAGGTCATTATTCCCAGCAATAAATATTGGATATACACATTTGTTTTGCTTAGCTTGCTAAAATGAGGCCAGAATTATTATTTAAAAAAAATTATAATTATACATGTGTGTATATATATCTATATAGATGTAGATTTTCTATATTATATATAATTATCCATTTTGTATATGTATATCTGTGTATAAAGATAGGGAAGTATATATATGCAGATAATTATGAAATATATAAAGAAATAATGCAGTTATTTGCCCATAAATGAAGGATCTTGACTGGAGGAGTGGGGGGAGACATGACATTTATGACACACAGGCATAATGAACACCAGCTTAAAGTTGGTACACCAGCGAGAGCTCCTGCTGCGGTTTATACCTGAAAGGCCTTGCCTGAATTGCAGCTCTCCCTCCTCTTCCTCTCCCCAGCTGCAAGGCGGCTTCTCCCTCGCCTGCGCAGACCTGGTAGGGCCGGGTGCGAGGGCAGGCAAGGCAGCTCCCACAGAGCCTCTTCTCGCTGGTTCTGTTCATTTGCTCCCTTAATTTCTGTGTGTGTTTCTTTTCACAATCCGTACATCCTCAGGCTTGCGTTTCGTCCGGGAAATGCTAAATCTGTCTACATTCACCTTACTAGTAAATTGATTGAGAAATTAAAGGATCGTCTATGGCAGTGTTTATCACAAAAGAATAGCCCCTAGACCTTTGTCCAGAGCCACTGAAGGACAGATCAAGTAAAGCAGTTCTGCAAATCTAATGCAGCCATTTTCCCTTATCAGGTTTGTTTTTAAATAGATAACATCAAAACCAAAGGGAGCCATCAGAAGCAGAAGTTAAAAAGAGAAAGAAGAGATTTGCAATGGCTGTTTTATAGCTGTAAAAGAGTAAAAGATCCATTAAACTATTCTGCAAATCTTCTTGTTTTAGCACAAACAAGAAAAGTCTACCAATAATTTTTATACTGTCTAAAGGTCACTAAGTGTAGAAAGTTCCTGAAAACATACTGAGTGTTACAGATAACAATTTTTTTTCTGCATTATCATCAAGATTCCAGGCTTTAGGTACAAAGGACTAGCATCATAAATGTACAGACATCTGCATTATTTTTTTGGAATGACCTCGGCTTTACAGCCTGAGTTGTTAGCCAGGTCATAGTTGTCACCACTAAACAACCTTTTGTTTCTTCCTTAACTCTTAAGACACAATAGCTGAACAGCTTCAAAACTGAGAGACGCAGATTAAAGATGCATTTTTTTCAGACAATCTGTACATTACAGTCTGCCTTGTCACCAGCCCTCATATTCAATGGAGATAAATTTGTCAGTAATATACTGCCTGATTCATTGGATTTTGCTTCATTCAGATTCATTTCTATATATCTTGCTCATTTGAACAATTTAAAAAGTATTTTGGCAATACGTTTAGAGACCGTGCTAGGGAATATCTACCAGGAAAAAAACCCCAGCAAACAAATATTCTCCTTAAACTATGTCAAGCAACCTAACTTAAAATAGCAGCAAGCACAGCACAGCCTGTGTTTTACCTTGGGATGCCATCTCTATCTCATCCTTAGCCTTTTCATGGTCTGAGACAATTAACATCCCAGATTGCCTCATGCCCATTGCCAGTTTAGCCTGAATTAGATAATTCATGTGAGCTAACTGAAGTTACAGACTCCTGATACTGTTACATGGGCCTAAATTCACATATCCCATTGGAAATATTATCACTTCCACAGAAAATTTCAGCATAACGTTTTGAAGTTGGACATTCTCATTGCCTGGGACTGTTTTTGAGAAAGCTTCTGCAAAAATGTTTTTTATTTTTTTGGGGAGAACATGCTTTAGAAAAGTTGAATGTGGGTAAAAATTTCTCTTTTCTCTTAGAATGTCTTTAAACTGCCCAAATCCCGTATGATTTAGGATGGGAAACTTAATATTACTCAAGAGAATACCAATGGAGTTACAAAGGTGTCATTTATTTCCCCTCTAAGTATCCATTTAAAAATCAGTGCTCGTGCACCCGCAGGTTGGAATTTGTCCAACTCTTGCACACCCAGGGGCTGCTCTGTCTGCGTTGCACATGCCTCCAGACAGCACACAGCCAAAATGGATTCTGCTCCTGCAATCCCTTTGAAATGGAGCAAATGAATAACAGCAGCAGTTCATGTCAAACGCAAGCTGTAGCAACACATCCCAGGAAGGAATATTTTTAGAAGACTTTAAAATTGAAGTTCGCTTTCAGGTTGTGCATTTGTGGATCACTGAGGAAATGACAGAAATAACAAGGTGGCACCTTATAATTTAATGATTGAATAAAACGGAGTTATGGATCATCTGAGAATAAGACAGATTTAAAACAAAAAAAAATGTTTTTACATTAAAATTTTAGGAACATAAAGCCTTCAGGAAGAAAGGAATAAAAGGAAATAGAGAAAGGGCATCTTGTTCATACACAGCATATGTATCATCAGGAAATTCCTAAGGAAATAGCAGCTAAAAGTTATGAGCAAAATAGGCATATCAGCTCTCAGATACAGTAGATTTGCTATTCTTTTTGAAAAAGGAAGAAAAAAAAAAAAGAGGAGAAGTAGGGGTTATAAAAATAGCTCTTTAAAAAAAAATAAAAATCCTGATCAACAAGCTCTTTCCCTGAGGTATTTTTTAGCCTATAAAAATTGAAAGTTACAAGAAAATTAGACTGCAGGAAAATACTGTAGCAGCAATATTAAATTTGTGTAAGAAGACAAGTAAAGAGATGGGCAGGATCACAATATGTGTATTGGATCACACAGGTGACATTAAAAAAAGCACTTACTGTTTGTAATCATTAACACCAGAGCACAGGTGAAATGTTCCCATATGTAATATCCAGTATCCCAAAATGGCATTAAAAAAAAAAAAAAGCCACCTAAATTAAGTGATTAATCTGTTTTGTAAAAGTGCATTATCCAAACCAGGGTTTGAATATACTGGGTGATTTGAGACTGAAGTGCAATGCGTGTCGGAGCTACAGGACTTGGATCAACCCAAAAGTCGAAGTGTGTATATTAAGCTGGTGCCCACTGTCTCTCGAACAACAAAATTTACACAGTAGCTCAGCTGATGTTCAGCTGATGAAGTTTTCTTGAGGTTAATGAAAATGAGCAGACAATCAGCTCAGTTTTCCAACCCATCTGAAAATGAATCCTATGAAACACTTTGTTCCCAGCTACACCAGAGAGCTGAACAAACTCCCCGGATAATTAGTGACGCCACCAGAAGGGAGATGTAGAAGTCCATGGGTACAGGGGGAAGAAAGGGTACAGCACAGCCTGAAGTTTACTTAACCATGAAACCACTTTTCATAGCCAAGCTTTAAACAATCCCAAAGTTCACATCCCCCAAAAGACAGTCTGATCAACAAGAAATTAACCTGAAAGTCATGAAACAGATACAATGAACATATGTCATTTTTGTTTACCGTGCTGGGTCTAGAAAAATATGGCTCTTAATAAAGCATCACTATATGGAAGACATAAGACAGCAACGATCTCTATTGCCCAAATCCAGGAGCAGCGGCTTTCGATGAGCACTGAAAGATTAATGATTAGATCATATGAGCAGACCTACAGCACCAAGGCAACGGTGCTCTCCTGAGCCCCTCAAACACCAGCGTGATTGGGAATCAAAGGCTTCAGCACCAACCAGAAAGCTTCCTCTGCAGTGAGTCACAAAGAAGCTATTTCCCCAAAATTCAGGGAGTACTTGGCAGCAGATTAGGAGTCCTGCTGTCCTGGATGGGGTTTCAGGTTGAAGGTTAGCTACGGTCAGAAGACTGGAACCATCGTCAATAGCTGTTGCAGGGGGCAGGAAAGGCAAAACACAAAACCAACTCACAAAACACTTGGATTCCTAAAAAAGGAGGAAGCAATCTGCCTAACGTGTATTTTTGTTGTCTGTGGAGACAACTGTGATTAGTCAAAAGCTAAGAAATTAGCTTTATTAAAAGAGGGGAGGTGCTGGAACAGAGCCAACAATAACTTTTTACGGTGCTGATACCATTCAAAGAACATGCTGAGTTACCATTTCAGTATTTTGTAGGATGCAGTTAGAATTATATCATCAGATACGTGACTCCAATATGATCCTTCACAAGCAAAAATCAGCAGCATGCCATATGTTGTATATCCTAAACACTAGTCAAAATAGCCTCATTTCATTTGACAGTACAAAGAACTGTCTGGATGTTGTATCTTTTCTTGGCAGACCAGATAGACTTATTGCTGTGTTTGTTTCAAGACAGGAAAATCACATCCAGTGCTTGTGTTGCAATCGTGAAAAGAATACGAGCTGGAGAAATATTAATAATATTATTTGCTTTGGGTTTTGTGGAATTTAATATTCGCATTATATTTTGGTCATAAAGGGTCAAACATCTACACTTTCTAAAAGGAGACAAACAGCTTTTTTCACACCGAGGGTGCAAACCTCAGTAGTCCAGAGGCGTGCACAAACTCATATTATGAGCTTTAAAAAAAAATAAATAAAAAAAAGCTTTTGGCACATGCTGAATGTAAATAATGAGCTGTGTAGAATTATTATTTAGAAAATGAAAAGCACTAAATATCAGTATTACACAGTCACAGTCAGGGTCCATTGTGGGATGGAGTCCACAAATACATAACAAGTACCTTCTGCCAAAAGCTTACTCTTTGCACAGTTGACAAATACCATCTATTTTATTCTCTGGTGAGAAAACAATAGGATTATATTAACCAATTTGTTTGGGGGGGAGGGGGGGGGAGTTGGAAACAAAGCCAAAAAAACCCCCAAGAAACTAACCACCAACTGGTTGCTCTTCAGTAACTCCTTTATCACCTGCAGTCATGGCAGCCAAGCAGAACATGCTGCAGGCTCTGCCGTCTTATCAGTGGTCACGCCTCAGTCTGGCAAACCCACGTTCGTTCTTATTTGGTTAATAGGTGTTTTGGCTCATATCAGATTAAATTGCTTTGGATTCACATTGGTGATGGAAGTAATGTTCTCTCAACCCATGGCCTATATAGCTCTAAACCAGATACTCATAGTTAATAATGTAAAACATGTAAAGATTGAAAATCAAAAGTGAATGTTGCGCTTATGTTGCGAGACTTAGTGTTTTTTCTTGTGAAAATCTGAGTTGATTGTCCCAGTTTTCAATTTTTCAGTTAATCAATTTAATCCAGACAGCAGGCAAAATTTTCCCATTGATAGAAACTATTAGTTCTTCTGACTTATTTTTCTTAGGTACACCATTAAAAGGGAAAAAAAGGCAAATGCATTTAATTACATACCCAGGTTTGGGGACTTCAGGGCTTCAAGGGATACATGATTGACTGGTCTATATAAGAAAGAAATTTGGGTCAAACAAATGAATAAGAAATAGATGTGGGGCCAGGGAGAAGGAAGTGGGGAAGGAGTAAAAAAACAGTTATACAGAAATAAATGGAGTGTAGATTTTTTGTAAGTAATAAAAACAGATTTTCAAAATACCTTGTGGCAGTTCTAGCAAAGTGCCATGGAGTGGTATATTATTACTCCTTACATGAATGATCTGCTAGGTCTACAGCTGAGGGCAAAACAGGCAGACAGTGTTATCCATTGCAGAGTCTTTAATGAGACAATGTGAAGTTCAAGTTGCACACCACGCAATATTTTTCTCCCCTGTTCAATCTATATTAAGTCGATATTCTGCTAAAACCTAACATTTGTTGCATTTTTCCAATTTAGTTTCTGTCAATGTCCCCTAAAAGTGCTGAGCCTATCAAACTGACATCACCCACACAAATTTCAATAACAGTGCTGTAGTGAAAAATGCCATTAAGCAGAGGCTGTGCTTTGAGGAAACAGCACAGCTTCTCATTCACTCTACATCTGTAAAAGCTTGTCTTTTCATCAGGAACTGTAAAAGTCTACAAAGATGCAGACTATGGCAGTGCTCTCAGGCTCCCTTCCCTTTTTATTGACAGTGCAGCAGGAAAGAATAAGGAGCATTATAGTAGATGGCTGTAATGAAGACTAACCAAAATTTTTAACCATGTATATACAGAACTATTTTGATAGCTGCAGAGCTGTGTGAACTGCTACATTACACACACAGCTGCTTCCAGTCCCTCCCGCTTGATTTTAATGCTTTTTTGAAGGTTACTAATATCTCAAACTTTTCTATCTGCTACTTCAGCTAACTACACACCAAATGCTTTTTGTTCTAATCTTACACCCCCTCCCCCCCCCCCCGCTGTTTTTCATTCTGAAAGGTCCCACAACACGTAAATGACTGCAAGCCATTTCTAGAGGATGCTTCACAAAAAAGCATGTGGGGGGAAACAGCGTAAATTGTTCCTCTTCCTTTACTATAGCACCAACTCAGAAGCTGCCTTACAAGGTGGTTTATATTAACTCCTGCAAACTTAAGAAATGTCAAACAGCCAAAAGTGGTTTTAGATCGCTCCCTCCCTTCCCCTTCCAGGTGATACCTCTGCTGCTTCTCCTAGTCAGAGACTGAGAGTTTAATGAAATTAATGCTAATAGCAAAAGTTCTTTGTAATTCTCTATAATTTAAGGACATTCCTCTTTTAAGGAATAGAGAATATTAACTTCTCTTCATGATTTCTGCTTCTGTTTATCTGTGAGTTTCTATAACAAACAAACTCTGACTTGTTACAGATGAACTCGGGAAAGGAATGAACACTAATAGGAAGATAGCAATCCTAATAGTCAGTCAGGCAAATTACACTTTTTAAATTTGTTGAGAAACAGTGGGCCCAACTGACAACAGTAAGGCCCAATTTCACAGGACTTAAGCTTCTGCTGTAACCAAAGCAGAGTTCAGGACAAGAGGGAAAGGAGGCCAATGTCTCGAGTCAGCCTGGGTGCCTATTATAAGCAGACTTGGGATGATTCAGGTCACGCAAAGTTACAAGGCTTGTTGGAATGCTCTAAAATCTTTTAAAATAGCAGCTGACTGAAAAAAAATAATAATAATGTAACAAATAGAAAAATATTTTGCACCACGAAGAGAAAAATTGCTGAGTTGTCTGGAAAATATTTTCTGGCATTGTGTAAGCTTCTTTCACGTTAACGTGCATAACAATTACAAAAGTAGTGAACTACAAAACACATAACTAAAATGAAAAAAGCAAATTAAATTAAATAGGAGAAAACAGCTTAAACTGTAAATCATACCTAGCACACACACTTACAACAGCACCACCACAAGCTGTGCCTGATCCACTGACACACTGTCTACTCTTTCAGATAACTTATTTATTGGGACAGGCACAAATTTGATATATACCTTCCAGTTCAAGTAAATAGGGAGAGACTGCCAAATTTGCCTGTGTAAATCACAGCAGTCATGTTTTTAATCACATCACAAAATGTGAAAGAAAATATTACTTTGATAATACAGCGTAAAGGAAAAAAAGGTCAATTCTTGAATGCTTTTAAGATGTCACAAAATCTGTAGCGATTCACTGAAAATACCAGTTATACACAGATGTGCAAAGACTTGCACACAAAACCTCACCAACTCACACGATCAACCAACCAAACTCAACCAGGTAGCAGTGGAACATGTTGTAACTGGTATGACTACAGGTTTTGAAATGCTGATTTTGCTCCCAGTTTTCTTTTTGATTACAGAAACTATGTTTTAAAGTAAACAGAATGTGGAGAGGCACTGCTAAAAGCTGTTGACACAGTACAAATGAGATCACAAATTAGAAGGGATGTGCCAGTTAATGAACACAGAGCTGTTGATCAGTGTAAAACTGTAAACTCTAAATATTCCCCCCAACATTTTTCTTAATTTTATTCAAGGAACTCCACTGCTGGGACTTTCATACATTAATTGGACTTATGGTGCCCTTTGTGTGTGTTTTAGAATTCTTTTGCTCAGAGACTCAAATATATTCCTATATGATTATGTCCCTTCATGCTTGCAGCATAACTGGAAATGTTACACATCCTTTCTTTAATGAATTTGTAAATGAAAAGCATTAATGTGATCTGCTGGGCACTTCTGATGTTGTTTAATGTATCAGCAGAAGTGTGAGAACACACAATGTCATTAGCTTCGACAAGCAGCAACTCTTCTCAATCACTCCTACAGCCATACGTTAAAGGTGGTTAGAGTTTACAGAAATGGACTACGAATATGCCTTTGCCATTCATGAGTGTCTTCATATCTTCCATGTTTAATCCCAGTTAATAACTCAGGAATAAGAGGTTTCTCCCATTCCACAGAAGTTCTGTGAGCAAATGTGCATATATATATATATAAAAATATATCTATGGATTATATCTACCAAAGATATTTAAATACTATTGAGAGACGTTAATATTTGCAGATGTAAAAGGATTGGGAAGAATCCACTGTTTCTGGCAGCCAGACCAAGAGTTTCTGGATTGTTAATTTGAGCTCAAAATTAGAACAGAGTAGTTTCATTTCTTCATTTCATACTTCATTTCTATTCTAGGTATCTTCTGTCCATTTAAATTGTACCTGTTCTGCAATGCAGTAGTAGTAACTTTTCTGTGTGAGTACAGTCAGATACTTTGTCTTCCTCTATAGCATTTACTGTGATGACTGAAGAGCGGAAGACTTGTTTATCTGATGTAGCTATACCATTTCCATAAGGAAAGATATTTTGCCTTGATGATGTGGTAGTACAGGGGAATCAAAATGATGCAACATCTCTAGAATAACAGAGCAAGCAAAGGTCAAGGATTCTTACTGAACTTGAAAGATTACAGCAATAAAGGTTTTAGAAAGCACTCTGGAAGTTGTATGGAAAGGATATCACTCTCTCCTAAATTTTATAACTATAAAAGCTAACCTACTGCACCAGTAAACTGAAGCTTTTCCAAAACGAAAATAAATCTAAGAATCCATGGAGGAAAAAAGGAAAAAAAAAAAGGTTGGGAAGTGGGAAAACGCCTTTATTGGTCCCTTCATTCTTCCTGACAAGAGAAATATGAACGTGATCCAGAGAATATGAAAATCAAGCCCTACATACTGGGAATTTCTTTTTTTTTTTTTTTTTTATTTTTCTCCTGATTGACTGCTATCCTTCTTAGGGGAACGTTCATCTTATATTTGTCTTATAACAAATTTATTGTTACCTTTCCCTCGCTCCCCCACCCCTGTCTCAAGAGATGGATGAGTTCCAAAACCAGCTGCATTCAACTCCCCAACAACATATTCTTGTTGTCATGCCTACAAGACATTGCTTGAACAGGCAATATTGAACAAGACCAGTTTTCTTCATGGTTCTTAAAAAGAACAATGAGATGATGGAGAATTTTGCCAAAGTAAGCACATCCAGAATTTATACAATAAATCTCCAACATATTTCTTTCAGTAAGAACAAACTTACCACTTTGGGGAGATGAGGAAACAAAACCAAACCAAAATTCTTTAAGGAATTATTCTAAAATAGGATTAACAGGAGAGAGAAATTTGGAAAAGAAATGAATCTGCAGGAAAGAAGCCTCAGCATTGCTTGTAGTCTAATCGGAAGGGTTTCAGTTTTAAAAGGCAAAAGGTAATATAGTTACAATACTAGATAGAGACAAACTGCTTTGCCTTCAGCCTCAGTTTATCCACACAGGAAATGGATTATTGCTCTGAAAGCTGCAGCATTTTCTCTTTATTGAAAGTGTTCACATTAAGGTAAGAACACTGTTTCAACCTTATTTATAAAGCAAAAGTAATGTTAATGCATTTACCTCATAAGACACTTGTCAGGTGTTAAAAGAGTGAATTCATAAAATGTTCATTGATGTTAAACTTGTATTGAAACCTAATGCTTCAGTTACCACACTGAACATAAAAGCCTACCATATTATTAATCTTCAATTTAGGATGGAAGGATTTCTGCTCACCATGCAGAACGCCAGTTACAATGTGATTTCAGTCCAACAAAATACACTTTAATTGTGATTCTATTAAATTAGAAATAGATGGTTTTGCTCAATACAATGCTTTGATGTCTACATTTTCAATGCTAATAAAGGTATTATCACCACAGGTGTACATTACATTATGTTCATTAATTGGGGCATGAATTAAAAATTTTCCAGGCTATACTAGTTCTCAGTCATTTATATAACTCATTCAAGATGGGAAAAGTGGGGGTGGACATGAGAAAACAAGTTAAAAGTTAAGGAAAGGAAAGGAGGAGGAGCATTGATTGCACTCCTGAATCTAGTCAGTCTCCGTGCCAGCAGACTGCTCAATGCTTTTTTTCCCCTATTTGTGCCACTGTAAACTCAAAAGAGATCGGAGAAGTTATGCTTAAAATCTTGTTACGTGCAAAAAGAAATGCACCTTATATGTCCAGCCAATGATTTGCCAGTACTATAATTGAAATATTAACAGTCTAGTAAAAAAAAAAAACAAAACTATTACAGAAAAATAGTTTCAATAATAACACAGTTGCAATTGTTATGAATGCAATACTAATATCTGGCCTTTTTCCAGTGTTAAGCTTGCCCTTCCACCACGCCTCTGGGTCTTAAGGTTGAAGGCACCAGTCTTCCTCAGACAAAATCATCAGTGTCCCAACTTCCTCACTGGAGAAAGTATAATGTTGAAATGGTTTCTTCTTCCTCTTCTGCTTTATTCTTTCTGGATTTACATGGAACTATTTTTTTATGCTTTCTAACACACTCCTGAACCTTGTTCTTTCTTCATGGGTCTACAACTGCAAGGACGATACTCTATTACTGGGAGAAAGCTAAAACTCATGTTACTGTAGTTTCTATAGAGACTACTATGACTCACTAACACGAACAAATTAATGGGAAATACTGTGAGAGAAAATAAAACAAAAAAATCAGGGTGGTAAAATAGAATAGCATCTAAATGAGCTTCGCTTCGCTATTGACTCTGCTTTTAATCTCAACCATTAAACAGTAAACAAGTGTTTGGCTACTCAAACCATTTCTCAGACATATCATTATGCTGATATTTGTTTTTCTAAAACAGATAAGAAAATATGGTGCGAATATAATTAATTGTGCCTTCCTTTTCATAGCAGGGGTAAGGGTACACAAAACATTAATATTTTACTTTTTTCCGCTACGTTAAATCAAATGTTGATGAGGCGAAGTTTTCTTTGCAGTACCCTATGCCCATACTTCTAGCACCTGCCACAAGGACCACTTATCCCAGCAGCAGTTGTAGGTCTTGAGAGGAGGAGGCCTGCAGCTTTGGTACTGTACATTAGGGCACAGTAGGTCCTCGTCCGCTCCCCTCCTCCTTTCCCAGGCTCAAAAAAATACAAACCCAAAAAACCCACCAACCCAAAGGTGATCACTCACCACCTCCAACAAGCAGACTGATGCCCAGCCATTCTCGGAGCAATGCTTGCCTAGGGTACTTGAGCCTCCCTAATCAGGAGGGCAGCTAAAACAAGGGCTGCAGGCACCCTTGGATCAAGGACAGCTGACGGGGTTCCTTAGAAGCTGCTAGAGCTACCCGTACCTATCTGCTTAGCCTCACCTGGCAGCAGCAGGCACCCTCAAGTTCCTTGGAGGGTTCCTAGAAGCTCAGTAAGTTCTCAAAGACGGAGAGCCCAGAAACTGGTACAAAACCAGCTGTCTGTTGACTGAGCTCTGAACCCTGCAGCAAAGCCAACAAGACCAAATTCACTTCGTAGCTGCAACAACTTGGCCTCCCAGCACACTCAGAAGTGCTGTGAAACCAACCCAGTCACCACGGCAGGGACAACTACCACCTCTTTTGGGTCCCAAGACTTCTAACACATCTCCAAAGGCACTGAGTTTTACTGCTTGGCACGGAGACCCCAAGCTATTCCCACCTTCCACGCATCTCGTGCTTTCTCAGGAGCCCTACAGCACGGGCAGGGTGGCCTGCCTTCCTGATTTTGTTAGGGCAGAGGCAATCCTTGCATAGGCTGGCGCAACACCAGGGCTGGTCAGCCTTGGGGACATCCATCCTGGGGGAGTAGCATGCAGGTTCTGCAGTGATCCCAGGCACCAGACAGGGATTAGCAAGGCACGGTCATCACGACCAGCACTGCACAACGGAAGGACAACCTGGGCTGCGTCATACTTCCTCGGGTGGGTGTTAGCACTGTGGAAGAGCAGCATGATGAAACTGCTCGGTTGCATGATGGCTTTGCTAAGAGTTTTTGTGTTCAGAATTTGGGCTCTTTTTCAGCACGTCAGCAGGTTCAGGACAGAGGGGTTGTTCATTAGTCACTGGCAGAAGCCAGGCAGGCAATGCACAGGCTCATACTACCTTTTTTTAGCATTTCTAATTACACTTTGGTGGTAATTGTGCATGGTGGTATATGACAAGAGTTGAGAGTTGACAGAAGAGAAACGGTCCAAAAAGTTGGGGTATGAACCAGTTGGCAACGCAGAACAAGAACAGCAGGGAAAACAATAAAAGCCATTACAGCCTGATAAATTGAGAAAACCTTCAGTAACCCACAATTTTGATGGTAAAATTTTCAAAAGCTGTTGACTGCATTGGCAGACAAAACACATTAACTTTCTGTGGACTGAGATTCCTGAGCAGGTGAGTCATATTCAAAAATGAGACAAAGCTGACTAAATCTTTCAAGTGCTTTTGAAATTTTTCCCCACAGTTACCTGTGGTCCTCCAAGTCAGATGTTGATGCAGACCAGAGGGATTATGGTCATTCCTATGGTTTCACTGCGTGGACCATTTATTGTCACAGCATGTAGCCAAGCGTTCTGGCATGCCGCAAGCACAATGCAAGAAACCAATTAGTATCTGTAGAAAAAAGTCCTTGTGCGCATCCCCATCCCCATTATCTTTTAACAGCACCTTGATTGCCAAGGCATAAGTAAGTATCACTTATCACTCACAGAAATCTTAAATTTTGAAGTGGTTATTCAGGTTTCTCTGCCATATCTTGTATTAGTTATAATGCATTTCCATGACAGGAACAAACAGCTTTAAAATAATGTCCAGCAGTCAAAATTTTATTGCATAGCCTCTGTGGTTATAAACCATGTTACATGTGGGCCAACAGTACTTCAGTATTTCACAGATAAACACATACACACTCTTTATCCTTAACAGCTATGTTACTCTCAGAAAAAAAGGTAGCAGCAGCTTGAGTGGCATTAAAATGAAGGGAAAGTGCAAATAAAATTCAGATTTATTTCAGTTTCATTTCTACTTAACTGCAGTTATTCATAACATCTAAATGCACATTCACTGCAGTTTCTAGATGCAATATAGTAGTTTTTATGCAGTTAAAATGAGTTTATGTACAAGAGAATTGCCACAAGCCAATTCAAAACTGCTTTTCAAAACCCCTTTTCCAAACTAAGTTGTATAGTAATAATTCTATTTGTGTTGTGTCAGCTGGCCCAGAACTACAAGTTTGAAATTACCGTGAAGAAATTTAGGATTAAAAAAAAAAAGATATCTGCAGAATCTATATGAAATAGCTAAACATACCACATGCATTAAAAAGAGGGAAGAGTCACAACAAACTATTCTTGCTTTGCTTGGAGACACACTGGCATCGTAAGCATACATCTGCATTCTTAATCCTGATACATTTCTCAGTTATCACACTTTAAGATTTTTAGTGCCCCCCAAGCTCAAATTATTAATCATAATTTGCATGTAATACTCTTTAGTTTGTTTTATGTGCACTTACAAAGACATCAAACTGTAAAGGTATTAAAGGACTTTTATGATACTTTCTTTCATAATGGTTAAAATAGCTTTTTCCCCAGCCTTTATAATCCACTGGAGAAGGCCCTGTTGGTCTCCATAGTGTTCCACAAAGACATTTTCTTTTGGATTCCCCATAGCTCTTTGCATGGTAATTTCAAAGGTGAGGGAATAATCCATTCAGCCTTACTTGCCATCCATGGAAGGCAATGCAATTTCTAGAATCAATAAGAAGTTCAACTTCACCAATCCCCCAAACCATCTCTGGGACTAGCCTATAGTTTTAAGCTCATTTGATAAGCACATTGTCCCACAGTGAGAATGTGCTGCCCATGCTTCAAATGCAACCAACCCTCGTCAAGTGCAAGAGTTGCACATGGGAAGTGAATTATTTGTACTTTGGTTGTAATTGGAGACCTCAAGTGAGGGTGTACAGAGCATAGTACCATGTTATTTCAAATACGCACTGAGATGTATCCTACGCTCTGAAGAGTTTACAAAACAGCTAACAGCAAATAAAGCAAGGAAAGAGGAGCCAAAACTAAAAAAATAAAAAATTGGTGACAGAGAGTGCCAGGAGGAAGCTGAAATTGGATTCACTCATATAGAACTTATGAACAGGAACATGACGCTACTCAGGTTGCTAAACACAAAGGGCTTCAAAATCCCTACTTGCAATTCCAGTTCAACAAGAGCTGCCTTTTTTCTTTTCTTTTTTTTTTTCTTTTCTCAAAAAAGGGAGGGCAGGGATGGAGGAAGAAACCTAGTCAAGAAGTTTTTAGCATTCCAGCTGTTGCAACAAACTAAAAATTGTGGAAAGAATCTCAACTCAGAAAATGATCAATGGCTCCCAATCATTATCTGAGCAGAATATTAAAGTAAGACATGCATAATAAAGTAATTTTGATTCATTTTTGAGAAGTGATGGCATTTAGCGAGATTCAGTAAATTGTCCCTTTCAGCACTAATAACATGTTCATAGCTTTCCCCACCAGACGTTCCATAATGGCAATATAATAGGATTGCAATGACAATTAAATGATTGCATATTTTAGGGCAATGGAGGGTATCCACTAGGGCATGAACCATTAGCAAAATGGTAACGTCGTCACAGGCATTTTCATGCTTTGGTACAGCAACTGATAAAGCAGAAGCACTGGAAGAGAGCAGGTATTCAATTCTTGTGCCATCTTCTTGACTCAAAAAGGCAGAAAAATGGAAACTGATAGTGAATCTTAAAATATCCGACAAAAATTGAAGTTTGCTTTCAGCCCTTCCTCCTCCCCCCACCCATCAGAGGTGTTCACCTGAGACCACGCGTAGCCTTTGCTGACAAACAGCTCAGAAAAGACAGCAGGGACGTTCCTCCTCTTCCCTTCCCCAAATCCCAAGCTGTGAACTCTCTCAAAGGCTACCCTTCACACTCTCCTCTAAACGAACAACTGGTCTGCAGCACGCACTGCAGATGGATTTGTGGTAACACCAGGCTGTACAGCTGTGCTTATCTGCCATACATTGCTGGAAGGAGACCTTCATTTCAAATTTAGTGTCGGTGTAAAACGCTTGAATTGGCAGCCTGGGAAATAAAGCTCTCCATTCAAAGGCTGCGGACTGAACAATGCAAGCGTCTTCACAGTGCTTTGCTCCTGTGTCTCCAGAACAGCCATTTTGGAGAAGTAACCTTATCTTCTTTGGATGTCAGAGACCTGCTCCAGTGTTTTGCTGAGCTTATAATCAATGTGAGGTGGAATCCAGTCTGACACCAAGGGAGCGGGCAGCTACGTTGTTTTTCACCAGTTAGAACCATCCCTTGGGTACTGGCTACAGCACAGAACCACTGTCTCACACAGAACCTCTTGTGCTGGCAGGTAAGCTTCATCCCCTGACATAAATGGCCTGGGAAACCTTTCCCAAACAAGACATTTCTTTATGGAAATGAAGAAATGTGACTGCAAAAGGAAAGAATAAAAGGGGGAAAAAACCCCCCAAAGTTATTTTGTGGCTTTCTACCCAAATTAATGCATCTAAACTTCTGCACTAACAATAAGGACAAAGCTAGCTGCACCAAGCGTAGAAGATTCCCAAAGGGAGTTCAGACTCAGCACAAATCTGGTCACTGAAATTTACTTTTTTAATACTTACCTCAGATATCACAACAAATGGTTCAATGTAAAATGCATGGATAAGTTTAGATGCTGTCAAAACAAGAGTTATCTCATAGATCTAAGTTTACCTCCCTAATGCATAACTGCAGAACTGCAGGAAACACTGACATAAGAGAATGCTGAATTCCATCATATTACACATCATTTCAAGAAAGCATACTCATTTTTCATCCTTTGCTTAAGAAAAAAAATGCATTAAAAAAGTGAAACAGCAATCACAGAAAAGGAACATGGGGAAAAAAACCATATGCATGAGAGAATGTTTTTCCTACTTTCTTCCTATTTGATTACAGCTGGAGGATAGAAACCAAAAGACATTTGTTATATTGCTGCATAATCCCATTTGCAATGATCACTCTCTGATGTGGCAGATAGAAGGGTGTATTAGAATGCCTTTAAGTATTTGTTATCCCTTTATTTTATGTGTACAACTAGTGACTGATAGCCACTGACAAAGTATTCCATAATAACTCTGGAAGTGTTTGTGCACATACATAGATATACATCCAGTATAATCCTAGAAAACAATTCTATCAGGATTAAGAGCACTTGGTGCTGACGTTCAGTAAACCCTTAGAATTTAGACAGGGAAAAAAAAAACAACCAAAACCTAAAAAACATTTTCTTTCAAAGTCAGTGAAATGAAAATGAAATTAAAATCAGCATTAAACTGCGAAAAGGTATCTAAGAAAGTTTGTTAAGACATTTACCACACCTCAAAACATCAGATGGAAATCCATCGGAGTGGAAGCTCTTCAGGGCTGTAGTAGCCACTTGCTCTTTGTGTAGCAAGTGTTCCAAAGGGACCTTGGTCCCACCCTAAGCCTCTAGTCACTGCTAGAATAAGAGATGACATGGCTGTCCTCTACCAAATTAGTGCAATAATTGTTCACTACCTTGTTCAGAGAAGGGTTTGACTCGGAGTCCACAGATATCTTTCCAATTAATGTAACAACTTCACAAACCACAATCGAAAGACTGCAGTCCTGGTCATCGTATCAGCCAGCGCCTTTCATCCTGTATTACTGGGAAATACAAATTACACTATTTCAGTCAGAGGATACTGACACTGAAGAAAAGTCAGTCGACAACAATCTTCAGCTCGTCAAAGAGGAGCTAAACAAATTCATGTGTGCCATAATAGGGAGACATCCTGCTTATTAATGACTAGAACTCATCTTCTAGAGTGACTATTGGGGCTGAAGTCTACTCATTATATGAAAGTCACTCTATGATTTCAAAATTTTAACTTCCCTTTCACCTATCTCTTCCTAACATGCAAAACTTAACTATTTGAAGTTGCCTTCTGGGAACTGAAACCTGCAACAGTTTTCAGTGTCTTTTTCTTTGTTCCCCAGTAGCTGAAGTACCATAAAACTGCTTTGGAACTAACTACTAACTATCTCTAGAACCATAATGCTGGGACAACAAACATCTGCTGGTAACACAGCCTGGAATGCATTATTTATTTATTACTTGGAAGGAATACATAAGAACCTATAGTCTGTTCCTCTGCATGCTACTGAGATAGCTCTTAAAAATAGCAAAGTGACAGGAGAGAAAGTTTGAAAGAGGTTCTTCCAGGCCTGACACATATCTGGTAGGCATTAAAGACTGGATCAGGTGTCTTGGCATATGGGACTCCCTGAGAGATGTCAATACGTGATTCTACCTAGCAAGAAATAAAGCTTCCTAGGCATGCAAAGCAGTCTATCACATTCATCCAAAGAGCAACAGAAAGAAGATTAGAGAAGAGCAGCAATTTGAGAACAACATGAGTCCTTGATGGCTTCCTAAGTAAATAGCAGGTGTTGAAATAGCTTTAAAAAAGGAACAAATAACCCCCAACACACACCCCATTTTAGCAAGAATTTAATGGAGTAGATGGAATAATTTTGTAGTTTTCCTTCCACACAGCTTCTGTTGCAAACATGTAGTATGTAGTATATTTTAAACTAAGAATCCAGGTTCAGTAAACAGGTCTTCAAAGGACAGAGCCCACTGAAGAACAGCAGCAACCCATTAAAAAAAAAAAAAAAAAAAAAGGCAGCAACAACACAGGATAAATGCATCCAATTATCAAGACAAATATTGTTTCAAAACAACTGAAAAACCTTGCATGCAAATCCTTTATCTCTAGGAGAACAAAAATAAATATTTACTGTGTGCCAAATAAAATTAAGAGGTATTTGGCACTGGAGGGAGAAAAGCACTTTGAAACATCACATTGCATAGCTGCAAACAGAAGAAGAGGGCTTCTGCAATTGGAAAATGTCTTAAGAACGTCATTTCACTTTTAACGTTACTAATGAAGAACTTCAAAAACCAAAATTAAAACTCAGAGAGGAAAAAAAGTGTTAACAAAAAAAAAAAGCTTTTGATTAGTTATCCAAATTATTCTTAATTGCAGCAAATAGTAAGAAGTCACATTCTCTTTCCCACAGTGATGCTGTACTAGTCATCTGAAAGCTGTCTTGCATATGAGCTCTACAGTGCCTCTGCTTGGCTACTGGAGGCACAAACGTTTGCTACTTCCAACTGTTCAATTGTTTCTAGCACAGTAAACTAGGATTTAATCCAAAAAAAGGACTTCAATAGCTCCTGATAATTTCCAGCACTAAGACCACAGTGCAGAAACATCATCACAACACAACTGTGTACAAACGTGAAACAAAGTTTAAAAAAACCACCCCAAACATACCATGGATACTGCATATTTTCTTTACAATGGTCTACAGAGAGCTGAAGCCTGGTAGCTTATCAGCTGCACTCAATTGCCTGAACGATGTGATTGCACACACCTGCATCTCAATTAAGCTAGTTTGCTGCAGTGAGGCTACCTCACTCACTTTCAGATGTAACCTGGGCAGAATTGATTTCAAACCTGCCCCCCAATTCATTACAAAACATAAGATAGATTTAAAAACATTCAAAATCACCAGAACAAAGATCTGATTTCTGCCTCTGAAAGGAGAATTTCCACTGTATGTGCCGGGTGCAACAAATCCAACATACTGAAGACACAGTTTGCCCCAAAACTAATAATGACCATAGCCCAGGTTAAGCTTGGAAGAAACAAAGGAACTCTCTTGAATTTCATTAGGACTTCTCCAATACACATCCCACTCAAATTTGGCCCAAACAATTATGGAGCAAGCAAAACAGTACTTGGGCTATCATTTCTACAGCAAAAGGGTAGAAAAATCCTTTTTTCTAAACCTTTCCTTACCCCTTAAACTTTACTTATGGCAGTATGTTCTTTTAGTTACGTAAAGAGCACATTTTAATTATTTAGATATGTTACATAAGGAAAGAAGATGGTTAATACATTTAATGTGTATGTGCAAATTAGTTTGGCACAACTTGTATTGCCCTAGTGTACAAAATTTAGAAATACTTCCGTGACATCTTTCTCTGCAATTAGTTCTTATGTCTCCTTCATCATTTCCTTGTCATCTAATTCTGTAATTCATTGTCGTCTTCATCTTTGAAAGTAGGACATTTCTTCTTAGGGCCACATATGAAGCATGCCCTGAAGACCTGGCACACATTTCAGGGCATTAGCAGAAAGGCTTCTTCTTTGCTGTAAATATACGAGTAATGCATTTTTAAGACCTCCGATAGGAATTCCAGAACTACCACATTATTTATGTGCTATAATCCAACATACCTGTACTGCGTTAATACAACTTTATGATTGAGGAAATATGTACCTTAAAAAAAAACACATTATACATAAAATCTGCGTAGCCCAGTAAAATACAAAAGTAAAGAGTTGCATGCCTGGTCTGTCCCATTTTTCTATGGAATTACAGCAGGCTGGAGAAATGGGTTTTGAAGCCTTGCCATTAGGAAACAAAGAGAAGCACCACAGAGCATTTCTAGCTCTGGTCAGGGTAATCTCTTGGATTTAGAGCCTGGCTCTCACAGTGGTGGCACCTGGCCAAAGACTCGAAGATCCATGCTAAATTTCCACTATGTGAGCACAGCCTGGATACAGAACAGGCCATCAAGCAGGAGTCAGTCCTTCATGGCCACATGGTGACACAGAACAC
Source organism: Haliaeetus albicilla (assembly GCF_947461875.1). Lineage (NCBI taxonomy): Eukaryota > Metazoa > Chordata > Aves > Accipitriformes > Accipitridae > Haliaeetus > Haliaeetus albicilla. Next base: position 11,696,160 of record NC_091504.1, on the reverse strand, counting down.
TATATTAACCAGGTTTCTGAGTGCTGCATCTGCCCATATACAGCTCTGGCCATATCTTGTCAGTATTATGGGATTCAGGACTGTTTTCCAATACAATGCACAAAGACTTACTTGAAACTGTAATAACAATAGCTTCCCAATGAAAATTACCAACTACTGGTGCTCTGCAAAGGAGCACCTGTACTCTGAGAGATTGGGGGAAAAGCTTAAATTTGAAACAATTTCCTGTCAGGAAGCATGGAAGAAAAAGGTTTGGGTTCTTCCCCCAAACTTTTTATTTAAATGAAAGGAGAAAGCAAGCAGGAGCCTTTTAGACATTGTTAATGTAAGAGGTATGCTTTAACATGAACGCGGATGGCTAGAACAGTTTGTAAAGTGAATACATGGAAACAACTACACTTACAAAAATGCTCAATTTCACTTTAAATTGCTCCAGGATAAATAATATTAAAAATTACCATGCCAGAATTCCAAACCCAAATCACAACCTGTTGAAATATTAGCCTTAATATCTCACTAGCTAAATGAACAGTCATCCACTTTTCCGAGCAGGTATGTTAAATCAAACCATCTATAACAAGACTGCCTTCCTGTTTGCCAACAGCATTGGCTGCCCAAGTCTATAGCAGTTGGCTGATTGCAGAGGTCTCAAGGATAGATGGGTGTTTTGAGAATCCAAAGCATTGGCAAACACCTTGATAATCTAGTTTATAGCATTACAGACAATCTGCACGTGAGGCAACAGACCTACTACGCCCTGGTGCACGTCTCTGCTGGAGCCAAAATGGCAACGTGAGTGCACTTGATTACTCAATGCATGGGGAAAATAACAGCAAAGTCATTCTTTGGTATGCTGTTTTGAAGTAACTAAGTATTTTTTCATCAATATTTCAGCTGAAGGCAACTCATTCACCTGTGCTACCCTCCTTAGGAGGTGCAGCACTTGGTCAAATGCTGGTTACACTGGTTCTCCAAAGGTCTGATTTTCATCAGCACCTTTGGATTGGGTTCTTACTTGTGCTTTCTCATCTCTACTCGCAAAGGCGTTCCATGACCTAAGCAGCTGAAACCCTCGTTAAACCCTCTTGCTTGTTACATTCACATTATTTAACCACCACTACCCAAAGACAGTGAACTGCCACATTTCATCAGAGTCCCATAACTCTAAGCTTCTTTTAATATTCTGAAAATCACTTTCTCCAAGCGTTTTTCACATTGTTCCATAATGTTGCTATGGCTTTCCAGCTACCGCAGACTTTCAGTGACTGTTACCCAAAGTCATGTAGAGCATGCTGCTCAATACAATCTGAAACAAGGTCAACAAAAGATGTATTTTTAAACTGAGGGGCAAGCAGACAGAGAATCATCAGCAGTCACTGTCTGGGCTGTCCCAGGAATAACTCAGGACCATGTAAGGTTGCTAGGTTTTGTTTTAAATACTGCTTGGTCTCCCTCAAGAGAATATTTCCAAAAGAGCAAGGAAATAGCTGATGTCAGGAACTCTCTTTAACAGCCTATGCTTGCTAAGCAGCTCAGTTAACCTAGATCTGGGTGTTTAATAATAGAGAAGGCACAGGTGAAGTGTTATACTAAGATGCCATGGTAGGTTAAATCCTGAATTTCTCCAAATAATGGCTGTTAACCACTCACTGAAAACGTTGGCCAAATTTGTTTTGCCATCTGCTTATAGATAGTCTAATGCAGTGGGTTTACACATTTAAAAATGCAGCTGATCTTCATAGTCTAAAATATACGCATGACGTCAAGCAGCTGTTTCCAACATGGTCATGACATATTTTTAAGTTGTAGAAAATATTTACAAACTAATTGATTGTTGCTGCAACAGTACCTGACTGTGAAGCATTTCAAACTCTATAATGGGTCTGTGTGGATCGACAACATCCATTTAATCAGCTGTAAACAAATGAGGAATTGCATATCCATCCAATCCCACGTGGATGCCATGGATGGCTGAGGGACCCACAGCTCTGAAGAAAACACAGGAAGGCTATCATTAGAGTAGCTACGTAAAAATATTTATAGTGGGTGTGGAGGGGGAAATACCAAAGTTCAGAGTAAAAGGGAGTAAGTCCAACTGCAGTACATACATTAATATCATTCACTACAAGTTCTTCAACACAATAACAGATTTATATTCACAGTATGGCTCAAACTAGTATCTCCATTGGTTGTCTCTACATTTCAGCAGTTCTGTCTCTTTATAAATTCACCTCTGCAGCATGCAGGGGAAAATCAGCCTCAGTCTGAAAACCACAATCCAAAAGAACAGAAGAAGGAGTACGAGTACATTCTTATGATACGTATACATGAAAGAGTTAATGCCAAATCATTAATTAAATGTCTCCGAGGTGCTGAAGATATGCATTAATTGTCACTGCTCAACACTTCTAAGATTTTCCCACCCCCCATAAAACTGTTCCTGTAGGTTTGATTTTTTTTTTTATTGCACCATGTGTTGTGCAGAAGGCATGCACAAATCTTCAAAAAGCAGCTTCCAAAAAAATCCTGGTGAACACAGCACAGAAGGCTCCTCTGAAGACAAAGAACAAGACATCAGTGTCTCATCTGCTGTGAATTAGTTTGCTTTTTTCCTTCAAGAACTCTCAATGTGAGCATCCGATCAACAGTTAATCTCTCTGAGCAGACACCGCTTTGTTATCCTCTGTGGTAGTTCTCTGCTGCTGGGGTAATTTGCTGCTGAACAATTGAGGCAAATACTTGGCTCAGGATAGAAAGAAGTAAGATTAGTCTGTAATTGGAATATTTTGTCTCATTTTTTCTTGAAGATGTGCCATATTACACTCCATCAGCCAGGGGTTATTGTTTTATGAAATCAAGCTGCACCTGGCATTGCATTGTATAAAACTGAAAGTGCTGGTGTTTGCAATCTAGCTTTCTATTTACCAAGACTCTAGTACCAATAACATCTCATCCTGGGGTGTAACCTTCACCCCCTTCAACTAATTATCCTAGATAGTCTTACATTAAAAAAAAAAAAAATATAGTCTTACATTAAAAAAAAAAATATATAATTTTCCAGGAAAACTATAAAATTTAGCCATAATATCAAACACAGGACTGTCATGAATCAAAGTAATCTACATACTTTTCTCCATACATTTATTTTCTACTTCCAGCAAGTTTTCAAGATGATCTCTTCTTTTACATCTTCAAGCAATTACTACTGCAGATGAAAAATTTATATGCCAAGCTAAGTGATTGTATCACTATTTCATTTAGTTTGACCTCTAGATGTTTTTTGGGGCTTTGAGATGATTGTGGGCATAAAAACAAGAGGGTATTTAAAATTCAGCTGCATTTATGACATACTTTTACTGGTGTATCTTACACATGTGACAGCATATTTTTAGAAAGTATATTCAAAGGAAGTTTTAGGATAAGTTCTAACTTTCTGTAGAGTTGCCTGACAGAATAGAAACTTTCATTCTTGTCATTCAATTTTATATAAGTGCTATTGTACCTGCTGCAAAGTCCACCTTTGAAAGACATTCTGCAAAAAGGGATAGAGAGACATTTAAATATGTGCAGCAACATTTGTAGGTAGCTATAGCTAATTCTAACCCATCCTTTTGTACATACACAAAGTTGACACATATTTTGATGTTTTTAATTAAGCCAAGTTTTTACTGTGAAGTTTATACTAACTTCACAACTCTAAAGTCAAATATTTACACTGTTAGAACAGAGGATAGAAAAGAATAAACATTCATAGATAAATCCTATTTCTAAGATGTCAGGTGGCAAGGGTAGAAGAAAGGATTTGATGTTGGTTCTGTATAAAGCATTATAGTATCAAAGAAGGATAAAAAGAAGGGTTTTGCTTGGCTTCATAGCGATTTGGCCAGGGCAGAGAGAACATGGTCGGTTCTTTAGCCTTTAAAAAAAAAAAAAAAAAAAGACAACAATAAAAGAAAATTAAATAGACCTGTATCTTATAATGAGACACAAACGAGATTTAGTTTAAACTCAAAGTGCTGTGATTTTCCCCTAATATTAATGCATTTCTATGTAACCAGATAAGACAAAGCATATCCTTGCTGCATATGATATTTCCTACCCATTCCCTAAGGCTTATTAACTGTCCTCAATTTTAAAAACATTATTTTAAAGATCACAGACATCTGATACCTGACCAGTAATGTTAGATATAAGAGGAGTGCTTGAGTTTTTATTAACAGTAACAAACTGCATTTTTAAAAGCATTTCAGACTGTGGGAGTAGCAGTAAGGGCCAGGTTACAGCTAAAAAAAAAAATAAACATACTGAAGAATCAAATAGAAGCCTGCAAAGATGCAAAAAAGACTCACAGCTGTACTGTAAGTACAAAAAGAAAAGATATAGAATCCAGGAAAGGAAAGATAAACTAATGTCATATTTCCACTATAAAACAAATGCTGTCACCTTTTCCATCCCATGTATAGCAGAGTACCACAAAGGAGGTCCTGAAAACTACTGAAAAAGTGCTCCCCTTCTTGCAGTGCTAGATCCAAGTACACCACTTCAGCAGCTGAATTTTATGTTATGGGCAAGCCTGGGATTTGTCCAACCACAAGGAACTCATTGGTTTGTCTTTGTAAAATTGATTGCACGATATGGGACATAATGAACATTATTAGTTTGATCTATTGTTACTAAGCAAGCTCCTAAATAGGTTCAGTTATTTTAACAGCTTATTTTCATGGCTATATAGATTTTTCTCATGCATGCTCCCCTTGAAACCTGGTTTACCCAATGCCTCTCAAAAGTTTTTAACATTGAAAAACTTTGAATTACAAGTTCATTTGAAAATCATGAGCTATTAAAAGCAGGTGAAAATCCAGCATATACAGTCAAATGTCACCCAGCACTGTCAAAAATTACTTGATGCTCCCGACTGATCTCTTCACTAGTGGACGGTCTTTGCTCCCAGAGTGAACCATTTGTGTTTGCAGCACTTGTGCTCAAGCAGCCATCACAAAACGTTTAAGACTGGTGGGTTTATAAGGTGGGGGTCATTGTGGCACAGTGCTGTCTCGCACCTTACAAGTAGAACAAGCAAGCAAGTGGAAACCCTTGTCCTGCTAGTAGGCTCACTGCCCAGCTACAGCTTTTCACTTGCGCTGGAGGACCTGCCCATCAGCAAGGCAAAGCACAGTTTCCATCTACTCTCCTCCCTGTGCAAGTACTTCCACCATGCCTCACGCTCTCTCGCCCCAAGCAGCCATCTGCTGCGGCCAGCGTTCCCTCGTCAACTAGGGAGAGAGAATAGTTTGGTTTTCTGTACCTTTCCATGGGCCCCCTTCTCTGTCTGATACACAGCTGGTGTAAGGCCAATTCAAAGGCTTTCTCTGAAGTTGTCTGAGCACTACCTTTTTTTTTTTTTAAAAAAAAAAAAAAGAGAGAGAGAGAATAAGGCCTTTTTCCTTCTAGCCCCATTCAAAGGAAGAGGTTATCTTTTTCAGATCACACAAGCTAGTCATCATCATCATTACAACGTATTCACTGTAGCTTTATTAGATTAAAAATTATGTCTGGAATGATGCTAGACAAAAAAATGAAGCTGAAGGACCTCCTTGTGCCAGACATTGCTGCTCACAGGCAAAGTACCTTCAACTCCAAGCCGTGAGACTCCTGGGGCAAAAACTTTGTCCCGTGAAAACAAAGAGGAAGACGGAGCATTACTTCCAAAGCTCCACATGATCCATAACACCTAGGGAAGCTGGCCTCCATGCTGTGTAGGGTCAGTAATCACTCATTCTCCCCAGGGACACCCACGCACTCCCTGGGTTACTGTAGGTATCGTATTGGTGGTACATGTGCTCCACCTCCCTCAGATGCCTTCTTGCAAGAAGGGAGAAAAGTTGACTGCATCCCCACCTACACAAGTTGAATTTAAAAGGACATGTTTTAAAACTCTTTCACTCTCAAAAGCCTGACCAAAAAAAAAAAGGGGGGGGGGGGGGGGGGGGCGGTTAAAAGCCACTAGGTCAGTTTTCAAGTTACTGGCAGAGCAGATGGGAAAGGTTTAGTTAATTTTTTATTTATTCTCTTAAAGTTGACAAGCAAGCTTCTTCCCTTTTTTCCCCTCCTTGACATTATCCAAGCTGGTGTGCCTGGGAAATTGAACCACTTTTAGTCTGTTCACTTCAAAGTATACCCATGCGGGGGGTGGCAGCCTGCCACAGCACAGCATCGTAACTTAAGGTGACAGCTCCTTTGGAGAGACACAACAACAGTGTCCCTTTGCTCATCCTCAGCAAGTTCAGGATCCCATGGTGACATCTCCTCATCACTTTTCACTGCCCTTATTCCAAGGGGGAGGAAGTAAATGCTTTCATCTTTTCTCTCCCCCAGCATTTTCCTTTGTTTGCTTAAGAAGAGCCAGATCATGAGTTTTCAGCAACATTTTGTACAAAAGTGTGTCAGAAGCCATTACCTGGAGGTGCTGATTACCGCTGTGGCATTCAAGACAAGTTGGCAACTGGTATTTCTTTGGAACAGCTACAGACAAAAAATAGTCCACCTTGCTGCTAGGTTTTAAAACTGATTTCTCTAAAAGAATATTTTTCAGAATGAATGGAACTGTCAGGGCCAACAAATTGCACATGAGATATGAAAGGAAAGGCAAGCATTTCCGTCTTGGGGATACAGCCCAAAAGTGCGAGACATCGCTCTGGGAAAAAAAAAAAATCTCAGTGGCAGTTAAAAAAAAAAGAAAGAAATGAAATCAGCAAAGTTATTGAAAGAAACATCAGAAATGAGAACCCAAAGATGAGGTTAAAGGCCACAGCACATATACTCATTCACTGGTAGTTAATAGCTCAGATCTCAAGAGGTTGCTGGGGACAATCGCTAGGTAGGTAACACCACTACATTTTAAAGGCACTTTCAGAGCAGAGGATAGAAAATATGTTGGATGTGTTCTTGTTGTTCCTGCTCCGAGGACTTACCAAGTGTAAGTATAACCGCCTGTAAAGCAAGTGTGAAGGTAGTGACCTTTTATAAAGCCATTTGAGATGTAGTAATACCATCCAATATTTAAAGAACAAGGAAATTTTAGAATTCTTGCCTAGATTGGACACAAGCACGGTGCCAAAGCAACCGCAACATCCTCCCCAGACCTACAGCATGAGCTTTTTGTTCCTAGGCAATTTGCCTGGTTCACTTTTCTCACAGCTTCTTCTAGGAACAGACAGCAATATTTGTTAGGTACAGTAGTTTCAGGCATGGCGTAATACTTTAGAAGCATACTACTTTGCTAGAGATAAGGACTTGAATTTTAAAAGGCAGTATCATTTACAAGCAAGTTTCACTGTACTTTGCATCACGCTACACATGCTCTCTGCCTTCTGTATGCTGGTAAACTTCATTCCAGTTGGCAGTTTCAGTTGTTTCCATACTGCAAATTGGAGCGGTGCTTTTCCAGAATTCTAACTCCTCTTAATGTTTCAATTTCAAGCTAAGTTTCAGTCCATGAATAATGTTAAAAAATAAAAAGCAGAAGTATGTATATTTGCTGCCCCAGATGTTATTTATGTCAGCTTAGAAAAAAAATCAGACACTGACAGCTCCTGAGGTAATCAAATATTTTCTGTTCATCTCATATTGATCTTGCAAAGATTTAGCTTGCTTGACTGAAAACAAGTTGTTAAAGGAAAAGCATAGCCTCCCTTCCCTGCAGTTACCAAGCCAGCTGGCTAGTATTTAAGTATAGACATTAAAGGGATTTTAAAATAATTTTCTTGCGTAGTAGAGTTAGCATGTAGTAATTATTCCCTTCTCTACCATAGATGGGTACTTACTAGAATTTAGATCCAGTAGTTGGAAGAAATCTGCCTTTCAGGGTTGTGGGTCTCCTTCACCTTTGCAGAGCATTATGTGCCACACAATGAGCAAAGAGCTATCATACTGGTTCAGGCAAGGGTTCATCAAGACCAGTCTGCCACCTCCAACACGAGCTGCAAGCAGACAGCCAAGCAAAAACAGGAGCAGTGTCAACTCATCTAACTCTTTCTTTGAGTCCTTTCCTGCTGTCCAGCTATATTCAGCTCAGGAGAGAGTTCCTGAGCCCAGCTTGGTTTCTCTAGAAGCCCTCCAATGGATCTCACTTCCAAGGTGCTTGCACAAGAAAAGAACATTATAAAAGCTAAACACTCTTACTTTTGCCTAAGCCTATTGTCACAAAGAGGATTCTCACAGAAACTGGGCATCTTTGGTAGAAACATTTTGAGGTTGTCTTAGTCTTTGCTGTCACCAGCCACAAATTAATCCCAACTGTCATTGGATGTGGCTGCTCAAAACGTGGTGTGGGCAAGCTACTGAGTCAGAGATCTCTGCTGGGGCTGACTGTCCCCACCAGGGCTCCATCAGGTCTGCAGCCCTAGCTTGCATGATATTGCTACTTCTTTGGCATCTTCTCCTGAGAAGTCAGCCAGGATTCTGTTCATCTTCATGGATGAACTGATTTTGCTCCATTTAATTTTTAACGAGAGCTAGGCATGCATAGTACAGTCATTACTTGGAGAATGAAGTTAATCCGTCCCCGTATGCAGTAGTTACTGTGCTTGCCCAAACTGGAGTTTGATTCACTGTGTAGGTGCAGGAGCTGTGCAACAAGGTTCCTGGATCAGCAAGGACAGCCCTGTACTCATATAGTCAGAGCTCAGGCAAACTCAGACTTTCTACATCATTTCCATCTGATCTAAGATACAGGCACATCACCAGCATAGTATTTCTAAGCCACCTCAGAACAGAACTCTTCTTTGGTTTATTCAATGTTAATCAACACATCTGTATAATTTCCTTTTGATTAATGACTTGATCCTTATACCCATCTTGGCTCTTCTTTTTTTTTTTTTTTAAATGGGATATATTTTTTCTTTTGGTTAAAGAGTCATGTAAAAGCTCACTTTCTTGTTCTATTCCAGATTTCAGTTGGTCAGAAATGCAGCAGGCCAGTTCCCTACTTCAATTATACAGTGAATCTGTCCCTGTGAATGTGTCTTCTCCCAGAAGGGAAACTAGGGAAGAGAGAATTTCAGTCCATCTGTTCTGTCCAAAATTAGGAATTACAGAGGAGTGTGAGAATAAAAAAAAAAACCCCAACAAAAAAATCCTAAACCCCTACAATCCCATAAATTCCACCCATGCTTGAATTGAATATTTTGCCTGAACTAGTTCTCCTATCCCTACTAAAAACACCCTAAATTCTCCACTACCTTTTTACAACTTAAAATTTTAATTGGAAACAAACTGCTATGTAAACTGAATAGATTGCATTAGGAGTAGATAATAGAAATTCAGAAAAGATATGCTTCAGACTCAGATAGCTTGGAGTTGAAGTTCAGATGTCTAGACATTTCAAAATTATCAAAATTCATTCTTATTGGTGAGAAAGAAGCTTGTGGTGAATTCTAAGCTACAGGGACTTACAGGGAAAGGCAGGATGAAGAGAGGGGCTGTGCTGTGCACACAGCCATGCTATTTGCAACATTCTGTTTCACATGTCACAGTTCAAATCTAGTTGTCTAAAGCTGATGCAATTCAATAGAGTGAAACTATTGCAGCAGTTGTGGCTATTCTGCTTCATTATTCTTCAGTAAAGCAGCTACGTTAGGGTTCAAAACTTCTGAACTGTGTCCTCGGTACCCTGAACTCAATTTCCTAGCAACTTTCACAGTAAAAATAGGACAAAAAGTGTTGCATTTACTAAGGGAAAGTTATACCACGATTTCCCTCTCATCTCTTTTTACGAAAAAACAGATTTACTATGAAGCGATGCTCAGGCTGAAGCAGACAAGCTCTTCAGTTGCAATTCAGAGGGTTGTGCCCCCCTCTGCTTCTAGTAGTCTCAGTAATTAGAAAAGAGCAACTGAAGTTATAGGAGTGATCAATGAAGTGATTCTGGAGAGAGCTACAAAATACTAGTCCCCAAGGGTGCAATTACAGCATTCTAGTGAAGAGACCTGTAGGAAAGGCAGGTATGCAAACATTACACACAAGACTAAAGATGCACGAAAGATCACACAGATATTTGCAAAACTGGTCTTCAATTTTTGCTGCATGTGATACTCCTCAGCTTATTTTCACAAAACAAGCAAACAAAAAAAACCCTCATCAAGTCTGACTTCCTTCTCTAGTCCCTCTCATCTTCCTTTTTTGCTTCCTACTGCAACTATCGTGCATTTTAGAGACCTCTGTCACACGGATTTATCACCCATAATCACCAGAGAGAGTGTGTGATGCAAGGCACATGGTCAATACCATAAAAAATTTGGGCAAGTAGAACTTAATTTTCCTCAGGATGAGTGAACAGATTTAATCAAAACCAAGCATCATCCCCCAGATCTCTCTGGAACAATATAATTGTCCATAATCTAGCCCTCACTGCCCAACCTTCTTATTTGATCCTGTACTTAACTTCCAAACAACATGAACTGTCAAAAGGTGATTTTTCTGTAGTTTTAGAAGACTCCTTGTCTTGCAATTTCCAGGAATACAAGGTCTATGGAACTGCTCATCAGAAATAATGCATGCTTTATCATGCAAAAATGAGAGTTTGCAAAGCGGCCACTACAGCTTACCTCAACCAGGCTCAGAAAGTCTTTGGTAGAAAGGTGGGAGGCACAAGTTAGACAAGAGTTAGGTCAGTACTTTCAAATAGCGCTTTTCTTTGCGACTTGATGAATACTTTGAATATACTTCCCTGCCACAAAATTCATATCTACTTCATATCTACTTATGTTCAGGACAGTGATTGTTTCAATTTGCTTATCAGCATGAACTATACTCAGTGAAAACATTAGATTTTTACTGATCCCCTTCTCTTTCAAAAAACAAGTTTCAATTAAGGAACTATCTACATACTGACTGGAGCAGCAGCTAAAATGTACAAGACCTGAAAATTGCATGAGGAACAATTTTCTTAAACACGCCTCATTGGAAAACACCACCAATAGCAGGCAGCGACTTTCAAGTAACACTTTTTGTTGAACTTAAGGAAAGAACTAGGAAAGGTGCCTTAGAAACCGTATCAGAACACATCAAACTACAGTCTCTTTATTTAAATGCCTGAGGTGCAAGATTAAATCTATATATTTATATACCAACTGGCAATTAATTCCAGGTAGTAGTACCTGCCATTAGCACTCAATTAATGGTCAGTGTGGTTTTCTGACTACTGTATCTTCAAGGGATATGACGATCCAGTCCCTAATGCATTCATACAGTGGTTAGAGGCAAATCAAATCTGCTTTTAATTTGAAGTATTGTACACATTATTTGAACAGCTTAATTAACTTATCCAGCTTTTAAGTAGTACTTGCAAACATTGTTATACAAATAGGAAGGCCCAGTTAACACAGAGTAAAAACATGATCATTGCATTTGAATGATCTTTGACAATCAACATCTTGTTAGCTTGCATGGTTTGCTGTTATTTGGAGCCATGAGCTGCTCGGAAACAGAGATTCAGTAGTTTAGTATTCTGTCAATGCAGTACAGGCTGCTTACAGGAGACACATGAAAAGACCTCTCTGAGCACAAAACTTCAAGGCAAGAGTCGGATTCCTTAGTCACTATTCCGACATTGTCAGCACAGCCAATACTCTTTAAAATATTCTTCCTATTGCATGACCCTGAGAGAAAGGCAAGAATCTGGTTTACTGCTGCGTTTGTGGTTCTGTTGTGCTCTCTGCCTATTCCAACTTACTGAAAAAGTACACAGTTACAACCATAGTTAATCAGCCACAGTACCTGTATTTCATAGAAACATAGACTCATTTAGGTTGGATAAGAGCTTTAAGATCATGAAGTCAAACCATTAACCTAACACCCTCAAGTCCACCACTAAACCATGTCCCTAAGCACCACACCTACATGTCTTTTAAATCCCTCCAGGGATGGTGACTCCACCACTTCCCTGGGCAGCCGGTTCCAATGCTTGATAACCCTTTTGGTGAAGAAATTTTTCCCAACATCCAATCTAAACATCCCCTGGTGCAACTTGAGGCTGTTTCCTCTTGTCCTGTTGCTTGTTACTTGGGAGAAGAGACAGACCCCCACCTCACTACAACCTCCTTTCAGGTAGTTGTAGAGAACAATAAGGTCTCCCCTCAGCCTCCTTTTCTCCAGGCTAAACAACCCCATTTCTCTCAGCCGCTCCTCATAAGACTTGTGCTCTAGACCCTTCACCAGCTTCGTTGCCCTTCTTTGGACCCCCTCCAGCACGTCAATGTCTTTCTTGTATTGAGGGGCCCAAAACTGAACGCAGTATTTGAGGTGCGGCCTCACCAGTGCTGAGTACAGGGGGATGATCACTGCCCTAGTCCTGCTGGCCACACTATTCCTGATGCAAGCCAGGATGCTATTGGCCTTCCAATTTAGTCCAGTCTTTGAAGAGGATCTTACATGGTTTTAGCTATTGCTATGTAAGCAAGGAGGATAGTTCACTCCTCCACTTTGGAATGAAAGGAAAATGGAAAGCATGCCCAGGGGCTTCAATAAAACATGCTGTGGCCACAACCTAAAATCTGCATGACTTCCAAAAAAGACAGTGTATGGGTGGAAAACAAAGAAAAAAAAAGTGAAGATGCAAAATAGGAAATATAACTTTGAAAGCATCTAGTGGTCATTAGACCTTCACTTACTGCAAGAAGATCCCTAGATATTTAATGTCCATTTACAGTGGGACACCCTTTATGGACCTTTCTGCAATTGATAGCTCTAGAAGGAAAGAGAAGCTTTTAGGATTTCTCCTGATATAGGGCATCCATCTTTAGCCCATGGGGTTCTGAGATGAAGGACACCAAACAACTCACTTCCTCAGGAGCAAGCACTGCCTTTTTCCCATGACTCAGACCACAGGCAAATTCCACACTTGACATAACACTTTTTTCTGTTTTGGTCAGATTATTCAGAAGACATACATACAAAAAATAGATAGCATAGCCAAGGAGAAGTCAAGGATGCCAGATATTTCGTTGTGTCTTAAGAGGAGGAATCAAGGGACCCAAAATATTAGAGACATTCCTAGATCTGCTACTGAAATTCTGTGGTGTCTTTTAATTTTCACTTCATCTTCCCTGTATTTCTTTTGTCTGCTTAGATTCTGAATGCTGGCTGACAGAAGCTTTAAGCAGCTTTAAGAGTATCAGTGGACTATTTTGTCAATATAAAAAAAACCACGCAGGCCCTATAGCTAACAGGTTTTGAAGAATCCTATTAGTTCTGATGCCTTTAAACGGGCACCCAAATCACTAACCCCTTTTAAAAAGCGGAACCACTGTTTGAGAAGATGGTCACAGGCAATCCAACACACTTCACATAGATAGTCTCATCAAACTCAACATGAAAACTGACCTTTCAAAATTCAGATACTTAAAAAAACCCCGTGTATCTTTAACATTGCAGATTTCAGTTTACTCATTTTCAGCTATTAGAGAGCTCCATTCACTGTGCTATCTTGAATATGCTGTTTTCTACAGGGTGTTGTGAAACATCTGTATACTTTGACAGTTTTTATGTTACAGACATATATAATGAATAAATGATTTCCCCCCAGTTCTTTTGAATATTGCTACTCTCCCTACCTTCTTTTCCTGCATAGTATGACACGTATAACATGAGATCCCAAACTGCCTTTCATTTCAGAACAGCGCGACACCAGCACAATGACAGAGTTGAAAGCCATAAGAAGTTATCATTACACTCTCAGAAATGCTATTGTAATCAATCTTATATTATGTATTCACCAGTTAGACATATACCACAAATCAACCACATGTAGCCACAGATAGAAATGACATGATTTAATCTTTGGTGCAATAAGGTAAAATGAATCAAATTCACATTGACAGAAACCTGCACCATAAGCAGTGCACTCAGCTAAAAAAGTTTGTCATCAGTATGGACAAATCACAAATGGAAGGGCAACCAAGAGTGCTGCTATTTTATCACTGCAGATGCAGAACATATGTTTGAGCCTTATTTATTCAACAGGAGTTGATATAGTTTAGAAGTTTGGTTTACTTGAATCTTGATTATCAAGTAGAGGCAAAGTGGGCTATGTTTCTGTTCTTCCCTTTTTATTATTATTACAATGCCAAGTCATGCAATGTAATATTAAGTAAATATTGAGTCATCTCTTGGCTTTCCTCATGACACTGAGGTAATGGGAGCTGGACATGTTGTCAGTCCCACTTGACAAAATGAAGATCAGTCCCAGCTGTGGCCTTAATTTCCACCTAAGATGATTGGAAAAAGATCTATAGGACAAGAATTAGCTCTAGATACAAGTCTTACTTTACAGAAAGTATTTGCTCTAAATTTACCTTTGTTTGGATTATACAGATGCATCAACTTGCTGTAATTTCAGAGTTCTTATATTATACCACTGTTACTTTTTCAAGAACCCACTGTCTGCAGCTGCTATTTTATGACATAGAGTGATCTTTCACTGGAAGTAATTTACATTAGATGCTTCTCTTGTTTCATTATACTCCCTGATTTGTCTTAGTCTGAATATTCATTTTTGGAAAACAGGAAACAAGAAGCCATGAGGCCTCCTGTGGAGTGAATTGTTTTTACCCTTCTTCTGAAAATGTTAAGTACAGAGTCATTATTAAGTGCAGAGTATTAGGGCTAAACAGTGCTGTTTGTTAGTCTAGCCTCACCAATTTCTCTCTCAGTTGCATTAGGCTTACCTGAAGTACAATACATAGCCCTGAGAAGTTGTGTGCCCTGTTTCTTCAAAAACCTTCTAGCACATTACCCTAATGTAACACCAGAGACGTGTTTTCAAGATGCCTTTGTGTTGTTTATTTCACACAATGCGTTCATTCCCAATTAGTGCATTTTCTAGGTAATGACCATGGGAATTTATTTACTCTGCTACAAGCCAGTATTTAATTTTAAAGCAACAGTGTCCTCTCATCTTGTTAACATGTATGCATTATACATGAAAAGATATTAGCCACACAGGCACTCTTGGTACACAGCGTTGTGGAACTTCTTTTTAATGGTGGGGTTTTTTTTAAATAGTCATGGTCCTCAAACTGCCTGTCTGATAAGTAGTACAGAGTTAAAGCAGAGGAGGCATGTGTGTACCTTGAAATAGTGAAAGTCTGCAAAGAAATCTTAGCAGAATCACTAATTTGAGAAATATGTGGAGAGATCCCAAAAGCCGGGCAGGATCCATTTCTCCCAGAAATAGAGAGGGAGAAAAAAGAAAGACAAAAAGTAAGAAAAGAAAAGCCGCTTTCATAAACAGTTAAGGTCAAAGGAAGCTAATCCATTTAAGTCCTAATAACAAGAGGAGGGAACAGTTGTCAGCTAATGCCCTGAAGTATTCAGGAATGGAGAGAAGCAATCCTTCCTTAACCCAAAGAGGAAGTTGGCTGGGCGGACAATTCCAAAGCATTAAGAAAAAAATTAAAATACAAGTAACTGTCTGGGTAGGACTCCGTGCTTTAACCTTTACTCCTAAGCTTACTCTTTTACCTAAAGGTGTGTAACTCTGAGTTTAAAAAAGGGACTACTTTTGAGTTGCCAGTGCCCGGGAGCTTCAGGAAAGGCTTCCCAGGTGCTTTGTTTGGACCTGCTGATGTAGTCAGAGTCCAGGTAAATCATGGTCTTTTGCTGCTTGGAACAAGGGGCTGGGGATGACTACACGAGGTGGCCTGGCGACTGAGCCAAGCGTATACCAGCCCAAAATGCCTTTCTAGGGGGATGCTGCCTCCGAGAAGAGAAAACACAGCACATGGCCAGAGATGTTGGCAAAAGCACCACAGCAGAAAGAACAATGTCCTCTTTCGAGGAAAATAAACTCTGCTTAAACACAGCTTAAGTTTAAGCTAACGAGTTAAGCTTCCCAGCCAAAACAAGTGCCAGAAATCATTATGGGAACTTGTACAGGTATAGCACACAGTAAGAAAACACTTAGTCCTTAAAATAAGTACATATGCACATAGTTTGGTTTAGTAACTACGAACTACGGGAGAGTCTTTCTGTTTCTTCAAAATGTAGAGTTTTAGACAGGAAATCCAGTGTAACCATACAGCCACAGCATTAATCGTGCAGCAGAAATGGTTACCTGAGCTACAGGTTTCAACAAATGAAAATGCTGAAGTCAAGCCCAGGATATTAGAGTATGAATTTTGCTAGCTCAGTAATGTTTTAGCAGTCATGCACTACTGGGATCTATTGTTTGTTCCCCATCAAAAGGATGATATATCTCACAGCATACAAAGCATTATCTAACAGCAGTTGGATTTTCCTGAGATTCAGAAGTAAGCTGAGAGAGCAGTTTCTATCAACCTTTGAATTCACAATTTGATGTGAATGTAGCCATTATTTCTAAAAGCTTCTAAAATCATATTGCCAAAAAAGCAAACTGGATATAGGAAAGAAAGGACGCAACAAACACAGTGGAAAAAATTAATTTCTTCCTGCTCTCAGCTGAGGCAAAGTTTAGCTTCAACATCATCACGTGTTAACAATAACTCACTCTTCCTTTTGTAAGAGCCTCCTCCATCTGCAGTTAAATAGACTATAACATTAGGGAGTGTTCCCCAAAGATGCCATAGGCCCGGTTAATTAATAAAGCAGTCACAATAAGAATTTTTATAAGAGAAAAGTATACCTATAAAGATTATATTGTTTCCACTTAAAACATTTTAATATCATAAGCATATGAAAAACTGTGGTATTCATGAAGCCTTACAAGAAAATCACTACCTTACTTGCTTTAGTTTTCACCTTACATATGCCTAAGAAATGGTTATCTGGAGGTGTTTTAAAACAGGCCCCCACTTGCACTGGTCACTTTTAAATTGCCTGTGTTTTACCTTTGAACCACGACCACTTTTTAATAGCCTTTTCCTCCCCTTTTCCACTGCAGATATCTTTCACTATTTTTTCATAAATGGTTAATATCGGATGGTCACACATCATTCCACTCATCCCTGGTTTTGACCACCCATGTCACAACTCTGTTTAAATGATAAAACTGCAGCATTAGTTTAATAAGAGAAGTAAATTCTGCAGAAATAAAGATATATGAGTTTAGGCAATAGACCCTAAACTACATTTAGAGTTTTACCGGATCCTCATTAAATTTCATCCTTACATTTTACTTTTTATTGAAGAATAGTAAAAAAAATAGTATATATCGTAGTTCCATGGAACTATTGAGAAGTTAATCTACTGATATGAAATAGGAACACTTCCAAGCTTGATTAAAAAGTTACCTGAATATATCAAAATTCTTATGTTAAACTCATAGAAGTTATCTTGGAAGAACACTTCAGCAACATTTTAGTAGTCACATGGAGAAATGCAGAGAGATAGAGGCACACTAATGAAAACATTATTAATGAGATTATTCAGAGATTCTTTGGGACACATTTCTACATCCATTCCTAAAACAGAGACTCCAACAACAAATACTTTGTTACAGGTATGTAGTACTAGTCACTAGGAATATGTATTTCACAGATTTTTAAGTTCTAAACTTTGATAGGCTGTTAAATCCTATTTAATAGGACTTGCTTATTCTTGAATGTTAACCTGGATTACAGGATAGCAAAAATTTACACTCTGGTGTCCATTTCTGAGTAGCCTTCTGTGTGGATGTCCTGGTTACCATTCAAATTAATTCATTTTGAAGGAGGACTTCCGTGAATCTGATTTTGATTTTGCCTTGCATGCCAAAAGACCAAGATTAAGCGAGTTGCTTAAGTCAATCAACAGGGACCCACTCTGCTTCCTTCTACTGCCAGTACCTCATGTAATTTCACTATAAAATTTAACAGTCACCTAATTAATACCTGTAGATTCTAGCATTACTTTGAACATCAGCTTGCTTTATTTTCTGTCCTATCAAACCAAAACAATTTCTTCAAAAATTACAAAAGCTGTAACAATATAATAAAACTGAATATTGGAATCCACACCAAAACCAGAAAGAGGATGATGCCTCAGAAATCATGACATCCACAAGCGCTGTCTGTCCACACCTGCCCCCGCTCCTCCAATAACTTTTAGAAAATGTTGTTGTCTCAAAGTTTGATGGAAAGATCAATTTATCTCCTGAGTATGTGACATTGCTACAATGCTTATGCCTGGCAGAGAAGAAAGACCCAAATTAACTTTCTGTTTCCCCATCACCCATCCTTCTCCTCCCTTCCGAGGATGGCAATGGGAATTCAAGCCGTACCCTGAAACACAACCACGAGGACAGCCCACCAGCACCCAGGCATCCACAACACTCTGCTGTTTTCCCAGCCAGGTGAGGGAGAGAGGCAGTAACCCACAGTGGGGAGACAACAAGGGGAGCTGGCAGGACACAGCGGCTGAGATGGGGGTTGCAGGACACAATCCCAAGAGAAACCAGGTTTTCTCTCTCCACTAGCAAACCCTCTTGGTGCTCTGTTTTGATACAGCAGCATTTTATTGAACTTGCTTTGTATTCCAAACAGCCATTTTCCTGAGTACACAATCTAAGTCTACATCGCATCAGCTCTTCCTCCTCATCACCACCAGTGACCCCATGGTAGTTGCATGCAAAGTTTCAAATCACATTTAAATGTCATTCACACCTTGGCAGTCCAAACAAGTCAGAAAATATGCAAAAGAACCAACTCAGCCTGCCCTTTAGCATATGAAAGAACAGTTAATAACATTGACAAAGGTTATTATATAGTAAGACTTTTTTTTTTTTTTTTTAAAGGCTTTGCACCCATGATGCTGTAATAGACTCCTAGAGCTGCTGCAAGGTCCACAGATTTCTGTGAGAGCAGCCCACTTGGAACCTGTTTCCAGCTAGTTTCTAATTTGGGGTTTCAGACTTACATCAAACTTCCACTCATCTCCATCTCCCTGTTATTGTTTCATATTTCGGGAACATCCCAGCAGCGGCTCAAGAACCTGTTCTCTGACAATTACCACACATCCTCACTCTCTCCAACATATTACTCTTCAAATCTCTTTCTCTGCCTTTGTTATCCAATAGTTTTATTTATATGACTATATTTAAATCTGCTAAAATAAAAGTGTTCAGAATACAATTTCCATTTTGATTTTACAAATTGGAGTTACAGCTAGTTGGAAATACAAAACTGTATATAGCAGGTTTTAGTGCCCATTGGCTTAAATGTAAATCTTGTACCATGCAAGGTCATTTCATTCCACAGGCAGGAGATTTAAGTTTCTATTACAAAATGTTTCATTTCCTCACATACTGAAAATGAAGTAGTTCACTCTGATCATCTAAGGACAGTAGGCTTTTAAATCTGATAACATATTATTTAAACCTGAGCAGCTAGAATGCACCACTTTTGCAAGAATGAGACAACATAAGAGTTATTTTAGAAGATGCAACAAGTAATAGAACATTATGAAAGAGCCACTGCAGTGCTTTAAAGTCCCCAGACAACCATGCTAAAGAAGAAGTCCTCTCTCCAGCAACACTCTTTTGATTAGTAGAAGCCAGGCAGAAGCCTACTAAAAGAAAAAAAAAAAAAAAAAAAAAAGAAAAAACAGCTCTGGAAAATTAATTCTAGCAGAATAAAGGTGTAAAAATAAGTATTTAATTCTCTAATTCAGAATTAAATAACCTTAATTTATATAAGAAATAAGGAATCTAAACTGAATTAGGGACATTCTAATACTGAGACTTCAAAGGGGTTTAATGCTAGCTAGGTAATCCCCTACAAATCTTAATTCAGATTAACCTCCTTAAATATCCCTTTTGTTGCCAAACATCATATGTAGGTTTTTATGTTACATATAAAATACAGTGATCCTACCTGAAGTATACTATAACTTGATTATAACTGAGTCCCTCCTGCCTCACCCCTCCAACCCACACTGCTTCAAAGCCTAGCAGCTCCTACCATTCCTGTACTTTTTTTTTTACTTTTTATTTTTCAAGAAATCTAAAAAGAGTTGTCCACATGTGATTACTGCCTTTTTGTAATCCAGCACTGCACTGTCTTACTAAACTATGGGTGGGGGAGAACAAAAAAAAAAAAAAAGGCAGTCACACTTTGTCCCTTTTCACCTCAACTTTTACCAACAAACACTGATTTCATATACTTTAGCAGATGAAGTACTCCATACCCTACAAGTTAGGTAGATGTACTCACACATTAACTAAAGGTACAAATGAATCTTCTGCAATGTCTTGTACCTTAAGAGTTACACAAATACCAAATATGGCATCCCAGCCTGGCCTGTTTGTACTTGCAGACATCTTGCAATGACAAGTTATAGGACAGAGAATTCGGTTGTGCCATGGGTAGCTCAGGAACCCTAACAGGTCTTATTAACATAGCTATTATGTTGATTGTAGGTCATAACAACTTAGTTTTCCAACATAAAATGAGCAAGCACTGATTATTTTAGGTATAATAATTCTGAGTCACCATTAAGAGATATAAACATTTAAACCTTGCAAGCTAAAGCTAGAACCATTACAGAAAACACGTAGTTATGGACAGCAGTGGTCTGCTGAGGCTTTGGCAGGAGACACAAAGTCACAGTAAAACCACCATTGGCCTATAGCATCAAGAGGCCTGGGCATGAAAGTCTTTTTCAGCTTTATGACTCTCAAATTGAATTTCTGAAAAAGAAATCTAAGTAGTTGCCCACACTGGCAAAGTAGCTACAGTGATGGCTAGCGTAGTGTACGGGATTCAGCCTGTGAGATTTCAGGGGACGCTTTACCTGACAGACGCTCAGCAGTGGCACGTCAGCCTCACTGGAAGGAAGCCCTATGCTGTTTTGCCAAGAGAAATCAATTCATCACATTGATCTAACAAGTATCACTGCCAGCCTTGGCTATAGACCTGCTGCTGGAGATGGAGAGTGCTGACCCACTAATGCTAACATTAGCGTGCTGCATGGCTGTGCCAGCATCTGCACACAAAATTCATACTCCATGTCTGCGTGGACCAGCCAAAACTGTCTGGGACATATTCTATTAGAGATGATATTGCTTTTGCTCCAACAAGCAGTAACTCTATTGAGATTGACTAATTCAATTTTCCCCATCTTATCAGATTTCTTTTTAATGAAACTGAACAATAGTTTCATTTGTTATGTTATTAGTTTTCCCAGTGGTAGCAGCAAGACTAACTCGGTTGAAAGCTAAACAACAGCATTGTGCCAGTGTTGACTGTTTATCATCACCATGTGCCAGCTTCATATTGCAAAGTTGCCTTAGTCCATTCCTTTTTGTTTGTTTCCCATCCGTGGGGATTCACAGCTCGGAGGTCATCTTCCTGCTCCATCTACTTCTGGATTAGCATGTACATGTATCTAAGTACTAAACCCCTGAAGAGATCTGATATTATCCGGGATGTCACAGTGATAGTGGGATACTTCAGACTGAAATGGAGAAAGTATTTTTTTTTATTTTTTTTTTTTTAGGAGGAGAAATGATCATATGTTCATACTTACAGTTCTTGTTAAACAAATACCTTGCAGCACAGACTATACAGGTTTTCATCTGAGAGAAAACATCCAAATCCTCCTGTTGTGTTTATCAACTTAAAACCCTTTCATCAATTAACCTCCAGAGGTGCTCAAAAAAGTTGCTATTCCTTCAGTTAGATTCCTGCTGCTTCAGCTGATTTATCACATTACAAAGACCTACACTGTGTTGGTGTTTGCAGGGAAATTGTATTGAGAAGCCAGATTCATTTGCATGATGCTTGCTGAGATTTTTTCTTTTTTTTAGCTCTCTTCACCTTTAGAGAAATGTTTTGTTTGATCCATTTATTTAGTGGTGGTGAGAAAAGCAGACTGTCAGGCTCTGCACACTAAACCCTATAGCACATTAATTCAGAGAAATGGCCCAGAATACACAAAAGAATCCTTTTGCCTTAGCTCCCACATGCGTCATCTCACTTTGGTGTGGTAGAGGCCCTGATTCAAAACCAGAAAGGTAAGTCTGCTGCAGAACTCCTTGTCACTCCATCTTCATTGGTAGTCCCACACGCGATGTTGTCCAAAGCCAGAATGAGCTCAGGTCACAGAAATCATCGAAGACACTACGCAAGCTGCCCAGCCAGCATCAGGTTATAAATCGAGTATTAAAACAACAGCCTCCAGCTTCAACTGTCAGCCAAAACCTGTCCTCCTAGTTTACTTCCTGGCCTTCAGGTACCACCTGCTTCCCATTCTCACCTCCAGACCCTCTAAGCACACAATATGCTTTCAAACCTCTGCCTTATCACCAACCACCACCTGACTCATCTCTTGTAAAGACTTTACCCAACAAAACCACCTGCAGAAGCCACCTTCGGTAGAAGTGTTGTTCCCAGAGCCAAATACACACAATAACCACAGTTGTTATTGAGGGTCAGGTGAAGGGCTTACTTTTACAATTGCTAGCAGATAATAGCTGAAAATCTAGTCAAAACCACTCAGTCTTGACAACGTCCTCCCTGTCCTAAGGCACTGTTGATGAAGGTGTTATGGTTAACAAACCGCATAAAACCCCCCAGCATTTCCACAACTGACAAAACCTGGAGGCTAGTTAGTGCAAAGATGATTATTTCCTTGGTACACTTAAAAGCCTCAAAACCTGATCGCTACTTAATATATAGTGCCTTCAGCTGTAATGCTTTCACATTGGCTACCAGCATGTCCAAGGGAGCTAGACAAACCCAATAGCAGTCAAAGGATAAATGGCTAAATGAAGCCGATTTTCTTATCCAAATAAAGTAATAAGACAACAGCTACATTATATGGAATAGAGGTTAAGGCAGCCATTGCAGCCACGCAGTGTGCAGTTTCATTTTGGTTGTGTAGTTTTTCAACAACTGAAGAACAACGTGCTGGTAACAGCCCCAACGTATCCAAAACTCCCACGAGACGAGAACTGCTCTTCATGACCAAACTAAACTGAATTCCATCAAGCTCAGATTACAAGGAACAAGCAGAAGCAATCAAAGATCCTTTTGGAGCTCAACATCTGTTTGTTTTAAAAGCATTTACTAAAATGTAAATATTCTTCCCCTGGTTAGCAGCAGCTAAGCTAGAACAAGAGCCGGAGGCCTCCAGCACCAGTATTGCTGCGCAGCTGGAACACCCTGGCTGCTGCAGGAGCAACAGGAAACACCAGGGTTTGAACCAACCATCACGGAAAGGTCTAGTTTTCAGCAATATCCTTGTGCACCTATGGGAACATGCTTCGTGTCTGCACCAGCTGTAATACTAGAAGCTACAAGAGTTACTCTGCTGAATCTTCAGTAATTTGCAATGCCCAGATAGTGTACAACTCAAATAGAGGAGCAATGTATGTCTTCCACAGAGCAACAGTGCTCCCCGAGAAGGAATTCACCTTAATACTGGTTGGAAGCATTCCTCTGACCTCATCAGGAACAATATTCTCATGTAATTTCACCTTAGAGCTGAAACGGTCTGCTGCACTTCTTGTTCACCCTATGCAGAAAAGTACCGAGGACTCCAAACTCCTGCTGATCTCAGTTACACACACTTTTTCCCCCAAGACTAGAATTATTCTGCAGATAAATAAACTAAACAATTATAACAGGAATACTAAGGCATTCAGCAAATGTTCAATATTAGAGGTACTTAAATATTTACTCCTGAAGCTAGACTGGAGCTCACAGGGCACATTTTTAAAAAAATTAAAAAAAAATAATTATTTGCATTACAATAGCACCTGGGAACCTAGTCACAAATAGGACCCTATTGTACAAACACTGAACGAAAAAGACAGTCTCTGAAAAGCTTTTACACTAAAAACAACTGTGCAGTAATTTCAGCTACTTGTTATTTCATTTCCAGGGCTGAGCTCCTAGTGTTCAGCTGCATGAGACAGTAAATATATTCTCTTTCTGAGCACCCTGTACATAAATTAAAAGCACAAGGAATCTATGCATCACTGGCCAGCTTTTACCTATCATAATTCCTTATTGTTTCATATAAAACAGCAAAGCAGAGACCATTTGTAGTGTGCTTTTGGCAAATAAATTGCAATCATAACACTGTGTCTATATTTTACATATATAAAAATTATTTATTTTTAGGAGTTTCAACACTAAACCAATTTTTTTTTTAAACCTCTTCAGTTCTGAAGATGGTATGAACTGGTATGTTTTGTGATTGATTATGTCTGTTGCAACATGGTGTTTACTTACAAAAACACTCTGGGCCACACTGGTGATTAACCATTTTTTTTTAATGTCTGAATAATAATGAGAAACAAATATGCTATACATTACAGAGAAGGACATACACAAAAGTAAAACATGAAGGTGCTTCTGTCAGCACCCCCTGCCCCTAAATCATGCAAGTTTCAATTTATGCTGGGTTAGAGAAAATGGAGATAACAGGTTGGAAATGTAAAAACCAGTCATACAAAATAAAACTCAAGATGTGTGTGCACTGTCTTTTCATAATTGTGTAGATAATTTAAAAAATATAAATACAAAAATGTATCCCAGCTTCTGTAGTTCTAAAGAAACAACCTGTGACCAATAAATCAGAAAGCTGGGTGTCTTCTGCTTACTATCTTAGTCTGCCAAACAATTATGCAGTGAAATGTTCTAATTGCACTTTGATTTTAATGCTAAAACCCATTTCCATAATTTCAGTGGATCTTTACAACACCGTTTAATATTTGCCAATGAAGCAAATGAGCTGCAAGTAACATTCACAGATGGTTCATGTTTCCCATTAAGTCTGCAAGCTAAGATTTTCTTTGTTTACAAAAAAAAAAAAGTAAATGCTTTGGAAAAGTACCACGAACAGGAGGCTTACCCAAATTGGTAAGTGGCAGCCGGAATGCCTCTCAACACCTACAGGTGAATGAGAGCTCCAGCACTAAGATAACACCCAGTTTTCTCACAGGAGAAAACAAAACCTTGGTCAAGTAAGGAGTTTTGTAACAAACATGCTACTTTCTAAGCCAGAAGTCTTAGGGTGCATCTGAATTATGTTTAGGTTTAATGAATTAGGGTGCTTGAGACTAACCTGATAAGGGAGAGACACAGCTTGTTTCTCACATGCTCATGCCATCTTCTGGGGTTTTCCTATGATCTGCTTGAGATTAGGGAAGCAGTTGTCCCAGGGCTTTTTGGTCTGTTTCTGTTTTTATAAGAATAATTTATATCAGCATAAATCCAGACTTGTCAGCTCAGAAATGTCGTAAGAGAAATGTTTCAAAGAAAAATATCTGTCTTCTCCTTTCTCCAAGTAGTTTCTATTACACTTTTTTTTTATTTATACAGCAAGGTTTCAGTGTTACAGTATTTGAAGTGGCATCATTCTGACATACTAACCAGTTTAAATTATATTGACCCAGGGTTCCCACAGCAGCCATTGATTGATCACAGTATGAATTGAGCAGAAAAGGAGAAGAAGGGTCAAAACAATGATGATCTTAAAGCTGTACTTTTGTTCAAGTGTCTACCCTATATGAGAATACAGTCTCTGGCCCCTAGTTTATAGAGTTATTAGAAAGTGGCAAAATACACAGAGATGTAAATACAACTTCCTTATGTAACAGAGAAAAAGCTGAAGAACACTAACAGAACTGAATGTATGTTCTGTTATTGCCTGGCTGGCAAGAAGTCGAAATGATTCAACTGGCTTTGACCTGCTCAGTTTTATAATTTATGCTCCAATATTAACACAATGCTGGGAATGAATGCTTTTTCATTTCAACTTCCTATTATTGTGCAACTCTAATTTTGGCCTAAATGTTAAAAAAAAAAAAAAAAAGGGGGGGGGGTGGAGGGTCGGGAACATGCAGAGGAGATGCACGCACATTTTTTAGGGAAGGGCAGGGCAAAGTCCTACTGGCAAACTCCGAGCACTGAACTTCCATTCCAGTGCAGGGAACCTGGCTTTCTGCTGTGGGGCTCTGAAGTTATTCTTCAGAAAGTCATTCTTCTCAATAGCTCGTTCACTCTGAAGTAATAGCTATATACAAGCAGAACTAACAGTTCTGCATCAGAGAACATTTAAGCTGTAATATAACAAGCAAGAACATCATGATGGTTGTTTACCACTAATGCAAACTGCTGTTGAAGTACTGTATCTCTGAACACTCACTCTGGTTGGATAAGTGCCCTAAACATTTGATTAAAGTTACTGGTCACAGTTACCAATTAAGCTTCTTTACACAAAACTGAAACCTTTTTTTCCCATTCGGTAACGCCCAAGTTTTAGGCTAGAAGCGATTGTATTATTCAAAATTATTTATGTTTAAAGCTATCACTGACATCTTACGGAAGACAAAGAAAATAAAAGCTAACTAGTTTTGTCATCACAGGAACTAATTTCCTGTTTTCAAAGGCTCCAATTCAAATGTGCAAACTCCCAATTTCTCCATAGCAAGTCTAATTTTGGGGATCTATCAGAATTAGGCAGCACAAGTGCAGCGTGTTCAGCCAATACATCTTGGAATTAAATCTGCTGTGTAAGTACACATGCTTTCTGAAAGTGCCAGGCTTCCAACAGCACAATGGCGCTAACCCGGCTCCTGTACATTTACAAATCCTGCACATGATAAAGTACTTAAAATTCACCCCACAAACATTTCTGGAAAAAAAGGTGGACATAAACCCTCAGATACAGACACTCATAACCCCAGGGGCAGCATAAATTCTGTACAGTTCTTCTCCACTATATTTTAGTGTCTGTACAAATACTCTTTACCTTTAAATGAAACACGTGCAGTGAAACCACAAAACCTTATTAAGTAGTACTGGTTCCTTGCATCACTTCAGACAATTGAAAATCACAGCAACTCAGAGATTGCCTATTATTTTTGATCCTAAACACCCTATGAAGAACTGTGAAGACACACTGCCTGATGATGCTATAGTCTGTTCCTGAATCATCACCGAGGCACAGTAACTTAGAGGCCTATTTTCATGCAGTGCGATAGGTCTATCTGAATATGAGGCACTTATACTGTGATGGCTTACATTGAAAGTATACATTTGTGTGATTGCATCATGTTTCCCATCCACATTTCCTGTGTCTGTTGCCTATAAGCGGTGATCACCTTCCATCAACAAAGAGAGGCCAGGATTAGTGAGCACCAGCGAGGGATGTAATGAACCTTTCCCGGAGCACGCTTACGGCCAGATCATTCAGCCTGTAGTGAAATGTTTCTGTAAGAAATGGCTTCTTTCTTATAATACAGACACTTCTTCTATTTCTGCTGTTAGCATTACTTTCTGTAATATTGGTGACGCGGTATCGCCTAAAAGACACAAACATTACAGGACAAACCCCAGCTGCTGTGCTACTGAATTAGAAGAGAGATTAAGAGCTACTCAAATACAAACAGAGCAAGCAGACCAGCAGGTTGGAGGGAATTTTCAAACCTTTGCATCCATCGGGGGTGAGTGGGCAGGAAGGTATGCACATGCACACGTTCCTCTTCTCTTTCCTCTGAGTGCAGTAACTCCTCTAGGGATATTTTCTTCACAAGCTTGCACTTCTGTTACTGGCTTTAAGAGGCTGCTTCCCAAATTAGGGACTTTTCTCCTAACACAGGGACACAGCTGGTCTTCCTTAATGCCCCCTTCTCCCTCCGAGTTCACAGCTTTTTGGTTTTGACCTTGCTGCCCTCAAACAACTTTAGCAAAGCAGTCTGCTTAATTAGCTCCCAGCAAAAGCAGAAAAAGCCAATTAAGTATTTGTGCTCCAGTTTACATGGCTTCTTGAGCCAAACTATCACTTTAAGTTTCTAATCAAGTAACATGGAAGTGATGTAGCTTCAGCTGCTGCTCCCCACAATCAGAGCAGGTTTGTTGCAATAATACTTGCTCACTTCTGCTGAATGAACCTGCATCACAAATGGGCAGAGTATGAGATATTATCTCACTAAAACTACTTGGGTATAGCACTATTTTAATAACACACATATTACAAGAGGCAGATATTAAGAGCAAGATTAAGTGGCGGTTGCCTACCTACAGCTCTGCTGTACTGCTGGGAAAGGACCTGAACAAACCACAAAACCTCTTTATCGAAGCTGAGCCAGACAGATGTCCTTTGACTGGGGCTCATGACTGGGCACAGCGCACAGCAGAGCTGCGTGAGGCACAGGTACCACATACCCCTCAAATCTGACTTAAATCCTGGATAAGAGTTTGCTTCGTGCCCTGTGCTCCTCACCTCTGCTTTTGAGGGCTATGCTGCAGCATTATGCTTTACTGTCAGCTAACCACATATAAACAGACCAGCTATTTTTAAGACCTGAAGGTATATTTATAGCCTTATATGCCTTTTTTCCAAGTAGTCTTGGAAATTCACATACAGTGTTTGCATTTATCTTTTAATTTATGTAAAACTTATGTGCCATTAATGTTACTTGATTAAATTGCTTAAAACCCAACCAATTACTGCATCTTCCTCAGCCAAATGCCTTTTTTTCCTCTTGCCTAGATTAACCTTCCTCATCCCATAGCCTTCCTTTTCCTTGTTTCACAACCCTTTTCCTTCTTTCTCCAGCTGAAGCTGTCGTATTTTATGATACCCACTCTTCTCAAAGTGCTCCTGCACCACCACCCCCCACCACGGTGTCCCCTTTGTGGCCAGTTGACCTTGGCTGCAAAATGCCCACCCAGCTGCTCTCTCTTTTCCCTTCCTCAACAGGACAGGGGGGATGGAAATACAAAAAAGCTCATCGGTTGAGACAAAGCGAGATCACTTACCAACTACCATCGCAGGCAAAGCAGACTCAGCTTCGGGGGGCGGGGAGGATTAATTTAACTTATTGCCAATTAAGTTAGAGTTGGATGGTGAGAAACAAAGACAAAAAATAAAATACCTTGCCCCCCACACTCTCCTTTTTCCCAGGTTCACCCTCACTCCTTCATCCCCTAAATCCTCCACCTCCTCCCTATTCAGGACTAACTCTAAGGCTGAGATTTTTTTATCTGCCTCTGCAAAAGTTGAGAAGTAGAACAAACATGGGCTTATTTATATTAAGTAACAGTCACCCATGCCATTTTTTTTCAAGGCACAAATGTCTTCACAACCAAAACCTTTTTCTCCAAAAAAAAAGAAAAATGCATTCTGACTCCGATGGTTTCCTCACGCCTGAGAGGTGACCTTACAGCCACCACACTACTCACAGGAGCAGAAACACTACTGCACTGGTAAAGCCTCTCCTTAATACCTGGGTCCTCACAAGCAGCTTTGCTTCGTTAGGAGATCCACCCCAAAAGGTGCCTGGATGCTGAAAAACTGGTGTAGCCACTTTCAGGTTTTTATCTCACTACCCGGCCAATAGCAAAATGACCACTGTTAAGGGAGGAAAAAGTCAAAAGAAACACCAGGAAAAAGAGGGAATCCATGACTGCTTGAAAAATGCCTAGTTTGCTATTTTAAAATAATTGGGGAAAAAATAAAGTTTTGTATGTAGCATAAGCTTAATTCCACTATTATGGATGTCCAGATGTTTCAACTGATATAAGTACAAGTGTATCCATTGAGCTGAACTCCACAGGTGAAGGAATTCTCTGATTTACTGTCTCCATAAAATAAAATAAAATAAATAAATGAAGACAGTTCATTCTGTCTGAGTGATAGTTTGTGGCTACAAACATTTTAGGTTATTGCATTTGACATGAAAATATGTCAGTATTTTTATCACATAACTAAAGAGCATGCCCAGAATGTGAGATGCACTATAACAAAACTTGTATATACAACAGCTCCTGGGGACTTGGCTAAAGAGCTTTTGAGTTTTAAGGAGTATACTTTTCTATAAAGCAGCTGCAGAAAATCAGCTGGTGACCTGTTTCTGATACACAGTCTGCTGTATTACCTGGCGTCATTTAAAGAACCACACAATTGAAATAAGAAAGTGGGGGACAAGAATATATGATAATACCTACTACTGAGCCAGACAAACCGCACAAGAATGATTTTTTTTTTTTTTTTTTTAATTTGTTAATGCTAAGCCCATTTAAAAAAAAAATAATCTAAGTCTCCCAGCTTTCAAGTTTGAATATTTAGTTTAAACCAGTGAAATGTTCTACTTCTGGGCTGCCTTTTCAATAGCAGTTACTGAACCAGAGTATCTCTGGAGGGAATTTCTTTTGTAGTGCACACAGGCTTGGAACGAGCATACAGGTGGTTCTTTTGCAAATGCCCAAGAGCTACAATTTCTGTTAGCAAGACCTCACTCTATTTTGGAGGCTGGGCCATGATTTGTGCGTATGCAGGATGGGAAGAGGGCTGGTTTAAAGTTTCTTCATTTATTAATTTCATTTTAGGCCTTTTTACAAGAAAAGACATTTTTACCTTTTATCTTGGCGGTAGGGAGACGACAGCTTTGTTGACCTCTCTTACAGATTCTTCTTTATAGTATAAGTGCTGTAGATAGAGCGAGCATCTCTTATTTTTTTCTAGTTCTTGAAATATTGATGGTGCAAATGGATTCGGCAAAAGCTTGAAAAAAATGTACTGACATTCAAGGAGGCAAATACAAGTTTGCTTTTCCTGTGCCACAATAGCAAAGTACATTTTTCTGCAAGAGTTAACAGTGAATATTCTAATATTTTATATACTGTATAGGCCCGTGAGGTAGGTTGGTACAGGAGAGAAACATGTACTCCTGGAGCCATTGTCTGTGTTGCCAAGGTTACTGCGGGCCTAATCCTGCTGCTTTTCCATCAACAGAATAACCTTGCTTTCCAACATTGTGCAAGGCTGTTTCAGCTCAGATGAGAGAGGAGCTGCTCCATGTCTCCCACAAGAAGAAAGAGAAACTGTATCCTACCTATTTGACAGTATTTTTTTTTTTTTTAAATGTTGGTACTTTTAGCCAAAGTTGTTTTAAATGGCCTGTACCCAAGGGAGCCAGGGGCTAAATTGCCCTCATTGGTGAATACAAATTTTAGATGTACTGAGCTGAATGCACTTCTTACCTGAAGTCTATGGCTAAATAACCCCAGATTTGTTCAGTTGGGAGACCACCAAGAAATGCCAGGTCCTATAGGCAAAGAATCACAGCTATCACAAAAAGCGTATAAGATGTATTATTTCATTGGCTCTCTTTGGCCCTTACTGACTAGACTCAGCCCAGGGTGGGGCTGGGAGAAGAGCCCAGCATCTGCATTTGGGGAAAGTGAATGAAAAGAGATGCCACTCTCCTTGCCAGGAATTTTGTTACTTATTAAAAACAGGTAAGACCAGCCAAGAAGAATTATTTAATCTGAATTCTTGCTAAATTAGGTGCTTAAGAAGTGCAGGGCAGGTAGCATGGCAGGAGACCCAGATTCAAGCCTGTGATTCCCCTATACCTCCATTTTTTATTTCTTCATATTTAAAGTACTTAATTAATCTATACAGAGTTTTTAATACAATACAGTTGATTAACGCTAGTAATTTTAGTGCCTTTTTAATATAACAAATCTCTTCTGAGAAATGCTCCCAGTTAATGATCTGTGTCATTTTTTAAGGTTTGCCTTCTAACTAATTTTAGTTGAAATATCATTAAATTCTTCATTATACTTATTTATAGCAAGGACTGAATTGGATTTTAGATGTTATGATTTTACCATAATAAAGACCTACAGCTCTCAAAACACACTATTCTGTCTGCTTTTGGAACTCTAATATGAAGTTTTGGAACTAAGAGTAGCTTTAAAAAAAAAAAAAAAAAAAAGATGGGGAGGAGGAGAAGGTTTCTGTGCCACTTTGAGGCTGGCTGAGCATTGGAGGAAGCTGCCTGGAGGTGCTGGTCCACACTGCCTCTGTCCACACCTCTGCAAGACCTCCCGCCCCTCCCAGCCTTCGTCTCCCGCAGCTCATTTCAGTCCTTGCGCCGCAGCATCCCGCTCCCCACGACCACCGGTACCATCACGCTGAGGCTGAGCTGTAAACCTCTGGCACTGGAAGGATGGAGCCAAGAAAAACTTACCCCTTCCGAGGGGTGAGTGAGTGAGCTGGCATTTCTCTGCTCTTCCCTCATAGCCAAATCATTATTGTCTCTTCTCTCCTTTTCTACTTCGCATGCAGGGATCCATTTGCTGCGTCTTGTCTCACTACCCAGTGGAGAAGGGTTATTTCTCCAGCACGGCCCGTCCAGCTGAGGCTCCTTGCTGTGCTTGTGCCAGCCGAGGGCTGAGTGGCCCAGGACAGCCCAAAATGCCTCAGCTAGGGATTAAAAAGCAGACCCCACTGACACCCCAGTCAGCAAGTACAGCACAGACCCAGTTTGACTGTTGGCCACGTGAAGACATTGCCCAGCTGGCCCCTGCCTTACTCTGGAGGTCAGACAGAACAGCTGATTTGAGAGGGAAGGGGTGGGGTGGGGGGCAATCATGTATTTCCACTACGTACAACTTCTATCAACTGCCCATCCCCTCAGCTGAGGAATTTTTATCTTTACAGTTGGCTCAGAAATAAGGCAAAAATAACCATATTTCAACCATATATTTTTCTAATAACCTTGGTTTGATCACCTCTACTGTAAATAAACATGATGTAAATAAATATTGGTGTCTACTCTGCTTTTGAACAGAAGTGCTGGGTTTTTTTACTTATTTTTGTACACAGAGTATTTTTTTCTACTTCTGAGCAAAACAAACCCTGGGACAAACGGGTGGTTGTTCCTCAGGGCCAGGGATGCGTGTAGCAAAGGCAATGGCAGGTGGCAGTGCCAGCAGCACCGCCCCGGCCGCCCCGCTTCCACCTGTGAGCTCCACCAGAGCGAACAGGGATCACGGCATCGACCTCGGTAATAGGAACTGTAATGCATTTTACCCGTGCCTTTGGTCCTGCAGGATCACACAGCTCTTCCCGACGGAAGGCAGGGGAGGGCTGTTCATATAGGAGACAGCTTGGCTCCCACGCTCCCCCTCCCTACCCCGGGGAAGACATCTGTGTCCCCAGGCATCACCTGCACGGCCGCCTTTGGCTTGCTCTGCATTTCATTCAAGGGCTCTCCTCCTCTCACTGTCGACCCCTGCTTCTGTTTTATTGCTGGCCTCTTTTTCGAGGCTCGGTGGACTCCCGCTGATGGGAAGCCAGGCACAAGGGGTAGAACAGGTCGCTCAGGTGCTGCTTCAAACCGCTGTGGAGATGCTGAATGTGCCAGCTCGGCCTCCCTCACCCGGCACAGGCCAAACTCAAGAGGTCTTGCACCCTATATGAAGCAAACCGCATTGGAAACGGAGAGCAAGCCGCGCCAGCGTTCAAAAGCCATTAGGAGTTTCTGACAAACTGACAGGACACTGTGCTTATGCAGAGGCATGCACAGGCACAGCTGCATGGCAAACGTAGCTGTCGTGGCCAGTGTGCATGTACACCATCATTACATGAATTATGCATTTCTTCACATGTAAAATACTACGCATATTTATGCATCTTTCTTTACTTCTTTTCACTTTACTGGACATAGCGTGATGCTTTCCTCATCATTATATTAGACCGTGAATTAAGGCAAGTTCCTTGTTAGAGGGTGAGGGTTTGGTTGGTTGGGTTTTTTTAATTGCTACTTTTAAATTCTAGTGAAACAATGAGTAAACAAATAAAAAATTCATTAGAGAGAGGCAGCTCAACTTAGATGAAAGTTTTACAGCATATAGCTCTGCTTTCAAAAGCAGAAAATCCAGTCACCGGGTCATTAGCACAGCATGCAGCACCACAGAAATGAGGAACATTAGAACTTGTGTCGTTTGCAAGATTTACTAATATTTCAGTGTCTTAACAGCAATGTTTCAGCCTAAAAGCTTCCCAAAAGGCACTTAAGCATTTAAAATACCAGATCCAAATGGCTACGGATGCATTTACTCATTACAAGCATATTTAAAACAATGCATTTGGGCTGGCTTGTGACAACTTTGGGGCTACTGTGGGAAGGCAGGGGGAGGGCACAAGGAATATTCGTTCCTTATTTCGCCCCTTTGCAAGGGCAGCCGGAGCATGTCTGCTCTTGAGCATGTGTGGAACGACCGCTGCAGTGCCAGAGGTGCTCGTGGGAGTCGTTGCATGTACAGATTACATTTTAGTGTTTGACTGTGAAGATTCCCCTGAAGAAGCTAATGCTGATTATGATCCTAGCTTGATAGCTTTGCTTCTTTGAACATGTCAAGTTAATTTCATGCTGAATAAGGAGAAAACTTATGCCTGTCACAGTGCTATATATCAGTCAGGGGCTAAGAACAAAGGCTTTAAAACCCAACTGACTAGGTTTGCCACATGGCTTGGGTACAAAAAGTGAAATGCAAGTGCCTTTGTGCTTTTCACAACACAGATGAACTGTCCGTTGGAAGAGAAGGTGGCTACAGAGGGGTCCACGTAACCATGTAAAATGGCTTTGCATTATGCTCTTCAGCACTGGGCAAGGCACTCTTGGGGAAGAATGGCTCTGCGAGAGTGTGGGGGGAGCTGCTCCTCTGCATGTCCATCCCCTTTTCCAGGTCCTCTTGAAAGATAGCTCTTGTAGTTAGTTAAAAATCAGCCCAAAGGGGCTCTTCCCTTTTAAAGTCAGGTTAATATACTGAGAGAGCATGAATCTTTGGGGGTTTTCTTTGGTCTTTTATTTGTTTGGATGGTTTTTTTTCCCGGCTCCAGAGTCTTTTATGCTTTTTAAATCTTTACTTGCTGTTTGATCTTCTCAATCTCCTCCAGTTTAATATTAGGAATTGTAAAAAGAGTCTGTAAAAGGAAAACCAACAAAAAAAAAATCCCACTGAGTTGCGTTATTTAAGCAAACTGCTTCTCCTGGATCAAATATAAAAATAAGGTCTCAGAAAACCTTCATAAACTGCACTGTAGGAATGCAATTACTACTGAAAACAGTGCAATCACAGTTGCTATATTTTAGAAGTAATATTTAAACTTTGGTAATACTTCCAGTAAAACCATCTTAGTTACAAGCAACTTCACATATAAGGGGAAGTCCCGGAGGTTTTGCAGATGCCCATCATAAGGAAATTTCCCAAACCTCTGCATCATCCATCTTGGGGCTTTTTCAGTTTTAAGTTAAACTTTTGAAAGATGGATGGCCATTGTAAATGAGGGCATGGCACTGACCGGTTCATTAATAGTAAAAAGTCTTCTGCATTGTTTTCTATTACTTTTTAGCACATACTTCTTTTATTGTTATGAAAGGAAAGAGTGCCCTATGAGTGTGTTACAAGCTACTGGTGATTTTTCTATCTAGGGGGAGATAATTAAAAGTGGCTGGAAGAGCTAAGCTTCTAAACTTCCTGACAAGACTGTCGGTTTCTTTCTCCCATATAAGTCTTTGTCCTTTTTCTCCACATTATCAACAGATTCACAGAAGAGTTGCTTTGCTTTCACAGTTGAGATTTTAGGCAAATTCAGTTTTCAATTACCCTTAAATAACTTACCTAGGTTGGGTTATTATAAAAAACTGTTCAGGAAAGCATGAGGTAACAAAAAAAAATAATCATTAATTTATCCTGTGTATGTGGAGGAACACAATGTAGATGGAGAAAAGCCTCAATTCGGTGTTTTCTTCGAGGTCAAATTTATCTTTGAAGGCTGAAAGAGAATTCCTGTATGCAGAAATATGGGAGAAGAGAGTGACTCACCCTTTGTTCCCATTACACAGAAGGCCTAAGGAAAGGCTGGCACCAGTGATAGGAGAGGAATAGCTATAATCACATTGGACTGGACTATGCCTTAGTTATTTAACAGGACAGCCGGCAAAGAATTGCCAGGGCTCTCTTGCACGGTTCAGCAGTTGTCAGTGTGGCCTTACACCCGGACAACCCAAAGGTCCCAATCAGCTGTCCTGAAACCCCACAGGTATGCAGCCTGTGCCCACGTCTTGCATCGCTAAGCAAGTGGCTGTGACTCGTCAGTATTGCCCGGCATAGCTGACAACTTGGAGTGCCTTTCTCAGACAACACATGGTGACGTCTTAATAATCCTGAGGTGGCTGTGTTTGTGTATTTTACATTACGTATTTATTATTTTACTGTGTTAGCTATTTAATCCATTACTGTTCTCCTTAAGTAATGATCCGTCAGCCAGAGACTTCATCTCAGCTCTATTCCAGTGCAAGTCCCTACTCTAACCCAGGGGAAGGCTGGAGCAATTCTAGGGTGGGTTTAATTGGTACTAATCTGCAGCTTCCCAAAGCCCATTTGCCATCAGAGCTCAGGCTTCCCTCCTGGTGTGTGCCCAGGAGGGGGAGGAGGAGGAAGACACCTGTGAATTCTCCTGCTTTGGTGGTTTTCAACCAAAAAGTAAATACCTTCAGTGACTTCAAAACTCTTTTTTCTAACAATGAAACTACACCGTGTTAGTTCTATGGCTCCTTAGGTCAAAGAAAGATGATGGGCAAGGATCAAAACAAAGCTAGCCTGTGACACATGAAAAATATACATAGCTGTCCCAAAGGAGCCTTTTACTTGGCTCATTCTAAAATCCTGAAATTCTGTCTCCTTAGTAAAAAATTTTTACCTGTAATTTTGAAAAAAAAAAAATGTATCCATTTGCTGTTAGACATCCATTCCTGTATTTACAGAAACCAGGTCACCTTAGATGCTTATATACTGTAAGCTGAGCCAGGCAAATAAGCACAAAAAAGATCAAATTGAAGCAATTGTCTCTTCTCTGATTAAAATACACTGTTGGTATAGTTGCATGCTTGTGCTTACCCAAAAGATAATTGAAAAGTTTCTCTTTTAATGCTGTCTGGTTTTCTGCAGAATGATCACAAGCACCAGAGACCTTATAACTTTTCCTTTTAGCAGCCTTAAAGTTATTTAAAATTCCTAGGAACTGCTTACTCAGCAACCCACCTTCCTTTACCTCATTGTTCAGTTCCCTCCGCATACCTGCATAACTACCAACAATTTTTCTTTTTTTTCCTCTCTCACTCCTTTTTAATCTTTAAATGTAATTCTGGCAATTAGTAGGAGGAAAGTAATCCAGATGACTTGGCTAATGGCACTGTGTATCATCTACCTTTTGCAGCACTGCTGCTTGTCCACTGAAGAGGAAGAGCAAAGGAACGTTAGCTTTGGAGTAAAATCAGCAAAGTTAGTATGTGAGCATTCTTTTACAACATTGATATGCAGGCAGAAGATATTAATGCAAAAAGCTAAGTAAGGCTTAGCTTTAGAAGTTTGTTAGTGCATGAGAGAAAAAATGAGTAGTAACCTGCTAAAAGCTGGTTGACAAAATAAGCATTTGTGTCCTTTCTGAGTCTAAGGGTAAGAACCCACACAGTCTAAAAATAACTGGCAATTTTTGCATGATGTAAAATATAGTCGCTATTATATGCAATGCAATGGTTGCTTTTCACAAAACAATAAAATGATGCAACACGTAAGATCTAGAAAATTTCAAGCAAAATGTATTTATTGACAGCTGCTTCCACTAACTCAGGCAGTGGCTGTTGCACTAGAAAATATTATACCGATTTTTAAATCATCACAGATTAGTGAATACAATGCATTTATGTATAAATATTCTAGCACACCTTCATAAAATACAATTCTTAGGAAGTGATCTGGCAATTAGCAAGTTAAGGTCTTAATTTCTCTTTCATCTGAACTGAAAAAAAAATTGCCTGCTCCACATTGTCTCTTTCAATCATGAACAAAATGAAGTTTAAGTTTAGGAATGAAATTAGAAGGGAGAAGAACTTTCGAATTGGTGGAAAAACTGCAGAAATCTCATGGTAAAAAAAGAACTTAGAACTGTCTTTCGTCAAAGATCAAGGCAAATGTAGGCAGGCAAATGTGTCTGCCAAAGTTGGACCATACCTCTTCAGGTGACTTCAGTCTCTTAAAATCCTGAGTGTGCTTTGTACAAAACAACTTGAAACCACCAGAAGAGTCACATTAAAATAAGGCAACCAGCATCTGGGGAGTTTCAAATAATCCTGTCTGTAGCTTGCTGTGTGATGAAAACATTCTGAAGATCTCCTACTAGATTTGGGCAGGTCACTGCTAACCATGGTATATGATGGTACCTAATTCCTTCTGACCTGCAGTAAGAGTAAAATTCTTGATTTTCACTTTCACAAGCCTCCAATTGTCTTATAATAATTCATTTTACTGGGGATTTCTTCCTTAGGTTGTTCCAGTAATGACATTCTATTTTCCTGTCCGCAATCCTATGATGGGCTTCACACAGGTGTAAAATTCCACATAGTGGTGCCAGGAACAGGCTGACTAAATGACAAAGAGATGGACAACTGGATGAGAGCACAAATTCACATGTATTTCCATTATTTTGGCACTGGGCAAAAAGATTTCTCTATTGACTTCCCCTCAAAGCCATTGAGAATAAAGCTATGAAAAAAGATTATCAAAAAAAGTAGGCCATGTTGCCACTTCTCATTTTCCAGAGATAAAAGATTTCAGAGTGGATTCAAAGTGAATGACTGGTACAGCACGCTGTGGTGATGCATGCCTTCGTCTTAATCTCAGTGAACAAATTACGTCCTCGCATATCTAGGGATACAGATATTCTTATCATAGGAAACAGATATTATGGGACAAAGTTGGCTGAAGACAGGGGACAATGTTGAATTTTTATAGCATGGCCTAACAGTGGGTCATGTTTAAAAAATTAAAAAAAAAAAAAAAAAAAAAAAAAGACGTGTCAGAATCTAGAGACATCCCACAGGAATTTCTCGTCTCTCCAGCACAATTTACCAACTTTAGAAACATGCATATTTCTCTCTCTCTATTCTCAGTATATGAGAACTGCCAATAAAAGCTGCTTTTCAGCTTCCCAGATAAAATTATTTCTTCCCCTCTTGCTTGCCATTTTTCCTGAAAAAAACTTTGTTTGCTTTTTAACTGTGGAGCAACAGAGCTCCAGATCTTTCAAGTCGGTGATGAAACCTCAGTTACGCAGTTTATCAGCTGAACCTGTACATTAACAATGTCTGTGTCCCCAGGCCATCACTCTTCTCAAATAATAGGAAGTTGGATCATTGCCCTTCTGGGTGAACATCAAAAGTTGTGTCCAAGAAGATGTGAAACAGAGCTTCTAGAAGAATAAAGGTGAACCACAGAGGCACTCAGAGTTGCAAGTGCAACTGCTCACTTCACAAAAATGGTAGCAATTCTGTGGGTGGCAAAATCAAACAGAGGTGGAGGTGTTACAGCCATGATCTTCCATGCTTTCTCAAGCACTGCAAAGCTGAGATTCTCACCTCTCATTTCAACGTTTGACAGATTTTTTTTTTTTTTTTTATATATCAGGCATCTCACAAACTTGAATTCCATTTTAATACCTCTGGTAAAGCCTCTAAAGCCTCCATCCTAGTAATAATGTTCTGCTTTCTGCTTTATAAACCACCAGAAAATCCATATATTTCACATCACTTCTGTTGCAAGTGCCTTGAATTGTATATCCTTTTAGAAAATTTGTGTGTGGTTATAAGTTTCCAGCCTTAGAAACTCTTATTTTGGAGATCTACACCAAAGGGCAGGTTTAAATCTTGGCTTAAAACAAAGATATGCTCTGCTGACAGTTATCATGGAGAACTAGATAGTGGACTGCGAGGTCCTGCACATGGGTCGGAGCAATCCCAAGCACAAATACAGGCTGAGTGATGGGTGGATTGAGAGCAGCCCTGAGGAGAAGGACTTGGAGGTGTTGGTTGACAAGAAGCTCAGCATGACCCGGCAATGTGCGCTCACAGCCCAGAAAGCCAACTGTATCCTGGGCTGCATCAAAAGAAGCACGACCAGCAGGTTGAGGGAGGCGATTCTCCCCCTCTACTCTGCTCTCTCAGGACCCCACCTGCAGTACTGCATTCAGCTCTGGGCCTCCCAGCATAAGAAGGTCACGGACCTATTGAAGCGGGTCCAGAGGAGGGCCACAAAATGATCAGAGGGCTAGAGCACCTCTCCTATGAAGACAGGCTGGGAGAGTTGGGGTTGTTCAGCTTGGAGAAGAGAAGGCTCCAGGGAGACCTTACAGCAGCCTGCCAGTACCTAAAGGGGGCCTACAGGAAAGCTGGAGAGGGACTTTTTACAAGGGCATGTAGTGGTAGGACAAGGGGTAATGGCTTAAAGCTGGAAGAGGGTAAATTTAGATTAGATCTTAGGAAAAAAGATCTGTACTGTGAGGGTGGTGAGGCACTGGAACAGGTTGCTCAGAGAGGTTGTGGATGCCCCATCCCTGGCAGTGTTCAAGGCCAGGGTGGATGGGGCTTTGAGCAACCTGGTCTAGTGGAAGGTGTCCCTGCCCATGGCAGGGGGGTTGGAACTAGATGATCTTTAAGGTCCCTTCCAACCCGACCCATTCTATGATTCTGTGATGCTTCTTTCCCACAATGAAAGTGCAACCCAGTTTCTATTTTAATTGTAATTGTGATCCCTTCCCACCAGTCACTTTCCATTGTTATGCAATAACCTCCTTTTGTTAGGAAGCAACAACAAAAAATAAGGTTAAACTATGTCCTCCACTGGTGGTCTGGAAACTTTGTGGCCTCTCTCATGACACCCATGCACACGACAATGTTCAGAAACACCCTTAATCTTTCTTAGGACAGGAATCAAACTCCTGAATAAATCAGGAATTACTTTTAGTGGAAGACTTTTCCCTAAATTACATTTATGCAACTTATTACATTTCAC
This sequence comes from Haliaeetus albicilla, assembly GCF_947461875.1. NCBI lineage: Eukaryota > Metazoa > Chordata > Aves > Accipitriformes > Accipitridae > Haliaeetus > Haliaeetus albicilla. The sequence goes on along the minus strand of NC_091504.1, from coordinate 11,655,550 downwards.
ATGAAGTGTCAGAGAGGATTGTGGGAAAAAGGATCGCACCTACTGTAGGTATCTATTTCCCATAGAAGCCATTAGGGCAAGTTTATTAGCCCATCGTGGTTGTAAATAATGAATTCAATTCAATATTTGGGGTTACCTGGGGTTTAAATTGGTACTGATCTTAGTCTAATGTTTCCAATTTCAGGAATTGAAACACATTACTATATGCCTTTGCCAGCATATAAAATGTTAATCTTGATAGATTACATTAATCTTTATAGAGAGCACTTTTTGCTCCACTTATATTTCAGGATCTTAACTCCTCAACAGAAGGATGCTTCAGGTCTTTATACTGAGAACACTGCACATTTATTTTAATTGGATAACTGAGCTTTCCTGCTTACTGAGCTGTCTGCCTGACATTTGCAAAATGCAGCTTTTTTTTCCCCAACATAACCTAACTGTTCATTTTTATAAGGCCTGTCATCTAAAATGCAGAACCTAATCCTTAATTAGTTGTCATATTTGTTTAGATGTTATACATCATCCATTGGACTGAACTGGTTGGTTTACTGTCCTTTCATAACGTCCATTAAATGATTATTTTTGCATTCACTTATGTTTTATTTAACAGTTTTCCTGTGTCCTGAACTCCTGACTTACAGGCCTTTTGCTAAAGAATGGAATCATTAAATTGGTTCAGCATGCAGGCTGCCCAGGCAATGCATGGGTAAATCAAAGCTAACACAGCAAACTAAACCCAGCCCTAAGCAGTGCTGAGAAGCAGACTGGAGTGCTGTAAAGTACCTTAAACACAATGAGCTTTCCTCCAGTTTGGATTTTCAGCTGTAGATCTCTTTTGGAATCGGGAACCTACAACAAGCCAACCTGTCTCAGGGGAAAGAGAAGGGACAGACACTTCACTATCATCTGATCCCTGTAAAGCAATCAATGGGATTGCGGAGGCATGGTTTTTTCACCCTGACTGATGTAGAACAGGGACTGGAATCCAGGGTAGAGTCCCGACCAACAGACTATTGAAGAAGTGTTTCTCACTGACTATTTAAGTAAAATAGAAGGTCTTTAACAGGTGAACTGAGAACGACTTGCCCCAATATACACATGGCAGCTACATATAGAAAAAAAACCATTCCTGTATTAAGTTGAGCCAAGAGAAGATTTTTAAAACCATCTCCCACCTATATCTGTGAGTGCTTTGAACGTGGTTTCAGTGGGCATGGCAATGACCTCTACCTCCCCTTCCACCCAAAACTCTTACTCTTAGAACCCCTACCTCACTGGGTACTGCAAACCACACAAACCAAGATTGCCTACCTTGAGCACCCTGGTAGGACATTAGGTAGGAGTCTGAAGAGTTTGACAGCATCTATTATAGAGAGTTAAAACAACAGCTGAACAGGAGCTCCTGGCCCTGAATGCTGCCTGATTGGACACCTAAAATAACATTGATGTTTCCAGGTCTTTTCATGGTTATAATTAAAAGTATCTGCTCTTTGCAAATGGGTAATCCGCATGTGTCATTGCTTTGATGCATAGCAGGAGTCGTATGCTAGCCAACTAAAGCGAGTGGTGAGATGCTCAGGTAGTCACATCACTGTTTCAACTACACTGCTGTTGCATTAGATTCATCCTTTGTTTGTGTGGATATAGGAAATGTACCCACATACTTAAATACAGACCAGCGTGAAATAAAAACCTTTCTTTTCCAGGTAAGAAAATCAGGGCCAGCTCTTGGATCTAGAAGTACTTTTAATCTTTTTCCTCCCCATGCTAGTCTCGGTCTTATCTCATTAAAAGAAAAGATTCAAGTTGATGATATACTGGCATATACTACCTAGATTTTTTTCTGATCCTAGTCTGTGTCCATTGTGCCTTTTTTTTTTTTTTTTTTTAAGTGCTGCAAGACAATTATTGGTATGCAAAGCACTAGAGAAGTGCTGGAGAGGCTTAAAAGCTTCCAGAGAACAATTTCCCTTTCAGACAAAAAGCAAACATCTCCATTGCCGCTTGAATCAAGTTATGTGTTGTAAGGACTCAAGTTCCAGTCTGGAAAGACTTGGCATAAAGCTCATGTTATAGAGAGAGGTGAAGCATATGCCTTTTAGGAATAAATGAAGCATTATAATAAACTTTTATAATACTGGTAAAATGACTGGTTTTGCTGATACTTTCATAAATTTTTCGAAGACCTTCCAAAATCATTGTCTCCCTTCTGATCTCACCTCCCACTCAAATCTTCTCTTCCCACTGAAACAAGGTTGCTTTTTATTTTTTTTTCTTCTTTTTTCTTCTCTCCCCTCCGCCTACAAAAATGATGATATTTCAGCTCTACTTTAGGGAGGGAATAATTTGCACAGCCTTTTTTCTTCACACATCTGTACTGTAAAACTGAAAAAATGTGGCAACAGGAACATGTCAAACTTGCAAAAAAAAATCACTTGAGGTAAGAAACAGCAATACAGCACAACAGCAATTCAAACCAAAGTTCCTAGAAAGTTAAAGAAAATTAAATTCTAGTTAAAAATCTTAACATTTTACCCAAATAGGAAGCTAATAAGCAACCTAGATGTCCTTAAAGATGACCAAGGACAGAGTAGTAGTGGACATGGTATACAGGGACAGGTCTAAGAGTTCCTAAAAGGATTGAATTTAATCTTTGCTAGACGATTAAAGCTATATTAGAACTTTAAATAATTGGAAAAAATACCCTGAAAAGCTTATTGGGTTTTCCTTTTTTCTTTCGGGTACACACGATGCTTTGCTTATTCCCTGGCCAATTGTTCAATACAAAGTTTTTATTAATTTAGCATGTGTTGGCTACTTGGCCAAGAAAGGAAGCACTACTGCTTTAAATCATAAATAATGATACCAGACAACAGGCAGATGAATCCAACCATGTGAAAAGTATGTGGTGTTTCAGGTTCTCTGTGTGTGTGTGTGTGCACGCATGTGTGTGCCACTCACATTTATCTATTCACATGCTTCTCACCTTCCTTCAGTCCAAATCTTACTCAATATTACTACATTTGTCATTTCATCCAGCCACCAAAGGAAACACTCTCAATATATCCATCATGCATGGTGTGGAGGAGAGTACTCTTGAACATTTAGCACTTGTATTTCCTGTAAAGATATAAAGGAAGGAAAACATAATACCTCCTCAGCATTCCTGGCAAACATCAGGGTTTCTTCCCTTTACCTTCCCAGAAGGATCCAAGCACTTTTTAGAGTAAACGTTGCTGCTAAACTGCAAAACATGCAATATTTAATCCCTTATCTTTATGTCTTCTCTTCCCTTGCTAAACTACAATATAACAGGAACCCAGGTAGAAGAGTCACGTAATTCTGTTAGCGTGCATGTGACGTGATTAACAGCACATTAAGCTCATCAGCCTCATCATGACCTGTTGGACTGATGGGTAAGTCTAGACCTACAAGCACGTAGCTGTCTATCCTGCGGCTTGGACGACAAACCTGGGAGTGAGAAGAAGGAGCCTTCCAGAACAGTTATCCTTCCTTCCTCCTCCGTACTTGAAGGTGCACAGAAATAGGAGCTGTCCATGAAAAAGACAGCTAAAGAGAAGGCTAACTCCCACCCATCACTGGAGAGAAGCGGTGCGGGGCCCGGCCGAGAGCAGCGGGCACATATTCACTAGTAACTGGCCCTCCCCAGTGTCGGTGCTCCCTGAGCAGCACTTGGCTGAGCAGCTACAGGCACATTTCATCTCAGTGGTATTTTTGGGATCCTCTTAGATGAAATGTCCTGATTAAAAGCAGTCAGTTTGGAAGCTGCCTTTTTTTCTTCCTACCAACAAAACCCAATTCTTCCTCATGTATCATGTAGGGTTGCCTGAACAACACATCTGATACCGGATTAACCTTGCTTTTTGGGGAAGCAAACCTTCAACCCAGGCCCGAGCTGAATCACACGCACGCACACAGGGTGGGCACTAACCTCGTGGGGCTCCTCTGCCCAGCCCGGCTGCCAACCACCACTGCCGGGCGGTAAAAAACCTGGGAACCTTGTCAGCAGTACGTCTGTTTGTAAGTATGTTGTGTACAGTATGGATGGTGCAACTGTGGATAGCTCTGCGACCAACGCGGTGAAAAGGAAAAGGAAAATGACTTTGAACACCAGCGTATTTTTACCTTTTCAGACTAAGCTTTTATTTTGATATTACAAACCATTTTTTTTTTTTTATTCACAAATCACGGTTGTGATATAAACACTAATTTCTAAAGACAGATATACACATTTTCTGGGTTTGTAGGGTGCTTTTTTAAATCTGTTTAGAAGTCACTATGTTCCACATATGGTAGTAATAATTTTTTTCATAAGTCATATTATCAGTAGTTATTTATATAAGTGAAAACATTCCCAATATATATTGTAAAAAAATTTCAAATGCTTTTCTTACATAACTATTTCAGACATACAGTTTAAAATGACTACTAGGAGTACTGTAGGAGCTTTATAAACAAAATATTTTCTAATATGGGCTGCACCCTCAACCTTTCAAGATTATTTTAATAGACTAAAATGCCATATAATCATTTGGAGAGTGGGAGTTGTAAAGCCATCTCATGAAAATTAAAATTGCAAATAAATTCTGTTATTCCCCACATTAGACATTTTGTGTGTGCAATTCCAAAAAAGATGTATCATCCACACTTTGAATTGGAAGCCTAACATTTGGTAAACATTTTTCACGTTGCTTTTATCGTGGTGTTTAAATGAAATATACTTTTTTTTTTAATAGGAGGCTTGTTTCATATATCTTATATAATAAATGTGGGGATTGAACTCTTAATAAATTTCAGTTCATTCCCTCACCAGTATAAATATATCTTACTGCCCCATTTTTCATTAATATAGTATCTTTCTCTCTCTGTTTCAATTTTAAAGAT